>NC_134718.1:58456653-59773081 GCF_049634645.1 Pelodiscus sinensis
GAAATGTAACTCAAAAGATTACAAAACAGGGAAGTTTCAATATTAATCCAGTTCTTATACTATTTTTCTCATAGAGTCAAGCTATTTAACTCCAGAACTGTCATGACCTGAAGAATGCTGGAAACTCTGGCAAAACTAGACATTCATTCCATGGGTCCAATAAGTGGTTCTCCAACTGTCTAATATCATTCTACAGAAATCCCCCGAGAGTCCACAGAATCTCCAAGAACTGTACAGATGTGATTAAACGTTAGCTGATTTTATAGTGTCATTTTTATGTGCATCTTTTAAAAACCAATAAACTAAATTACTTCTACTGCATATTGGATAATAATTCATGAAACTTGACAAAGTACTCATTACACTATGTTTTTGTTTGGTGGTTTGGGGTTTTTTGTTTGTTTTTTTACCTTTAAAGCTGCTGTTCCGGCATACTGTCTGCTTATGGAATCTCCATTGTTTGCCCACATTATCTGGTAGATTCTATTGCATTTCATCGGCAAAGGCTGTTCTGGTGGCATCACACCCAGCTTTTTCAGCTAGAATTTGACACATTTATTAGTGGGTAAGGTCAATGTGACATTCTCTCTCAAATGACAAACTCAAAGACAAATATTAATACAGTACACATTTTAGTAATTACATCGTTACTACATTTTCTTTGTTGAGTTATATTTTACAATCAGAAAAAAAGAGTTTAAGAATGTTTGTTTTTCAGGACAGTCAATTTGAAGATACCAAATATTCAATTCTATTTAGTTTCTATGTCTTCAAAGGCGACATTTCTTTGGACCAAAAAATAAAAAAATACCAGGTTTATTTTTTTAAGTGATTTAAGAAGAGCAATGGTCAATGAGGAACTTTTGAACTAATTTTCTTTCAAAGATTTTAAAAAGTAAGGAACTGGAGAAGTGAAGTAAAGCAAGAAAAAACAAAGCAGCAACTTTAAGATTTCAAAGTGGTTGGCTAAAGATAGTTTCAGAGAGAAGCTATTTTTCACCCTAGGAAGATAGCTCTGACGTTGAGGAGGATTTTGTTGTAGGCTATTTTCTGACACATTGAAAAGAACAGTTACTCACTTGTATTTTGTTCTTTGAGATGTGTATGTCCATTGCAGAGAGAGAGAGAGAGAGAGAGAAACTTGTGTGCTAGTTTCAGAGTTTTCTCTAGCAATATACATAGAGCACCCAGGCTTGAGCTCTAAGCTCCTCGTGCTACCAGAGGACAGTACAGAACATGGAACTGTCCTGCTCTCCCTTGAGTTCCTCCACAGCAGACCCCATGTTGGGGAAGAAAAAATCAATCATGTAATAGATTTCTACAACACACGTCAAACAGCAAGTATCATGAAAGCGAGCAACCAATTTTGCTTCTTTGAATAATGGCAGATGTCTCTTACAATAGATGGCTCTCAAGCAGTTTCCAATGCAGACAGAGCTAGGAGTCTTATTAGAAGATAAACGGATTTCTCTATATTAGCATCTTTTTTACAGCAGTAATTACTATGTCCAGAAACAGCGTGGACTATTGCAGAGCAGCAGTGTGGTCCAATATCCACAACCGGGACATTATTCACAAATGCTGTGGCTGCTGAGCAAACACTGGTTTAATGCACAAACAACTCTAACAGCCTTGGTATTGTATTGTAATAAATAATGCCATTTAGGCAGCTATTGCATGTTGCAGGACATTCCCCCAATCATTCTGCACAGAAAGAAAAATAGTTTGAAGGGGATGCAAAAGGGCTTTGTTTCATTTAAATAAAAACCCAAGGCTTGAACATCCAGAGTGTGCCCTTGTGTTCACTCTTACAAGCATGTGATATTGGAATCACTAATTTGTAATTAATACAAATTCATTGAAATGATCAAAAGACAGGAGGAGACCCAAGCTGTACCTTGTCCTTGAAGAAAACAACATATAGAGAATATGTTAAAATGGGGGTGGGGAACCTTTTTGGGGTTAGGGGTCACTGATCCACAGGAAAATCAATCAGGGCTGCTCACAAGTGAGAAGCAAAAAACAAAACACACAAATCCTCACTGACATGGACCCCAACTGAGGAGAAAGACACTCCCATATTTCCCTTGCACACCAGAGCCTAAAGGGGCCCAGGCTAGTACCCAAAATCTACTAGCCTGGGTGGGGAGCCCTACACCCTGGGGGCCGGATCCCTGTGTTAAGGCATGCAGCTCTCTACTCTCCTCACAGATATGGTAGCAATTGAAAAGCCACCTTTGCTGAAACATTGAGCCATGGCTCAGACAGGGTTATCAGTTCATGGGTAACCCTAAATTCAAATCCCATTGTGGGGCAGGGTCCCTAGCTGGTGAAAACAACATAGACCACTCAAGAACCTGGCAGCAACAGGACTGGAGAAAACAGCTCTATCTGTAATACAGATGTGGATTGCTGAGACTGCAGCCAGGATGCCCACTGATCGAACTGCCTGCCAAATCTGACTTTCAAGTGACCAACAGTCTAAGATCTTTTTAACCATATTGTACGTAATGGACACTGTGTCTAGGTGCCCAGACAGAAAATCACTTTCACTTACAAAAGTAAGCCGCCCTTGTGGAGGTTTTCATGTAGGACCATAAGACCTGCCATACTGGGTCAGAGCAAAGGTCCATCTAGCCCAGTGTCCTGTCTTCTGACAGTGGTAAATGCCAGGTGCCCCAGAGGGAGTGAACAGAACTGGGAATCAAGTGATCCATGCTCGGTCACCTATTTCCAGCTTCTGGCAAACAGAACCTAGGGTTTCCTGCTATGAAGCAGGACAATCCAGACCACATTTCTGAACAATGTGTCTCAGAGTGTAGCTCTGGGTGGGGAACCTAAGGCCAGGGGGCCAAATGCGGGCCCCAGCTTGCCTGGATCCAGCCTCCGGCCCCCAACACTCAGTCCCCTCCCCCATCCCACCACCACTGCGGAGAGTCCACACTCCAGCCCACGGCAGGGCTGAAGCACACAAAATCTATAAGTCTGCCCCATCCCCCCCAGGCTCCGGTGTGTGAAGGGAATGTCTTTCTCCTTCTCAGTCAGGGGCCACATCAGTGAGGGTTTGTTTGGGGTTTTTTTGGCAGACTTGTGAGTGGTCCCCAACTCAAAAAAAAGTTTCCCACCCCGATCTAGCCACTAAATAAATGACAACAGAAGTAGAGATTAAACAAACCACAAAGTATCAGCTACATTTATGGAGCCTTACAACAGCTGCCTTGCCAAGAGCTGACACTCTATTATGATGTTCCCAATATTAAAGAGACGATTATGATCAATAAAAGTGGTGCGTGTCTTAAAATCAGTGTGACCATAGTTTGCCATCAAAGCCTGATAAGCTATTTTAAACTGGAAATCTAGAGAAGAGTATCTTTTTATCTCCAAAATAAAGTAGTATCAGCTCTGGAGACCCATTTAAAAGAGTTTGAGAACCGCTGGCCTACACCACAATTAAACAACCCCTTAGACCAGTGGTCCCCAACGCAGTGCCTACGAGCGCCATGGCGCCCACCGGGCCATTTCTGTGCGCCCGCCGACTGATTGGGGCCGGCCCCGCCCCTGGGTACACAGCACAGGAGCGGCACCGGCCCCTCGGCGTGCGGGCGCTGCCGGGTCCTGGGTGCGCGGCTCAGGGGCGACTCCACCCCTGGGCGTGCGGCACATGGGTGGCGTTGGCCCCTCCCCCGGGCGCCCAGTGCCTGAAAGGCCCCGCCCCTGGCAGCCCTAAAAGGTTGGGGACCACTGCCTTAGACCAAGCCCCACAAGCTAAAGTTAACTGACATGGCTCAGCTGCAGATTTTTAAGTGCGGTGCGGATATATCCCAGGACTTTAACCTAAGATTTCTTTAAAGATTATCTTGCCTTGATTATTCAAGGCAGAAGAGACCGAGATCAGAGGAAAGATGTTAGAAAGAAAAATCAGATCAATCCTTGTCAAACTCAAAAAATCACATGGTCAGGATTCATTGCTGTATATGACACTGGAACACAGCAGCACCTATTTTCATAGTCAGAGAAATTCATTATTTATAGGAAAAAGACAGAAGGTCTTTATACTTGATTTCAAGCACATCACAGAGCTTTTTCACTTCTTCCTGCACTGCATGTTGGATTTTCAAGCCCTTAGCTACATGCACCATCATCTACTTTTAACGTCCTCTTCGGGAAGAAGATATAACAGAGGTCGAGGTTCCAAAGAAGGAAGCAGATGATTAAACTGCAAGAAAGCTCCTTAATCTCCTCCTCCTCTGAAATGAAATGAAATCTCGATATGGGACAGATTAATTCCAGAAAGGGTGGTCTGTCAACTACCAATTTAGTATATCTGGAGAGATGGAGAATCATTGTATGTGGCCAAAGGGAATGACCTGTCAAGCATATCAAGCATTTAGTGTGCTGGTTGATGGGCTATTTTCTTCTCAAGTGCCTGTAACTAAAGTGTATCCCTGAACCCACTCATTTTCTACATATATTTTATTTTGTAAAAGAAAAAAGCATATGCAAGCAATAATCATTAGCTACAAATTAATAAACAACTGCAAGTCTCCATAATAAAACTAACATAAATAGTGCTGGTGCTCCTACTGCCAGTCGCATCTCCTGAAAATGTTAAGGATATGCCTTTTAATCCCAGAGCTATTCATCCATTTAAACGTTTGGGGACATGTTCACATTACCCAGCCTCCAGAAAATCCCATCACCTTTATCCCATCAACTTGAAATGTTGTATGTTATTTTTGTTCACAAACATACATATTAACTTTTCATAAGTAAAAAAAAGACTAAGACATTTAGCACTTCAAAATTTACAAGTCATACGTGCCTGCTGTTCCATGACGACTCTTGCAATAGCAGCTTGGACAACATTGGTCCGATCCAGACAGTCCATGCAGTTAACACGAAAAATTCCTTCTTGTTTACAAATCACACCAGCTTGATCAACCCTTTCAAAAGAAGTACAAAAATTGAAGAGGTAAAATGTTTGAAAGATCTTAAATACAAAATAACTGATCAGTCCACACAAATTTTCCACTTCAAGTTAGAAAACATGTTTCTACTAGACTAAATCATGGAATATTCATAGAAATGTAGCCGTGTTAGTCTGGGGTAGTTGAAGCAAAATGCAGGACAATGTAGCACTTTAAAGACTAACAAGATGGTTTATTAGATGATGAGCTTTCGTGGGCCAGACCCACTTCCTCAGGAAGTGGGTCTGGCCCACGAAAGCTCATCATCTAATAAACCATCTTGTTAGTCTTTAAAGTGCTACATTGTCCTGCATTTTGATGGAATATTCATTTCAATTTCATTCAACATCCCGGTTACATTCCATCAGAACTGGATGAAGTTTTTCAGACAAAATTCAGGTTGAATGCCCTCATCCATCAGGATTTGACCAGTACTGAACAAGAGAAAGAGAAATCACTCACTTCGTGCAGTAACAATTATTCTTTGAGATGTGTGTCCCTGTGGGTGCTCCACAGTTGGTGTCAGACTCATCCCGGCACCGCAGATCAGAGACTTTGAAAGCAGTGATCAGGCGGCGCAAGCAGCACTCCCACCTTTAAAGTAGCGTGCACAGCCCGCTTCTCCTGTTTCTTCTTTGACGCCCTCGTGGGCTGCTATTATTGCCCGAAGAAGTGGGGAGGAGGGCAGACAATGGAACAACCCTGGGGACACACATCTCGAAGAACAATTGTTACTGCACAAAGTGAGTAACTCCTCTTTCCTCGAGTGATATCCCCGGGGGTGCTCCACTGTTGGTGACCGTGTAGTAGTGCCCATTCAGGTGGACAATGGGCTTTGATCAATTGCTACAGATTGATCCATGAGAGAACCGTGTTGGCTTCTGCGGTATCTGTTGTGGAGCACGGTGGAATAGCGTAATGCTTTGTGAAGGTGTGATTAAACGACCATGTTGCTGCTCTGCATATTTCCTGGAGTGAGACTCCCTTTAGGAGTCACCATGGCTCTCAGAGTGGACCTTTGGATTCGTTGGTAATGCCCTATTCTGGAGCGAGTGGAATGCAGTAATGCATGATATTATGAGCTTTGATATGCTCTGGGAAGACAGTGGTTTTCCCTTGGACCCTTCGGCCAGGGAAACCATCCATCTTTGGGATGATCGAAAGGACTGAGTCCTATCAAGATAGAAGGCAATTGACCTTCTGACGTCCAGGGTGTGTAATATGGCTTCTTCCCTGGAATTATGTGGTTTTGGATAGAAAGTGGGAAGGACTACTGGTTCATTGATATGGAATTCTGAGCTCACTTTAGGTAAGGACGGGTGTGGCCAGAGGATGACCTTGTGCTTGTGAAAGGTCATGTATGGAGATGAGGCTGTGAGTTCGCTGACCCGCCTTGCAGAAGTGATCGCCAGAAGGAAAACATTTTCATGGTAAGAAAGGTAAGTGGTGCGGTTGCCATTGGTTCAAAGGGTGGTCTTAGAATTGTCCTACACTCACAAGTCCCACATGGGGGGGAATGGGTTATCGAAGTGGGTGAAGGTTCTGTAGGCGCTTCCAGAATCTTTTTGAGATGGGGTATGTGAAGATGGGGAACCCATCAATGGAGGGTGGAAAGCCATAATGGCGGCCATGTGTACCCGGAGCGGTGAAAGTGACAAACGTTGTTGTTTCAGGTGCATGATGTACTCCAGTACTTGGGTAGAGCAGAGCCCTGGCTGTGTGCGCACCACTGTGTAAACCGGTGCCACTTGTATAGGTAAGTCTTGCGTGTCATTTGTCTCCTGCTATGCAGGAGAACATTTTTCACTTGTTGGGAGCACTGTTGCTCCACTTGCGAGAACCAAATAGGTACCATGCTATCAGGTGTAGCATTTGTGGCTGGGGGTGAAGTATTGACTCTGGTTCTGGCAGAGCAGATGTGGGCAGTTGATAAAGACATGTGAACCATGTCCATCGAGATCAGGCTGGGGCTATCAAGATCACTCAGGGCCCATCCATCTGTATCTTCCGGAGGACTCTCAGAATGAGAGGAATGGGTATAATAGGTGTCCCCCTCAAGTGAGAAGCATGGCATCGCCCAGGAAGTCACACCCTATACCCACTTGCAAGCAGGACTGGGAGCATTTGGAGTTCTGCATGGTGGCAAAGAGGTGCATCTGTGGTCGCCCCCATTAGTGGAACAGCTTGTGGGTGATCTGAGCATGTAGTTCCCACTCATGTTCTGTGAGGAAACTGAGGGTATCTGCCATAATGTTCTTGTCTCCAGGCAGGAATTCTGCCAAAATGGTAATATTGCAGCGAATGCACCAATTCCAAAGTCTGATCGCCTCTGAGCATAGCGACTGGGATCTTGCAGCCCCTTGGTGGTTGACGTAAAACATAGCTGACGTATTGTCAGTGAGGATCTAGATGGAAGAGCCTTGAATGTAAGGGAGTAAGTGCTTGCATGCATTGTGGACTACTCAAAGCTCGAGCAGGTTTATATGCAGTCTTGACTCGTGTTTGGACCATTTCCCCTGTGCCAACTGTTGTTGGAAGTATGCCCCCTGTTATTTACCAGCCTTGTCCTCTTGGGGAGCCAGGGAGTGACACTCATGGAAAACCATCCCACACTCTCAGGCCTCCTCCAGAATCAAAGACAAAGCAATGAGAAGGCCAGGGAAGACACACCTAAACTGCCTCAGACAAGAGTGATAGAATTAAGGAAACACCCCAGCCTCATCTGCATAGAAGATAGTACAGAGACATCTCCATTAGCATACAGAATGGAGACCAGCTCTTCCAAAGCAGGAGCCACACTGAACTATGGGATACCGAAAGCAGAGAAGCACGGCCTCATAGGAAATCTCTGCTCCAGATGCTAATGAACCCAGGCCTGCTCACACCCAAATTAGTCATTATCAGAGCCTATTGACATCCAAAATACTGAAACTGCCTAGTTGCATTGTGAGCTCATTCAAGGAACATCATCCACAGCCAGGTATGATCACTATATATGGTCTCACCTCTGTTTTCCCATAAACAAATCTTTGAACTATTGTCCTATCCCTATAAAAACTTCTACCCTTGCCCAAGAAAAACTGTTCTGATTCCTGGATTTAAACTGCATCAGTTCCATTGAAACTTCTTCATCTCCTGTCTGATCGTGCTAGGGGCTCTGCTCGTGTTCTGCCCTCTGGACCTCCAGCTACCATCACCATCCGGGAACCCCGATCAGTGCAAGCTACACAGAGTGATGAGGTGTCTCTCTCTTTCTTCCCCTCCCCCAGCCCCAAAAGCATAGCCTCCTGACTCTGCCCTATGTAAACTGTTACATTGTTAGCTAGACCTAACATTTGTAATGAGTTTCAATTTAGATTTAATATTGTAATTGTTGTGTGTGTTTGGCTTCCTATCACTACCCAGAAATAAATAAATTTCATTGTTAAGCTGGTTGCTTCTCTCTCTTTCTTTCTCTTTCGCTCACTCTTCCTTCAAGGGGTGTTGTTTTGGCTTCCCCATTTGCTCTGCAACAACACTTCTTGTACCCAAGCTAAAGATCCCTGTAGTGCCCAAAATCCTGTGGGGTTTGCTCACTGTGTGGTTTACCAGTGAATGATTGTGGTATGAAAGTGGGGATAGGGGATGCTGAACCTGGGGGCTTAGAGGGATGGCAGCTTAAAGTGCTGTTTAATCCAGCCCACTGAATCCAAAGGCACATGAGGGTGCAGTGTGGCACTGCTTTTAAACCCAGTCTGCTAAATCCAGAGACATATGAAGGGGTCAGCCTGTGAGTGCTGATTACCCAGTCCTTTCAGGTATGCTCTATTAGTGGGTATGAGTGTCTGTGTGTCTTGCTAAGGTGGGAAGAACCCCATCCTGAAGAACTTGGTTCCTGCAAGAGAGATCCAATGGAAGGGGGAAATGGCAGCAAGAAGAATTCAGCTCCATATGAGAGCACAAGTAAGCACAAGCAACCTCCCCCCAATTCCATAAGAGTAACCCTAATAAATGAGCATACCCCCAGAGTATTGGGAAAATCAGGTAAAAACCCCATCCCATCAGCGAGGTGTCCATTGTAATTTGTTTGGACGGCTGGCTCTGGTGGAAAGGCACCCTGTTGCAGAGCTTGTGTACTTGTGTCCACCATTATAGAGAGATGAGGACTTTTGAGGGAAGGGAAATGCGCCTGTGAATCTGACAGCTGGCTGGTGTGTACACTGAAGAGATCCAGTGTTGGAAACAAAGGAAGCACAGCCTGGTATGTGGTAGCTGCCATGTGCCCCATAAGTTTGAGGCACATTATGATGGGTATCACCTTGCTGCTGGTAATGGTCATAACAAGATTTCTTATATTGTTGAACCAGTGATTGGGAAAGATAGGCTTGAGCTGTTATAAAGTCTATATGAGCGCCTATGAACTCCAAAGATTGTGTGGGGCATAGTATGGATTTCTGCTTGTTGATAATGAAGCTGAGCGACTGAAGCATGGTCTTCGTGAATGTGATCATGCTTTGATGGTCCGCTGTGAGGAACCTCGGATAAGACAACCGTCTAGATAGGGGAATATTGTGATCCCATTGTGTCTTAGATATGCCATGGCTACCTCAAGGGTTTTGGAAAAGACTCTGGGGGCAGAGGAGAGTCCGAACAGGACAACTCTGTATTGAAAGTGGTCTGAGGCTACCGTAAATCATAGGAAGCGCCTATGTGCAGGGTGTATTGTGATGTGAAAATACGCATATTGAAGGTCGAAGGCTGCAAACCAGTCCCCCCCCCCCCCCCCCCGGGCCAGTGCTAGAATTAGTCTTGTGAGCATGAGCATTTTCAAGCATTGCCTTCGAAGATATTTAATTGGCGCAGATCCAATATAGGTCTCCAACTTCCTGTTCTCTTTTTGGTGAGAAAGTAGTTCAAAAAAAAATTTTGTATTTCTGGGGACCTGCTCTGTGGCTCCTATTTTGAAAAGGTGTAAAACCACCTGGCGGAACACAGTCTGGTAAGGGGGGGGGTCCCTGAAGTGGGAGAGAAAGGGTGCAGAGGCTGGAGGAATTGCCCCGAAGGGGACGATTTCTAGAACTCACTGGTCTGTAGTGATTGCTGCCCACTAATCATAAAAGGGGTGCAAAGTGGTGGTGAAATATATTGTGCTCTCCTGGGACTGTAATTGGGAGAAGGTTGGGCAGACCCTCGACCAAATTTTCAAACGTGCTGCCTCAAGGCCTGGGTCGCAGAAGAGCAGTTGTTTGGGGCTCTCTTTCGATGGTTTCGAGTCTCAAGGGGTTTTGCTCAAAGGGTCAGTATTGGTGTTGTCTAGTGAAGGTTGTGTCCCTGTCTTTTTCATAGGGTGTGTAACGCTTTCTTCGATAAGTGGGAGTATACATCCCCACTGTGAGAAGGGTATAGCGTGAATCTTTGCTGGAATGTAATGCTACAGCGAACAATTCTGCTTTGTTGAATGGCAGATCCTCTTACTTTGGCCTGGAGGCCCTTAGAGACTCCTGCTGCTTGCAGCCAAGAGACTCCTGCTGCTTGCAGCCAAGATGAACATATCATCACGGATGTCGTGGTGGACCTAGCTGCAGTGTCTGCGGCATCCAGAGCCATTTGCGGCGCCGTACGGGATATAGTGTGACCCTCCTTAATGATTGCCTCGAGGATAGGTCTTTTATCCTCTGCAAGATTGTGCATGAGTTCTGTTAATTTCACGTAATTGTCAAAATCTTCAGGGCTTGCCAAGCGGCAGCAAGCCCTGCTCGCCAGCCGCGCAACTCGGCGCACTGCGCATGTGCTGACCGCGCTGTGTGGCTGTGCCAGCTTGTAATCTACTCGCCACAGGCGAGTAGATTACACTAATTGTCAAGCCCTGAAAATTACGATTTGCAAGTAGTGCTGTATAGTTAAGATGGAGGGTTGATGAAGAGTATGCTTTTCTCCCAAACACATCCAGGTGTTTGTGCTCCTTGTCCTGTGTATGTGTTTTGTGTTGTAGGTTCTTAGACCTTTGATTGGCAGTGTCAACCACTAAGGAGTTTGGTTTAGGGTGCAGGTAGAGAAAGTCCATGCCTTTAGATGGAACAAAATACTTCCTATCAGCCCTTTTATTAGTTGGAGGGGCCATGGCAGATGTTTGCCAAACTTCATTGGCTGCCTCAAGGATTGCTTCATCTAGAGGCAGTGCAATTTTGGACTTCACAGAGGGCTGTAGATCCTTTAGGAGTTTGTGTTGTTTCTCCTGGACCTCTGCTAAAACTACCTCCTGACTGGTAGCCACCCTTTTAAATAGGTCCTGGAATTTCTTGATATCATCAATGGGTATTGGGTCATTTGGAATAACTGCTTCCTCAGGAGCGGAAGATGAAGCATCATTTGATGCTATATCAGGTGCACGGCTGGGTCATCCTAGCTCTGTCCTTCCTCTAGATCTGAGCCCTCAGATGGGGAATGTGCTCCATCTGAGTGCATGGAAAGCAGTGACCTTTGTCTGTGGTGCAGTGGAGGTGTGTCATGATGCCCAGTAACAGTAGTGGGACCATCAGCTCCGGTGAGTGTCATAGTATTGCCAGTGTGCCACGGAAGATATTGGTAATGCAGTGGTCTGTATGCCCTATAATGTGCGTGTGCCCTATCTGGGAAGGAGTGTTGTGAGGAGAACATGATTCCTGTATCCCTGTAGTAGGCACTGAATTGCGATAAGGACTGTGACCATAGCAAGCCCCTTGTTCGTAGTGGGGATCGTGAATGGTATTGGGGTAAAGGCTCACGAGGGGACAGGGTCCTAGGCCCCCTGGTGTCATGTCCTGGTTGTGCTTGTGTTTTGCGATCTGAGGAACAGCAATGGGATGCAGGCTTGTGACTTATTGCCACGCTGGTCAGCACTTGGCATGGGTGTAGCTGTGACCCCAGGGGATCTAGAGTTAGTGTGGGGTACTAAGTAGCAGCTAGAGATAGCCTTATCAGTTTTCTGTGCCACAGGCGAATGTTGTGCCATAGGTTGGCAATGTGCTGGAGATCTTGAGTATGCCCACGATGAGCCAGGTGCCCTTAATGCCAGTGGCACCTCTGTCACCACAGGGCCCGTGCTAGGTGCCCTTTTTGTGGCAGCTGATTTTGAGGGCTGTTTCGTGAGCTCGTCTTTGAGGCCGTTATTGAGAAGGCTTGAGACTTTGCTGTGCCTGGCTCATCTCCTTTGCTAATTCTTGAAAGTATAGAGCGAGCTGGTGAGGGTCTAGGTTCTGAGCATGTTCTCTGAGGAGAAAGGCTTGGATGTTTGTCCTGAGGAGAAGTTATTGCGAGCCCTTATTGCTCCCTTGACAATTATGGGGGTCCAAGGCTCTATCCATAGACTGTGTGCACACTGTGAGCTCCCCTTCTTTGCAAGCTCTGGTTGTGAGACCACAGCCATGGACACATTTCTGAGGTATGCGTGTCCTCCAAACAGTGTATACATTCGCTGTGGGCATCAGAGGCTGGCATAAATTCTTGGCATTTGCTGAATCTTTTCTCCTTACGAGAGCTTCTGGGAGACATGCCAGATTATCTGTAATTGTACAAGCAGCAGAGACTGCTCATGGGTCACTGGTTTCTGTTTCTTTTGCTTGCCACAATTTGCCACTGTGTGGTGGTAAAAGCTGGCGGCGGCAGCTCTTATTTCCTTTTTTTGGTTTGGTTGTTTTCTGTGTAAAGTGAAGGTAGTCCCGAGTGCCTTAGGAATATCTAATTTGATAAGGTGGTTCTTCTTTCTCCTGCATAGCACACAGAGGAGGAGAGAACACTGAGCTCCATCTGTGGCCGAGGGCGGCGAAGGAGGAACAGAGGAGAAGCGGGCTGCACCTGCTACTTTAAAGGCAGGAGCACTGCTCTTTGCCCGCGCATGCGCAGCCTGCCTGATTACTGCTCTCAGTCTCCGATCTGTGATGCCAGGACAAGCCCGACACCAACTGTGGAGTACCCACAGGGAAATCACTCAAAGAATTTGCCAGACCAGAGGAGGTCTCCTGCCACCAGCCTCAAGCACATGCTACCAGCTGGCTGCTCCAGCAGGCACCCTACCTTGCCCTCCTCACCAAACCGGCTGGGCTGCTTGCTTACTCACTCAGCTGCTGGCATCTCCCTGGGCATCACAGGCTCCAGCTCTTGCTGCAGGGCTTAGGCCCAGCTTGCCATGGGCTGCTGCAGGACTTCAATCCCGTCTCGCACTCCTAGGGGCTGCCACAGGGCTCCAGTCTCCAGGGGGCTGCTACGGGGCTCTGGCCCCACACTCCTGGGGATTGTCAGAAGATGCCAGCCCCATGCTACCAGGGGGCTCCAGCCCCAACCCCACATTCCTCAGTCCTGCACTACTGCAGGTGGCTCTAGTCCCAGTCCTGCACTGCCGACTCTGTTTTTCCCCAACCCCAGCTGGCCTTCCTGCCCTTAGGCTCCTGGGTTCTCTGGTCCAGGAGCATCCATGGTCCTGCCAAACCATGGATGTTGCCAGACCAGAGAATACTGATATTCAGAGGCACAACTTATAAGTCTATTGGCTAAAAATGCAATTTTTCTCCTAGAAGCTACCTTCAAATTTGTCGATTTCAAACAAAAAGCCTGGGTGGCAGTAAGAGCGCACACATATAACATACATTCACAAAACAGAGGCGGTGATAGTGGGTGTCCATCTGAACATTTAGTCCAGGGATTAGGACAACTCTCTGGGATGTGCGAGACCCAGACTCAATTCTCCCCTCTGCCCGATGTGGAATTAGAAGCCTGAACTTTAGTCTCCCACAAAGAGGGAACAATGTTATTAGGAGTTCTTTTTATGGTTGAAAAAAGATAGACCCCCCCTAAGTGGAATACTTCAGAGTTGAACCCAAGATGCTGATTTGCTAACCAGGAACTAATGTTCAAGACAAGATAAGACTGGAAGGAAAAGATAATCACTGGAGAAATGTAAGGCCATAACAATCCATCTAAAAGACACTGTTTAAACTGCTTTTTTCCCCTACTCTTCCATTCCAATATTTCTACAAACATTTCATAACAGTCTGAGCATGCAAATACCTACCAACACCACTTCATATCAAGGATGATATCATGAATGGCATCAGTTAACGTTTGAACATTTTCAAACTTCATCCCTCTGCTAAAATAAAAAAAGTTAAAAGTAAATTTAGTTTCACCTAGAAAAATGATGCAATAGGACACAAGTCAAGTACAAACAAATATATATCTAACTAAATTTGAAAATTTATTCAGAGCAGTTCTCAGGCAATGTACAAAGTTTATGAAAATCTTTTCAAATGCCAGTTGCAAATTCAATCATATAAATATTATACTCAAAACAGCTACATTATAGCCACGCCTATCTTCCCTCCAGCCTCTCAATTTTCTGCATGACTCTGGGCTGCGTTCGCCTATAAGAGAGGATTTGGGGCAGCAATTAGGCTGTGTCTAGACTACATGCCTCTGTCGTCAGAGGCATGTAGATTAGACACATAGGCAAAGTCAAATGAAGCCGCGATTTAAATGATCGCGGCTTCATTTAAATTTACATGGCTGTCGCGCTGAGCCAACAAACATCTGATCAGCTGTTTGTCCGCTCAGCGCGCTAGTCTGGACGCTCCCCTGCCGACATCAAAGCCCTTTGTCGGCAGCCCCGTTATTCCTCGTGGGATGAGGTTTACCGGGGCTGCCGACAAAGGGCTTTGATGTCGGCAGGGGAGGGTCCAGACTAGCGCACTGAGCCGACAAACAGCTGATCAGCTGTTTGTCGGCTCAGCGCGGCAGCCATGTAAATTTAAATGAAGCCGCGATCATTTAAATCGCGGCTTCATTTGACTTTGCCAAAACAACAAATCTACATGGCTCCGTCGACAGAGCCATGTAGTTTAGACGTACCCTTACAGTATAAGGCTAAAGTATGAAACAGAAGTAAAACAAAAAAGTGACAAAAGATAAAGTCTTTACATTCGTGTCATTTTTCATCATGAGAGCCTGACAAGACAATAGATGTAGAGATCCTTTCACCCATTATCAGAGTGAAGCCATCTCAGTACTGGAATGTAAAAGGTAATCTGTTCCAGCAACATCATAACAGGATCCAACATCCTCCTGCATGTCCAGACCCACTAGAAAAAGATTTCCCACGCCTGATTTACAAGGAGCAATATTTCTGTCTGTGAAAGTCAATGCACTTCACAGACTATTAAGAGAATGGTTTCCCCTCCCCTCAACATTTCTTTCCTGGTAGCAAATACTACAAGAAGACACATCAGAAAGCCCGCTTACCAGTGCTCATGGAAGTCAAAGGAAACATAAGTGAGGTTTGAATTGTTGTACAGTAACACTTGTTTAAGGTAAGCATCTCCAATAATCTTCTCTCGTCCAGTCTGATCCACCAAATTAATAATCACCTATTCAAAAATTAAATAAGTCAACAGTTGGCAACCTTAGTGAAGATACTTGCAGAATTACACTCTGTAAGGCAATGTACAAATTACAAAATCATGAAACATGATAAAAATGAGACTTAAGTAATTGGGCTCAGCTTATCTAGCAGGTTCTCTCGACATTTTTTCTAAATTTTGTTTTTGAACTCAAGTGATTAGGTTAACTGCTGTAGTTAATCTCATCTCAAATAAAAAACTAATGCTCATTTGACAAACCCAATTAAAGAAAACGTACCCAAAAACTGTAGGTTCAATTACTGGTTTCTGAAATTGCTGTATAATTTAGAAAAATCAAGTGCTATACCTGAAGTTCTAATTTTTTATTGTTCTTTTAAGTACTCCAATTGTTTAAATATACTTCAACTATTTCATACTTCAACTATTTCATACCACATGTTAAGTTTTAGTAATAAATACACTCATAGAAGTAGTGTCAGCCTAAAACTTACTTGTTTCTTGTAAATTTTCAGTTGTTCTTCAAAGTGTGCACAGAAATAGGGTACAGTTTCCTTTTCACCTACAAGGTAGAAGGATACTGTGAAGAACTAATAATTTCATTTGATTCATATTCAAGGCATGAACTCTTATTCAAGTTTGTATTATTAGGTACCTTGAGTTTAAAAAAAAAAAAAACCTGTGTGTGAATGAAAATAGAATAATACATTCTACAGAATCATATCAACACCAATTCCCTACATCAGATGAACACCCTTCACTTCAGAAATATCTTAAATGTTAATCTTGTAAGCATTTAAACAGGATAGCACAACACCTGCTAAAGAATAATAATAAAAAAGGGTTCACAATCCCCAACAAAGTAGACTATATTCTTAAAGATGTCATGTCACAAACTAGGAGAAACTATTTGGAATACATTTAACCAACAAGGTAGGATTTCAACCTTAACTGGTATGCCTCACTTGTTAAGAGTGAGGCTTAATGGTTAAACATTCACATCCTTAATTCACACCCCCTCCAGTCCAAACTGCAGGACAATGTGAACGTGTCCCCACTGACCCAACCAAGATCAAAGCTCCATTCAGTTAGATGCTGTGCAAACATATAGAAAAAAGTAAGACAATCCCCTTTCAAGAGAAAATGCCCAAGACAAAATAAGAAATCCCCTCTCCTGAAGAGATTACAGTCAAACATTCACTGTTACTCCTCAATCAGCAAATAAGCATAGATTGTTCAGAACTATATATAGCTATCAGAAATAGGAAGTGATACATTATCTCACACACACAAACCCAATTTGGCTGAATTACACACTTGTGAATATCTCATCATCAATTGATTATGAACCCTGTCTATTTTTCTGATCCTATGGCAATACACTTTTCTCTTCTTTATTTTTCCTTTTGTAATAATGAACATCTTGTACTCCTGGGGGAATCCCATGTCAAAAAATTAAAAATTCTTCCAAATTCTGTGTTTTATTGTATTTTGATAAAATAACATAAAACAGTAATTTATTTCAAAATACCTTTGAGCAAGTATATATGTCTGTAAAAATACAGACAACAACAACAAAGATTCAAGAAATGGTGAGGCTGTTTGGAAGCGGCTGTTCTGTTCTAACATTACATTTTGCCCTGATGGGTAAAAAACAAAATTGCAGCAATTTTCTGTGGAGGAAAATAAACATGCATGGAACATGAATTCTAGAGTAGCACAGAATTCCTCCAGGAGTAAAACTTGGATACAGAGTACTCGCCAAACTCAACCTTTGGCATTTCATTCTGGAGATCCACCCAAATTGGGTACACATGACCTGCACCAACTCTCTCTCTCGGTGCCACTAAGATGACAAAAAATAGAAGAGTTCTGAGTTCGAGAGAGAACAATTAACATACTGTGTCAAATTTGACACAGTAGGACCTTCTGGATTCTGTTTAACTTTTTAGATTATTTCTAAATGTCCATCCTAGAACTCACTGTCAGTACTATGTTGTAAATTAAATCCTACCCAATTAGAAGAAGCAATCCTTACAGATCAGGAAGAGGAATCTGATCTCTAAAGTCTTTTGCATTTCTGTTTCCAAAGCAGAACACCAGACGCTCCCCCTTGCCAACCTTGAACAGCATTAGTATGATTGGGGCATGAAAGAGGGATGGAAGTGCATATGGTTATGTGTTCGGAACTCTATTAATCCTCCTCTATTTGGGAGAAATAGGAATTCCCTAACCAAATTCTGAATTTAAATCAAGGACAGAAGTTATTTTAATTTTGACCAACTCACCATCATTACTTTTAGTTGAAAATTAAGTGATAATCAGAGTTCAACAGAATAACTAAGTGTTCAAACTGGTTATTCTTAAGTGATCTGGTATGTTTTACAAGTTCCATGGATTACCAATACTTACTCTTGTCCAGTCGTGGTCGTGGGTTGTACCTGTATCCAACCTGACTCCAAAATACTGGCACAGAGCCCCGTGTTTGAATAAAAGAGAGAGTATGATTATGGACATGAATCAATTGTTCTGTCTCCACATAATTTGCCACATTCCCATTTTTATCAACACCTCTTCGCTTATACCGCATCCCTACAAAATGAAGAAATATATTGATCAGTTTATTCAAGAAAGTTGGGGTTTTTAAAAAAAAAATAAATAATCCTAGATACGGTTCTTCTGTACACTTCTGCAAAGCATTTTTGGTGGTGAGGAAATAAATGATATGAAGCAACACAAATCAGTCAGACTATCCAAACCGGCAATAACACTGCTGTTAGGTTCCTCTTCTGGCTCCCCTCTCGTGTTTTATTTTAAAATTTGGTAGAGATGGAACGAAACTTTGGTTTTTAGTTCTTATTCTCCCCTGCAACTATTCCCAAGGGCTCTTTTTGTCTAAACAGCCTATGCATCTGTACTGCAGCAGGATCTTAGCTGCAAGAATAGTAATATCATTAGGATATTCCTGGACAAAACAAAGAGATAATGTTACTTTGATAACATCTCTTTCATTCTTCCCTTCCCCTTCTATCTCTAAACACTGTTGCAGTGAGTGTTAACTTCATAGTAGCACAGAAACAAGATTAAGAATTAATTTTTTATTTGTGAGCATTGGGCTCTACTACTGGAGCAGCTCTATAGCAGGAGTTTAACTATATGAAAAAGTTTAAGAGCTGTCAGAGTGGTCTGAAGGTAATTTATAAGTCCTGTGATAATTAAATAGTGTGATCTAAAGTAATTAATCAGTTTCAAAAGGCATGTAACCTTGACAGAGCAGAACGAACATGATCACACGGTAGAAAGCAAAACCTAAAAACTAAAAAAACCCAAAAATACTAGATTGAAAGTCAAACTAAAGATCTTTAACAGATGCTTCAATTTATAAAACAGTAATGAAGAAAGTTCCATGAGTAGCTTCAAGATTTTTAAGATGGGCAGAATGGTTCATTAGCAAATTAAAACAAACATTTTTAATCTATATACCTAGCTCTGCACTTTTTAAACATTTCTTTATACTGCAGATATTATACTTTGTTTTTCTATCCACTGTCCTTTGATCTGATGGCCAAGTGTAATAGTTTGGAAAATGTTATAATGGTTTAAATCTCTATGCCAAAGGCAAGAAAGAGTAATTACATCCATATTAAGTATGAAACTAAATTTGTATGGAAATGTAATTCCACAATATCAGAGTAAGAATCAATCCCTGAAGCAACACTCAACTTCTGAACTGAAGAGCATTAAACAAACAAATACTGTAGGATGACATAGTGGGGGCATTGGAAGGAAATTAGTTAACTAATTTTAAAACACTATTTTTCCCAAAAGTTTTAAGATACCTAGAATGAGAATAGCAAGAACTAAAAACAAAGCTTAAATCTATTGGTATGTACAGATTTTAAGTAACTAATTTTCAATAGCATTTTAGGTATGCTTCAATTGTTTCTCACTTATCAAACTATGGAGTGTGGTTCAGGATTTATCATGCAGCACTACTACTATTTTCTACACTCTACTTACCAGCTCTGTGTCGACTTCGGCGTGAGACAAGCGCTACCAGAAATCGTGGGTGAATATCATCTACACAAGTTGACTCCTGAGGTGGAGTCTCTGGACTACTTTTCTCATCATCAGATGTATCACTGTAATTAACTACAAGCTCTTCAATCTGTACAAATCCCTGAATGATAGGTATAATCCAAGAGTCCACTTCTGTATTCTGTAAATTACAAAAAATATTTACAACTCTAGCAGTTTTAACAATTATTCTAATCTAGCAGTTTCTGATATTGTTACTTCTTCAGGTGAGCTTGGTGCTACTCTAAAAGCTAGAGAAGTCTTTTCAAAACTAAGATTCAATCCCAACAACATTTTGAGAATCCTCTACCTCTTCATTTTGTACCAATACCTTCTTTGCTTTCTCTTGCAATGGCTCTTTTATTTAATCAGATGAACCAGAGGCTAGGGGGAGGATGATTGGGGGATTTTTTTTGGGGGGGGGGGAGGATAAGGGATTATGAGATAAGAATTACACATTCCATTTATCTTTGTTAACTAGTTGCAATAAATGGAACAAGTTCTGCAGATCAAATGCACAGAGATCAAAATTAATTTCAGAGACAACCACTAATACTAGTTTGAAGAGCTAGACATTTGTGCAAAGTCATGCACTACACAAAGTACTTAACCACACAGAATAAAAGAATAACCAAAAAAAAACATTTAAAATCTTAAATTCTGTATATATGGTTTAGATTAGTTTCCCCTTTATTTACGTTTATCATTTATATTTAACTTATATTCTAAATGAACACACAAACCAAGAAAAAGTAATCGAGTTAAGAAACACAACTGATTGTAGTTGTATTCTCTACAACAGTGGCTCCCAAACTGTGGTGAGCAGACCCTAGGAGGGCACAGAGGAATGTTTGGAAAGACACACACACACAGCAGGAGGGTGGGGATAAATGCTGCACCCATAGCCCCAGTTCCACCCACACTCTGTCGCCAGCCCAGCTCTCTCCTCTTTCCCTCTTTGCCCACAAATCAGGTCTGCTTCCATCCCCAATTTTGTCCCCAGCTCTGCCTTCAGCCCAAGCTCCTCTGCTGAGCCAACTGTGCAGTAATGGAGGAGGATCACAGGCAGATATTATTGGTAAGGGAGAGGGGGGCAAGAGGAAACGTTTGGACACCACTTCTCTAAAAGGACGTCTCTGTTGAAGTAACCTGTGATTTATGCATCATAAGTCATCAAGTTCCTGATTTCCCTGCAAATTGTGGTATGAGTTTGCCCTAAACTATCCTCTTTTTGGCTCAAAAATAGACACGGTCATATTTGCAGCTAACGGAAATATAACAAACCAATTTAGTACATTTTACACCTTGTGATGAAATCTTTACATATTTAGTCCATGATCTTGCAAGTCTCACCATATGAGAAGGCTCCCACAGGAAGACGGAACATTTGACAGCCACTTTTGTTTTGTTTTTTTAAAACCACACGACAAGGCAAACAGTAAACTTTGTTTTGAAGTTTCTACTGGTCCCAACTAGTTGGCTTTAACACTTAAATCTTTGTGATATATTGAACTACGTTCATATATGAGCTTGCAAATCTAGAAGACAGTCTTAACAATGCATTTCTAATTCATCATTGTATGTAAGGAAAAGATTAAATGGATCATTTGCTGCTTATTCATTTATCTAACAGCCATACATAGCTCAGAATAGGGATGTTAAATTTAGGTTAATCGACTAATCAATGGATTTTTCACCGACTAGTCGATAAGTGGGGGAGCTGCAGTGGGATTAGCTCTCAGCCCAGGAGATAACTCCGCTGCGGCCAGGAGCTAACCCTGCTGCAGGTCTGCCTTTTAAATGTATTAAGAGCTTGACAGGGCAGGGGGGTAGCTGGGACCAAGCAGGCTTACACCCAGTTCCAGAAGCTGCACCTCTGCTTTTTAAATGTATTAATAGCCAAAGGGGGGGGGGGGGGGGGAGACCTGGCACGAGCTGGGAATCAGCTGTTCCGGCTCGCGCTGGGTCCCTCCTACTGCACTTTAGCCTTTTAAATGTATTAAGAGCCGGCTAGCTCTTAATACATTTAAACACAAGAAGCGCAAGCAGGCACTCATTTAAAAATCAGTAGCCTACCTGGTCCCAGGTATCCCCATGCCTCCTTTGCCTCCCCCCGCCACAGAGATGGTGCTGGGGGAACTACCTTTTAAGCTGGCTACCCCCAGCAGCAGCTCCTGCTTACCCCCCTTCCTGCCTCTAGAAAGCAACTAGTCGAGGGACTAGTCAACTATCTAATAAGTCGACTGGTCACTTACACCCCTAGCTCAGAATACTTTGATGCACAGTACCATTTTGTTATATTGAATAGTATTATTATTTATTTGCATTACTATAGCACAAAAAGTACTCATCAAGGACCAGGATGCCACTGTGCTGAGTATTTCACGTCAACAGCCTACATGGGCAGCCAGCCAACCAGGAAAAGAGGCGCCCCTACGCTGCCATGGTGCCTGGAAGTCCTCCTCTCAAGTATTCTACCAGGCAGGCTGCCAAGGTTCTGGGTAGCCCAGCACACAAGCTACCAGGGAAACAGGCAGGTTTCTGTTGGACGTTTAGTTAAAAAAAAAAAAATCAATATAATCTCTGCAACGTCCATTGCAACAAACCTGCATTTTCCTTTAGACAATTACATCAGAAAATTTCTGACTGTCTTGACTGAACAATGCTCAGCTTTACTTATGAGTGAATATTTAAAATGCACTTCTTAGAAAACAATTACTCACATCAATATTGATGAGATCCTGGATCATGTGTTTGTTCCAAAAGAATCTATCATCAACCTATAAGAGAATAAAAATGACAGCATTGTAACCATGTTTTTCAGAGCCTCTCAGACACCCATGTGATCCCAAACATGAATTAGCTATCCAGTAACTAATTTCTCACTCTTTTTAATCCAAATTATTACAAACCAATCTCAGACCAAGACATGTTCTTGTTAGTTTTGAATTTTGCTTTCATTATGTAGAATCCTAATGTAGGACCAGTTGATGTTTTATACTAGCTGATGATGTGGCTTTTAAAGTTTCAAAAATCAATACTAGCACAGTATGCTGAAAATACAGACTGAGCAGTCATCTTCTGATAAATACTTACTTTCCTCCACAGTGGCAAGTTAGTCTTCTCACATGAGCTTTGCCTCTGGACAGAGTTCGTTAGATCATAAGTCACACTGTAATAAAAGGAGTCTGAATCCATGAACATTTTGAAGAGTTCTTCTAATAACCTCTTCTCCAGTTTTTCCTTCTCCTTGCTTTCTTTTATCTGAATGTCAGAAGAATACCATTACCTGACTTTTACCTATTAAAATGGTAAAAATATTTGCAGAACACTAATAAAAACAAATTTTCTTAATGGAGTGCCCATGCAGATGGAGACAAGATCAAAATTTAATATAAATAGTTGTCATCAGAGTATAAAAAGGTTCCTCAATATATTGGGCACAAATGTAACTTCCCTTGTCCATTCCATGTACTGTAAAAGCATTTTTGCCAAGAACAATATCCAGAAGACCACGCAAGCAAGGTAGACATGGACACATTTTATTGACAACTTCGGAAATTTTATTGAAACTATCGGTCTAACAAAATATTTTACTAAATTACTCAGGTTTAGTCTATTTAACTTTATTCAAGGTTTCAACCTACTTAATATTGCAATGGAGATTTCTATTTAGTAAATTTTTCCTGCATGACGAAATGACATCATCACGTCATCTGCATCCACAGGCGCCAAGCCCCACCCACTCCCAGCCTGGCTTCCCCAGGGGTCATGTGCAGGAAGGATGTTAAAGACTAGTAGTCGACTGTCCAATGCACATTTGCTTATCAGATAGTTTTTTGACTAGTCGATAGGCACTTCCACTGGGGCTCTTGTACATTTCAAAGGAGGAATGTGAACACTGTGTACAGCCTGGGGCCAGCATGAAGACCCACTGACTCCAGGCTGCACACGGGTGTCTTCTCGGAAATGCACTAAGTACCCAGGGCTGCATGCCGCTAGGAGCCCAGGGTCAGCTGCGGCATTTCCCAGGGAGCCCGGGGTCAGCTGGGGACTTACTTCCCAGCTGACCCTGGGCTCCCCGCAGCTGCCCCTTCAAATCCCGCAGATGTGTTGTTCAAAGGGACAGCTGCTGCACAGCTGATCCCGGGCTCCCGCGACATTTCCCCAGAACCTGGCTGATCTGGGGACTCCCCAGCTGACATAAGCATATAAGCGTAGCAGGGAGCCCAGACCATGGCTCTGAAATAGAAGGCACCCGCGTGCAGCCAGAGTCAGCAAGACTTCCTGCTGGCCCCAGGCTGTACGCAGAGCTCCGCATTCCTTGTTTGAAACAGGGTCTCTTGTACATTTCAAAGAAGGAGTGCGTAAGTGCCCATCAACTAGTCAATTAACTGCATTTTAACATCCTTAATGTGTAAAGCTGGGGCTGCCATGCTGCAGCCCTGGCCCTCCCTTCCCCAGCAGGCGGGGGGGGGCGGGGGAAGACCCAGGGGAAGGGGTCGGCTTGGCCCTCCCCAGCAGCCAGGAGCAGGGGAAGGGGGTCGGGAAGGGGAAAGCCAGAGCTTGGAAGCTGGGGGGGGGGGGACGGACGGAAGGTTGGTGAGCATAGCACCCGGAGGGCAGACACCTAATATTACATGAAAATCAAATGAATGAGTAGGAGGACTAAAATGAAACACTAAGGAGGGAAGTCAACTTGTTTTCTTTGACTTAAACAAGTGTTATAAACCCCTACATAATTCTAGGTTTTTATGGGTTTTCTTTACATAGTGTACTATTTTACTCTGGTCATCCACCATAACCTTCAAATCACTTAATCAAAAATGCTTTGAAAAGACACAAACTAAATAGTAAATCCTTACCTTCTTTTTATTTGATGCAGACACATTTGATTTAATTTGAGTAAAGGTCTTGAGTAGAAATTTAGATTCATCTGGAGACTGTGTAATCTTCTCTGTCTTATTTATTCCAAAGTGATGCTTTTTACAGAGCTGAATAATAAAAAGAGTATGTAAATTACAGTTGATACTTACCATATAACAGCAATTATATTTCATTAACATGTCATTAAGATCTCAGGTAAGAAAAAATAAGGCTAATATCTTCATCGGATTAAATACAAGTTCAACAAGTATTTACATTTTTCCAACTACTTCTTGCTGTTTTAACTGCATGTTTTATGGTGGGTTTCTTATTCACTGCAATAACTACTTAAAACAAAAAAGGTAATAAAAAAAATCAAACCATGTTAAGCATTTTGATATGTACAGTACAAGCATGCTCCCACAAAGAATGCCAGTCAATAATGAACTGCCACTAAACAATACAAACATGAATAATAAAAAGATCTGTTAATTGCTATGCTAGACTTTGCAAGTCAGATGGTTACTTTAAATTTCTGAATAAATTTTTTAAAGAGGGTAATGCTAGTTAATAACAGTATCCCCGTAGATAATTCTGCAAGAGTCAAGTCATTCACTCCGGAACTCAATGTTGTTTATTCCTTACCCTACCAGTGCACAATTCCAAAACTGTGTTCAAATTTCTCTTTGATAGCTAAAACAGAATCATTATTTGATACATAAAAGAGAATAACTTTCTTCTGTTAAGTGAATTAATCTTTTCAGAACTGTGTCCCTACAAAAGACTGCAGATTTAAGATGATACAGTTAAAGAACGGAATACATAAACTGAGTGTTTCATTTTCAATTTACACAAAAATACTTTTAATCTAAAAATTCCAGTGTATATTGGTAAGGAAAGGAACTGCACACTTATGGTGCCTCCATCTCCCACTGAACCTTTCTAGGACACATGCTCCCTTCTATCCTCATCTTGGTGTGTGGCATGGCATACCAGCAGTTACTTTTATTTCTCTCTGCCTCCCTAAGGCAAAATGTAAATTTTTCCATAGGCATCAATAAATACCAAAGATTCTTCAGTCCAGCTCTTAAATTCAATTTGCCTTGAACAAACAAAAACGGATCATTTTACAGAAAGAAAAAGTAAAACAGGTCACCTTCTAACTTGCTTAACTGTATCTTTAGACTGGCTATAAACTTAAAAAGGTACATAATTCCAAGATTTAGATTTACAGCATCATCATAATTAGTTGTTTTTCCCCAATCTCCTCCAGGGAACAAGTCTAACAAGTACTTATATGTGCCAGAGAAGCTTCTTTATGGCTAAAGGAAGGGTTTTTTACCTTATATAGCTATTTACAGTATTGAATGTTTATCATGTGCTGTACTGTTAAAATAGCAAAACTTATCAGAAGTCCTGATATTCAATGTTTTTTCTAAAGCTCCACTTTCCCACCTAAAGTCAGGGGATTATGTGAGAATTTCAGCTTTCATTTACAGTGCTCTCCTTATGCACATGGAGAGACTCAACATGAACCCTAACGGCACAAAATACAGAAGCCAAATGAAAATACAACTTCAAAAATCTTGAATTTTTAAACCAAATGATGGTCAGATTTTAGCAATACTGCCAGAGAAAACTGCAAGGGCAGACCAAGGTAAGCCTCATGAGCACTGCAATAAAGAAAAAAAAATAAGGCTCTCCAATTTAGTGATAAGGTACTACACATTAAGCATTTGTTTACCTTTCGGGCAAAGTATCTTCCTTATGATCAAGTGATGTTTTTTAGATTTTATTCCAAATATACCACAGTGTTCCCTGTAAGCTGTGCACTTGTACGGCTGCTCAGGAGAGATTCAAATGCTGCCCAGATGAGAAGCAGAGTGCCCATAGCTAGGTTTTTTGTTTCTACTGATGATGCACATTCACACGTGCCTTGGTACACACAAAAATTTATCCTGCACTTGGATGGAAAACATTACAGGGAACACTGACCACAATATGTAATTTCCCTTCCTAATTTAGAGTATCTTTTCAGAAGTAACAAAATACAGGACAATGTAGCACTTTAAAGACTAACAAGATGGTTTATTAGATGAAGAGCTTTCGTGGGCCAGACCCACTTCCTCAGATCAAATAGTGGAAGAAAATAGTCACAACCATATATACCAAAGGATACAATTAAAAAAAAAAAAAGAACACATATGAAAAGGACAAATCAAATTTCAGAACAGAAGGGGTATGCGGGGGGGAGGGGAGAAGGAAGGTGAATGTCTGTGAGCTAATGGTATTAGAGGTGATCATTGGGGAAGCCATTTTATCCCCTGGCTAATAGCCTTTTATGGACCTAACCTCCATGAAATTATCTAGCTTCTCTTTAAA
Source organism: Pelodiscus sinensis (assembly GCF_049634645.1). Taxonomy (NCBI): domain Eukaryota; kingdom Metazoa; phylum Chordata; order Testudines; family Trionychidae; genus Pelodiscus; species Pelodiscus sinensis. The sequence continues at coordinate 58,483,310 of NC_134718.1, forward strand.
CTCTATTATAGTCCTAGCCTTCACAGCCTCCTCTGGCAAGGAGTTCCACAGGTTGACTACACGCTGTGTGAAGAAGAACTTTCTTTCATTAGTTTTAAACCTGCTACCCATTAATTTCATTTGGTGTCCTCTAGTTCTTCTATTTAGGGAACTAATAAATAACTTTTCTTTATCTGCCCTCTCCACACCACTCATGATTTTATAGATCTCTATCATATCCCCCCTCAGTCTCCTCTTTTCTAAACTGAAAAGTCCCAGTCGCTTTAACCTCTCCTCATACGGGACCCGTTCCAAACCCCTAATCATTTTAGTTGCCCTTTTCTGAACCCTTTCCAAGGCCAAAATATCTTTTTTGAGGTGAGGAGACCACATCTGTACACAGTATTCAAGATGTGGGCGTACCATAGTTTTGTACAGGGGCAGTAAGATGTTCTGGGTCCTATTTTCTATCCCTTTCCTAATAATTCCTAGCATCCTATTTGCCTTTTTGACCACCGCTGCACACTGCGTGGAAGTTTTCAGAGAACTGTCCACGATAACTCCAAGATCTCTTTCCTGATTTGTCGTAGCCAAATTAGCCCCCATCATACTGTACATATAGTTGGGGTTATTTTTCCTGATGTGCATTACTTTACACTTATCCACATTAAATTTTATTTGCCATTTTGTTGCCCAATCACTCAGTTTGGTGAGATCTTCTTGGAGTCCCTCACAGTCTGCTTCTGTCTTGACTATCCTAAACAGTTTTGTATCATCTGCAAACTTCACTACCTCACTGCTTACCCCTTTCTCCAGATCATTTATGAGTAAGTTGAAAAGGATTGGTCCCAGGACTGACCCTTGGGGTACACCACTAGTTACCCCTCTCCAATCTGAAAATTTACCATTTATTCCTACCCTTTGTTTCCTGTCCAGTTCTCAATCCAAGAAAGGACCTTCCCTCTTATCCCATGGCCATGTAATTTACACAAGAGCCTTTGGTGAGGGACTCATACTTATAACTTATATACTTTCAGAAGTAGTTCAAGTCTGTGTCCCTGCTTCAAGTTAGCCACACTTAAAAATGGGCAAACATCTTCATTTAGCACCTTTTTCATTATTATATACCACCACTAAATTCCTAGCCCATAAAAACATATATAACCTTGATTTTGTACAAGCAACTGTGGAATCAAGCACGAATGACTTAAGATACAACATCTGTTCAATCTCATTATGAGCATATAATACCACTGCAAAGTAATCAAGCAGATCAGGCATTGGTATTACATGCTGCCTTACTGCTCCATCGAATATGCTTCAGGCCTGATTCAGAGGTCATCTCTACAGAATGAGTGCTCTTTTTCCTTTGAAACAGGAGGAAAGTAGTGTTCTCAGCTTTACTACCTGCAAAGTTTCAGGATCCTGAGGTGCAGGTTACAAAGCTTCAGTAGATCATCTCAGACAGAGTTAGGCACCCCGATCTAAGAGATAAATACTCTCCTCTTGGATCTTACAGTGATAGCAGATAAAAAAAATATACTAGGGCAGCAATGTGCTCCTTAGTTTACTGAGAGGGCCTTGTAAGTGGCCCTCCTTTGTCTCAGTGGCCCACAAGATTGAACCTACCCCCTCTGCGGACCTACCCCCTCTGCGGTTCTGCATTTAAAGCATATTAGGAGCCAGGCAGACAGACAGCCCGGCTCACACTGGGCCCCAGAGCTCTGTTTCCCCTAGCCCCTGGACCAGGGCTGCTGCCACCCCGTGTTGCTGCCTCTGTATCAGAGGCAGCAGCACAGGGCAGCAGGCAGCTGGTCTGCACAGGGGGCTGGCTGGTTTGTAAACTGGTGTCCCTTGCAGACCAGCTCCTGCCTGGCAGCGCTGTGTGGCAGGGGGCTCCTCGGGAGTGGGGCTGGAGCACACTGGCTGCCAGCCCTACCCCTGGGGACTATAGAGTAACCGATAAAAATTCATTAGGTTAATCAACTATTCAATTAACCAATATTTAACATCCCTACTTACAGGCATGGGCTCCCACCTCCCTCCCCGTTGCTGCTTCTGATACAGAAGCAGCAAGGGGGAGAAGTGCATGTGGCTGACAGGATTAACCGATAAGCCCAAGCTTATCAGTTATTCATGTAGTCAACTAGTATTAACAGGAGATTTAGAACCAAGACATAAGAACTCATGAACTCACCAACATCACATTCTACAAGCCTCTTTGCTCTGATCCTACTGAGGAATACCCAAGTGAGCTATACCATGTACTCAAGAACCTCCCTGCTTCAGCTCAGGACCAAATCTACACAAACTCATCCCCAGAGCACCGACTAGGAGTACTCTGCTACCCAAGATCCATCAACTTGGAAATCACGGACATCTCATCATCTCAGGCATTGGCATGGGCTATTTTGACTCTCCCCTCAAACCCTATGCTATCAGCTATCTTCAAGACACCACTGACTTCCTGGGGAAACTGCAGAGCATCAGTAATCTTCCTGAAAACATCATCTTGACCATCATGGATGTAGAAGCTCTGTACACACAAGAATGGACTACAAGCTGTCAGGACAACTATACCCAATGACACCAAAGCACATCTGGTGGCTAGGCTATGAGGCTTTGGCCTCACCCACAACTATTTCCTATGTGGGGACAATTTATACCTTCAAGTCAGCGGTAGAGCTATGAGTACCTGCATGGCCCCACAATATGCCAAGGCTTTTATGGCTGACCTAGAACGTTTCCTCCGCTCCTGTCCCCGAGCACTCTTCCTCTACTTATACTACATGGATAACATCATCATCATATGGACCCACAGGAAGGAGACACTTGAAGAATTCCACAGGGATTTCAACAATTTCCACCACACTGTCAAGTCCCCTGGACCAGTCCACACAAGAGATCCAATTCCTTGACACTGCAGTACAACCACCACCCTATACCAGAAGCCTTCTGACCACTATTCTTGCTTACATGCCTCTAGTTTCCATCCAGGACACATCACTCTACCCATTATCTACAGCCAAGCTCTAAAATACAACTGGATTTGCTCCAATCCCACAGAGTGACAAACATCTACAAGATCTTTATCAAGCATTCCTAAACTTAAATATGCATCTGGGGAAGCGAAGAAACAGACTGACAGAGCCAGACAAGTCTACACATCTGCGTCAGGACAGGCCCAACCAGTTTTTTGTTTTGTTTTGTTTTTTAAACAAAAAAAGTGCTGGTACTCCACAGGAAAAGTTGTTGAGAAGAAAATAAAAAAGCCAGAGTGGGACATTTGCATACAGAGGTGACAGTATACTCTGTTCTTTCCAGGTAAGCTCTAACTGGAGGTGCGAGTACCGTGTCTGGAGGTGCTGGTACTGCGTACCATCACAAAAAAAAAGCACTGGGCCCAACAAGGAAAACAACAGACCACCACTGGTCACCAGCTACAGTCCCCAGCCTAAACCCCTCCAGTGCATCACTGACAATACACAACCTATACTAGAAAATGATCCCCCACTCTCAGACCTTGGGAGACAGGCCAATCGTCGCCTACAGACAATCTCCCTCCCCAACCCACAGCAAATACTTAGCAGCAGCCACATATGACATTTCAGATACACTCACCCAGGAAGCTACCTCTGCTACAAACTCTGTTGCCAACTTCATCCATATATCCATACAACATACAATATCACAGGACCTAACCACATAAGCCACAACATCAGGGGCTCATACAACTGCATATCCTCTAATGTGATACAAGCGATCAAGTGCCAGCAATGCCCCTCTGCTATGTATGGCCAAACACCACCGCTCTGTGACAAAGGATAAATGGACACAAATTAGACATCACAAATGGCAACTCACATAAACCTGTAAGGAAGCATTTTGTCAACACTGGAATTTCATATTTATGCATTTCTACTCCTACTTCCGCATGTCTTGCTATAAGACGTTGGGCATGCAGGAACTAATAATGTTGAAATAGCACATTCAGACCCAACAAAGGAGCCTGGCAGAAATAGTGCTTTGCCACACAACAACAACTTTCCATAATTCTTCAATGAATATTTAAAATATTTAATTGCCCAGTTAAATGTCAATACAATTCAGATGTGACTCTATGCTTCTAGGGGATACGTTTTGGATCTGTTAGATTAGAGCATTTCTTACGAACAAGAAGATTATCTCTACAGTCCTGAAGATAGCCTATTGAAAACCACAAAATAAGCATGTACAAATCTGCTAAAATACAAGTGATGGTCAGTCATTTCCCACCAAAGCTGGTGATCATAGTTTATAGGCCCTATTCTCCTCTGTCTCTACAGAGAGGGTAGCCTAAGCCTAAAGGTGATATGAATTTCCCCTCTGTGGCATTCACAAAAGCCCCCCAAAGTAGCTTTGACCTCTGCAGAAGTTGAGAAGTCTGATAATCCCAACAGTCTACCCTGGATTCCCTTCCTCCTAATCCAAAATGGAAGCACAACCAAAGGGCATATTTAAATAGTACTGTTTTCCCTGTGAAGTCCTGGGGCAGATATAGTAAGAGAAGCTTTGGTATGAAGGACTCCCACAGTAGTCATGAATTCAAAAGCAAGTAGAACTGCATGTCAGAGTACAGGTAATGGGCCCCTACACCAATGTCTGCTGCCTCCTATATACATCCCAGGAGATATGTTGATCTAATAAAAGATACTGCCTTACCCCCTTCTCTAAGACTCACAAATGACAAGTTTTGAGTATTTTACCTCCAACTCAAGATCCTGAGGTTCCGTTTCAGAGAGTGGAATCACGGCAATTTTGGTTATTTTGCATACTTCGTGGTCTTCTGGAAGCTTGCCAATCAATGATTTCTGGCGAATGAGAAGCAGCCACCATGGTAGATCTGGAAAATGTCAGCAAAATCTGTTAGTGTCACAACAGAAAATAATTAACCCATATGCATGGAGAGGACCCAGCCATACTAAACCCCAAAACTTCTTAACTCCTACCTTAGGCAGATTCCCTGCAGATCTCCCTGAGCTTTGTAGGAAGCAAAAGACCTCTGCTACTCTATCACTGAAATACTAAGGAAAGTCACCATGTTATATGGGATGTAAGAGACTAGTCGACTATCCCATAAGCAAAAGCTATGGGATAATGTAAGCAAGAGGATAGTCAACTAGTTCCTCGACTAGTCGCTTCCCCACCCTTTGCTGCCTCTATCAGGGGGCCAGAGAGTAGCGGGACCGAGGATGAGCTGGGAATCAGCTGATTCCCTATTCACGCCCATTCCGAAATGCTGCAGCTCTTCTTCTTAAAAGTATTGAGAGCCTCAATACTTAAGAGCCTGTGGCTCTTAATACATTTAAAAATCAGAAGCACAGCGGGGGGCCCAGCACGAGCCGGGCCAGCTGATTTCCGGCTCATGCTAAGTCCCCCCTGCTGCGCTTTAGCCCTTTAAATGTATTCAGAGCCACAGCAGGGTTAGCTCCTGAGACCTAACCGCGCTGTGGCTCCTCTGCTTATCGACTAGTCGATGGAAAATACATTAACTAGTCAATTAGCTGATTAAATTATATTTAACATCCCTAAAAGTTATAGAAAATTATATTTATTTATTTATGTTAGAGTGCATCTGTGATTCCTTTGTTCATGAACTCCTCATAAGAACATCCATACTTGGTCGGACCAAAGGTCCATTTAGCCCAGTATCCCAGTGTCCAATGCCAGATGCCCCAGAGGAAGGGAACACAACAGGTAATCCTGACATGATCCCTCTCCTGTCATCTATTTCCAGGCAAACAGAGGCTAGTGACATCATTCCTACCCCTCCTGGCTAATAGCCATATATGGTCCTAGCCTCCATGAACTTATCTAGCTCCTAAATCATAAGAGCTAGGAACACAAAATTTGGTATGTTGCTTCCGCCTACCCTAACTTAAACCAAGGTCAGGGTTTGGTTGTGCCTGGAAAAATGGGAAGTGCCAGGAATGGGGTTAATTCCCATGACGTGGAAAGCGGGGAGGGATGCAATACTAAGGGTACGTCTAGACTACATGCCTCTGGCGACAGAGGCATGTAGATTAGGCTACCCGACAGAGTAAAATGAAGCGGCGATTTAAATAATCGCCGCTTCATTTAAATTTACATGGCTGCCGCGTTGAGCCGACAAACAGCTGATCAGCTGTTTGTCGGCTCAGCGCGATAGTCTGGATGCTCCCCTGCCGACATCAAAGGGAGTTGTCGATAACCCAGGTATGCATACCTGGGTTGTCGACAACTCCCTTTGATGTCGGCAGGGGAGCGTCCAGACTATCGCGCTGAGCCGACAAACAGCTGATCAGCTGTTTGTCGGCTCAACGCGGCAGCCATGTAAATTTAAATGAAGCGGCGATTATTTAAATCGCCGCTTCATTTTACTCTGTCGGGTAGCCTAATCTACATGCCTCTGTCGCCAGAGGCATGTAGTCTAGATGTACCCTAAGAGTGGCTACTGTCGGCAGCCGCAGCACCAAGAATGTGGCCAGCAAGGCTGGGGCTCCATCCTTTCGCCACACCAATAAAGAGGCCCCCTACCCCAAACCTAGAGCCTACCCTGCCCCCATGGACAGCCTGGAGGGGGGACTGCTGGAGGGGGCAGCCCTTGGAGTCTCATCCATCCCACAGAAAGCCTGGAAGCCACGGGGGCGGGGGAGGGGGAGGGAGGGAGAGAAGAGGGGAGGATGCTGGAAGGCGTTGCAGCCTCCAGAGCCTCACCCACCCCACAACAGTCTGCAGGCCATGGGGGAGGGCAACTGGAGCGCTGCCCCAGCCCCTGGAGGTGTAGCCACTGGAGCAATGCCACCCTAGCTGCCAGAGGCAGCCCTGATAAGCCCCCCCCCCCCAACCTCCTGCCCTAAGTCCTACACCTTCCATCTGCCTTGATTTCAGCACCCCATCCCTCTAGCTTCCCCACCTTCCTCCCCGAGCCCTCCCCACACCTCCCAACCAACTGACCTAAGCCACCTACTCCCACCCCCAAATGCACTCCAGCCTTCATTTTCCTTCCCTTTAGAAAGATACAATCATTGACATAGTTCATGTATATTTTCCTTTTATTTTTCCAGCAAAAGAAATTCCTTCAGTTACAGACCTGAGGAATGCCAGGAAAGCTATAAAGGGAGTGGGCACCACTGCTTCAATACTTCCAGATCTATGTACATTCCTACTGCATAGGCCAACATTAATAATGCTAGTGCACATTTAAAACAAGGTCAGACAATTTGATTGGTCTCATTAGAAACAAGAAAGGAACAAAATGAGAGTTCACAACATGGAAAGTCAGCTATCAAGGAAAAAACTCCCACAAGGCTGTATCATACTGGAAAGTAAATAAAACATTTAAAACCAGCTGCTGTATCCATTTTAAATGGTCTTAATTGAACAGATCATTTCAGTGCACAGACATGGACACTATGCCCTAAAAGTCAGATTAAATGAAGTTACTGAACCTGTATTTTTCATGTGCATGTGTATCTTGGAGATTAAGCGACAAAAGCTTAGTTTTACAACAAGGAACATGGGAATTTAAATCAGGTTTGTAACACACAAAATGGTGTAATACCCAACACCCATGTAAAGCAACCAGGTTTATCACACTCTCAATTCAAACAGAGATGGGGAACTAGAGAGAGAAGGCGGCCTTCTAATTTCCTATTCATGGTTAATCCTAAAAACTGTCGCTTTTTAACAACCAGCCACAAATATCAGACTCTCCCCGAGCCAATATATTGGGGGTTTTTTATTTTAAACACACACCCTATTTGTTAGACTCAGCAGTCTCTAGCTCTTAAACTCAATAGTTAGCAATAGTAACAAGACCAGAAAAGGCAAAGTATCAAATACAACAATATAGAAACTGTAAAGGTCCATTATTGTAATTGTAAATGAACAGTTCCATCTTTGGAAAACATAACATCTGAATGTTGGCAACCTATAGCATTTCTTTCCTTTCTTAGATCTATTTGGAAAGAACAAACTCTTTACTTTGGAATCTCCAATGTTTTCTTCTTAGCTAAACAGGTACTTTAAAAAGCACTATTAAACAAGAATTAAAACAAGAATCTTATCAATAATACTTTTTCCAGTTTCGGTAGCACGTTTTCAATGCAGAATTCAGAATTTGTCCTTATATACACAACGTCCTTTCAGATACTGCAACCCCAGATCATATAAATCCTTTTGCCTTTTACTGTCACCTAACCCTTTGTCTGAATGGTAGGGGAAAAAAAAACTTAAATGAAAACTTCTGAAATTTTCTAAAGCTAACCTTATATTGGAATCAAGTATCTATATTCTCTCTCTCTCACTACTACCGTCATTGACATCTCTATTAGGGATGTGAATACGTATGAGCTTACTGGGTACTGATTAACTGGTACCTGGGAGAAGCCCCCTCCTGCAGCATGCCATAATCAGAGGGCTGCTCCAATCCCCACTTTTGGCATCAGCAGCCAAAAGCCCAAACCACAGAGGCGGGGAGGGAGTGGACTCCTGCTTAATCAGTTAACTGGTTAACCTAAGGTTTAGCTGGTTAATCCCAGTTCATCTCTATGTTAATAGATCTGCTATACAATTACAAGAACCACAGCTTCAGTTTTGCTTTTGCTCTTACTACAATGTATTGTTGGCTCATTCCTGCAACAGAAAAAAAAAACAACCAAAAAAGACAGACAAAGAAGCCAAAACTGATTCAAGTGTAGCACAGCTGCCACATATCTGTATATGTACTTGTGTGCTGCAGATAAGGTGGATGGGAAGGGGAGGATGGATGTACAGGTTGGACCTCCCTAGTCTGGTACCTTCGGGATCTGACCCACTCCAAACAAGGATATTTATTGGACATGGCGAGGTCCCCATCATTGAGAAACCCTGACTTAGATGGTACTCTCTTCTGCCAAACCTCACTACACCCTGACCCCCTTCTGACAACCAAAATCACTACATAATCCTGGGAGAGAGGACCAAAGCCTCATTCCCACCATCCCGAGCAACCCCACTACCCTGGGCGGTGCCAAAGCTGAAGGCAGGGCATGGGTCATCTGCAGCCCTAGCACTTCCCAATCCAGCCCACAAACTAATTTGAAAAGAAAGTTATTTAACCAGGTCCATGCAATTGCCAGCCTGGAAGGAGCAAACAAGGGGCTTCCAGTAGCACCAAAGCCCCTACTGTCCATGTAGACCGGGCCGCAGAGGGCACCACTCAGTCTGGGAAGCTGAGCCAGCTGCCTTTGCCACAATGAGAACTGTGCTGGCCTGGGAGCTGCCCGAGTTGACATGCTTCTGCAGCCAGCAATGCAGGTGTTGGCGGGTTTTGCTTTTGATTTTCCCCAGGAAGGGGTGAGGGATCCCAGCGTGAGGCACAGATGCTAGTTGGGGTTCAGAGCAGGCAGGATCCCAGGGAATATTAGCAGGAGGAGGAGAAGAGGCAACCCCATCAGGAAAACATGGAATCAGGGTGAGATTTAAAGTCTTTAGTAGTATTGTGGTCTCTATCTCTGGGCTCCTTGACACAAGAGAAAAACTTCGTCAACTTTCATGTACTGTATGGCCTACCCCAAGATTTCAAAATTCAAGACAGTGGCTTCTTGAAATCATAGAAAAATACACTTGAGGATCTTTTGATTTGGCATCCTGTGTGAGGTCTTTGGCCAAACTTGGGGCATGTTTTCTAACTTTTCTCTACAGACCATGAAACTTAAAGTCCTCCTTTATTAGAATTAAGCCAGATCTGAGAACATCACTATCTCAAGCACGGCTATCAAATGTGATTTCTCTGATTTAGTAGATTTAGGTTTGTTGGTTGGTGAATGATGTTAGAATCCCAGCCTTTCTTTTTCTCCCTTTTTTATAATGTGGCTCTGGCTTTCCAGAATTTTTTTAAGCTCCAATTATCAGGAGGCTTGTGATCAAATCAAGGGATATGGCATTACTGATAACTAGTCAGTTTCACCTAATAAAAAAGTTAACAGGTTACACCTTGCACCTATGGATGGGACTGCACAACACACCTCCCCCAGGCCCCTGAGATGTGCCGGCAGCAGCTGCAGCTAGCAGCAAGAAGCCATTCTAGCCCCCCTACACTGCTAGTGATGGCAGTGGGGGCCTCTGGCAGGTTTTCAATCTCTCATGGGCAGCAAACAGAATCAGAGGATGTGCAAGGAGGGAAGTACGCATGCAAGCACACAGGGCCGGGAGACACTCATGAGGAGGGAATGCATGAAGACCCCCATTTCCTCAGAGCCTTGCCAGACAGGGAGCCCACTGGCTGCCAGGAGGATTTGAGGAGTGGACCTAAGGTAAATTGAGTTTGCAACCCCTGGCTTAAGAGCTTCAGCCATGGGCAGTGGAGCCTGACCTGGGGCTTCAGCCGCAAGCCTGTCTAACCTCAACCTTCGTGTGACCTAATTTAGGGTGCAACTAACAGTTCTAGAACCACTGGTCTAGGTTCAAGGTTTTTTTTTTTTCAAGCACAGCCATGTTGATATTAAGTGAAACTGAATTTAACAAGATGAGGAAGCAAGTTTAATGAAATTGAGAGTCATTTACACTCCACAATGGAGTACAAAAAGTTTCTATAATAGTGATCAAGAACTAAAGAGATTAATTTACTTTCTCTATTGTAAAATGCAAAATCCAGACACTTGAAGTTGCAAAATGTGTACAGAAAGAATACTTAGATGCATTTTAAAAAAAGTGATAGTTGTACTGTAAGTCTAATATAAGAACGGCCATACTGGGTCAGACCAAAGGTCCATCTAGCCCAGTATCCTGTCTGCCGACAGTGGCCAGTACCAGGTGCCCCAGAGAGGGTGGACCAAAGACAATGATCAAGCCATTTGTCTCCTGCCATCCCTCTCCAGCCTCTGACAAGCAGAGGCCAAGGACACCATTTATCCCCTGGCTAATAGCCTTTTATGGACCTAACCTCCATGAAATTATCTAGCTTCTCTTTAAACTCTATTATAGTCCTAGCCTTCACAGCCTCCTCTGGTAAGGAGTTCCACAGGTTGACTACACGCTGTGTGAAGAAGAGCTTTCTTTTATTAGTTTTAAACCTGCTACCCATTAATTTCATTTGGTGTCCTCTAGTTCTTCTATTTAGCTAATAAATAACTTTTCTTTATCGGTCCTCTCCACACCACTCATGATTTTATAGACCTCTATCATATCCTCCCTCAGTCTCCTCTTTTCTAAACTGAAAAGTCCCAGTCACTTTAACCTCTCCTCAAATGGGACCCGTTCCAAACCCCTAATCATTTTAGTTGCCCTTTTCTGAACCCTTTCCAAGGCCAAAATATCTTTTTTGAGGTGAGGAGACCACATCTGTACACAGTATTCAAGATGTGAGCGTACCATAGTTTTATACAGGGGCAGTAAGATATTCTGGGTCTTATTTTCTATCCCTTTCTTAATAATTCCTAGCATCCTATTTGCCTTTTTGGCTTGCCTAATCCCCAAGCCAGAGTAATAAAAACAAAGCATAAGTCTTAGGGCAGAATGAAAATGGAAATCAGGAAGCGATTATGAAGATAAAATATGACCAGAAGGAAAAACTAGAACAATGGAAAGGGAAGGTTCTCAGTTATTCAGATATTGCTTTCAACTATTATATGGAATCCCTAAACTGGATGTGTGCTGTTACAGATAAGTTAAACAGTTTCCGCAAACAGCTTTTGGACATCACATTAGATTGGAATGGTTTCCTATTCATATATGCACCCTAACTCTCACCTTCAAGGAGGTGTGTACATTTTAATCACCCTCCTCATTTTTCCTGGGATTCAATTGTGTTTACACTGCATTACAAGCTGAGGGGAAACAAACAGATAGCAAGAGCCAATTTAAAGCACTGTATCTGTTAAAATAACCTACTGCTTCAGATTCTTCACTATACCAGGAATTTAATTCCGATTTTTGCTCCAACTACCAGCCAGTTCCTCTTATCAAGGCTACATTAAGCGTTTTTTCTAACACTTCCTAAAACACTCAGTGTACAGCAACATCTCAAGTAACAGATTATGCATAGCGTCTAGTCACACTTCTCCCCTTTACAAGGTGACATTGCTAAAGTATTAAAAGTTCTAACCTTGCACATCACATCACCTACCTCTCTGAACTTTGCTGCTTGAGTTTGCTCATAAATAGACCAGAAAACACTGTCGCTTCCTTATTCCTGTCATTTTGAGTTTGTCGTCTGAGGTAAACAGTAAATTCCTTGCCGAGAACCAAAATGGTGTACATTTTATTTCTTGCAAATTTCTACCTATGCTTTGGGTGGAGGAAGAGATAGAGATAAATGCTCATCTAACACAAATACCAGAAACACCACAAGATTCAGCTATTTACTCTCATGTGAAAGCAGACTACATGAACCTTCACATGAGAGAATTATTCTGCTGTATTCAGATGGTTAGTTATTTATAAAGACTATGCCATGACTTATTACAATTTTATCTTAACTAGTAGCTCTGAAGAATGTTTGATATCTCTTCACTGACTTAAGACTTCCGTCAGGGGCAAGTGAGGAAACATTCAACATTAGTGAAATCTGCAAAGCTCTGATGCAGTGTGCTGTGACCAGACTTCCTACCTAAGCCATTTTCTAACCACAGATTCCAAATGGTTTTCAAGGACCCCCCAAGTAAAGTGCATTAAAATAATCCACTCAGGCAATCAAAGATGTAGGTAATTATGGCAATGTTCACATCAAAGAATTAGTCAGAAAGATGAATTAAAGAATGCTTCTATCCACCAAGACCATCTGGTACTCCAGAAATAGCTTGGGAGGGGAAGATAGGTATTAGATTTCAGAGACTGCAAACATTACTCTCCCCCTGCCCAGGCTGCATAAAGTATTAAAGAAAGTTATAGACAAAAGGGAGTGTCTTCTACCAGCCTAAGGGTATGTCTACACAGCAACACTATTTCGAAATAACTAGTGCTATTCTGAAATAGGCAGTTATTTCAAAATAGTGTCAAAATACTGTCAAGCTGGAGGACTTACTCCAACTCCTGTGATCCTCATTGTACAAGTAGTAAGGGAAGCCAGAGGAAGAGTGCTCTATAACACTACCTAGTTAGAAATAAGCTACGCAATTGACATAGCTCAATCTGCATAGCTTATTTCGAGTTAAGCCCTGCAGTGTAGACACACCCTAGGGATAAGTCAATACAAAGCTCCATTACCTCTATCCCCAGGATAAATCAAAAGAGCCTCTTCATCTCTTCCCCATTTTTCTCCCCAGAAAGACAGATAGAAACCCTTTAATAAAACCAACCTTAGAGATTGCTGACCAACAGGACAACTGGATTTAAACAGTTCTACACATGCACACGACGGCTGAAAAAGGGCCCAGCTCTTATGGTGAAATGGCAAGCAGCACACAACACCTCTGAAAATAAATCAGATTGTTTCACCTACACTATCTCCCCAATAAATAAATTCTGTAGTTCCCTACCCCACATCTTCCTTATTTAAAGGTAAGAGCCTTTTTCCTCTCAAATCTTGCTACACCACATTTTCACTTAAATTATCATAATTTATACTGCAGTGAACATATAAATCTTAGACGGTATAAAATGAAAGCAAACGTCATCTTTCTTCATGTTTACAAAAGCACATACCTAATACTCAGTGTTTTAGTGCACATTAAAATGAAGTCAGACTCAAGTACATTTTATTTTCAGCACCCAAAAGTACACTTGGAATTTCACTAAAACCATTTCTGCCTCAAATGTTCAAACAAAGTTGGGGGAAATGCTGGAGCAAGGAATGATGAAGACTGGTGCAGGAATACTAGGCATAAACGGATTCTATGACTTCAACTGTTTTTCTGTTCTAACCAGCTCAATTCCAAGTTTCATAATAGTCCCCCCCTTCATTCTCTAAGACTTAAAGCAAAGTTTGTATAGCACTAGTTGACACGATTGAACAAGGTTTAAGTCCCTTTTCTCCCCACCCGTTTTTCATTAAAATCAGCTGCTAGAAGCATCATCATAAAATTGCAGATTAACTATTCCTGAAGACACATGTTCAAAAAAACCTAATTCATAGTGGATAAATGGACAAATATTCCCATTCCAAATATAGAAGTACTGTACAGTTACAATACCACACTCATACAAGCTAGTTAACGGTGACAATGACCTTACTTTTTCTTCGGTCATATTTTCAAAGAACAAGTTGCAGTATTGTAGCCATGGATATACTAGGGATTGCTGACATTTACAGACAATATATTCTTTCATCTGAAAATTTCTATTTTCACTTTCATCTATCTAATCTACAGCTCAGCTTTGAAAACTTACTAATTTACAGCTGAGAAAAGGGAAAAGGATTGCAACTATAGTACTTGTTCGTATAATGCCCAATACAGTATTTCCTCAACATATGGCCTGAGGGCTGCTTATAGCACAATCAGCACACATCTGTGGCCCATGTGACATCCTCAAGGCCATACATACAGTACTGGATGCATCCCAGTGGCAGATAGGGTAACCACTGGCCTAATGCAATGGAGTAGTGAGCTAGTGTCTGTAGGCACTATAGCTATACATGTGTTACAAACTGGAACTGCCCTTCATATGGAAAACAAAAGAAAGCCACACAACCTATCACAGGACTGGTCAAATCTTAGCAAAAACTAGTGCTTCTTTAGCACCTGTGTGTCCTAGAGCATGAGGGAACATTGCTAATATATGAGATACTAAAGGACATAACACTGTAAGTGTGGTAACCTGCAACTGCTAATATGATAAAAACTGCTGAAATATTACAACCACCGAGGCCTGGTATTAACAGTGCAGAACTCTAGACTGAAATAGAAGAGTCTTGAAAACAGAGAAGTAAAGCATGAAGACAAAAGAATTGAAGGGATACTGCTGACTTCAACTTACATTGTACATTCAGAATCCCTTTCCCATGAACAGTCTCACACCCAAAGTCTTAAAAACAAAAACAAAAACAAAAAAAACAAAAAACCTAAGGGGCCGTGTCCCCTGCTCACTACACTCACCAACCTCCCATCCTCACTCCTTGCTGGCCACTTTTGCAGCCAGAGAGCCTGTTAATCTTGCATTAAGCTGTAGCCAGACATGAACCCCATCTTGTTTTCCGCCCCCCTCCTCCCCCAGAGAGCAAGAGAAAGGCAGTCAGCCTTTGATGCCCGGGGAATGCAGGTGTGCTGCCTGTCTCTGACTCTACCATAAACAGAAACCAGACAGTAAATGGGCTAGCTGACGACTCGGGGCCTCCCGCAGTCCTGATGGCTAGTACCAGTAATTGACGCGCCTGCACTGTCCCAGGAGAGGAATCTTCGCCCATCACATACCAGAGGTGCCCATTGTCTGCATTTTCCCCAGGTGTGAATTATGCTTTGCACCCTTCGTGGGAAACTTTGCATTCAAAGCCATTTTTCCTAATTGGCCACTTGAGATCAGGAAGAAGCCTACATGACCCAAGGGGTATAAAGAGGGGTTTAGTAGCCCACCCCATTTGAGCCCCAATCATCTACACCTGCTGGCAGGTATTGATTGTCTCCCGAGGTCTGTGGGACGCCCAACCTCGCCCTACTTCTTCCCGAGGGATTGAGAGAAAGACGCTGGCCACACCAAGTCTGGAACGCAGGGATGAGAATATATACCTGCTAGGTGTCTATTTTGAATGCATTTAATAAGAGCTCAGAGAGCCAAAAGGGTTTCATGGTACCTGTGAGTGACTTATTAGTGTAATTTCTGTCCTGTCCTTTGTAGTGGCTGTGTTATCTGTAACACAGTAGTAGCATTTAACAGCTAAGTTTACCCTGTAACAATAAAATAGTAACTGTTTAAGCTTTAACCTGACTCCTTCAGTTGCTGTAACAGAACCAAGCACAATTTAAAAGAACTCCAGCCGGTCATAAGGGACAGGTATAGGGAGAGCTCTGGCATTTTAGATCATGTCACTCCCAGGTGACAGATCCGTTGAGGCATCTCTCAGTCTTCCCTAGACTGCCCGCTGCAAAGGGATCCTTAGCAGCTGAAATCTGAGATGTAATAAGCTCTCCCTGTAAAATTCTTGGGGCGCCCGTCAACCTTCTCCAGGTTGCCCGCTGCTAAGGGACCCTGGTCTCAGCAGTTGAAGTCTTGGGTGTATAACACACACACACACACACACACACACACACACCACTCACTGCCCTGGCCATCGGCTGACAGAATCCCAGCTACGCTCTCCATGGCCCCACTCGCACCCTTCTCCACTCCCATCCACCACACCCCTGGATGGACTCCTCTATCCAAACGCTCTCAGCCCATTCCACCCCGCTCATGCCCTTCAATCGCCAGCCAGTCACCCCTCCCTGCATCCTTCTCGCTCCTGCCCCACCAGCCAATAAAAGAGTCCATGGCCCACAGCCCACCGCCCTCCTTCCATCTCTACCTTCACACCTCCATTCCTATACCCACTGGTCCTCCCTAACCGCTCCCTGCCTATCCCTGCACCCACATCCTTCCCTACCCCGTCTCCATTCCTATATCTTCCCACCTGCACTATCCCCCTTACACTCTTATCCCCTTTCCTCCCTCCCTTGGAACACCCTGCCGCCTCCCACGAACAGGCAACTTAACCAGAAAAGAAACAGCACCAGGCACACATGTAGGAATTCCTGTGGGGAGCTTCTCCAGGTGCTGTGACAGCAGGATCTGGTCAGCTGCCTGGAGAGAAGGGGCAACAAAGGTGGCATTGGTAGGGAGCTATGAAATGTAAAAGGGGGGATGTCTGTGGGTCAGGGCCACTGACCCACGGGGGGGTGGGGGAAATCAGTCAAGGTCCACACAAGTGAGAAGCAATTTAAAAAAAAAAAAACCACACAACCGCCATATACCCCACCCCCCCACACACACACACACAAAATGCTCAGTGACCTGACCCCCAAGTGATACTCCCTTCAAGCTCAGGGCTTAACCCCAGGGCTACATTAACTCTTCTTGGGGCCTGGGACTAGTACATTTTGTAGGGTTCCCCGAGGCTCTGGGGTGGAGCCAAATATTAGGGGTTCAGTTTATGGGAGGGGGCTGCCAGCTGGGGTGTGGGGTCAAGGGGAAGGCGGTGGGGAGGCCAAGTCTGGATGGGTGGAAGAAGGCAGGAGGTGGCAGAGGATGGGGTGCTCCCTGGTGCAGCTTCTAGGGAGAACAGGTGCTTTGTGTGGCTCTGTACATTGCAGGGAAATGCTCCCACTGGCCATAATTCCAGGTCAATGTGAGTGACAGAGCAGTGCCCCACAGATCACTTACCTACCGTGCACAGAGCCACTTCATCCTCTCCTGCTAGGCAAAGTCCATGGGCTGAATCCAGCCCCAGCATCTCCTGATCAGACTACAAAGCTGAGAGCTCCCTGCTCTGCAGTGAAGTGCAGGTGCTGGTGGTCCAGCCATGGTACCCCCAACAAGGTAGAGTGCCAGCGCTAGCTCATGATGCTGCGGGGGGGAGAGGGAGCAAGCCCCAAGCCTCAAAGGCCATATCAAGACAAGCTACAGGCCAGAATCAACTTGCGGGCTATAGGTTCGCCACCCTGATATATTAAAAAAATCATCTCTTTAAAAAAAAAATCATTTCCTAGATTACAGCAAGATGCTCTGCATTCTTGCAGAAAATGTCAAGTTAGAATTAGCTACGTCCTATATCCAAAAGTAGGAGGCAAAATTATTCTGAATTTAGACAGTATTCCTGGCTGAATGGTCTACAGACACATGCCAGTTCTCAAAGAGAATACCTTACAACACATATCTAAACCTTTACTGTACAAAAGCTGGCACAACCAGAATAAACCTAACCTTTGCCTTCCCCTAATGATCGCCAGCAAAAGATGACTGATTGGGGAAAAAAAAAAAAAAAAGTTATACAGGTTGTACCTCCCCCCTAACTGGGAAACCCTGGTCCAGCAACATCCGTGGTCTGGCACGGACCATTGATGTTCCTGGACCACACAGCCCAGGAACAGGGAGGTCTGAAGGCGGGGCAGGAGCACTGTAGGAGGCACTGGCAACCCTGTGTCGGTGGAGAGAGGGAAAACAGGCGGCCCCAGGCAGCAGCCAGGGAGCTCCAGCCCCGTCCCTCTGCCCCAGCCCTGGCTACTCAGCTCCAACCCCAGCCATGGAGGCAAGTGGCTGCAGAGCTCAGTCCCAGCTGCGGAGCTCCGGCCATGGCACTCCCCTCCCAACAGCAGCAGGGGAAGTGGAAGGTGGCATCTAGAGCACCCCAGGGAGCTGGGGGGCCTCAGCAGGGGCAAGTTGGAGCCCTAACCCAGTGGCAGCACCAGTCAGGAGGGTAGGGACCTCCCCTGGTCTGGCAAATCCCCTCATTCAGGACCAGTTAGGTCCCAAGGGTGCTGACCAGCGAGCAGATCTCTGCTCCAATCCAACAGGAGCATATCTGATGGAGACACTGTATAATGACCCCAGGGGGACAACCAAGGGGCAGAGGTGGAGAAAGGGACAGCTATCTACTATATATTTGACAATGTGTGAGTGTTTGTCCCACAGCTGGGGAACATGCACCCTTCCAACATCTGCACCCAATGGAGCTGCAGCAGCCATGGAGAGGAGGTTCTGACCCATATGGCCCCAAGCTACTGCTGTAGTCCCCTCTCCCAGGGCAGCCTGTATAATGAACCCTTCATCCCCAGCCCACCTCAGATCAATGATTTAAATGAAGAAAAACAAAAATTAAGAACCCAAGCAATGCTGGTAATCATATAATACACATACAAAACCACTAATTAGTTAAATAGTAAGCCTAAAAGCAAAAGATAATGAAATAGAGCTTGAAATACCATTAGTTACAACAGGTACTCAAGGACAGACTTAGAGAAGGATGTTTATTCTCACCATTAAAGAACATACTGGAACCTCCCAACTGAAAAGACAAATATACATAGACATCTTGGGCAGATTTCCATCATTTATAATGTTAACTTGTGATTGGGGTTAGAAATTTACAGATACTGAGTTGTACAACACTATCACCAACAGGCAATCAAATGACAGCATTTCAAACCCTTTATAAAGCAGTATTAAAATACAGGCAGTCCCCGGGTTACGTACAAGATAGGGACTATAGGTTTGTTCTTAAGTTGAATTTGTATGTAAGTCGGAACTAGCTCCAGATTCAGCTGCTGCCACTGAAACTGACCAGGGGCTGACTACAGGAAGCCGGAGGCAGAGTTCCACAGATTAACTAGTAAAAATCTACAGAAAAGCTAGTACAAGTTAAATCTTGTGTTTCAACTTTACAATAAAAGCAATGTTTTATTCAAAACCCATTATGGGTTGTACAGTAAAACTCCAATAGTCCGGCATCCAATAGTCCGGCACTCCTGATAGTCCGGCATCAAAATGGCAAGAGCCTAGTGAGTGAGCTTCGGCAAAAAATGAGTCACAAGGTAACAGCAGCAGCAGCTGAACTGAGCAAAAAGGGTAAAAAAGGCTTTTAAAATAAACTAAAACATGTACATACTGTATACAGAATGTATAATAAAAAGGGTTAAGAACACTTTATATACAGTATATAACCATCTTATAGTACCTCCTGATAGTCTGGCATATCTGATAATCCGGCACCACCTAGGTCCCACAGGTTCCGGATTATCGGAAGTCTACTGTACTAACATGCTAAAGAATTCTTTAAACTGATCATTGCAGTAATTCTTAAGCAATGGCTAATCCTCTTAAAATGAGCTACTTTAAACTTCTCAACACATTATTAACTTTGTTCACCTTAGCCTTCACCTACTTTTTCAGTGGCTAGTTACAACTCTCATCCTAATTCTATGCCACTTTTAGAGAGATTAGAAGTTAAAACTCATACGTTTGTTCCCTACTTCCAAATCATTGGTCCTTTCTTCTAGCTGTTATTATTCACATACCAAATCTGGTCATTTATATTGTTCGTTTGTAGAGAAATAATGCTCTTCATAGAGAAAGCTCAACACAATATTGTGCTTTTCAGATAAGTGTATTTTGACTTTCAAAATGTGTATGTACAATTGGTGAAAAACTTATTTCCTTTGTGTAAAGAAGAAATTAGAAGTAGGGGTTCAGAAGTACAACAGCAATGCAACATGCTGTTATGCCATTCTGGGCAGCTTGGGTCCCTTTGAACATATATAAGAAGCAGAGGCAGCACACTCAAGCCCTCGATGATGGAGCATTAACCCAGTCATGCAGACTCTCTGACCTCTGTTTACTAGTTCCAGGGAGAACTCCACTGATAAACCTTAACAATGTAGGATCTTGAAGAGGAGTCGAAAAGTCCATGACAGAGATCTTTTGAGTTGTGTAAGAGGTTCAACTGTAAAAGATATCTCCCTCTCATATTGACAGCCAGTATTTTATAATATATCTAACTTCCTTGGATATGTTTAAATGCAAACATTAAGTACAAATAAAAATAAGTCACCTTGAAAAGATAGCATTCAAATGTCATTTTGTGTCTTAACATGCCAAATGTCAGTACAAAATAATTCAAAGCCACAAAATAACTATTTTGATCCCCACATCAATGTTCTTCCCAGTTTAAAATAAAGTTGATTGAATTAAAAAAAAAGGTATCTAAAGTAGAAATTAGATATCTTCACCCCACTTTCCACAGCTTTGCACCTATCACAGTACAGAAAGCAGCATTTCCTGTGCTCCTGCCACATAACAGCACTAGTAGTTCTCAATTTCAGCATCTCTAATATGCAGCATCTCCATTTCTTATTTTGACAGATAGCAAGAGTCTGATCCATTTTACCACTTAATCTATCCTAGTGTTCTGTAACTTATTTGAAATTTTATCTACAATCAATCATGTTTCCAAAAGCCACTGTTAAATGCTGTGTTTAGCATGAACGAAAATTTAAAAATAGTACTGAGAACAAGAAATAATGTAAGCAGCAGTTACGTAAGCTTTCCCACATAATTTTAACAATGCACTTTTATCCATACCTCTATCAGCACAGAGCATCTCATACAGTGAGAATTGAGTGTAGTCAAAACACACCCTCATTGTGAAGTGTTTGCATTTTAAATTCTAGTCTGCATCTC
Source organism: Pelodiscus sinensis (assembly GCF_049634645.1). Taxonomy (NCBI): domain Eukaryota; kingdom Metazoa; phylum Chordata; order Testudines; family Trionychidae; genus Pelodiscus; species Pelodiscus sinensis. The sequence continues at coordinate 58,504,373 of NC_134718.1, forward strand.
ATTTCCAGACTGTCAAGAATTTGCAAAATAGTAGTTGGTGAGGTACTCGTTTTCATTTATGGTTCAGCGTATTTGTAGTAAAGTCATGTTCTGTGTTTCCACCAAAAGAAAGAAATGACAAAAGGGATTTTACACAAGAGTTCCAGTTATCCACTATTTGTTGCTTTTCTAAAAACAGCACTCAACTTAGTTGAGTACATAAACTCTCCTCTTTGGTTAGGAATTTGCAGGTCTTGGCGTCTGTTGGTCATCCGTGGAAATGGATAAAAAAAATACACAATCATTTCACCATTTCATAATATTTTGATTGGAGTATGACACTGGTTCATTAGGAAGAAGTTTTGATGGACAACTAGATAAGGATCATTACTACAAGCTAACAGAAAACAGCAGGAACCTAATTAATGCTGATATTAATTTTGTATTACTCTACCCAGGACTTGACAAACGGCGGCAAGTGGTTTGGCGCACTGCGCATGTGCTGATCACACTGCAGCACCGTGCCAGGTTAAAATCTACTCGCCCCAGGCGAGTAGATTGACTAATTTGTCGAGCCCTGACTATACCACATAGCTAAGCTGTCTGTGTCCAATGGAAAACACTGGAACGTCAACTTTAAGGGCCACTAAAGTTAATTTCGGTACCCTGGCTTTTCACAAGGAGTAACACAAAATTCAACCTTGCATGGTCAACAACATGGTAGTGCAGACACAGTATTGCGAAAGTAGACATTCTTGGCCTCTAGGAGGCATCCCACAGTGCCCTGATGTGACCCCTCTGGCTAGAACTTGCAGCTCTACTGCTCTCATTTCCCATGTGGACAGCATTGCAAGCACACCTCAGAGCAGGCAGCATACCTAACAGCAGAGTTCCAGTCCCGTGAGCTCCCTGCACATCTCCATTAAGCTCTCAGATAGGAACTCTTTGATCTCTCACAAGATTTCTGGGGAGACCTGCTTTATTCTGTCCTCCATAGAAGGCTACTTTCCCCTGCCAAGCCAGCAGTAAGTGGTCTGGAGTCACTGAATCACAAAGCATTGCAGAATAAGGCCACATTCAGTCAACATCAGCTCCCTAGCACTCTTATGTGATTCAGAGAAGACCAGTATCTAGCATGGCAACCTCGATGAAGGAGGGGAAGCTATTAGCTGCTGCCTCCGCTGCTAACATAGCTGCAGCCTGTGGCACCCCTTCCAGCTCTCTTGCCCCCAGACTCCTGTGGGATGTGAAAGTAGCACTCTCCCAGGAAGCAAGGTCTGGTGGACACAGAGGGAAGCCACAGGATACGCCGTCCTGCCCCATTGGCATGCTGGACCCCATCCTCCCTCCTGCCCTCAGGATCATACCCTATCAAGCCCCTTACCACATCTGTTTCCAAACTGCGTGAATCCAAATGTTCCCTTGAGAACTGTGTTGTGTACCTACTATACAGTGGACACTTTAAAGCATAGCTTTGGCCTTGCACAGAACACATCTCCATTGTCTTTAGAGAGAGACCTTTGCTGTATGTTAACAGATTAGATTTTAGGCTCCACAATGAATCTACTATCACTTTTTGTTACAGCAGCAACAGCAGAGAGCTTGTTGCGTACTCCCCTGGCTCAACTACCTGTCTGGCTCGCACAAATCTGCAGGACAGATATGGACAGGAGAAGACATGTTTAAGGTGCAAATGGAGTGGAGGAATATGCTACTGGAGAAAATGTGAGCAGAGCAAAAGGAAAGGAGACCATGCAAGGGAAATGAAAGCGAAACACCCAGATAATGTCTTGTTGTCCATGACATCTGTGATGGATCACATGATGACATACCCGGACAGGCATCCTTACTCCTTGCAAAATAACTTCCCCTCTTCACCCAGTACCGTAGACTCCACCTCCAGGGGCCCCTAGGACATGGGGAGCAGGGTGGGAAGAATAGGACTCAAGGATAGTCTCCCACTCAACCTCCAGGGCATCACAAAGCAAAAGGCTGTCCTCACATTTCTGATTTCTCCCCCTACCTCCCGAGGTGCCCACCATGGACTCCTATTCTATCCCTGCTGTGTTCCCTAAATAAAAACTCATTTATTAACAGACTTTTTATTCCTGGTATTGCAGGGTAGGGAGGGGGATTACAGGTAAACACACTTCGTTGAGAGCAACATGCATGACTTTGAAAACTGGGCATTGATAAAACTTTCTTTCAGAGACTCTGATTTGCACTGCCCCCTGCTGTGCTCTCCTCATTCTGGCTAGGCACCTGCCTCAGCCCTTCCCTTCCCCCTCCCCCCCCCCGCCACCCCACACACACACAAAGATTATGGAGCACACAGCATGCTGCCACCACAGAAGGAATATTGAAATCGCTGAAGTGCAACCTCATCAGGAAACTTCTAAACCTTCTGCACTTGCTCAGCCAGTAGTTCAACTGCTCCTCCCTCTGGTCCAGGCTGCCTGTGTAAGGCTTCATAAGCCATGGGAGCAAAGGGTAAGCTGGGTCACCAAGGATCACTATTGGCATTTCTTCCTCTCCGATCTAATTTTCCAATCTGGGAAAACAGTTCCAGATTGCAGCTTTCTGAAGAGGCAAGAGCTCCTAAAGATGCATGTGTCATTCACCTTTTCCAATCATCCCATATTGATGTTGGTGAAATATCCCTTGTGATCTACCATTGCCTGCAGCACCATGGAGAAGTACTCCTAGGAGTTTATGTACTCCTTGGCAAGGTGGCCAACTGCCAAAATGAAGATGTGTGTTCCTTTTATTACCCCACTGCAGTTAGGGAACTCCATTATGGCATAGCCCTCTACTGTAGCATCCATGATTCCCAGAGTCACTACCCTCTGTAGCAGAATGGTATTGATTGCTTTTGCTTTGGCTAGTTGCGTAACAGTAGCTCTCTCTGTAGATTTCCCCACACCAAACTGATTCCTGACAGACCAGGAGTTGTCTAGTATTGCAAGCTACAGGACAACTGCCATGTGCTCCTCCGCTGTCACAGTGGGTCTTAGTGGGGTGTTCCTGTGCTTCAGGGAGGGGAGCAAAGCAATTTGCAAAGTTCCATGAAAGTAGCCTGCACATTCAGAAGTTTTGCAGTCACTGCTCATCACCCCAAACCTGCAGCATCATGCGAGCCCACCAGTCTGTACTTGTCTGACAGTGCCACAACTGGCATTGTAGTGTTTCTAGAGATTTGAATGCTGACAGCATTTCCAATTCGCTCAACTCAAGGGCTTGCATGAACTAAATCCATGGCATCCTGAGATTCACCCTCCCCCTGGAATGCTACGAATACGCTCTTGACATACTCCACCATTAGACGCAGCATGATAAACAATCGCCACAATGCTTTGATGCACAATGAGATCCATGCTGGGGTCCATGCTTATGCCACTATGGCATCTGTGTAGGTAAGCAGGGCACAAAAGGGAAAAAAAGTGTTTCCAGTTGATTGTAAGGGGGGAGGGGAGGGAAAGGAATAGATGAGCACATTATGGGATGCTGACATTGAACCCAGAACCACCTGTTGAACAGTTTTGGTCCCTGTGTGCACTGGAAGCATAACCCAGAATGCAAAGTGGCGCAGGCACTGTGTGATAGCTACCCACAATTCATTGCTCTCAAAGCTGATGTCAGCCTTTCTACTTTGAACTACTTTGAATTCTTGCGCATCGTGGAGACGTGGGTCTTCGACTTTACAAAAATTGGGTGGCAAGAAATTGACATTTTCTCAAGTGTAGACATTACCTCAGAAAAAATATACAGAAAAGGAGTCCTCCCCATTTCCCTACCCCCACCCAATTTTTATTCTATCAACTTCATTTGTGAGCCAACAGTAACTCCTTAACTATCAAAACTTTCTCAGGGCTCTTCTACACCTAAAGTTCTTGAATCTTTCAGTCTCACTCTCAAGCCCTCCATATGGCAAAGATTTAAGATGCAGAGAAGCAGTCTCCTCTTACATATTCCTTGTTATGTATAGTTTTCTAATACTGTTCATGTCACTCAATCACAACAACAGAATAACATTGATCACATACACATGGTGCCTGTGGACCCAAGGTCTGATTAATCTCCTACATCAACACTCATTTTTGACAGAATAAACTGATTACATTAATCATTCTGAGAGAATCAGAACTGAATCCAACTGAAGCTTCCCTCCTGCCCTATTGCTCCACAAAAAAATGCCTATGGTAGTCAAGGTCAACTCAGCTACCTAGGTCTGACAGCTATTTTTAGCCTTCTCGTACCATCTCCAGTTGACATAGTACTGGATACAGCTAACCAACAAGACTACAGTATAGCAAGTGACCTCAGAAACCTAGACGAGAAACTGTTTTCATGGGACTAAAAACTTTGGCTATAATTTGCTTTCTTCATCAAGATTTACAAACAATTTTACCAGGACTGTTCTCCCCACCTAGAGAGATACTAGATCAGAAAAAGAGGACCCTTGTTCCTATGCACTAGGATTGATCATTTCAGATTTGGGCACAAAGCACTTTAAAGCTGCTTTTTTACCATGCCATCACATTACAGCCTACATCATTTTTAAGCAAATCATACCTGTATGCAGCTGAACTTTCCCAATAAGTCCCTCTACCAGGCCCAGACACACAGGATTCCAAGCAAGAAGAAGATCGGTAGCTGCAAGAAAAAAAAAAAAAAAAAAAACAAGGTTTATAAGCAAAATCTGATATGTAAAAAACGAAAGCACTTAAGTTAAAAAACACTTTACTTTTTCAGGAATTTCTGATGCACTGTGTAAAAAGTTGTTTTCAACAGCATAACCTAAAAATATTCTAAAAGACTTGAGTTACTAACCTCTTACAGCTTAATCAGCACTATTAATTACTGTTCTGGATGAAATTCAGTTTGGTGATTTCTATCCAAGCTTCATGAGTCTCAGTAAATCTCAAGTTGATGACAGAAGCAGTGTGTAAAAATTAGTCCCATTCACAATAGCTCATGTGTCATTTGAAACATGCACATCTAAATGTTCAAAATAGGAGAATGCCATGGCAATTACCAGCATTCTATTCTCAATCATGAGAAAACAAAAAATAATCACCCTTCTTCACAGTATACATCCAAGCCATCCTTTGAGACAGATTATGAAATAAAATCCAACTCATCCAATATGTGCATGAAACAAAGAATATTATATTACCACTTGGGGGTAGGCCTATCACCTTGAATTCATAGATAGAATGATGAAGAGCACCAAAAGCCAGCTCCTTCCAAAAGGTGTTTCATCATAAGCCACCAGAGTACAGTAAAAAGGTAAATTTGTACCTCAAGTAAAATGTCCTTCATGCTTACTAACACTTTTTTGAAGTTTAGAAAATAGCCTTTGAAACCATTTCAACATCAAAGATGAAATGATTTGATAAAGGTTACTCAAGGAGTTGTATAGACAAGGGAAAACTCCACAAATCCGTATCATGGTAGAACAAAGCAAAGTAATGGGTGTTGGATATTTTATTCAAGCCTCTATCATCACCTTCAATACCAGATTACAAATTATTGCTAATACTTAAGAAATACAACCTCAGTTTATGTATAGTATCACAGATATTTTTAGTAAAAGTCACTATGGGCAATAATGAAAAATTCATGGAAGACTGTGACTTGTCCCTAACTTTTACTAAAAATATCTGACAAAATGGGGAGACTGGGCAACTCAAGGTCCCCGAAGTGCTGTGATGGTACCCTGCAGTTGATGCCTGCAGAAGCAGATATGAGGGAACCTTGCAGCTCCCAGCTGGTGCTGGTTGAAGTCATGAAGGTCTCTGGCAGTCATGGATTCTGTGACATCCATAACTAAATGAAAGCCCTACCTACACATTCTAAATCTACCAAGGGTACATGATAGCTAGGGAGGTGGGGAGAGGGGATTAGAACTGTTCATCCAGAACATTATGGGGAAAATAAGATTTCAAACTTCTGTTTTTTATAATAAAATTCTTATTTCAGTATTGTTCTCTCCCCTTCAAATGTCCTTAGTTTTATCAAGATGTCACTGTCTTTTTCTTATTCCAAGTTAAAGTGATCACTAGCTTCAATTTTCTTTCAAGCCTTTTGCAAACTAAGACCAGAAGCTTTTGACAAAGGAGATATATCTATACAGCAATAATTATGCGATCATCTATACACCAATTCCATTATTTCAAAATAATGGGCAGCTTATTCCAAAATCTGTAACCCTCCTTCTACAAAGAATAGCGCCTATTTCAAAATAGCTATTTCAAAATAAGGTGTGTGTAAACACCCCACTACTGCTATTTCGAAATAGCCTCTCACCAGGGCCATTCTAAATTATTCCTCCCCAATGCCTCCAGGGGCTCTTAATCAAGATAGCGCATCTACTTTAGGGAAGCCTGCCTCGAACTAATTTTGAGGGTTCCCTGTAGTGTAGACATGCTATTTTGAAATAAGCTATTTTGGAATAACTATTCCAGATTAGCTTATTTCAAAATTGATGTGCAGTGTAAATATAGCTAAAGAGTCTACACTGAATCTTATTTATGTCTGTATTTTTTTTTAGTTTTTCATTATTAAATAGGACATAAAAGGGCTCTTCAAAACTAAAAAAGAGCATGCTACTTTGGCATAAATAAGGTAAGACAACAGACAAAAGATCCCTCTCTCCACTGTCATCAAGAATTCTAGCTATTTATCAGTATGCTAACTACAAAAGCAAGGTATCTAGATTCACCAAGAGATTCTCTTACAATTCTCTTAGCAGTTACCACAAAGACATGTCAATCAATTCTACCATGGCCTTTTAAATACCCTTTTCTCTACAAGTGGTTTTCTTCCAAAATAGAAAAAAAAATCATTTCAAAGAACTTAAAAAAAATTATGAATCACTATCATAATATATCTTAATACAAAATAATTTTTAAAAGAAACTATTGTTTACAAATAATTTTGGTGTTTGCAGCTGACAACTTAAACTTGAACTATTATTTTCCTACTCAGCTTTGCACAGTGTAAAGATATCAGCAATTGCATTAAAGATGCCAAATGAGTTTTGTCTGCCAATACCATGAATTTAACAAAGAGTGGGTATACTGTACTGGAAAGAGCAAGCCAAATTCACAACTAATCCCTGATGAAGTAACAGTAATTTGCACAGGGAATTTGAAAGCCTGAAGGGCCATTCTAGACTATATTCTACAATTCAATATCAGGTCCACCTGGCTTCAGCTATTCCTATTACGTTAGGTGGCCTAGTAAAGTAGACAAAGCGCACTTGATATCAAGCCAACCTATATCCGTGTGTATTGTGTATGTAACCATAGAAAATAGAATATCAAGCAATATCATACATTTTACAAAAGTAAATTAGAGTTCATTGTTTTAAACTTCCAAATGGTCATGGCTCGAAGGCACAGGTAGAGTGTCATAGAATGTGTACATTAGCAGTAAGATATAACTGTCTATAAAATGCCTCAGCACACTACGTATATACTGATTTATTATCTTGAACAATTTTGACACCAGTAGCTCGAAAATACTTTTCAAAAAAAGCTAAAATTTAGTAAAATTCCCAGAGGGATCATGTGCGGGCGCACAGATGGCTCCCCAGGAGTTAGAAGGAGTGGAAAACACTGCAATGTCTGGGGACAACAAGGGAAAATAAAATCTTCAGTTTCCACTTCTTGATCAACTGGGCATCTATGATGGCTGTTACACTTAAACATATCCTCCACTCACACCACTTTGTCTGCATCACAAACTAAAGTTGTGCAAGATTCCTTTCTTTCTGCTGTTCCTTTAGTAATTATTAGTCTTGTCTGAAACTCTGCAGAATTGTGTGGTGTGACTGGTATTTGTGTAAGCATCACCCATTAATATTATCCAGTTAATCTTCCACGTTCCTAATATGCATATTTAACCTCACTACTGATCTTAATGCTTTGTTACCTCCCATTTTCCTTTATCTGTACGCTATTTAGACTGAACTATTTTCAAGGGGACCCTTTCTTCGTACTGTAATGCACCTAGCAAATTACCAGCATAATGCAAATAGTTTAGAATAAGAAAAGGCTATTTACAAAAGCAATGAAGTCAGTGGAAGTTGACCTTGACTAAGGAGTGCTGATGAGGGTCCCCAAAGACTTCTGCTTATTTCATTGCTAATTATAGCCCTTTTTAATTTGCGAGGAAGGAAGAGGGGACATTTGACTGCCACAGTGAAAGAGAAATATAACTATTTCCATTTTCTTGGATGTGGCAGAGCAGGTTCTCTATAGAAAACAAGCAGGTCATATATGTCCTCAATCTGTATCTGAGCACATGACAATATCGGCTAAAAAACATTTTTTAAACTAAACTATTATAGTTACTTGTGGAATAATACTTCAGTTTTTAGAGATGAGAAGCCTTGGGATGAAAAGCAAGGTTATTTTAAATAACCTTATTTAGAACTCAGTTTAGATGAGCGTGAACAGGGATTTCTTTCATTTGCTGCAGAAGGAATATATTAAAATGACAGATTTTATTAGCTAGTTACTACATCTACAAGATTAAGTTTCCTTGTACTACAACCAGTATTCAAATCTCCAAGCAAAATTATCAACCTTTTCCTGATCATGCATCACTGTTTTCCCCAGTTTCTTACAGCAGTCTTAATACTCTTTGTATGCAGTAATGAAACGAAGATTTGCTGGATGCATTGATATAAAGGAATGCAATCTATTATGGCAATGAAGGTTCCCTCTGAGTCAGCAAAGTACAACACAACTCAAGCCAAGCTTACAGAGAAGTATATCACATTTGTGGCAAGACCCGGGTGTGCAAGTTTTCAGCTGTTCAGGAAGCCCAGATGAGCAAGAATTTTAAGAATTAGTTTAATAATGACTAAATTATTAAGAGAGCTCAGTGGTTTGAGCGTTGGCCTGTGAGTTCAATCCTTGAGGGGGCCATTTAGGGATCTGGGGCAATTCTATCAGGGATGGTACTTCGTCCTGCCATGAGGGCAGGGGACTGGACTCGATGACCTCTCAAGGTCCTGTCCAGTTCTATGAGATGGGTATATCTTCATATATATTTTAATTTCCAGAGCTCCTACTGAGCATACAAAACTGCCACAGAACCATCTGGCCATACTCTCTTCGTACTTGCATCTAACAAGCCATCCCAAAAGACGGTCCTTAGGACTTTTAGTTCTCCATCTCCATCTTACAAAAAATATTTAAAGGGGACTGATGTATCCAAATTTTCACAGGCTTGGCTTCAAACCAATGCTTCCATTTCAGGGAAGCACACCCTCCCCATCCTCCTAACCAAAAAAAATAAAAATAAAAATAAAATAAAAAAAAAACACCACCACCAAAAAAAAAATATGGTAGGGGATTTAGCAGGGCAAATTCCCATCAGTACTAAAAGTTTAAAGCAAGAGGTCTGTAGGAATCCCTTCAAAAGTCACCCGTCAGCCTGTACTACAAATATCAAGAACTCAAACAGAACAGACATTTTACAATCATCTTCTTCCCCCCTCACTGACAGACCCAACATTCTCTGAACACAATATTTGAAAGCTCCACTCTACAAAACCTACATTTTCACATGCACATAACTTATTTTTGATGCAATGCCAATATGCCATAATGTTAAAAAGCTAAAAAATATTTTACCTTTCAAAAAGCCTGATGCGATGTATTCAGTTTTTTTTAAACAAAACCATAAATGTTCATGACACTTAGGCACAGGGTAATATCCTGGCCCTACTGAACACATAGTGACAGTTTTGCAATTCACTTTAACAGGGTCAGGATTTCACCCATGATCCCTGCACTGAAGATTTCAAGCTAAATTAGACAATGTACAAAGAAATGAAAAATGGGTTTACAAAAGTCATTTCATGAATATCTCTAAGTTGCAATATATATATATGTGTGTGTGTATTTTCACTCACACACACACACACACACACTTACCCAGCTTTGCTCAGGTCCTTAATTTATTTTTCATTTAAATCATTGCTCTGGGGTGGGGCTCGGGATGAGGGGTTTAATATGCAGGTTATCCTGGGAAGAGAGGACTACCCCAGCCCTCTCTCACTGCAGCAGCTTGGGGCCAGGTGAGAAGCACCTCTCTATGGCCACTGCTGGGGGAAAGGTGCATGTCCACTGGCTGAAGTACGTTCAGGTTCGTCTGCCCCCTGCACTCCCCAGCTAGAATGAGGGATGCAGGAAAGTGCATAGTTTCCCCTTGCTCCCTTCCTGATAGAGGGGAACAGTCAGCAATGTTTCCATATAAATCAGAGGGGAGAGCTTCAGTCCTTTGCTTCTACCTTCCCAAAGGGCACCTGGAGATGGGAGGCTCAGAGCAGGGGCAGTAATGGAAAGGGGGCCCTCAGTCAGCCCCTTTCACCTGCCTGGTCAATCTGCCTTTTCTGTATGGTGTTCTAAGAAGTAATCCCATTCTAGGGGCATCCTGCTTTTCTGGCACAACTAAACCCTTATCTTACTTTAAGTTACGATAAGAGTATGATAAGAATGTTATAACAACATTGAACATTCCAGTGGTGGAAAGAACACCTCAGCAGTCCAGCACCCTGGCATTTAATTTCAAAAAGGGGAATTACACAAAAATGAGGAGGTTAGTTAAACAGAAATTAAAAGGCACAGTGACTAGAGCCAAATCCCTGAAAGCTGCATGGAAACTTTTTAAAGACACCATAATAGAGGCCCAACTTAAATGTATACCCCAAATTAAAAAACATAGCAAGAGACCTAAAAAAGTGTCACCGTGGCTTAACCACCATGTAAAAGAAGCAGTGAGGGACAAAAAGGTATCTTTTAAGAAGTGGAAGTCCAATCCTAGTGAGATAAATAGAAAGGAACATAAACACTGTCAAATCAAGTGTAAAAATGAAATAAGCAAAAAAAGATTGAGGAACAGCTAGCCAAAAACTCAAAAAGAAACAACAAAATGTTTAAGTACATTAGAAGCAGGAAGCCTGCTAAAAAACCTGTGGGTCCCCTAGATGATCGAGCTATAAAAGGAGCAATCAAGGATGATAAAGCCATTGCGGAGAAACTAAATGATTTCTTTGCTTCAGTCTTCACAGCTGAAGACGCTGGGGAGATTCCCGAATCTGCACTGTCCTTTGTGGGTGATGAATCTGAGGAACTGTCCCGGATTGAAGTGTCATTAGAGGAGGTTTTGGAACAAATAGAAAAATTTAATGTTAACAAATCTCCAGGACCGGATGGCATTCATCCAAGGGTTCTAAAAGAACTCAAATGGGAAATTGCTGAGCTATTATCTGTGGTTTGTAACCTATCCTTTAAATCGGCTTCCGTACCTAATGACTGGAACGTGCCACTGTGACACCAATATTTAAAAAGGGCTCTAGAGGCAATCCTGGCAATTACAGACCGGTAAGTCTAACTTCAGTACCAGGCAAATTAGTCGAAGCAATAGTAAAAAATAAAATTGTGAAGCATATAGAAGAACATAATTTGTTGGACAAGTCATCATAGTTTCTATAAAGGGAAATCCTGTCTTACTAATCTATTACTAATGATTTAGTTCTTTGAAGGGGTTAACAAACATGCAGATAAGGGGGATCCAGTAGATATAGTATACTTGGATTTTCAGAAAGCCTTTGACAAGGTCCCTTGACAAAGGCTCTTGTGTAAATTACATGGCCATGGGATAAGAGGGAAGGTCCTTTCTTGGATTGAGAACTGGTTAAGAGACAGGAAACAAAGGGTAGGAATAAATGGTAAATTTTCAGATTGGAAAGGGGTAACTAGTGGTGTACCCCAAGGATCAGTCCTGGGACCAATCCTTTTCAACTTATTCATAAATGATCTGGAGAAAGGGGTAAGCAGTGAGGTAGTAAAGTTTGCAGATGATACAAAACTGTTTAGGATAGTCAAGATAGAAACGGACTGTGAGGGACTCCAAGAAGATCTCACCAAACTGAGTGACTGGGCAACAAAATGGCAAATGAAATGTAATGTGGATAAGTGTAAAGTAATGCACATCAAGAAAAATAACCCCAACTATACGTACAGTATGATGGGGGCTAATTTGGCTACGACAAATCAGGAAAGAGATCTTGGAGTTATCGTGGACAGTTCTCTGAAAACTTCCACGCAGTGTGCAGCGGCGGTCTAGAAGGCAAATAGGATGCTAGGAATTATTAAGAAAGGGATAGAAAATAAGACCCAGAATATCTTACTGCCCCTGTATAAAACTATGGTACGCCCACATCTTGAATACTGTGTACAGATGTGGTCTCCTCACCTCAAAAAAGATATTTTGGCCTTGGAAAGGGTTCAGAAAAGGGCAACTAAAATGATTAGGGGTTTGGAACGGGTCCCATATGAGGAGAGGTTAAAGCGACTGGGACTTTTCAGTTTAGAAAAGAGGAGACTGAGGGGGGATATGATAGAGATCTATAAAATCATGAGTGGTGTGGAGAGGGCCGATAAAGACAAGTTATTTATTAGTTCCCTAAATAGAAGAACTAGGAGGACACCAAATGAAATTAATGGGTAGCAGGTTTAAAACTAATAAAAGAAAGTTCGTCACACAGAGTGTAGTCAATCTGTGGAACTCCTTGCCAGAGGAGGCTGTGAAGGCTAGGACTATAACAGAGTTTAAAGAGAAGCTAGATAATTTCATGGAGGTTAGGTCCATAAAAGGCTATTAGCCAGGGGATAAAATGGTGTCCTTGGCCTCTGTCTGACAGAGGCTGAAGAGAGATGGCAGGAGACAAATCGCTTGATCATTGTCTTCGGTCCATCCTCTCTGGGGCACATGGTGCTGGCCACTGTCGGTAGACAGGATACTGGACTAGAAGGACCTTTGGTCTGACCCAGTACGGCCATTCTTATGTAAGAGGAAGCAGCGTACTAAGTTTGGTGGTTCCAGCTCTTAGCATTTAGGAGGAATTCTCGATGCACACACTCAAATATGAAGTAGATGATATGGTTATTTTTATATAGTCATGCATACTAGAGACGTTAAGATCTGTTTAAGTAAATGTGTAACCGCCAGCGTTCCCTCTAAGCTGAGCGGCAGCATAGCTTCACCGGTGATTCATCAGCCCCACCCAGTCAGAGGCTCAGGGCTCCATGAACGGGGCTGACTAACTGGGAGGGGAGGTTTAATCACCTGTGGAAGCTGTGATCCCACATAGCTTAGAGGAAACACTGGTACTGAAAGTTTCAGGGGTTACAGAGTTACATGGGATGGGGGGCAGGCAGGAGCCACCTGCCCCCGCCCAAGAAGAATGGTTAGAAGTATAGCCAGAAGTAAGGAGATCCTAGGAAGGGTTTTGAAAGCAAAGTTGCTTGGTTGATACAATATTCCAGGCAATGGGCAGCACAAAAAACAGGTATGGTGGCATGAATCAAGAAAAAGACAGAGGTCAGTAAGGAAGAGCTGGTTTAAAAAAAAAAAAAAAAAAAACAGTGTTGTAATAAGACTCTAGTATTGATATGGAGGTGAAAAAGCAATGTGCAGGGAACCACAGATAAGAATGGAGATTTGAAATTATTTAGAATTTTAAAAAGGACAAGATTAGAACTTGCTTAAGTGCTTGCAGAATTAGGCCCCAAGACAGTAAGATCTTATCTATACATTCTGAAATGCCAGTCTCATTACTGAGGCTACATACATCAGCTAGAAAAAGCTGGACAAAGAATATAATGGACATCTGGCAAAGGCAGGCATGACCAAAAGTGTTGCCATTGGTAAGAGGGAAAAAGGTTGTACAGCAAAACTATTTTAATAAGCCTTTCTTAAAAATAATCCAATAGCCTTTAAGACTACAGAACGTTAACCTTATTTGTTTAAAAATTCCCCTACTATCCTTCGCCTGTGAAGTGTCAAAACAGCTTTTCCTTTAAACATGCATGAAGCATGAATCATTCATCTCAAGTTCATGATTAACGTGTAGGAGTCACACCCTGTACCAAGCATGTACAACACATTATCTTTCAGCTCACAAGTAAATATATCTGAAAAAATTTTTGTATACCCAAGTCAAACTCTAAAAGGAGTAGACCATGAATACAGAACGGTCCAATGCTGCAAGAATTAAATACATGGCATCAGAAGTAAGCTAGGAACTGTAACAAGACTACTGTATCTTCAGCGATTAATGGGATATGAAATATGTCAGAAAATCTAAGGGATAGCAATGAAGTTTGGCATACATCATTAGCTCTTCACTTTTAATGCCGTTTTAGTCCATTTGGAACTAACATTTTAGCCTCCTGAGAAATATTTTAGAGTCTTGAAAAACAAACGGTGCTAATAGGTTATTAATTTTCTTATTATAATGTACCAAGATTCTCATTGTCAGGACCAATTCCAAAGCATAGGATAATGCCACTAATGCAGTATCACATAATTACATTCCATCTCTTCACAAGCTGGCATAGCTGTACGCATACCCAGGGTCGACTACAGCTGATGTGGCTAAGTGATACACAGGGGCTTCCCAGGGGTACAGCAACTCATCTAAATATTTACCTAGTTTTACAACAGGTTGCATAAAAAGCACTAGCAAACTTAGTGCAAAATAAAGCTTCACACAGATAAAATGAGAAAAGTAAGCTATTTTTCAGTATTACTGTGCTGTAACACTTCTGTATTTTATTTCTTATTCTTTAAGGGTACGTCTACACTTGCTCCCTAGTTCCAGCTAGGGATGCAAATATAGTCGTCCAAAATTGCTAATGAAGTGGGTATTTAAATATCCCACACTTCATTAGCATCATCTCACCTGCACACTATTCTGCTCGCCAGCTGATTCGAACCAGGAAGTGCGTTTCGGGACGCATTAGTTCTAATCAAACCCTTTGGATTGAATTAACATTACTCCTCATTAGTAATGTTAGTTCAATCCAAAGGGTTTGATTAGAACTAATGCGTCCCGAAGCGCACTTCCTGGTTCAAATCAACTGGAGAGCAGAATAGCGCGCGGGCGAAATTATGCTAATGAATCCTGGGATATTTAAATTCCCGCATCATTAGCAACTTTGGTCGGCTACATTTGCATCCCTAGCTCAAACTAGGGAGCAAGTGTAGACATATCCATAGGAATTAGTTTTTCAGGCCTGGTCTACACTACATGTTTATACAGAAGCTAGCTGTGTTAGGTTGATATTATAACAAATGAGTCTACATCACCTGTAAGACAGGAGGAGTGCTGACCAGCACTCAGTGACTAAGAGGTTAAACTCAGGTAGCTAGCAAAGGTGTTGGCCAGGAGGACCAATCGAGAGAGAGAGAGAGAGTGTTGAAATTAGAATTTGATATAGGTTTCTTGCCTGCTTCCTTTGTGTGGGAGAGAAAAACCAGGAGTTGAGAAAGACAGAATGATTCAAACCCAGACGGGACTACCATGTCTCCAAGGAATTTGGAGCATGGGAGTGGACTAAACAAAGAGAAAATTGGAAGTAAGTGTTGACCCCATCCCCAGGGATTATCATCAAGTAGCCGATAAGAATTCATGAGGTTAATCAACTATTTAATTAATCGATATTTAACATCCTTAATAAGATTTAACACTAACTCAGGTTTTACAGGATATTGTCATGTCTTTCAGAACATCTTTAAGGTATGGCCTTTTCCTGTCATCCACACAGTCAAAGCTTTTGTCCAGACACTCTTCATCAAGGTGTTTTGATTCCTGCAAACTCTTGTGCTTGGATCTTGACAAATAGTGTCTTGGCCTGCTAATTTCATTCAAAATATAGATGTAAGAACTGTTTTCCTAACTCACTGTTTTGACCATGTCACCCATTTGCATCCCTGCACTAGCTCCCCTTTCTGTGTCACATGAAATATAAGTAACTTGTCTTCGCTTTCAGAGCCCTTGCTGGTCTGTCCCCATGCTACCTATCATCTCTTGTTGAAATTTCAATAGTAAATTGGTAGGGCGAGTGTGTAGGGGCTGCATTCATGGTGGATGCAGTTCTTGAACCACCTCAAATGGTGCAGTTACAGGACTATTCAATTACCTTATATCTAACATCCCTAGAAGGAAGGAGTACATAGAATAGAACTCATGTGTGACAGTGTGTTAACCTCAAACTTCCAACATCTCAAAACACTTCACAGGCGGAGGTGCCCTTATCGACTAATCGAATAGCAAATTGCATCGATTATTCAATTAGCCAATTAATCAAAATTTTCTATTCTAATTGGCACAATATCCAAAAGATAAGTCTTCCATCAATCTATTCCCAGGATGTTGAACTGGATCCAGCCCCCGAGGTTCCCTCCCCCAACATTGGGGAACCAGCACTGGCACTCAATCCTGTGCCCCTTCCCCTCTCCCAGGCCTGGAGTCAGGCAAACCAGGACTGAATCCAAACCACAGGCTCTGCCTGGTAGGAAGAGGAAGAAGCTGCCGCTACAAATGGCTGTAATTGCAGCCAATAGCAGCAACCACGGGAGGAAGTGCCTGAGAGCAGCGGGGGAGTAGGAGCCATGTGGATCACCAGGGAGCTGTGCTAGCTAAGTGCCCGACCCCATTCCTGCATGCTCCCTCCTTTCCAGAACCTCCACCCCCAGCCTGCTCCTGCACCCTACTTCCCACCCAGACCACTCTTGTGCCCACCCCTCCTGCCCAGGCCCCTCACCTCTACTCTTGCATCTTACCTACGTCTCCCACCGCCAGCACACATGCACCCTACCACTCTCCCAGACCCACTAACCCCCAAACCACTCCTGTACCCTTCCTGCTGGCCAGACCATACACCCGAAGCCCCCTTCCCGGCTGCCCCCTCCCACACACTGAACCTCTCATTTTTGGCCCCACCCCAAGACCTGGGGGCCCACAAAATATACTAGCTCAGGCCCCCCCAGACTCTGTTGTGTGAGAGGAATGTTCAGAGTGTCTTTCTGTCTTTCAGTTGCAGGCTATATCAGTGAGGTGGGGAGGGGTGGTTTGCATCCCCCCAACTGACTTCTGTTGGTCAGCAGCCCCCACAACCCAAAAAAGGTTTCCCACTCCAATCTATTTCAACATGGAACAGATACAGCACTTCCCCAAAAACTCATGCAAATAATTAAACAGGAAGTTTGGAAAGTTTTCAGAAATACTTTCTCCTCCCAGTCTTCTCCACACTGCACAAAATGGCAATGGGAAATGCCTGGAGGGTATAAAGGATTAACAGTCATTTAAAATGTAGAGTAAAAAAAAGTGAATATAGTCTCTGAACACAATCTTTTTGTGATTATTTTTGTAAGAAGATCTATATATAACTAAATTTGTATTTTTGTTTATGAATGAAAGAACATAGCTCAAAGGTCTCTCAGAGGTCTCTCAGCAACCAGCAAGTGAGTTGCTGACAGGGTTGATGATGGGAGTCTACAATTACAAGGTTCAGAGCTTTTGACACACAAGATCCATTTTTATTTGCCAACACCTACTGAATTATTTCTAGTTCAAAGCTACCTTGAAAGTTCATAATCACAACCCATCTTGTTCAGTTTGAGAGATCACAACCCAAAACATTATGGCTGCAGGTAGCATGTGTGCTTTATCCTTCCAAATTGCTGATCACACAATTCCTCTTAGCTGAAAGACCTCTATTATTTTTGCCTTCCCTTGAGGAAGACAACCTGATTAACATTTATTTGTAGTATGCTTTTAACTGATCCGATAGAGGGTGAGGAACTGCTTGGTACTATCATATCCTTGTAGTAAAAGTCATTGAATCCAATTTGTAACCTACATGGTAACACATGCCAGGAGATCCTAGCCAATATGTAAATTGCTAACAGTACATTATATAACAAATTAATAGATATTTACAACATATTAAAATAAAGGTATGTTTTGATCACCCAGGAAGATTTTCATTCACAAGACATACATCATGGACAATTAAAAAAATCTAACACCATAGGGCCAAAGTAATCAAAAGGTTCTGGATAGAGATTCAAAAACACTAAGTCCAATAACAAGAAAACAACTATGATCAGAAAAAGTCTGTGTAAAAACAAGCACATATCACTCAAATTAAAGAACAATGTCAGCTTTCTTGTGAAGTCAAATAACTAGAATACACTTGTTGCAATAAAACCTATCAGTTAGATAGTGGAGAGAAAAACTAAGAGATTGGACGGGAATTTAAATGCTCTGTTAGTCCAAAACTTGCAATATTCAATCCTGAAAAAAATGTCAAAAAAGTTTACTCTTAATACCTCCTAAAATTGTCAGGGTAGGAACCCTTTTGCACACAGTATAGCGGTTTTGAAGTTCTCTTTCTGATCCCCACAAATTTAGTGGTATGTGTCTGACACACACACACACACACACACACAAAACTAGAAGCTATATTCCTGCCTGGGAACAAATTTTGTTTCCTGTTAATGATTATACATTTTTAGATACCCCAAAAACAAGCTAAGGAGCCTATTTTAATTTCTAAAATTGTAATATAGTTCCTTTAACAAGTTACATAATTGATCGCTTTAAAATCTATTCATTTTGATATCAAGTACCACACTTGAGTCTACCACTTTGCAAGTTTCATATTTTTCCCTGTTGCTTTGTGAAAAGCCATACACAAACAGAAACTGAATGCAGCCACCACAGTGCTATTCACAGTACGTATGTCACACATACATTCACACACACACCAGAGCTGTCAAATGCAAAGTAAACTAGAAGCCATATTACTAACCCTTTGTGGAAACCAGTCCTTCACTTTTTTACGGTAATCCCAGGTACAGTAACTTCCAATAATCCGGCACCCTTAGAAGTCAGGGGGTGCTGGATTATCAAATATGACGGACTATCGGAAGGGGGGGCTATGAGGGGTCTGATCCCAGACCCCTCATAGCCCCCCCTTCCGATAGTCCGGCTCTGCCTCAGGCGTTCCTGATTCAGCCGCCGCTGGTCAGTTTCAGCAGCGGCTGAATCGGGGACGCCTGCAGCACAGCACCTGGGGTGCTGCCAGGTTGGCACGGTAGCGCCGACCCTTGACGCAGCAAGACCAACCTGGCAGCACCCCAGCTGCTCTTGGGGACGCCTGGGGCAGAGCAGCTGGGATGCTGCCAGGTTGGTCCCTGCAGCGCCGCACCTGGGCGCTGTGGGGACCAACCCGGCAGCACCCCAGCTGCTCTGTCCCAGGTGTACCCAAGTCAGCTGCTGCTGAAACTGACCAGCGGCTGACTCCAGGAAGCCGGGGCAGAGCAGCTCTGCCTCGGGCTTCCTGGAGTCAGCCGCTGATCAGTTTCAGCAGATACTGAATCGGAAACAGCTGGGGTGCTGCCGGGTTGGTCCCGCAGCCCAGAGGGGCAGCGCTAGGGTACCTACCCGGCAGCACTCCAGCTGCTCCGCCCCCGGCTTCCCCGATTCAGCCGCTGGTCAGTTTTAGCAGCGGCTGAATCTGGGAAGCTGGGGGCAGAGCAGCTCCAATGGTCCGGCTGCCCAGAGCACTTCCAGGTTCCTGATGGTGCCGGACCATCAGGAGTGCCGGACCATCAGAGTTTTACTGTATTACTTTGAAACTCTTACCTAGTATTGTTAAAACACACATCTGTGTTCCTTTATATATATGAACTAAAAAAAAAAAAATCATTGCCTACTTGTAAAGGAACTAGGTATTTGAGATCAGAATTCGAATAAAAACTCCCCCACAGGACTTGTGTGATTTCTACCTGAAACAGGGTCTAATTTCCTTCATCCATAAAATGGAGAGAATACTTACCATGCTCCCTTTTAGGCCTCCAAATCTCTCTCTCTCTGTACAGGTTAGGGATAGGCACACCTGCCCTGGGTGTCCCATTGCGGTGCTTAGCCGCTGTTCCACTGAATACTGATTCAGATTCAGTACGCCCAAAGGAAAAGTACACACCATCTTGGCAAATTAATTTGAGATCTTCAAAGGGAAGGTCTTAAATACATACCAACTAATATTTTGCATGGCTTACCACCCACCTGAATTTCGGTGTGAACTAGGGAAGTTAAAATGAGTCTATTTAGCTACTCGAGTACTCAATTGGCAGCACTGGCTCGCTGGGTGCAATACCAAACCTCACTACAGCTCTGCAATTTAAGAGGCAGTAGGAGTCAGGAAGCCTGGCCCCTGGCTACTACAGCATCTTACATTGCAGAGCCGCAGTGGGGTTTTGTTCTGCACCTGGTGCGAGCCAGAACTGAGTTGGGCTGCCTGCCTGCCTGGCAGCACCCCCCCTTCATGGGGTTCAGCAGGGATTTGGAACCTTCTGTGCACTGGGTCTGCTGCTGCAAAGCAGCCTCTGTGCACAGGGGGGGGGGTCCCAACTTCCCGCTGGGACTCCCAGCGCAGTCTGCTGCCAAGAAGCAGCCCCTGTGCTCCGCCCCCCGCCCCCCCACCTCTGATAGAGGCAGCAGCGGGGAAGGGGGGGAGGAACGGGAGACACTGTAGTGACAGTGCTGGGGGGGAACCAGCTTTTAAGCTGGCTCCCCCCAGCACAGGCTCCTGCTTCCCCTCAGCCTTGCTGCCCCTGATGCAGACGCAGCAAAGGGGGGGAGAATGCATGTAGTTGACTATTCTTTTACATCCCTAGTCTGACCCACATACATGGAATGTTTAAGCACTGCAAAACAGAAACGAAAAACATCTAAAAAAAAAAAAAGAATAAATATTCAACATGCAACGTCAAAGTTGTACAATTCTGAAACATTTCAATGCACATTAGGGATGTGATAGGTAACTGGCACCACTCTAGCTCGCCAGCCTCTTCCCCACCCCAGGTAAAGCAGTTAACCAGTTAAACATAACATTTAATTGATTAACTGATTAAATGGAATTTTATATCCCTAATGCACATAGTAAACAGAAAAGGTATAATCTAATAAATCACTGAATCTGTTTGCTCATGTCATTGGGGGAATACTGACCATTACAATAGCCACAGAACACAGTATACTACCAATGTAAACAAAATTCAGACAAATGCAGCTTTTTAAAAAAATTACCAAAACCCATAGCTAGCATCAGAAATTCACCTCTTTTTCAGACATTTTATACATTTAAAAGGAATTAATGTATAATCAGTTTCACTACTATCATTTTCTCCTGTTGGCAAAGGTCTTTTACACAGCAAGAGACAGGTTAGAAACCCAATTTTAAAATAAGGAAGCGCGCTATAACCACAACAAAAATGAAGAAGATGACTGAGGGGTAGATGTAGCATCAAATGACTTTCACTATTTTAATCTGAGTAGAGCTCAGATTTGCAGTTTTCCTTTAAAATTCTCCATCAGTAAGAATCCAATCCAGACAGACTGCTGCACTCGCACAAGGCCTCACTGAAGTCAGTGGGTTCCATAAGACCCCAGTAATTTCCAACAGCATTTCAGGCCCCAATAACATCAATCTTAGACTAGCATGTGCAAGTTTGTTAGGTTACTGTTTACGTGTGGCCTCCTACTATTTGTAGAAAATGGTAACTACATCAATTTAAAATTGGATTTTGTGTGAACATTTATTCAACTATCATGTAGAACAGGTTGTGTCAGCAAACACTGCTTAAGTGGTTGTTATAACCCAGTTATCATGTGGTTCATAAGTTACAATGATCAGATCTTAAACTATAAATAAAGCTCCCGGACAAAATATAATGAATTAATGATGCTAGAACAACATTAAAACCCATCTCAAGTGAACTGAAGCATGCAAATGAAAAAGGCAAGACCGACACACTTTAGCGCATACACACGTAAGTCTGGCCAAATTTCAAAGTTGTTTGGAGTGGCTTTTATTTGAATGAGAATGTGTATCAAAATAAATATTCTCATACTCAATCTCAAATACTATCAATATTTATGTATTTTATTGCTAGAAGTATTCAAGACATTTTTCATCTTTACAGACTAGCATACTCAAGAGATAATAGATTTGATCATACACATGCTTATACAATGTTTTCCTCAGTTTACCTTGGACTCACATTTTAGACGGGTATAGGTAGTAAGACAAGCTACTTTTCAGTGTGTATGAACAGTTGCTGCATTCTTTGCGGAAATATCCCAGCTATTTAAAATGTATACCATACTACAAACTAGTTGGGGGTCAAATATTTCTTAATTTTTAGTCATATGTCTATTGTTCAAGGGTAGAAGGTGATTTCTTAAAATAGGAGTGTAATATCCACAACGACTGCCATATTACTAGGGGAAAGGATGTTGCATTTTTTAATATTTTTCTTTTCTCACTATTTGAGTCTGAGTCCTCGTTTATACTCTGTTTCTTCTCTTTTTTTTTAAATTATCTTTGAATAGTATTAAGTGACACACAAATAAGTCGGTACAGGTTGAACCTCTCTCAACCGTAACTCCCTGGTCCGGCAACATCTGTGGTCCAGCAGAACCATGGATGTTGCTGGACCAAAGAGATCCGGTGGAGGAACAGAGGCAGAAGCCCTGCCTCGGGGGGCCAGGATCCCGGCCAGGCGGATCCAACGAGACCAGGGGCTGAGAGCCCTGTCACGGAGTCCGACTGAGCCTGTGGCAAGGCAGCCACAATGCCAGCAGGCTCCGGGGTAGGGCAGCAGTCTGCTGTGGTGTGGCCAGAAGCGCCAGCAGTGGGATCGCAGGGCTGGTGGAGCCAGAAGCCCTGGCAGTGGTGCCAGTGCCGCCCAGGTAAAGCTGGCTGGGTTGGGAGCCCAGCAGCAATCTGTTCCGGAGGGAGGGGCAGGAGTCCACGCAGTGGGACTGCGGGCTGGTGCAGCTGTTGCAGGGCTGGCAGGTCCAGGATCACTGGTGGCGGGGCAATGGTTTGCCACGGCAAAACTGTTAGCCCCAGCAGCAGTACCGTGGGCTGCCATGGTAGGGCAGCAGGGCTGGTCACACGTGGGAGAGCCCGATAGGAGGCTAGACAAGGAGCAGAGCTGGCCTGAGGGGCCAGTGGAAGGGGGACAGAAATGACCTCCCCTGGTCCAGCAAAATCCCTCCTTTGGGACCAGATGTCCAATCTGTACTTGCTTCAAAAACAGGTGAATTTGATGAGAACATCCACAAAAGTACACAACTGTCTTCTTAGCTCATGACTTTTCTCTTTAGGAGCTAAGTTCATTCAACAAGATACTAGAATAAAAAAAATGTACATCAATCAGGAGAAGGGAGAGGGAATTATTTACCCTACGTAAGAGAGAAAGTGCCAGATAATCAACCTGTATTACAATACTAAAGAATTGTTTATTTTGCATACTGTGTTAGTCACACAAGATGGCCTTCCTCACCTTCCTGACAGTTGAAGACGGAAAGCAATCATACACCAGTCTATTCCAACAGCACACAATTTTTTTTTTTTTTTTTTAAAGAACAGCTATTGGTCACACTTCCAGTTTATTTTACCAAAAAAAAAAAAAAAATCATAGGAGAACAAAGACTGCTTTTAAATTGATTTAGTCTAAGTGACATCTCAACAGATTCATGGATCTCAACTAGGGATGTAATAGCATAGTCGATTAACTGATAAGCAAAAGCTTATAGGTTAATGCTATAGATTACATGCATTTCCCCTCCCCCACCTCACCAATAAATATTTTAGCAGGCTGACCAGCATCCTGTCTCAGTTCTGGCTTGCGATGGGTCTGGGACCTACCCCGCTGCGGCTCTGCATTGAAACTGTTATTAGGAGCTAGGTTGGCAGGCAGCGGAGGCTCAGTTCCAGTTCTCACAGGATCCAGGAGCTCAGACACTTCCTTCCCGTCACAGAAGGGCTGCTGCCACCCCTAGATCAGAGGCAGCAGCCCAAAGTGACAGGCAGCTAGCCTGCAAAAAGAGCTGGTTTTAAACTGGTTCCCCTCACGACAGCTCCCTGACTGATAAGAGGCAGCGGCGCAAAGTGATGGGGCTCCTTGGGAATGGGGCCAGAGCACACTGGCTGCCAGCCCCGCCCATGGGGACTATTGAATAGCCAAGTAATGGATAAGAATTCATGAGGTTATTCGACTATTCAATTAACTGATATTTAACATCCCTAGTCTCAAATGTACGAGACTTTGCCCTGTAGATGATATACAACTCTAGTTCTCTAAAACCATTGTGGAGACTGCTACCTACTCTAATCAACAGCAAAACCTGACTCAAGACAGTTCCTGTCAGCAGCAGAAAGGACTGAGAAATTTACCACTGGAATGAGCTATATCCTTAATGTATAATCCTTTATCGGTACAGGAATAAAAAGATAGGTTTAGAAACAGTCAATGACCACCCAGCGATTTCAGCGTAAGTTACACCATCTAATGATCAGAAGACAAACCCCACACTTCTGGGCAATCAGCAAGGTCTACATGCCCCATATCCAAGACAGCCCTCCCCAATGAGTAAAGGACTGTGTCACCAGCTTCCCTAGTGGTGGCTGGATTCACACTGAGTGCTCCAGCAGCATAATGAGGAAAAGTGACTGTAAATATCAGGTTAAGTTTTGTTAAGGGGGGTTAGTGAGTAGCAAGCCACAACAACACTACTGTGGAAGTGAAAGAAAGAATAAAAACCTCACACTTATGCCTTCCTAGTACCAAAGCCAATGCTAGGCATAAACAGATTAAGGAATGTCTTAGGCCCCTGAGCAGGTCAAGGGGCCTCTCCAGTCACTTTTTAAATGTGTGTTCTGCTGGTCAGAATATTGCTGCTTAGGGCTACCAATGGGCTAGCACCACCTCTGTGTTTATTACTGCCACAAGGTTTTCAAGCATCTCAATCCCACCTTATAAACCCTCCAGCACTCAAAACTACCAGCAGCCTACCTGAATGGGGGTCTCCTGCCGTGCTCCATCACCCGCTCCATCACCCCCTCCCCCCCCATCAACCTGCCTGTCCCCAGGGGGTCAGCTATCCCTCGCAGTCATCACCATCACCTGGCGCGTGCCCAAGTGAGTCTGGCATCCTCAAGCATCCCTCCATCACCCCCACCCACCCCTGCAGCGGCTCCACCCACCTCCCCACCACCCTCACTCTCCACTCCGCCCCCATATTCTTGTCACCCCCATTCGTCCCCCTGCTCCCGCTTTGCCCATCGCCCCCCGCCTGCTGCCCCGGGGAGCTCGCCGCCGCCACACCCCCGCGAGCCCATCCTGCTCCTCCCCACGCTGCGACCCTCCCCCGGGGTCCGCCACATGCCCCAGCCTCATCTCACGCCCCAGCCTGCCCCCGCCGGAGCGGGTCTGCCCGTCGCGCCCTCCCCCTGGCCGCTCCCGCGGCGCGTCCGCCGGTCTCCTCAGGCGCGGAGCGCACCGCACCTCTGTCCCCCCCCCCCTCCGGCTGCGGGAGACGCGCCCCTCCACCCCGCCGGGCAACCGCGCCTGACTCACCGGGGCGCAGCTGCAGGCTGCCGTCCCTCCGGCTGCACCAGAGCGCCCGCTCCCCGCGCTGCAGGATGTAGTGATCCTTGGCTTGGAACAGCTCCATCCTCCGCGGCGCGGCGGCCGGGCTCCGGGCTCCGGCGCCCCGCGCGCCAGACAGCTGGGAGGGGGAGGGGGAGGGGGGCGGGGAAGAGCGCGCGCGCGCAAGCCCTGCCTCGCTGGGTCCCGGCTCCGCAGCCTGGCAGCCGCCGCGTTCCAGCCCGGCCGGGTTCCGGCGCCAGCCGCGGGGCACGTGATTCCCTCCGTCAGCCTCTCACCAGCCTCTTAAAGGGGCCGCGCGGGCTCACCCGGCTGCAGAGACGCCCCCCCCCCCGCCCTCACCGCTCTGTGCGCGCGGCCGGCCGTGCCCCTGCGCCGCCAGCCACGGCCCGGGCCAGCCCCTCCCCCGCCGAGCACCACAGGGCAGCGAGAGCGGGGCCCACCCTCGCAGCTGGGGAGGGGCGGGAGCCCAGCGCAAGCCTACGGGGGGTGGGGGCTGGCTGGACGGACGCCTCCCGCAGCGCGATTGCACGCGCGAAACGCGCCCGTGGCAGATTGTCTGGGCGTGCGGGAAAGCGCCCAGCGACAGCAGCCGCTTGCCCAACACGGAATCGGTGACCTTGAGCTAGAGGTGGAAGCAGGTAGACACAAGCCAGCCCAAACCCAGCCAGGAGCAGCTGTGCAATCAGACTGGATTGACGCAGGGAGGGAGGCTCGGTCTCCTCCAGTATCTGAAATGCGAAAGACTCAAGAGTGTAAGAAAATGTTAGTGGTCAGCAAAGACTTGTAATGAAAAAGCATTGACAAAAAAACCACCTTACAGTGACCTGAGAAATCAGAGACACAGCACAGGTGGCATTGTACTCTGCAGCAACCTGTTACTGAGTCGGGAACGGACTCTCAACAACACATGGGTGCAGAAGCTAAATTCCCCTAAAGGACTGAAGCAAATTTTGGCTTAGATCCACGAAAGTACTTAGGTGCCTAACTTCCATTTATGTCATTTATTAATTGATTTTGATGTGAGTTAGGTGCCTAAATACCTCTGAGGATCTGGGCTATTATGTCTGTTTTTGATAGGCAGAGGGTTATCTCTGTTTTTTATAGCTTGGCACCACTAACATAGAAGCAGCTTGAGTGCCAATAAAATATTGTTATGAGTTAGGTGAAACTTGGGGATGTGCGGAGTTAAAACCGCATTGAGCTTGATGGTGGGAATGCATCCCTCAATGAACAGAGCTGTAAGAATAAATTCATCACAACCGCCTATACAAGATAAAGAGATTAAGTAAACATGGCCAGGAGGTTTTGGGCTATGTGAGTTGTTTGTTTGTTTCCTCTGAGTTTTGTGAATAATATTTTGAGTTAGAAAAAGAAGGTAGAACAGATAATTAGCTAGACACACAGAAATAGCTTGAAAATTCCAAGTAAAAACCTGTAAGCAAGGTGTGACTCTCAGATAAAGCTAGAGAGAGGTTCTGGGTTGGAGCTGGCTGAAAAGAAGCTTGGGCCTATGCACTAAGAAATTACTCCTTTTACCTCAATTTCTCCTGCATTCAGAGAAAGAGCATTTTGTACATTTCTTGCTGTACAAAAATTAAAAGGAAAATAAGGGGGAAAACCAGATTCTATCATTTTCTTCTCCCAACTGGAAAATTTCCATATCCTGACTTTTGACTAGATACTGAAGTCAAAAATAGGTAATGCTAGTATTTGAATAGAGTGACTGTAAGCTGGCATTCCTGTTTAACCAAGCTGGAACTGTGAAAGTGAAAGACTGTAGCAGGTGAAAAAGTTTACCCCTTTAAGGGTTAGGCTGGAGCCTGCAACCTGCAGGCTAGCTATAATCAAGCAGAATGCTCTCCAGCTGAACAGGAAATAGAGTGGCAAGGAGGTCAGGTAGATTGCAGAAGGGTAAGATAGTTGTTAGATATCAGTGAACCTACTGAGTCAGAAACATGGGTGTGGACTATAAAATTGAGAGGTTGGTCTAAGATCTTGATGAACTGTTTGTTACAATGATTCCTGACTTGAAGTGTAATTGTAAAAGGGTTTATAGTATTGTGTGAATGTGCATTGGTGTCTCCTTGCTCTAGATGGTTAATGTGAATCTGTTGCTGTTCCATTCAATTGGGGGAAATTAGGGTGAAGGTACACCTGTATTATTACCCTGGGCTACTAGGAATGTGTGGTGACTGCATACATCTTTTAGGAACAAGTAATGAGATCTGCTTGTAGTTCCAAAAGGAACTAAAACAACATTTAGAGGTTTCCCAGAAAGCTCTAACAATTTAACTTGCAGCGAGAAGTCAAATCTCTGTTAGAGCAACAATTACGAAGTATTTGAATAGGTTGGGGAAACTCAACTGCAAAAATCTTGGTTGGAATAGTAAAGTGGATATATGAGGTGACCAACAATATGATTGCTGGAATATAGAAGTTAGTCCATGAAAGATTGAAGGCTAAACAAGTGTTAGTCAACTTAGAACTTGCCAAAAGAGAAACTGCAGCAAGGACTTTAGCTGCTGAAAAATGAACTTCACAAAAATTACAGGCTACAATGGAAAGCAACTACCTGAAAGAAGAACTGAACCAGCCAGAAGATTTGGGTAAGACTGGGTATATAAAAGTGTTCTGCTCCATTTGTAGACCATAGAGAGTGGATAAGTTGTTTAGCTCAAATAATACAAAAGCTCACAGTTTTTTGAGGGGAAAATCCCTGTCTGACTGACTTAGCTCAGTTCAACATTATAGCACAAATGAAGGCCTGGGAAGAAAAATAGAAAGGGATGTTAACAAGAAGTGACTGTGAGTGGCCCAGTTCTGATTGTACTGGAGAACTTAGCTACCGAAAAGAGACTGACTTCCCCAGATACGGTAAAAGCCCTTGACAAGTGCTAGACATCAGTCTGAACTGGACCGGATGCAGCTAAGAGCTAAAGTGAGAGAGAAGAAACCTCAGATATGAAATTGCCTCAGAGATGAACTATTGCACGTGATACGCAACATTTTTTAATCAATCTCTGTACCAGGTGACTAGAGGATGGCTAATATAATGCAGGTTTTTTAAAGGCCCCAGAAGTGATTCTGGCTATTACAGGCCAGTACCAGATAAAAAAATTTTGAGTGCAGTTTCTACCAGAATTTTTGGACACACAGCTTTGTTGAGGAAGAGTCAACTTGGCTTTTGTAAAGGGAAGTGATGCCTCACCAAACTGCTAGAATTGCTTGAGGAGTGCAAACATGAGGAGAAGGTGATTCAGTTGATGTAGTACACAGATTTTCAGAAAGCCTTTGACAAGGTCCCAAGGTCCCAACCCACTTTTCAGCAAAGTATGGAGTCATGGAATAAGGATGAAGGCCCTCTCGTAGATCAGTACCTGGTTAAGAGCCAGAAAATGGTCAGTATCCACAGTGATGAGAGGCAGGTAATAAGGTACCCCAAGGATTTGTACTGGGCTGAGTGCTGCTCAGCATATGATCTTAAAAAAGGAGTAAACATTGAGATCACAAAGTTTGTAGACTATACAAAATTATTCAAGACAGTTAAATCCAAAGCAGTCTGAAGTTATAAAGGAATTTCACTAATCTGAGTGATTGGACAATACAATGGCAGATGAAATTGTGTTAATAAATGTTAGGCAATGCACAGAGGAAAGCATAATCCCAACTATACATACAAAATGATGGGGTCTAAATTAGCTGTTACTACTCCAGAAATAGATCTTTGAGTCATTCTGGATAGTTCTCTGAGAACATCTGTTGAATGTGTGGCAGCAATCAAAAGAGCTAACAATGTTAGGAACCATTTAAGAAAGGGTTAGCGAATAGGACAGGAAATATAGCCTGCCTCGGCCACTGCACCCTTTGTGCCTGCAGCCCTCCCTCCTGTTCTCCATGCCTACTGGAGCCCAGAAGGGCCTCCCCGATCATTCCCAAGGCCACCCAAGCACCTGCTCCAATCCCTGAGCACCTGACAGAGAGGCAGTGCAGCCCCAAACCCTAGAGTGGTGGGCAAACAGGCAGCTGAATGCAGAACCTAGCATGGCACACAGGTAAGTGGACGGCATGGCCATAAGCACTAGGTGGGTGGGCCACACAAGCATCAGCTCCAGCCACCCAGAATCCCTGTCTAAATGCTGGCCCCCACTAATCTCAGTCCAGTGCCAGAGTCCTCCCAAAAGTGATGGGGAACTAGGGACACCTTCCCAAGGGGGAGGCAAGACCAGCCTCCTGCCCGTATCACAGGCCCCTGCCTAAGGCTGGTGGAGGGACCCAGGCTCTTGTTTGTGGAGTTCTCCCCAGCCTGGTGTCAGTTCATGTGGAGGAGACCTTCGAGCTACAGTTCAGACCTGATAAGAACTGAGTGAGCAGTTATGAAAAGCTGCTGCGGTCCCTCCATCTGCCTATAGTTTGGGTGGGCCAGCAGGCCCCAGGGACACAGGACTGCAATATCCAGTGGGGTGAGAGAAACTGCTTGATCTAGATGCTGCCCATTGTAATAAGGTTGAGAGTTTAGACTGCATGCTTACATTTTATTCTCTTTGGGTTACTAACTTTTTGCCTATCACTTACTTATAGTGACTTAAAATCTATCTTTTGTAGTCCATAAACTTGTTTACTGTTTATCTTTACCAGTGAGTTGTCTGAAGTGTTTGGTAAACTTGCTCAAGTTTTACAAAGGCTGATGTATATCCACCTTCCAATGATGAAATGGTTAACCAGTTAATAAATTTGCACTGTCCATCTTGAGTAGTGCAAGACTATCTATTCCTGGGGTACAAGGCTCAGGGCTGGGGGGATTTGGTTCTGTGCCTTTCTATGAGTGACTCATGAGTGGCTTTGGTAGCATTCATACAATCTAGCTGGGTGTGTGACTCTACCTGCTGTTGTGCTGAGTGATCGCTGCACCCGGAGTGGTTTGTTGCTTGTCACTAGCAAAGCATTGAGAGAGTCCGGATTGGAGAGTTGAGGACACAGCAGTCCCACATTCCAGATTGCACCCTGGGGATCTTGTCACAGTGTCACCAATGTTGTGATAGCACAGGAAGCCCTCTGCAGCCCTGCTGTCATGTGAGTGGGGCAGAGAAGAGACCCATGGCCAGGACTGGGAGGAGACTGAGCCTCCCCCCCCCCCCGATGGGAGGTTACCTGGCTGATGAGTGGCTGCTACCCTCTTGATTATCCATGGTATTTGGATAATTGCATATATACTGTAATGCAGAAATTAAAGGACACAATTGGTCACAAAATAATTGTTATAAACTTAATCTAGGCCAAGACAATATGGCACATGTATCTGGTGAAAACCCGTCACAGTTCAGGAAAAGAGGAACACCAAGCTGAGAGAGCTAAACTTTGGTGGAGGTACAAGGAACAGCTCTACAGTATAGGGATGTTAAATTGTGGTTATCTGACTAATCATGTCGTCAGTATAAATTGTATTGACGACACGATTCGTCGATAGGACCCCTCTGCAGAGCTGCAGTTGGGATAGCTCCAGGAACTGGCTTGAGCCAGGACTGAGCAGTCCCGGCTCATCCTGGCTCTGGGAGCTACCCACGCTGCAGCTCTGTATTTCAGTAGGAGCCCGCCAGCTTTTACTACATTTAAAATGCAGAGGCACAGTGTCCTGGACCAACCCAAGCTGGGACTGCATGGTCCCAGCTCTCACTGAGTCCAGCACCCCTGGCCACAGTGATACAGGCGGGGGGAGGGGGGAAAGGGAGGCAGCACTGCAGAGCTGGTGCTGAGGGGAACCGCCTTCTAAGCTGGCTCCCACCAGCTCCTGCCCCTCTCCCCTCCCCCCCCCTCCCCCCCCCCCCCCCGCCGAAGTGAGTAGTCAATATTTCAATCGACTACCTGATAAGCTTATACTTCTTGGATACTCGACTACTCGTTAACATCCCTACTCAGTATTAGTGTATATCTGAGTAATTAGGTAAGGATAATGGGAGTTTGGCTATTGAGTGTGTATTAAAATCTGATCAAATGCTCTGCCATGACTAACAAGAGCTCAAACATAACTTTAGGCTAAGGAATGAGGAGATCCAAAACTGAAACATCTTTCTGATTTCAAGTGGAGATAGTAAGTGGGACAACAACATCTGTTTGAAAACTAGGGTTAAAGACTGAGCTTCCTGGAATTTGCATAAAAAGTCTGGTTGACTGAAATAGTGGATGAACTGATAATTGGTCTGGATTTTCTTATGGCTAATCACTGTGTCATTCATGCCAGGAAAGGTGTCTTACAAATGCAGTCTGTGGACATTTCTTTTAAAAATACGGCCTGCATAAGATAAGTGGTGTGTAGACAATTAGTTTGCAAGAAATGACTTCTGCCCACAGTGGCAGAAACCACTGTAATAGCTGCGTTCTATGGCAGTTTTCCAGTCAGGGAATGATTGGAGAGGTTCAAAGCTGTTTTCAGACAAGGATCAGAGACAAGGAATTTTATCTGCTAAAGCTTTTGTAGATCTGAAACAAGAATTGATACCTGTTCATTTGATGAATGCTTCCGATAAGTAGTGAATATCAAAAAGATACCACAGTTGCAAAATATGAACCAAAATATCTGATATATGCTGGTGCACACAGTGCAAAAGGGAGTTTTTACTGACAAAAAGAAACTTGAGGCTATACAGAAAAGGTCAACTACTTAGTAATTCACTGAGGAGCTGTGTTCCTATTATAGAAGGTTTATTTGTGGGTTTGGAAAAATGCTGTATGGATTCGGTGAGAAAGGAAAACCATTGCAACAGTGAGGCAAAGTATGATGTAGTATTGCAGAACTGAAAAGTATTGCAGGCCCTTCTGACTGTCCCTGTATTGGCCTGCGTGTTTTTCAAATCCCCTTTCACACAGACACAGATGTAGTAAAATGAGG
Source organism: Pelodiscus sinensis (assembly GCF_049634645.1). Taxonomy (NCBI): domain Eukaryota; kingdom Metazoa; phylum Chordata; order Testudines; family Trionychidae; genus Pelodiscus; species Pelodiscus sinensis. The sequence goes on from NC_134718.1 coordinate 58,536,573, forward strand.
GCCTGAAACATAAGCCCATGTATCACAGGCCTGATCGGAGGCCTAGGCACCAGTGGTCAAGACTTTGCTAATATAAAGCTAAGCTGTGAGCAAGAGGTCCCTGCTCACAGAACTTGGCACAAACAGAACTGATAGTGTAAAACACTAATTGGTAATAGGTGAATGAGTGAATTGGAGTTGGGGCTGGGTGAGAGTTATAGGTGAAATCTTTTGATGTGTTGGGTTAAAATCTCATTGAAATTTAAGGGTATGAATGCACCCTTCAGTGATTATAATTATAAGGATAATTATCACAATTCCCCACCTAGACTCATAGAACCATAGAGCTGGAAGAGACCTCAGAAGGTCATCAAATCCAGCCCCCTGCTCTAGGCAGGACCAATCCCAACTAAATCAACCCAGCCAGGCCTTTGTCAAGCCCAGACTTAAAAACCTCTAGGGATGGAGACTCCACTACTTCCCTAGGTAACCCATTGCAGTGCTTCACCACTCTCCTAGTGAAACAGTTTGTATAAAACTATGACAAAAGTGTTATGCAAATTGCTTACGAGTTTTGGGATACCTGAGTAGTGGGATTTTTGGTGTGGGTGTAAAGACATGGGCAGAACAGAAAGATAAACAGCCTGAAGAAATCCAAACAGAAGCCTGTAAGCACAGAGAGAATCCTAGAGAAGGTATGGGGTACTGCCTGAAAGAAGCTTAGCCTGTAAGCTAAGAAACTACCTCTTTGGCCTTTGGTTCCTCCTGCATTTGGAGAAGCAAGGGTTTTTTATGTTCCTTGTTTAAAATAAATAACCACATTAAAGAAAATACCAGATTCTATCATCAGTTTCCTCTCCCAACTGAAACATCCCCAGGGCTCTGAAATGGTGCAGCAATGTTATTGAATTTAATGCTTTTTAACCTGACATGCACTGAATCTCAATGCTCTTTCACTGACACACACTACCAAATATCAGACCCAGTCCTGCTCCCATTAAAGGCTGAATCACACTTTTTAATATTTTTTTTTTCAATTTGTCAGCTTAAGCCTTCAGGTTGCAATTGGTTATTCAATCACCACTAATTAAGTGAATGGCAACTATATTCAGAACAAAACTGTGTTTATATACACCAATTAAATTGCAAAAAGCTTAGACTAGGTAACGGGATGGGTCACTTGATGAGTACCTGTTCTGTTCACTCCCTCTGAAACACTTGGCATTGGCCACTGTTAGAAATCAGGATACTGGGCCAGTTGAACCTTTGGTTTAACCTAGTACAGTTGTTCTTATGCTCTAACCATTCCCCACACTCCTTCCTCCCAAACGTATGTAGAAAAAAGTTTAACAGAGCAGGCATTTGATGGAAAATTATATCAAGATGTGGTTTCAGGAAAATTTTCAATAAAATCTTGATTTCAGCTGATACCGTAACTCAGTTTTCATTTATACTTTAATAGGACCATAGCTGGCAGATAGAATTGTAGAAGATTAGGGTTAGAAGAGGCCTCAGAATTGTAGAAGATTAGGGTTAGAAGAGGCCTCAGAAGGAGGCCTGACTGGGGCACTGGGCGGAGTGGGTAAACTCTGGTGCCCCAATCCTGCTCTTCAGTTGTGGTAAAAGCTGGGGGACAAGGACAGTCGTGGGTGGTCCTAAATGTAAAATGGGCAGGCCACGGCCCACTCAGGCTCATCCGTGGCATCGCCACTACCTCGCCCAGTGTCTCTTTGGACTCTCTGTCTGCGTTACACGTGTGTGCCTATATTTCTCAGAGTGGAATCCTATGATTCCTTCCACTTTTAGACTGAAGCAAGGATGGAGTTTTGGGAGGGTAGGCGGGAGGGACATCAGAGTTTATGGGAGTCACCCCCCGCCCCTTGCACTCAACGCAGTGGCGAGAGCTAGAGCAGCCTGGCAGCCTGCTCTGTCCTCTCCCAGTCTGCTGTGCATGGCTTCTCCACGGTGGTGGGAAGCATAGTACCCCATCCCTAGGGTGCTCAGATTCCCACCTCTGCACTGAAGCAGGGTGGAGCAGGCTGCCCGTGTGGTGAGTGGAGGGGAAAGTGACTCCAGCTGCCACCGTGCCGAGCTCCTTTAATCCCTCGGGCCTCATTGCTTGAGGGAGAGGGCAAGGGGGAGGGCAGAGCAGGGGTAGGGCTTGGGGAAAAAACTGGGATGGGGGTTGCCCCAGGCCCTGTGCCTGGGGCATTGAGCGGGGGGGGGGGGGGGAGAGTTGCCCCAGGCCTCTCACTCCTCTTGGGATGGTCCTGGTTTAAGTCCTGGCTGATCAGTGGGCTGTGAGGGACCACCACTCAGGTCCTGAGCTCAGCTTCCCAGGGTCCTCCCATGGAAGCCCAGCCTAGGCCTTCCATTGCAATGCAGAGGTGTCATGGCCCAGAACCTCCCGGGTTCCAGCTTGCAGGTTCGCACATTACGTCTGTTGGGTGGACTCACACCATAAAGGGGGAGGTGCCACCCCCCAGAGTGACTAGACACCCTGCCTTTGCAAAAAGTCTAAGTGACAGGACTGAAAGATATTTACAGCAATTTTCTGAACAAATATAAAGTGATTCAAAATGGGTTTTGTCATAGCTGGAAGAGAGATGCGAGATGAAGGCCCAAACAAAAGATGCAGCTGCAAGGATGGAGAAGAAGGGCCAGATCTGAGATCTTATAGGAAAAAGTAGCAAAATGTAATCACTGGTCAAGTGAGAGGCTTAAGTCAAAGATAATACCCATGTTACAGGCCAGAGCAACAGGAAAGAGGAAGATTTTATCCAGTGATTCATTGAGGTGATAGGTCTTGGGGGGAGAGATCTTATTTTTATGAACAAAAGTAACATTAGGCAAAGTTACAGCATGTTATTCCTACTCTTCAGAAAGCAACTGGAGCAGTAGCTGGCTTAAGTCCTGTCTCATTTGAGAGTTGCAAGTAATCTAACAAGCATTAGTCTCTCACAATTAGCATTTCCTTTGGAGTTTCCAGAGATTGTGAAGCTAGAGACATATATCCATTTTACATTCGCTCTTCATCAACTGTAGCAAATGAAGACAAATGTTTTGGAAGACATTGAACTGAGCATTATCAAGGCTTCCCATTGTGGAAAGCAGACTGTCTTTGGGATGGAAAAGATTGGTGTTTTTCCAGGCTAAAGTATGACTTTCTCATCGATAATCGCTCCCTTTCCAATTGCAGTTTTTTCTTCTTTCATGAGCTCTTAGGATCTCCCAAGTTTCAGTGGCAGTGTTAGCACCATTAAGCAAACACTCCAAGCTATATTTCAAATACAGATTTTGGTCTTTCCATAACTAGAGATGGAATTATTTATTCAAAAGCTATTCAAGCATTTGAGACTCTGCCTCGCTCCACTGAAATTCCATAAGACCAGCACCACCATGAAGCTTTGGTTACAAATGTTAAGACCTCCAAGATTGAACTAGTTAGTGCAAAGAATCTTTGTAAAGCAACTCATACATGAGGCATTGCTCCTCCTGTTTTGACACAAGCAAGATGGTTTATACAACAGGCTTAATATATTTATTTAAATATACTCTAAGTGTTATGAAATCTGTGGTCTTAAAAGATACGTTTAGCGCTGCTTTTGACAAGTTCAGTTACTTTGTTAATTTGGATAGTGATTTGAGCATCCACAGTACATCATTTGTAATAACACATGCTCCCAAGATAAGCAAACAGTGATAATACTACAATACTAGATATTGCTGGTTTAGCATAGGGGTGGTCAGGACAGGGTAAGAAAAGAATGTCCATTTTAAAGCCATACTGGATCAGACTAAATGTCCATCTAGCCCAGTAGCCTGTCTTCTGATTGTGGCCAATGCAAAGTGCCCCAGAGGAAATGAATAAAATAGGCAATCATCAGGTGGTCCAACTCCTGTCACCCATTCCTAGCTTCTATAAAAAAAAAAAGACAGTAATACCATATCTACCCATCCTGGATAATAATCATCAGAGGACAATCATCATCCTCCATGAATTTATCTAGTACATTTTTTAATCCTATTACTATCTTGGCCTTCACGGCATCCTCTGGCAAGGAATTCCACAGGTTGTGTGCGCCTTGTGTGAAAAAGTACTTCCCTGTGATTGTTTTAAACCTGCTGCCTATTAATGTAAATTACACTTCCTTCTTCACTTTCTCCACACCAGTCGCGATTTTATAGCACTCTATCATATCCCTCCCTCTTTTCAATGCTGAAAAGTCCCAGTCTTATTAATCTCTCCTCATCTGGTAGCCATTCCATATCTGTAATAATAATCTGTAAGTCCTTTTCTTGTTTGTTCTATCAGTGAGACTCATGTCCATTGCTACTATTCATATAGTAGCTCCTACAGCAGTGATGCATGCATTCAGGGGGCAGCAGTAACAATTTACCAGGCTATAACTTCAGCTGTACCAGCTAGTGTCAACCAATCCATCCATTTTATACTTTCTACTATGCGGTAACAAGGCATGGACTACTACAAACTTTAGGATACACTGTGGATTATAATACGCACCACAGCAAACTGAAATATAAGGATCTTTGAAAATGTCTCTGTGCAAGTTTCAGGATTCTTCCTCCCCTTAATACCTCTCCTTTATTTTTTTCCCTCCAATTTATCTTCTTTCGCTTCCATATGTATCTCTTTAGAAAATATGCAGGAATGAGATACTTGGGCTTTGCATGTTCAGTTTATTATACAGAAGCTAAGTGGCAGTTGTTCACTGTTTGACTTAAAACATATCTATTCTTCATTTATCATTTACCTTCAGTGTTTTGTTAATTTCCCATTTTCTTGACTCCCATTTGTTCTTCCTCTCTTCTCTTCTCTCTGTTTTTCCTCCCCCATTCTCTCTTGCTTGTTTTTGTCTGGGTTTGGGAAATATCTCTTCAGCCTATTTTAGTCACTTCATTTTCAAGGACAGACCCAGGGCATGGGGCCACTGCAGCTGTAAAAGGAAAAATGTTTGGAAGAGTGAAAATTTACTTTCTGGGAGAGAGGGCTTATGGAACATTGCCACATTCAAGCTCTACTTGGAGTGGAGAGGGCAGAGGAGTGGATTACAGCTTCCTGTCTGTGTGAGGGGTGAGTGTCAAGCCTGAACCTATGGGCTACTCTTACACTACCACTGGCCTCAACATTAGTTAGTGCAGCTTTAGCTAGGTGCTGCTCTAATTTATGCCAAAATGTAAATGGTCCTTATGGGATATCATGGCAGTGGAAGATCAGCAAAGTGGCGCTTCATCTTCCCACTGCTGCCTTTCCCCATCTCTCTTCTGACATGCCTCCTACAGGTCTGGTGTAGGAGCTAGCTCCTCTGGCATCACACTAGCAATCAGTTCCTGCTTGCGCAATTCTCCCGGGTCAGTGGCTGCTGGAGTCATCGGACCCCCTTTTTGCTGATGGAGTGATGCAAAGGAACAGGTTGTGATTTAAAATGGGAAAATGTCTCTATGTGATGTGACTTTGCAAAATGAATGTCATTAAGTGAGGATAAAATAAACCAAACTAGAAGGCGGGATAGGAGGTTGTGGTAAAGTACAGCAAAATCGGAATTTAATCCCAGCAAAGGAAGGAAGCACAGTCAGCTATCATAAAAATCATGGATGAGCTATTACTTGTAATTTTGCTTCATTAATGTGCAGTGATCTGAAATAACTTACAGAAGGTGAGCAAATAAATAGATGCAGAATAGGAAAGGGGCACTTACTGAGGGGCAGATATGTGGAGAGGGATGAATAGAGCCCTTTACAGAAAATAAAGGAGGCAAAAAGCAGGGGGAGCCGAGAGGTGAAAAAGGAATGGGAAGCAGAAGAAAGAGAAATGGTTGAAAACAGAGAGAATGAATGTGTTGTTTGTGGAGGAGAAAGGGGAAAATCAGAGGACTGAAAAAGAATTTATACTGGTGGAAGATGGAACCTTGTAATACTGGGGGTGTGGGGAGTAAGGGATTTGTTCATCTCAGGTTTGTAGCAAATTACTCCACTGCTGTAAGGATCTTTTATATCTGAGTGACCTATTAGGTCCCTGACACAGAAAAACTGCAGCTTGCACTTAACCTTGGTTTTAATGATCCACGCAGTATGGTGAGCACCTATATATACAAAATGGTCTACTGGTATCCTAGTGTCTTATCACAGAATCAAGTCTGTAAGATAACTAACATTATGGTTGAACAGCATCTAGCCAGATATTTTGGGAGAATTTTGCTGTGCAGCAATATCTGGAATGGAATAGAATAGAATGTCAGACTACAAGGTACCAAATGGTTTGTAGGTCACAGCTGTATAAGAACTAGCATTACATTTATCTTTTCTGTTTAGAGTTTGACTATGATTTGTTACCAGTCCTCCGGGTAAGGCTCCACTGTCTGTATATATCTGCCTATCTGGAATATTCCAGCCTGCAATCAAGTAAAAATAAGAGTGTATGATATATTCATTAGAACTTTCTGGAAAAAGTTTGACACAGAATACTGAAATGTCTATAGAACATTTCATCTGGCCAGTAGAATCGTGGCTGAGGGCTGTAATTCTCTATTCCACTGTATATGGTTTTAGAATGACTTTCATGGAATCTTTTTATTTTTCATTAGAGCCTTATTGCCTTCATTTGTTGTAAAGTCTATGAGACTCTCAGACATCCCAATGGCTAGGTAATTCTGGGCCCTAACTCTTATTTCATTTTCACTGGTGTTGTAAACAAGATTAACCATACTGAAATTTATGGAGCTTTGCTTGTGTAAAACAGATGCAAGATTAGCATTGGTTCTAATGGGTCTTAACGTCAGTCCAAATTATCTTTAAATCCACTGTTAAGAGCTAGTGCCTGGGTTGTCATTCAAAGCCACCCCTCCTAAAAGTGCCATTCAGCAGCTCTTCTCCTCCCCCTCCGCAATCTTTTGGCTGCTAGACTGCATAGGGTAGCCTGACTACCCAGACAGCTACTATCTGAAGCTCAAACAAAAGTCAAGTATCTCCATTCTGCTGATTACATCTTAAAGAAACCTCTGCTTTTTCTGTCAATTGTTCAAATTAACACCCAGTCCTACTGTATTACCAGGCTACTTCTCTAGCCTGCAGTCAAAGGTGAGATTGCATCTCAGACAGGTATACCTCTGGTAGGTTTAATCTAGCATGGCTAAAAATAGCTGCATCGGCTAGCAATATAAATCCACTGTGCTCGGTGGGTTTGTACAGCCTGCACTGAAAGCTGGGCTGCCCCAATTTCACTGCTGTGTTTAGCCATGCTAGCTAGATTAAAGCTAGCTGGTGTGGGGAGGCAGGAGGAAAAGCAGTATGCCTACCCAAGCTTCAGTCACACCTCTGACTGGGCAGACATGTGTATTCAATCAAATGAGGCACAATAGATAAGCATTTTCCCATTAAACTATCATCTTGGTTGGTTGGGAGGCCTGCAGTGATTTTTTTTTCTTTCATCTTTTCTAGGAAGAGACTGGGAGAGCTCCAATTCTCCATTAATGCATGATTCTGGTCTGGCACATGTTCGATACATGTGATAGGACACTCAGAGTGGGAGATCTTCTTGTTCAATATTATCATTCATGGTTTAGGGCCTGTTCCTGAACAGTGCTGAGGAGCTAGTGTAACTCTGTCAGGCAGAACTGAACCTGGGAACTCTGGAGTTTAGTGCATGAGCCTTTACAGCTTGAGCTAAAAGTCAAGTGGCTCTCAGCTGAGGCAGTAAAGGAGACTCATTCTTTCTTTCTGTAAGTGGTCTAAGTGCTGCTATATGGGACAGTGAACCACACCCAGTAGGTGTGCAAGTTATACTAGCAAAGCTCTTAAACTAGGGCTGTCAAGTGATTAAAAATTGTAATCGCGATTAATTGTGCAATTAAAAATTTAATCGTGATTAATCACAGGCAACTCCCCTTTCAAATGCTATGGCGATGGTTCAAAGGGGCGGCACTGCATGGAGCCTGGGATCAGCTGGGAACTGATCCCCGGCTCTGCTGTTGTAAAGCCTCTTTGAAGTGCTCCAGCTGATCCCCCGGCTCCGCTTGTGCTGCCCCTTGCAAGTGCTGGAGCAGCACTTCAAAGAGGCAGCACAGCATTAATGTGTTTAAAAAAAATTAATGCGTTAATCCTGTCCTGCGTTAATCACAGGCGTTAACATGGGTCAATTGACAGCCCTATCTTAAACACATGCTGAACTTTTTGCTCATTGACCTCCATGGGACTATTCAAATGTTTCAAATTAAGCTCTTGTTTCAGTGCTTTCCTGGATGAGGCCAATATTCAGCACCTTGCAAGATCAAACCCTAATTCTTATGTCCTTCTCCTTTCTCAGCTAGGGTGTTGTGTATTTCCCCTCTTCTATGTTAACTGATTAAAAAGGGTTGGGTTAGAGCAGCCCCCCGCTCCAGCTGCGTTAGAGCCCTACCCATCTTCAACAAGCTCTGCGGGGCTCGAATAGCCCTGTGCCGGTGACAGGTAAGGGGCTGGTCCAGTCCCCATCGGTTAACCATAACTGGTAAGCATCAACCTTTAAAGGAAACACTTATTGTGTTTCCACATTCACATCCTTAGTTTGCACTAAGATCTTCCAAATAGGTAATGAGGTGCCACATGAGTGTGTCAATAGCTTCATCTTTGTTGTATGGCTTCCTTCATCTAGGATTGTCATAAATAGTTCACTGATTTAGTAACATGTGGACAAGTAGGACTGTGATCAAAGTAGTTCAGTGCTCCACACGTGAGTTCAAGGGCAGAACTTGTTTTGATCTTCAGTGGTCAGGGTATTTATCCTCTCTCTCTCTCCTCCCTGCCCTCCCCCTCCCCCCGTGCTCCTCCTGGCTATTTTTCTATTGATTTTTTTTTTCACTGTGCTCTCTTTGGATTCACAGTTAGGTATGGGTTTCATGGCCATGTCAGTTTCACTTAGCACAAAAACAGAGGGCATTTTTGCAAGTCATTGACAGTGGCTGGCAGAGAGGAAGCATGTGGGCTAAAAAGATGAAAATTCAGTTGTACAATATTTCATTCTTTCTCAACATAACCTGAAAGCTTTGTTTTTTTTTATTTTTAATTTATATTTTGACACAAGGGAATTGGTTCCATCTGATTTATCAGCAAATGTTGGATAGAAGTGTGGCCCTAGCAAAGCAGTGTAAAAACCATGGAAACCCCTTTACTTATATTTTCTGAAGAGTAAGAAATAAAATTTTCTGGCTCGACAGCCAGGGAGACAAATCTTCTAACTTCAGATCAGGTATATAGCACAAGCAGGATCAGAGCAAACTTCTTCACGCCTCCAGCTGCCCAATATGACTCTATTGTCTTTCCAAGCAGCCACTTTTACAAGTGTAAGGTTTCGTCCCTTTTCCTGAAAGGGGTATGTTAAAGCTGAATGTGGTGGCAGTCTGTGTCTGGACTGAGAACGCAGGCTACGTTTCTATAGCCACCAAATAACTGTATTTGCATAGCTGCAGTAGATGAATGGTGCAGGTAAATATAGACCAAGCCTTTGTGTAAGCCCTTCTGCAGAGAAGGTATGCCCACAGTTATGTTTCTCTTTAGGGGGGTTTCACACAGATAGCTAAGGTCAGAATTCGAGCTTTTAATAGGTAAATAAAATGCTTCAAAGCTTTTTAGGTTATTCAGTTTGACAGAGAGCTTGGCGAAGCTTGAAAATACACATCCAGATATTTTCCCTTACTATTGCTAATTGTTTTCATTAGACTTTAAAGTATTTCAGGCCTTCTGTTTATCCATTAATAGTTTGATTAACAAGAATAATTTGTTTCAAGCAGTGTAGAGGCTCCGGGGAAGGAAAGACACAATACATAGAAAACTGTGTGTGTATTTCCTTTCTTGGCAGAAAATTCCTGTCTTTAAGTCCCATGTGTTCTGTTGGGAATTGGCACAAAATACCTCACAAAAACAGCAAGGGTTGGCAAAAAATTGAGCAATGTCATAGCTCTTTTCATCAGCTGTTTTCAACAGCTGCCTGATGACAAATACCTTGTTTAGCCAGTGCCATTATCTCCATCAGTGGAATATGATGTAAATGACCATCAAAAATTCTAATCTTGCTTCCTTTCTTTCTTGTTGCTTTTTCTGGTTTCCCCTTCTTTCCTATGATATGTGCATTTTCCAGTCCAGCTTATATACATACATGTTTTTGTGTATTCAGTGAAAATATTAAAATTGACATATGGGAAAATTGATACATTTTCCCCATCTAACACTTATTCATCAATCTATATATTAGAAACGTGCATTTGTCTGCCTGTGAGTCTTTGTTCAAGAGCTCCTCCTAAATGGTAAGAGGTAGGACCACCAAATTTGGTATGTGAGTTCCTTTTATCCTAACTTAAAGCCAGGTCAGGGTTTGGTTGCGACCGGAATGGGCCTGTTTTCCAGAACATGGAAAGGGAGGAGGCAGAGAGGAGGGACGTAATACAGTCACCATTGAGGGCAGCAAGCACAGTGGAGAGCTGTACTGCAGAAAGACCACTGCAAGCAGCCATATCACCAAAGGACTGGACAGCAGGGCTAGGGCTCAGCATTTTGCCTGCCACTAGGCCAGATAAGTGGGGCTCCCCCTGCCTGGGGGAGAACCACTGTTAGCCGGGGGGGAAGGAGAGAGAGAGTACCCCTGCTGGTCCTGGTATGGGCCAGGGGAAAGGGAGAAAGAGAGTCCCCATCGGGCCCTGCCCCAGGAGGGGCCACAGGGAGGGAAAGAACCCCTGTTGGGCCCTTCTCTGGCCCCAGGAGGGACTGGAGGAAGAGAGGAAATCTCTGCTGGCCCCTTCTGCAACCCCACCCCACCACCAGCCCCCTGCCCTTTGTCCCCCCACATCCCTAAAGCCCTGGCATGATTCCTGCACACACACACCCCACCACCAGTCCCCGCCCTGAAGGAGCCGGGTAAGTCTTCTAGTATAACAGTACTGAGTGGTGTTGTCAAAATCTTTCAACTTCTCTAGATAGTGGTAGCAATAACCCATGGTGTCACGAGTTCATTTAGGGCCAGAGTCTCATACCCTTTCTGATACTGAGTAGTACTTTACTCGGTGAGTATCCCTTCTGATTTCAGTGGGATTGTGTGTAAGGTACTGCGGAACAGTTTGAATCACAGAGATCCTCTTGAGACTGTCACCTGATGGGCTGATCACATGCACCACTGAGCCTGCCTATGGGTGCCCCACCACTCTGTCATAGTCCTTTGCTTTATGCTTCTTGTCTGTCACACTGTCAAGAGTAGTTCACAACAGTTCAGGCAGTCAGAATAAAGGGCAGTGATAAAAATGTAGCCGTGTTAGTCTGGTGTAGCTGAAACAAAAAACAGGACGATGTAGCATTTTAAAGACTAACAGATGGTTTATTAGGTGATGAGCTTTCGTGGGCAGACCCCCCCCCCAACCTCCAGCTATATTCTGTAATTTCGAGGTCCCTTCCAGTTTTAGTGTTCTGATTCACCAAGCCGGTAACATACCATGGAGCCACAAACAGTTCACTTAAGCTTTCTCGTGCATCTTGCTGCCCAAACAAACTAGACTTTGCGATGAGTGGTTATTAAAACCAAAACCACTTCACAATAGGTTGCTCCCAATCCCAAAGAATCAGTCACTTACCCTGGATCAATAGAAACTCCCGATCTTAAGCCAAAAACCTGCGCTGCCAATGGGGGCGGAGGGAGAGGGGAATGAAAGGAACAGTTGCCCCAGGGCCTGGCAATTTAAAAGAGCCTGGAGCTCCAGGCTACCATCACTGCTACTCCAGGAGCAGCCGTGGTCCAATCCCCAGGCCTTTTAAATCTCCACTGGAGCCCTTCACAGTGTGGTCTGGGTGACACTCAGGCCTAGCCCCATCCACCTGAGGCCCCACCCCTTCCAGGTGGCCCAGAGCAGAGTCCCCCTCATGTTGCCCAAGGCCTGGCAATATCTGTTGCCAGCCCGACCAAAAACCAACACTGGCAGCCAAGGCTATATCTACACCGCAGCACTATTTCTGAAATAGCTATTCTGTGTCTTTTGCGCACACCAGTAATTTTGAAATATAATGGGCTTGCTATTCCAATTTCCCTGTAAACCTCATTCCATAAGTTGTAAGGGACATTTTGGAATAGCGATTTATTTTGAAATAAGTGCTGTGTAGACTGCGCCAAATTTCAAAATAAGCTATTTTGAAATAACATCTAAATAAGCTACACAAGCTACACAATTTGTGTAGCTCAAATGGCGTATCTTATTTCAAACTTCAATGCAGTGTAAACGCACACTAACAAATTAGAGTGTATTAGACAAGACAAAGAAATGAGTTACAGATAAAATACATCAATAGATCATGAGTCCAGGTTTCTAAATGCAAAGTGGTAGCAGAGAGGTCGTGATCTGCTCAGGGCTGGATTAAGCGGGGGGCTAGCTGGGCAGCTGCCCGGGGCGCCAACCTATGGGTGGCTCCTGATGGCAGCTGTAAGAAGCGCAGCGCGCCAGGGGGCAGGGCCGCACATGCGCTGTATGCCCGGGGGCGGAGCCACACATGCATCACGCTCCTGCTGCCTAGGGCACATGAATGCCTGGAGCTGGCCCTGGATCTGCTAGTTTTCCAGAAGTCTCTCAGCATTATGCAAAACTACTTGAGGAATCTCTCTCTCGCATCTGAATGCTTTCTGAAAGTGTCCAAATAATTCAGAGTTACAGGATTGATCCTTGGGTCCATTTTATAGATATTTTCCAAGGAAAACAATCTGGCAAGTTTTTTCATCACAGCATAGGGTCTTCCTTGGGTGAATAAATGCAAACTGAGCTTGTGAAATTCCATTGTCGAACACAATTACCCTTGCTTTGAAGTTAGCAACCTTCTTAATTTACATTTTCAAGGATTCAATTGCATTTGGTGGGCAAATGTAATTACTGAGATATATACAATGTACATTTTAATTTAACCACATAGAACAATCCTTCATTAGTTTCGGAAGGGTGTCCGTGTTAGTCTGTAACTTAAAAAACAGCCAACAGTCCTGCAGCACCTTAGAGACTAACAAAAAACTTAAATGGTATTGTGAGCTTTCGTGGGCACAATCCACTTCTTCAGATGAATACAGTCTGAAGAAGTAGGTTGTGCCCACGGAAGCTCAGGATACCATCTACTTTTTTTGTTAGTTTCTATGGGTACATCTATACTTGTACTCTAGTTTGAACTAGGGATGCAAATGTAGGTGACCGAAATTGCTAATGAAGTGGAGATTTAAATATCCCACGCTTCATTAGCATGATCTCGCCAGCGCATTACTCCGCTCAACAGCTGTTTTGAAAGTGAACGTGTGCGTCGAGATGCATTAGTTCAAACCAATCCCCTTGGTTCAAACTAATGTTACTCGTTTTTTGAGGGTAACGTTAGTTCGAACCAAGGGGTTTGGTTCGAACTAATGCATCCTGGCGCGCACTTTCACTTTCAAAACAGCTGTTGAGCGGAGTAACATGCCGGCAAGATCATGCTAATGAAGCGCGGGATATTTAAATCCCTGCTTCATTAGCAATTTCAGTCGCCTACACTTGCATCCATAGTTTGAACTAGAGTGCAAGTGTAGACATACCCTAAGGTGCTGCAGGACTATTCATTGTGTTTTAAGTTTTTTCAATACTTCATTAGTTTTCATTAAATCCACATCAAGTAAACTCCCATGTTAATGTTAACACACACTTTTGATCTATGGTTAATTCAGTACAGGGATATACATAATGTAAATCAATAGCAATCTACGGGTTACAGTTAAGTGAAGACAATATAATTTGTGTTTTCTTACATCTAAATTAACACTAGTACACTTAATATTCTTTTGATATTACCACACAATTTAATTGACCTGTTGTTCTGACCTGAGCTGATTGGACAGTGTCACACCTGTTTTTTAGCATACTTTTCCCTCCACCTATCACTCTAATTAGGCCACAGTAGTACCCATCTGCAGTAACTATACCTCCCAGATTCATCACACAGAAACTAGAAGTAATTATTTTAGCAGACTTAGTCAACATTATGATTGAGGATGTTTTTGAGACAAGGTCAAAAGACAGCCTGAAGCAAAATTTAAAAGATATTAATATACTTTTGTCCAATAACTGATACATTTTCTCTCTCTTGTCTCTCGAAATGAAAATGTATCTTGCTTAGAAAATGATCGTATGAAATATTAATACTAATATTTAAAACCATGAAAAGAAACCTTTTTTATATTAAAGAATTTTCTTAAACCCTTCCGGCGATATCATGTCCCTTGAGGGCAATTTGAAATCCCTTTATCCTTCTAGATCCTTGCTTGAGATTTTTTTTTTCTTGAATCAACTAAATTTCCTGTTCAGTTTCTAGTAGAAAAGGGTATATCTTCATATAATCCTCAGTAGAAAAGTCTACAGTTTGGAAATGTAACATTAAGTTTTTTCTTCACAGAAGTTAGTTATTATAATGGTTTGGGACAAGATCAGACTTGGAAAATTAACTGCTTTAAAGAAAAAGTCAATGAATTTCACATCTTTTCTCTTTGTGGTTTTCCAGAAGTAGATTGTGATTTCCATACATGTATTTGTTTAAAATTCTCTGAGCAGGTCTGTGAGTCATTAGTCACCTGTGTTTGCTGCTTGGCAAGTCCAGCTGTTTTGATTGAAGGTATGGGTCTAGATCCTATGGGCTGATCCTCAACTAAAGCATAAGGGAGAACTGGGGAATGCAAACATAATTTAGAACCCCCTTTACAGCTCCTTGTTCCTTACACTGTCAAGCTAGGATTCCTTTTAACAGAATGACCAGATCCATTTAACTTCAGAGGGGTAGCCAAGTTAGTATGTAATTGGAATAACTTAAAAATCAACCAATAGTCTAGCAGCACCTTAAAGATTAACAAAATATATAGATGATATCATAAGCTTTTGTGGATACAACCCACTTCTTCAGATGTCTGGAGTACTAAAAATCCAGATCCAAGAATAAATAAGGGAAGGCAGAGGGGGAGAAGAGGGGAGAAAAGGAAAAAGAATATTAAATTAGATTGTTCAGGTTACAAGAGGCTGATAACAATTTGTACCTCTATAAGTACCCGTTGGTTGGTTGGTTGGTTCAATCATTAGGATGTGGAAGGTGGTGTGCAAGCCAGCCAATATCTTTATTAATTCTTCTGATAGACATCAAGCTTATAAATGAAATTAAGTTCCAATGCTTCCATGTGAATTTGGCTTGTAGAATTGGCCAGAAACAACACCGTGACTTTAAGATCCACGAATGAGTGCCTGGGCAGGTTAAAGTGTTCTCCAACAGGTTTCTGTGTGTGTTGCCTTTTCAGATATCCGATTTGTGTCCATTAATTCTTTCCCATAGAGACTGTCTAGTTTGGCCAATATACATGGCAGAGGGGCATTGCTTGGATTTTAAGGCATAGATCACATTAGTGGATGCGCAGTTAAATGAGCCCCTGATGCAGTAGCTGATGTGGTTGGGTCCAGTGATGAAATCGCTTATGTAGATGTAGACAGAGTTGGCACTGGGGCTGATTGCAGGGTTGGGTTCCTGGGTGATTATGATGGAGGTGTGCTACGTGGTTACTGGAAATAATTTGTTTGAGGTTAGGGGGTTGCCTGTAGGTGAAGATTGGCCTTTCCCCCAAGGTCTGTGAGAGTGAGGAGTCATTTTCCAAGACAGGTTGTAGATTGTTGATAGTGCGTTGAGAAAAGAAACTGCCCCCCCCCCCCCCCCCAGTAAAAAAGTTTGGCCAGGCCGCTCTTGTTCTGCAGTACTCCTTGAGAGAAACCGGCTGCACCCTTCCTGCATACCATTGCCTTTAGAAAAAGGAAAGGTGTGAAAAGGGGAAAATAGCCTCAGACTCTCCCACCCGTCACCTTGGCGTGAGAACTGCGGGGCTTACCTGGTCGCATGAAACCTGCACAGTTTCGGCCCAACCCCTGGGACACAGACCCCCCCACTTGGTGACCATTGGGCCATATATGGTAATATGCAAGCGCGGGAAAGTGATGTGCAGATTTGGGGATAAATACCCAGGGCACAGTTTGCTCTAGGAGGTCTTCGCAACACACGTACCACCATGCGTGTGCCTTCTCGTATACTTCAAAGCGCTGCCGGCCTGATCAACCGACCAGCCACCTCCGCCGACTCTCGGGCGTAACCAAGGCCTTTGCAACCGAACCGATATCTGTGAAATGTTCCGTGTGCTGTGATTTTTTCTTGTTGTATAAGCTTAGTGTTGTAGTTGTTTGTGGGTAGTACATAAGAGTTTGTAGTTATCACTGTTATTTTATTACTGTAGCTGGATAGTTTAAGATTAGAGACTATTCCCCTTGCCATTCCCATCCCTATATCTCTAACACGTTTTACTAGAAACCATAGAATAAATATAATAAATACTGTAAATTCATTATTAACACGGTCTATTAAAATCTTAGAATAAATACTATAAATTCACCACTGTCATAAATAAATATTTTTTATTTGATAAAACTGTCCACCTGGTTCTGTCCTTCCCCCCCTTGGGTATTCATTATCGGACCTGTGATTCTCGCGACACGTTGGAGGAATTTAAATTGCGGGCTGTAGGTGATGACAAATGGAATTCTGTTGTTTCCTCTTCTTGGCCTGTCTGGAAGTAGTTCATGTCTGGGTACTCTTTTGGCTCTGTCAATCTGTTTTTTCACTTCTCCAGGTGGGTATTTCAGTTTTAAGAATGTTCTATAAGATGTTATCACTGTAGCTTAAGTACAGTAAGGGTGCTAGGGGGCGAGAGCTGAGAGAGGTCAAGGTCAGCCATAAAGACGCTGTCATATTGTGGGGCCATGTGGATGTTGTTCAAGATCAGCCATAAAGACGTTGGCACATTGTGGAGCCACGTGGGTGCCCGTGGCTGTGCAGCTGACTTGAAGATACAAATTGCCTCCGAATCGGAAGTAGTTGTGGGTGAGGACAAAGTCGCAGAGCTCTGTAATCAGATGTGCAGTGCTGTCATCAGGGATGGAGTTCCTGATAGATTGTAATCCATCTTCATGTAGAATGTTGGTATAAAGAGCTTCTGCATCCATAGTGGCCAGGATGATATTTTCAGGAAGATTAGTGATGTTTTAGTTTCCTCAGGAAGTTGGTGGTGTCTCGAAGATAGCTAGGAGTGCTGTTAGCATAGGGTCTGAGAGAGAGTCAATATAGCCAGATAATCCTGTTGCAAGTGTGCCAATGCTTGAGATGATGGGTCGTCCAGGATTTTCAGATTTGTGTATATTGGGTAGCAGATAGAAAACTCCTGGTCTGGGATTAGGGAGGGTGTTGGTGTAAATTTGGTTCTGAGCAGTAGCAGGGAGCACCATGAGCAGTTGTTTCAGGGGTTTTTGGGGGGAGAGGGGCATTCTTTAGTGGGATTACAAGAGAGAAGCTTGTAGAATCTGGTGTTGATGAGTTGTCTGGTCATCTCCTGTTCATAATCTGTTCTGTTCATGATGACTACAGCACCCCCTTTCTCAGCCTCTTTGTGATT
The DNA here is from genome assembly GCF_049634645.1 of Pelodiscus sinensis. Classification (NCBI taxonomy): domain Eukaryota; kingdom Metazoa; phylum Chordata; order Testudines; family Trionychidae; genus Pelodiscus; species Pelodiscus sinensis. The sequence continues at coordinate 58,554,058 of NC_134718.1, forward strand.
TTAGAATTGTTTTTGAGGCTGTGGATAGCATTAAATTCTGCATGACTGAGGTTATATGTTATATGATAACCCTAACACTGTGTCCTCTCTGAATATGCTCCAACCTTCTCCACTGATGAAGCTCAGTCTTTGTCCAGTGTCCAGCTAGGCTTCACCTCTCCCCAGTCTACTTCTTTTTTCCCCTCCCACCAGATCACATACCTCTTCTCCATTGTCCACAGCCAGCAAATGGAAACAGCTCCTTCTCTAGGCAGACCAATATACTTGCTAGCCAGCCAGAAACTCCTCCAGGTCCTTAGAAGGCAGACAGTCCAATTACCCTTGCACTTGTCTGTCTGCTTGGCTGATTCAAAAATGCTCTTCTTAAAATCATGGGTCCAGGACTTTTGAGGTGGTTAGTTAGCACAAACCTGCCCTTGACTTGGGTCGTGATAGGGGTTGCTAGGGTATGACCTATTTATAAACCAAAATTTGCAAACTTGGGTGCTTGCAGTTAGGCCGCCAAATCAGGGTGTGTGTACACAGCAAAGTTATTTAGGAATAACAGCCATTATTCTGAAATAACTATGCAAGCATCTACACAGCAATTCCGTTATTTTGAAATAATGTCGAAATAACGGACGGCTTATTCCAACTTCCGTAAACCTCATTCTACGAAGAATAACGCCTATTCTGAAATAGCTATTTCAAAATAAGGCGTGTGTGGACACTCCACTGCTGCTATTTCGAAATAGCCCCTCCCCAGGGCCATTCTAAGTTATTCCCCCTGGGGCTCTAAATTGAGATAGCATGTCTACGTTAGGGAAGTCTGCCTCAGACTAATTTTGAGGCTTCCCTGCAATGTAGACCTACTATTTTGAAATAGGCTATTTCGAAATAACTATTCCAGAATTGCTTATCCTGAAATAACTGTGCAGTGTAGATGTAGCCTTAGTGGCCTGATTTTCAGAAAAGCTGAAATGAGTGGAATGTGTCACTGCGGAGCACTTTCTAAAAATCAGACAAATTCTTAAAGCCCTTTTAAAAAGTAGTATTTAGCACCAACTTTTAAAATCTGGGCTATACTTGTTGCTGATCTCAGTTCACTGGCACTTTTTCCTTTGGGGCATCTGTTTTTCAGACGCTGACTTTCAACCTTGAGAGAGATTTTTTTCAAGACCATTTTGTCCAAAAAGCAAAGATTTAAAAGTTCAAAGAAAAATTTTCAGATCCAGACCCCTACCTAAGCAAGTCCTATAGCAATCAGAAGTTTTATATGTGAAGATGCTAAAAAAGAAAACAAACATGCAAGCCTCCAAGTAGCATCTCTCCTCTCCAAATTTTAGAATGAGGTTTCTGAACCTCTTTAGCTAGGGCACTAACCACAGAAATCTTCTGCTTACCTGATAACTCAGCCTCAGGCCCCCATTATTAATTAATGTGAAAAGGATAAATACAGAGTCAGTATTGAAAATATGCTAATAATATTTTAAACTGTCACCACTGTCCTCTATTTATACAAATCAATTCAAGCACAACATCTGCGTGTGTATGCATTTTAACTCTGGTCGAAACAGAAGTCAGTGTAGCACCGTGAGCCCTATCTGTTTTGTTCAATAAGAAGATACTGCTACTGGAAAGTAAAAGAAAGTGATTTTTAGTCAGTGTGGTGTGGTTGGCACACAGGGTAGAGTGACGATGCTGGGTTCTGTTCCTGACTCTGCCAATGAGGTACCAAACCAGCTCTGCCTTTATACATCTGCAAAACTGGAATAATACGTCCCCCAGCCTTCAACCTGTGGGATGTTTGGAGGCTTAGATCATTCAAGTTTGTAAAGTGAGTTGAAAACATAGACTGATCAATGCTATGCCACTACAAAGTACAGCTTGATAATTACATGGCACAGCAGGACAGCTGCTGAGGAATAACTCCTTTAATTGGGATGAGCAGGGGAATTATGGGTGGATATTTCTTAATTACCCAATTGGAATGATAGCAGGATATCAAAATACCATGCAGCCAGCTGGTTAGAGCTTTAGTTTTATGTTTTATCTGAACTGTGAAGTCAAAATTAAAACTTCTACAAACAGGATGAGTGGAATGGCACAAAAATGATTATTAAGCTAGTAGAAATATGACCTTGTAACTGTTACACTATTGACTCACGCCTTTGACCTTATCTGACACTAGGTTATCCTCTATTTGCAACCCCATCTCATTGAGGAAGGGCTGCATGCATCACCTACTCAATCAAAAAAGAATGGTTCTTAAATTAGCTTGTCATGGGTGCCCTGGATTACAGGGCAAGAATGCTGGCCCTGTAATCCAGGGCACCCATGACAAGCTAATTTAAGAGCAGGAGCCTAGCTAGGATTCTAATTGAATAACAAGCACTTGGGCCTGGTAAAAGGCCATCAGGGAGTAGTAGTTGCAGCTAGCTGAGCTCTGATGGCCTTTTATCAGGCTCAGATGCAGTTATGCTGTTCATACTTCAGGTAAGTGGAGTGACTTGGAAGCTAATGTGGAAATGTTTGGCTCTAAAGAAAATGTGCCAAATGTGGACACGGAACTGGCTTTGGTAAATCATGGTAGTGACAAAATGACACAGTTCTAACAGGATAATGACATGATGGATTGTGAATGTATAGGGTCAGAAAAACAAGTTATCTTGCTCAGTCCCGGGTTTCACTGTCGTACTCATAGTTGTCATTGTGTATGATAGTTTCACAGAGGTATAACCATGCACCTCTTCTTCCTACCCATTAAGCAGGCCTGTATACATAAATTTCTGGGGGGGAAGGGTGTGAGTTGTGGGAGGTGCTGGTGGCTGACCTACCCCTGCAACTCATCCCTGTCCCAGCCTTGCTCCCGTGGGGGGGGAAGGGCGGCATGAAGCATGGGGGAAAGGAGGCTGGGGCAACACACCACTTCTGCCTTCCTCCAGCTGGCCAGAGCATGAGGGAGGGAGGCTGGGGCAAATGTGCCATCCCAGCCTCATGCTTACTTGGAGGAAAAAGGGGGATTCGTACCCTTTACGCACACACCCCTGTGTACGCCTGTTAAGAGTGGTGTTGTTTGGCAGTGGTCTACAACATGCCTATTTGAAGAGGGTATATGCCGGAAATTAAAATACAGAAACGTGAGCGAAGAAGGTTGGAATGTTATGCTCCCATGCGACCTCTGCAACATGCAAACATCATTCTCCAGCTCATTGGAGGAAAAAATCACCCTATGCAGAGTGCTAGAACATGGCTTATGCACTAGTCAGGTTCTGCTTGTTTCATTTTTGTGGACTAATGAAGGCAACAGCCTTGTGCTGGTCCTCTGCACAGGGGTGAATTTCACCTATAATGAGCTGATAATGATGCTTGAATGTTACAAAAGAGCAGTGGTGTAAATAACATTTGCTCTGCCCTGGTTGTGGTTGTCATTGATGTCATAGTTACTTCCCTGGACTCAAAATGAGATTATTCACATTTTCAGGCAGCTAGATAAGAGCAGGATCCTATTTTGCTTAGGGTTATAGTGGATGTGAGCAGAAACACAGGGGTCTTGCATGTTAAAAGAGACTGCTCCATAGCAATAGTAGGCTGTGGAGATGAAATTCTGAGGTTGCTGTCAAGTTTCTCCAACATGGAAGCATAAGGTGTTAGCCCCACAAATTGTATTATGTCACTGATCATTCAAGTGGTTGAGGACTTGAAACCCATTTCCTTAAAATGTATGGGTTAAAAAGCTGCTGTTCACATAGTTGTGTGAGGCTAACCTGACATCATCATCGCTCATTCAGTGTTCCAAAGAAGCTCTTAGTGAGCAAGGACCCCTGAGGTAAGCCCAACAAATGTTCATCCTTCATTTTGTCTCCTCTGAAGTGAGATGCTTGAGCCTAGTAAATTAGGAGTGAAATCTCCATATCTGAAGAGAAAAGAGTTTGAGGGTCAGAGTAATGAAAAGAAGTCTCTTCTGAACATTTAGAAATGCATGTTACATAATATCAGTGGTAATAAATTGCCCTCTGCTGGTTACTGTGGTGCAATTCTCCCTTCCCACATTCAGGCTTATTAATAATATATTAAATACATTGTAGGAACCACATGATAATGGCTAAGGATGGGAGTCAAATTCTAAATCTCCGATGAACGAGTGTTTCAACCTGGGTAATGATTTATAAGAAGTCTTATTCAAATCAGATTTAAGAAGATAAAAATTGTATGTGAACTATTACTTCATGCCTCACAGCATAATTATTAAGCACTCAAATTTATAAGGACATAGGCTCATATTCTCCATTCAGATACACTAGTGTAATCCCATTTAAGTCAATTTTTTTCAGAAGAGCAGATGCGATTTTTCAGTATCTCTGTTAACCTCATTTTATGAGGAAGAAGGGATTTTCTGAAAAAGGGTTTCTTTTCCCTACATTTGGCCCAGTGTCGATGGGCCAAATGGTCGGAAAAGCCTCTTTTGAAAAAAGAAGCTGAAAAAGCTACACAAATTGTGAACCGCAATTTGTGTAGCATTTTCTGGAAGAACAGTGCAGTGTAGATTTAGCCAATGAGTGAGTTTTGCTTCTGTAGAATCAGAACCAACGGTGGTTTGGATGCAGACCCTATTCTGTCAGAGTAACCAAATTCAAGGGTAGTTTGAGAATCCTATGACAACATTTATTGTCTATATTGTGCTTTGGAGAAGGACACTACTATGTAAAACCCAGAGATTCTTAGTGAATATAATATATTTTAGGGAAGAATCATTTAAATGAATAGAACTGACTTACTGAGAGAGAACATTGTTGGCTCATCGTGAGATGGCCCCATGTAAAATTTTTCTTTAATCTGAGTTTGTTATAGTATCTTTGTCTCTCACCTTTTGCATATCAAATAGAAACCTGTCTTCTGGTACGCGTATTGAAGTGCTTCCTCCCTAGGGACCACACCAAGAGAGTAGTAATGGAGTCCCATAAAGGCTTGGGAATTGGCCCTGTTGATTTATGGGGCGTCCCAGAGTCAGTATGTTTGAGGCTTACTCCTGTGGATCCTTTGAAATAACATACTATGGCAATGGTTCTGCTGGGAAAGGCTGGAGATGAATTCATTTAGTAATGTGTTCAGGAAGTAGACATTTCCTTAAGGGGAGTGGGTGGATAGCCATCACTGTTACAGGATGGCATCTGCAAGCACAGGGCCATATCTGAACCAGAGTGTAACTAGTAACAGGGCATCTTGATTGAAGTGAATGCTTTGCTATATCAGATGGAGATTGTACCTACATCTCTATGGATGAATTGACATCAGGCAGTCAAAACACACTATTCTTTCTTGATATCACCTGCCAATCCAGTATATTGGCTGGCTATGCTAAAAGGAGAAGAGGAAACATAGTTTTAATCAGGCTTCAACTGTCCGATTAGATGTCTGAAACTACCCAGAAGAAAAAAGCATAGAGTGCAGGGACCTCCATTTCATTCAATAACTATCTCAGTAGCTTATACCAGCCTCCCCTTTTTTCTATCCAGGTCCCCCAGCCAGCCCACTGCTGGGGCCTTACCATCCACCTTCCCTGTACATGGGTTAAGATGGGCTATAAGAAAGGGGGCTAAGCTCCATGCCATACTATTCATAGGAGCTCTGAAACAATCTCCTCTCCTGTTAACCAAGACTTACTTTTTAAGTCCTTTATTAAGCCATTTATCTGGTCCCCCTATACTTTCCTATGGAGTACCTGTACTGCACCTCCACACAACACTTACATAAGGAGTTGCAACATACAGCCTAACTCCCTTCACCCCTCACCATAACACAGCCTTCCCTGAACCTGCTGTGGAAATGGCAAATCCCCACACATTCCACATAGGGCAATCTGGTGATGAGGGGAAAATTCTTTCTTAGCCCCACTCAAGAAAAGCAGCTACAAGTCAAACCTCTCTAGTCTGGCACTCTCTGGTCTGGCAACATTTGTGGTCCAGAATGATTTTAAGTAGTCGGATGTCCACTTATCATGCATGTGACCAACTTTCCTGCAGTCCCTTAAAGTTTAACAGCCACAAGTCCTGGCTCTCAGTGTTCTGTGCTGATATTTAGCTCTAATTTACCCCTAAATGTCTTCTAAGAGCTCAGTAAGCTGCTGGTAATGCTTCTCGACAATACTGACCTCCCATGGTTCTGCAAATTCTCTGGTTCGGCACCGGTCAAGTCCTGAGGGTGCCAGACTAGAGAGGTGCCAGACTATAGGCATCACAACCTACAGTGTGATGCCTACAGCAGGTTCTGGCCAAAGTCAGGAAGAGGGAGGGTATGTGGGTGTCACTTCACTTGCTCTGTGGAAATCGCCAACCCAATATGCTATTCTGTGATGTATACCAGACAAACTTTCGCTGTTGGGAACCTATCTGATGGAAAGTCCTAATGCTCCAAATCCTACAGAACTTCTTCAGTAAAAACTTTATTTCAAGTGACTGAGTAAGGACTATAGGCTTTGGCCCATTAAGCATTTAGCTAGGGCCTGATTTTCAAAGGTATTGATCACCTTCTTCTATTTACCTCACTAGATGCTATGGGAGCTGAGCACTTTTAAGCTTAGACCCATCGTGCTTCACTTTTTCAAAGTACCATGCAGATGTTAACTAATCCTCAGTCCACTTATGTAAGGACTGTAAGCAGGCATTATTATCCCCATTTAATGATGGTGAGGAAACTTTGAAATTGGACCCTTTCTCAATATTTCTCAAATTATATTGGTCATTTTTCCCCCATCATTCTGAAATGTGCCTCTTAATTGCTGCTATATGCTTTCCTGAAAGGCACCTTGATACTCATGAATGCAATGATTTAATTCATTTACTAATAATACAAAGTTGCATCAGAGCTTCATTTTTCACTTGCTAGTGAGTCTTCTTCTGGTAAATTAGCCCTTTGCTCTATGGAAGTTTTTGCGGACTCTCTAAGCTGGGATATGGAAATTCCATCCTTAATTCACTGGTGCCAGAGATCTAGCTTCCTAAATATGCATTTAGGGACAAATATCTAAGGAGGCCTCAATTTGGCCTCTAATTTTGTGCCCTAAATCAATAGCAATTGCAAACCGATTGCTGTCTAATCATGGGCTAAATCTGAGAGGTGCTGAGTATCTATCTGTGCCTTCCACTGGAATTGCTGGAGCTTGTTCAATTCAGTACCTCCAGGACTTGTTCCAAAATGTATAGGTAGCTAGAAATCAACGTTGCATCACAGCTAATGGTGTATATGATTATAATGCCAAAAAGTTAATTTACTATAAACTACTTCCTTCTTGGGCCAGGATTTCTTACACATATGCTTAATGCAAGCACTTGCCAAATCCCATCTTTGGGTAAAAAAACGTTATGGCAGATGCATTTTCATAGAGTAGACCTAGAATCCTATCAGTTAAGGTTGGAAAAGCCCCATTAGATAATCTTGTCACTACCCTTCAGGAAAGAATTCGTCCTTATAGTTAGTTTTCTATCATTTTCTCCAGTCTGATTTTTTTTTTTAACTGTTCCGAGTAAAGCAGCTTCTTCTCTCTCCCTGGTGATGCTATTTCATAGTCTAATTTAATCATGGAGATCTTCATGATATTCAGCTTAATATTTTCCTTTCTTAATGTCATTGTATTACTCCTAGCAATTCCCCTTATACTAACCTAAAGGTGTCGAGATGGTAACTGATCAGAGGCAGTAACAGTTGGGCACTTACTGCTTTTTAAAAAAGAAATATAATGAAAATAACCACTCTTCTCCTCCCTCCATCCCGAATCTTCACAATAACAGAGTTGCAACAAAAGATTATTTTCAGCAAAACTTGGGTGGTGGGTGAAGGTGGGTTGGGGGAGGTCCAAACTCCACCCCCACAGGAGCTAAGCCACCTCCCCTCCCAGCACCTGGGAGGCTAGGACCACATGGCCCCAGGCCTTCCCCTCCCCCCAGCACCATGGGGATGGAGGGCAGGCAGTGCATGGCCCCAGCCTCCCTGGCCCTGTGGCATGGGGAGGGTGGGTGCTCGGAGGCAGCCACGCTCCACCCCAGTATGCCTACAGTAGGCCTTTTGGAGGCAGAGAATGGGTGGGGCCAGGCTGGCAGTTTCAGAAGGCAGTGTCTTCCCCCGCCTACCATACCAGCCACCCCTGCAGTCAAAGTCATTTTATTACTTGGAGCAGAGGCAGGTTTTTTAAGTTCTTCAAAGAATCCTGGTGAAAGCTGAAGGGAAAATTGTTTTCACATAGTTCACACTGGGTCAGATGTGTAAGCTGCTGGGAAAAATCCCTCCCAAAGCTTCCTCGCAGTTGTGTGCCACAGAAACCTAAGCAAAACAACCATGGAACTGGCCCATGATGAGTCAGATTCATCTGGCATAATGAGGGGTCACAACTTGCTGCCCCTTTTCCTTGTATCCTACTCAATCACCACCTTAATGGATACACACGGGCCTAGAAAAATTAGGTACTATTGGAAATCACAATATTTTGTTTTAACACAGCACAGTGAGTTGCTCTATAAATATTGAGGGAGAAATCCTAACTTTGAGCTATGAGCCTTACCAGAGAGGGGATGCTTCAGTAATCCTGGCAGCTCAAGGCAGGATCCTAGACAGTGGACCATGACAAATCACTTCCTTTTCCAGGTGGCTGGTAAATATCGTTCACTGGATTGTTGGGCAGACCATAGCCATGTAGCTCTCACACAATGCTGCCACAGGTACCAATGCTTGCATCGATGAAGGTGCACCGCGAGGCATATTTGTTGAATGTACTTCATTTCTAGTGCAGATATATGCACCCCTGAGGTATATTCTTAGTGTAAAGTATAGATGGGGCAGGGTAATGTTTCCTTTAATCTTTTCCAAGGGTGCCATTTCACGAGTGCAGAGGGAAGAACAGCCGTGCATACTAGGACGTGGCTTGCTTTTCTTCCCGTTCTCCTGACTGTCGGGGAGCGAGGGGAAAATACATAGCTTCTGTGCATGCCTCTCACTCCTGGCTGGTGAAGGGAGGAGGCAGAGAAGTAATTCACAAAATCCATGTACTTGCTCCTTGCTCCCTGATAGTCAGGGGAACAGGAAGAAAAACAAGCAGCATCCCAGCATGCATGCCTGCTGTTCCCTCCTAGCCCGTCCTCCGAAAATGGGGTCCATGATCTTTTCCATCCATTGCAGAATAAATGTTAAATGCACCGAGGCATGTGTGCAAATGCACCACCAATAGAAAAAAATAGCTGTGGGCACTCTGCTAATCAGCTGGGCAGCATTTGAATCCTTCCCAAGCGGCCACACAAGCTCACAGTTTACAGGGAACACTGCCAGCGACCTTCTTTCTGTTTGTATAGCAGTTGACATCGTGGGATCCTGGTCTATGGCTGGGGATCCTTGTTTCTACTACAGACCAAAATAATTTTGCCAGGTGGTTAAGGTAATATACTATTATTTATATCACTGTACCACATAGGAGCCCTCGTTAAGGCCTAGGACTTCATTGTGGTATGCATTGTACATACAGAACAAAGGTGTTTTGCTGACTACAAAAGGTCTGGGGACTGCCTACACCCTCTAAATCCTTGTGTCACCGCCTACAGCAGGCTCCAATTCTATGCAGTTGCATCAGAATGGAATCTTCTACCTAATTTCTCAGTAATTATACTTGCTGTTCCAAGACGCTTAAAGATGCATCACCAGAGAGCTTGTAGTTTTAGACCTCAGGAACAGGTGTGGGTTTGGGAGGCACAATAATAACATTTGCTCTTAAGGCCTTTCATCCATGACTCTCAAAGCACTTTACAAACACTAATTAAAACTTTCAACATGTCTGTGATGTAGCTATATTAGACCCATTTTACAAATAGGTTAAGAGCATAATTTTCAAACTTGCATGCTTAAAGTTGGGCACTTACTGCAAATTTATGTTTAGGCACTAAACACAAGCAGGCTGCTTTTCCGACACACTGGCATCCATTGAAGTCAGTGAGTATTATAGGTGTTCAGAACCACTGCAACCCAGGAATAGAGATTCTAGTACCTAATTGTGAGCATGAAAATTTAGACTTAAGTGAATCATCTACAGTTACTGAGCCAGAATGTAAATTCAGTGACTCTGACAGCATATTTCTCTGTTTTAACCATTAGTCATGCTCCCTCCCAGATATTTAATTTTATAGTCAGCACTTGTTGGTTTCTATATTAGACAGTAAACTCTACAAAACAGGGACTGTCTCCCCAGATGTGTTTGTACAGTGCCTAGCACAATGAGGCTCTGAGCCTGGTTGGGTGCTAGTGTACTAAAAACCTACTGTATATTTAAGAGAGTTTGTCAGTGAGCGAGCGAGCGAGTGTCTGAAGCTGCCCCACTCCCCTGATTTGTACAGGGAGGCATAAAAAGAACTCCTAAATGGTAAGAGCTAAGACCACCAGTTTTATTATACAGCTTTCTCTTATCACTTAAAGTCCCTCCCCCCCATCCAGGACTATCCCCACCCCAAGCCTCCGTCCTTTAGGAAGGGTGGGGAAAGGGCTGGAACCCCTCCCCCCCCCATTCACTTGGGAGCATTGCTGGCTGATCCCCTTCATCAAGGAGTGAGGAGAAAGTGCACAGTTTGCTGCATTCCTTACTCTGGTTAGGGAGCAGGGTCGGCCCGAGCCCTTTCGGCGCCCCGGGCCCGATGCGTGGCGCTGCCCCTGGGCGCACGGTGCATGCACGGGCCAGCCATGGCTGCTGGTGGGCCCTGGGGTGCACGGCGCATGCGCTGCCCAGCCCGCCCCGGTCAGTGATGCTGGAATGCGTGCCAGGCCGTGCAAGGCAGTAGAGGGAAGGTCACTGCTGGGCCGCTGCCCCAGGGCTGGTGCTGCGGTAGCTGGGTGCACAGTGCCTGATGGCAGCTGTAAGGGACGCTGCGCACCCCTTACAGCTGCCATCAGGCGCCCCCCATCGGTTGGCACCCTGGGCAGCTGCCCGGCTCGCCCATGCTTCCGTCCACAGGGAGGCAGACAAATCTGGACCTGCCCCAGCTGGGAGACATCCACCCCTTCCATGGTTGTGCCTGCTGGAGCTTCAGCAACCATGGAGAGGCGCTTCTCACCTGGCCCAAGCTGCAGTGAGAGAGGGCTGGGGTAGTTTGCTTTCCTGGGGCAGCCTGTATACTGAACCTCTCATCTCCTGCCCCACCCCAGAGCAATGATTTATTTTACATAAAGAAAAACAAAAATTAACTGAATTAAGGACCCAAGCAATGCCAAGTGAACGTGCTAGTATGATGTAACTAGGACTGCAGACATGCCACAGCATTATTTTTATCAAAATCATGGGAAAGCCACCTTGGTAAATATCATGGGTGAGTAAATTTCCTGTCAGTGCCCAGCAGAGAGGGCAGCATGCTTTCCTAGCACCGCAATCCAGATGCTGGTGTGTGGGGCAGGAACTTGACAGGGGAGCCTTGACAGTGGCAGCTCCCGTCCAGGAGGTCTGAGCCTAGTGCACCGTTCTGAGTGTTGTGACCTAGCACATGATGGAGGGATCATAACAGGGGGTGACTGGACCACACCCGAGTGTTGCTGCTGTGACGCCATGTGCCAGGTCTCAATGTCCAGAGCAGGGCAGGCTCTGGGTCCAGTTCCCTAGAACAGGAAATGCTAGAGCCATCCCTGTGGGGTGAGTCACAGACACACACAAAGCAAAGTCATGGACAAATAGGAAAATCATGCTCGCCATGACATCCTTTCCACAATGACAAACCTGCACCCTAATACTGATTGTTATGTCCGTCTTCAAGTAAATCCTGTACACGCCCTTTCAAATGACTAGGAACGTCTGATATCATGGCTAGTTTATAAGGTACATTAAATATTTTATTATGCTTATAACCACTGTATCTAGGCAGCCATATTTGTTTGCTGCTATTATATAATTATTTCCTCCCCATAAATGCAAAACTGAAATCCTTTTCCCAGTCTAATCGAGATGGGGGTATTCTGAGTTCTGTGGCTTTTTAAGTTCCAGCCCTGTTGTTTTAAAATATAGAGATTACTTTTATATTTACATAGTATAAGGTGACTGATGCCATATAATGATAATAATCATAAAATATATACTTCAGTTGAAGATTTACTCTATGGGTGGCATGGCATGTGTGAGACCCAGACGAGTGCAGGAAGCTATTGCAAAGGCGGGGCGGGGAGGCATAGCTTAGTAGTTTGAGCATTGGCCTGCTAAACTTAGGGTTGTGAGTTCAATCCTTAAGGAGCCATTTAAGGACTTGGGGCAAATCTGTCAGGGATGGTACTTGGTGGTGCTGTGAGGGCAGGGGACTGGACTCAATGACCTCGTAAGGTCCCTTCCAGTTCTATGAGATGGTATATATTCTGGGGAAATGTTAAAGCTGAGGTATGTTTACAGGAACCAGAATAAGGACTTGTTAAAATTGAGCTGGTATATGTGCACCTCTCCCATCTATTGCCAGTATTTTTCTCTTTCATTGGGACAGTGTGTGTGTGTGTGTGTGTGTGTGTGTGCGCGCGCGCGCGCAATGCCGGCAGGAGGAACCAAACCTGGGATATCTGGCGCTTAGTGCATGGGCCCCTACAGCTTGAACTAAAAGCCAGCCAGCTCTCCGCTAAGGCAGTAGAGCAGGGGTGGGGAGCCTCGGGCCCAGGGGCCGGATGTGGCCCCCCACTTGCCTGAATCTGGCCCCAGAGCTCAGAGACACACACCCCATCCCGCACCATTGGAGAGCTGCCCCTCCCCCTGCTGCCCCACCACAGGCTGGAGCACACACAAATCTACTAGGCTGGGCCCCTCCAGGCTTTGGTGGACAAGGTAATGTGGGGAGTGTCTTTCTCCTCAGGCCACGTCAATGAGGGATTGTTGGTTTTTTTCCTTCTCACTTGTGTGCAGGCCCCTATTTTTTCTGTGGGTCAGTGCCCTTCCCTCCCCCCCAGGTGTAGAGAAAACTCATTCTCTGTAAGTGGTCATAGTGCATGGGTGTGGGGCAGATAACCACACCCAGTAGGTGTGTGGGTTACATGTGCACTACAATACTTGTGTGTTTTAGATTAATTCAGCTGAGCATAAGGGCCCAAACCACAATTCTTATTCTGAAACCCCTCTGTTGCTTCCCCAGTTTTCTCCAATCACATCACTTCAAGTCCCAGTAGCAGCTTTGTTGCCCCCTCTTCTGCTGTAGCTGCTCAACTCCTTCGCTGGCTGCCTGCTACATCGCAGAAGAGGAAATGCAGAATAGCTCTAGCTCTGGGGTGAACAATAATTTTTACCAGAGAAGGGAGATGGGGAATATATGACGTCTTCCCCACCCCCCTCCTCCCAGAGAACAACCAGCTGGTCTGAACAGCTGGTGGTTCCATCTAGGCGCCAGTGCCTTTGGTGGTGGGAGGAGACCTCTGCGGGCTGAATCAATCCACTTGGCGGACCAGATGAGTCCTGTGGAGGCCCTTTTGCCCTCCCCTGCTCCAGCTTTTCCATTGTAGCTGCCTTGCTGGGCTGTGGGAGCCCTAAAGAGAGCAGGATAGAAACTCATCTGGTTCTGCCTAAGCCATGAGGAGTGCCTAGCAAATGATGGTGTTCCTCTCCCAGACAGACATCCAGTGCAGGCCAGGCAGGGAGGTAGAAACTGAGAACCAACAACCAATTACAATTCCCTGATTGTCAATCCCAGCCCCATTGCAGATTAAAATAGCCGGGGTGGGGGGGGGGGGGAAAGGGGGAAGGAGTAGCAGGGCCTGATTAAGGCATAGGCTAGCTGGGCAGCTGTCCGGGGTGCCAAACTATGGGGGGCACAGCGCCCCTTACAGCTGCCATCAGGCGCTGCACACCCAGCTCCTGGATTGTGGGCCACAGCAGCTCCCAGCGGCCACCCTGCAGTGGCCGCCTGGGGTGGGGACCGCGTTAACCCCCGCAGCGCTGCCCAGCAGCGCCCTTCCCCCTGCAGCTGCGGGGCCCTGCATGGCCAGGCTCGGCTCGCCCCGGGCTGTGCGTCAGCAGCGGCAGCTGGGCCAGGCTGGGCCAGGCACGTGCATCCTGTCACTGCCAGCTCCACGCGCCCTCTCCCACGCGGGGGCGGGGCCGTGCATGCGCCCTCCCCCAACTCGGGGCGCCTTATTGGCTCGGTCCAGCCCTGAGGAGGAGAGGGCGGAGGCTAGGCTACTTTGTGCAGGTGTCTGGCCACAATCCTTTCCAGTTACTTCATGTTCCCATGTCAGAGGCCACAAGGAGTGAGGCACAGAAGTGAACTGTGCTGGCTGTGTATCGACTTGCGACTGCCAGTAGAGAAACTGTTTGCAAGTCATCTCCACTCCCTTTGTCCTGTGTGACTCAGTCATGTGGAGAATCTGCACCAAAGCACTGACAGTGGCTCCCTTCTTTGAAATAATATTGTGATATGTCTGCAACTCATACTAGGTCAGCAAAGTGTTGGATTGAGGTTCACTTACTTAGCAGATGGGTCTGACAATTAAGGCAAAACACTCAACTAGTAGTGATTGGTTACTCACTAATGGGATGCTTATCCGGACAATCATGAAATACTTGAACTGGAAGGGACCTCGAGTGATCAAGTCCAGTCTCCTGCCATTGTCCCTGGCAATCTCATTACAGTCTTTGCCATCACCAGACAATAGCTTCAACTTCCCTTTGTTACCACAAACTTATTCATAATGTTCATGTTCTCTTTTCTTATGCATTTGTATCAGTCTCTCATTTCCATGTTTACTCTCCTCCTCTGCCAGTACAAGTTTAGGGTTCGTTCAAACCTGTCTTTTGTAGCTTCTTGTACTCGCAAACGTGATTACTCAGTAGTTAGCCAGCGCCAACATGAAACATGATTATCCTGCTATTTCTTACACAGGCACGGTTTTACTTATGCTTACACTGTTGTTAAATGTGATCAGAAGGGACTGTTAAAATCCACGGCAAGTTCTCTCGGGTCTAAATATGCCTTTGCTCACAACAAAAAGGGCCACTTGATTAGCCTGTTTTTGATCATTCTTCTAGCTTCTTACCGGAGACTGGTGACCCAGGAGAGAGTAAAAGGTTCCATGGCAGTTGAGAGGACAGTTTGGCAGAGTAGCTGTAAGAGGCAGGATGTCTTGGGGAAGAATGTGGCATTGACGGAAGATGGTGCAGCCCTTCCTGGAGCCACCTAGTGCTGGTGTTTGAAGAAACATTTGGCCGAGTAGTGTTACACCTCACAGGATACTCACATTGACACATGACAGCTCTCCAGTAATCCGCAGGAAGCAATGGGTACAATATGTCAGGTAGTTGATACCGCTCTGGTTATGCTCAGTGTTTACTGAGGTAAAATTCAGAACTCCCATTGCTCCAAAGGGGCTCTAGAGGTGATCCTGGCAATTACAGACTGGTAAGTCTAACGTCAGTACCGGGCAAATTAGTTGAAACAATAGTAAAGAATAAAATTGTCAGATACATAGAAGAATATAATTTGTTGGGCAAAAGTCAACATGGTTTCTGTAAAGGGAAATCATGTTTTACTAATCTGTTAGAGTTCTTTGAAGGGGTCAACAAACGTGGACAAGAGGGATCCAGTAGACATAGTGTACTTAGATTTCCAGAAAGCCTTTGACAAGGTCCCTCACCAAAAGCTCGTATGTAAATTAAGTTGTCATGGGATAAGAGGGAAGATCCTTTCATGGACTGAGAACTGGTTAAAAGACAGGAAACAAAGGGTAGGAATAAATGGTAAATTTTCAGAATGGACAAGGCTAACTAGTGGTGTTCCCCAAAAGTCAGTCCTAGGAGAGAGTACGCTTATTAAGAGAGTACGCTTATTAAGTTTGCAGATGATACCAAACTGGGTGGGGTTGCAACTTCTTTGGAGGATAGGGACATAATTCAAAATGAGCTTAGCAAGTTAGAGAAATGGTCAGAGGTAAACAGGATGAGGTTTAATAAAGAGAAATGCAAAGTGCTCCACTTAGGAAGGAACAATCAGTTCCAAACATACAAGACGGGAAGCGACTGTCTAGGAAGGAGCATGGCGGAAAGGGATCTAGGGGTCATAGTGGACCACAAGTTGAATATGAGTCAACAGTGTGATGCTGTTGCAAAAAAAGCAAATATGATTCCAGGTTGTATCAACAGGTGTGTTGTAAGCAAAACTCGTGAAGTCATTCTGCCGCTCTACTCTGCACTAGTTAGGCCTCAGCTGGAGTACTGTGTCCAGTTCTGGGCGCCACATTTCAAGAAAGATGTGGAGAAATTGGAAAGGGTACAGAGAAGAACGACAAGAATGATTAAAGGTTTAGAGAACATTACCTATGAAGCCAGGCTTCATGAACTGGGCTTGTTTAGTTTGGAAAAAAGAAGATTAAGGGGGGACATGATAGCGGTTTTCAAATATCTAAAAGGGTGTCACAAGGAGGAAGGAGAAAATTTGTTCCTCTTGGTTACTGAGGACAGGACAAGGAGTAATGGGCTTAAAGTGCAGCAGGGGAGGTTTAGATTGGACAT
Organism: Pelodiscus sinensis; assembly: GCF_049634645.1. Taxonomy (NCBI): domain Eukaryota; kingdom Metazoa; phylum Chordata; order Testudines; family Trionychidae; genus Pelodiscus; species Pelodiscus sinensis. Next base: position 58,570,520 of record NC_134718.1, read on the forward strand.
TAGGAAAAAATTCCTAACTGTCAGGGTGGTCAAATATTGGAATAAATTGCCAAGGGAGGTGGTGGAATCTCCCTCTCTGGAGATATTTAAGAACAGGTTGGATAGACATCTGTCAGGGATGGTGTAGACGGAGCTTGGTCCTGCCTTGAGGGCGGGGGGCTGGACTCGATGACCTCTTGAGGTCCCTTCCAGTCCTATGATTCTATGACCAATCCTATTCAACTTATAAATGATCTGGAGAAAGGGGTAAACAGTGAGGTGGCAAAGTTTGCAGACGATGCTAAACTGCTCAAGGTAGTTAAGACCAAAGCAGACTGTGAAGAACTTCAAAAAAAATCTCACAAAACTAAGTGGTTGGCCAACAAAATGGCAAATGAAATTCAATGTGGATAAATGTAAAGTAATGCACAGGGCTTGACAAACTATAGAATCTACTTGCCCATGGCGAGTAGATTTCAGCCGCGCGCCCCGTTTACCGGCGGCGCGCACATGCGCAATGTGGCTCTTGCGCAGTAAGGGGCTGGCGAGCGGCTTTCGCCGCCATTTGTCAAGCCCTGGTAATGCACATTGGAAAAAATAACCCCAACTATACATAAAACATGATGGGGGTTAATTTAGCTACAACTAATCAGGAAAGAGATCTTGGCGTCATTGTGGATAGTTCTCTGAAGACGTCCACGCAGTCTTCAGCGGCAGTCAAAAAAGCAAACAGGATGTTAGGAATCATTAAAAAAGGGATAGAGAATAAGACAGATAATATCTTATTGCCCTTATATAAATCCATGGTATGCCCACATCTTGAATACTGAGTACAGATGTGGTCTCCTCATCTCAAAAAAGATATACTGGCATTAGAAAAGGTTCAGAGAAGGGCAACTAAATTGATTAGGGATTTGGAACGGGACCCATATGAGGAGAGATTAAAGAGACTAGGACTTTTCAGCTTGGAAAAGAGGAGACTAAGGAGGGATAGGATAGAGGTATATAAAATCCTGAGTGGTGTGGAGAAAGTGAATAAGGAAAAGTTATTTACAGGCAGTCCCCGGGTTACGTACAAGATAGGGACTGTAGATTTGTTCTTAAGTTGAATCTGTATGTAAGTCGGAACTGGCGTCCAGATTCAGCCGCTGCTGAAACTGATCAGTTTCAACAGCGGCTGAATCTGGATGCCAGTTCTGACTTACATACAGATTCAACTTAAGAACCCCAGACATCCCCAAGTCAGCTGCTGCTGAAACTGATCAGCGGCTGATTCCAGGAAGCCCGGGGCAGGGGCTTCCTGTAGTCAGCCACTGGTCAGTTTCAGCAGCGGATGACTTGGGGACGCCTGGGGCAGAGCAGCTGGGGTGCTGCTGGGTTGGTCCAGTAGCGCCGCCACTCCTCGGCGCTACTGGACCAACCCAGCAGCACCCAAGCTGCTCTGCCCCAGGTGTCCTGATTCAGCCGCTGCTGAATCTGACCAGCAGTGGCTGAATCAGGACGCCTGGGGCAGAACAGCTGGGGTGCTGCCCGGTCGGTCCAGTAGCGCCCAGAGCGGCGCTACGGGACCAACTGGCAGCGCCCCAGCTGCTGTACCACAGGTGTCCGGAGCAAAGCCACGGAGCACGGGGGCAGCAGGACAGCCCAGACGCGTCTGGGCTGTCCGCTGCCCGCATGCTCCACGGCTTTGCTCTGCTTTGCCCCCCCCGTTCCCCTGGTCTGCAGACCAGGGGGACGGGGGGGGGCAAAGCAGAGCCAAGCCACGGAGGACGCGGCCAGCTGACAGCTGTCAGCTGACCGCGCACTCTGCGGCTTGGCTCTGCTTTGCCCCCCCCCCATCCCCCTGGTCTGCAGACCAGGGGGATGGGGGAGGGACGGGGGGGGGGGACGGGGCAAAGCAGAGCCAAGCTGTGGAGCGCGCTGCCAGCTGACAGCCCAGACGCGTCTGCAGACCAGGGGGATGGGGCAAAGCAGAGCCAAGCCGCGGAGCGCGTGGGCAGCGGACAGCCCTGTCCACTGCCCACGTGTTCCACCGCTTTGCTTCCTCTCCCTGGTCTGCTGGAGACCAGGGAGAGGAACGGCCCCGTTCGTAACTGCGGATCTGACATAAGTCGGATCCGCGTAACTTGGGGACTGCCTGTACTTATTCCTATAATACAAGAACTAGGGGCCACCAAATGAAATTAATGGGCAGCAGGTTTAAAATAAATAAAAGGAAGTTCTTCTTCATACAGCGCATAGTCAATCTGTGGAACTCCTTGCTTGAGGAGGTTGTGAAGGCTAGGACTATAACAGGGTTTAAAAGAGAACTAGATAAATTAATGGCGGTTAAGTCCATTAATGGCTATTAGCCAGTATGGGTAAGGAATGGTGTCCCTAGCCTCTGTTTGTCAGAGGGTGGAGATAGATGGCAGGAAAGAGATCGCTTGATCATTACCTGTTCGATTCACTCCCTCTGGGACACCTGGCATTGGCCACTGTCGGTAGACAGGGTAGTGGGCTGGCTGGACCTTTGGTCTGACCCAGTATGGACATTCTTATTTTCTAATGTTATGTTCAAATCCGGTGGTTCTTACTAGTGGTCAGATCTCTTCCCCCAGATCTGTGTGTGAAAATAACCCTTGGCATGGGAGATCTCCCTGTTTTCCAGGTGTGGGTGTGGGTGGGGGGGGGAAGCCCACCTCCCACTTCATATGTCCTGGCTCTGCAAGTATTCAGAGATCATGGTTGAGGGGATGTATGTTATCTGCCTACCATCCCCAAGGGAAAAATTTCCCAAGAAAATTAATGCAGCCATGTGCTCATTCCCCTGGATACAAGCAGCTGAGCTACCCTGACAAGATGGAAATGATGGGAACCTGGAATTTGCCAAAAATTAAAAGCCAAAAATCAGGTTTCTTATTCAAGTAAGATCTATTTGTAGTTGAGCACTGCTGCAAAATACCAACCAGGCATACAGATGTAAGTCTCTTTCAGTTACCAAATAAAAGTTTTTCCTCCTGGATTTAAGACTGAGATAAATAACCATGAATTTTTAAAAATTATTTTTGTGAAGCCCTGGAGACTGCGATCCTTTATTTAGTCATAGAACAGATTCAACACTGCAATATTCTTCATACCGCCCTGCCCATGCACCTCAACTCTGAGTGGGGACAGAGTTGTAAGAGCGAGTGGCTATTTCATTTCTCAAACCTGTTCATTCTGGGGCCTCTCTGCTGAACCTGTCAATGAGGGTATCAATTGATGCAAATTCAGACTGTAGGTTTTTTGTGGGTGATGTGGAGTTAGAATTAGACCACTGGCACATTTCCCAGAACACAGTACAACTACTGCATGCTCGGGATAGTTGGTAACTCTCATCCCAGGCAGGATTTGAGCTCCGAACCAAATGCTGAAAAACTCCACAGCCCAGATCCTTCCTGAATCATGCAATGCCTCTTGTTTTGTCCTCAGATGTAAAACAAATGGAATATTAGGATCCTGTGCATTTGTTCTAAATGCATTGATAGTGGATGCACAACAGTGGCTCTTGATCTATTTACCATTGAGAGTCACATATGCAACTCTCCGTGTGTTCTGTGGACTGCAATTGCACAATATATATATGCCCTGAAGATGTCAGACAGGTCAAAGGTATGTGCTGATTGGACCACAAGAGGCCCATAGGCCAGTTGAGAACCACTGACCTAGAAACGTCTGAATTCTTGGTCTCGTTTATTATTCTGAAAACTAATAATAGGATAATACTTGGGGGGACGACCCAAAGGGGTTCTAGTTCTGCAAGGACTGTGGGTATTCAGAACATAATAGTAGTGGGGTCCTGAAGATCAGGCCTGCTTCTACAGTTTACACCTACCCAAACTAATAGCCACATTGTTAGTTTGAGTGTGCAAGAAATGCAGGACTTGCTAATTCTCTCTTCTTTGAGTCTTTGAAATGGTGGATTCCTTTGAAATGTTCTAGAACAAGGAAAGAAAGGGATTGACAAAGGGAGTCAGTACATGTTCCCTGCGTTTCCACTAGGCTCTTGCCTTTCCTAAAATAACTCCCTCTTGGGATTCCATTTGTTGGCATATGATTACATTTGTAGCTAGTGTTACAGAACAGTGCACAAACTGTTCAATGTGCATAGAGGCCTATGGAAATGTATGATGATACCACACATGACTATAGTACGAAGATGCAGCTTCTTTGCTAGGAAATCCTAAACACAATCTGATTTAAAGAGACACACAGCTTTTTGAGGCAGCACAAATAACCTGGTTTGTGGCATTCATACTTTCTTCATGTGTAGGATTCCTTTTTAATAGGGAAGACTATTGCACAGATTTTTTTGTTTCACATGGACATGCTGAGATAGCTATGTCAAAACAAATAGGAGAGGAAATGTTACTACGATGAAACTATTATGTTCAAATTATAGGGGCTAGAATCAAGCTACTCAAAATTTTATGCAGTAAAGTGTTTTAGGGCCAACTGTTGGCCACAGGCATTCTTCTTTAAGGCAATTGGGAGAATTTGGGTCCGTAGTGTTAATGTTTACAATAATGAAACTTCAGAAAATAATTTTTTCATGTAAATGTACATCTGCAAGCTTTGCTATGCTTGATGCAGCAATTACTGGATGAAGTTCTGTTGTTTGTGATATTTAGGAAATCAGATCTGAGTTGATGATGGTCTCAAGTTGCCCTAATATCTATGAATTGCTTTTAACTTGCACTGTATATTAGTGGTAGAGCTGCAGATTCGTGACAGTAGGTTTTTAATCAGAAATCCACAGTGAATGTAGTAAAAGTCAGAAGTTACATGACTTGTCTTGTGATTTTTTTAATTAATTATTAATTATTATTATTATAAACTGCCTTTCTTCTCATGGGCATGTACTGCCGCACTACCCTGGCCTATTGAGAAGGGGGTGGAGAGCAAGGCTGCCCCATACTTGCTCTGCTGGAGTGACTCCTCCAGCACCTGTCCTGCAGAGCTGGGCCTGCTGCTCCGCCTGAGACAGGGTGATATGACATAGGGGGTTGCAGTGCTGCTCTGGTTTGACACGTGTCATGACAGAGAAATGAGGAGACCACACCTGAGAAGTGCTGTGATGATGCAGACCAGGTCACAATGTCCAGAGACACACTCCAGGCCTACACCCCTAGCCCAAGAGCCAGAGCAGCCTGTACTGCAGGTAGAGGTTACCAACCCTCCAGGCTTGGCTTGGAGTCTCCCGGAATTGGCATTGATCTTCCAGTGACTATTGAAAACAATCCTGGAAATGTTAATAGAATATTTTAAGAAAATAACATCTTGTCAGGTTGGTGGAAAAAAAAATATGGAATAGTTTCAGTCCAAGTTGGCAGGGTGAGTTCTGGACAAATGGAAAATCCTGCTGCCTGTGGTACTTTTCTCTCAGTGACAAACCTGCAGCTCTAATTAAAACCAGTTGTAACAAAGTTCAATACTTAGGCCAAGATTTATAACGCAACTTAAGTATGGGAGTGCTCAGAGTGGCAACGCTTGACTGAATGAGCAGCCTGCACCTCATTGCTGATAGGACGGAGGCTCCTTATATCTCTTTTGCAAATTGAATTTGTTTTATAACACTTTTAGGGCCCCTTTCCTGGGTCTAGCTGAGCTATGCTTGGCATAGGACACCCAAAGACACAGCAATGACTTTGTGTCCCCAGTTAAGGTAGCCAGGTGTCCAGTATTGACCCGCAGAGTCCGGTATTTTCACCTCCTGTCCGCTAAAAAAAATTCAGAAAATAGCGGACACCTAAAATGTCTGGTATTTTCTGATTTTTCTTTTTTTCCTGGCCAGGAGGCAAAAATCTCAGGTGCTTACCTGGTTCCACAGGGGAGCTGTTTGGCCTGGAGCAGGGAGACAAGATGGCAAACAGCCACCGGGAGCCTATTCGGGCCAAAAAGCTTCAACGGCATTTCTTAAAGGGGCCATGCTGTGTGGGTTTTAAATTTTTTTTTGCTGAATAACCGTCGGGGTCTTTTTTTTTTTTTTTTCTCTCAACACCTTTGGTCTCCCCCCTTTTTATTTTCTCAACAGAATTTTTTCCCCGATCGTTTTTTTTGGGGGTGGGGAGCAGTGTTCGGTATTTTTGATTAAACCCTACCCCCAGTCTCCATTGCTGCTTTTAATACGTTTGAGCAAACTTATTACTGTTCAGACTTGCATGGTTTATGACTCCATGCAGTCATAATTGCTGTCTGTGACTGCTAGACCATCAAGATGCTCCAGCAGACCCGCGATACACAACCCCTATTTCAAGGCTTGTGCTGACTGGAGGGCACTATCACAAAGAATGCACCAGAGTAGCACAAAGTGGCCAGAATGTGATCTCCAATGCCCCTTCCTGGCCCGCTACCAACAGGGTTGCCAGGTGTCCGGTATTCTACTGGACAGTCCGGTATTTGTGGTCTTTGTCCCGTTAAAAAAAAAAAAAAAATCAGAGAATACTGGACATGTGCAATGTCTGGTACTCTCTTGATTTTTCCAGCTGTGCACCGGACGGAAGCCTGGCATGGACGGAGGGAGCGGCTGGAAGGCGGGGCCATGATTGGTGCTAGGAGCTTGTGATTGTGCAGAAGCCTGGTGGGGGTAGCGGGAGTGGCTGGGACTCCCCTGTCCCCACCAGGCTTCTGCACAGTCACAGGCTCCCAGTGCTGATCGCGGCCCTGCCTCCAGCTGGGACTCCCAGATTGGGAGGTGGTGCTGCCATTGACGCTGGGAGTCCCAGCTGCCACGCAGGGCCATGATCGCCACTCTGTGCCTATCAGAAGGGGCAGGGGGAGAGGCAGTACTTATTATCCTGCACTCCTTTTTTTTTTTTTGCCTTGATCAAAATACTGTGTGTCCGGTATTTTTGGGGTACCATCTGGCAACCCTATCTACCAATGTTGTGCTTTGGAGTGACTTGGGTGAGGAGTAGCAGTAATACTTAATCACTCCTTATAATTAGTCTAGAATGCCAATTCTCTTATCCTTCTGGATGGGGAGTGGAAGAAGCCTCCAAGAACAAGTAAACAGACATGGAGTCTGGGAAGTAATCAGCAAGTACAGGGCTGGTTACTTACCCTCTGGAGCAAGGAAGAGCCAGGCAATGAACTGTGTCGCATTGTGGACCCTTGTCTGCTCTTAGGCAGCATTAACTGCCTGTGGCTCCTTGCTCAGGGTAGTATAGCCATACATAAATAACCAAAAGGCTATATTTATGAGAAACACAATGCCTGTCTTTGCTGGTGGTTTAAATATAGAGAACGAGCCACTACTGGCATTTAAAATATCACTGGCTTGACAAGATAGTGTGATCAGAAAATAGCCCAAGCCTGGACTGCAATTCTGTCTGCTGGTTTTATATATTCTTATTGCTACTCTCTTTTTCGGGGGCAGAGGGAACATGCCTCAGATTTTGAAACGTCTCAGAGTTTGGGGTCTGTTTTGGAGGGCTTGGAGGTGGGTTTTTTTTTTTTTAAATAAAATCCAATGTGGTATCCATTAGTTGATAGCAAATATTAGGCAACTTTGTATTTGTTACAGAAAACCCTCTGGACATGATCATTTTTTAAAAATAATTATTGCACCTGCAGAGTAGCCACTTAAACTTACATACCAGCACACATTCTGCACTCCAAAGCATGGTCCCACTTTTGAGTATAGCACTACTTAGAACAGGGGTGAACAAAAGAGCCTCCGTGGGCCGGATCCAACCCGCCAAGCGGGTTGATCTGGCCAGTGGAGGCCCTGCTGCTCCCCTGGGCCTGGGGAGGGTGTGAAGCTTCCTCCTGCCCTGCCAGGAGCATGCAGCGCTTTGAAGTGCCATGGGCAAAAGGGCCTCCGTGGGGCGGGAGATGTTACGTGCTCCCCTACCCCCTCGCTGATTGGCCTGGGAGCGGGGGAGTACACAAAACCTCCTCCCACCCTGCAGGGAGCATATGGCACTGTGAAATACTGCATGCTACTACAAGACGGGGGGGAGGGAAGGTTTCACGCACTTCCCCCCCAGCCCTGATTGGCCTGGGGGTGAGGGAGCTTGCGAAGCCTCTTCCCGCCCTGCCAGGGGCATGGGTGACTAGTGGGAAGGGGGGGGGGGGGGAGAAGAGAAAGAGACTCCCTTATCCACAGACCACTCATGGTCTGGGGATGGAGAAGCCCAGAAGCATCCTGGCCCTAACTCTTCTGGGGTGGCCACCGGCCAAAAATTATTGCCCACCCCGACTTAGAATGTCCTGTGGATGGACTAGGGAAGGCAAGTGTGCAAGTACCTGATTTGTGAATGTAGCAGAGTCACACTGGCTAGTTATAAGGGGGCATAAGGCACTTCCTTTCTCAACTGTGCTGGCTATCATCATGGATAGTAATGCAGGACCTGAAGCAGGCTCTGCAGAGCTGCAAGTGAGCAAGAGGGACAAAATTTGACATGGCCTTGGCTTCTTCCCATTTCCTTCAATATGCTGGGTCGCAGATACACGGCTGTATATGCCATGTTGGGTGAAGTTGACTCTCTCTGTTAGCATCAAGGGAACTGGGAGGCAGCTCATGACACATGGACAACGTAAGTTCCTGCTCCTCATTGAAGGCAGATGCTCCTCTCAGGATATAACCTTACTCCATGAGTAGTGTTATTGACACGAATGGAGTGATATATACATAGAGTGCTATTTATTGTGACTAAGGCTATCAAAATCTGGCTCCTGCTCCACTTGTCAATATATATGTCATGAAGTTTTGACTCGCTATACTCTGAATAATCTTAAATAGCATTATGTGACTATTACGTGCAGTGATGTATTAATTGGCAGTGTAATGCCTTTATTTCAAAGCTAAGTATAACCTTATCATCTAGAGAAGAAACAATATGCTTCAGTAATGACAATAGACTTACTACCTTCTTAACTTATTAGTTACCTTTAATATCAAATCTTTGTAATATCCCGCGGCAGGGAAAGAACACAAGGGGAATCTTTACCTCCAAAGGCTCTTCTTGTTTACAGGTGATTTGCTGGAAGCATGAGTGACTTCCCCAATTTAAATTTTTGTTTTATGTTGTCAGAGCTGTGTGTCTTCTCAGATGAAACTCTGCAGGAGGAAGTGCTACTTAAAGTGAGTTCCTGTAAGAATTATTACAGGCTGTTGAATTTTTGCACCTCCTTTACCAGAATGACTACAGAGCTGGTCATAAAGCTACAAGCAGCCACTAGTCACACATTGCTGTGTATATTTACTTGGTGGTACTGATGATCAAAATGAAACTGAAGCAAACAATCTCCTATAGATTAACTAGTCAGTAGACAGATCATAGCTTTTAGCTTTGCAGTAAATAGGTCTCTTAAAACCTTGATCGATAGGCTATATAATTCTGCTGGAATAAATTATTTGACAACACCAAACCCTTAATGGCTACATGCCTTTGATAATCAAGGTATGAAATCAGTTTAATTTATGCCAGTTTTAATTGCCAATTTATTCCCTTTCCAACTTTAATTAACTGATTTCACACACTAATCATTTATGCTAGATGAGTCTCACACATTGCAAATACATATGCTTATAAAAAGATTTTTCTTGTCTATTTTATAATTTAAAAGAGAAGCCATAAACCTTTTGAGAATAAACATCAGAAAACTTGTTGGGCCTGAATCTCTTCTCGCTTGCAGTGGCCAGACTCTGCTGCCTTCAGTGAAATTACTTCTGATTTACATGGATGTAGTTGAAAGAATAATTAGGCCTCTTGTTTAACTATACAGTAAAGTGGATTGCTTAGAAAAGTGCATTAATTGTTTTGCCAGATACAGGGGGTAGTTGGCCCTGAAATAAACTCACCCAACAGAAGATGGGTTCTTGTTAATCCCACTGATTTGCTATTACAGAAATTAGATGTGAACACAATATGTGGAATTATGGTGAACTTCAAAAGTGGAAGCCATTGTATGTTTAGTGACATGATTTGCTTTGGCAAGGTTTCATATAAGAAAATACCTTCAGAGCATTAACGCTGAATACCAGCAGGCCACATAGCAAATATGAAGTATCCATACAACAACAAAAATCAGAAATCAGACAGCTGATAAACAGCAGCAAGAGGAAGTACAGCCCAGGTACACCATAGCCCTTATTAGAAAGCAGGTGTAAACAGACATTACCTAAAACCACAATATTAAAAAAAATAGAATAAGTTATATAGTCTGTTTTCAGTACCAGGACCAGGACTGTTAAACATTCACAAATGATCTGGAAAAAAGGAATAAACAGTGAGGCAGCAAAATGTGCAGAGGATACAAAACTACAGGATAGTTAAGTCCCAGCAGACTGCAAAATGCTACAAAAGGCTCTCTCAGAATTGGATGACTGGGCAATAAAATGGCAGATGAAATTTACCACGTTGATAAATGCAAAGTAATGCATATTGGAAAACATAATCCCATCTGTACATATAAAATACTGCATGCAGATGTGGTAGCTCCCATCTCAAAAAAAAGGGGGGGATTAGAAAAGATTCAGAAAAGGGCAACAAAAATGATTAGGGAAATGGAATGGCTTCTCTGAGATGAGATTATGAAAACTGGGATTTTGCAGCTTGGAAAAGAGATGACTAAGGTGTTATGATGGGGATCTATAAAATCATGACTCATGTGGGGAAGGTAAATAAGGAAGTACAATTTACTCCTCATAACACAAGAACTAGGGGGTCACCACTTGAAACTGCTAGGGAGCAGGTTTAAAACAAACAAAAGGAAGTATTTATTCACATAAGTCAACTTGTGGAACTTCTTGCCAGAAGATTTTGTGAAGGATAAAGGTTTCAAAAAAGAACTAGATAAATGTGTGGAGGAAAGGTCCATTGATGGTTATCAGCCAAGACAAAGGCTAGGGACATCATCTCTGCCTTTCTGCCAGAGACTGGGAGTGAACAACAGGAAAGGGATCATTTAATGATTTACCTGTTCTGTTAATTTCTTCTTGAGCACCTGTATAGTCCACTGTTGGAAAACAGAATACGGAGCTAGAGGGACCTTTGGTTTGACCCAGTATGGCCATTCTTAAGTTCTTAATTGTTTCAAAATACTCAACTTTCTAATTTATAAACCACAAGACAGTCAGATTTGTTATTTTATTTCCCTTTTAAAATATAGCACTGAAGTCCTTCACACGTATAAATAGCTCTACAATTTCTTACACACTTCTATGAGTTTTTACTTAAAGTGCCCATTTGTGAACATTAAAAATAAAATATTTTTGCTAGAGTGGCTACATTGGTAGAAGGGTTTAGTATTCCGGTGAGGCAGGGCTTTGATTTTTACAAAAATAACCTGCAGAAGAAACATTAGAATGCAACTAGTATCAATGTTATCCCAGAGACATTTTACCACCTCAGCTGGCACAAAAGTGTCGTAAGTACAAGACTTATTCTTGAAACATGCCTCTTGTAAAGTGTAAGAATATACAATAAATGCATCATGTTTTTAACCTCTTCCCCTTCCCACAAGTGTTCGTGTCCCAAGCTCCTATGTTGATTTTAAACCAATTGATTAAAAGCTTCTGAAATGGCATGCAGCTTAAAATTCATTTAAAAACACACTTCAAGTTATAAAGTCTGAGAGATTTAAAGTTCACCATGTGACTATGGTTCAGCTGGGTTATTAACTGTGTTTGCTGTGCTGGCAAGATTAGTAAATACTTCTTCCTTAGTTTCAGGTTGATGCGTTTCCGTTTTGGTTTCCTTTTTAGCATCTTCTTTACTTGTATCTTTCCTGGTTTTGTCCACCACAGAATCCATCTCCATTATTTCTCGTGGTGGCTTATTCTCCATCAAGGTTGACTGAAGTCCATAAACCTGAACTACCTCCGGGACATCTTCTGCTTTCTGCTCAAGTCTTTCCAAAATATTCTGGACCTTCCTTACCCCATCTCTCCTGGCCTGGCGCACATCTGCACGACCCTCAGGATCCACTGAGTCTAGGGCTAGCAACTCTTTGGTCAAATACTCTTCAATCATCAAGTATTTTTTATCAGTTTTCTTGCCTTGGAAGGAATCAACTGCCTGTTCGTGCATCTGTACATTCTCCAGAATTGCTTCCACTTTCAAGACACCAGGATGCTTCTGTGTTTCTTCCGCTTCCATCATCTTCTGTGGCGAAGTTTCTTTAGAAGCAAGACTCTCCTCTGGAGGTGCACCCTTAGCAGGACAGGGAATCTTTTCATAAACCTTTTCTGTAGTGGGTGGAGGTTTCTGTTGTGGTGGTTTAGAGTCTGGTTCTTTGTGAAAGATTTGAATTGGGATGTAAGATGAAGGCATCTCAGTTCCTGATGGGCTTGCCTTGTTCTCAGGTATGCTTTCAGGTAGTGGTTCTTGGAGTGGGATTTGTTGCTGAGAAGCCTGAAGAAGGAAAGTTTATTATTGTAAGACATGCAAACAATGTTATTTCCTTCATTTGTAAACAAATTACAGCTTTTGGGCCAAGATTTTCAACAGTGAATAATGATTTTTACTGCCCAATTTGAGACTCCTTAAATGAGCTGGATATTCAGAATGTGTTGAGCACTAGTGTTCAGAAAAATCAAGCCCTTTTAAAAAGGTGTTTCAGGTCAGATATCCACAAAAATCAGGTCACCTAAATCACTAGTTCCTATGGAAAATCTAGGCCTCAAAGCTTTCCTGTCACACTGAGACTTAATTGAAAGATGCTGCATAAAATATAATAGTATAACACTACCTGCTTAATAAACAACTGGCACTGGCAAAATCCATATTTGTAAACACTGTCATTGCCAACTTAAGACTATTTCCAAAGGTTATTAACTTTTTTTATTGGGGGATCGGAGGGGGGGGGGGAGGAAGAGATACAGCCTCTCTGCATCATTCAGGAGATGCTGTGGAACCAGACATGGTTGGCAACTGGCCAGCAGAACCCTCTTCTCCATTCTGCAAGATCTGGGCCCTTCTTCTGATCCCTAATCTCAACTCAGTAAAGGGCCTGGGGGACGGGGGAAAAGGGCAGATATGCCAAGGGCAGGAAGGGAGATGGTTGATCTCAGCCAAAAGAAATAAGCTTAGATACTATTATAGTCTGACAAGTGATGATGCAAACCCTTGAGTAGTTATACCACCAAAATTACAATCCCTGAGTATACATCAGTGTTCAGTGATTTATTTAACCCCCTACTATAGAATATTGTCACTTTTACAGGAGGAATCGATGACTTACTTTATAGTCTCATTACTACACTGCAAAGTTGAAACTATTTAATTCTCTTGTGCCCTGGTGTTAGATGTTTTAGGCAAGTTTTATCTATAATCCTGTTTCCTGTACTTTTAAAAACACTTTGATTAGATTAGTAAAAACACTTGGAAAGGATGGACTACATTCAAAGGACTGTTTTTCAAAGTAAAGTCGATAGCCATGAGCATTAAATAAGACCCCCCCCCCACCTCCAGTGATGCAAGTTACACTGACCTAAGCGTCAGTGTGGACGGTGCTATGTTGGTGGTAAAGGTTCTGCTGCTGAAATAGCTATCATTGCTTGCAGGAGCTGGAATAATTAAATCATCAGGAGAGCTCTCTTGTCAGCTCAGTGTCAGTACTAGCAAGAGGGCACAGCTACTCTGATGTAAGATATGTAGTGTCGCCATTGTCTGAGGTAGGAGTTGTCAGGTTTTAACAATCTATGCACTTTATTTTTGTCCCTCTTGATTTGACTTGAAAGTAACCATCCAAGATCATTGTTCTTTTGTTAATGCTTATTTAATTAACAGTGTTTCAGATGTTGAGTGACTAAGATGCAAAGCCTGTTACAATGTATCCACAAGAGAGACAACACTACAAACCTAGAACTGTCAGAATGAGACAAAAGGGCATCAAAGCAAATTACAAGGTATTGCGATGAAAACCAGAGGTAGCAATGCTCTGTGGTCTGGACACAGGATTGGGAGGCAGGAGAGTCAGAGTTCTTTTACCTTCTCCTTCACTGATGCATGGCATGGCACTGGGAAAATCACTTAGACCAATTATTTATTACCAATCCATAAATATTGATGTACGGTACTTAAGTAAGCAGGCTAATTTTCAGGGCAGTACGCACTGAAGAAAATATGTTTGCCTGAGTAAAGACTGGATAAAACCTAATTAAGGGCCTTACATTAGCCCCTTCCACTCCTCCCCCAGGTTAAAACTTAGTTCATGTCATCAATTCTGCATTTTGATTCCCCCAATACCCTTTACTAATATTGTTCATATTCTAGAGTGGGTTTTCAAAAGGACTCAGTTTTGACCTAATTCTGCTCCCTGTGACTTCAATGGGAAAAGCCCACTTTTGAGAGGTTTAGTTACTTAATTTATAGAAATCCATTTAATGCAGATTTTTGCATTTTTCATGTTAATTATATTCTGATCTGTACAAGTGGCTTAATTCTATCTTCAGATGTGTGAGCAACTGTTTGAGGGCAGAATATGATCCTAAGTACTGTTCTAAAATGGCTGACTGTAAAACAAACAAATACAGAGCTTTTCAGGGAATGTACCTAGTAAAAATGTAATCCTTCCCTTCACTGTATCAGATACCACCACACTGTCTGTCCATGTGACTCTGGGCATGTCAAAACTTTGTAGTCTAGTAATTGCTAATCTTGGTCAGTGCTCCTCATTTCTTGTCCTGTATCTTGCTATTCAAGTTCACGGTTCTATAAAATGGATATTGTTATACCCACTTGACTTTATGACTCTCAGTTAGTGAATGTAACGTGTTGTGAAATCTTTCAGATGACAAGCACTAAATAGTGTTCTATTTTAGAGTTTTACATGGTATTACAATTATAGAAAATTACTGTCTGTGTGGTGGAATTTGACTATCCTGAATTAATTGCAGAATTGGATACGTTGTCACTGAATGCATTAAATTAAGCAAGAAAACACTATGTAGGAACAGACTCTAAAGTAGATGAGTATCCTCTATCATAATGATAAATAGTGGTTACTTTCTGAACATGTTGCTGTAATCACTGAAGATAAAGTGGCACTATTACTATAAATTCCATTGGCCTGATTTTCCTCAGAGTGTCCTATGTAAGAATGAGGACTTTAGCACCCTATTGTGTGAATTGCTAGTTTTGATGAGAAGACAGTGCCTCAGTAACATGGTGGTACTGTCAAAAACAATACTGAAGGCCAGATCTTCAGCTGGTGTAAACTGGATTTATGTGAGCTGAGGATCTGATGCTGGAATTATGTTGGTGAAATTGTGTGTGTTTATTAGTATAATCCAGATACTTAACTTTAATCTCAAAAGCACAATTACTATAGGAAAAAAAAAAGATTTTTCTGATCATTCTGCTTACCTGGGGTCTGTCCACAACTGTCTGTACTCTGATGGGAACTGGGGACTGCATCTGAGTGGTAACTCTGGCTGGTGAACTTTCACGACTTGACGAGCCCGTCTGAGACCTTCTGAATGGGGATTGCTCTCGTGCTGGCTTGGGCTCCCACTCATCAGCTTGAATCTTGTGATACACTGGATGGTGGACTTGGTAATCACTTTGCTGAGCAGGGTAGTGTGTCTTCTGTGCCTGATGATAGATTTGTGGTGGTTGCCTGAGACCTTTTTCCTCATGGATCACAGGAATTGGAATATAACCTCGACGGACTGGATGGCTTCCTGTGCTGGGCCTTCCTGATGGCTGAGGGGAAACTGTCTGAGATTCAGAAGTGGTAGAAGATTGAGGTTGCTGTAAAAACAAGATTCACAAATTAGTGATGTTTCACATTTTTATTATATTGAAAGGCAGCCTCAACGTTTGTCCCCCTCACTCTCTACAGACACACCCTCACCCAAAGTGTGTAGGAGTGGGAGAGTAGTGGTGTAATCTGTTTGCACATCAGGATTTGGTTTCTCTGGTTTTTGCTAGGGGACGTGCTGGACAATTGCAGAACTAGTGAGAAAGCATCACATAAGAGATGAAACCTGAGCTGCAGCATTCCCTGACAAGGGATGGGACATTTAATTAGATTCCATCTGAACCTTTGTACTTGTTTAAACAGATTATATGGGAGGCAAAGAGTTAAGCAAACTAAAGAATCTCCCCTCCCTCCATCATAAACAATGTTGCCTTGGCCACACCAACTTCTACCTGTGTGAATGCTAGACTGACTTTCCAGTTTCCTAAAGGTGCATCTCCACTGGTGGTAGCCATGCTAATGCAGTTGTGGCATTTTAACTAACTGTTGTCTGAACACTGCTCAGAATGAATGTAAGTAATATGCCAGTTAAAATGCTGGTGGCACACCTTGTCTAACCCAGTGCTTCCACTATTGGAACTCTTGGAGGAGTTGTACTGTCTGGATATTTTAGGAAAATAATCCTTGGCTGTATCACACTTCAGAGAAGGCAACAATACCCTTTTGACAGGTAACACACTTTAGTTTGTTCCCACGCCATTTTTGTGTATCCCTACCAACCAATGTTTGTAGCAAGGAATTCTGAGAATCTGGACAGCTGACCCACAGGGCTTCGATAAGGGGATACTGCTTAGAAGACATGCATGAGACTAAGGGGGGATATGAGAGAGGTCTATAAAATCATGACTGGTGTGGAAAAAGCGAGTAAGGGAAAGTTATTTACTTACTCCCACAATATAAGAACTAAGGGTCACCAAATGAAAATAGGTAGCAGGTTTAAAACAAACAAGTTTTTCTTCACTCAGCACAGTCAACCTGTGGAACTCCTTGCCATAGGATGTGGTGAAGGCTAGGACTTTAACAGGGTTCAAAAGAGAGCTATATAAATGCATGGAGGTTAAGCCCATCAATGGCTATTAGCCAGGATGGGTAGGAATAATATCCCTAGCCTCTGTTTGTCTGGAAATGGGTGACAAGGGAGGGATCACATGAGGATTACCTGTTGTGTTACCCTCCCTCTAGGGCATCTGGTATTGGCCACTGTTGGCAGACTGCACACTGAGCTAGATGGACTGTTGGTCTGATCCAGTATGACCATTCTTATGTTCACATTGTGTGGTTCAGCAATACATGGGATAGTGTACAATGGGAAGTCCTTTTGCACATAGCACTGGGAGAAAGCTAACTGACCAAAGTGGTTATACAAACATGGCTGAGGAATTCTGGCCACAATGGGGAAGAGCGGGAGGGGGGAGAACAGTAGCTATTTCATCATGTAGCACCCTGGGCTTCAAGGACAAAAACATAGTTATCAACAATGCTGTGGTGTATGGACAAATCATATTTTGAGCAATTCCTGCCAGTAGTTGAGTACAAACTCAATTAAAAGATGTAATATGGCTGAATTTTAACATCCACTCCCCACTCAGCTAAGGGCTGGGAAAACTTAAGCTGTAAGGATGTTCTCCGCTCCAGCTCTCCAGAAAAAATAGGAAACCAAGTTCTGGTACTTCTGACATTTAAAAAGAAAAAAAAAAAATTCTGCTTGCTTTGTATGGAAAAAAATCTTTGATTACGAATATGTTAGCAAAGGGTAGAGACAGAAAAGTTACTTTCGGGTCATCTTTAAAGCGTTTTTTAATGAACTCATCACGTTATATGCATTTAATAATAATATGCACCTTAAATACCCAGTTCCAAACAGTGCAGTTAGGTAGATTCTAAAATGGTCTCCCCTATTAAACAACTAAACAACAACAGCCTTTTTTTTTTTTAGTTTTTACACTGTTCCATAGTTGTCTCTCAAGACGCCCTAGGCTCAGTTCTGCTCTCACTTACACGGGTGTAAATCCAGAACAACTCCCTTAAGTCAATCAGTGTGAGAAGGGAATCAGGCTTTATGTACCTCAATTTCTGAATCAAGAGACAGAAACCATCTATGTGCAACTCTTTCTACGGTGTCATATGTGACTGAGCCATTGTAGTCCTAGCAAAAATGTAAAGCATTTATGATGAAGTGACTGTCGGCAGAACGGTTAAAAAGTGTATTTTTGTTTTAATACATGGAAAGTAATTCGATGGTAAATTTGGGTTTTTGAGAGATAAGTCAGTAGTAATGCCATTTTAGGTTACAAATGGTGGAGAGCAATATATAAAACATGCCCTGGCATGACAGACAAGTTACCTCAGGCCCATGTGAGACTGGAGTTTGGGCTGTTGCAGCTGCTGTTGTCTGTCCACATTGTTTATCTGTCTGAGCAGCTTCAGCTGGTCCTCTAGCAGGGGACTCCGAACGGGCATAGGCCCCCCTTATAGGTGACTGTGCCCGCTTTGTGGTGGGAACAGTTTCTGCTGTGTATCTTTGCATGCCAGGTTGATGAGCAGAGTAATATGGCTGCTGCTGTCTGTTCTCAGCACCTTCATGGGTAACTGGAATAGGGATGTAGCCAGCACGAAGTTGAGGGTATCCCATGCTTCCCTCTCTTACTTGTGGCTGCCTTGGAGTGTCTCGAGAAGGACCATTTGCAGACGTCTGGTCCTCCTAAAAATTAAACCACATAGGAAAGATTTAGAAATAAGGATCAATGCAACTCCTAAGAACAAGTAATCTTAAGCCTCTGTCTTCAAAGCAATAACAGAACTGTATGTCAGAACTTTGAAACCTCCATTATTTCTAAATAAATTATTTTGCATCAACAACTGGTATCGGGTATCAAATTTTAATGCAGAGGATAACTACAGTTGCTAATCATTTAGAATTGTGTGAAGCAAGGGGGGAAAAAAAGATGATCCAGTTATCTGTCAAGGGATATTTGCAAGTTTTCACTTATCATACGAAGCAACTAAAGCCTCAAATATATCCATATTTTTCACATTTCATGACGAATTCTGATCTGACACACATTTTATACTAGTGTAATTCCACTCACTTCTATGAATATGCCTGATGAACAGCAGTGCGAGATTAGAAAGAGATCCCTCAGCACCTTTTAGGATCAAGCCCATTTGAAATTAAAGAAATTCTCAAGAATACAGGAGACTATGAGAAAAGCTATGTTTGTCAGTTCAGGTTGGACCTCCCTGGTTCAGCACCCTTGGAACAAGGGAGTTTGCTGGACATGGGGAGGTCTTGAATGGGGAGGAGGCTCTGGCGTCGCTGCTGGGCTCTTTTACCCAACCACCTAACACCAATGACCCTGGCCGCACAAGCTCCAGTGGCCCTGCTGGCACTCAATCCCACCAGCTGTGGGTACTGCAGCGGCCCCCCCCCCCTTCTTGGCCCCACCAACTGTGGGTAGGATTGCCAGATGGCTTCTGAAAAAATACCGAACAAAAAAAAAGAACAAAAAAACCCAACAGCGTGGCCCCTTTACGAAACGCTTTTGAGGCTTTTTGGCCCTAATAGGCTGCCAGCGGCTGCCCACCATCTTGCCTCCCTGGACTGGGCCAGAGAGCGCCCCCGCAGAACCCGGTAAGCACTAGGGTTGCCAGGCTGCCTCCATATTGAGCCAGATTTTCACCTCCTGGCCGGGGGGGGAGGAGGGGGGGGGAGAGAGAGAGATCAGAAAGTACCGGACATTTTTGGTGTCTGGTATTTTCTGAAATTTTTTACAGGACAGGAGGTGAAAATACAGGACACCTGGCAACCCTAACTGTGGGCTCTGAGGCACCCCCTGCTCTGGGCTGCAGCAGGCCCGCCAGCTTCCTGGCCCCACTGTCTGTGGGCTATAGTGTCCCATGGGCTTTGCTGCCCCACTGGCTATCTGCTCCCAAGCGCAGGCTTCCTCTGCTGGGCTCTTTAGTCCAGCAACATCCGTGGTCCAGTTGGACCAGAGAGTCCCAGGCCATAGAGATTCAACCTGTATTGTATTTTCCCCTAGCTTTTAAATGAGTGTTCTTGATACATTTTTCAGTATTCTGTATCTAATTTCAACAAAATGGGATTAAGTTGCAATAGCTGCTCAGGGGAGAACAACAAAAGAAAGAGAGGATACCAAAAGGAAATCTAACAAAGGGAATGGAACAGAAGTATACATGGTGTTGGATTATACTTATACTAAAACTCTGCATCAAAATGAAAGTGGTTTGTACCAAGATTCCTCATAAGTCCTCTAATAAAGTTCTTCCTGCAACTGTCATTCTATTTTGAGGCTCTCCTAAGGGCCAAGTTCCAGATGTATTTGAGTAAGATCATATAACAAGCACTCCCCCACACAGAGGGCAATGTCATTGGGAGAGCTTAACAAGAGGACATAATAGGATTTCTAACACTTCTAATGTAGTGTTAAGTGGTGGTGTAACCAGAAAAGTTACTTAATTTTGTGGCAGTGTCATATGAAGCAAACTAATTCACTGAGATGAAAGTTATTTTCCAGTCAGATCAGGCCTGGGCAAAACACCCCTCCACTCCTGTGGGCAGGATCCAGCCTGCAGACACAGCAGGGAGGCTCAGGCAGAATCCCCTGCTTGCTCCAGCCCCCGCATGCTGCTCAGAAAAAGTGGGCCATTTGTTTTTCCACAACTGTGAGCAGCGGGGAATGCTGTTTCATGAGATGCTCCTGCCCCCAACACAATCCCATTGCCCGTTTTCTGGGAGCTTCCTGTTTCAGTAACATGCAGTGGGCAAAGCACCAATCCCCCCTCCCCTCATGCTCTTATTCAGAGCACATAGCCCAGCCCTGCAGCCTGTGTGGGGCTAGGGATGTAAGCGACTAGTCGACTATCCGACAAGCATATGCTCAACTAGTCTGTCCTCCCCTGCCTGTATCAGAGGCAGGGGAGGGGGGGGAGCAGGAGCCGGTGCCAGGGGGAAGACAGCTTAAAAGTTGGTTCCCCCCAGAAAGATCTCTGCGGGGGCCAGGGGAGGCAGAGATGCGAGGAAATGGTGTGCTAGGGACTGCTTCAGAAACGGTGCTGGGGGGAGCCAGCTTTTAAGCTGCTTCAGTCCCCACTTGTGCTGGTCCCAACCCAATTGCTGCACCTCTTCCTTTGACATGTACAAAAGCCACCCACCTTACCCCAAACTCCCTTCTGCACCCAACCATCATCCCAGACCCTGCACCTCCTCCATTAATGTCTTGGATGAGTGGGGCCCTTGACCACTTTCCAAAAGTCTTGGAGTGCACACCCCTCCCATCACAAATTATTGCCCATCCCGGAGTCAGATCCTGAGTGAGCCTCCTATATGCCAGTATCTCCTTAAAACAGAAGCAAAATGCAGGACAATGTAGCACTTTAAAGACTAACAAGATGGTTTATTAGATGATGAGCTTTCGTGGGCCAGACCCACTTCCTCAGATCAAATAGTGGAAGAAAGTTGATCTGAGGAAGTGGGTCTGGCCCAGGAAAGCTCATCATCTAATAAACCATCTTGTTAGTCTTTAAAGTGCTACATTGTCCTGCATTTTGCTTCAGCTACCCCAGACTAACACGGCTACATTCCTTAAAACAGAGTACTGAGAAACTCAGCAAGTTGTAATTGTAGATAATGCTACTGTTTTTCACTAATGGGTCAGCCTAAATGAAGCACTTCATGTCGTGAAGGGGCTCAAATCAGAGGGGCCTGAATTTATTTTCCTGGGTGTCAATTAAGAGCAACTTCCATGAAGTCAGGGAGGAAAAGCAGGCCCAGAACATTTTCAGAGAAAAATATTTTTAGTTTAGCCAGTACAAGACTACAGGTCTGAGTCTGATCGCACAATGGCTTTTACATTAGTGTAACTAGTTATTATTTCAGACTTAAACAGATGTAAGAACAGAATCCGCACTTGTGTATGTATAGTCTTGGGGTTGCTGGACCCTTAGTAGAAACAACTAGGTCCTCTTCACCAATCCACCCTTCAGTGGATTTACTCCTACAAATATAAATCTGGATCACCACAGTGTGGTGTTCCTAGCACTACTGGCAGCTATTCATCTCTAGGTACTGGAGGAACATACGCTTAAGTTGGGAAACTGAGTTTACCTGAAAATCAAGAACAGTCAGCAAGTAGCAACTGAAGCCATGTGCAAAGCAGAATTTCTGCCAAATGAGAGGAGCTAACAATGCTGCCTAACAGTCAGGAATATTGATGATTCAGTGCTCGGAAGAAACACCTTGCTGCCTAGGCTGAGTCATTAGACTCAATGCCTGGTCAGCAGCAGCTGCTCCACAAAACCCTTCTGAGATCTAAGGGTAGTTACATAGGTTTGCCTGAATCATGCCACCCAGCTGGAATGACTCATGCAGATCTCCCCACTCTAGCATGGAAGAAAGGGTTGTCTGTGGTATTGTCCTTCCCTCATATGGACCTTGTAGAAGATGGCGGCTCACTGGGTAGGAGATAATGATATACAGAGGTTAGAGCCTGAGTGGGCCAAGAGGACCTAAAATAAGATAAACTATAGCTTCAGGCAACATTATCTTTCCCATGGCGGGGCAGTCCTTGTTGGCAAGACTTCAATTGAGACCCCCTATCAGGAAGCTGCTAATGGCCAGTACTGAGCCAAACTCTTCCTTGGAATCTCAGAAGTCTGCAAAGTTTCGGGGTAGACCTTACAGCCCCAATTCCAATCCCCAACAGAGTAATCTGGAATGATCTGAATCCTTGTGAAAGTTTCCTCTACCACCCACCATAGGATTTATCTCCCATCATACCCAGGGAAAGGGTTGATCTCATCCTATATGATCAAGTTAGGAGGCCCTACAAGTTGTTTTCTTTAGACTGCCTACATTTGTGAACCATTCCAGCTATTTTACAAATCCTCCCTCCACAGTTCAGAGCCTGGTTGGACATGCAAAACAACCAGCCCAACAGCAAAGAGGTGTGTATGTGAGGGTTTTAAAAAAAAAAATGCCAAAATTTGCCTGCGGTAAAATTTTACAGCATGCTTATAAGCCCTGAAAATAGGGTTTATAATGGAAAAACTGACATCACCTTCAACAGAACAGCATGAACTGTATGCCTGTAATTTGCCATTATTCTAATTCCAGTTATACATAAATATAAGTACATCTTTGGAACATTACACATTTAGTCAGTCTCTGTCCTCAAATTCTCTTCATGGTCAATTATAAAAATGATAGCTAGGCATTTGTTTCTCTCTATGTATGTATGCAGGTATTTATGCGGCCTTCATCACTATAGCATCTGAGCATCTCCCACTAAAGCAACAAAATTCTCTGTACTACTCTATCTCCAGAAGTAGCATGAATTGTTAATCACACAGAACACAAACATAAAGAAGGTGATCTAATTATAGCTATTCTTTATAAACCTGACTATTCTCTTTAGCATTTAATTTATACTAACTTAAGCTCGCTACTCAGTAACACGGGGCTGGTCCACACCGGCATAGCTTGGCATACATTGGCATACCTTGCTCTCTCAGGGTATGAAAAATCCACATGACCAAGACACGTAACTGTGCTGACCTATCCCACAGCATAGGCAGTGACAGGTCAATGAAAGAATTTTTCCATTGACCTAGCTACCACCTCCTGAGCTGGATTACCTGTTCTGACAGGAGAAATGACCCTCCCACCAGCATAGGGACTGCCACAGTGACACAGCTGCAGCAGCTTTTCTTCAGTCCAACTTCTCTTCCCCTCCCTCATTTTATCCTTATTTCATCATCTCCCTACTCCTCACTTCTCCCTATGCTTTCAACTTGCCCTTGCAAGTCCACCTCGGAGAATAATCAAGTAAAATGTGACATATGATGAGTCACCATGTATGTAACTAGCCGCAAACACAATCTTACACTGATGTAATTTGTTTTCCAACTGTCAAGTCACTTCCCTTTATCCTGTATCAGTTTCCCCATCTATAAAACAATTTCCTATCTCTGGTGTGTTAGACTTCCCATTTGATGATTTCTAGATGCTGTACAAACTGAGTGCATTAATTTCTATTTTAAAAAAAATCATTACGGAAAGTTTTTTTTTTAACCTTGTTATTACCGATTTATGATCAAATTATAGTGTGTCTAGGCAGGCAAAGCAAAGAATACACACACTGCTATAAAATTTTAAGTGAGCATTGTCAACAAACAGCAGAACAAATAACTACTACAATTTTTTTAATAATTAAAGTATAAGCAAACTAAATCATGTCTTTTCTTGAACTAGCAGTACTGGAATATTACTGTATACTACAAGTGGGTTTGAAGCTATTGTTCCTGAAGCAAACCTAATTAACATTTTCTTTACATATTAAAAATAAACATGGATTTTACATTAAAAATACAACTCCCTTTTCCCTGTAGTTTTCCAAAATCTCTTTGCATACTTTTTTATATCCGCAATCAGCTAATCAGTAGCTTAGCATGGCCTTGTGTTAATAAGGCCTTGTTGATGCTTAAGTGTACTGCTTTAACTAAGCTGGCCTAATTAAAATGAAAAAAACCCAAAATCAATGTAGAAGCATCTCTCCTGGTACAAAAGTGCTCATACTAGCATGGTTTATTGTGGGTTTGATTAAGCAAAATAAGCTTAACTATGTAGGTAAACAAAAAAGAACCCCTCATAACAAACAAAAAATTCTACCCAAGAATCACAAGTAAAACCATCCTTACAATAAATACATCCCCCATATTTTGGCCCTCCGCTCAGGACAGTGCAATCTCACAGCCAGAGTATCTTAAACATTAGTTCTTTATGTAAGACCTCTCCATGAACATTTTGTAGGAAAAAGTACTTTGAAGAGAAGGATGAGATACCTCTTCTAGATTTTCAGTGATTTAACAATAGGTATAGGCAGGGGTCGACATATTATGGAAAACCCTACTCGCCAGACAAAAAAGGGACTCGCCATCCTCCCCCACAAGAAGTGTTTTTTTTAATGGCATAAATTCCTAATAAGAATAAGAACAGTAATTACTAATAAGTTATTAATATCACCCAGGTTATTAATAAAAATCTTATAAATCTCTACCTTTTCTCTCTACTGCCATGTCTCCTCCCCTTGCTCCATCAGCTCCTCTGGTGCCTGCTGCCCCTCAACCCCTCACCCTCTGCTGTCCTGACTCCTGCCCTCAGCCTTCCTGAGACCTGCCCCCCTCCACCAGCCCTTCTCTCCGCCCTGTGCCTACTCCTCCAGTAGCCCTACTCTAATCATGTGAGCTACCCCTCCTCATCCCCTCTCCTAACACACCCCTCTACACACCTGCCCTGCCTCTCTCCTCTGGTGCTGGTCCCTTCCCTGCAGGTGTCTGCCCTTCTGCTTCACCCCCAGAATCTCTTGGCATTTGCACCCTCCTGGTGCCTCCCCCTTTCCTCACTGCCCCTGCCCCCTTTGCTCTTTTTCCCTGATACTCACCACCCTCTGCCCCCGTTCCCCTCATGCCCCTGTGCCCTCACAGATGCCTTGCTCCATCCCCACCTTCCTCATGCCCACCCCTTCTTTCAAGCCTTCTCCCAGCACCTCCCCTTCCTGCCCCCCGTGCCCTTACCCTCTCCTCTCCCAGCATCACCCTGTCCCCCCCTCCCACTGACACCTCCCCTCTTGCCCTTTTCCTCATTGTTTCCACTTGGCCCCCTGGCATTTCTCTCCTGCACCCCTGTCCCTTGATGCTTTCCCCTTTCTTCTTCTTCTTCTTCTCCTGACCTCCTCCCCTCAGCACAAGCCCCTTCCCCATATTTTTCCCCTCCCCACAGCCCAGCCCAGCTCCTTCCCCTCCCCGGGGGCCAGCTCTAGGTTTTTTGCTGCCCCAAGCAAAACATTCCCCCCACCTTTGTTGTTGTCTTTTACACGTTTGCATTTTGCAATGGGGTTTTTTTGGTTTTCTTTTTTGTCTCGGCATTTTAGCCCTATAAATAACAAATAGCATTTTCATTCATTTTTTTCCATAAAGGCAAAGGCGCTTCAAGTGAACTCCCCCTTTCACTCACTGCTGGGTCGCAGCAGCCTTTTTCCTGGCCTGTCCAGTCCCTCCCTATGGACAAGCACCCTGCACTGCCCATTCCAGACCCACAGGGGAAGCAGGGTGCAGGGACAGCACACAGCCAGAGGGGTGCAGGGAACAGTGGGGGAGTACAGGGGGGCACAGGGAACGGGCAGCACACAGCTGGGGGGAGGGATCGGGGGTAGCAGGGTGTGGTGGAGGCACGGGGAATGGGACGTGGGGAATGGGAGGGGCAGAGGGATCGGGGTCTAGGGGCAGTGCAGGGAATGGGCAGCACAGAGCTGGGGGGGCAGGGATTGGGGGGAGCAGGGTGTGGGGGAGGCATGGAGAATGGGATGCGGGGAACGGGAGGGGCAGAGGGATCGGGGTCTAGGGGCAGTGCAGGGAATGGGCAGCACAGAGCTGGGGGGCAGGGTGTGAAGGCAGTGCAGAGCCAAAGGGTCACAGGGAAGAGAGAGACCAATGGGTCTGGGGTGCAGGGGAGGCATGTGGAACGAGCGGCACGGAGATAAAGTGGGGCTGGGTGCGTGGCAGGACTGGAGCAGGTGGGGCGGGCCCTGGCTGTGCCGCGCGCTGCAGCCAGCTCCCAGGGACATGCGGCCAGAGCCAAGCTGCCGCGGCCCTTTAAAATCAGCGTCCTGGCATCCCGCCCCGCCTCCTCGCACCAGAGCTGCACGCAGGCAGCCCGGTAGGAAGAATCGCTGCACTTCCCCCTTCCCAGCAGCGCTGTGCTCCTCCGCCAGCCAGCAGATCAGATGAGGCCGCGCTGCCTGTAGTGCGGGCTTCGGCCCATTCTCCCACCGGGCCAGTCCACCCCTGCACTTGCCGGCTGGAAAAATCTACTCGCCAGGGGCAAGCGGGCGAGTGCATTTGTCGATCCCTGGGGATAGGTACCAGTTTAAGGGCCCAGTCCTGCAAGAGTCTGAGCACTCCTGAAAGCTGCTAAGTACCAATTCCCATTTACTTCAATTGAATTACTATCTGAAAGGATTCTTTAGCTTAAAAAAACCCCACACCCACAATTATTTAAATATTTATTCTGTTAAGATGAACATCGGCTGTCCCTTTGAACTAGGGATGTAAGCAACTAGTCGACTATCTAGTAAATATGAGCTTATCGGATAGTTGAGTAGCGACTCAACTTGTCGCTCTCCCTCCACTTATTGCCTCTATCAACGGGATGGGAGAAAGAGCCGATGCTGTGGGGAGCCAGCTTAAAAGCTGGTTCCATCCAGCACTGTCTCTGCAAGGGAGGCGGACACACCAAGGGGAAATGGCGTAGTCAGTCCCCGCTCACGCTGGTTCTGACTGCTGCGCTTCTGTTTTTGAAATGTAGCCAGAGCCCCACAGGGTTCTTCCTACATTTAAAAAGCTGAGGCGCAGCCAGGATAGCGAGTGCCCGACCTTCCCCTTATCGACTAATTGAGTAGTCGATGGAATTTCCGCTGACCACTCCGTTAGCTGATTGATCAAAATTTAACATCCCTACTTTGAACCGTCAAGTCCAGAGGTAACATGTCACTGCTGCAGTCAATAGGAGTTCTGTCATTGACTTCAGCAGAGCCTGAATGTCACGCCTGATACATAACAGATCCACATTCTGTTTGCCTTTATTCCTTTCACAGCTTCTCTTCTATGTTCATGGAGAATTTATTTAAGGACCATCAGTATTTGACATTTCAGCTCCTGTACTGGCTTTCTGCCTGCAGGCCCAATATTAGCAAGGTTTCATTGAAAGTGTGGACTCTCCTGTCTGCTTTCTGATGCTCCCAGAATACTAAGTGACAGTCCCACAGCCTTTAGTGGTATTTACTGAAGTGGGGATTGAAAGCAGGATTGGTAGAGAGGAGGGTGAGAGGTGAAATAATTTGCTGACATCTGTCCCTGCCACACCTGATGATCTAGATCTTCATGTCATTTCTATGGAAAGGCTATGTGCAACATGATTCCACAAAGGCACCAGTCCTCTCTTCCCTAGTCACCAGCCCAGAATTCTGAAGTGTCCATAGCCTTAAGTCTACAGATAGAATGATCTGCCCTGAATTACTTTTTGGCCCACTTCTGTTCTCCCATTAATGACTGGGCCTTAGTATAGATTGAAATAAGATGAGATCTAAAGGATAATATGAAATTAATCAGATCCTTGATTATTCCTCTAATTCAGAATCTCTAGAAATAAAAATTTCCTACTGAAAAGCCCCTACACAAAAATGAAGCTATAAATTATGTAAAACACAGCTTTAAAAATCTATTCAGAGAGCATCAAGACACTATCCCAGAAAGAGTGCCAACTTTTTAAAATTAAATCATTGCAAACGAATTTTGGTTCCACTGCACATCTGGCATTTTGTTATAGTTAAGGTTAGATTCTGTCACCAGTATTTTTAGAAAGTCAGGGACAAGTATTGGGCAACATACTAAAATTCACAGAAGCCCATGACCTGTTCCTGACTTTTACTAAAAATACCTGCGAGGGGTGGGGGGAAGGGAGACAGAGTGCTGCAGGGGCTTGCAGCTGTTCCAGCCAGCGGGCTGAGCAACCCCAGCCAGCCCAGGATTGCTACTCCAGCGGGCCTGGGGGCTGACCACTGGTTTGCTGTTTCAGTGGCCCTGGGACTGCCTCATGAGAAGTCATGGAGGTTCCAGAAAGTCATGGAATCCATGACAATCATATCCTTAAGTAGGTTGCAAAGTCATAGTTGCTGTACACCTTAGAACGGAGATTTCAGTAACTAGTTTTTAAACTGAAGAAGGATCTTCCGAAATTGCAATTAACAGTGCTAAGCACAAAAGACTGAAGATTCTCATCTCAAACTGGAATCTTCTAGCATATAAAAGAAGAGCGGTGTCATAACTGGGATGAGGGAAGAGAAGGGGAATTAGCAACCACAGAATTTTCATTGAAGTACCATGCAGGGGTGAGTGTGGTAACCCCTCTCAAAGTACTGTCTTGGCATTCAGCTTAGGAATAAGTCATGCTTGCCAACACTTTTTATATTTCATTCATACATGCTATTTGTGATCTCAACACTGTGTTTATGAAGGTCAAATTCCATACTGAAAACACCTTTATAAAAATAAAAGGTTAAATAAACACAATGGGAGAAAAACTTAGGCCATGACCTTTCCAGTTCAAATAAAGCAAGAGAAAGCCAACTCCCATTCACCAATGCTGCATAATGCACGAAAAGGCATCTCTCTCATCTCACTCCTGCAAAGATAAAATGTGCTGTAGTAGAAGAATATTTTTAATAATAATATTGATAAATTCCCCATTCCCCAAACATTTAGTATTTCAGAAAAATTATTTTAAAACCCCCCCTCAAACTTTAAAGAAAAATAGAGACCAAGATAAATGAAGGGGAAGATTAAAAAGCAAGGTCCAACAGTGGTCTTAAAGGAATAGGATAAACCTGATCATCTGTTCTCTTACATGTGATGGGAGGGACCTGAAAAGCAGGTAGAATGTGAATGCAGAAGTCCTTCAGAAAGTGGTTGAGATTTTAAATAGAGCCTACATCATGAACGGCCTTAAAAATCAACAGTGGCATTTTAGAGCCCATCTACCTCTTTATAAGCAACCACATTAAAGAAAATAATGCAAGCATAAGGTGATTATAATTGCTCAAACCAGCAGGAAAATCCACTTGCTGCATTCCAAACAAGCTTCAAGTGGAAGAGATGCATAGTGCTGGCAGCTCTGTTAAAGGGGAATTACAATTATCACACCTCTTGGCGAACAGGGCACGTTTTGCTGTTACAAGGTCATCACCAGGATAAATAAAGGTGCAGCCAGCATAAACGGTGCGACTGGAAAACATGCTTCATGCCACTGCATCCTACACTTGGCTTGTGAGGGAGAGGACATGGTCAGGAGTGACAAATATCAAGATTCTCAACTTTACTCGCCACTTTTAAATGAGTTCCCGCAGCAAGCAGGGCATGACGGAGGGGAAGGAACCCTTGTGAGAACAGTGTCTGCACAACAGCCCTCTCTTTCTGGCATGGAAGATGAGGTAAGACCAGCTCATCAAACTCAGTGATCAGGAATTCCTCAGAAGCCAAAATCATCATAATTAGTGATCCAAATCCAAAGGTCATGCTCTTCAGTCACTCCTCATTCTTCTACATTGTTGTATCAGCAGATGTTAAAATTGTCCAGAATATGCTGGACGCAAACTGTAATTTTGACAGGTCTCTTGAACTGCAGACAATTTGCATGAGTAAGAAGAGTAAGGACTGAACTCCAAAATGTACAATGTTACAAAGGATTTACAGGGGAAATATTGAAAAGCAACATTTTTTTCTTCTTGCAAAACACATGGCCACTAACATTTTCTTAAGCTGCATTTACTACAACAACCTAAGTACAGAAGAAAGACCCTCTAAGACCACAGTGTCCAACACGCTAGCCATATGTGGCTATTGGGCCAGTTGAGTGTGGCTGGTTCCCTATAGCAGTAATCACTATAGTGGCTACTGCTTCAGTTGAACACCACAGCTCTAAGACTTCCCTATTAATTATCATATTTAGCTTTTCCATAGTTCTTCCAGAGAGGACAAAACAAAAAGGCAATTAGGGAAAATGTAGGAATGAGCCAGTGTTATATGAACTTTCAAAAGAGGGGTAGGGAACCCTTTTTCAGTCAGGGGCCACACACACACACACACACACACACACACACACACACCCCCACCCCCAAACCCCTTGCTTACTCCAAGGTGGAAACAATAGAAAACCTCCACACAGCTCACTCACGATTAACTTGGTGCACACTGCCCTCTAGCCCTTGCCATGAACTGGATCAAATTAAGCCATGGGCTGCGGTTTTCCCACTCTTGGATTCAAAGAAATACAATATTGTAGAAAAGTGTGGTCTGTGACCACTTAGCAAAATTCTTGGCATGCCCCCTTGCAAAAATTATTGCCCATCCCTGTTTCATGCAGATCAAAAATGGAGATCCACACTTCTAGCTGTAAAGTCACTATATGGCTATACCGCAAGCCAGTATCTTCTTGGAAAACATAGCTGTAATTTTCTTGCTCACCAAGCTGATTCCTTTGAGGCTATCATATTGTGGCTTTTCACAGAACATGAAGACACTTGCCCTTTATGCTCAAAGTAGAAGGTGACCTGCATGAAGATTGCATCAATTGGGCGGAATTGACCATGTTCTGAGGAAACAATGACATCCACAAAGAGTGAAGGTCTTGGAATACATTTGAAGACCTTCTGCCAACAGTTTTCTTGCCAAGGATCATAAGAATGACAACATGCTCTACCAAGCTTCTTCTGTTCATTATGTAATTTTCCGTAAGAAGGAGGCTTGTCTTCCGTGCTCCAAAGCTTGCTGTGTCCATGAACACAAAGCATAGATGACCAGTCAATTTCAAGAAGCAGCAACATGCTGCCACTCATGAAAGGAAAGCAAGTAGCAAACAAGTAACCAGCCAGTCAGTCACTTCACAGGCTTTCTTTACTGCCTGAATTTTCATCTTGATTTAATTATCATAGGGTAGTTCTCGGGTATCACTTCCTAAAATAGCACTTCATCCATATGGATTATTTTTCCACACTATAAAAACACTTGTTTATGTTGCACCCCATTAATTGATAAGATTTCCCTAAGACCAGTTGCGCACGTGCGCGCACACATGCACGCGCACACGCGCACGCACACAGACAAAGACGAGCAAGCCTCTTTAGCATCTCAGGATTGCAGCCCCTTTTTAATTTTATGTTTACTTTTGAATCAGAGTCAGGGTATCTGTGTTTGAAAGAAGCACAGGAATGTCAGGGACGGTCTAGGAACGCTTGGTCCTGCCTCAGCCTGAGGCGACAGACTAATCTCACAAGGTCCATTCCAGCCCAAATGTTTCTACAACTGTTTATTGTTGTCTAATCAAAGACAATGCTGTTTATCACATAGTTATAGTGAACAGTCATGCTTGTTCATCAGTTGTAGGTGTTTAAGGCAAGACTCCTGACTGGGAGAAGTACTGGCACATACCTTTCCTACACAAAAGGGTGTATTACTACTAATCCATTTCCAAAAGATATAGTTTAGGGCAGTGGTAGGGAACCTTTTTTCCTGTCATGGGCCACTATCCCACAAGAAAAACAAACAATTACGGGCCACTCACATGCACAAGGGTGTACATAGGCTTGGGGTTGCCATTATGCTCCATTTCTCCCCCAACTCCAGCCTTGTGGGGAGATGGGGAGGGAAAGAAGGGTATCCCAAGACAGATGAAATTAAGCAACTGGTCATTGGCTACCCACCAATGATTTAGGGAGTTAACAAAATACAGTTTCTACACTCATAGAAGAGTGAATTGGTGGACCCTCATTGCTCTAATTCTCCACTGTCTTATGTAGTCACTCATACCAATGTGAATTGAGTGTAAAATACTTGCAAAATAAATAGATAGCCTGTTACAGCCACTTTGCACTTCTTTTGACTGGAGTAAGAGACGGTATGAGGTACAAGTTTAAAAAAAACCAACAGAACCAGTGGATGGGATTTTCAAGACTATTTATTATTGGCTAAATCCTTCTCTTATCCCGGACAGTAGGAATTTTTACCATTGACTTGAAAAAGGACAAGTGTTAGGTCAATGCTGAGCATTTTTTTAAATAAAAGCACCATGTGGTTCTAGTGAACTAAGAAGGGAGCTTAATGAGCTATTGAATACAGTCAGAAATTAATTATAGTGGTGGATGGGAGACTTTGGTAATCTGAGCACATGAGGGATAGCTGCATACATGCGTCAGTCCTCCTAAGCAATGCTGATAGTCTGTTTGCATCATTGCAAGGCAATGAGCATTGTCAAATGATGTGAGATCATTGCTGGAAGGGCCGCATTCAGAAGGGTTACATTTATGGCAGATGCCATTCAATGCGACAGTATTCTAGGCATTCATAGTTGTGAAAGGTCATAATTTACAACAATCACAATCCATAACCTACTATGCCTCTGAGCCATTGATAACCATCACAACTATTCAATGAATCTCTTTACAGTTAACATCTGTGACCCATCTTTAGTCAGAATAAACTTCAAAGAGGAATAGTCTATGTAAAAAAGTGCATAGGAGCGCAGCTTTAGTTAATACTTATTTAAGCCTTGTTTATATGTTCCCTTTCCTGAAACCATTTAAGCCTTGCCTGGGTATTCACTTCCTTGAAACCATCCTCCCCAGCTACATTTGGCCCATTTCCATTTTCAAAAGTTCAAAGGCTCCCACTGAACAATTTAGTAGACTAACCCGCCATTTCAAGTAATCTTGGTAAAAGCCATGTTCAGTTAATACATGCCAAAGGGAAGATGGTTATAATAAAGAAACTAAATGGCATTTGTTGAAAAATGCTTCTCTAGTAGAAATGTAGTAAGTTATGTGGTCCACATTATTGAAAGTATCACCAAGTCATTTGATAAAGTATCCCAGGAGAAAATAACTATTAAAGAACTTGTCTTCATGCTCTAAATGTTTTCAGTCATTACCAAAAACCACTACTTCTATTTACTTCAGTCCAGTTGAAAAATTTATGTTCCTTGATTTCTGGCCATGTTACTAATCCATTATGACATTCTATTCCATACAAATAACTGAGTCATAAAATAGGTGAAGCTGTGAGACTTACTTACAACCACCATTCCCCCCATAAAACCTAATAATTGCATACACATATCAGCGCTGTGAAAGGTTAACTGGTTAGCATCAGCTGTTACTGGTGGGGTCCCAGTTAACCAGTGGTGTGCCGCAGGCAGGGGCTGTTCCAGCCAGGCTGGGCTGGAACAGCTCTCCCTGCCCACCCTACCTTTATCAGTTAATTGGTTAAACACAACATTTAACTGGTTAACCCCTTGTTTCTCAAACTGTGGGTCCCAACCCTCCAGGGGGGCATGAGCAACTTAGAGGGGGGTTGCGGTATCACAAAGTTTGAGAACCCCTGGGTTAACCAATTAAATGTGATTTTATATCCCTAAAAGATATCGTGGGTGCTCTTCATACATGCAGGCCCACCGACAGGAATGGCAAAGGAAACAACTGCCCCAGGGCCCAGCCATTCAAAAGGGCTAGGACTCCCAGCTGCCACTACTGAAGCAGCATCCAGAGCCCCAGGCCTTTTAAAATGCCACACAGAGCGATCCAGGCAGTGGTAAAGGCTGAGTGGGCGCCATGGTCCGGACAGGGCTCAGGGCTGGCTACCCCAGCCTGCTCCTTCGAAGTACATGGGGCTGCCCTCCTTCCCTTTGCTCAGGGGCCCAGTGAGACTGTCTGCTCACTTGCATGAATGAGGGGGAAGAAGGCAACAGTAAATCATGATAATAACCAGAATGGCTTCATGTGGTTGCTGTTGTGTATTATACTTCACAGTTAACTGGGGACCTGATTTCACTGACTTAAATGGAAGTTGGAATAGAGTTTAAGGGATAATAGGTCTAGTATTCCACTGAAATCAATAAACACCAGTATAAAAATCAGAATAAAATGAAAGGAGAATCATTTTCAACAAGGATCACTTGATAATTACCTCTTCTGTTCACTCCCTCTTGGGCATTTGGTATTGGCCACTTTCGGAAGACAGGATACTGGGCTAGATGGACCTCTGGTCTGACCCAGTATGGCTATTCTGATATTAACATGACAAAAATAAGGGGGTTTCATTATCACTAATGGTCTCACTAAAGTTATTGTTCAATTAGCTAGCAAAATGACTTCACATTTTGTGTTCAATTTCACAGGTGGAGTCTTTAAATTTATTTTAACTTGCAAAAGTCACTCAAAGGGATGAATTATCAAGATGATGTGAAGAATTTTAAACTGATATTTTATCACCAATACTAGGGTGCTCTACAGTCAGTGGTTTCACTGTCTGCTTTTATGAGCTTTCCAAAAGAACAGGTAATCACTGAAATCTTAAAAAACATATTGTCTCTTTTGAATCCTTCAACTTTAGCATGGTAAAGAATGAACATTTCAGCTTTTCTGATACTCTCATAATAGCTGAAACAAAACTTGTTCTCTTATTTGAATTATACTAGGTAAGTGAAGGAGAAAACAAAGAAGCAATTTGAAAATATTCCTCCTGACTGCATACAAATAATCTCAGTCATTCATTAACACAAGAATCATAAAAAACAACTAATGGTCCTGCAGCACCGTAGAGACTAACAAAAATGTAGAGACTAACAAAAATGTAGATCGTTGCAAATTTAACTGTCCAGAATTCTTATTTAGAAGCTCACAATATCCCCTTAGGGCCAGAATTTAAAATCTTTACTAATACTCTTGAACCTCTTTAATCCAACAACCTTGGGAAATAGGTTATTCCAGATCCAGGAATTTTCCAGATCCTGGGCATTTGGCATAATGAAGGGCAAGCAAAGTCTATTATTAAAGCTTTTGTATGTACAAACCATTATAGAGTACTGTAAATGTATAACATGTCATAAGATACGTCCTTAATGTACTATATTTAAACTGTTACTGGAGGTGGAAGTGGGGGTGCAGAGTCTGAGCGGGCCATGCAGGGTGGGGTGGGGTCCGAACCAGAGGTGTTCCCAGCTCTCCCACACTCAGGTTAAGGAGGTTCAAGTTTACTAAACAGTACCTGACTCCACAAATAGTTCCAGGGAAGTCAACAGGATTAACTGTGAAATAAAATGCTACTTAAACCAGAGCAAAGGTGCCAGAATCTTTGCCTTAACTTGAATGGGTAATTCTAAATGTAGGCCCAACACTTAGGGCCATATCAGACCTTTCATGCAACACATATATTGAAATCAATTGGAGTTTGACTCTGTTGTCAGTAACAGAACACTAAATCAATCATTTTCTTTCTTCTCAGGAAAAATTACCCTAATCTTCATAAGCAGCTCCAAAGCATGTAAATGCTTATTTCTGAGAGTATTTTCATCAGATATTCTTATTAGAGAAATGTATTTCACAGTATCTCTTCAAAAGGTAGGTGCAATTGTTTCTTCTTTTTATATAGCAGCTTGTATATCCTCCCTATCTCCTCCAACTACTTTTAAACTGGTTTGTAAGATAATCATTAAAACCTGGCAGGAAAGGAATTACCTTCCATTACTATAGATTTCACATTAGATAAGAATGGAATTTTTGTTTCAATCACAAAGGAGGATTTATGATCCACTATAATTCACAATTTTCCTCCTTTTCAGATGATTATCAGCTTAAATCTGGTTTTTTTTTTTTTTTTGATCTTAAACAAGGCAGCAGAGACAATGGATAATTTCCCAAGAGATAGCAAATTTATAAGAGAGATCATTCAAAAATGTGCACTCTTCAAAAAACTATTATAGTTGCATAGGACATCTCTTAATATATTTATTTGTTCACAGTAGAATCATTCCTGACTGGAACCCAATTACACTATCAGACAATCTGTCTAACATGAGCTTTTTTAGTCAATTTTAAACATATAATATATAACATATGTTTCTGAGATCATCACAATAGTACCAAAATTACATAATTTACTTTGTCATTACGTTAAACAGTGCCTATCAATACATTTAAGAATATTTACAAAAAAATAAGTGAATTGTTTTATAAAATCTGTATTAAATCAAGAAAATCTGTCACACTGGATCCATACCCAAGTAATTCCAATGACTTCTGTGGAGGTACTCCTGATTTGGGAGCAGGGGGAGGGGGGCAGAGGGAGGTGGAGAGAGAATCAGTCCCTTGGGCTTCCATTATACTGCACTGCTTGTGCTGAGTTGTGATTGAATTCATAAAATGAGTAATAAATGTAATTCAATTATCATTCTGAAACTGAGGTATTGTAAAGAGTATTCCTGTTACATTTAGTGTTTCAAGCATCAAGATTTACATGAATGAATAAAGTTACAAGTGTCAGAATTGCACAAAAATGGTTGTCATCAGTCAACAAAATTTATCTTCCATGGGCTAATTTACAAAAATACATTTCAGACCTCTAAAGAACTTCAACACAAGCAACAATACTTTCTACAAACCAACGCCTACGTCCTTTCAGAATGCTGATGAAATGGTGAAAATATAGTTCTCAGAGTTAATTAGAACTGAATGTTGTCATGATGATTTAACTGTTTTGGTGCTCTACAATAATTTCTTGTGTTTAAAGGCCTAAGACCACCAGCACTGCTCCATTTTTAAGGCAACAGCTCAAGTGTTTTCCAAATCCGTTGCACTGTGACCTCTTTCTGACAACAAAAATCACTACACAGCCCCAGAAGGGATGACAGAAGCCTGAGCTACACTGTCTCAGGTTGGGGGAAGGGCAAAACCCCAGCAACCCTAAGACAGCCCTGGGGACCCCATTAAAATAGAGTCTCAACCCACAGTTTGAGAATTGCAGGTTTTAGCTTGTTACTACATTGTCAGGAACCTTCTCTAGTAGCTGAAGTAATCCAGCATTCAGACTACCAGTCCAATACCCAGGAACTTAAGAGTCCACACAAATTTCTTTCAGCATTAGCCTGACCAGCACTGTTTATTTTTTATTAAACACACTCTTTCCTTTGATGTGCTGCAGAATTCTCTACAACCCTCTTCTAAATAAGCTTCATTCTGGAACGTAGTGTCTAAGGACAACAGAACTGAGCCCTGTGTTAGTCCTATGACAATAATGTTTTATGACCATCAATAATATTTCAAAAATAAAGGCACAAGGACAAAGCTTAGCCTCGTAGTGTATTAAAAAACTTAAAACAAAGTAAACAGACATCTGATGATAAACTCTTATTTTCCACCAAGCTTTTAAAACCTTCCTAGTTCTGCTAGGATTTTCTAGCACCTTTTTTCTCCTGGTTTTTGCCTAAGGCTAACAAAATCCGCTAATTCTGATTAATTGGAGGGCCATTTATAAATTGAGTATTTATTGAAACTAAGACAGGCTTACTTAAAAGCTCCATTTATGAGGGCAAGTAGAAATAACATGACTCCTCTCTATCTCTCAACTGCTTCTCTTTACATGGACATATTTGGAGTAAGAGATGGATTTCCCATAAGCATGCTTTAAAACAAAACAAAAACCAAAGAACAAAATTACCCAGACAGTTAACACAAAGAGAAAAAAAAAAACCTTGAAAGAAGGCGGGTTTTTACTGATGTCCATAGTTTAAATTATACACATCTGAAAAATAAATCTGTGTGTGTCTTTCCAGGCAGGCTGGGTGGACTTAACCAACTTTAAATAAACATTACAGGGCTAAGGTATCAAATGATTTAATGCACAAAAAAAGGACTGCAGTGCGTCAGAGACAAAAGGCAGCTCCTGGCCTCACTGCATTGCCATGTACTGAGGAGAGGGGGCAGATGGCCCTGCCATTGCCCCTCACCCTCCACTGCACGGTACTGAGAGGGCAGGCAGTTCTGCCATTGCTCTAGCACCCCTACCCCCCCCCCCTTTCCATGTACTAGAGTAGGGGCGGCTTTGGCATTTGGCGTGTACTGAATAGAGCTT
Organism: Pelodiscus sinensis; assembly: GCF_049634645.1. Classification (NCBI taxonomy): domain Eukaryota; kingdom Metazoa; phylum Chordata; order Testudines; family Trionychidae; genus Pelodiscus; species Pelodiscus sinensis. The sequence goes on from NC_134718.1 coordinate 58,608,761, forward strand.
GTTGCCCCACTACAACACCACGTACCGAGGGGAGACCCGGCTGCCCCCTCCCCATGTGCTCCATGGGAAAGCTACTATCCCCCTGGTATTTCCCATATATCTAGGAGAGGGGAATCTGCCCCCCCCCAATTTGCCGTGTACCAAGGCCCGCCCTGCGCATTTGCCATGTATCAAGGGGAGAGGAGGCTGCTCCCCTCAGTATTCGCCATGTACCGAGGGCAGGCCCGGCAGCCCGTCCCTTTGTCCCCCTTCTCCCCACGCAGCCCTGCTCTGCCCCCCGCCGTGCCAGGCGCTGCGCACGGAGCAAGCTCCCGACCCTTTCCTCCAAAGTCCCCGGCGCGGAGCCCCCCCGCGGGCACCTTGTGCGGCTCCGCCAGCAGCCGCGGGTCGCTCCAGGTGGTGGTGCGGCTGTTGTGATCCACGAAGAAGGGCCAGCCCGTCTGCGGGTCGATCTTCACCTCCCAGCCCGGCGGCAGGGGCTCTCGCTCGGCGCTGCCCTCCATCTGCCCCAGGGGCGAGTGCGTGGCTGCGCTCATGCTCGGGCAGGACGCGCACCCAGCCAGCCCATGCGCTGGAGACTCAGGCGGGGACGCCGGCCAGGCCGGCACCTTTATCAATCAATGGGCGGAGGGAGGGGGCAGCGAAGGGGGTGGAAGTGTCTGGAAAGAGCCGCGCAGGGGCCAGGCGGAGGAGGAGGAGGAGAAGGGGGAGGAGAAGGAGGTGGAGAGACAGAGCAACTGGCCGGCGCGGCTGGAAACTTCTGGTGGTGTCGAGCAGAACTTGGTTGCGGCGGGGCGGGGAAAGCCTGCTTGAGTCACCCTCCGGCTCCTCCGCCTGTGGGGTTAGCCCAGCCCAACTCTCCGTGCTGCCGCGGCGTGTCCTCGCTTCTCGGGGGCGCTGGGACGGAGGCGGGGAAAGTTCACCCCCCCTTTTCTCTGGGGAATGGCCGAACAAGGAGCTCAAGTTACAGAGGGGGAGGTCTCCGCTGGATATTAGGAAAAACTATTCCCCTAGGAGGGTGGTGAAGCCCTGGGATGGGTTCTCGAGGGAGGTTTTGGACTCTGTATCCTGAGAGGTTTTTAAGTCTGGGTTTGACAAAGGCCTGGCTGGGGTGATTTAGTTGGGATCAGCCCTGCTTTGGAATCGATAACCTCCTGAGGTCTCTTCCAGCCCCCTGAGTCTATGAATGGGATTGCAGTGCCTGATCAGGGTCTTTGGCAGAAGTGTTGCTAGCCCCTTGGGGACAGTAAAAGCAAGAGTATTTTTGCCTCCCCCCACACCGCTGTGTGTGGCTGAAATCATACAGGTCATATAAAAATACCACAGAATCCATGATCTCTGTGACCGCTCAGTGCCTTAATAATAATAAAAAGTGAGTAGCCCTCCCCCCTTCTCCCATTTGAGCTGTTAGGGACCCTGCAAGTGCTTAGTCTCCTTATGCCTAGGGCCAGCACTGGTTTTTGGGCATTGGCAGAATGTAAAGGATTAGTGGCCTGGGTGCCTTTGCCTATAGCAGTCGATCAGTAATTTCTGATAGATAAAAATCTCACATATCTACAACACCTAAACAGCACCTCTGAATCACACCTGTGCAACCCCACTGGGCCAGATGCATCCTAGGAGTAACTTCATTGTGGCCAGTGCACAAGGGATAAAGGTGCTTGGACTGACTCTTCTCTTGTTTACAAGGTGTAACATTGATTTCAGAGAACTAGTCAGGCCCTGATCCTGGAAATGTGTAAGTGTATACGTAAGTTCAGTCTCTGAGATGCTTTTGCTCACCCACGTTCCACTATAGGTAGATGTGTAACACCAACTGGCAGAACTGAACCTGGGACCTCCAGAGCTAATCTCTAAGGCTGTAGAGTAGTGTTTCTCTACAGAAACAAACTTTTTAAGACTGAGAAACACCAAACAATTTTTTTTACGAGGGACACCAAGGATTTTTTTGTTGAACAACAACAACAACAAAAAAACAGCCATTTTGAACTCTGTTGTTCTCCACGGCACACCTCCGACTGCGTCGTGGCACACCGGTGCTCCCCAGGACACAGTTTAAGAAACACTGCTGTAGAGCAAACTCTTTTGCTCTCTCTGGTCTAAGTGCCACTATATAGGACAGTGAGCCACATCCAGCAAGTGTGTGGGTTACATTTACACCTCAAGCATGGGCAGGGAGTTCTATGGGCTCGGGGTGCCCAGGCAGCACCAAGAATATTCCTGGCCCAGGCCTGGCTCTACCAAAGTTCAAGACTGAGTCTCTCTCCCACCCGCCACCCTGCGCTCCCCAGCCCAGCAAGACCCCCAGCCCACCTGCTATTCCTGGGTCATCTAAAATGGCCCAGGAAACATCACCAACAGCACTCCTCACCACTTGCTCTGTGCAACTGCTGCTATGTGTCCCTGTGACCCCCTTGGGAGAAGGTTGTCTCTGCGCATTGCCCTTGCCCCAAGTGCCCCTCTAGCCCAATAGGAAGCTCCAGGGTGGTGCCTGCAGAGAGCAGTGCACAGAGATCTCTGCTCCTTATGCTTAGGGGCTGCTGTCAAAGAGGAGCGCCCTACGTAAGTGCTGCAACCTCCATCCCCTCTCCTAATATCAACTCCTGCTCCCCACTCATTCCCAGAGCCTGCAACCCCCCCTCTCCATCTCTTTCCCACACCTACACCTTGCACTCCCTCTGGCTGCCCAGAGGGTAGATGGTATAGGCCTCCATCTTTCTCATCTCAATATTGTGACAAAGCCTTGGGCAACAGCAGGTGATCCAGGATTCTAATCACTGCAGCATCAGTTAGTTGCCCAATGCACACCACTATATGAGTTCTGTGCCAAATTGATAGATTGAAGATCAATTGGAGAGAGTGAAAAGTTAATTACTTCATTAACTCAGAGGCTACAAAGTACAGAAAAAGAGCACAGAAGGAAAGAGAGAAAGTGGAACAGCTATAGGCTGAGTTCAGGAACTGTAAGATATGACTGCCTGTATTCTGCTCTTGTGAGGGACTAAGCCTTGGTCTATGATGGTCACACTTCTGTTCCAAAGGGACAATGATCTGCTTTAGGCCTTTCTTCCCATTCCTTTAGTCCACAGCATTTTTAGGAAGATTTGCTAAGACAAAGCTAAGGTGGTAATGATAGCTCCAGCCTGGGCACTAGTTCTAGAACTCCTGCATGAGGCATCTTTTTATCAGTCCACCTGTTCCTCTTTATATAAATCTACTGGAAATAATTTCCCAGAATCAAGGCCTGGTGCTTCATCTGAACCCAGAATCTCTATACTTAATAGCATGTGATCTGGCTGAATTCTGTGGACGGATCCTGCTCAGCAGCTAAACAAGACATTTTGATTCAAAGCAGAAAGCCTCTATTAGAAAGATTTATTAATTTAGGTAAAAACATTTCTCTTCATGGTCTGTTGAGAGTCATGTTTTAGCCTTCTTGGATTCTTCTATATCAGTCAACTTGGTCTAGTTATTGTCTTCAGACTTTCAGTGGGGTCCAGTTGGCTGCTATTCCAGCATATCGTCCACTTGCAGATAGTCACTCAATTTTTTCTGCAATATATAGATTTATAAAAAGATCTGACTCACACGTTCCCACCAATTAAGAAACCATTACCCTGTTGGGGCTTGAATGTGGAACTCACATCTTTGATGGATCCCTCATTTGAGACAATGGCAACATGTTTTTTTTATTTTATCCTTCTATTAAGACAGTTTTTCTAGTTGCTATTGGCCCACAAGATGCGAAAAATTCAAGCATTAATTGCACAACCACCATATACAGGTTGAACCTCTCTAGTCCAGCCCTTTCTGGTCTGGCAATATCCATGGTCCAGCATGATTTTAGTTAGCTCAATGGCCACTTATCATGATGTGGCCACATTTTCAGCAGTCCCATAAAATTTATTTACTGCCCCAGTCCTGGCTCTCAGGGTTCTATGATGTTATTTAGCTCTAATTTACCCCCTAAATATCTTTTAAGAGTCCAGTAAGCAGTAGAAGTGCTGGTAATGCTGCTAGACAATATTGACCTCCCATAGTTTGGTAAATTCTTTGGTTTGGTACCAGTAAGGTCCCAAGGGTTTCAACCTGTATTGAGGTTCAACCTGTAGAGAGGTTCAACCTGTATTGTCTTTTATAAAGGCAGAATTACATTCAAACCACAACTAGTATTTTTCTGGCAAACAATAGTTTTGGACTTTTATATAAACTAATCAATACACTTATCAGTGATTTCCCTTAAACCTCATGATTTTCTGGGAAGATTAAACTCCACAGGCCAGATGTATGCGGAGCTATGTCCTTTCTCAGATGAAGTCTTTTTGTAAATCACCTAGACGCTTTGTGACTCTTACTAATAAGTCTAAAGGATTTTTTGCTAGTGTAACTGAAAGTAGAATCTAGCCCCAGGTTTGGGTTTGGCAATATTACCACAGGAAAATGAGTTAGAAAGGAGTCAAGTCAATAGGCTTTTGGGTGGCTCATTGTAGGCAGTTCAAATCACATGGTCCTCCTTTCCTTCTGGTTCTACAGGCATTACAGTAATCTCTGTTGATTTCAGCAGCTGGAAATGAGAAGGAGAACCAGCTATTGGAAATCCTAGGGGTTGCTGCTATATAAGAGAAGGAGAAGAAGAAAAGTCCTATCCAGGGACAGATCCTTGGTTGGTATGTGAACTGTCAGCCACCATCAGGAGCTGCAAGTGGGAGAGAAATATTCAGGGAAGAAAGGAACTGGGCAACATGTGCAAGGGAGGAGAGGACCAGATCAAAGGGAAGCAAATCAAAGGAGAGCAGAAGAAAATATAGGCTATGTCTATACTGTAGGGTATTTTTGGGAAAAGGTACGCAAACTGTGAACTGCAATTTGCGTACCTTTTTCCGATTCTTTTTTCGCAAGAGGCTTTTCCAATATTTGGTCAAATACACTGGGCCAAATGTGGGGAAAACCTCATCTTTCAGAAGAGCTCTTATTCCTCATAAAAAGGCAGGGCTTCCAGAAGAGCGTGCCCACTTTTTTTGGAAACTGATCCAAAAAAGCGGACGCGTTTCCTGGACGCGGCAGAGTTTTTCCGGGGTACCGGAAAATCTCTTTAGTGTAGACATAGCCATTCAGAAGAAAAGGGGAACAAACTCCCAGGTAGCATTGAGAAGAAAGTAGTGGAAAAAGAGACAGTAGATTAAGCCTCAAGTGTTAGAAGAGAGGAGGCCCTGTAGCTGAGAAGCATGTGAATGAGAGCAGGTTGAGAGAGAGATAAAAAAATAGAACAGATGGAAGGGGAAGATGAAATCCTAGTTACTATATTGATGAGTTTGGGCCTTTGCTAACAAAAGAAAGCTCCTTCTTGTTCAGAATCAGGTTTGAAAGATTAATCTGAATCTAATATCAGTCTGATGATCCACTGTGTCCCCACAGGCTTACTATGCTGGCCAGGTGAAGAGGCAGGGGGACAGTGTTCCTAGTGCCAAGGATGGGCAGCTAAAGAGAAGTTGCTGTGCTTCCAGGAACTGAGGGGAACTCAAGATCTGATTGTTTTGGTTGTCCCCTGAAACCTTCAGCTAATCAAAATGGCTCTACTTTGTCTACATCAGTACATATTTCCAACCCAAGGAATACCACATATTGACAGTAAAAGTTACTGTTGGAGAGAATAGATTCAAGGCTGTACTCCATCAGTCCCATTTCCAGCATTGATTTGAACTATATGGTTCTACAGGTAACACTCTACTCAATGTGCCGTATAAGCAGGCCATTGAGAAAATTAAATCCATTCAGAAATAGCTTCATAAAACATGCAAAAATTCGAAACTAGTTTTATTACATTACTAATCTCTAATGCTTCAGCTCTCGTAACCTATTCTCTGGGCACACTCCATCACTTCAAACACTTTTTAGCACACTGAATACTCATTTTTCTGGATCGCCTGTTCCTGGTACAGACAAGACAAATTCCAGCTTGAAAGAAGTTCCTGAGACACGAGGAACTACATATGATAAACCAAGACACATGGTCACTTTGGGTACGTCTACACTGCATCCCTAGTTCGAACTAGGGATGCAAATGGAGACGACTGAAGTAGTTAATGAAGCGGGGATTTAAATATCCCGCGCTCCATTAACATGATCTCGCCGGCGCGCTAGTTCGAATCACAGCTGATTCGAACCAGGAAGTGCGCGCCGGGACGCGGTAGTTCGGATTAAAGCCCTTAGTCTGAACTAATGTTACTCCTCATTTTTTTAGGAGTAACATTAGTTCAGACTAAGGGCTTTAGTCCAAACTAACGCGTCCCAGTGCACACTTCCTGGTTTGAATCAGCTGTGATTCGAAATAGCGCGCCGGCGAGATCATGCTAATGGAGCGCGGGATATTTAAATCCCCGCTTCATTAACTACTTCGGTCGTCTCCATTTGCATCCCTAGTTCGAACTAGGGATGCAGTGTAGACGTACCCTTTAAGATGGTCCAAGGGGCCCCTGCTGAGAGAGGGATACTGTACACGCATGGTTCCATTAAAGTCACATTTTCAGGGAGTGGGAAAGTGCAAAGTCAGTGAAGAAGGACAGGGTATTTGTATGAACAGTCCTAGCCTTTTGCTTGTTTAAGGGCTGGCTCTCTAGTCCATTTCATGGGGGCAAACTTTACTCAGGGGCGGCTCTAAACTAGCTGCCAGCAACTGGCGCCCTAGGCGAACTATGCAATCAGTGCCCCCACCTCCAAAGCCCTCAATGATATTGTGCCACCATTTGGCACCCCATTTAACTTGGTGCCCTAGGCGACTGCTTAGTTCGCCTATATGGACGGGCCGCCCCTGCTTCCCAACACAATATTTGAGAAAGAAATACATGAAGAGCCTTCCTGGAGATGTCCACTCCTTAATCCCCTTCTATAGGATTTTCAGGGGAAATCCAGCTCCACTATAGAGGTTTTTCTTACAATTCCTAGGTTCACCCAGCTGATTTGTCCCTGCATTTTAAATAGCTTAAAAGCTGCATAACCATTCTAAATGTCTTCCTGTTCTACATTCTTCTCCATTTACACTGCAGGTAAACTCATTGTTCTCAGTAAGATTCCTAAGAGCAGCACAATTTGGCTTTAATTGCTTATTTTTACAAATAACCACTGCACTGCTAAATAATTGTGAATACAAACCACTGTCTTTAGGGGATCTGTTCTCGCCATAGTGTTCTGCAGCACCATGTATATAATATGGCACTCATTTAAATTACTAGTACTTCTAATCATGCTTTCCTTTCACAAGAGTTACAGCTGTAAGAGTTAATGTATGAACAGTGTTCCCATTAACTTGAATGGGAATTGCACAAACACAAAAGGGGGAATAGACACCCCAGTATAGATACTACACAGGAACAAATCTGTTCCGACCTCTATGTTGTAATCACAGCACACCTCTAAGAGCTTCCCATAAGAGCTAATGCAGATTAATAAGGGACACAGCTTAAATTTAGGCCCAAATTTAAGAATTTTGTGTAGTCGAGCTTCCCTTCAAGGTCTATAGAAAATATTTCCTGTGCTTGTTTCCACTGTAATTTAAACATACAACTATGGTGTTGAAAGATTTGAAGCCCAATCACTATAACACTCAGATCCTAAAAATGAACCCGTGATCTGAAGTCAAAGTGAAACTGACTGTCCAAGCTCAGAGAAATGCAAAAAGTAAGCAAAGACAGTAAAAAGTACTCTGGATTTTTGAAATTCATGTTATTAATGCAGGGTGTTAGTAGTAATACAGGTAAATTAATGTGTTTATTTACAGTATATTAATTGTAGGATGTCAGTGTCCTTTTTATCTTGGATAATTTGGATTGTATCCCCTCAGTCAACTATTGGTATAGGAGGAGTTTTCTGTGCCTACACAGCGATCAGGAAAATCTGCCTTCTCTAAATTAGAAGATGTAGGGAGCAGATTCCCTGCATTGAGTTAGTGTTACAGGCCTCCCCCTAGTGGATAGATTGCTATTTAGTATTCATACTGCCAGTGGCTAAAACAATTAGGAATCGTTTTTGCAGTCCCGGGAGACTACTACACATTTGACTTGTCCCAGCCAAACCAAAAGAACTACTGAGGGAGCTCAGCATGTGTGATAGTGGTGAAAGACTCAGATCCTAAAAGAAAACTAGTTGAAAAGGGGAATTGAGAAGTAGGTACAGCATAATTAAAGTAGTGACAACAGGAGTCCACATGTGGAGGCGCAAGACCAAACAACAGTGTAGGTGTCTTTCTCTTAACTTTTCCACCAAGTTTAAAATCCTGATCTGCTTGGTACTGCAATACATTTTTAAATTTTTCTTTTTGCAGCTGCTAATGTCACTGCCATTGCTCTGGCCTCTGCCTTGCTGCTTAGGCATAGTTGTGAACAGTGGCTTCTTTTTATGAATGGGTATAGAAGGAAAAGGCTGATCCACAATAATGCAGACCAGATCATTAATTGTAGGAATGCAGAGAGTGACAGAAAAGAAATAGGGCAAAGGGATAGACCAGGGTTCGGAAACTTTTCTGAAGTGGCGTGCCAATATTTAACCCTCCTGCCCTGGGGCCGAGCTGCTTTCCCGGGGATAGGGAGTCGGGATGTAATAGTGTAGTTGATTAGCCGATAAGCAAAAGCTTGTAGGTTAATGCTATAGATTACATGCACTTCCCCTCACCCACCCCACCAGTAAATTTTTTAGCAGGCTGGCAAGCAGCTTGTCTCAGTTCTGGCTTGCGATAGGTCTGGGACCTACCCCTGCTGTGGCTCTGCATTTAAACTATTATTAGGAGGTAGGTGGGCAGGCAATATAGACTCAGTTCCAGTTCATGCCGGGTCCAGGAGCTCAGACACTTCCCTCCTGCCTCAAACGGGCTGCTGCCACCCCTGTATCAGAGGCAGCAGCACAAGGTGACAGGCAGCCAGTCTGGGAGGGGAGCTGGTTTCTAAACTGGCTCCCCTCCTAGATCAGCTCCTGCCTGGCACCCTGCGCTGCTGCCTCTGTGCAGAACAAAGTGACAGAGGGCTCCTTGGGAGTGGGGCCGGAGCACACTGGCTGCCAGCTCCGCCCCTGGGGACTATAGAATAGTCGAGTAACTGATAAGAATTCATGAGGTTACTCGATTATTCAGTTAACCGATATTTAACATCCCTAGTGGGGATGGGCTCTCTACACCACGCAGCCCGCTTGGTCTCCTGCCCTGGGCTCCGCTCTAGCTTTTCCTGTGGGGAGCAGAGGAGCAGCGCGCGTGCACTTCCCCAGTAGCCAGATGCAGCACAGAGCAACAGGAAGTGGTGCTGGCTCCAATCTTGCAGGGGGCGCAATGCTGGATAGCCAGCACAGGCTGGGGTCATAGTGGCTCAGGGGGTTCAGGGAAATAGGAAGAGGCAGGTGGGTGACCCCAGGGTGTCCAGCCCAGCTGGGGGTGAGGTCCTGTAGGGGACCATCCATGGTGCCCTCACCTTCCTGCCAGGGACCCAGGCACCCGGGGCCAATGCAGCTTTGGGGCATGGCGACCCCCCACGCGTTTCCCTCTCCCCTCAGCTGCCCAGCTCCGGGCAGCAGCCCGGGCAGCCCTCACCCTCTAGCACAATGGTTCTCAAACTTTTTGGTCCATGGATCGGGTGGCTCAATGCAAACCTTTCCACAGACCACCCATTGGTAATGGAAACTCACCGTTAATTACATAGTTATGCCTCGTATCAGAGGGGTAGCCGTGTTAGTCTGGATCTGCAAAAGCGGCAAGGAGTCCTGTGGCACCTTATAGACTAACAGATGTATTGGAGCATAAGCTTTCGTGGGCAAAGACCCACTTTGTCAGATGCATCTGACGAAGTGGGTCTTTGCCCACGGAAGCTTATGCTCCAATACATCTGTTAGTCTATAAGGTGCCACAGGACTCCTTGCCATAATTATGCCTGAGCCATTTTGCTAGTGCTGCAGTTAAGGAGAATGGTTTCATTTAAATTATTAAACAGATTAAATGTTTTAACTTTCTCATGTTAGTTTATCAAACTTCATTTTAAATTAAGTAAAATATTAATTTATGCCCAAAACAAAAGGTTTCGATATTTTCTTTATTTATGGCAGGAGTGGGGAACTTTTTTGGGGTCAGAGAAAAATCATTTGGGGACCACACAAGTGAGAAGCAAACTATTCCAAAAACCACCAACCCTCATTGATGTGGCCCCCAAATTAGACACCTCCCTCCTCTGGTGCTAAAGCCCCATGAGGTGAGGGGAAGGGACAGGGAGGACTGAGGTTCAGGGCTTCCCATAGGCCAGATTTACGTTTTTTGGGTTCTGGAGTTAGTGGATTTTATGGACCCTGTTAGGCTCTGAGGTGGGGACAGAAATGTGGGGTTCAATGTGCGGGACAGGACTACCAGTGAGTGGGATAGGGATGGGGGTGAAGGATCTGGGCAGGAGGTGGGGTGAAGGAGGGAGTGAGGGTGCGAAGTCTGGGTGAGAAGTAGGGTGCCGAAGCAGGCTGGGAGTAGGGTGTCTGGTCAGGGGGGAAGGGAGCAAGAGCAAGGGAGGATGCAGTATATCGCTGGGAGGGAGGGTACAGGAGCAAGGGAAGGTGTAGGAGCAAGCTGGGGGCATGGAGTCTTGGTGGGGGCAGTAGACTGAGTGAGGGGGATTGGGCATGAGGTGGGACACTTACCTGGCATCACGCCCCGTTGCAGCAGGGAAAGCCTGTGGACAGCGTGTCACTGAGCTGCCATTCCCACAGCAGGGTGGGGAGAGGGAGGGAACTCAGCTCCCTCCTGGCCAGCAAGTAGCTCCTGGGCTCCCCACACCCGTGACTGTCCAGTTCATTTACCCTGCCAGAGATGTTGGCTCCCAGCATCCCCCCACAGCAGGACTCTCAGGGACGTTTCACAGGCTCCGAGACAGCCAGGGACCAAGCAGCATTGACACTAAGTGCAGAGAAGCAGCTAGCCCTGGGGTGGGGCAGGGATCCCCCGCTCAGTGCTGAAATGCAGCCACCTCTGGGGTGGAGCTGTGTAAAAGCAGCACTGCACAGTTGTTCAGTGGGTCTCAGGAAGAAATGTTGATTGGTGCTGACCTCAGTTCCCTGATATGATGCTAAAGGGGTCGATGTTCTGTCCCCAGCTGGGAGGGGTCTCGTTTGTTAGAGCAGGGGGTGATGTCAGAGCAACGGAGCGACCTGGGCATCCTTGTCCTCCCTGAGAGCAGGCCAGACCTGCTCTCCCCCTGCATCAGTCCAGGGCTTGCACTCTGCCTATCTGTCTGTGCCCTGTTCCCCAGCATGGGAAAGCTGTGGGCAGTCCCTGGGGTCTGCTGCTTGCACAGCCTTGTGTGTGGGGAGGGGTCACTCTTTACCATGTGCCCCCAGGTCTTACAATTTCTGAGCCTGACCCCATCACACCCCCATTACCTCCCCCATTACCTCCTCACCCTGGCCCCCACTCCCACTCCCACAGGCCCCCACTCCCACTCCCACAGGGGGGTGCCAGCTCTCTGCAGGATGTCTGTATCATCCGTGGCGGGGGTGGGGATCTGGGGTTCTCTCGGGGGCTACAGGGACAGAATCTCCTACCCCATTGCTTCATTCTCACCCAACCCTCCCCCCCCCCACACACACACTGCCTCATCACCCTCAGTCCTCGACACCCTAGATCCCTCCTGCCCATTTTGCACAGTGGCGGCTGCTTGGGGATGGTCCTGGCCAGGCACCAGGGGCAGGGCAGCTTGTTCCCCACCTGTGGGTCCCCACATGCTGGTGGGGCTGAGGCAGGCGGAGCAACAGCAGCGCGCATGAGGGAGCGGGACCTCAATTCTGCGGTTCTGTGTGGGGCCCCTGTGCTGCCCCATGGAAGCAGATGGGGAGCCAGGGCGGCTCTCGGGGGCACTGGGGGTGGACCCCCCCCATCCCATTGCTTCCTTTTCCCCGTCCTCCTCCCCACCCCGCTGTCAATCTTCCAGGATTCGAATTAGCGGGTCTAGTGAAGACACGCCAATTCGAACTGAGAGGGGGCACTCTGGTCAATGCTGGTAGTCCTGCTCCTATGAGGAGTAAGGGAAGTCAAAGGGAGAGTGTGTTCCCTTCGACTTCCTGCAATGTGGACAGCACCAAAAGTCGAGTTAAGGTACTTTGACTTCAGCTATGCAATTAACATAGCTAAAGTTGCATATCTTAATTCGACCTTATCCTGTAGTGTAGACATACCACGAGAGAGGAATGGGGAAGAAAAATAAAAAATAGAGAGTCAAAAAAATTAAGTCACACTCCAGATCTATCTACTCTTCTTCCCACTACTGTAGTATCTGAGAGCCAGCCACAAACAATCAACAGCAATATGGAGCCTCTGGCATCCTTTTCAGGATCAAAACTCTGGTTGAGATAGGATGCTTTTTGGGGGTGGGGCGGGGTTTTCAAAATAGAAATTGTGTTGAAATGAATCACTTCCTGAGTTGTTTCTGACAGAGCTAGGTCTTTCACCCTGGGCAGTAGAAGTGCATGATTTTAGATCCAAATCTCAAGTTCAGTTCCTACCAGTAACAGACCACCCACAGTCATCACATTACACTTGCATAAGTAGCCCCCTTGAACTTACTGACGTAGATTCTGTCTCCTTTATGTTGATTCTGTGAGGTGAACATTTGGGAGTCATGTCAGTAAAGGCTGTGGCTCACTTTTTCTGCATTTGGTTTGATCAGTTCTTGGTCCACATGTTGGAAGGGGTTGAGACACCCTTCCCCATTGGTTTGTAAGGTCTATAACTGAGTTGCTGCTTTTGTGGCAATGGCATTCTGGAGTGTTAGCTGGAAGGATCAGGAAAGGGCTGCACCCACACAGTATCCTTTTAACTATGCCTACGCTACAAGTGCGACAGCAGCACAGCTGCAGCACCACAGTATAGACATTTCCAACATTGACGGAAGAGGTTTATCCACTGATGTAGGTAATCCATCTCCTGGAGCAGCTGTTGCTGGGGCAACCTATCCATATGTACACCAGGGCTAGGCCATCTTCACTACAGTTCCGTGGGCTGTGAATCTTTCACATCTCTCAGCACTGTAGCACTGGTAGTAGCATGATTCAGTCCTTGCTAAAATCCAGGCCACAGAGCGATTTCTCATTGTTTTCAGTGCTTAACTGGTTTTTAATTCCCAACAAGACTTTTGTTCCTTACCAGTGATTATTCTTCTGAATAGTCTGTTATGAAGGAATTTATCAGAAGCTTTTGACAATCCAAATAAACAACACTCACCTTTACTGACTTTCAGTGGTCCCAGGAGGTTAGCCACTCAGCCTTACTGTATCAGAGAACAAATAGCCTGTTAGCAGTCTACAGCGTCTGGTCCTCTGGGCAGGGTCAAGCAATAAGCTGGCCAAGTCTCCTAGCAGGGTGAGACAGAAACACCCACAATCTATAGGTCTAGCCCTGTGGATGGGGCAGTATTTAGTCGTAAGCCTCCTGGCTGGGGCAGACAGCAAGTAACAGTGGGAGCTCTGACTCTGGCTGGGCAGAGCAGCAAGCAGACTTAGCTTCACCCTTCAGACTGGAGCAGACAGCAATCACAGTCTAGTGGCCCACAGCCGCATGGCTGGGACAGGCCACAAACAAGGCACAGGCCTTCCAGTCTAGGGTGAGTAGACTACCACCCCAATGATAGGATTAGTGAGAGTAAGTAGGAGGACCCAGGACCACACTACTCTATAGGGTCCCAGCTCAGGGCCCTCATAGTGGCAGGTGGTCCCAGTGCTGAGTCAGCTGAAACACACTGACTCACTTCCTGGCACAGAACCCTCCCCCGTCCCCCCATATGTTTCTGGCTCTCTCTCGGCCCTTGTCCCTGGCAGCTGCTGCCCTCCCCCTCCGTGAGAACCTGCTGCTAGGGGCATAGTATGAGTGAGCCAAAGTAATGCCTCCCCCACCCCCAGCAAGCTTGGCCCCTGTCTCCAACAGTTGAGCCCAGGTAGGGAGCAAAATAGCTGCCTCCCAGTCAGGCTCTTTCAGGCAGAAGTGTCTCTGTCCCGGTCCCTGCCCTGCTGCCAGGGAATGGCTGAATGTGTTGGAGTGTGAGTAAATGCAGAGAGAAAAGGACAGAATCTCTCCTTCCCACCCCAGTATGCGAATCAGGAGGTGTAGATAACCCCCTCCCATTTCCCCGCCGTGTCACATTCCTGGTAGCACAACTGGACTAATATCTGTTTCCCCTGTTCCATAGTTAAATAGCTAGTTACACAGTTTGGAAATAGTTTTTTTTTTACTAGAAATCAAAAAAACAGGGCTAATATCGCAGATTTAAAAACCTACAGCTTTTTTGATGCCCTTAGCATCACACATGTTCCCGACTATTATTATTGCTAAATTAGCCATTAAATCTGTAAGTAGAAGCCATTAATTAAAATATTAACTGCAAATGTATTTTATTGTATTTTCTTTGCAGAGAAAACGCCCCTATCAGCTGGGGAAATACACAAGGTTTACTTCTGCTGTGCAAATGAGAAAGAGGGAGTCAAACCACATTTCTGGTTCCACAAGCAAGCAGTTCAAGATTGACACTGTGGCAGGTCCATTATGCATGCATGTATCACAGGCCACATTATGCGTGTTTCACAGGCCACAGTGGACAAGGCAGCGGTGAAGTACATCATTGAGGGTCTCCACCCATTTAGTGTTGTTGAGATACCAACATTTAAAGACCTTATTCATGATCTACAACCTAACTCTACCATCATATCAAGACCTACTCTTCGTACAAAGATCTTTGATGCTGCCAAAAACATGAAGAGAAATTTGATTGATGCCATGAGTGAAGTGCAATACAGGCAGTCCCCGGGTTACATGGATCCGACTTACATCGGATCCCTACTTACAAATGGGGTGAGGCAACCCCACACTAGCTGCTTCCCCCCAGCAGACCAGGGAGACGCGAAGCTAGCGCCCCTCCCCAGCAGACCAGGGAGACGCGGAGCGGCTTTTCTCAGCAGACACTTCAGCTTGAGAATAAAGGACTGAGGGAAGTGAGATGTGGGAGAATGAAACTGAGCTCTGGAGAAATGTTTGGCTAGAGTTTCCCCTACAATATGTACCAGTTCCGACTTACATACAAATTCAACTTAAGAACAAACCTACAGTCCCTATCTTGTACGTAACCCGGGGACTGCCTGTACATTGCCACCACCATAGACTGCTGGACGACCAGGCGACGCAGCTTCATTGGTGTAACAACTCACTGGATTGATCCCAGGAATCTGTTGAGATGTTCTGCTGCACTAGCATGTAGGCATCTAAAAGGCTCGCAACCTTGGACGTTTTGGCTAGTGCCCTAAATGACATTCACTCTGAATATCAAATAAGAGAGAAGATAGTTAGAACAACAACAGACAGTGGGGGCTCGTCTACACTGGCCCCTTTTCCGGAAGGGGCATGTAAATTTCATGAGTCGTCGTAGGGAAATCCGCGGGGGATTTAAATATCCCCCGCGGCATTTAAATAAAAATGTCCGCCGCTTTTTTCCGGCTTTTAAAAAAGCCGGAAAAGAGCGTCTAGACTGGCCCCGATCCTCCGGAAAAAGCGCCCTTTTCCGGAGGCTCTTATTCCTACTTCAAAGTAGGAATAAGAGCCTCCGGAAAAGGGCGCTTTTTCCGGAGGATCGGGGCCAGTCTAGACGCTCTTTTCCGGCTTTTTTAAAAGCCGGAAAAAAGCGGCGGACATTTTTATTTAAATGCCGCGGGGGATATTTAAATCCCCCGCGGATTTCCCTACGACGACTCATGAAATTTACATGCCCCTTCCGGAAAAGGGGCCAGTGTAGACGTAGCCTGGGTGAAATTTCCTCAAAGCTTTCAAAATATTTGGCAGTGAAAACCACCAGAATACTGAAGAAGGCAGTCTCGAATCAGAGGAAGAAACTGATTGTAATGATGATAAGAACAAAGTTGAATTTCTCAAAATTGCAGACGTCCTGAGTACAACCTACCAAAACACCACTATTGTCCCTGCCACTTGTTGAACCTAGTTTTATCTGTAGGGCTGTGTCTACACTGGGCCACTAATTCTGGAAAATCAGCCGCTTTTCCAGAATAAGCTGTGAGCTGTCTACACTGGCCCTTGAATTTCTGGAAAAGCAACGATGCTCTACTGTACAAAATCAGCCACTATTCTGGAAGAACTATTCTGCTCCCGCTCGGGCATAAGTCCTTATTCCGGAACACTGTTCCGGAAAAGGGCCAGTGTAGACAGCCCAGTAGTCTTTTCTGGAAAAAAGCCCCAATCGCGAAAATGACGATCGGGGCTCTTTTCCGGAAAAGCGCGTCTACATTGGCCACAGATGCTTTTCTGGAAAAAGGGCTTTTCTGGAAAAGCAGCCTGCCAATGTAGACGCTCTTTTTCCGGAAATACTTATAACGAAAACTATTCTGTTTTAAGCATTTCCGGAAATTCATGCCAGTGTAGACACAGCCTAGATGTTGTACAGACTGAATCAAATGACACCTACAAAAAGCTGGCGAGGTCCACTTCTTGCCAAATGCCAAGTACTGTGAAATAAAACTGGATGCTCAGCTATTGGAGCAGAAATGGTGGAAGCAGAATGCAAGCTACAGTTCATTCAGCCAAATCAGACAAGATGGAACTCTGTGTTCATGGCTGTGGAGAGAATTCTGTGTATACTGAATGCACAAGGAGTAGGGGCCATCAGAAATGTGTTTGTAGTGCTCAAAATTAACATGTAACTAGCAGTTCTTTGCTTTAAACTTTTCTTTTTGTTAAAAGCCCTAATCATGCTGTATTTAACTTAACTAACAATGTCTATTAACTATTCTACAGGGCTTCTTGGCAGAAAATGGCACAGTCACGGGCTCAGTGGCAAAACCACTAAAGAGTCTCCAAGCAGAGACCAGTGCACTAATGGGATGGCTGCTTTCTACACTATACCAGCTGCACCCCAAGTCCTTTCCCATACTCCAACCCTCTGTCCCACATCGGAACCCCCTTCCACATCCTAACTCCTTCCCTCACTCCTGCCCCAGCTCAGAGCCTCCTCCTGCACCAAAACTTCCTCCTGGAGTTCACACCACTTTCCCAGCCTGGAATCCCCTTGTGCACCCCAAGCCCTTATCCCTCTGAGTCCTCACTCCATATCCTGCCCTTCCAGCTGGAGACCTCACCTTCTCCTGCACCCCAACCCTCTCCCCAGCCTGGGGCCACCTCCCACACTCCGAGTCTCTAATTTTGGGCCCCATCCTCGAGCCTACACTTCTAGCCAGAGCTCTCACCCCCTTTCGCACCCCAACCCTCTGCCCCAGCCCAGTGAAAGTGACTGAGGTTGAAGGATGATGAGAAACGGAAGGGGGTGGAGTGAACAGGGGTAGGGTCTCAAAGAAGGGGTGAGGCAAGGTTGTTTGGTTTTGTGTAATTAGAAAGTGGGTAACCCCTCTTAGAAGAGTCATGGAAAAGGACAGGACACTGATTCTTCTTGTTTTGACCTTACCCTGTAGACAAGTTTCTTCCTCAAAGCAAAAGGCAATTGGTATAAAAAAGTAAACAGTGATTTCAGGGAGAAGGTTTGAGCCCTGCTTGTGTTTTTAATTGTTTTTAAATCTTCAACCACTTGAAAATCCAGTTTCCCCTCTCTGGTTCACTAATGCTAATAATATTCATTTCCACATTCTGACTTAGCTGTGGATTCCTACATACCTGCGTGGAGGAAAGCAATTAGTTGATAAGAGGTATATGTATCTGTGCATGTACTACAAAGGTGAAATATCACAGGCTA
The DNA here is from genome assembly GCF_049634645.1 of Pelodiscus sinensis. Taxonomy (NCBI): domain Eukaryota; kingdom Metazoa; phylum Chordata; order Testudines; family Trionychidae; genus Pelodiscus; species Pelodiscus sinensis. Next base: position 58,626,505 of record NC_134718.1, read on the forward strand.
CCGGCCCAGCGCTTTAGAGAAATGCCACCCTGTAACTGGAATGAGATACGTGATAAATTTGATCTCAGAAGATATTTTATTTAAATCAAGCATGCCGATTTCTTAGAGTGTGATCAAGAAAAAAAGAGAGTTTTGTATGCAGTAGATGAGGAAGAGGATGTGTGTACAGAGTTTAATTTCCTAATTAGGAATCAAGGCTAAGTTCCTTTCTGTTGTCACTACATAGCTATTCTGGTACGCTCCCATCAGCTTCCATGGATATTTGTGTGAGGAAGGACTACAGAAAACCAATGTAAGGACTTCAAGATTTGGCAACTAGATTTTTTTTCCGTTATTCCTGTGAGATCTCACAGACTCTAAGAGCTTTGTTGTATCTCATTGCACATTTTGTCATTTGAGAGGTTAGTTCAGTTGGGAAGGGAATATCTACAAAATAATTAGCTTTTTGGGAAGGGGCCTCATCCCCAAATCCAGCCTAGCTGCAGTTGGTACAGGACCTAGAACACAAAAACGTAAGAACAGCCATACTGGGTCAGACCCAAGGTCCATCTAGCCCAGTGTCCTATCTTCTCCCAGTGGCCAATGCCAGATGCCCCAGAGGGAGTGATCAGAATAGGGAATCTTCAAGAAATCCCACTCCTGTCATCCATTCCCAGCCTCTAGCAGAGGCTAGTGACACCATTCCTACGCATCCTGGCTAATAGCCATTGATGGACCTAAACTCCATGAATTTATCTAGTTCAATGTTTCCCAAATGGTGCTCTGTGGAAATAAAAATAAGGGTTCTGCGAGAATTTGATCACCTCCCCCCCCAAACCTTCTCTGGTTTCCTGCCAGCTTTCAGACACCTCCCCTCCCCTGCTGCCACTCAGGACATGCCTGCTCAGGACATGCATGACTGCATTTTGGCTGCAAAGTCTCCCTGTTTAAGCAGAACTGACTTAAATGAAGCCTGTATGTTGTGTAGTCTTGCCTTAATCTTTACGTTCGTGTCCGTCAGGGTGAAAGAAGCTATTTGCATATATTTGTATGTTTATGCAACCAACTTAAGTTGCGACCCTTGGCATGTGCTGTATCATTGTGGCCCCCGGGGTTTCCAAAGTTGTGTAGTCCTGGTGCAGAGGCTACCTGAGGATACCCAAGGAAATTCCAGGTTTCTCTTTTGGAGCATCTCTCTGTCCCTTTTAACACAGCAGATCAGCAAACTGGAAAAGGTGAGGGGGCCAGCCACTGGCCCTATGGTCTTGATCAACACAATAATTCTTCACAATGGATCAGTTTCCTTCATAAACCAGAAATGTTTCTCAGTTCCATCAACATACATTTCACTTTTAGAGATGAAGTGAAAACTAAGAAATCAGAGCTGGGAAATAATCTCATCCTAAAGTTTCACAATCACAGTGTTTCTTCCTGGACTGTCCTGGGCAAGGACACAATTAAAAATGAGGGCATAGAAGCCAAACAAGTTTTATAATATAAACTGCATGTACAATGAAAGAAATCAAGAAGCTACTTCATAAAATTCCCTCGATAGAGTCTATAGCCAGTCAAGGTACCATGAAGTGGGCTTTATTGTGCTATCTGTAAAGCCTAGTGTGGATACAAAATTTGGATCAGCAATTGGTAACCTAGGTTGGCAAGTGGGCTGCTTGAGTGGCCCTTCTTCCTCTCAGTGTCATAACCAAGACAGTCTCCTGGGGTAAGATAGTTTTGCTAACTGCACTTGCATATCTAGAATTTGTGCAGTGTTCTGAGGGAACCATAGCAGTGCTTTGATTGGATGCAGAGGGATCGCACAGCTCTTAGAAGCACTTTGATTGGATGCAGAAGGAGCGCATAGCTCTTATAGTCAATGTTGTGTGCAATCAGCAGGCACCTCACATCATGTGCTCTTGACTTACATGTGAGTCATTTTAGTAATACCGGTAGGAAAAAAATTATGCGGATGGAAACCAGCGGAATCAGGCCACCCTGTGCGTGGGCAACAGTAAACAAAATATCTCGCGGGTCATACGTGGAATCTTAAGGGGCTGCATTTGACCCACAGACTGCAGGTTACCCACCACTGATTTGGATCCACAGCATGATAGTCAATGTCTATATGATCCATGATATGCATTCCACTTTTTACATGTATCTGCATCAGCACCCTGTAAGAGCCCTCCACAGATACAAATATTTGGATCTGCATCCAGACCGCAAAGTAAGCAGTACGACCACATCGGTGCAGAGGGATGCAGATATCCGTTGAGATAAAATGGATACTGAGGAGTCCCAGGGCTCTAGCTATTAGCTTTCTGTTGGAATCAGTGAGGAGTGGTGCTGGATAACTTATGGTTAACATAGACCTGGCAATATGTAAGTCCTATACACATTGGGTCATACCATACCTTTAGTTATCCAGCACCACTTCTCACTGATTCCAATGGAAAGCTGATAGCTAAAGCTCTGAGACTCCTCGGATATCTACTTTATCTCAATGGATATCTGAGGATAAAGTGAAACTAAGTGGCATGGATTAATCAGAGGGATGCAGATATCCTGGCATGGATTAATCACAGTAGCAGGAGTCTGTTGACCACCAACTGAGAATCCTAGAGATTCTTCTTGCCTTCTGCTGTCAAAGGTATGGATGATACATCCACCATGGAAGAAGTCACCATTTAATTGGGAGATTAGACACACTTCTGAGTAAGGATCTTAATCACACAGATTTTGTGCTTCTGATTTTCATTAGCTGGTTACTGTTCTAGCTAAAAGATGGGGAGGCGGGGAGAGAAATCATACCCTACAAACTGATAATAACTTAAATGGAACAACTAAAGAAATTCTATATTATATTCCCATCTCTAGCATCTCTGGCACTGATTTGCTGTGTGAGCTCAGGTAATTTACGTAAGCCTTTTGTATGTTTCCCTATCTGTAAAATAGGCTTAATTATACTTATTTACCTAGTTGGGAGGTGTCTTGTTGGATAATTAATGAGTGAACAGTGTTTTGACGCCCTAAAATGCTAACTGTTATGCAATGAATTAAATGCTACATGCAGCTGAGAAAATGCTGAAGCTGACCTCAAGGCACTTCCTGGTCCCTGATTTGTCTAGTTTGCACTGCTCCAGCAATGCAAAGAAGCAGGAAAGCTGGTTTAGCCATCTGGTTGGGGATTAGCTTGGCACACGGGAATCCTCAGATAGTGTAGGACTGGGGGAACTGGCTTTATATCATATACCCTCCTGGCCCTGGCCAAGGCTGACAGGGCCCTAAGACTGTTGTAGATGGGAACAAGTTCCAAGGCCCAATCAGGTCCCCAGTCAGTCTCAGAATTTGGTTAGGAAAGGAAGGGGGATAAAAGAGGTTTGAAGCCTTCCTTTCCTATTCTCCCAACCCCAGCTGCTTAGAAAGCAGCTCTGGTGTAGTGAGGATCTGTCTCCCTAGCTCTAGTGGGATATTGATTATATTTTCTGCCTCTTACCATACTTATTTTCACCCTGGCCTAAAGTAGTGTGGTGTTCTCAGTATTGTTATCACACATTATGGCTGTGTCTACATTGGCATCCCTTTCCAGAAAAGGGATGCTAATGAGACACTTCAGAATTGCAAATCCGTGGGGGATTTAAATATCCCCCACGGCATTTGCATTTACATGGCTGCCGCTTTTTTCCGGCGCGGGGTTTTTGCTGGAGAAAAGCACCAGTCTAGACGTGATTTTCCGGAAAATAAGCCCTACTTTCAAGTAGGAATAAGGGATCTTCCGGAAAAGGGCTTATTTTCCGGAAAAGGGCATCTAGACTGGCGCTTTTCTCCGGCAAAAACCCCGCGCCGGAAAAAAGCGGCAGCCATGTAAATGCAAATGCCACGGGGGATATTTAAATCCTCCGCAGATTTGCAATTCCGAAGTGTCTCATTAGCATCCCTTTTCCGGAAAGGGATGCCAATGTAGACACAGCCTATCTGTTAATACTACTTCTTACTACTGCTATGTGGATTGTTAGAACATAATGGTTAAATAAAAATTACTTATCTCTGTCCACGCATCATTTCACAGAAGAGTAAAACAGCTATTGCCATATGCACAATTGATTTTTAGCAGACCAAAATATTTCAGTCAATAGGGAGTAGAGATTACAAACTAATGGCGTAGGCAAGGGATGCTATTTTTGTAGTCTTGCTTTTACCATATCTGACTTCTGCTTGGTCCTACAGGTTTAGTTTTGCCTTTGCTGCATCAAATCCTGGAGTGTGCTTTTCTGTAGACACGTGTATGGGCTTGTTTTGATTAAGTTCATTTGAGAACCTCATGTTTTACCGAAGTAGTTCTACAGGGCAGTGAAAACAGTGTTTGCACCAGGAGTAATATATCCTTAAAAACAAGTGGCCCAGTGGTTAAAAATCATATTAAATATGCCTGTGTGTGTTTTAAAATTGGAGTACTGTTAAACTTAGTATCCCAAGAGCAAACACAGGCTTTGATAAGCCCCATTTATGAGTCTCTCTGGAGCACACCATGTCCAAAACTCTCGAGACCACCTCTACTCACCAGAGCTGTTTCCTCTTTGACTTCTTCAGCAGAGATTCAATCTGTAAAGGGACAGGTCATAGGTGAATATCAACCTCTCATTCCCAATGACTGCTACTAATGCACTCTCATTAGATGTGGATTTGATGAAAGTTGAGGGTAGCTGTAGGGGTAATCACTGATGGGATACTCCCCCTCACTGAATACCAGCGTAAGTAGCCTAGGGGATTGTCACTTTGTGAACTACCATGATGGACCAACTCTCTTATAACACTAGGCTACTGCATCAAATCAAAGTTTTGAAATCAGATGAATGATGTTTATTAGATCCTGGTAAATCTGATAGTAGAGTCAGCTTCTGATTTTTTCCCCCTCTGCAGCTTTATCTCCAAAAGCCTCTCCTCCTATAGTATGATTTTTAGCCCTGTCAGCTTAAGTCAGTTGCCTGGGGCTCTGAAGGGAGGGTGTGAATGGAAAGTGCTATAGATAGTCCAGAATAACTCCCATGTGACCACTCTTATACTGTAATAAGATGCCTTTTCCCACTTTAGCTTAACCAACTTCCAAAGTGTCTTAAGTTAAATCAGAAAAAGCACTCTTTTTTCTGGGATAGAAATATCCACACAAGAAGCTATTCTGATCCATTTCCCTGCATAGGCAAGCCCTATAGAGATGTTTGCACTGCTCCAGTAAAGAAAAATAAACATGTTTCTATTCTGGTTCTTATATGGAGCTTTTATTCACAATTTTCTCAGTGAGAACTTTTTAATTATGCCAGTACAGGTTGAACTTCTCTAGTCCACCACTTTCAGGGCCTGACTCGTGCCGAACCAGAGAATTTGCTGAACCAGGGCAGGTAAGTATTGTTTAGCAGCATTAGCAATACTCCTACAGCTTACTGGGCTCTGAGAAGGCATGTAAGGGTAAATTAGAGCTAAATAACAGTACAGAGCACTGAGAGCCAGGATTGGTGGCTGTAAACAAACTTTATGGGACCACAGGAAACTTAGCCACACCCATGATAAGTGGCCATTCAGCTAACTAAAATCAAGTCAGACCACAGATGTTGCCAAACAAGTGAGAATGCCAGATTAAAGAGGTTCAACTTGTAGTAGTTTATGTAGGAATCTAAGTCCTGCCAAAAATGTGATTTTCCTCAAAACTGTCTTTTTAAAGAGAATAGTGGAAGAGCAGGACAGAACACCCTGTAAAGTGACTACAAAATATATAGTACCATAAAATCTCGAGTATAATGTGCACCTATGCATAATGCGCACCTACCTTTTAAACGTCAGAATCCCGGAATAAACTGAACTCTTATCTATAATGAGTATCTGCATTAAACTCGCAATTTTACGGTGTATTTTGGGCTCGTCTACACTGTCCCCTTTTCCGAAAGGGGCATGTTAATTTCACAGGTCGTAATAGGGAAATCCGCGGGGGATTTAAATATCCCCCGCGGCATTTAAATAAAAATGTCCGCCGCTTTTTTCCGGCTTTTAGAAAAGCCGGAAAAGAGCGTCTACACAGGCCCCGATCCTCCGGAAAAAAGCCCTTTTCCGGAGGATCTCTTATTCCTACTTTGAAGGGATCTCTTATTCCCTTTGAAGTAGGAATAAGAGATCCTCCGGAAAAGGGCGCTTTTTCCGGAGGATCGGGGCCAGTGTAGACGCTCTTTTCCGGCTTTTCTAAAAGCCGGAAAAAAGCGGCGGACATTTTTATTTAAATGCCGCGGGGCATATTTAAATCCCCCGCGGATTTCCCTATTACGACCTGTGAAATTAACATGCCCCTTTCGGAAAAGGGGCCAGTGTAGACGTAGCCCTTATGTAGGAAGGAAGGGGCTGCTCCCACCTGCAGGCTCACCCAGGAAATGTGCATGCAGCACCGGGGAGCTGCGCCTGCCACGGGGTCCCTTGTTCCCCCCACCCCGCCCAGCTGTCCACGCAGAGACTGGGCAGGCTCCCAGGGTGCTCCTTGCTTTGTCCAGGAACCTGGCTGAGCTTGTGCCTGCCGCGGGGGCCCCCTGCCCAGCTGAACTCGCGCCTGTCTTGGGGCCCCTTGCCCGCATTCACCCAGCTGTCCCACCCGCCAGCTCCTTACCTTGTCCGGGAGCCTGGCTGAGCTCGTGCCTGCTGCTGGGGCCCCCTGCCCAGCTGACCTTGTGCCTGCCGTGGGGGCCCCCTGCCTAGCTGCCCATGAGCCGCACCTTGTCCGGGAGCCTGGCAGGGAAGGTGAGTTAAAAACTTTACAGATGACCTCCTATGTATAATGCGCACCCCGGCTTTAACCCTTAAAAACTGGGAAAAAAGTGTGCATTATACTCGCGATTTTACGGTATATATATTTCAAAAGTATATATAGTATACTTATATACTATAGTATAGCATATTTTGTAAATATGCTATACTATAGTATATAAGTATACTATATATACTTTTGAAATATATAATATATATATATTACATATATATATATAAATATATATATTTATTACAAAATATATAGTATATCTAAGCAGTAATATTTTGCTAATTCTTACTTTTTTTCATTTTTACCTTAACAGAGATTGTGTTTATATGTACAGTAATTCAGTAACTCTTAAGAAAATCATTCACAGAGCATTATATTTTGTCCAGTATATTTTAACAGGTTGTTGTGAAGTAAGTGCTTCTGAAAGGTGCTGGAGGACCAGCCCTGAAAACCAAAGTCCTCTATTTGCCATCAGTACAGGCTGAAATATGCATTTCCCCAACACAGCCCTGCCAACTTGACTTAGACGGTACTTCTATGTGTGAGGATAGTTTCATTTCCAAGTTCATTTATTGCCTCTCCTCTCTGCTGAGGATGCCAATAAAGGTCACTGTTATGATGTAGACACTTTATTCTTAGAAACTGGATTGAGAACTCTCATGACTATGAGGAGCAGGCAACTGACCTGTGCTCATGGGTGGCGAGTTGTATGGGCTCGTGGTGCCCAGGCTCCACCAATATTTGGAGCTGGAGCAGGCCCCGCCCTCCCGCGTGTGTCCTCCCACTCCGGCCCCAGAGCGTCACCTGCCTGTCCCTGCCATTCACAACCTCCATTGAGCTCCCCTGTGACAGAGGTCCGCGACCCCGCACTGGATCCTCCATGGGAAGCGCCCTGCTGGGGCTGCGGGGGGACCCTTGCCTGCCGTGCGCCGGGTGCTCCGGGGCCGCGGCTCAGCTGGCGGCCTCCAGCGCGGCAGCTGGGAGGGGTGCGGAGGAGACGGCCCCATGCTATGGAGGCAGGCGGGGAGGAGCTACCTCGGTGGCGTCCGGCCGGCGGGCGATTTAAACGCCGCCTGGCCAGGGAAAAGGGAGGACACGGAACGCTGAAGTGGGAGGGAGCTTGGGGAGGTTCCCCCGAATGGCGTGTGGGGCGCCAAATGGGGCAAGCGGGATCCGGGCTGTCCCCCCCCCCCAAGAAATAATGGGAGGGAAAGAGCTGCTTGAGCGGCCGGAGGGACGGGCCCCGTGGAGGCAAGCAGGACACGAACCCCAACCGAGGTGACTGGAGGGGGAGGAGAGAGGAAGTAGCCCAAGGCAGGACTGTGATTAAGGCCCGTGGGCTGGTGAGTTTAGGCGGGCAGCCCCACCAGCCAGACTCGGACCACAATGTGGTCAATTCCTTAGGGCCCTGGGCTGGGGCCCGTGAGTGAGGGCGGGCCCGGGCTTCCCTCTCACTCGTGTCGAGGAGTGACGGAGGAAGACTCCGGCCAGAGCCAACCGACGAAGCCAGCAACAGAGAGACTGATCTGCGGGCGAAGGAGGGCGATAGGCCCAGAACTAGAAAGCTGGGACCCGGGACACCGGGCCGACCCGGACGTGCGCGGTGACATCCCCCTTGCCGGCTGCTGCTGCCATGTGCAGCGTGCTCAATGTCACGGCCCGGGATTTTAAAACGGCTGGTCGCTGCGTTGTGCCATGCGGCTGAATTGAGGGTTCAGAGTCCGGGAACGGAGCACAGACTCCGGGCCCGCAAACTGGAAGGCAGAAGGTAGGGGAAGCGGAAGGGCTGGGAGAGGAAGGGGCTTATGTGGAGGGGGAGGGGAGAGGAGTAAGAAAGGGGAAGGCACCAAAAGGACAGGGTAGAGGAGAGACAAATGCCAGGAGGCCAAGTGCAGACAATGAGGAAAAAGGCAGGAGGGGAGGAGTCAGTGGGAGGGGGACAAGGTGATGCTGGGAGGGGAAAGGGTAAGGGCGTTGGGGGGCTGGAGGAGGAGGTGCTGGGAGAAGGCTTGAAAGAAGGGGTGGGCATGAGGAAGTGCCGGGATGGAGCAAGTCGTGTGAGGGCACAGGGGCATGAGGGAAACGGGGGCAGAGGATGGTGAAGGGGTGGGCATCAGGAAAAAAGAGGGCAAAGGGGGTGGGGGCAGGGGCAGTGAGGGAAGGGGGAGGCACCAGGAGAGTGCCGGAGTAAGGGAAGGTGCAGGTGCCAGGGAATTCTGGGGGTGAAGCAGAAGGGGAGACACCTGCAGGGGAGGGACCACCACCAGAGGAGAGAGGCAGGGCAGGTTTGCAAAGGGAGGTGTTAGAAGAGGGGATAAGAAGGGGTAGCTCACATAATCAGAGTGGGGCTACTGGAGGAGTGGGCACGTGGGGAAGAGAAGGGCTGGTGGAGGGGGCAGGTTGCAGGAGGGCTGAGGGCAGTGAGAAGAGCAGGAGTCAGGACAGCAGAGGAGCGTGAGGAGTTGGGGGCAGCGGACACCAGGGGAGCTGATGGAACAAGGGGAGGAGACATGGCAGCAGAGAGAAAAGGTAAAGGTTTAAAAATATGTATTAATAACTTGGGTGCCACAGTGGAATATCCAAACAAGCCACATGAACTCAGTACTGGTATGAGTTCATTTTGCTCATGGGAGGGAAACTCTTAGTCTATGTCTACACTGGCGGTTTCTTGTGCAAGAGTTCTTGTGCAAGAAGTCTTGTGCAAGAACACATCCACACTGCCATGTGCGAGCTGTGTTTTTGCCCAAGAGCATCTATGACACTGTGGACGCTCTTGCCCAAGAAAGGTCCAATGGTCATTTTAGCCATATGGGTTTCTTGCGCAAGAAATCCCTGCTCAGCATCCACAATGCCCTCTTGCGCAAGAGAGCTTACACCTATTAGAAAAGAGCGTAGCTCTTGCACAAGATGCCGTCTCTTACCATGCCGTACTGTAAATTTCCTTGCGCAAGAGCAGGCAGGCAGTGTGGATGCGCTGTGGGTTCTTGCACAAGAACGGCTGTACTTGCACAAGAAGCCGCGATGTAGACATAACACTTCCCCAGTCTCTCTGTCCCCTAGTTAATGTCACACACATTGGGTAAATGCAACTGCAGGATAGTTGCACGAGGGGTGTTTGGTGGGGGCCAAACTAATTCTGGTTGGTAGGAGGATGGTGGGAAAAGCCCTTTGAGAGGGGTGACATGACACCGTTTACTTCTGGTCATGTGCCCATCTTGCCCCAAGCACGTTACCTCCAGAGGCGTGGCTAATGGGGGGGGAGGGCAGGGGGCGTGGCTAATGGGGCACCAACAAAAATTATACAAACCTGCTGCCCATGCCTGTGCTGAGTTTGAATCCTTAGACATAACGGAGTAAGGGGGAAAAAACAGTTTGTTGATTCAAGACTTAAAATGTAGCTTTTATATTTATTTGCTCAGTTTTAAAATGACATTATAAAAAGGGCCAGTAGTTTTAGTACTGTACTTTCCATTTTTGCTTCAATTTCAATCAGCATGGTGCTTTAGGCCTTTTGAAGTGTGTTAAGTTTGGATTGAAATACAAATTTTGAAACCAATGTTAATATTAAACAATAAGATAAGCAGCACTAAGTCTTTCAGAAGTAGTGCATCAATTTTCTGATGCCTAATACATTACAGTGTTTAGGGTTAATCAATTGTATGGGATAATTATGGTCATATGAATACGATCTGTAACCTATATTTAAAGAATTGCCATCTAAAATTTCTCCAGACATAGATAAGAAACATTCCAGTATATCCCAGGCTTGCTTACAAACCATGTAATTATACTGAAAAAAATTGTCAGCTCTCTGGGGAAAAAAAGGCTGAAACGTTATGGCATCAGATTTTGGAGCATAAATATAGTAAGTTCAGATCCTGAATATCTGATGTTCTTGAACCTACCCCACTGGGAGCATTAGAGATTCTGGATTTAAGGTGTGTTGAAACTAAGTAGCATAAAATCAAAACCACATACTGCCATCTGTATAGACAGGAGAGAAAGTTGAAAACAATATGTGAGAAAATCCCTCAGATCTTCTGTGGTGTGAGCAGTGACTGCTGATTTTACATCTTGCATTCCCAGTTGAGGAGTAGCTGCATTCTGAGACATTTTTTAAAATTCTGATGGATTTGCAACAATCAATTCACTTAGCAGTTACTGCTACATAAAAGTAACTCCCTTATATTAAAACACAAAGTCATTGCTCCTAGTGTAGATTTCTGTATGAAGCATCAGGTTAGGGGTTGTATATGAGTATGTGTTGCAAATGCAATGGGAAAGAATAAGAAGCAGGCCCTGGGCTTCTGCGAGTATGCTCTGGTCCTTTGGAAATGTCCCATAATCTGAGTGGCTCTTAGCACATCTCTGGGTTTTGTGGCTCAATCCTCTTGTTAGTTCCAATGCCTCCTCAGATAGAACTATTCAGAAGAAACTTTGTAAGAAGATCCTTGCACATTTACTAGCTTCTCTGTGGGAACATCTACACAAGAGTAGGACATGGCTCAGTAATTCTAAGACCATTTTTACATACTAATTGTTAAGTACTGTAAAAATGTCAAGGCTCAATATCGCTGAATGGTATATAAAATTTGGCAAAACGTGCGTTAATTATCTTATTAATAAAATAGGGTTTTAATTAAATGAATATTCTCACTTTGTTGATATATATTATTAAAAGTTAGGATATGTTGCTGAATTCATGATTCCTATGATATTGTATACAGTAAGGGCTCGTCTACATTGGCCCCTTTTCCGGAAGGGGCATGGTAATTTTTGAAATCGCAATAGGGAAATGCGCGGGGGATTTAAATATCCCCCGCGGCATTTAAATAAAAATGTCCGCCGCTTTTTTCCGGCTTTTAGAAAAGCCGGAAAAGAGCGTCTACACTGGCCCCGATCCTCCGGAAAAAGCGCCCTTTTCCGGAGGATCTTATTCCTACTTCGAAGGGCGCTACTTATTCCTACTGCGAAGGAAAAGGGCGCTTTTTCCGGAGGATCGGGGCCAGTGTAGACGCTCTTTTCCGGCTTTTAGAAAAGCCGGAAAAAAGCGGCGGACATTTTTATTTAAATGCCGCGGGGGATATTTAAATTCCCCGCGCATTTCCCTATTGCGATTTCAAAAATTACCATGCCCCTTCCGGAAAAGGGGCCAATGTAGACGTAGCCTAATAGTATGTCATTTATATTTTCCTGTATACTATTGCCTGTCACAGCCATCATTTATATCATCCTTTTCCTCTGCTTTCCCATACCAAATGTTTTAATGGGATTTGGGATTATTACCATCAATTTAGCATGCTGACAGTCTGTTCAATATTAGGAGGGAGATACATAATGTGTGATATTTTGAGAGAGCAGAAAAAGAGATTCACACTGGGTTCTGTCACCTCTACCAATTTTTTAAAATGTCATTAAATTTGACAGTACCACAATGTATGTATCAATAGCTAATCTTCAATTGTTGACATTTAAATAATAAGGCAATGCGCTAAGTAAAAAGTGCTAGCACAAACTGAATTAAAATATTATTCAGATCTGAACTTCAGCTACCTTTTTCTTCTCCCGTTTTACCTCGAATGTACTTATCCTTCAGCTCTTAGTCATCTTTGTAACTGTAGAATTTACTTTGAGGACATATGGTTTGTAGAAATATGCTATTCAAAATAAGAACCTGATCTTGCAACAGTGCCAACAAGACTTTCTACTATGACTTGAGTTAGTAGAAGGTACAATACTTGGTAGTACAGTAAGTATTTACAAGAAGAGGTCTTCAAATTGCATTAAGTATTCATACATATAAACTAGGCATGGTAGAGGCATTTGTTTAGCAGAGAAAAGTTTCATAGCTTCAAGTACTCTGACGAAGTCATTCAACAATAATCCATCTATAAAAATGAAAATACTCTTAAGAACATAAGAACGGCCATACTGGGTCAGATCAAAGGTCCATCTAGCCTAGGGCATGCTCCAAGTGCTGGGGCAGTATTAAAGGCCAGAGAGCATCTCAGTCTGGGCTGGCCAGTGATGAGGAAGGACCTCCAGCCAGAGCTCCGGAGCTGCAAGAGCCCACGTTCCAGATGGAGGGAATGGAAGCACCAGGAGGCGGCCGCTATTCAGCCCCAGTGGAGCCCTAAGAAGAAGCCACTGCGGAGGAGCCAGGAGATCTAGCAGCTATTTGGGATGATGCCTCAGGAGAACCGGTAGGAAGCGACCCAAGAAAGGTGCAGGAACAACCTCTCCCACCCAGGTACTCTTGGTGTGTTTTGGCTGGATTCCCCGCCAAGAGAGCAGTAGACCGCTGGGTTGGGACCTGGTGGTGCAGGCTGAGCCCGGGTCCCCCTACTGGGGTGCTAACCCCAATGTCATAGACTGGCTACTAAGCTGCACTGTCCTGAACCAAGCGTGACTCATAGACTCCGACTATTAAGCCGCACTGCCTTGAACCAAGAGTGACTCCGTGTACTCTGGCTACTAAGCCGCACTATCCTGACTCTGGCTACTAAGCCACAATGCCCTGAGCCCAGATGGTTCATTGACTCTGGCTGGTAGACCATACTGCCCAGCGACCCGGATTATTAACTGACTTGTTGTGCTGCCCCGAGACCAAGTGTATTTACAGACTCAAGAGACGGCTGATAACACCACGGCCAATCAGGTGGCGTCTTCACCCCAGAATAGCCTTGCCCTTGTGATAGGGTGTGCATATGCCGCCACATACCGTTATCGACTAATTGAATAGTCAATGCAAATTGCATCCAATATTCGATTAGCTAATTAAGCTAAATTTAACATCCCTAATGTAGCCCAGTATCTTGTCTTCTGACAGTGGCCAATGCCAGTTGCCCTAGAGCAGGGGTGTCCAAACTTTTTTCAAAGAGGGCCAGATTTGATGAAGTGAACATGCGTGAGGGCCGACCATTTTGCCTGACATTCTTTGAACCATTAAAATTAAATGCAAACGGCATACTTTTCATTTTGTCACATGGATGACAAATCTAAACAGGTGTTTAATCACTCTGCCTTTCATATCTGAAGGCCAGATGAAAAAAAAATCCAGGAAGCTGAAATATGTCAGGAACATTGTAAAGTACATTACATATTATTGGTAATAAAGATTGTCTGTCAACTTTTAAGTTAAAAAAATATGAACAGGAACATAACACCAAGTATACATGTTGTGTCCAAATATATTTATAACTGATTTAGACCAACTGACATTAACTGAGATTTTACAATGTATTCATCTCAATACGTATGGATTCGTTGGGGGCCATAAAAGATAGATATTGCCAAATTACCTGTGGGGCCGTATTAAACCGGAACACGGGCCGCAATTGGCCCGCCAGCCGGACTTTGGACATGCCTGCCCTAGAGGGAATGAACAGAACAGGTAATCATTAAGAATGCATCTACACTGCATCAGTAGTTTGAAATAAGCTACACAATTTGAACTACGCAAATTGTGTAGTTTATTTCGAGTCAGTTCTGAAATACCTTTTTTCGAAATTTTGAGCTGTCTCCACAGCACTTATTTCAAAATAAATTGCTATTCTGAAACATCCCTTACTCCTTGTGGAATGAGGTTTACAGGGATGTCGGGACAGCGAGCCTGTTATATTTTGAAATAATGGGTGCACTGAAAATACGCAGAATAGCTATTTTGGGATACCTCTGGTATCCCAAAATAGCGCTCCAGTGTAGCGGAAGCTAGGTGATTCCCTCCCTTGTCACCCATTTCTAGTTTCTGACAGAGAGAGACTAGAGACACCATTCCTACCTATCCTGCCTATCAGCTATTGATGGACCAATCCTCCAGTAATTTATCTAGTTCTTTTTTCAACCCTATTAAAGTCCTGGTCTTCACAACATGCTCTGGCAAAGAGTTCCACAGGTTGACTGTCTGTTGTATGAAGAAATACTTCCTTTTGTTTTAAACCTGTTACCTATTAATTTCATTTGGTAACCCATATTTCTTGTGTTATGTGAACAAGTTAATAACTTTTCCTTATTTACTTTCTCCACACCGGTCACGATTTTATAGATCTTTATCATATCTCCCCTTAATCTTCTCTTTTCTAAACTGGAAAGTCCAAGTCTTATTAATTTCTCCTCTTCTGACAGCCATTTCAACCCCCTAATCATTTCTGTTGCCCTTTTCTCAACTTTTTCCAATGCCAAAATATCTTTTTTAAGATGAGGCGACCACATCTGTATGCAGTATTCTATATGTGGGCATACCATGGATTTATATAGGGGCAATAAAGTATTCTGTTATTCTCTATCCCTTTTTTAATGTTTCCTTACATTGTTTGCTTTTTTGACTACTGCTGCATATTGAGTGGATATTTTCAGAGAACAATCCACAATGACTCTCTTTGGCCATGTCTATACTGCAGCCTTCTTCTGCAAAAGCTTATGTATATGAAGTGCGGAGTAGAATATTGCCACACTTCATTTGCATAATTAATTAGCAGTCGTTTTTGCGCAAGAGGCTTTTGCGCAGAAAGGAGCTGTGTAGACGCTCCTTTTTGCGCAAAAACCCCTTCTTGCGCAAGAGCCGTTCTTCCTCTACACAGCTCCTTTTTGCACAAAAGCCTCTTGCACAAAAACGGCTGCTAATTAATCATGCAAATGAAGCACAGCGATAGTCTACTCCACACTTTATTTGCATAAGCTTTTGCGGAAGAGGCTGAAGAATAGACATAGCCTTTGAGTGGCAATAGCTTATTTAGTCCCCATTGTTTTATATGTATTGTTGGGATTATGTTTTCCAATATGCATTACTTTGCATTTATCAACATTAACATTCATCTGACATTTTGTTGCCCAGTCACCTAGTGTAGTGAGATCCTTCTGAAACTCTTCAGTCTGCTTTGGACTTAAGTATCTTGAGCAGTTTTATATCATCGGCAAATTTTGCCACCTCACTGTTTTACCCCTTTCTCCAGATCACGTATAGACTATTTTTCTGAACGATTTTCTTCCTAACTATAGTCTGTCCTAGTGTAAGGCAAAGGAAATTATAGTGTGTTTTGTATATTGTCAAACATCATTATCATTATTATCAACAAATGCATAAAAATAATCAACAATTATTGATTTTGGTTTATTGCAGTTGTGGGGAAAAATCAAATAACTCCAATTGAGTCTAAAGGGGGGACTGTGCAGGAAATCAAAACTCTCTAAAAGAAAACTGCTGTAAGGGTTAAAAGTTTTCCAGACCTTTCTCCCTGTATCAGAGTGAAATCAAATTAACTCTAATCAAGACCCTTACAATGCCTATCTCAAGTTCATGAATACTCCTAGTCTGTCACAATTTGTCATGTAAACCTTTATCTTTGTCACAGTTTGCCTTGTAGACTCCTCCACTCAAGTTCTCATGTGGCTTTGTGTACTGTAAAACTTACTTCTAGCACTCCTGGTGTGACCAACAACATCTCCAAGTACTTCTGCTGAGACTTTGATATGTTAAAGAAAACAATCAACAACTAAACTGTCTGAGGTTACTGCATAAAGGTTCCCTGAAACTGTCTCTCAAGGCTGACTGCTATTGCTCTGCTGTCAGCCTGCATGCATGCATAATAAAGTTTTTTCCTTCTAGATTTCTCTCCTGCCTCACTGATTTCACCTTCTGCCTCGGACACTTCTGGGGGCTCTGTACCCCAGGGGAGCGAGATTTCCCCCCTACAGTCTTCTCCCCCATCCACAAACACAAGTCTTTCTAAACTTAAGTTACTAAAACAATAGATAGTAATAATATTTCACATTTATCAAAGAAGCCCAGAGCAATTTATTATACATATATAGTTACCTGTGTACATCTCAGTGGTCTCTCTGCCATGAATAAAGTTACTTATATGTCTCTGGAAGATCAGACCCTATATACTAGACAGTGGGAATTTTTCTTTAAAAAAAGTAAAAAGTTACATATTGTTTACATTCTAAGAATAAGGAATATCACACACATGCATAGCAAATTACACTTTTTAATAGTTAATGGTTCTAATTGTGTTAGTGTAACCTACACAGCTAGTGTGGTTCACTGTCCCACATAGACCACATACAGTGACAAATTAGAATGAGTGAGCTCTGCTTTTAGCTTAAGTATAGAGGCTCCTACACTAAGCTCCAGAAGTCCCAAGTTCAAATCCACCTGGTGGTGGCATTGAAATATATTAAAATATATGCTATTGTCCAAAAGAAATTATTTGGGCTAAGTTCTCTGGTCTGTGTTATATAGGATTTAGATGGATAATCACAGCGGTACCTTCTGCTTTGGAGTCTATGACTCTACTAAATTCAACCATGTCTGGGGAGGAGGAAAAAGATGGAACAAATGCTTCACTGGGGAAAAACAGCATCAGAGGATAAACAAATACCCTATGGCTGTGTCTAGAGTAGGCTGTTTTTCCGGAAAATCAGCCACTTTTCCGGAAAAACTTGCCAGCTGTCTACACTGGCTGCTTGAATTTCCGCAAAAGCACTGACTTCCTACTGTAAGAAATCAGTGCTTTTTGCGGAAATACTATGCTGCTCCCGTTCAGGAAAAAGTTCCTTTTGCGCAAAAGGGCCAGTGTAGACAGCTGAGATTTGTTTTGTGCAAAAAATCCCCAATCGCGAAAATGACTATCGGGGCTTTTTTGCGGAAAAGCGCATCTAGATTGGCCATGCACGCTTTTCCGCAAAAAGTGCTTTTACGGAAAAGCGTCCGTGCCAATCTAGATGCTCTTTTCCGAAAATGCTTTTAACGGAAAACTTTTCCGTTAAAAGCATTTCCGGAAAATCATGCCAGTCTAGACGCAGCCCCTTTGTACAGAACGTGGGCTTTGCACACAGCATTATAAACTCTCATGGACTTTAAACACCTTCTCTTCACTTTGGGACACCAAAGGGAATGAACAACAGGGTCAATGGCTGGGTGGTAGGCTGGTGCCCTGCTCGTGGGAGGGGGAGAATAAACGGCGGAGTAAACGCAGCGCTACTCTCGGATCCGGGCTTTCACCATACACTTGGCATTTCGCCCTGGCCAGGAACAATCTCAAATGTAAAACTCTCTAATTTTATTCTGTCCCAAGAGGTCCATTTACTCAAGTTTTATAAAGGCCCCAAGTAAACCGACGCAGGGTTATTTGGGGCGAATCAGCTACGGCTAATTATCCCCCAGCTCGACGGGAACGGACAGTGGCATCAGGCATTTCAGGGACCGGTCTGGGGAGCGCCTACGTTTTCCCTAAAATGCCTGGTCCGTCCGCCGCTGGGCATGCTGGGAGTTGTAGTCTTTTGCCCTCCGTCCTTTCCAGTTTTCAGGGGGTCCCGCCTCCTAGAACTTCAGTTCCCAGAAAGCCGCGGGGGCAACCTCCTCCACCTACCCAAGTCTGAGCCTCTGCGACTACGACCCCCAGAGGGCAACGGAGCGCTGCGGAGGGGAATGGGAAAGAGAATCCGGCCGGGGAGGGAGCGGGCTGCGGCTGCGCAGTTCGCAGCTTCCTGAGTGGCTGGCGGCGGCGGCCATTTTGTGGTGCTGCCTCCCTCTCTCTTGCTCGGACTGCGGTGTTAGGACCTGGCGCGGGGGCGAGACGACGCGAGGGGAGCCGGGGCCCTCACCTTCCCTTCCCAGTGCGCGGCGGAGCCCCCCCAGCGCACCCCCCGGGGACAGCTACGAGCGGCCCTCACACGCCGTGATGGAAGACGACGGGCAGCCCAGGACCCTGTGAGTGAAAAGGGAGCGGGAGCCGGACGGGGAATGGGAGCCCGGGGGGACTGGGCAGGGGCAGCCCCCGGCTGGAGAGGGACTCGGGGGCCGCGGGGCGCTAGAGGGAGGCTCTTGTGGGAGCCGGGCTGGGGAAGGGAGCGCCGAGCGGGACGTGCTGCCACGGCGTGAGCGGCCTGGCCGGGGAGGGAGGCGGCTATTGACGTGGAGGGGTGAGGAGAAATTGGAGAGGGAGGAAGGTGGGAGATACTGACGGGAGTTCCCGGGGGCGGGGGAGGGGAGCGACGGAAATTACAAGAGGGAGGAGGAAGCAGCAGCCACAGAAAGTGGGAAATGGCGAGGAGAATGGCGGGAGAAAGTGGAGGGATGGAGGAAGGCAGAGGATGTTGACGGGGGGGGGATATGGATAATATTGGGGGACGGTCCAGAAATTGGAAGTGTGTGGGGGGAGGGAGTAAAGTAGCGATGGGTGGCGGGTGAAGGATTTTGATTGGGAGGAGAGGATCCAGCAACTGAAAAGCAAATTGCAAACATTGGAAATGAGGAGGAAACAAGGTTGGGTGACAGTGACTGTGGGAGGGAAGAGGAGAGTTAGACACAGAGAGAATGGAGGAGGTAAGACTGGAGAGATCCAGAATCATGAATAGGGTGCAAAATCAATGGCTGACCATTTCAAGGAAGGCTGTTCCTTACTGTACTCTTGAGGCAAAGGGAAGATTAGCAAAAGGGTGTATAAATGTCTACTTTCCTATTGTGGCTAAACCTTCCTTCACCGATTTGAATTGTGTATATGTGGCAGAAGAATACCCACAGCTACTTGCAGATAAATGGATTCCTCATGGTTATAGTTTGTGTTTGTCATGAAACAAGTTATTTATTTCATCTCTCTTTCTGGGGTAAAGTAAATAACATCATGAAGAGGCTTCTTTTCCTGAACTTGGGTGTTTAGATAAGTCATTAATTTTTTTCCCAATACTTTTATAGTATATATTTTTGCTAGGCACTGTCATGAGAAATCACTACATCTTGAGTGTGTCAGTGCGTGGTGACTTAGTAACAGCTTGGTGGTTTCCTCTAGCAAATGAGCTTACTTTTTAAAAAATAAACAAATATGAGCTTTAAGTTTAGTTGACAATATTTTAAACTAATTTATAAACTATGCTTTTCCTGCCAGTTTTGTGAAGAACAGTATGTACTATATGAAGTACAACAGATTCAGACTGTGCATATGGGAAAGAAAGAGGATGCCCCGTTGCCTGCTTTGCGAAACTAGCTTTGAAATGACCTTTCTGTAGGATAATTTGGGTTAAGTCAAGTCATTTGGGAAATGCCAGATGAGTTGGGAATAAGCTAAGCCTGTGGTCTGCTGTGGGCTAAAGGCTGTTGCAGCCCCACGGGGGTTGGGTTTTACATCCCTACTCAGAATTCTTTTATTAGTAGGGCCGTATCAAATTCATTATCTCTTTTGGTCAGTTTCGCAGTCATAAGTTTTAAAAAAATAATAAATTTAATTATTTAATGGATTTAAATCCCAAATGTCATGTAACTGTAGGGGTCCTGTCCCAAAAGGTCTGTGGGGAAGTGGGCACCATGTTATTGTAGGGTGGTTGTGGTATTGCCATCTTTACTTCTGGGCTGCTGCCTGCAGAGCTGGGATGTCAGCCAGCAGCCACTATTGTCCAGTTGCCCAGCTGTGAAGTCAGCAGTGCAGAAATAAGTGCCTCATGTTATGGTATTGCCTCCCTGAGTCTTGTGCTGCTGCTGGCCTGGTGCTGCCTTCAGAGCTGTGCATCTAGACTGCAGCCACTGCACTCTGGCCACATAGCTCTGAAGACGGTGCAGAAGAAAGGGTGGTAATACTGCAACCCTTCTATAATAACCTTGTGACCTCTCCCCCAATCCTTTTTTAGTAGGGACCCCCAGTTTGAGAAACACAAGTCTCCCATGAAATCTACATAGTAGGGTAAGAGTACACAAAAGATCTGATTTCACAGTCTGATGTGTTTTTCAAGGCTGTGAATTTGGTAGGGCCCTGCTTATAAGTGACGATGGGATTTGGTTAGGATTTTTTTTTAGTGGGAGAATGAGAAAAATTAAAGTGAACAGTGGCTGTTGCTGTATACTTGAATTTATTTTTAATGAATTAGAGATTCTCTTGACTTGTCTTCTCTTAACCCCCCCCCCCTTCCCCTCCTCCCGCAAAAAAAATTAGAATCACGTTAAGTTTTAAATGTGCTTTGGCTGCTGTCATCAAATTTTGGTGTTGAGTTAGTAGTTAACACTTTTGATTGAGGCATCTGGAAGTAACCTAGTTTAACCCTTTTCCATTTAATAACAAGACTACATTTGTGCTAAGATATCTGACATACAACCTCAGAAGAGCTGAAGAAGACTATTGAATAATCTCATATAATTATATCTCTGCTTAATTTAAGTTAATATACAGTCAGTGCTTTTCTTAATATAGCAGTTTTTCTGTTGCATAATAATACAAAACCCACTGTAGAATTGCATAGACATTCCATGCACCTCACATTTTATCTGAAATGCCAGTAATGTTTTCAAATTTAGGATTCTCACTTAAATGCTCTTGTGGTGGGCTTTTTTTTTTTTTTTAAAGATTACTGTCCTTTATTAAACCATTTATATATAATATTCATGTCTTTTCATTTGACCAAGTTGCTCACTGGCATCTAGTACCAGATAGTAATATTGCCCATTGAACTCTTTTTCTCCAACTTTCTATAAAGTAGAAGGTACTTTATCATTAAACCTCATTGACCAATTGAATAATCATATGGTCAATAAAAAAAAATGGTACTGTGCCCATGTGGTATTTTACTTGCCAGGGAGCTTATCTCTCTAGAGTTCTCTTTTATTGCCACATTGAAAAATCCTTTTACTGTTTTTCATCCTATAGACCATTTGCAAACTGGGATGAAATGTTTTAATAGGCAAAAAAACCCAAAAAACCAAACAGCATTAGATCCTAAGGAATAGTCTTAGATATTAATTACCTACAATATTAACTTATATTGAAATATTGCAAGTAATAGCATATTGTTTTCTAGTGTATAATCTCTTTCTTAATGGTTCAAAGTATCTGATAATTCTTAATACCAAATAAAGACCATGTAATCTCTCATAACTAGCAGGCTTTTATATAATTATTAATGAAATTATAGTTGGCCTACTTGTCCAAGGAAATGGTAATATTTTGTTAAATTGTCATCTTGTTTTTATAATTTTGCATAAAATGATAGTATGGTAAAGAAGATAGTTATTTTTACCTTTGTAGAGTGTCTCCTAGAATGGTGTCTAGAATCAGATGAAAGCCTCTCCTTATTTCTTATATAATGTTAATAGAAAAAAGTACTTTTGAATTGATCCTCATTGTCATGCTAGTTGAGACAGAAATCAGTTTTCAGTCGATAAGTAATGAAATATATTAGACTAACAAAATAGTTAATACAGGCAGTCCCCGGGTTACATGGATCCGACTTACATCGGATCCCTACTTACAAACGGGGTGAGGCAATCCCGCACTAGCTGCTTCCCCCCAGTAGACCAGGGAGATGCGAAGCTAGCCCCCCCCCCCCCAGCAGACCAGGGAGACGCGGAGCGGCTTTTCTCAGCAGACACTTCAGCTTGAGAATAAAGGACTGAGGGAAGTGAGGTGTGGGAGAATGAAACTGAGCTCTGGAGAAATATTTGGCTAGAATTCCCCTACAATATGTACCAGTTCCGACTTACATACAAATTCAACTTAAGAACAAACCTACAGTCCCTATCTTGTACGTAACCCGGGGACTGCCTGTACAAGTTTTTGAGACCTCAGGAGCTCTTTTGGTAAGAGTACATTAGAACTTACTGATAGCACATTTTGTTGACATGAAAGTTGCAGTTGGAATCAGACTTACTCATGTAAATTCTGTCAGATCCTTATCCTTCTTAACTTTATTCTTATTACTATGATTGCCTGAGAAGCTAGAATGTGAGTCCTGACAACGGTCTGTACTCTGACTTTAAATTGGGTTTGCCCATTTTTACACTAAAGCTGTTCATTCTCCATATTAGCACTCATCAACTAGTCACCATGGAACATAAAGGTGTTATATTACCCACTATGCCTGTATTTCAGGATATGGAATCTGATCCACGGGTCACTGAGCTAAAAGTATTAAACTTTGAATGACAAGCCTCACTTAAAGCTAAGTCTCATAGATAAACTGAAATTTTATCAATTGAATTTTTTTATAGATAGCTTCTAGAAGCAGTTATATGAAATTTCCAATGCATTTCCTCTTTTCCTGGAGCTTGCTAAGGTTAGGTATACACTAGGAGATACATTTGAATTAAGATGCTCAACTCCAGCTACGTTAATTGCATAGTTGAGTCTCAGTATCATAAATAGAATTTTGGTGCTGTCAACACTGTGGAACTGGAAGGAAGCACACTCTCTCTTCAACTTGCTTGAGCAGGACTACTGGCGTTGATGGGAGTGCCCTCTGAGTTTGAATTAGCATGTCTTCACTAGACCCACTAATTTGAACCCCGGAAGATCAACTGCAGCAGCTTTGATTTTTCTCTGTGGTGTAGACATGGCAGTGTAGGTAATATAGACAGTATCTGTCAGGTGACCCCATATGACCAAGTTGGAGAACTGGAAATGGATGTCAATTTTTCACTGTATAACTAAACTTCTTTCTTACCTTTCTCCCCTTATAAATACAGAAGTTGCCATTTTGCATATAGTCTGCATTACTGAACAGACATTCAGTATCCTACTTCAAGGTAGAACATGGAAAAACTTTGATGGGCCAATATGGAATAGCTTTGACAAACATGGCTGTTCTCCTCACTTGCCTACTATACAGTGATTTAAAAAAAATATCCTGATAAACCTCTTTTTAATCCTCATAGACCTCTTTTTGATTGTTGATGTACTCTGCTGCTACAATTTTTTTCTACTAGCTTAACAGGATTTGTGAACCTCACACATTGTTTCTTGGTTTGTAGACATTGTCAAAATCACTCAGTAGTACAATGTCTTGGTACCTGTGTGTCAGAATATAAATAACTTCTGATAGCTGGTCTAGGTTTTTAAACTCTGCCTGTCAGTGTAGTATCTAAACAAATATGTCAATATGAATGAAGCCACAGCGTACAGTGTATTAGAAGCCAGGTGGGCAGGCAGACCGGCTTAGTTGCAGCTCTTGCCAAGTCCAGGAGCTGAGCTTACCCCGCCCCTGCACTCCCTCCCCCAACCGACAGGGGCTGCTGCTGGGGTGACAGGCAGCCAGTCCGTGAAGGGAACTGGTTTTTAAACTGGCTCACCTCATGGACCAGCTCCCACCTGGCAGCAGTGTGGAGTACCAGGGGGCTCCTTAGGAGTTAGGCTGGAACTGCCAGCCTGCCCCCGGGGACTACAGAATAGTCTACTAACTGATAAGAATTGACTATTCAGTTAACGGATATTTAACATCCCTAATGTTGAGTCTACATTGCTGTCGTTTCAGAATGGCAGCAGTTTGGGAATAATGTTCTATAGTGATGTTCTTTGATAATACTAAAAGCTGAAGAAAAACATACTATAATATAGAGTAATGCAGTTCTCTCTAATACACATTTAGGGAACTTTGAAAAACTTGTGCTTAAATCAGTAAGTATTATACCACCTTCAAATATAGGAGTACATTGACCCAGAGTTTTGTTGCTTTTTTCCCATAAGGAAGCGGCAGCGTACATAAGGGCTGAAACATGAGTTACAGCAAGTTCTTAAAATAATTATGAAAAAGGTTTGGTAGTTATATAAGCCTACCTATAGTCCTTTTTGGAAATGTTGTAAATTAGTGTGGAGTAAAGCCTGTGCTAATTCTGAAGAATGATTTTCTGGTTTCTTGCCAGTATGAAAGAGTTTGTATAGTTTTTGCTCAGTATTAATATACAACTTGGAATGATGCTCTTTCTGATCTTCACCTATATTGCAAATGGTGTCTTCCCTCATTTCTTTGAGTCAGTGCAGATGAAGCCAACATGCCTTCTTTGTGTTTACTTTCATGTTTGTGCAGCACAGTTGATGAGGTTGGACTATGTACACCATTTGGGAATCATGTGTGTTGGCTTGTACTGCTGCAGACCTAGCAGAGGAAAACCAGAGCTCATTATATAGTTCCTGCCAAAATAATGGTTATTTCTTGATAAGGATTTTTTTATTTATAATCTGCAGAGTGTATTTTTGTCAGATTCTAGTAACACCCTTAAAAGTTAAATTTTGAGTACAAACTAAATAGTCTTCAATTTTTTTGAACATTAAGTATTTTTTTTTAATTTAAACTGATGTTAGTGCGGCATCTGTTCATGTATTTTGAAAAGAGAAGTCATGTTGTTGTGTCTAGGTAACCTGAAAGGAAGTTCTAAATCTTATGGTACAGTTAGTTCAGTGAAAGATGTGATATGTATTGGCAGTGGTATTACAAGTAGAGACGGATGTGTAGTTCTCAATGTTTGTGTAGCTGGCTGTTGTATATTTTCTGTGTATTTAAAAAAAAAAGCCAAATAGCAGGTTTGTCTGGATATTTTCTAAAAAAGAGGTTAGTTCAGTGAAAAATATTCTAAAATGTTGTGAATTATTAGTTTCAGATAGTGAGATTTCCCTACAACAGTAAAACTCCAATTGTCAGTCATCCAGTGGCTCGGCACTCCTGATAGTCCGGCACCAACTGGAACCTGGAAGTGCTCCGGCCAGCTGGACTATTGGGAGTGCTGGACCACTGGATGCTGGAAAATTGGAGTTTTACCGTATATCCGTTTATTCGATAAGAATCTATTCATTATCCTTATCCATCTAAAAGGAAAAAGAGAACTGAAACCCAATCGTGCTCTGTGATTAATATGAGAATGAAACTTTATCATTGAGCAGGGAGGTGAGGAGCGGCGCTTTGGGACCAACCTAGCAGCACCCCAGTTGCTCTGCTCTGCGCTGCTTTCCCAAGTCCGCCACTCATCAGTTTCAGCAGTGGCAGCGGTGAACTTGGGGAAGTGGCACAGAGCAGAGCAACTGGAGTGCTGCCGGGTTGGTTCCCGCAGCGCCGCCCCTCACCCCCCTGCTCGGCGATAACTACTGCAGTCTGAGGGGTAGGGAGCCCTCTCCCCTCCCCTCCCAGAAACTGTTGGCGCGATGCAGGGCTTCCCCCTGCCTTCCTGCAAAATGGTGGAGGGTTCGCCCCTCACTGCGCCATTCCCCGTCCAGCCCCCAGAGGCAGTGCAGGTCCTGGCAGACCAGTCACAGCCCCCCCACCAGAGTACCGCCCGATACGCCGGCATATCTGGCACCACCTAGGTCTCAAAGATGCCGGATTATCGGAAGTCTACTGTATATATAGAATTTAATTTGTAAATTTGCATGTATATTTTAAATGGGAAAATGTATATTCAGGTGATATAGAAAAAAAGTTATTCTGGACCCCAATTAAAAGTTAAGACCTTATCGAGAAGGTAGAAAAAAAATATTTTGAATTCACTGAAATGATAGTTAAGAAATTCTGGTTTTAGACCAAAGGTTTTTTCTTGATTTAGATTTGTGCAAAACCAAGGAAGTACAATTAGTGTTTATTTCAGCACCATTGTGGTAAAAGACTGAGCAATAAGAAACCATACAATTGGTGTAGAGTTTATTTCAAGCTTTTCAAAGGTAATAAGTAGACAAAAGGGAGTCAATATAAGTTTTAAAAGTGATTTTGATTATATTTGTTTCTCATTTGTTAGTTGAAGGAAGTAGCTTTTCAAATAGATTTTTAAATAGCTTTTACTTAGGCTACATCTACACTACAAGGTTTTTGTGAACCCTCCGTCATTTTGCAGGAAGGCGGGGGGAAGCCCTGCATCGCGCCGGCAGAGCGTCCACACCTCAAGGATGTTTTTGCGCAAGTAAATCAGAACAGAGGGCTTTTGTCGATAGTTATTCCTCTCCCCACGAGGAATAACTCCTTTTTGCACTACAGCTTTTGTGCAAAAAGGCAGGTGTGGGCGCTCCGAAGGGGTTTTTGTGCAAGAAGCCTCTATTGGCAAAAGCACAGGTGCGCTGATGGCCATTCTGTGAATGGCCATCAGAGCTTTCTTGCGCAAGAGTGTCCATGCAATGTGGATGTGCTCTTGCACAAAAGCACATTGCTTTTGCAATGCGCTTTGAGGTCTGGATGCGCTTTTGCACAATCAATTTTTGTGGAAGATCTCTTCTACACAAGGCTTCTTGCGCAAAAACCCTGCAGTGTAGACGAAGTCTTGGTGTATAGTGATATTTCTGTGTTCATTTTTACCCGTATGTAGTAAACTTCATAATGAAGGTTTTTTGGTTGTTGTGGGTTTTTTTTTTTGAAAGTGACAAACCTAAACATTTCGATTTAGTGTAACAGGCACATTTGAATACTTAAAGTTGGGTGGTATTGTGATATTCTAAAGTTGTATTATCTAAATGGTATGAATGTTACTGTGTTGCAGATTGTAGGCTTTGTTGACAAATGAACACACTGCGTACCATTGTGCAATTTTGTACATATAAATTCAGTTCCATACCTATGCATTTAATTACTGACATTTCATCATTCAAATGTGAAAATGTGCATTTTCAGCAGTTTTTCTGGAGGTGAATTCCAAATTTTTTTTCTGAAAAGTTTCAGTATTGATGAAAGTAGACTAACTTTCCTGTGGGAGATTGAGTAGGAAACTTTTTTCACCTGTAATTGATCAACTGCTAATTTTATATTTGGAAATGTCATGAAGGTTGTCTAAATACTAAAATTCCTACATTTTAAAACAAGTGAAAAGGCCAGTGTAGTACTTTTGGTCAAAATTTGCAAAGGTGTATTGTATATGTATTTTTTTTATACTTATCACCATCTGGAATTCCGAATTACCACAACAGATTCCTAATGGAATAAAACCTTGTCTGTTCTATCCTTGTACATTTCAAAGGAAGAAGTGGCTCTTGTACATTTCAAAGGGAGAGGCGCAGCAGTGGGACCCCTGTGAGCAGGGACTGCTTCAGTCCCCGCTAGCACCATTTTCCCCCCCTGCGCCTCTACTTCCACCCACTCCACCCAGAGATGGTGCTGAGGGGAACTGGCTTTTAAGCCAGCTCCTCCCCAGCACTGGTTCCTGCCCCCTCTGGAGCCTCTGATACGCCGGTGGTGGGGGGAGGAGTAAAGTGACTAGTCGAGGGGTGACTTGACTAGTCGCTTATATCCCTAAGTAGAACCAAAGTGTTGAACTCTCTACTTGAGATTAGTCATGTTCACAAGTGGCTAAGTCAATTAAATATTAAATATGGTGTGGTTGGATATATAAAAGAGTGTTTTTTTTCCCCCTATTCTTCAAGGTGATAACAGCCAGCAAGTCAGTATAGCAAAACTTGATTTTAAACATCATTCCCAATTGAATTGCTTATTCTCCTTTTTTCTGAAGAGTTTTACTGCTGACAAAAGTAATATTATTATTAGATGACTATTTCTGGTTTCATGATCTCAGTTGCATTGCCAATCTTAAGAGTTAGGAAAATTGTTAATTTAGTAATCTGCAAATATATAATATTTTGAGTGGGGAATATGTAAAAGGAAGTTTTCTGTAGAAATCATAAGATGTTAAAATTTAATATATAAACCTAAAGATAAAATTGCTGGATTTAAAATATTATTTATTTTCTTGTGTAGCTATGTAGGAAACCTCTCCAGAGATGTGACTGAGGTGCTTATACTTCAGTTATTCAGCCAGATCGGACCATGCAAAAGCTGTAAAATGATAACAGAGGTAAGGCCTTACATTTCCAAATGGTATCAAATATAGCATGTTGATTTTGCAGAAAAATGCAGAAAATGGATTGTCAGCATAACTTTGGAACACTGGTGAATGGTGAAATGTAGCATCCTAGGCAAACTGTATTTAGATTCAGCATTAGGTATGATTCAGCAGTTGTCTGCTTGTATTCAAAGGCCATCATCTGATGCAAAAGAGTTTTTGTTGCCATCTGCTTTTTAGGAATAAGTTCCTTCCAAGACAATCTTCATTTTGTATAATTGAGTATTGGCATCATTTGGTTTCTTGACAATCAATTAATGGGAATTTTTAGTGCTGTAGACATCTTCACCCCATCTTTTTAGTTCTACATTTAAATAACTATAAGAATAGCATGTAAAGCATGCACTTAAATAGAATTATAGTAATAAATCTACTGTAGGTAAATAACCCAGTAACTTTAGCAACTGTCAATAAAATAGTCTAGAATGGTTAAAGGGTTGAGATATTTCAACATCTTTCACTGATCCAGGATTCTTCAGCCAGTCTACTAGTCTGTCCTTGTTGTCTGATAAATCATGGCTAAGAAAGAAAATAGATCAATTACAGTAGTATCAATGCCATTTTCTTATCCAAATTATGGGTTTCACCTGTAATAGAGTATCCAAACGTGCAGTGACCATTTATGGTCTTTAAAGTCTACACATATTGAAATTTGTAGTACCAAATTTAAATGTTTGCTTTTAGAAATTATTAACTAGCATCTTTGTCTTGTCTGAGTTTCAGGAATGCAGATTGAGAGAACAGAAAATAAAGTGTGATGTTTCTGATTGGGTAGTTCTTTACAAACAGTATATTAGCACTTGTATTTTATATTGTATTTAGTAGGCATTAAATGTCTATAGTAACTGCATCTCATTCAAATTTAGAATAAAATTCTGGTTGTACAATAAGTCAGTACAACAGCCATTCATTTGTGGAAATGCATTTCAAACCTACTCCTTCATATTTGTAAATATTGAAAATGAATACATATTTCATTGCCAGACTCTTTTTTCCAGAAATAGAATAGTGGGTGCATTGCAGGTTAAAGACATAGCAAAATTATTCTGTATACTGGTTGGCTGTGCCTGCCTAGCCTGACCTTGTCTCTAAAGTCAGTGTTTAGTCCTCTACACAAGTGGAGATAGCATTGAAAGATACCATTTATGATGGCACATAGTTTCTTCCCTACAACTAATTAGCATGCTATTTCCCGCTGTGCTCAATGTTGTGCCTTGATTTTTTTGTAGATGATATGGACCAAATTGTATAAAAAATCATTAGAGATTTTGGGTGCCCATCTTGACATGCTCTGAATGGTTTCGATTTTTTTCAGAGGATGGTTGCTCAGTAATATTTTCAAATTAAGGTATATTGAATTGGATACCCAAAAACTGAGACCCCCAAAATCACTCTTTAAAAGACAATTTTTTCAGTGTTCATTTCTTCAAAATTAAGGTAAAGTGGGGGCAGATTCTAATAGAGGAATAATCTCTAATACATGCCATATGAATCCTGAGTAAGGATGTCAGTGTATAGTTGTTTACACAATTAACTGATAAGCCTAATGACTTCACGCACCCCTCCTGCTGTTTCTAATACAGAGGCTGCAGCTTGGGGGGAGAGGGAGACGGGCAGGCTGTACATGTGGAAAGCCAGCTTTCAAACTGGCTCCCGGCGCATACTGGTTCTGTGGACCTCCCCAACCGTATAAATGTGTAACCACTGAAAAATTTAGCAGTTACATGTTTACAAATATAAAAGTTTTCTAATCTCTCCAGTCCTGATTTCTTTCTCTCTGTTCTTCCTCTTCATGCAACAGGAGTGTGGAGTAGAGATGTAAGCGACTAGTCAAGTCGCTACTCACCTACTTGCCTCTGCAACAAGAGCGGGGAAGTTGGGCAGATCTTACTATATTTGAAATGCAGAGCTGCAGCGGTCCGGAACCCAGTGCAAGCCAGGATTAGGACCTACCCCTATTGTGGCTCTGCAGTTTAAATGTAGTAGGAGCCAGGCTGCCTGCATGGCTAGCTCCTCCTACTTTTAAACTGCACACTTGCAGTGGAGTGGGGTCCCTTGTTGGGATTGTACAAATTGTATCGAATACATGATTAGTCAGTTACCTGCTTTTTAACATCCTTTTTGTGAGGGGGAGGAGAGAGAAAGAGGGCTTTACACCACTTATATCTTGGATGTTCTGGGTCACCCAGGAATGGTTATTAGCGCAGTTTCATGGCTTCTCTTTGTTAAAGCTATGTTTCTCAAGGTGTCCTGCCTCATTTGTTGTCTTCCTGACATGTCCCTATCACACAGGCTGAGAGGAGAGCCAGCGTAGAGCCTTTGTGGCAGTTTTGCACTGAGGGCATTTTCAAAGGCTGTTTCTGCCTTCTTTATAGTCTCTTAGAGCTACTTTAGAGCCAGACTATCCAGTTCTCTTATGTCAATATCAGAAAAATGGGTGAGTGACTTCCTTCCTTTACATCTGTCTGGAAACTATATTTGAGCATATATGAACTCTCAGATTAGCATTTCTTTTTACCCGTTACTTCATATACTGAACAAAATATTGGCTAAACCAGTGTGAAACAAAGACCCAATCTCTGCATTTTTCCTGGCACTCTGGAAAAAGTGCTGCTCTACAAGAGTGCAATGGATTAGCAGATAATGTACAAAATAAATTTTCCTATGCACATGACAGAGAAGGTAAAGGGGAAATGGGTTCTTAGAGTGAACTTAATTTTGTTTTAAATTAGCTGATTTTTTTAGCTTGCTCTGTGATCTCTTTGGTTTTGGGATTATAATGCATTATCACTAAGGCATATATTCTAGTGTAAAACTCCCCGACCTAGTGCACACTGCAAACATTTTTCACATCTTAAAACCTAGTATTTGAATTTCAACCTGTAGTGATTAGTTAGGTTGGCTTCTTTGACATCACTGACTATATTTACATTAAATTGCAGTTGTATTTAATGAAACTGTTCAATAATTAGTGATTTTTAAAATGTCCTGAAGAAAGACCAAATGGGGCTGCTTGTAACCTGCTTTTTCCTCTGCTTAAAAAAGTATAAAGAAAGTCTAACATGTATAAAGGAAGTCTTACGGGTTTGTCGGCTTGATTGTACATTAGAAATTCAGGGCTTTTAATTTAGCAGTTCTTAGCATAATATATGAATGATTGGAGACCATGTAGCATTATTATATCACAAGCATTGACACTAATATAGTTGAAGAGGATTTTAATTCACCCTTACACTTTATTTTACTGTTAACTCATTGACTCCTTTCAAAGGTACTTGAGTCCAACTGATGACAAGATTCAGTATTTTAATGTGTTGGAGTTAAGAAAGTTCTGACTCCAGTTTTCTGGTCTACCGAGAAGTTCCTACTGAGGAATTCCTTGGCAAATACAAGATTTTGTCAGTCAGGAAGAGGAAGAAGAAATATTTAAGATAAGAGGGAAATGATAAAACTTTCAGGCTTTCTTTGAGCATATTAAAAGACGCAGAATTTCCCAAACCCGTTTTTCCCCTCTGCAGTTAACCTTAAAGTAATTTGGTGTTAACCATACTAGGCTAATGCTTAAAGAATGGATGTAACCTTGATAAGAAATGTCAATTTTTTCCAGTATAACTGAAATATCTTCTTAAAGAGATGAATTTTAAAAATTCATATTCAATGTATTATATTCCTAATGTTCATTTAAAAGTTATATCTTAAAATAATGCAATAACATTGTCAAAATTTCTAGCTATAAGTAATATTTTTTCCTGGATTTTTTTCTCAGCAACCCGATAGCAGAAGGGTCAACTCTTCTGTTGGATTTTCTGTTTTGCAGCATACAAGCAATGACCCTTATTGCTTTGTGGAATTTTATGAACACAGAGATGCAGCTGCTGCATTAGCTGCTATGAATGGGAGAAAAATTTTGGGAAAGGTAAGGAAAAATATAAAAGTTTCGGAAGTTAGATTTATGTAAAATTTCTGATGTGAAGAAATTCGTTGAAAATTTATTAATCACA
Source organism: Pelodiscus sinensis (assembly GCF_049634645.1). Taxonomy (NCBI): domain Eukaryota; kingdom Metazoa; phylum Chordata; order Testudines; family Trionychidae; genus Pelodiscus; species Pelodiscus sinensis. The sequence goes on from NC_134718.1 coordinate 58,658,840, forward strand.
GTTTTACTTAAAATTTGGGATGTTAGATATTGTGTAGATATCTTTAGAAATCTTAGCAGTTACATGATTATTTGATAGTCTCTGGGAGTGGGGCTGGCAGCCCTGCTTCCTTTTGCTACTGCCTTGGTATCAGGTCGGCAGGCGGGAGCCCGTCCAAAAACTAGCTCCTAGTGCAGACCAGCTCCCACCTGGTTGCCGTGAAGCAGCCTCAGCCCATGACAGGTCCAGGCTGCTTTGTGGTAGCCTCCCCTGCTGTCCCACCTCCACCCCGATAGAAGAAACAGCATGGGCATGGAGAGGCAGGCAGCACCACAGAGCCAGTGCTGGGGGGAACTGGCTTTTAAGCTGGTTCCCCTCAGCACTGCCTCCTGCCTCCCTCCCCTCCACCTCTGTAGAAGGTAGCAAGAGGGGAGGCAAGTGGGTCCGCAGAGCCGATACGCATGGGGAGCTGGCTTAAAAGCAGGCTCCCTGCGCGTATTGGTTTCAGCTTACCCTCTTCACCCTCTACATTGCTGCCTCTCTATCAGAGGCAGTAGCACGGAGTGGAGTGGCGGGCAGGTGGATCTGGTGCTGCTTAAAGTAATTTCATCATGGGCAGTGGCTCCTGCTATCTTCCCCCTCCCCCCCCCCTTGCTGCCTCTGATAGAGGCAGCAGAGGGGAGGGGGGAGAAATGCATGTAGTTGACAAGATTAACTGATAAGTTTAGATTTATTGGTTAATGGTATAGTTGACTTCACGTTGCCATCCCTACTTAAAATGCATCCTCTGATTACTTAAATTCTAATTCTTTCTATTGGAGGAGAACTTGTTTAGGTTAATATTTGTAAGTGGCCTTTGAGTGTACATTAATTTCTAGTTTTATGAATTTATGCTAAATCTTACATTTATTTTTAGGAGGTCAAAGTAAACTGGGCAACAACGCCAAGTAGCCAGAAAAAAGATACATCCAGTAAGTAATACCCTTTGTATAGAGATAGTATAAAAATAGGTTGCAGTCACTAATGTCTTGTCTTATCCCTGTATTTTACCTCTCACTCTTGTTGAGTTTTAATAGCAGGCATACCCAGATTTGTTTTACAATCTAAGTCTTAAAGCATTCCCTGTATTTTACCCTACTTTACAAATGATGGACACTAAAGAGCAAAAGAATAGATATCCTGGGTCAGACTAGCTGGTGTAGCCCTGTCTTCCAATAATAGCCAATGGAAGATGCTGCAGAGGGAATGAACAAAACTAGGCAATTACTGAGTGATCCATTTTCTCTAGTTCAGACCAACAGAGGCATAGAGATACCCAGAACATGGGGTTGAGTCTAGGAATGTGAAAGTATAACCGTTTACACAGTTAACCAATGAGCCTGGGCTCATGAGTACATGATTAATCCATGATCATCTGGGCTAGTAGCCATTGATGGACTTCTCCATATACTTACCTAATTCTTTTTAAAATTCAATTATACTTTTGGCCTTCACATCATCCCTGGCAATGATGGTGTGGTATATGAAGAAGTATTTTGTTTGTTTGTTTGTTTTTAAACCTGCTGCCTATTTATTTCATCATGTGACCCCAGCTTTCTGTGTTAGGAAAGGATAAATAACTCTTAGTAACTCCACACCACTAATGATTTTATAGACCCCTATTTCATCTGCTTTTGATGTAGTTGTCTGCTAAACTGAACAGTCCAAATCTTTTTAACCTCTCCTCATATGGAAGCTGTTCCATACCACTAATTATTTTGGTTGCCTGTCTCTACCTTTTCCAATTCTAGTATATATATTTTGAGATGAGGCAACCAGAGCTGCATGCAGTTCAAGGTTTGGGTGTACTATGGATTGATTTAGTAGCATTATGATATTTTCTGTCATTATCTATCGCTTTCCTAATAACATCCTGTTAGCTTTTTTGACTGCAACTGCATATTGAGCGTATACTCAAAGGTCTTGCTGGAGTTGTAACAGCTAATTTGGTCGCTCATATTTTATAAGTATACTAAGGGGCTGCACCATCTGTTCGCTATGCTCAGCAACCCCCCTCTCTCTGGGGGCAGGCATCCCTGGCTCTCCCCCTGGTGGCTGGGGAGGGCCAAGCCAAAGAGAGGCCGGGCCAAGGCTGGGCCAGATCCGGCTTTCTCCCCCTGGCCACTGGGAGAGGGCCGTGGGCACATGCCAGCCCCAGCTCTCCGCCCCAGCTGCAGGGCAGGCACCCACAGGGCACGTGCCAGCCCTGGCTCTCTCCCCCTGATCACAGGTGGGGGTCAGGCTGAGGCTGCATGAGCCCTGGCTCTCTTCCCCATGGCTGTCGGGGAGGCAGGCCGAGGCAGTAACATGCCAACTCCGTCTCTCTCTCTTCCTTGGCCACAGTGTGCCAGCCCTGGTTCTCTTCCCCTGGCTGCTGGGGGGCGGGTGGGGGCTGAGGCTGTGGTGTGCCAGCCCTGGCTTCCCCCCACCTGTCCAGGGTGGAGGAAGAGCAGGCCAAGGCTGTGGCACGCCTGCCCCAACTCTTTCCCCCTGAGCACTGAGGGGGAGGAAGCAGGGAGTGAGGAGGGAGGTGGGACACAATGACATGATTACGTCACTATAATCCTGCAGGAAAAAAAAATTATATATGAAGAGAGATTTGGGATTGTTATACAATGTGCATAACTTTACATTTATCAACATTGAATTTCATCTGCCATTTTTTATCCAGCCACCCAGTTTTGAAATCTTTTTTTTTAACTTTTCACAGTCAACTTCTGCCTTAATTATCTTGAGTAATTTTGTGTCATCTACAGACTTTACCACCTCACTGACTCCTTTTTCCAGAATATGTGGAACACCACTAGTGCCAGTACAAATTTTTGGGGAACCCTGCTATTTACCGCACTTCGCTGTGAAAACTGAACATCTGTTCCTACCCTTTATTTCCTGTTTTTCAACTAATTACTGAGATATGGAAGGATCTTATCTTTTATCCACTGACTCCTTACTTTTCTTAAGAACCTTTGCTGAGGGACCTTGTCAAAGACTCTATGGAGTCCAAGTACATTATATGCACTGGATCCCCTTTGTCCACGTGTGCATTGACATCCTTAAAAAATTCTAATAATTACTGAGGCAGGATTTCCCTTTACAAATGGCATGTTGATTCTTCACCAACAAATCATGTTAGACTGTGTATGTGTCTCATAATTTTGTTCTTTACTGTAGTTTCTACCAATTTGTTTGGTACTGACATTAGACTTTCTTGCTGGTATTTGCCAGGATTGCTTCTGGAGCTTTTTAAAAAATCTGAGGTGGAGAAGTTACCTTACTGTTGAATGTCTGAGGGAAATTAAATTTCTGAGAGTTCCTGGCACCTAGTGCTTTTCTAAAACTTTCTTTCTCAGAAGTATACAAGGAGTTAATTACTAGATAGCAGTTAAATATTTGATTAGATAATGCTTTATTTGCAGATCACTTCCATGTGTTTGTTGGGGATTTAAGTCCAGAAATAACAACAGAAGATATCAAGTCAGCATTTGCTCCTTTTGGTAAAATATCGTAAGTATCATAATCAATACTGCAGACATCAGTTCTGGGAAAACTAGCTCAAGTTTGTTTTTTGTCTGAAATACTGTTTCACCTTTTGCAGATTGTGTGATAAGGTTTTCATTATATTGGGGTGGGTGGGTTATGAGAGATGTCTTCATTTCAGGTTGTTCATCACATGTTTGTAAATATAATTAATGAATTCTGTTCTCCAATCTTGTTGAAAGCACTATGCTTTTAACCTAATTTATGTACTTAAGATCATTCCGGTTTTTAATTGAATAACCAGAGAATAACAAAGCAACAGCTTTTGTTAGTTTGACTAATGTTTGTGCTTAGTGTTTGTATGCAGAATAGTGATTTCAAAAATTTCAAGTGGTGTGTATTCCATCTGCCTTGCCTTTAGGCAGTATAGGAAAACCAGGTAAATATCAAAGTATAATTTTGTGATACAATAAGTGTAGCTAGTTGTTGTAAAACTTAGCTAAGTTACAAACATATCGTGTTGAAATGTAATTTTTTTTGAATTATGAAATAACTTCTCAATTAATAGAAGGGGGGTTAAGTTTAAAGTGTAATATTTCAATGAAAAAATGCTGTTTATAATACTTGTGCACACTTCTACCAGTTAAGGGATACTTATCTATCTGTAGTTCATATTTGAGATGAAATTTCAAAACATCTATTGTGTTTTTATTGAACAAATTAAACATTATAAACATTCGTGAAGTTCTAAAGTATGTTTATCTTTGAATATAAGGTAGTGACTTCAAAAAGTACATTGATCTCATATCACTTTCTTTTTAAAATTCTTAAAACAAAAGTTACACTTGCAAAATTTTGTGCTACTTTACAGGACTATATTTCTGCTAAAACAATTCTCACTTTTCTTGCTCTGTACACTTTTAAATGAACCATAAACCTTATTTCTTATCTTCTGCTATTTTGTTGTTTACTTTGCTTTTTATCTCTATAAATGTGGTAAGTAGTACTGTTTAAAAATCAATATAAAAAGAATACAGGTTTCTATTTCTCGATCTATATTTATACCTGAGACCTGCAGTTTTTCTAAAGTCCAAGTCACAATTAAAAGTAATAGCATTCTGGTTATTTTGCAGAATTGCTCATAAGAATGGACAGGATCTTGAAGGCTAACTGCAAGGAACTGTGCACACTGGAACTCAGTTGTAGATTTTTTCTCATTTCTATTTATTCTTATTATACATTATTTATATATACATATTTTAGTATTTACATTTTAACATTCTATATTCAGTGCAGTTCTATATTTCCAATCATTTTAACTTACTCACTAAAAATTTCTGTGTAAATTTGTTGTTTTCGTACTGGTGTGCTTAGCATTGTTGTTAGTTTTATTATCCTTTCTTAAATTTCTGAAAATGTCAATTTTTCAAAATTTACAGCTGCCCAAACTCCAAAATGATGGTAGAGAATTGACCAAGAAAAATAAAGAAATCTGTTAACCAGGCCATGTATGCCTTTTAATTCCTATTTTTTTTCCTCTTTTTCAATTTTTTAATATTTCATATATTTTGTATCACTAGGCAGAAGACATTTAACTATTTAGAAAATGCATGGTGAAGTAGATAGAACTGTTACAGTAATTTATAGAACAGTAAACCTTAGAGGACCCTAGCTAATAGAATATTAGAAAAGGAAACTTTGTTCCTTTTTAAACTTCTAATTTGAACATTTTAGTTTTAGCCAGAAGAGGTTATGTGGATAGGTTGCATGTTTATTACATGTTATTTTTTTGTCCTACTGCTTTTTTCTAACAGGTAAAGAAGCAATAGGGAGAGTTCAGGAATGGCTATAGTTTTAGGGCTAACTGAATTTATAAAAAAAAAAAGAAAAAAAAAAGAAAAACGAATATGCTCACAATACAGTGTGTGTGGTTCCTTTTAGTTTTTATTTTAAAGGTTAATAATAATTCCCTTATATAGCTGTGCTTCTTTTCACAGGGATGCACGGGTAGTTAAAGATATGGCAACTGGAAAATCAAAAGGCTATGGTTTTGTATCATTTTATAATAAACTGGTGAGTAACTGCACTGCAGGTTTAATCTTTAAACAGACCAGTATTTATACAGAACAGTGGCAGACACATCAACTTGAAGTTATCTATATATAAAAGTTGAAAGTTGTAGGTACTAAGCCTGCGAGAATATCCTACCAATTTTTGTAATTTTACAGGTGATTTTCCCATTTTAAAAAAAAGTCCTCCTTTGCTGTAATGTCTTTACTAAGTGGCTGCGTCTAGACTGGCAATTTTTTCTGCAAAAGCAACTGCTTTTGCGGAAAAACTTGCCAGCTGTCTACATTGGCTGCTTGAATTTCCGCAAGAACACTTGCCAATCACATGTAAGATGGTCAGTGTTCTCGTGGAAATACTATGCTGCTCCCGTTCGGGCAAAAGCCCTCTTTTGCAAATGCTTTTGCGCAAGAGGGCCAGTGTAGACAACGCGGTATTGTTTTGCGCAAAAAAAGTCCCAATCGTGAAAATGGAGATCGGGGCTTTCTTGCGCAAACCTGCGTCTAGATTGGCACGGACGCTTTTCCACAAAAAGTGCTTTTGCGGAAAAGCATCCATGCCAATTTAGACGCTCTTTTCTGCAAATGCTTTTAACGTAAAAACTTTTCCGTTAAAAGCATTTGTGGAAAATCATGCCAGTCTAGACGTAGCCAGTCTGTTTCCTAAGGGAAACTAATTGATCATTCAAAGGAAGATATTGAAATTAACTATAAACAAAGTCCCATTAAACATGTAAAAATACTGTAAAGGCAAACAGATTCCTTTCCCTTGTCTTCCCCCTTCCTGTAATTTTACATATAGTAGTAATGGGTAAAATATTCCAGACATAAGTGACTTATCCCTTTAATAGGATAGCTAAAAAAACTTTAATTTTAGGATTGTATTAAATAATGTCTCATACAGTGAATAATACATCTTTATGTTTATGGCAACAAGGTACATTTTATAAAGAGTAATTTTAAGTACAGATTGTACATCTCTAGTCCAGCACTTTCTGGCCGGCAACATCTATGGTCCAGCATGATTTTAGTTAGCTGCATGTCCACTTATCGTGAGTGTGACCATGGTCCCATAAAGGCTGTTTACAGCCACCAGACCTGGCTTTCTGTACTATTATTTAGTTCTAATTTACTCCTGTACTATTATTTAGTTCTAACTTACTCCTAAATGTCTTCTAAAAGCCTAATAAGCAATGGAAGTGTTGGTACTGCTGCTAGACAATATTGGTCAGGTTGCAAGGGTGCCCAGACTAGAGAAGCGCAACCTTTAATACCATATTCTGACTACACTATCTGAGGATGAATTGTCCACACTAGGTAACTGAAAAAGAGAGAAGTACTTGAGGGCTTGTTTACATAGCTCCTCCATATTGCCTTCCTATGTTTGTTCACTGTATTGAAAAAGCGACATATATACAAATATTTCAGGGGCTTGGGATTTTAACAAATATATTTGGAGTGAATTGTTGTTTGAAGTATTTCATGTGTTTTTTTTGTTGTCATTTTTGTAATGTGGAAGTTCAGTCGTTTCATAGTTTCATTTGTCATGGTGAAAATAATAGTAAGAAAACTTAACTATGTTACAGATAATTTGGTTTATTGAAAACACTGAAACTCTCTCATGTTTTACCACTTAAGCTTTGTCTAATTTACATTCCTTAGTATGAATAGCAAACAGAGAAAATATATATCTGATTCTCATGTACTTCCATAAGGTTGTTTCAGTTTCCAACCTTGCAGAAAAAATGCTTAGACTTTTTATATAGAGCCTAAATTACTTGATTGTTCCTTTTAAGAGTATACCAGTGGAAAGTACTGTTCTATTTAGAACTTGGTATTTTCTTAGTGTCCAGTAAAACACATAATTTTGTACCAGATATTTGAATTAAAAAAAAAAAAAACCCACACAACTTTTAACTGATAACAATACCAAAAAAGGGCTGGGCTTGTTACTTTCTTGAGCTTTAGTTTCTGTAGATCAGCCACAACCACTGTTTATTTTAAGTGTAAATAAATGTCATACTGCATGTGCCCTCTTACTCTTCTCAGATATCTCTCCTTTTCTCAGTTGTTTTTAAGATTCTAATTTTCTTCCAAAAATATGAAACATTTGGATCATCTTAGGGTCCAACCCGACAAGATCCTGAGTGCTTTTCACTCTGATAAACTGCTTAACTCACTGCAGGGCCATAATAATTGTTATATCTCATCTGCTACTGTTCTTGCTTTTGTCTTGAAATTCCTCCCAACTTTCCCTGTTTGTTTCATATCCACATATTCTCAGCTTTGCACCTCCTTGAAGTTCAGGGAGATGGAACTTGTCTGAGCCCCCAAACTGTGCCATGTAGCCCAGTCTCTCCTGCAAAGTGTCTGCGCAAAGTGATGCACTTGTGAATTGTCTGAGTTGGGCTGTTCCTGGTATGGACTGTGTCTGTTTTCCATGTTTGTATGATGTGTTCATTCTTATAGCTCTGGAAATGTTGGACTCATAAGTGAAGTAAGTTGAAAACCGCATGGGGTAAATGAGATGATGTAGCAGGAAAAACAAGTAATAGGTTGTCAGGTTAGGTGGTAGAGAAGGTGGGGCCCATCTGTATTTTGTAAATTCCTCTTATAGTTCTGTCTTTTCAGAAAGAAGTATTTCCTCTTTTGTCACCATTCTTATGTTGAACAGGAGATCACTGGGTATTCGATTATAGGTTTTGTTTGCTTGTTTTGGCTATAATATCCTTGCTGTACATGTGGTTTCCATTGTGTGCATTGAAATAGTTCTTTTAGCAAACCACTGCTCACTAGTGAAGTTGGATTTTTCATTACTGGATTTTGATACCGAGAATTAAATTCCTAAAGTTTTGAAAACTGTAATAACTTTATTAGCAACTGGTATTGCTGTTATATGTAAATTAATCCAATGATCAATGAGCACATTCGCAAAATACTTGGCTTACCTGTCTTCTCTCCTTATTCATGTATGTTGAATGAGTCTTAATTTTTATGTCCTTCAGGATGCAGAAAATGCAATTGTGCACATGGGAGGGCAGTGGTTAGGAGGCCGTCAGATCAGAACTAACTGGGCAACGCGAAAACCTCCCGCTCCTAAAAGTACACAAGAAAGTAAGATGCTTGTGTTAATTTTGTATTAGCTCTCCAGCATGTGTACTCTTATACTGTACTTTGTAATGTCCAGTTAGTAATATGCCTCAGCCACCAAATTCATTTCACTTGTCTACTATATATTTAAGAGTTTGTCTCTGTATGTCCATCTGTTGAGTGTGTTCAAGAACTCCTCCTAAACCAGGGGTAGGCAATAATTTTTAATGGAAGGCCACTCCAAGATTTTAGCAAGTGGTCAAGGGTCACACTTCTATGGAGGGGGTGCGGAGTCTGGGATGGAGGTTGGGTGAAGAAGGAAACTTTGGGGGAGGGATCTTGTGGTCTGAGAGAGAGTTTGGGTGAAGGAGGGGATTGTGATCTGGGGCAGAGCCTGAGAAGTGCAGGGTCCAGGAGGGGATAAGGGTGCAGGAGAGGATTCTAGCTGAGGGAGGGGCTCTGTCGGGGGTGCAGGGTCTGGGAGGGAGTTGTGACTTGGATGAAGAGGGTGCAGAGGGTTTTGGTGGTGACCAGGGCAGGGGAATTAGGGGCAGGGACAGGGTATAGGTGCTGGAGAAGATTGTGGACTGGACTGGGAGGGAGTTGTGACCTGGGAGAAAAGGGAAAGGGGTTCAGAGGAGTTAGGGTGGTGTCCTGGTGCAGTTAGTTGGAGGGGAGAGAAAGGATGGGATGCCAGAAGCAGGCTCTGGCTGGGAGGTGCTTACCTAGGTGGCTCCCAGCCAGCAGCCCTGTAGGGCTGCTCCATGTGGCTCTGCTGTAGGCATGAGGTTTGGGGGAGGGAGGTAAAAGACTTTACACACTGCTCCTGCCCCCAGCAAAATTTCTTAGCTCTTATTGGTCAGAAACTGGCCAGTGGGAGCTGAAGGATTTTGCTGGGGGCCAGGAGTGGTGTGCAGTCTCCTACCTCCCTCCCCAGCAATCCAAAGTGGAGAGAAGTGCTCTCTCCCTGAGCATTCTGGCAAGGCAGCTGCAGGCTGGATCTGGTGGCTTGGCAGCCAGATCTGGCCTCCTGACAGTCTCTTGCCCACTCTGTCCTAAACGGTAAGAGCTAAGACCATCAAATTTGGTATGCGGCTTCCTCTTGTCATAAATTAAAGCAGTGGCTTTCAAACTTTTTTTTTCAACCCAGTTGAAGAAAATGGTTGATACCTGTGACCCATCATAATATTTTGACTAGAGTGCAAGCTCCCGTTGACTGGTTCCTGGTTGGTCACCAGGCTCCTGGGGGAGGCGAGTTGCCAATTCACAAAATAAAAATATCACCAGGCATTTCCAAGCAAAAATGGAAGGAACTCATTTTGGGCTTGGTATGGAAATAAAATTAGCTTAATTTTTTTGCTTGTTTTGCTTTTTTATCTTTATATCACAATGATATAAAAATTATTGGAAAGCAGATACTCTCAATGTTTTAAAATGGATCTTTCTGTGTATAGATAGCACAAAACAACTGAGATTTGAAGATGTAGTAAATCAGTCAAGTCCAAAAAACTGTACTGTTTACTGTGGAGGAATTGCTTCTGGACTAACAGGTATGATTCATGTTTATTTGGGGGAAGAGGATTTAACAACTAATGTATTTGAGGCCCCAAAGTTGCTAATAAAGTGGTTGAAAATATCTGTTTTAGATCAACTTATGAGGCAAACATTTTCACCATTTGGACAGATTATGGAAATAAGAGTTTTTCCAGAAAAAGGTTACTCATTTGTCAGGTAAGGCTGTTACATTAAACAATCGTAGATTTAGTTAGTTTATTAGTGTTTCATATATTATTCTGTAACATATACTTGAATTATTAGTGCTGTTAAATTAAAAGCTGTCACTGCGGCAGTATGCATTTTTTTGAGAAATTGAAGCTGTTTAAAAGTTATGGGAATTGGTTCTTCAGAAAACTATAGCCTACAAAAGCAGCCACAAATTGGTGTAATATTTTTGCTTTTTTTAAAATTAGGGCTGTCTGAACAACTGATTTTGGGGGGGGGGGGGGGGGGGGAGTGAAAACAAACAAATGGAAAAGTTAAAACTTATTTAGATTGAGTTAATGAAATTGAAGTGCACAGATATTTCTGCTGACCAAATCTGCATAAGAGTGAGGGGTGGTGGACAGTTTGAGACAATTTTTCAATCAGCTCTGCTTGTGGTGCATGGACTTAGAGTTCTTTAACTTTAACTACTAACTTTATACTACTATCAATTATAGTAAAACAGTAATAATTTTATTTTTAATCTCTAGGTTTTCAACCCATGAAAGTGCAGCACATGCTATTGTTTCAGTCAATGGAACTACAATTGAGGGACATGTTGTTAAATGCTATTGGGGTAAAGAATCCCCAGATATGACTAAAAATTTCCAACAGGTAATTAACATTTTAAATCTATTTTCAGTAGTTTGTTTTTGCATAAGCCAAGTTGTGTGAAGTATAAGGCCATTCTCTCTCCTTATAGATTATTACTAATGTATTAATAGTGTAATACAGTGTAACTAGTGAAATTGTATGGCCTGGTCTCTTCAATATACATTACAATCCACTACTAGGTTGGGCTTGTGACTTCTTAGGAACATAAACTTACTGTTGTTTGGGTTTGAAGTTTTGGGAAATATCTGTATTCTGGCAAGAGTAGCACTATCCCCAGGCAAATATTTTGTGATGATAATGAAATGTTAAAAATTCCTTTATTGCAATGGCAGCTGTAATTCAAGCAAAGAATTGTAACTCCAGCAGTATTTTAACTCCTTACATTATGGTTTTGCCTTGCCAGCAAATATAAAATGTAATATGTCAGGAGGGGTTGTACTATGAACTAATTTTTTGTCTAGGTTGACTACAGTCAGTGGGGGCAATGGAGTCAAGTCTATGGAAATCCACAGCAGTATGGACAATATATGGCCAATGGATGGCAAGTACCATCTTATGGAATGTATGGTCAAGCATGGAATCAACAGGGATTTGGAGTAGAGTAAGTGATTATACTTCAAATATGTTTAAAAAGTGGTGTTCTCCAAAAATGTTAACTTTTCCATTCCGATAAATTTGGTATGAGCAGTGCCCATGGAATCATATCTTTCCAGATACTACGAAGCCTGGGCTTGTTGCACTAGGAAGCTTAGGTTTATTGAATCTCATGCGCTCTGAGGAGTTATCCAATGCGTTATGTTTTACACTTGTTTCAACATTTTGTGTATATTGGTGTTTTGAGATAAAAGATAGCTGATGGACACTTTTTGCTTCTTTGGTAGACTTTACAAGTTTTGATTCAGAATAATTTAGCAGATGACTTTCAATGATCCAGATAGTGGTTATTTAAAAAAAAATGTAGCTGAGAGCAGTTACAATGCCATGTCCCTCAAAAGCTTTTACCTAAATAGCATGCAAACTATGACGGTCAGGGACTGCATAACTGATCATTCATGTGTTCATAAAAGTATTTCCAATACTTATCCTCAACAGTGTTTTTTTTTTTTTTTTAATGGTCTTAATTTTGTAATGTTCTCCTGAGGACTCCATAGTAACTTTCCCTGCTGACCTACCACCTTGTTCCCCCACTCCTACCCTGTGTCCCCATTATACTTACCTTTTTTATACATATTGCATCAGTGATGTTGATAGAAATATGTATAACCCATGGAATAATGTTAATTCTTGGCTGTAAAATCAGCAGAGAAGTTTATTTTTTTTTCTCTCTGTACTCCAGTGTTTTTCTTCAATTAAGTGGCTTCATATTGATTGTTGCATTTGTATTTCAATTTTGATATAAAACCAGAGGAACTTGAGTATAGTTATAGCAAGACTTTAAATACACATATAATATAAATATAGCCTATAGGTACTACACAAGTGTGTCTAATTAATTTATCCTTTAATGCTATATTGAAATCTTTTTTGCATTTGCCTATTCATGGAAAATGTGCAATACTTACTTAGCTTAAGCTTTCTCAAATGCTGACAAGTTGCCAAGTCATCAGCTTCTGTAGATAATAAAACTGTACTGAGTCCAGAAAGTTCTTGGAAAGTATGGAATGTTTCTTCTTCACATCAGCCAAGTCAAACTCTGTCTACTTTAAGTTGTAAAATGCACATTTAAAATGATTTCCTTGTGTGTATTTGAATAGTACCTAGTGTTTAGGCTTCTTGGTTTGTGGTGTGGGCTTTTTTTCCCAGAGGCAGGCACATTTTAGTGTAAGAACCTGCTCTAAAATCTTCCTGCATTATTTTTGTAGAAGTTGGGAAGCTTTTGACCTTGGCAAGAGAAGAAGGTAACAGAAGCAATATCAGATTTTGCATCTCTTTGTAAATGACTTTTTGTTTGTTTGTTTGTTTTTTTTTAAAGCCAATCTCCATCTGCTGCCTGGATGGGTGGATTTGGTGCTCAACCTGCCCAAGGACAAGGTGCTCCTGTAATACCTAACCAAGCTGGATATGGTATGGCAAGTTACCAAACACAGTGAGCTGGGACTCTGTGTTAACGTGTGTATTTCATGATAGGCTTCAGTTTCCAGTGATATGCTGAAGACTGGAATGTAGACACCGGAAGAAGAAAATATTTATTTTAAAAATGGAAATGTTTGGAACCTTTAGCACAGCTTTGCTTTGGTGAAGAACACACGTCTTCTAGTTCTGCCTTTTTAAGTTTTTTTTTTTTTTTTTGTTCATGATGGATATGAACATGTTTTTCTTTGTGTACAAAAACTAAAATAAAGTCAATAAAGACAATTCTGACTACAAATTTTGATATAGTAGGATAAATGGCTGATGAATTTGATCCTTAGATTATCATTCCATTTTTTGTTCTGTCTGTTTTACATCCCTGTGCTTTTTAAAAGAAATGACATTGAAATACAGTAAGTTGCTTTCAGTTAAACACAGATCCTGAAATTAACTGTGGACCAATTATTACACCCTGTAAGACAGTAGTGGTTTTTCAATAAATGAGGGCATCATTCAAAAAACATACATGCTCTTGGAATATTTTTTTAAATATTTAATTTTTCTATGTGCTTAAAGAAACTGAAGTCTGATACAATAAACTTTCAGTCTAAGCTGAAAAACATTACTGTCTGAGCTATTTAAGCAAATTTTGCTGTCCACGTTCAGGCACATATTAAAACTTTTCAAATCTGGTTTGCTTATTAAAACTAGTAATTGCATTTAATTTTGAGAAGCAAAAAAGTTTTTGCAAGTATGGTGTTTGTATTAGACAATCAGTCATACTTGTGCTTTTTACATAAAGTTTGAAGGCTACACATTGTAAATATTTAAAAACTACAATGTCTCAAAAGCATGCTCAAGCCTAGAAGTAGCAATGTAATTATTCAAAGTAATACTTAATATACTCTGCTGCTTTAAATGCAGTAGACTGACAAGAATGTGCAAGACTGACATTTCCAAAGTTGGCTAGTATGTAAAGTTACATAAATTACTATACAAAAGCCTTAATTTTAATTTCATAAATCTTTAATGCGTCACCTTTTTGTCTTTAGAATCTGATTTTTTTTTGCTTTACATTATATGGTATGTAAATACCTTCGTTAACAACCTTGTAATCCTATTTCAAGGTTATTATAAGTTGTATAGTATCTTCAGTGTTTTGAAAAATCTTGGGATGTTTTTTAAGCCTAGAAATATTTTGCCCAAGAATTTTTTAACAAGATTGTTAAAAACATCTTATTTTACAGAATATTCAATGTGCCATTTGGTAAATGGAGATGCAGTTGAAACAGTACACTGAGTTGTGACTTATTTTTAACTGAAATTTTTGTCTTTATGAGTGGTTTGCATGTGATGAACCTGTACAGAGGCTGGGTTGTTTGTGTACTGAGTGTGTAAATGGATAAATCATGAAGATGTTTAAACAGTATACTTGGGGTTATTTCTGAATTATTTTATGGATACATTGATATAAACTGCCTCAATAAATTTGAAGTTGAAAATGAATGTAAGTTAGCTACAAGTACTGCGTTTTACCTGTGACAGCTAGAGGGTGCAAATGTTTCAGCTTTATATTTGAATATACTGAGACAAGCACTGATTAAAAAAAAAAAAAAGCATATAGGATATGCTGTGGTAGTCCAGTGAAGTAAACTTGCATTAAAAATGGATTGTTGCATTCAACGGGTTTACAATTCCAGAAGAGAGTCTGAGAATCTGTATATTTTAGCCTGTTCTTTTTCTTTCATAGATATTGTTTTAGTTTCAAATTAGAATAGGATTTTGAAATGGAATATTGCAGTTTAATATTACAAATCTAGCCAAGTTGTAAAAATGACTACACATTTTACTGCTTTAGATAATCAAATGGTTTTATTCATTCATTTTTGCAGCCAAATCACTTATAGAACAAGTATCACTGAGATGAGGTTGAAAGGGAGAAATTCTAAAAGATACTAAACAGTGAGATAAATTATACCTGCAGAATTTTAGAAGCAATGCTGCTGCACACTTTATGCATGTAATTTTGTCTGGAGTCAGTGTAGAGCCCCAAGTGCTTGTGATGGCGGAAGTTGGCCTTTGATCTCTCTGCTTCTCATTTTCTTACTGTTCTACTTAAGATAGAAATCTGTCTATGGGAATCTTGATTCTAAATTTTGTATTTATGTATCTCTAAGTGAAGATCAGCTAATACATTTTAGTCAAAAATTTTACAAGTAAGTCTGACTTTTTATAACAATTTCTCTTGTTTAAAATGTCATGAACTATGAATTATTTGAATTTGCAAGTTACTTTAAGGTTTATTATTTGCTTCCATGAGAAGCGTAGGGTTTCTTCTTAATGCTAGGTGTTGGAATATATCGGTAAAATTGTTGATATGTTTTGGGTTTGTACTGTTATAGAGCAATATGTTCTTTCATGAGTTTATTCAATATTTTACATGCTGCAGGTACATAACCACATAAACACCCCATTGAAGATGGGTAAAAAGCTAAGGCCTTGATCCTGCAAGATCTCAGCACACAGAAATTAGAAGGCTGGTGTGCCTACTGCAGTACTGGGTCCTAAATGATCTCTCTTCCTCCTCCTGAGAGCAACAGTATTCTTCTCTCTCAATTAATTAGTTTTTCAATTGTTTATTCTTTTCTTTAACACTGAAATTTCTTTACAGGATATTCAAGGTACAAGAATTTTCAATGTCTTTAGACTACCGATTCTATAGCACTGTGAGGAAGAGTTCATGATTTGATTTATTTTCTCCTCAGTAATGTTCATAAATAGTCTTGGGAAAATTCTGCAATTTTACTATGGCTCCAAATGCAACAGTTGCAGAATTCCCCCAGGATTAACATCACTGACATTTTTCATTTTTACACCAAAGAGCCTCTTGCACCATTTTGTTTTTATGAATGACTATGTTGTAATCCACCATACTCTCCAGCTGCAGAAGTCAACCACTACATTACCCTTTGCTACTAGGATTCTGGATTTCAAATAACATTTAGATTTTTGTGGCTGCAGTTGATGGGTGAACCTGAAACAAGATTGTAATCACCGTTTTCAGAAAACATTTAAATAAAAAAGTTATACATGGTTTATCCTCTACTGTCATTTGTTAAATTGTCTTCCTCTACCACTTACTGTAAATTTTTAGCAGTAATACAAAACTGACCTTGTAAATTGTGCATGTGCTTTTATTTACACACACACACACACACACACACACACACTATTTTATATTCAGAATCTTTTAATATATATTTCATTTAGATCACTGTTGAAGATGTTAATGTTGCAAAGTTGGTTGTATATGAAACCTCTAACTCCTACCTCATTGAGCACATATTTTAATAAGTTATCAGTTACTGCCTTTTTCTGCAGGAATGACCCATTTCTTGTTCATTGTAAAAGCTTGATGAGATCATTGTGTTTGAAACCTCTTTCCTCATGTCATATATTAACTTTTGCAGTGAGTGAGGTGGTGTTCTGCAGAAAAAGTAATATGATTGCCCTTTGTGTAGACACAGGATAGCCTTTAATTAGGCAAAGTTAAGATGTAGTGGGGAACGTTACCTTCTGCCACTCAGTTTTGAGTGCTTCACGTGTGAACAGTGATAGGATTTCTTTTATCATACAGAGCTGTTTTGTGGATGACATCAAGGTGCTCTGTCCTGTACAATATGTATATTTCAATGAAGCAAGCAAGGGCTGTGTTGTTCACTATTTTACTTTACAGTAGATAAGACAGTTCTTTCAAAATTCAGGTTCACTATCTTTGCATCTACATATATGAAATTAATGTAGGGGAGGGATGTAAAATATTGAATTAATGAGGGATAGCTCAGTGGTTTGCGCATTGGCCTGCTAAACCCAGGGTTAGGAGTTCAATCCTTGCGGAGGCTATTTAGGGATTTGGGGCAAAAATTCATCAGGGATGGTACTTGGTCCTGCTGAAAAGGCAGGGGACTGGACTCGATGACCTTTCAAGGTCCCCTCCAGTTCTAGGAGATAGGCAATCTCCATTATCATTATAATTACAGATGCTGCACTAGCAGGAAAATGTAGGAATCTGTTACATTGTAAGTTGACGGCACGTTTATACAATGTCTAGATTAATGGCAGAACTTTTCCAACTTTTAACAGATTGTTGCTTTTTTTACCATATGACTGTGCTCAGACAGAATGTCTTCAGCCTTCATCTCAGGGAAATCAAAACAGGTTTTTATCAGATTGCTGAAAGTCACATTTATGATGCTGAGATTTAGGTCCCTGTCAGATTTTACATCAACTCCTGGTGACCCTAGTCAATAAATTCTAAAGACTTGTAGTTTTTAATTGCAAGTGGTTTTTTGCCACACACAGCAAAATTATAAAACCACTTTTCCTATGACTTCTCAAAAAATCATTTAACCTGAAAACAAGTGTAGAAAATGTCAATCTGAGAGGTAAGTTTGGGAAATACATAAGCAACTGAAAAAGGCCCTCCAGAATGCAAACACTTGTATCACACTGCTACTTCAAGTAGTGCCCTTTTGGGTGTGTCTGTGTCCTTGCACCTCTGGAGATTTTAGATAGTAATATCCCTTTGATCTGTACATGTGCTCTGCGTCAAGGTTAACTAACATTGTGCAGGGGAACCACTTTCAGGCCAGAGATGGTTGAGAAGAAACAGACCAAATAGCATCTTTACCTTAAAAGTATAGAGTTTTTGTTTTTTTAGCTCCTATTAGAGTTTGCATTGTTTTCTTTAAAATAGGGTTTCTGTTAATTCTCTCCTCTCCCCCCTTCCCCAATTTAAAATTTTTCCCATTACCTCTCCATCCCTTTCCCCTTGTTTGGAGATTGCCTCCCATAAGCTGCATGCCCTTCTCTCCCAGGTTTAAATGGTGGGACAAATCACTTCCATATTGGTGCGCACAAAATTCATTCCACACCTAGGTGGGGAAAAATGAGAAGGAACACAGTGGTACTAACTATTGCACTTGTGCTACCTGTATTCAGAATCAGTGCATGCGCCATGAGATTGGTTTCCGCCTCAATTACCTCACTGAAAAATATTCCCATGCCAGAAATCTGCATAACAATGTTTTGCATGTCTGCTCATACTTTCACAGATTATGCAACTTCTGATGCTATTTTCAACTTATTGTCATCAATAACAGACTTGACTCCAAAGCCTCAATCCTTCACTGGGATTATTGTTTGGGAATCCTCTAAAGTGGAGCAGCCATAGGGACGCTACTGAAAGAAGAGTAAGTTACTCACCTTGTGCAGTAATGATGGGGTTTTTTTTTTGCTTTTATCCCTCTGGGTGCTCTGCAAGCCACCCTCTCTACTTTGGAGTCTCAATAAGGGTTGTGCAGTAAAGAAGGAGCTGAGGGTGGTTTGCCTGTGCAGCATTAGTTAGCCTTGAGGAAGCACACAAGGGAGGGAGCACATGTGTGGGCTAAACTGATACTGCTAGCTAAAATCTCTTATTAGATGCAGGAATACTTGCAGAGAGCACAGAAAGGGGGACATATCTTAAAGAAGCATCATTGTTGAATTCATTTGCAGTAGTTACTAAGCAGTTCCCTGTAATAAAATAGGTGCATCTCTTAAACCCGTGGTGTCCAACACACTAGCCAAATATGGCTAACTAGGACTACTGCTTCAGAACTGATTGGATGCCATTACTTAAACTATTCCTTGTGACTACAGTAGATCTCTGCTGTAGCTGTTCAATTTGTTCTCAAATTGTGTAGACACACACTCCAATTTTTATCAGATCCAGCTGAGACAAAAATGTAGAATTCAGCTTGTCATTGAATTTGTAGTCTTTTGACTATGCATCTGGCAATTGATAATAAAAGCACATGCTTAGTTCTAATTTCTTAAAGATACAGGCATTAAATCAGCAGTCTATAAATGGCCATGCAAAAATTAATACACG
Organism: Pelodiscus sinensis; assembly: GCF_049634645.1. NCBI lineage: Eukaryota > Metazoa > Chordata > Testudines > Trionychidae > Pelodiscus > Pelodiscus sinensis. The sequence goes on from NC_134718.1 coordinate 58,677,869, forward strand.
CACAATGGAAAAATTAACTGCTTTTATTATATTATTGAAATGGGAAGACATTGTTTACATTTGGAAATAGTAACTGCAGCTGTGATAATTTTTTAAGATTAATTTTGCATTTCCCCACTTTAAATAGCTTTTGGTGTAGTGCATTCTTGTTTGTTTTTTAAAAAGAGTTCATGTATGATGGTTTAGTGTTAAGAGCAGGTCTCAATTCATTCCTTGATCCTGTACTGTAATGTATTAAAGTTTTCATTAAAACAAATATTCCAGTTTCCACTCAAAACTAATTGTAGATTCAGAAAGAGTGATAACCATCTGGGAGGTGTAATCTGCCTCACTTCACTCTGATAGCCCTGAAGTCTAATGGTGGCAATGTAATGTCAGTATTAACTATTTGACCACTGATCACATTAGCTGAATTATCCAGCAAATAAGTTTTTCTGTTAACCACTTACCTAAGGCATTGCACATTTTTTTTAAAGCCGTTGCACTTTAAAAAAATTTTTTTTTAAACTTTTATGTATGTAACATGGAAAGAAAGGTTACTGCATCAGTCTACCAGGGTCCTACCTGTATTTGTAAAATTATACAAATTCCATTAAAACTAAACATCAAGTTTGTATCAGAGAAAACAAAGTTTTGAATTGGTAATTAGAAGTTAGTATTGATCTGATTGGATTGTTAGTTTTCAAATAGGAATTTATATCTATATCTTGCAGATATTTTAAAACAAAACTAATTAAACATTACAAAAAAAATCCAGGATCAGATTTCATTAACAGCTAACTATTGATTCTGTTTTTCTTCTAGAAAAAAGTGCAACTAATGGTGGAAAGTCAATTTAGAATGCCTGAGGAGTTAATGAAACATGAAGGAGAAACCATGCTTTTCGACAATTGCTTTTAAAAACAAACATACATGCTACTAAGTACTCATGGTAGTAGACCCAGCTGCAGTTGTGTGTTGGTGTCTGTGTGTGTACCCTCTTGTGCCTATCTCTTACGTTCCTAATCACTGGCAGAAGATTGAAATATATGGGAATGTCTATAAGTTGAATGCCTCACAACAGGATTCTTATAAAATAAAAATATAGCATTCTCTTGGAATAGGGATAAAGTGATATAAAAAGCCAGATCAGCACCACTGCTAATCTTTTGTTTTTTGTGGAGTGTTTTTTGAGGGCGTGAAGGTTGGTGGGGCAAAGTAAGGGATAAAGTTTAAAAACTATATGAAAAATGGCTTGTTACAGTGACATGTAAATCAGTTTAAATAGCATACAGAGATGTTATTTACAAGTTGTTGTAAAAACATACAACTTATGTTCCTATGGCTAGTTTTTGGTTCCCACAGGAAGAAAGCTAATTTCCAGGAGCTTAGCTCAGCTCCCTTGTTTTTATCCATTCTCAATTTCTTCATTTTTGAGGGGTTTTTTGTAGCTCATCTTTTAAGAGGTGAAGCTGTCCTGCAAATTAAGCCCTTAAGTATGGAGTGTCACATGGCCAAATTATAGTAAATGGTTGTGGCCAAAAGCACCAAATATCAGACACAATCACTACAGAGGAAAGTAGGAGGTTGTTGGCTGATTCTAAATACTTAGTTAAGAGAGAGATTGTCTTCATCACTCAGTGGAGTGTGCACTTCTAGGACCAGTGCTATTTTGCCATTTTATTTCATTTTTACCCATGAAAGCATTTGATAGCATAAGGGGCAATTGTGTACCCACATCTTAGGAATCAGCCATTTCTCTGAAGTGGCATCAACACTACAGTGCCAGAGCTATGGTGGCAAAACCTATCATATAGATATAGCCTACACTGGTGGCAGGGATTTTTCCTTTCATGTTGCAACACCAACTCCCAGAGCAGCAATAATTAGGTCAGACCAACGTGCAGTTAGTTTGTCCTCACCATAGCACTTAAACGTGTGGATTTCTCACACCTTTGAGTATCACAGCAATATTGATTGAAATTTTAAGCATAGACCAGTCCTGAGTCCGTGAAGGGACCTGGAATAGTTCATATTCAGACATTTATCTTTGCAATCATAAGGGCTATACATTTGGTATTTAAGAAAGCATTCTGTAGAATGCTATGAAGACTGTATAAATACATATAGGGGATAGATGTTGAATACGACTTCTCTAATTCCTAAATACACATGTATCAAGGATAGGGAGAAGGTCTACCTTACACACAACAAAAGCTATGCTGTTGTAGAGGAAACCTCCTCCTATAGGTTTCTGAAGAGATCAAAACCTTTTCAGACCTGTTAGTAGCTATTTTTTAGATAGACAGTCAAAAGTATGAGCAGTTCTGTCTCCACTAGACTATTCCCTAGACTACCCTTAACCTTTGAAAGTACAGTAGACATTTTCTTAACTCCCCCCCCCCCTTCAGTTCTTTGAAAATACCAAGTTTTAAAAGCAAAAGTTTTCTTTTGGCAAAACTCAGCACTATTTTGCTTGATGATACATTAAAAGTCCCTGTTTCCACCACATTAGAAAACAACATCAACTGTTGGTTGATGTAGTAGTGAGAGAGCATTGTATTTGCCATTTTTGTTTTATATTTTAGCTTTCAATTTTTAAGAAAAGAAGAAAACTTTCTCAAGGAATTTGTGGACAGCATGAAAAAAATGATATCATAGCATCCCATTCAATATCAAACCATATAATATTAACTGCAGAGCCTGCATGTACTTGATTGCCCAGAGCCATGAAATGTGGATAGTTATACAACTTTCACCTTATAGTGACCCAAATAGACAAGGTTCAGGCATTTTCAAATAGAGAGAGTGTATCATTTTTCTCTTTTTCTGACAATGTACACGTGGTCAACCTACTGAGAAATCTTTCAGATACTTGTGCAGTCCTCAATTGCCACATCCTCTTGGATTCCCTTTTTTCCTGTATTAAATGACTGTTCTAAATTGATCACTTTTCTTAACAAAAATTGAAAAGACAATATACATATAGATATATGTATATTAGCTATCATTTTAAATCTTCATTTTGCACCATGTGTTGTAAGACCAGAACTTGGAATTTTACAAATACTTAATCCATTACCAATCAAATTTCCTGTTGTAGGTAATTTTTGATCTTTTCTTGATCAACATTCTACTAAATGGGAATACTTAGGCTTGCATGGCACCCTAATATATCCTTAGCTGTCATGATTGATTGATTGTGTTGAGCTATTTGTATATCCAATATAGATGTAGGGTAAATGAAGACCTGCTGTCTCCTCCACCATGGCCCAAAGAAATATGCATTGCAAACCTTATGGCTGCTCTGTATGTTTGTAAATTTATTTTAAAAGGGGAAGCAGAATGCCACACATCTCCGAGGTGAAAATAAGGAGGTGCGCCCGAGTGTGCAGCTCTGGCAAGAGCGGGCTGAACTCTGGCAAAAGCCAACAGGGAGCTATTGAGAGAGCTGGCAGGCACCCTGGTTGTGATAGGACAGTACTTTTAAAAATTTAAGTTCCTTTCACCCCGTCACACCTTCGGCTTTTAATCAGTCCAGATCTAATTATTCCATGAATTTTAAAACCTATTTGAGATGGTTTTGTCATCATGACTAATTGAAAGGCCTTTAAATAGTGTAAGCATATGACTGTCTTAAAAGTAATTCATTTACAGCTGAAGCAACTGCATTGACTCACTGAGTTGAGTTTTGCACTGAGGTTTCTGTTGACTCTTTGAAGGATTATCAATACTATGAAAATGGCTGATTAGCAAAGGTCTCTCCTATCCTTTTTTCTTCCCCACCTTGTTTGTAATCACTGTATTACTTTGAGGTTTTTCTTTGAGGATTGCTTTGAAGTCTTGCAGGTATGTTGAAGGAAGTGAAACAGACCAGCCTTGCAAGGACATGGCTGATCCTTGGAGAGATGTCTGAAATTACTCCACCTGAAGTTCAAAAGTAATGGAAAAGAAACAGAGTGTTTTCCCATCAATCTTTTATTCTGTTTTGTCAGGATATGGATGAAGGCTGGATTGGTATTAATGAGAGAAGCTGCAGAAAAATAAGATTGATATTTTTAATTGTGAAGCATTTAATGAGCATTACTCATTAGTACTTAACCAACCAGTGCAGGTTTTTCATTTCCTCAAATATAGGCATAAATATGAGCCCTAGACCTTTGCTTTAAAAATTGCTTGTTCCTCCCATTTATCCCAATGATAAGCATATTTTTGGAAATGTCTATTTTCCAAACCAGATGTCTTCTGGAATTAGAAAATTGAAATGAGTGGAGGGTTCTTTTTATTAAACTGTTGAAGTTGTACGACTTATGTATTTAGATTTGAATAATATTTCAGAAACATTCTGCATACAAAGGTTTTGACGAGTTGCAGGCCATGTAGTACTTGGTTCAGCCCTATTTCTAGGTGCATCTGCAGGATGCTGCTACATGTGAGAGCAGGACACAAAAATCTTGTCAGAGGTACTAGCTTTGCCAGTTACTAGTGGGATCTGACAAGAGGAGCCAGAAACGGGTAGAATACAGGGTAGAAAGAGATGAAAAGTTAGTTAGTTTTAAAGAACAGGTAAGTGGTCAAAATAACAAAGGGCCTAAGTAAGGACATGAGGAAAAATGAGAGTACTCCATCTTCAATACAGCACAATTCTGAAGTAATCAAACTTTGTCAAGAATGTCTGTGGAGAGTAGATCCTGACCGCAAAACAGGCAAGCCACAGAGTTTATGGAAAAATGTCTTCACTCTCTCTCATCCCCAATAATTTTCCAATTTAGGTTAGTTAAGCTAGCTAAGGTTAAAATACTAGTGAAGATGCAACTACTTGGGTTAGCTGCTTATGTTAAAGTCGGGGGTTGAATGTTAGCTGCTAACCTGAGTAGTTTTTCTCTCCTAGTTTTGGCTCATACTACCCTGCTTGAATTTCACCCACTGTGTAGGTGGCTTCAAGCTGCAAGCAGGGAACTCCCACAGATTGAGGTAAGGGTGTTTTTACTTTTTGCCTATACTCCTTCAAACGCTTTAACACATGAGTTACTCTTCCAAAGAGACTCTTCCATGCTTAAAATTGCCTAAGTGCTTGCAGAAACTGGACCTTCATCTTGATACCCAGTTGCAGAGTTCTTTGAAATATCCATACAGGCTTGTCCTGTTCGGAAAAAGCAGAGAAGGAAAATAAAAGATAGGTGTGGACAAAACTCTTTTAGACACTCTAAGCAAGTAGCAAGTAAGGGTGTGAGTGCAGTTCATTTTCTACCCCATGTGTTGTGTAGTGGGAGGGCTGTGAAAAACAAAGGAGAAGGAAGGGAAACACATGAACAACATTTCTAATTAGCTCAAGAGCCCTAAACACTGCTCTGTCTCAAAAGAAGGAAGAGACCCATAACAGCTTCTTTCCAGACCCTCCTCCTGTGACTGGAGCCCAGGGATTTCCTGAGGCTGAGTTCCCTGCTGTGCAGAGTCATATTCTCTACCTAACTTAGAACTGACCATCCCGAGCATTCAAAAAAATCATGACTTGGGCCTGCATAAATCACGAATTTGATGGAATTTAAAAAATAGTTTAAAAAAAGTGTTTGTCTTTGCGGTGCATGTGGATCACACACTAAAGCTTTCTTCCACAACCCTGAGGGTTGGAAACTCTTAAACTGCAATGTGTTTCCCATGACTGTTTGATTTCAGTAGCTGGGACCTTGCGAAAAACACCAAATATTGCCACAGTTGGCAGCACTGTTTCTATCTCCAGTGCTGTGGTCCTGCTGTATGGGGAACTCAAATACCCACAGGAGAAGGGATTAGTCCCACTGAGCATAATTTAGAATATTTTACGGAGGGCTCTGAAATCCTAGGCACTGGTCCTGTACCCTGGGAGCTGAACACTAAGGACTTGCAAGATTAAGTCCTTAATGACCCCATAGAGAAGAGGGAGGTCACAGCAACTACAGTCCATCTATCAGCCACCTGTTTTGTTGTTCTCATTAGTCAATTGAGTCATTATATAGTACAGTACAGGAGGAAGGGACAGACTTGCGGTTAAAGCTCTGGGCTATAAGAGAACAAGCAGGGTTCTGCAGGGGTCTGTTCTGGGACCGGCTCTCTTCAATATCTTCACTAACGATTTAGATATTGGCATAGAAAGTACGCTTATTAAGTTTGCAGATGATACCAAGCTGGGAGGGGTTGCGACTAATATGGAGGCTAGGGTCATAATTCAAAATGATCTGGACAAATTGGAGAAATGGTCTGAAGTAAACCGGATGAAGTTTAATAAAGACAAATGCAAAGTGCTCCACTTAGGAAGGAACAACCAGTCTCACATGTAGGCTACGTCTACACTGGCCGCGAATTCTTGTGCAAGAGCACTGACGTTCTAATGTAAGAAATCAGTGCTTCTTGCGCAAGAACTATGACGCTCCCCTCAGGAATAAGCCCTCTTGCGCAAGAACACTTGCGCAAGAGGCCAGTGTAGACAGGCAACATGAATTTCTTGTGCAAGAAAGCCTGATGGCTAAAATGGCCATCTGAGCTTTCTTGCGCAAGAGAGCGTTTACACTGGCATGGATACTTTTGCGCAAAAGCACAACTCTTGCGCAAAAGCACATGCCAGTGTAGACGCTCTCTTGCGCAAATACTTTTAATGCAAAAACTCTTGCGTTAAAAGCATTTGCGCAAAATCTTGCCAATGTAGACGTAGCCATACAGAATGGGAAGCGACTGTCTAGGAAGGAGTATGGCAGAAAGGGATCTAGGGGTTATAGTGGACCACAAGCTGAATATGAGTCAGCAGTGTGATGCTGGGCTGCATTAACAGGTGTGTTGTGAGCAAGACACGAGAAGTCATTCTTCTGCTCTACTCTGTGCTAGTTAGGCCTCAGTTGGAGTATTGTGTACAGTTCTGGGCACCGCATTTCAAGAAGGACGTGGAGAAATTGGAGAGGGTCCAGAGAAGAGCAACAAGAATGATTAAAGGTCTAGAGAACATGACCTATGAAGGAAGGCTGAAATAATTGGGTTTGTTTAGTTTAGAAAAGAAGATTGAGGGGGGGACATGATAGCCATTTTCAGGTATCTAAAAGGGTGTCATAAGGAGGAGAGAGAACTTGTTCATCTTGGCCTCTGAGGATAGAACAAGAAGCAATAGGCTTAAACTGCAACAAGGGAGGTTTAGGTTGGACATTAGGAAAAAGTTCCCAACAGTCAGGGTAGTGAGACACTGGAATAAATTGCCCAGAGAGGTGGTGGAATCCCCATCTCTGGAGATATTTAAGAGTAGGTTAGATAAATGTCTATCAGTGATGGTCTAGACAGTATTTGGTCCTGCCATGAGGGCAGGGGACTGGACTTGATGACCTCTCGAGGTCCCTTCCAGTCCTAGTATTCTATGATTCAATGCTCAGCTCTGCTACAGACTACCTATATGACCTTGGGCAAGTCACTTAATCTCTCTGTGCCTCCATCTACAGCCAGCCTTCTGTTATATCTCTTTTCCGCTCATCCTCTGCCTGTCTACTCAGATTGCAAACACTCCAGCAGAAGGACTGTCTCTCCTGTTGAATGTTTGCACAGTATCTAGCACAATCAAGTCCTGATCTTGGGGTGTACGTACGTCTGTAATACAAACCATAAACAATCATAAAAACTATTTACATTATAATTAAATTCCTGAAAATCCACATTTCAGTAGGTAGTTTTGCCACATTTTGTGTGTGTAACCATTAAAGCATGAATTGAATACCATTTTATGCCTCAAACCTATATAAGTTCAATTGTAATTGTAATGCAGTGGATAAGATAATGCTGTTCATCTTTAAGGCTGTTTTAAAAGTAAGAACATTTTTTATCAGCTACTCCTTTTTCTGATAGTTCTGTGTACAGCTGCATAAGTATTTCAAAGGAGTGGATAATTTAACTGAGCACTACAATAGGAAACTTATCATAAAATGATTTGCTCTCCCAGGGCTAACATTTCCAAGGCTTTGAACATTGACACTGGTAATGCCCTGATTTGTGGAACACACTTAATGCTTTAAGAAGAGTAAATTTTACAAACCCACACTCTATAGTGTATTCAAGCAATGAGCCAGCAGCGATCTGTCACTGATTGCTTTGTATGTAAACTGAGTCTACACAGGGTGGATTTTTTTAATCTAAATATTTTTAATGTCCCACTAGATACATGGACTCTATGTATATATTTCAACATTCACTTTCCTGGAAGACAAAATGTTTTAAAGGATGTTTGCCAAAACAACTATGAACACAAAGATATATTTAATGCATTGAAGCAAACCAATAAAAATAACATCTCTGGATCTGGATCTTCCAGAAGTAACTAAACATATCTGCAAGAACTAGTTATGCTGTTATATCAGTGCTTTGCTCAAATAAAACAAATATCAAAATTATCTTTTTATCCCGGGGTGGGCAAAAGGGCCTCTGTGGGCTGGATTCGGCATGCCAAGCGGTTGGATCTGGCCTGTGGAGGCCCTACTGCGCCCCCACCCCCAGGCCAATTACAGCCTGGGGGCGGGGGAGCGCCGAAGGCTTCTGTGCTCTGCCCCCGCCCTGTGAGCATCTCTCAGTGCTTTGAAGAGCCATATGCTGCTTGCAGGGCACAGAAGGCTTTGGGCGCTCCCCCAGGCCGTAATTGGAGCTCCGCTTGCTGCTCACAGTGTGGGGGCACAGCGGAGAAGGCTTCACATGCTTCCCCACCCCCAGGCCTTAATTGGGCTGGGGGTGGGGGACATGCAAAGACTCCTCCCACTGCTAGTAGTACGTGGCGCTTTGAAGCGCTGTATGCTGCTTGCAGGGGGGGGGCGGGGAGAGTGGATGAGGCTTTGCATGCTCCCCAAGCCAGTCAGGGTCTGGGGGCAGGGGAGCTGCGTGAATCTACTTTCATCCTGCCCCAGTCCTGCGAGGAGCCCGCAGCACTTCAAAATGCCATGTGCTCCTCACAGAGCGGGAGGAGGCTTCCCGCGTTCCCCCAGCCCCAGGCCCCGATTGGCCTGGGGATGGGGGACTGTGCCAAGCCTCTTCCAGGGCATTGGGTGCCTAGCGGGGGGTGGGGGGGAAGGAGCACTCCCATGCCCAGACCAATCGTGGTCCGGGGGTGGGGTATCTCCATCCCTTCCTGTTTATCCCCGCCCCTTCCAGGTGGCCTGGGGCTACTTCAAAAAATTTTGAATTGACCCCAGGCAAAAATTATTGTTCATCCCTGTTTTATACCATGAATTTAAATGATAAATAATCTCTGGTTAATGTATATATTTTTGGTAAAGCATAAACTGATTATCCTACCCTTTTAGTCACCAGTAACCATATCTGTTCTGACACAATTGCTGTTTCACTTTACCCCTTTATAAAATAGGTGTAAACATCTATTACTTTATATTGACATGAACATGTTATGGGTTTGAGAGCTAAATACTGACCAGTTGGAAACCTTGTTGAAAAAGACTAGAACCTTATTCAAAGCTATAGCATAATAGCAGTGTTTGTTTCCTTTGAAACTGTTTGAATAGTGGGGATGAAGCTGTTAGTCCTTGGGGGTTTAAAGTAAACAAAACTTGTTGGGAGGGGAAACGTTTTCTTGGTACTTAGTGCAGCCAATCAGAACACAGTCATTTAGATGTATCTGAGAGCATGTTGGCTACATTAGTATTCTAGTGCTGTGAGGTAAATCAATATGCCCTATCTAATGAGTAGTTAAGACTCTTCTCAGTCAATTAGAAGCCAATGTTTTTCTCATGTCCATAATAATTTCACAAAAGTGTTCTAATTTGATTAATAAAAGGTAGGAAAGCCTGAAATAGTGTCATTGAAGCACAATAAATTCTTTGTACATACAGGGTCAGGTTCCCTTCAGAGACTCTGCTGTCAGACCTGGCAATGAAAGTGGTGCTAGGGCACAGGCGGAGTATAAATCTCCCTTGCACTAGAGTAAGGGAGCCATAAGAGATACTCATAGCTGAGAAGTTAGCATAGCAAGACAGCCAGAAATGTACTGTTTCAGCCGTTTCTCTCAATAGTGCTCTGGTTAGAGTTAAAGCAACATTACCTCGCAGGTACCTGAAGGAAAGCTGGCATCAGAAACATCATCTACTAGTATGAGCATGTCCTGCAGAACAGATGAATTGGATGTAATGCAAACCAGTTAATGCTCCTATAGTCCATTCCATCCTAGGTTCTTGTAGTGCTGCACAAACGTGTGTGAGAGAGAAACCAGTTCTCACCCGTAGGCTATGTCTACACTATGCTGGTTTTGCTCAAGAAATATGCAAATGAGGCTGTGTAGAATATCGCCAAGCCTCATTTGCATAATTAATGAGCGGCCACTTTTTGTGCAAAAGCCTCTTGCGCGAAAAGGAGCTGTCTACACAGCTCCTTCTTGCACAAAACCCCCCTCTTGCGCAAAAGCCGTTTTTCCGCCCTTTTCCAGAAAAACAGCTCTTGTGCAAGAGGGGCTTTTTGCGCAAGAAGGAACCACGTAGATGGCTCCTTTTTGCGCAAAAGCCTCTTGTGCAAAAAGCGGCTGCTCATTAATTATGCAAATGAGGCGCTGCGATATTCCATGCTTAGCCTCGTTTGCATATTTCTTGCATAAAACCAGCGCAATGTAGACATAGCCCTAGAGTCCCTGTTCCATGCCACAGCAGAATTTGGCTTGAAAGCATTTTCTGTATAGTCTGAAAAGGAAGTCTTTATTTCAGGACTCCTGATACCCTAATGTAATTCTAGCACTTTTTTTCAGAGCTGTGATTCTGGGATTTCTGGTATTATCACTATTATAGGGAAGCTGTGGATGGACTGGATGGATGGCTTATAGCTGTGCCACAGTAGCGAACTATGGGCTGGGGGGGTAGGTGGGGAACTGTCTCCAGTGGGTCTTGGAGCAAGTTCCCTATCTACCCGTCCAGCCCCTAGCTCGCTACTGTGAGACTTAGTCCTTGCTTTTGTCCAGCTGCCAGGATAAGGGTGCTATGTGGAACCTCAGGTTGGGGCTACCCGCAGCTTCCTGGGCCTGAGCAAACTGCCTAGTTTACATCACCATCACTTGTTTTCTGGTGCTTTTTACAGGACTCTAGCACTGAGCTACTGAATCCTTTCATTGGAAAAGAAAACCAAACTCTTTTTGATTATAAATGAAGGACCAGATTCTGCTCTGATGATGGTGTAAATTGGGGAGTAGTTTCTCTGAAACCAGTGGAGTTATATTGATGTAATACATGTATAAATGAAATCAGGCCCTTAAACTGACATTTCAGGTCGATACAAGATGTTACTCCAGTCGTCACTATCATATAAGGTTTTCCGAAACCCCCAGTTGGAACTTGACCTTTAAATCAAGCAGCAACCATTTGCTATTCTGTAAATTTTCAGTAAGCTTACTCATAGTAAATATTGCCATACTAGATTTTATGTGAAAGACAGCTAAGCAGAAGTACTTTTATTACTTTTAAATAAGGGAAGTATATAAACTCAAATCCAGGGCATGAGTAGGATTTTTAAATAACAATCTGCTTGTATGATAGCATAGATGGATTGAACACATGCCCAATCTTGTGCATATTTTGCACGTTTTTGTTTTCTTTTGTTCAGGAGTGAAAGTAACTTAAAATTTCTTACAGGTACTGTCCTATTGCAACCAGGGTCCCTGCCACCTCTTTAAATAGCTCCCTGCTGGCTTTTGCCAGAACTCAGATAGTTCTTGCCACAGCTGCACACTAGGACACACCTGCTTACTTTCACCTTTGCTGCTGTTCAAAGTGAAACTATATAGTCTCAGAGGAGTAGCCATGTTAATCTATATCTTTAAAAACCAGGAGTTCTGTGGCACTGTAAAGATTCACAGATTTATTAGGGCATAAGATCTCATGGGTAAAACCCACTTCATCAGATGAATTCGAATGGAGTTGAGAGGGCAGGGGTGTGTATGTGTCTCTCTATATAATCTCAATTTAGGACTGAATAAAAATCTTAACTGGTTAACTTGCTTATTATTCTTTGAGTAATGTCCCTGTTGGGTGCTCTACTGTTGGTGTTGGGTAGTCCCGCTGATACAGATCAGAGTTTTCCTTAGCAGTAGCCAGCCAGACTGCACATGCGCTGTGGGGCCTCATGCTGTTCGCACCCTTCTGCTCACGCACATGGTCCGGCTCCTGGCAGTTCCTTCCTTACTGCCCTCAGTTGCAGATGGAGTGAGCACCTCTCCTCAGATATTCTAATCAGAGACACAAAATTAGTTAATACCTTTAGTAGTTTTTGTAGTTTTTCCAGTTATAGTTAAGAAGTTTGTTCTGGTTTAAAAATACCAAAACAGTAGCTATCAGCTACTCTGAAGACCACGGCTCAAAAAGAAGAGAAAGAAGACTCTTCACAATGCCAGGCTCTCTGGGCTTCAAAAAGTGCAACACTTGTGAGTCCATATCTGCTTCCTTCTTGTATCAGGTGCCTCAGCAAGGCACCTGTACCGCAGAAATGCCTGTGTTTTTCCAAGCTGACTTAGAATCACTGATATAGGGAGATGCAGCTCTGCATGCTCCTATTCGATAAGGCGTTTCATCCAGTGGACTCCACGCTGTCTGCTGCCCATTCTGACCTGATGAGAGCTGAAAAATGGAAAGCTGCTTCCCTGAGCTCAGGCTCTTTGCCTAAGAAATGGGCCTCACCAGCGCTCTCTCTTCCACCACCTTCAACAAGTTGGGTTAGCACAGGAGACAAACTGGGAATATCTGGCACTGTGGGTTTGTGGTTTAAGGCTGCCCCGAAACTGAAAGCATGGCACAAAACATCATCAGTGCTGACTCCAGGTGTTATCTCACCAATGAGCATCAGCAATTCCAGCCTCACACATATCAGCACCAGCGCCTGCACCAATAGAGGCACTGGCATCAACCTCTACTCTTTCTTGGAACAGTCAGCTGGAACCCCAGCTCCCCTTCCTACTCCGGTGCCAGAGGCACCGATCAGACTGCTGGCATGGACAAAAACCCATGCAGAATCTAACAGGACTCAGGACCATAGCCCGGAATTGCTGACTTTGTCCCTGGCACCATCGTCCCCATTGCCAGCACCGCTGGCACTGTTCTGTGACATCCCAGAACTGCGTATGACCTCCATTCATGTGGAGACATCACAGATCAGTCTCCCCCCTATCCTCTGGTACCATATCCACATGCTGCCCAGCCGAGACATGTACCTGTATCTCCTCCCGGTTCATCAAGGGGTTCAATGAGATCGCCTTGCTCTCCGACTCTGTTGATGCATGCAACCTACCATGGGGATTGTAGGAGTGTTTTCCAGGCATTACTCCCCTGTGTGATCACGCTATGGGCATTATAGACATTGATATTATTATGAACATCCATCCCATTGGATGGTTGGTTACCATCACTGACAGCCTACATATTCCATGGATTAGTCACCTTGCGGCTACAGGTCTTTTTCCAGACACAGATCAGCTATTTCTTCTAAGCCTGCCCATGTTTCACCAGACCCTTGGAGCTCCTCTCCCCTGCCTCAACAATCTGAGCCTGCAGAGCAACAACCTGATGCTTTCCCCAAGGACCAGTCCCCAAACGAAGCAGTCATTCCTGGGGACATGTCACCCATGGATCACCTGAAGTAATTTCAGGACTTGTTTAAAAGAGTGGCTACTAGACAGGAGGTCCATTCAACTGAGGTGCAAGAAAAACAGTATCACTGCCTCAAAAATATGCAGTTCTTTCAACAGGCCAAAATCACACTGCCCATAGATACGAGGCCATTATGGAGGCTGCCGATGAAATCTGGCACACCCCAGCCTCTGCTCCACTGACCAACAAGCATGCAGACAAGAAATACTTCGTTCCTGCCAAGGGCATAGAATTTTTATTTTCCCATCCCCAGCCTAATTCCCTGGTTGTGGATGCTGCCGAACGGAGATCCAAGCTACTTCAGTATAAGAATGCTGCTGCGGACAAAGAGAGTAAAGGGATGGACCTTATTGGAAGGAAAGTATATTCTTCCTCAACCCTTCTGCTCCACGTCGCAAACTGTGCAGCTCTTTTGTCGAGCCATCACTTCAGCAACTACACCAGACTTACTACTTTATGGAACACTTACCAGACTCAAAAAGACCGATCCCAAGTTGCTCATTTAAGTGGGTTACACCACTGAAAGAACGGCCCTCTAGATGGCACAGCAGCCCGTTCCACAGCTACCTCTATAGTGATTGCAGGGCTGTTCTGTCTGCAGTGCTAGCAATGCCTGGAGCATGTCAGCTTGGTGCGGTATAATGTTTAAACACCACTCCATTGCTTTGTTCCAGCACTTGGTATTCTCCTTCAGCTTCCGCCACTCGTCGTCCCTCCACTCCTCGCATTCTTTTTTTTCAGCAGCAGCCTGCAGCATAACCTCGTGCATTGAATCAACTTTACTTCTCTGAGGCTTCTTCCTTGCTCTGTGCAGCTGTTCAACTGGTGATAACAAGGCAGGCTGGGATCCCCAAGTTAAATCTCTGAAGCCAAAATGCTACATTTTTATAGAGGGACCATTGGTAACACTAGACAGAACAGAGACATGACCTGTTATAAACATGAGAACTGCTCACATACCTGTCACTGACTGGCTGTCCCAGGGTGAGCACATATGAGACAAGCCCCCCAAAATGGTGCGAACACCACTCGGGTAGGGGATTTATGGCAGAGAGGCATGGAAATCTTACCCTTAATGGGACCGAGAACACAGCAGCTCTGCCACAGAGCCTGTGGAGGCAGATTGCCCAGTATCCACATGACACTCTCGATGAGATTTGAGAGGCTGATTACCATGAAGTAAGAGATTCCATCCACATGGGAAAATTCCACGTGTGCCTAGCCCTGGGTCAGTCTCAGCTCCCCACAGACCCAACCCTGCTTTCTGCAACCCTCCTCCCACCCACCCCCCAACAGTTCACATCAGCGCTTCCAGAAATCAAAGCCACTTACCAGGTGCATTCTCTGCTGTTTGTGTTCTCTAGCCTCCTCCTACTATGCCTCGCTAGCCTCAGAGGTAGAAAATAGCACTTGACTGCATGCATCATCCTCTGGCTCTAGGTCCCTCTCCCCCTCTGCACTCTCATCTTCAATTTTCTCCTCCTGGCTTGGTGCACTCTGGGATGGCCGCTGAGGCCCTGCAGTGTCCATGAGGTTCTTCCGCAGCAGCAAAAGTAACTTAAAATTTCTTACAGGTACTATTCTATTGCAATCTGGGTCCCTGCCAGCTCTTTAAATAGCTCCCTGCTGGCTTTTGCTGCAGCTCAGCCAGCTCTTGCAGAGGCTGTGCATCTGCGTACTTTCACCTCTGGTCTTCAGAGTGGAGGTTGGGTTGCCCCCAAGTATTTCATCCAGCTTTTTGTAGAACGGGCAGGTTATGGGTGCAGCACTGGGATGGTGGTTTGTCTCCCATCCCATGTGGTAGAGGTTTCACAGCTCTTTCACTTTGACCCTACACTTCACTGTGTTCTGGTTATAATGATTCCTATGGCTGGCACACAGCTGGGACTGGACTGCCTCGTTTCCCCAAACACTGATGAGATGCAGCACCTTGGCATTGCTACCAGTAGAGGATCTCCTGGTACGTGGAGCAGACATGGTCTCACAGAAGATGCACTGAGAGCAGACCACACATCCCTGAGCAAATAGGAAGAGCACTTTCAAAATTCCAAAGGGAAGAAAAAAGTGGGTCTGAGTGTTGTCACCTGAGGGCAAGGCAGTAGAGTTCAAACAGATGACCAGAGAGGTAAAAACAGGCAATGTGGGACAGGTAATGGAAGCCGGTCATAGCGCTGTAGTATACCACGGCATCCATACTGGCACCTCAGCACTGTATCCAGCGCACAGCAAGCTGTATGCTTCTCGAGGTGGTTTACCAGAGGGTAATAGCTACGGAGCTAGTGCCACTATGTGCCTTGCCAGTGTGGACATCTTGAGAGTTACAGTGCTGTGAGCTGATTTACTGCACTGTGATTTACCTGTGTAGACTTGGCCTAACATTGGAAAGTCCTGGCTGCTGGAGTCCAGAGCGTCGGGAAGAGAGCGCCCCATTTCCATTTGACAGCCGAGCATTATCAAATGTGTTCTTTTGGAATCTCTTTAGCTTGTTTTTTTTTTTGTTTTTTTTTTAAAGGGTGAGCTCTGGTCAGTGAGAGGGCTTGAGAAGATTATCGTGAGCTCTCCAATAATGATATGATTGATTTATAAATGTATAAATCCTGCTAATGTACTCTAAATCACATGTAAAATCGATCACAGGCAATATAATTCCATTATACTTTTATGTAAAAATCAAGTCAGAACTCAGCACTTTAGTACCAAAACACTATCTTTATAAGGCACAAATTGGCATGAGTTTTGTAGATACTGATCAGAATGGCACCAATATCTGGTTGGGTTGTATTCCCAGCATTGTCATTGACTGTTTGCCTTTTGCAACCTTGGAACCTGATTCCCTGAAATGCTCAGCATTTACTTCTGGAAATCAGGTGTATGTGCTCAGTACGTCTGAACATCTGGCCCTTCACCTCTCTGCCTCAGTTTTCCCCATGTGCAGAATGGGTGTAATGATGCTTATCTATGTATAGTGAACATAAGAACAGCCATACTGGGTCAGACCAAAGACCCATCTAGCCCAGTGGTTCCCAAACTTTTTCGGCATCACGCCCTCTTTTTTATTTTTGAGAAACCCTCATGTCCCCCCGTGCCCCTCCCCCAGCAGCAAAACTTGTTGAGCACAAAAAAAAAGGGACTGACCGGGGCCAAAATCAAAATAGCTGTTTGGGGATTAACGGGGGAGGGGCTTCATGCCCCTCCCCCGGAATTTCTTCATGCCTGCCCAGGGGGGCGCGCACACCCCAGTTTGGGAACCCATGGTCTAGCCCAGTATCCTGTCTGCCATCAGTGGCCAATACCAGATGCCCCAGAGGGAGGGAATACAATAGGTAATCATCATGTGATCCCTCTCCTGTCATCTATTTCCAGACAAACAGAGACTAGGGATACCATTCCTACCCATCCTGGCTAATAGCCATTGATGGACCTAACCTCCATGAATATATCTAGCTCTTCTTTGAACCCTGTTGAAGTCCTAGTCTTTACAACATCCTCTAGCAAGGAGTTCCATAGGCTGACTGCGCTGAGTGAAGAAAAACTTCCTTTTGTTTGTTGCCTGTTAATTTCATTTGCTGACCCCTAGTTTTTATATTGTGGGAATAATTAAATAAATTTTCCTTATTCACTTTTTGCACACCAGTCATGATTTTATAGACCTCTATCATATTCCCCCCCCTTAGTCTCCTCTTTTCTAAACTGAAAAGTCCAAGCCTTTTTAATCTCTCTTCATATGGGACCCATTCCAAACCCCTAATCATTTTTATTGCTCTTTTCTGAACCTTTTCCAATGCCAATATATCTTTTCTGAGATGAGGCGACCACATCTGTGCACAGTATTCAAGATGTGGGCGTCCCATGGTTTTATATAGAGGCAATATGATATTTTCTGTCTTATTCTCTCTCCCTTTATAAATGATTTTTAACATTCTATTTGATTTTTTTTGACTGCCGCTGCATAGAGTGGATGTTTTCAGAGAACTATTCACAATGACTCCAAGATCTCTCTCGAGTAGTTGTAGCTAAATTATTCCCCATCATATTGTATGTATAGTTGGGATTATTTTTTCCAGTGTGCATTACTTTACATTTATTGACATTAAATTTCATTTGCCATTTTGTTGCCCAAGCACTTAGTGCTTTGAGATGTACAATTTATAATTGGTCTTTCTGTAACTTAGTTGAAATGTGTGTACATAATTTAGAATACAATTAAATTACAGCTTCTACAACTTAACATTGCATATAGCATGATTACAGTACATTGATATAGGAAAAGAAGTAGAAATTAGCACTTGGATTATTTGACATGAACTTCAGTTGCTGTCATCTTTCTAACTACATAACTCTAGTTTTCCAATTTAGTTCCCATGTCCTCAATCCCAGCTACCTTTTTTGCCATATTTCACTCACTCATCTGCCTTCCCCTCCTCCCGCTTGCACTTCTATCTTTGCAAAGGACCTCACCATTTTTTTTTAGAGAACTGACTGTGACATTTCCTCTCCCTTCTACTACTGCTTCCTCTTTTCCCCCATCACAGACAAGTTTCTTATCTGTTGTCCTGCTCTAAACCTTCCACTTGTCCCAGTGACCACCATCCCTTGTCCTGATCTCCCTTGTGTCCACTCTCATGTCCTCCCTTGCTGTTCTCAATCTCTCGTTCTCTGGCTCTTCCCTGATAAACATGATTTAGCCTCTCCCATCTCAAAAATTCCAGCCCTCAATCACACTTGCCTCTCCCACTGCTGCTCCAACACCCTCCTCCCTTTCTTTTCTGAGCTCACTGAACATGTGGTTTATAATGGCTGTCTGGAGCATCACTTTCAGTTCCTTCCTGGACCCTCTTCAATCTGTATTCCGACCCTTGCACTCCACTGAAACAGCTCTCAGTAAAGTCACTAATGAGCTCCTCCTAGCCAAAGCTCAGAACCAGTAATCCAGGCCCAGTCTCCTCCAGCTATTAGCCACTCCTGACACCACTAGCCATCTTGTCCTTGCTTGGCTTCTATGACTGTCCTCTCCTAGTTTTCCTTGTGCCTCTCTAATCACTCCGTTAGTGTGTTCTTCAGAGCATTTTCCTTACCTCCCTCTAACTTTCTGGAGGGGGTGTTTCCATAGGGCTCTATCCTTGGTCCCCTTCCCTTCTCCCTCTGACACTTGCATGTGGCTCAAGCTTGATATGACTAAAACACAGATCCTGCTCATTGTCCCCACCTTTCTCATCTCCAGTTTCTCCCTACTACCTTCTTTGCCAGTCACTCTGGACAATATACCCATCCTGCCCGTCATTGAGGCCCATAACCTAGGTGTCATCTTTGACTCACCGTCCTCTGTATCCTTACATTCTTATGTATAAATCTTTCTGCATGGCCACTGTTAACATGTGGCCTTGCCTACCTATCCAAACAGCTAAGTCTCTCATCTCTTATCATGATTACTGCACCTTTTCTCTAAAATTTGACAGTCTAATTTCTCATATCCATTCCTAGCGCTGCTGCAGATATCATTGTCCTAACTCCATATTCTGCCTGCCTCACCCCCCCTTTGTGTCCTTCCCTTGTCTCTCCCATCACTATTGCATCAAATATCAGCTGCTCATCTTCACTTTCAAGTCTTTTCACAGCCTATTCCCACCCTGCCTCTCATCTCTCATTCACAATCTACATGTCAACTTCCACCTCTGACTGGCCAGTGCTGCTACCTCCCTTGTCCACTTGTTACATTTTCAAACAAGCACTTTTGTGCTTTCTCCCATGCGCCTGGGGAGGTTGCCTCATCAACCATCACAAGCATTCCTCATTCCCCTCCTCCTCAACCCTCCCTAAAATTCTCCTTTGGCTATGATGCCTACAAGCAACTTGACCATGATTACATGCTGGGGTGCTCAGATGACTGTGGATCATGCTAGCCAACACTGAATCATTGTTTCCTGTAATCTTCAGTCTATGTTCATCTCTCTTGTTTTATACTTAAATGCGGGGGGAGTGTTGGACTGACTGTGTGTGTGTGTGTGTGTGTGTGTGTGAGCTTGACATTCCCAGAAGGGGTGGGGCCTCAGAAGGAAGGGGTGGGGCTGGGAATAACCTCCCCCCACCAGCGCTACCTGGAGAACACAGTGCAGCACACCAGTAGCTATCTAAAGGGCCCAGGGTGGCAGCAGCCGGCAGCCCTAAACCCCTTTGAATAACTGGTCCCTGAAGCAACTGAACCCTTTGCCCTTCCTCCCCCCTGTCAGCAGGCCTGTTCAGATAGTAAGCTTCTTGGAGCAGGAACCATGTTCTTATGTGTTTGCACCGGCCATCAATGCCTGAGACCTTCATGGTGGCCCATGAGTTGATCCACCTCATGGCTTCCCTGCAAGGATTGCAGCCGCCAACACCGGGGGCTATGATGGCATCCGTTGCCCCTCTGCAGGGTGAGCGTTGGCTAGCGGCAGTGCCGTCTACCGCTCCGCAGCTGCTCATGGTGTTGCCGCACCTGCCAACCCCGTTACTGGCACCGGTGACAGAAGCACAGTGGGTGCCAGGAAAGGCACCGCTTCCGGGACCTACCATGTCCATGTTGTGTGCCCCACAGCCAGCCCAATACCAGTGGGCACCGCTTCCTGTGGCTGCACCTCCCCAGCACCCTCTGGAGTGTCAACCGGTGCCGTGCCAAGCAGGGGCACCACCCCCACCTCTGGCGCTCGCTACTCTGTGGCACTGGCACTGCTTCAGCTGCCGGCATCCGCTGCGTCTGCTACAGCATCGGTGTCAGGTTCAACACCAGGGCAGACATCTGCCTCTGCAGTGGCACCGGCACTGACATCCGACTCGGCGTCCGCCTCGGCACCAGCATGAGCACCCGCCTTGCCACCGGTGCAAGCACCCACCTTGACTCCACCTGGAGTACTCGCTGCGACACCGGCTAGTATGTCGGCAGCCGCACTATAGCTGTTCCCTCTGGCACAGTGACCTGGTGCCAGTGCTGGAAAGGAGGGAGTACCATCAGCCAGCGTTAGCTGACGCGGGCACTTCATCAGCACTGGCTCAATTGCGGCTTCCTGCACCGTTCCACGCCTCAGTCTATGGCTATGCTTAACCCCCTCCATTTCGGGGGCAGCCTGGCTCGGCACTGCCTGGGTCCGCCTCCGAATACTCGTCGGAGTCAGATGTGGAGTCGCTCCCCTCAGAGGCTTCCTCCAGGTCTTCATCCAGGTACTGTTCATGTTCCCGACGCCACACGGGCTGGTATAGTTTTCAGCAGACCTGGCCCCCTCAGCTGCAACCCCCCTGGCCTTTTTGGACGCCCTGGGCTTACCACCAGTGGCAGGGTCCCGCACTGCCCTCATGGGCATCTGCCTCCTCCCGCCACCACACCTCCACTTCAGCATCACTTCCCAGGCCTCCATCACCTCCAGGGCCTGACGCTTCCTGTATGGAATTCACAGATCACCTGCCTCTGGAAGTTGTGCCACCTCAGCCAAGTCCCCAGCGTCCTCAGGTGCCTATTCCGCCAGAGGTCCTCCCACCTTTAGAGCCCCTGAGAGAGTCTTCCTCATCCTCCTCCCCAGATGAGGCTCTAGCTGACCCTGCACCCTCCATGCCAGCAATGGACTCCAGGTCTCATCAGGACCTTTACGTCGCCTCGCCTTCAACCTGGGTGTACCAGTGGAACCAGTACCAGAGGAGTCAGGTCCCATGGTGGACATCCTTTCAGAGGATGCTCCTGCCAGGCTGGCTTTGCCGCTGAACAAGACGGTAGCCAAGATTGCTACCATGCTTTGGCAGAACCCCACCTCCCTGACCCCTACCATTAAAGGTGTTGAGAGGCGTTATTTTGTCCCACAATCTGGACATGAACACTTGTACTCTCACCCCATCCTGGGATCCCTCGTGGTCCAGGCCGCGGCACAGAAAGAAAAGCTGCCACAGCCCGGGTCAACACCAAAGGCCAGGGAGCCTAAGCGCCTGGACTTATTGGGGCGTAAGGTTTATGCTATGGGGGGAGTACAGCTTCGCATTGCTAACCAGCAGGCAATGCTAAGCCGGTATCCCTATAATACCTGGCAGACTGTCAACAAGTTTAGGGATAAGCTCCCACCTGAGGCATGGCAAGCGTTGGCTACCGTGACCGCGGAGGGGAGGGCAGTCGCGCGCACAGCCCTGCAGGCCTCTTTAGATGCCGTAGATTCGGCAGCCAGAAATACGGCATCCGGCGTAGTTATGCGCCGCAGCGCCTGGCTGCAGGTATCTGGCATACCACCAGATGTGCAATCTACCATCCAGGACCTCCCATTCGAGGGAAAGGCCCTCTTCTCAGAGCATGCAGAGTCTAGACTGCACACATTGAAGGATACTAGGTCGACACTTGTGTCATTGAGAATACACACGCCAGCTCCTCAAATGCAGCAACTTCCCTATAGACAGCCGCGTAGACCACAGTTCCAGCAGAGCCGTGGAAATTATTGGAGGCACCAGCCTCGTGCTCCCAGCAGGGGCACAGGGGCGATGGGGGCGTCAGCCTCTAACCGTAGGTGCCGTCGCCCTTGCTCGGATAATGCTAGGGGAGCAGGTCAGCCCCCTTCTCACCCGACTAAGCCACAGTTTTGACAGCATCAGCGAGGGTCATGTGCCAGCCCCACTTTTCTCCCCACTGTTTGGGGACAGGCTATCCCACTTTGCACAAGCATGGGCCGAGGTTACCTCGGACAGATAGCTCCTCGATCTTGTGAGAATGGGGTACTCTATCCCTTTTCAGTGTTCCCCCCCTTCTTTCCCTCCCTCCCCATCCCTTTTCAGGGACTTGTCTCACGAGGCCGTCCTGCGCCAGGAGGTCCTCTCACTCCTCGAAAAGGGTGCGAAAGAATGGGTCCCCTCCCATTTGAAGGGCAAGGGGTTTTATTCCCGTTATTTTGTTATCCCAAAACTGAAAGGGGGACTTTTCCCTATTCTGGACCCCAGGAACCTCAACAAGGAGGTGATAAACACAAAGTTCAGGATGCTGACCCTAGCCTCCATCATTCCGCTACTGGAACAGGGCAATTGGTACGCAGTCCTTGACCTCAAGGATGCTTATTTTCATATAGTGATAAGGCCAAGTCATAGGAGATTCTGACGATTTATTCTGCCCCCCAACCATTTCCAATTTACTGTTCTTCCCTTCGGGCTCTTTACGGCCCCCAGGGTATTCACGAAATGTATGGCGGTGGTAGCTGCATTTCTCAGGACCCAGGGCATCCAGGTTTTTCCCTACCTGGACTACTGGCTGGTTCGGGGATGCTCTCAGGCACAGGTGGCAGCTCATGTAGACTTTATACAGTCCCTCTTCTGGAGACAGGGGCTTTTACTGAACCATGAGACGTCAATGTTGACCCATTGTGAGGAAATAGTTTGTCGGTGCTCTCCTCGACGCCAGGGTGGCGTGAGCCTTCCTTCCCAGGGTAAGGTCCGATACCATACTAGCCATGGTAAATGACCTGAAGCATACCCCCTTGTTTTGGCCCGCACTTGTATGAGGTTGCTGGGCCACATGACGGCGTATACCTACGTCATTTGCCACTCCAGGCTAAGGCTTCGGCCCCTCCAGGCGTGGCTGGTGACCGTTTTTAACCAGACTTCAGCTCACTGAGACTACTCACTGTACCTCCGCGAATAATAGCCTCCCTTCAATGGTGGACTCAGAGGGAGGTGGTTTGCAGGGGGTACTGTTTCAGATCGAGCTGCCCTCGGTCACGTTGGTGACAGATGCTTCCAACATCAGCTGGGGAGCTCGCTTACGCCGCCGCAGAACTTGGGGGGTGTGGACACCTCTCAAGAGAACCCTACACATCAATGTAAGGGAGTTACGGGCAGTCAGGAGAGCATGCGAGCTATTCTTGCCCATGATCTCGCAGCGCTCAATTCTGGTGCGTCTCGACAACACAGCAGCTGTGTTTTATGTAAACAAATGGGGGAGCTCAATTGTTCCCTCTGTGCAGGGAGGCGATGCTTCTATGGGACCTCTGCATAAAGCGCGACATCTACATTCAAGCCGAGTGCCTGCCAGGGTGCAAGAACTTGCTAGCAGATGCACTGAGCAGGTCCTTCGGAGCCCACGAGTGGTCTTTAAAGGGGGAGATCGTGGGTCAGATTTTCCACAAGTGGGGTTATCCCTGGGTGGATATGTTTGCCACGGCAGGGAACAAGAAATTCCCCCGCTATTACTCATTTCTGGGGCTAGGCACTCACTCCAGGGGAGATGCACTAACAAAGAAATGGCCTCAGGAACTCCTCTGTGCGTTCCCACCATTCCCGTTGATCCCCAAGGTGTTGGCCAGAGTCAAAGCTTTCACAGCTTAGGTAATCCTGATAGCCCCCAGCTGGCCCAGGCAATTTTGGTTCCCGATATTGTTGGAAATGCTGTGCGCGAACCCATAGCCCCTGCCCATGGTGCCGGACCTCATCACCCAACCCTGTCAAGGGGGACTCTTAGTCCATCCGAATCTCAAGTCACTCCACCTCACGGCGTGGCTTATCAGTGGTTGACATGTGATGAGCGGGCTTCCTTGCATGCAGTTCAGATGGTTCTGTTAGGTAGCAGGAAGCCCTCCACTAGAAAGTTGTATGCAGCTAAGTGGAAACGTTTAACTGTATGGGCATCACAGAAAGGGCTGGACCCATACCGAGCTCCAGTTCCGCTGGTGCTCGACTACCTGCTTGGATTACAGCAGATGGGCCTGTCCGCCTCATCTATTAGAGTACACTTGGCTTCCCTCTCCGCCTTCCACCCTGGTTGGGGGTCTAGTTCCTTAGTTACTAATCCCATAGTCAAGAGATTCGCGAAGGGCCTAGACAAGGTGTGCCCTCCTGTGAAGCCACCCGTTCCCCAATGGGACCTCAATCTAGTGCTCACAAAATTGATGTCACTCCTATTTGAGCCCTTAGCGACCTGCTCCTTAAGGCACTTGTCCCTCAAGGTAGCTTTTTTAGTGACCATAACTTCAGCACAATGGGTCTCTGAGCTTCGTGCCTTGACTATATAGCTGCTTTACTTGGGGTATGTCTACACTACCACCCTAGTTCGAACTAGGGTGGTTAATGTAGTCAATCGAAGTTGCAAATGAAGCCTGGGACTTAAATATCCTGGGCTTCATTTGCATCTTGCCGAGCGCCGCCATTTTTAAATCCCTGGTAGTCTGGACTCCATGCCCGCGGCTACACGCGGCACGGAGTAGGTAGTTCGAATTATGCTTTCTAATTCGAACTACCGTTACTCCTCATGGATATTTAAATCCCAGGCTTCATTTGCAACTTCGATTGACCATATTAACCACCCTAGTTCGAACTAGGGTGGTAGTGTAGACATACCTTTGGTGTTTTCAGCGGATAATATTAGGCTCTGCCTACACCTGGCTTTCCTCCCCAAGGTAGTTTTACCTTTCCATATGTCGCAGGAAATTTTCTTACCCGTTTTCTTTCCAAAACCACACCACTCCCCTAAGGAACAGGTGTTGCATTCTTTAGATGCCAAACGTGCCTTGGCTTTTTACATAGAACAAAACTTTTCCGTAATTCAACGCAGCTGTTTATTGCATAGACAGAATGAAGGGCCTTTCTATTTCGACCAGGTAGATAACCTTTGGGGTTGCCTCATGTATCACAGAGTGTTATAAGCTGGCCCACAGAGAACCACCCCAGGTTAGGGCACACTCCAGTAGGCTCGCGCATCCTCCATAGCTTTTGGGTGCATGTCCCCATTGTAGAAATCTGTAGAGCAGCCACGTGGTCATCTGTCCACATGTTTACGGCAAACTATGCACTTTCCCAGCAGGCCAGAAATGATGCCGCATTCGGTGCCGCCGTTCTCAGTTCTGTACTGTAAAAATTTAAGTCACAGAGGGTTTTTTTTGTTATGTTCTCTCCCGTCTCTGTTGTTAAACTATATGGTGGTTGATTTAATCTCTCTTTGTGGTTTTAGAGGCTTACTCCGACCCCGCCTCCGTAGGGGTTTTTTCTGCTTGTGAGTCACCTCACTCGAATGGACAGGAGCAACCACTCGAAGAAGAAAAGAACGGTTACTTACCTGTAACTGTTGTTCTTCGAGATGTGTTGCTCCTGTCCATTCAATTCCCCCCCTACTTCCCCTTCATCGGCGTGTCGGGCAAGAAGGAACTGAGGAGGGGAACAGGGCTGCCAAAGTTGATACGTTCTTACAAAATTGGTACTATTTACCTCCTGTTGTATGTTTGGTATGACGCCCGATATTTTTGGTACCTTTTAAGAATTTTGTGTTAATAGTATACATTTTTGCTCAGAAGCCTCTAAATTATAATTTTATGTTTCACGCTCATTTTTAAAACGTTAACATTTCTTACATCTGATACATGTTCATTAATATCTTTTCAGTTTATTATGCAAATGAAGACTGGGGAGAGGAAACTGTGACTGTGTGTATTGTGTAATGTGATGCAATCATGTGATGTATTCTTCCACTTCACGTGGCTGTGTCACTGGCCCTGCTGCCTGGCGTCAGTTTGTGTCGCAGTAACGCAATTAGCGCTGTGTTCTGGTTACTCGGCGTAGTTTGCTTACTTTTACAAGTCCTTTGTGAACATTTTGTGTTTTCACGTTGTTTTTTGTGAACCCATTATGAGTGAAGAGAAAAATATGGATATTCGTTCAGATAGTGATGAAAATAAGGATAACACTCCAAAGAAAAAGAAACAAAAGTATACAGCTTCTTATGAAAGAAAATTGCCGTCGAAATTATTGACACATGAAAAATTTTCTGGCTGGCTAGTAGTTAGTAAATACAACTCAGGTAAAGGTTTCTGCAAATTATGCAATTGTGAACTTGCTGGTAGTTTAAGTCAAATTTGAAAGACATGAAAACACAGAAAAGCATAAAAAAACCCTAAACTGTACAAAACAAACTTCAAAAGTAACTGACTTTATGAAACCTGGTCCATCCTCTATTCACTCAGCACAGATAGCAGCTGCTGAGCTTAAACTGTGTGGATTTATTGCAGAACACAATTTACCTATAGCCCTTTTGGATCATTTGCCTGGCCTTGTTGCAAACATTTGTTCAGATTCAAAAATAGCAAAGGATATCAAGTGTGCTAGAACCAAAGGAACATTCATTTTTTCTAATGTGATCGGTGAATATGACTTCAGTAACCTAGTATCTAAGTTGAAGGTGACAAAATGTTCTCTTATTATTGAGGAGACAGCAGACATTTCTACTGTCAAACAACTTGTTCTGGTAGCTAGACATTATGATACTGATGTTCAAAAAACAGTGGACAAATTTCTAACACTTTTAGAAATTAAAGATGCAACTGCTCCTGGAATTTATAATTGCATAGAGGCATTTTTTTAACAGTAATGAAATCCCCTTTGAAAACCTAATAGGATTTGCCAGTGATAATGCTAGTGTTATGATGGGAAACAAAGGAGGAGTCCAGCATCTCTTAAAACAGAAAAATCCTCATATCTTCATACAACCTTGTGTTTGCCATTCATTGCACTTGTGTGCTTCTAAAGCCTGCCCTGCACTGCACTGCCACATTGTTTAAAAGAGTTATCCAGAAATATTTTTTCATATTTGAGCAATAGTCCTAAGCGCCTAAATGAATATAAAGAATTTCAAACATTTACAAATACCAATCCTCAAAAAATTCTCCACATTAGCTGCACAAGATGGCTTTCCCTTGAGCAAGTGGTGAAAAGAATTTTAGAACAATGGCCTGCACTTTTATTGTTCTTTACATCTGCTGCATTAGAAGATGGCATTCCTATGGCTTCAAGAATTCTAGAGGGATTACAAAATCCCATTACAAAAATGTATTATGCTTTCTTAACTTACATTTTGCCTGACATCAATAAGCTCAATTTGGAGTATCAAGCAGAAACATTTAGAATTCATAAGTAAAGGAATTGTATTAATACTAGTGTTAAAGGGATTCTCAGTAATTTCATCAAGCGAGAAATTTTGAAACCTAATGATATAAGTAAAATCAATATTAATGATCCTTCAACATATCTCAGGATAGATGACATTTATTGTGGTGCCACTGTAGAAAGCATTTACCTGGATAATTTAACAAAAATTTCCCGGAAAGAATTGCAAGAATTTTGAGTAAAAATTTCTATGCCTTACAAAGCAGATGTTTCAGCGCTTTTTATCTTGTGAATTGTTTGCAAAATTGGAGTTGCTTGAGGCGTTGGACCCAGCTAATGTTATTGAGGGAAGGCCTAAATCAATTATCCCACTAGTTATGAAATTTTCTAACCTAGTTGATGAAGAACATTATGAACAAATAAATAAAGAATGGAGGGAGCTGACAATGCAAGATCAACCTCCAAATGCTGAAAAAATGCCTGAAAAATTTTGGTTTAACATATCTCAAGAAAAATGCAGTGACAAAAATCGCTTCTCTCTGTTGTCAAAATTTATGATCAATCTTCTTTTATTGCCTCACTCTTCAGCAGCTGCTGAAAGAGTTTTCTCCTTACTCAACAACATTAAAGTTAAAAATCGCGCATCTCTGAAAATGTCCACCTTAAATGCATTAATAAGATCTAAATCTTTACTTCAAGACATTAACTGCACGACGTGGAATCCACCAAAAGAGCTTTGTGATAGAATGCAACAAGAAAGATGGTATAGTAATGAAGCAGTTGATGAAAAAGTTCTCTTTTAACAAAATATAAGTTAAGTTGAATGTATTTCCTCCATTTCGATGTTTTAGTAAGTTGTAATGTAAGTTAAATGTATTTTTTTCTGTTTAAGATGTTTTATAGGGTTTATATATTGATGTTTAAAATTTGGTATGTTTTTGTGTGTTTTGGTACCTTTGCGTGAAAAGTTTGGTACTATTACAAATAAATTTTGGCAGCCCTGGAGGGGGAGCGCCGGAAGGCATACTTATGTGCTGATATAGTGGCGCCACTCCAGGGGGCAACCTGCCGACGCTATGGGTACTGCTAGGGGAAAAACGCTCTG
Source organism: Pelodiscus sinensis (assembly GCF_049634645.1). Taxonomy (NCBI): domain Eukaryota; kingdom Metazoa; phylum Chordata; order Testudines; family Trionychidae; genus Pelodiscus; species Pelodiscus sinensis. The sequence goes on from NC_134718.1 coordinate 58,706,435, forward strand.
CAGAACTGTGCACGTGACGCGCGCACACCTCACTCGAATGGACAGGAGCAACACATCTCGAAGAACAACAGTTAACAGGTAAGTAACTGTTCTTATCTGTAAGGCCAGTAGAAATGCCTGTTAAAGCGACTGAAATTTCATACTTTTTGATGTATTTATAGCCTTAGCTACATAATTAACATACACAGTTCTAAAAATGTAATCTTTTTCAAGTCCTGTTTGTCTCATTAAGCATAAAAATAATTTCTTGCTCTTGTCAAGTGCTCTTATTGGACTTGGAGTACTCTGCCAAGGAGGTGTCAGGATCATTATCAATCAAATGGAGGAAATTGAGGCACAGAGGTGAAGTGATGAGATTCTGTATTACGAAAATGACATTTCTAATGATCCTCTTTCAGCAGTGGCCAATGCTAGCTGTAGCACCCTCATTTTCAATTATATTGCAAGGGGACAGAAGTACATCTTCAAAACCACCTAGACTGCATCATTTGTTCAAAATCAAAGCTAAAATATATGAATCTGGCTACCTAAAGTTAGGCCCTTAAATCTGTGTTGAGGCACCTACATAGAAGACTGGATTTTCAAAAAGCTCCCATTGATTTCAGTGGGAAGTGTGCATGTGTGGGGCTGTGTGGCAGCTGGCGGCTCCTCCAGGACAAGGGTGTGTGTGGCTGGGACTGTGCAGCGGCTGGCAGCTTCTCTGGGGGAAAGGGGGACCTGGGGCTGTGTGGCGGCTCCTCCAGGAGGAAGGGGACGTGGGGTCAGGGCTGCATGACAGGCGTCAGCTCCTCTGTAAGGCATGGGGCCGGGGCTGTACAGCAGTCAGCAGCTTCTCTCAGAGGAGAGGGGGTGTGAAACCAGGGTTGCATACCCTGGCGCTAGCCAGCGGTTTATCTGGAGGGGAGGAGGGCTGCCGGGGCTCTGCCTGGCGGCTCTTCTGGGGGAGGCTGATATTGGTGTTCCCCCCCATCTGGTGCTGTAGCTGAGTGCTAAATTGGGGATAAGGAAACCATTTACCTGTAGCCAATGACAGGTAATATTTGGAGCCCAACCCCTGCTGGCCACTGTCTTCCTCATGTGGCTGCCCCCCTGTGGTCACTATACAGTATATCTGCCTTCCATGCTCGCTGCCCCCTGTAGTCATGGAGGAGCATAACTGTCCCTGTTCTTGGACCCCTTCCTTTCTGTATTAGGGAAAACAGTCAGATTCCAGGCACATCCCATTTTCTTGTCACAACCAAAACCTGACTTGGCTTTAAGTTTGGATAAGAAGAAGCTGTATACCACATTTGGTGGCCCGCACTCCTACTAGTTGTCCTTGGCCACCTCCCAAGTTCCTTGCTCTCCTCCAAGCAGCGGGGAGTCTGTGCTGCTGTGAAGTTTGAACACCAGCTCTGGCTTGGGATGGGAGGGCGTGCGGTGCAAAGGTCAAGAAAGCCCGACCTTTCCAGCCAGACCCAGCTCCCCACTTGAGTCTGCCCCCAGTGTCCCTGAGAGCTGCCATGGCTTCCCACCTGCTGCAACCGGGTGGCACTGGGACCCCGCGCAAAGCTGGGACACCGCCGTGGTGGAATTGAGTTCCCACCCCCACATGCACGCTGTTGCCGCTCTGCCCACCCTGGCTCTACCAGCAGGTAGTGGGGGGTGGGGAACCACAGGTACTGGGGGTGGGAAACAGGAGGGTAGGTGGGTATCTGTAGTGTTGGGGGTTGGTGGGTGATGAGGGTGCTGGATCTGAGGGAAGACTAGGGTGGGGGGGCAACGAGGCAGCAGGGGGTGGGGGCAGGCCGCACCCCAGAGACGGTGCTAGGGAGAACTGGCTTTTAAGCCCATTCTCTCCATCATCGGCTCCTGTCTCCCCCTCCCCTTTGGTGCCTCTCATAGACCATGAGATCAGCGAAGACTGCTGAAGTCCCCGTTCACCCCATGCACCCTGTGGTACTTCTGCTTTTGAAATGTACAAGAGGGCTCTTGTACATTTCAAAAGCAGAAGGGAGGACAGTGGGAACCAGCACCAGTCTCCACTTGCGCCGTTTCCCTGCTGTGCCTCTGCCTCCCCTGTTCCCACAGAGATGGTGCTGGTGGGAACTGGTTCAAAGAGCCCCCCCCTCCCCCGAACCGGCTCCTGCTCCTCCCCCCACTTGCTGCCTCTCTCTGATAGAGGCAGCAAGCATGGGGGAAGCGACTAGTTGCTAACATCCCTACTGCATCATCCCTTGTTCTTACTCTCTCCCCACCGGCCAGACACCCTACTCCGTCTGCTTCTGTACCCTACCTCCCACCCAGAACTCTCACCCTTACTCTCTCTTGCCCCCCACCTTCCACCCAGCTCTTGCACTCCCATTCCTCTCGCCAGCAGCCCTGTCCTGCACACTGAATAGCTCTTTTTTTTTTTTTTTATCCCCAACCCAGAGCCTAAGGGGGTCAACAAAATCCACTAACTTGGGAACCCCAGAAAAGTAAAGCTGGCCTATGGGAAGCCTTGAACCTCAGTCCTCCCTGTCCCTTCCTGTTGCCCTGTACAGCTGGAGCACCAGAGGAGTGAGGTGTCTCAGTTGGGGCCACATTAGTGAGGGTGGAGGGTTTTTGGAGGAAGTTTTTTTGCTTTTCACTTGTTTGGTCTCCAACTGAATTTTCTGTGGGTCTTTGGTCCCCATCCCTGCCATAAATAAAGAAAATTATTGAAACCTTTTGTGATGGACATAATGTAATATTTTACTTTATTTAAAATGAAGTTTGATAAACTAACATGATAGTGAAAAAAGCTTAATCTACTTAATAATTTAAATTATTCTCTGTAGTTGCAGTGCTAGCAAAATGGCTCAGGCATAATTATGTAATTAATGCTGAATTGCCATTAGCAACTGGTGGTCTGCAGAAAGGTTTGCATTGAGCCAGCTGGGACATGGGCCCAAAAATTTGAGAACCATTGGTTTAGAGAAGTTCTTGAGCATACAGATTCATGGAGAGAGAAAGACACAAACTCACACTCTCTCTCTCTCTCTCTCTATATATATATATAGAGAGAGAGATATGTGTTAAAAAGATAAAGCTTTTCTAAATTATTTATTTTAACTACTCTTTTATAACTGAAGCTTTAAAAAAAATTCCTCAACTGTGTTTATTTCTGTTCTGTCTCTTGCCCAGCTACAAAAGATTGCACAATAAATAGCTATGATATGGCACACAACTGACCTAGGAAAATAAAACAGAAAAGGAGATTTCTCAACACCATGAGCGATGACCAATTAAATCTCTTAGGCAAAGTGGCGCAATGCATTAGTACACAAAGCTTTCAATTCCATCAGCCTTCGCTTAATTTTGACATTAGACCTCAAACTAGTGTCTATAGCATACAGTACTAGTTCTGTGCCACAGTCAGTGTCTAGTCAGGAAAGACATAGAACTGGAAATTACAAGAGTTGCATGCTCGGTATACAAGGAAAAAGATTTCTCCTCACTGCCTATCCTGCAAAATCCATCTGTACTCTGTAAATCAAGCTATCTTCATTCTGTATCATTATCACTAAGCATAAAACATCTAAAGCTAAATACTGTCTACGGTTATACCAATGCAACCTGGTGCACTTCAGAGGGCTTGCACACTTCTCAATGAGGACAGAATATAGACCTGTAGGATTCTTCACTATTGACTAAAAAGCAAATTAGATGTAGTTGATATTTCTGCTGGGGCCACCTATAATACCCAAATATCTCCACTGATTACAAGGTGTGACGTAGTGGGGGTACTTGCTGGGCTGTGGTGACCTCTGCTGTCTGGAGCAAGACCCAGCAGGGAAAACCTTATTATGCAAAGGTGACTCCATACCGGTTGAACCAGCCAACCCCCCATGGGGAGAAACAAAGGGAGGTGGAATGCTGCCCTGGCTGGGGGCAGGGCTTGGAGAGGGGAAGTGAGTTCCTGGCAGGAAAGCAGGGAAGAAGGAACTGGGGAGGGGGCTGGGATCCCCCCATCTCAAGGGGGCACTGAGGCCTCTTAACCCCAGTTCCTGTAACCAGATTACATCTGTGTTATGCTGTATCCTGGAGGAGCAATAAACCACCCTCAATTCTACTGGCTGGTGGAGTCTGTTTGTGCCATTTCGGGGTGCAGGAGATGGGGGACCCCCAACGCACCGTCACACAAGGGACTTTGGAACTGGCTGTTGATAGGGGAGCAGGAGCATAATCAAGCTTACAGTTCCATAGCTGTGTTGACTCTGAATGCTCTCATGGATCAGATGTGTGATAGGGGGAGCAGATTTGTGATAAATTAGAAAGTGCTATTGAGAGAGAGAGAGAGTCACTTTTCCAAGTAGAATTATACTTTGTGGCTATGAATATTAATATGAAAATGAGTATCTTGTAAGAGGAAGGCTTTAAACGGATGGAAAGAATGCTTCATCATTGAGATGCGCCAATCAAGTGTGGAGGCAAAGCAGTGGGTTTTGTCACCTGGATTGTTTAGAAAGGTACCATTACAGCTGATAAACAGGAAGCAAGGTACTTGGTGTTTGGACCATCTGGCACACATTTAGGTATGAGTGTAGCTGGACAAAGTGTTGGGTAAGCACCCGTCTCACATTTTAGACTGACAGTTGCACAGAAATTGCAATTATATTCTAACTAGAAGATTTATCTGGTGATAATTTCATGGAGGTTAGGTGCATAAAAGGCTATTAGCCAGGGGATAGAAATGGTGTCCTTGGCCTCAGTTTGTCAGAGGCTGGAGAAGGATGGCACGAGACAAATTGCTTGATCGTTGTCTTCAGTCTACCCCCTCTGGGGCACCTGGTGCTGGCCACTTTCGGCAGACAGGCTACTGGGCTAGATGGACCTTTGGTCAGACCCAGTACGGCTGTTATGTTGCTTGGGTCCTTAACTAAATTTTTGTTTTTTTGGAAATAAAATGAAAATGCACAGGCCTCATTTAAATCATTGTTCTGGGATGGGGCTGAGGATGAGGGGTTCAGTATGCAGGCTCGCCTGGGGAGAGAGAACAACCCCAGCCCTCTCTCACTGCAGCAGCTTGGGACCAGGTGACAAGCACCTCTCCATGGCCACTGCAGCTCCAGTGGGCACAGCTGGGAGAGGGGTGCAAGTTTCTCTCCTCTCCTCTCCTCCCCCCCCCCCCGGGGCAGGTCTAGGTTCATCTGCCCCCCCCCCCCCCCCCCCGCGCAACTCAGAGTGAGTAATGCAGCAGACTGTGCAAGCCCTCACTCACTGGCGAAGAGGAACAGTCAGCAACGTTCCTGTATGAACAGGGGAAGAGAGAGGGAACTTAAGCACTCCCTAAAAGGCACCTTGAGGGTAGGAGGCTCGGGTTGAAGCAATGGTGAGACCTGGTGATTCAGTCTCTGGTTGTATGAGAAGCAATCCCATTCCAGGCACATCCCATTTTCCTGGCACAACTAAACCTTTACCTTGCTTTAAGTTGTGATTGATAGTTGTGAGGAATATATATTCCAAATGTGGTGGTCCTAGCGCTTACTGTTCACGAGGAGTTCCTGAAGAGACAAACAGGTTCTCTCAAATACAGAGACTAGAAGATTTACCTGGCGTTGCTTGGATCCTTAACTCAAATAAGTTTTGTTTTTCTTCATTTAAATCATTGTTCTGGAGTGGGGCTGGTGAAGATGGGTTCAGTATGCAGGCTGCCCTGGGGAGAGAGGACAAGCCCAGACCTCTCTCACTGCAACAGCTTGGGGTCAGGTGAGAAGTGTGGCTGCTGTAGCTGCAGTGGAAACAGTTGGAAGAGGAGTGCATGTCTCCCAGCTGTTGGTTGTAGTAGTCAAGGCAAAAGGCCTACATAATACAGGCAAATCATTGCAGATAGCAGGTAAAAAGCTATGATTTGTGTGGCCAAAGACAGACATAAATATAATTACTTATGGGCTGCGTCTAGACTGGCAAGTTTTTCCGCAAAAGCGGCCACTTTTGCAGAAAAACTTGCCAGCTGTCTACACTGGCTGCTTGAATTTGTGCAAGAACACTGACGATCTAATGTAAGATTGTCAGTGTTCTTGCACAAATACTATGCTGCTTCCGCTCAGGGAAAAAGCCCTCTTGCACAAATGCTTTTGCGCAAGAGGGCCAGTGTAGATGGCTAAAAACCGTTTTGCACAAAAAAGCCTCGATGGCAAAAATGGCGATCGGGGCTTTCTTGCGGAAAACCGCGTCTAGATTGGCACGGATGTTTTTCTGCAAAAAGCGCTTTTGCACAAAAGCGTCCGTGCCAATCTAGACGCTCTTTTCAGCAAATGCTTTTAACGGAAAACTTTTCCGTTAAAAGCAGTTCTGGAAAATCATGCCAGTGTAGACGTAGCCTGGGGGTTACAGGAGTTGAGTAAGAAGTATTGTGCTTGACAGTATTTTAACATTATTTCAAAATAACTGCCTGCTGTGTAGAAGTTGGCTAAAGTTATTTCAAAATAACACTAGTTATTTTGAAATAATGTTGCTGTGTAGATCAGGGCTACTCAACACATGGCCCATGGGCTGCCTGCAGCCTGTTTGTTTGCGGCCTGCGGTCTGGTTTGGGTTTACGTGGGACTCAATATGTGGCCCGTGGGTGAGATCATTTGAACATGGCCATCACTGGGACTGTGCTCCACAAGCGTGAGGCATCTCCCAGGTGCTGTGAGCACTGAAAGATGCAAGTGGAGGGGCTGGCTGGAACAGATGTGTACAGGGTGTCGGCATTTCTAGCCCCCAAGGAGGAAATGCCAGGAGCACTGGGGCATTGTGGGAAGTGCTGGCTGCTTAAGCTTGTGGGCAGAGCTTGAGAAGTGCTAACTGGTTCATGCTGGCCATGTTTGGGTCCAAGTGCTCTGGCTTAAAGCTTAATCTTTGTATTCAGGCCCGTCAATGTCAAAAGTTACTTACACATATGTTTGCAAGTATATTCAAGCACACTTGATTTGCAACCCTGGGCATGTGCTGTGAGAACTTTGAAAGCCCCAGGGGTCACAATGCTAGAGTAGCCCTGGTGTAGATGTACCCCTCAGTAGGAAAGACCTATGTGAAAGTCCTGCCGGTGACTTGAATTGGCTATACATGAATTATCGAGATCTCCCCCCCCCCCCTTTGCAACACAGCGAGGAGGGTTTTCCGACTCACCCCTGTAGCCTTGCCATTTGGACTTGACTATGTTGTTCAGGCTTGAGTCTGTGATTTCAACTGTGGCAGGCTGAAGCACTTAACTTAGCAGTTCTAAAGTTTGCAACGACGAAGAGGCCACAACACAGAAGGGAGGGGGGAGAGGAAGTGGGAGAGATGTGCGAAATGATTCAGTAACACGCAGAGAGCATCCCGGGCAGGCCTGGCGCTGGGAGAGCTGAGGGGGGCAGGGGAGGAGGGACAGTGCTGCTGCGATCCATGAGATCCTGCAAGAATTCAGACACGAGCCACGTTTGCTGTGGGCTGTAATCGTGCCTAACTGTGGACGGGCTTCTCCCTCCCCGCTTCCTGCAGAATCGCGCCCTGCATCGGGGCCGGGCGCTGCTGGAGGGGGGCGGAGGAGCCTGCAAAGCTGCCCGGCACATGTTGCTCGCTGCACGGGAGGGAGGAAAGGGGCCCCGCTTGCAGGCCCTTCGCGGGATCGGGTGTTTTTAAAGGCTGGAGTAGGACAAGGCAGCAGCTGCGCCTCGCAGGCGGCTTCTAACCGCAAGGAGCCCGGCGGCAGCGGCTGTGCGCGGGCGGAGGAAAGAGGATGCGCCCAGCCCCTGAGTCAGCGCCCGGAGACAGACGGGCAGCTGCCGAGAGCGGGCGGGCGCTGGGGCTGTGCGCGCCAGGGCGCCGCCTAAGGGAGCAGCCGGGCGCGCAGCGAGTGTACGCGGGGCGCGCAGCCCGAGGCACAGGGCGCTTCCCAGGCATGGCCGGGCGCCGGCAGAGCGCCCCGCGGGAGGTCGCGTAGGAGCAGCCGGGAGCGCCCACGTGGGGCGCCTGCCTCCCGTCCCCGGGGCGCCCACTGGAAGGGAGAGCGCTCAGCGGAGGCCCTGCCCATTGCGCTGGGGAAGCGCAGGGAGGGCGCCTCGCCGCGGGACCCGAGGGCGCGCAAGTGGGGCGCTGCCCCCCCCCCAGCCCAGCGGAGATGTTTAACCGGGCGGTGAGCAGGCTCAGCAGGAAGCGGCCGCCGTCAGGTAAGGCGGACTCGGGCGAGCCGGGACCCGCGTGTTGGGGGGCACCTTCATTCCGGCGTCAGGCTTAGCGCGCTCGGGGGGCGTCGGTGCCCGGGGCGCGAACAAGCGTCCTGGGATCAGCACCAGCCGCCCCAGGCAGGGCATGTGCGGCCAAATTGGAGGGGAACCCCCCCTCCGGGGCACCTTTGTCTCGGTGCAGATCAGCCCCCCTCGGAGAGCTCAGCTAGTCCCGGCCCCGCGTCGCAGGGCTCGGTGGTGTGTGCGCTTTCCAACCAGAGATTAACCCGGAGCTGGAGGTGCTGCTGCTTCTCCAGACTCTCTCAGCCCGCGGCCGCTTTTAGGCCCAGGAAGCTCGGGCTGTGCGTTGAGAAGTGTCAGCCCCTGCGAGCCACGAGCGGCTTCAAGACCAAGGGGAAGTGTAGCTGAAAGAGGAAGGATGGAGCTTGCTTTTTTTTTTTTTTCGCGTGTCTACAAGATACAGCCCGCTGGAGCGGACTCCGGAGCCCCGCTTTGGTTTGTTCTCTGGCTTGTTTTGTCTGCACGTGAGTCCCAGCTGCGAGTCGGGTGCCCTAGGGAAGGCAACTTCTGTGTAAGCAGCGGTCACAAACCCCTGTGAAAGTAACAGGGCCAAATGGCATTAGGTGCAAACAGAGCGAGAGTCACAAGTGTGGAGCCCTACAGTTTCACTGAGTTCACTTTGAGTTGCAGGTACTCAGAACCGATACAGGCCAAATACATAAAGGCTCATTCAGGTTTCTTAACCAGCTGCATGATACAGATGAACACAAAAAAGGTATGCTGTCTGGTTCACTGTAACCACCTGATTTCTTTTTTACTGACTTTCCTGTGAGTTATTCATGAACATTGACAGCTTTTTAACAAAGTTTAGTGTCACTGGAAAAGTCCATTATAATTTCTCAGAGTATGTAAGTATGCAATTTTAAAACACATTAGCTTTCTAATTCTAATGTGTTGGATTTGGTAATAGTTATAAAGTCATCAACATATGCAATTGCTGAAAGCAGATGTTAAGAGTGTCCTATCTGAAACATGTATTTGGATTTTTACAATGTTCAGATAGAATGCTATTAACTAGACTTAAGCTTCCTGAGTACAGGGCATTATTGATTATTTGTATTGCTGTGGAGCTGTCCATGGCTTATGAGATGTTTAATAGCTCTCAGGACAAAGTGAACTTTAGTGGGAAGGGTCATACATCTGACATTTGTGTTTGCCCTCTCTGACACAGATGGAGACAACTCACATAGCATTTTATATCTTTATTTAACTTTTAATGCTTTGTATGCTTCTGGTCTATAATATAAAATTGATAGGTTATATTTTAAACATAGGATTCAGAAACTGTAATTTAGGTGTAACATAGTCTTTTCCATTATAGAGGCTCTACAGGCGAGGGGTTCTGTGGTAGCTTATACATCAACCACATTTTTGATTACATTCTCATTAGAAAATCTGTGTTACTGATAGTCTTACTAACCAGACAGAACCTAGTTTGACTTTTAGATCCCAAGCTGACTTTGGAAAGCTGTCATTTAGAAAGACCATCTTCTTGCATTTGATATGGAAGTCACTGACGCGTCATTAGAGTGGAGCCCCACAATGCCATTTTCACAGACATGCTTTCAGATTATTACAGCACTTTAATACAGAATATTTTACAAGAAAATTTCACTGACACAGCAGGTTGAGTGGCTCCAGGAAACAAACATAACATATGTTATTCTGTATCAAATAATTTGGATAAAAATAAACTCAGACTCCTGGGTAGCAGTATTACTTCTGGAATGTACAGTAAGATTATGAACATGCAAGTTCCTCATTAAAGCCTTCTTAAAAAAAATTGAGTGTGACTTTTCATCTAGGTTGTTGTTTTTTTTTTTTTTTAAAAAAAGGTTATATGCTTGATGAATGCTTCCAGAGATGCTACAAATGCAGAACGTTCTTTTAATTTCCTTCCGTATAGTTAAAACTAGAATCCAGTTGCCATCTGTTGTTGGAGACATTGAAAAGAGGATGTTAAGGTTTGTACTTTGAACAAACCAAAAGAGGGGAAAGACCACTTTTTGTAGCTCTTGGTTCTTTAATATACAGCAGCTACTAGAAACAGTTGATCTGTTGGACTCAAGTGACACCTGGATACATGGAAAGTAAGGGGTTTTTCCCTTGTTAAATTGAACTGTTAAAACCAGTTTATCATTGTTTTATATCTTGGTTTATTAATTCAGGACTGTTGCTTACAACTGGAAAGACATTCTAATGATTACAGATGCAATGGATTAGAAGTACTTTTAAAAATAAAAAGCCCATCTGTCAGTATTCAAAGTTTTTCAAAGGACCCATGCCTGATTCTGTGTGAAGAATGTATGTAATGTAATCAAAGTTCTCTCAGGATAAATTTATGGGAGAATGAGAAGGATTTTTTAACTGGTCTATGGATTGATGCTATTTATTTAAACACTGTGAATAAAGGGGGAAAAGCTATATATAAGGTGCTGTAGAGGTTCATACCTTGGCAGATGATCTCTTCGTGTCTACTGTCTTTTGTTAATAACACCATATAAAATATACGTGGAAAAGGATAAGCAAAGATCAGGCATTAAAATGGCTGATGTAACAAAGTTTTGTAAGATGCATTATTTTGTTTGATATGTTGCCGCAAGGCACAATTTATTGAACATTTGTTTTATGTCCGTGGTTGTAACACTTGAGACTAATTGAGTAGGCTTTTCCAAAGTGCCCATCTAACACTTAGAATTCAAAGGGTATTTGTGCTGTTAAATAAACAAGGAATGTCTGAAGATATCACCCCACATACTGAATCATTGTATTACTTGAAACAATAAGCACATAATACTAACATTTGGTGGTTTCTTATGTTTTTTGTTACTCTCTTTTCAAAGCAAGTTCTAGATCCGGGAGTTCTGATTTGTTAATTAATGTTGGCGTGGAACTTGTTTGTATAATATAAATATTTGTTTTTTAAGATACTGATAGTGTCAAGTGTGGTAGTGAGAACATTTTAAAAAATTACATTTGCTTTTGGATTTATCATTTATAAAAATATTTATTTACAAGGTGTTTTTGCATCTTGTGTAATAGTATTCTGTGATGGTAAAAAATAGCTCACATAGGATTCTTCACTGAAACAATGCTGCAACTAGTGTAACTGCCAAACATTCGCTTTTTTTGTACAAGTAACTGACTGCTGCGCATAATATAAGAAAATGCATTGCGATCCAGTAGTCAGTGGAAGTTTTGTTGCAGTAAAGACTGTATGGTGGCATCCTGTGCACACCCATGTTGCAAATGTTTATAATAGTATTTTCTGCACCTATTGGTTCTGTTGTCTGTCTAAAAAAATGTGTTTTTCCACCAAAAGAAGAAAGATTACATCTTTATCTACTACCATACATTTTATCTTCTTCAAAAGTTCAAATGAGAGAGCTCCCTTTTTTCTGTAGCTCCTTTGCTTTTTTTACTGGTGCACATAATTATCTGCTGTTTTTAAAAAAGAAGCAAAGTAATGAATGTTGTTTGGATAGTCAGTACTGGTGACACTGGCGAGTGTGCAGTTTCTGGATGTAAACTATAGGACGGCATAATTGCAGGCCTTCTGACAGAATAAGATGATCTTATTAATGATAAGAAGAGGGATAACGAAGGATCAGTGAGCATATTTCAAGTACTAAAATATTTCACCATTACCTTCTAAAACTAAATTGGTTTAGAAGAATTATGTATAAATAACTCTACAAGTGTGATTTTTTTTTTCAAGACAGCTCGGTAGAATTTTTGTAGATAGACATGTAGTGATTAGTCTGTTGGGCAAGGTCAAGGCGAACCTTTTGCTTATTTGAAGACATATTCTCTGTATAGTGCACACAAATTTGTTGAATCAGATGAATTTGAGCAACTGTGTGTCAACTGGAGAGCCATGATCCTGTTAGGAACAATTCTCATACTAGAAATAATATATGTCAGTGCCCAGTAACTGAGATGAAGAGTGCCTTAGAACTGCGTACAGCAAAATACAGATCTACAGTGATTCTAAAATCATCAGAAGTATTTTGGCCTGTTTTCCCACAGCCTTGCACCTTGTGTAGACATTTAAACGTATGCAGAAGGTGAAAGGGCCATTATTGGTTACGTATGCTATTGAAGTGGCAATCTGAAAATGGAGAACCATTGTGCTAAGCTCTGGGCAGCACAGTATTGGATTGTCTCGGCCCTAAAGGGCTTCTGTGAAAGTACACAAGAAAGACAAAGGGTAGGAAGAAGAAGTAATATGGATGCAGAGTGAACATTGGTGGTCTGCAAACATCACGTTAGTGCCACAGGATTTTTGGGAGGGATGGGGAGAATGGAGGAGCGGGTATATATTTTTTTACCTTCATTTACATCTTTAAAATTCTTTGTGTTGTCTAATGAGGAGGATAATAGTTAAATGAAAAGACAAAATAAGGGAGAGAGAATGCTGGAGGATTGGGCAGGGGGGAAGAGAGGAGAGAAGAAAGCACGGGAACTTAGTAGGTGGGGTGTAGATACAATGAAGAGACTCTGAGTTGAGAGGGCTAGTATTGTAGAAGGCAGTCTGATGACACTGTACCTACAGTTGTTCCTTCTGGCTAGAGAATTTCTATGACCCGACCCAACCCCACCAATCCATGCCCACTCGGGGGAATTTAGCATTGTCATTGTCACCAGACTTGTGTGATCATTGTGTCCTGTCCTTGCAGAGAGGCATCATGTGGGGAGGAAGCTCTTTGCTCACTCCCTCATCCTCAGGGCAGGACAAAATGTGGTCTGTCGTCTGATATCCAGCGAGGTCCTGGAAAAACAGAAGCACAGTTCTAGCTTGGGAGTCTAAACTTAGTCTGATTCTGAATCTGCTGAGAAGTGAATATCCATATTGCTACTCATCTCTCAAGTTATATGTTTCTGCCATGCTTTTGAAAAACAGACAGACAAACCCAACCATTATAGTCCATTTTGCTTAGTAGAGCAAAGAAGACCAGACATAAAATCAAACTCCCATATAGAGTATATCTGAAGGATCTAGTTCTCCTCTGCTCCAGTCGTTGTGTAGTCATTTACACTTGTGGGTGGAAAACACTGCCATGCTGATTTAGTCATCGTCAAGGCTTTTTTCCCCACTCTGGCACGATGAATGCAAAAGTGGGGGCCCACAAAAGTACCCCAAAACCTTATCTTTGCAGGCTTTGGTATAAAGCTTCCCCCCAAAATCTTAAAAACCTAGATGTTGTGGATAAAAATCCACTGCCATCCCCCAAGTATTGGTAAGAAAACCAGGGGAGAGATTACTTGGGAAATCTCAGCCCTAAAGTAAAACAAGCGACTCCTCGCCACTAAAGTAAAACCAGGACACACAAAAATTAACCAATACTAGGTTAATAAAAAAGAGAGAGAGAACTTTTATTATCACCACAATACTCCTGCTACAAGCATAATGACTAGATGGAAAAATCACCAATTAATATACTCATGGGGGACACCTTCCTCCCCCCATGCGCCAAAAGCTTAGTTACAAAGGAAGGGAAACCTCATTTCTAAATGCACAGACATCAGATTCCCATTCCCAAACCATAAAACAATAAAACTTAACAGATTTATCTAAACTTTACCCTACTTACAGATAGTAAAGAGTCTTTTCTTGGGGAGAGAGAGACATGTCTCCCTCCCTCAGTATCCGGGGAGAAAACTGCCCAGAGACAAAAGAGGGGAAAACCCAAAAATTCCTTTGTCTCAGTTTGAAATCCCTATCTGCATTTCTATTCGCTGAGCAGATACCTGGCTAGGTACAGTTACCCCCTTAGTTGCCAGGCTGCTGCCCATCTCTCATGACAGTCATGACAGTCCTGATGGTGGATATTTACAAAACGTGAGAATCCAACTTTATATAAGTAGCAATGTGTTGTACATTCTACCCTCAGATCCTTGTTGATTTAAATCTCAGAACTCACGTTTGAAGAGGAAATTGTTTATTCTTTCTGTTTCCCAGAAGTGGAAACTGAGGCAGAGAGAGGTTAAAGTACCTTGCTTAAGTTCACACATCAAGTCAGTGGCAGCTGTCAGGAAACAACCTAACTCTTCTGATTCCTAGTCCTGCGCTTTCACCACTGTCCTGCAGTTCACCTGCGGGAGAATCTTTTTTCTCTTCATTTGTATATACGACATCATAGTTGTTCCTGGTGCTTTACAAATAGGTTACAGTCTTGGTCTGACGAGGTTACAGTCCAAGGTCCAGACGCTTCTTATACATTGGACAACTTGTGCATCTATATGCAAGAAGTTGCAGAATTGAGGGCTTAGAGATGACCACAAGAGAGATCATAACAAATGAAGGAGGGACATGCTAATGATATGGCTTGTTTTTTATAGTGTGCTCATACTGTGGATCCCATGTGCTTGGTTAATTTAAAATGTTCTCCTTATTCTGTATTTCTCTTTATTTTATTGATTTGCTGCATGAGGCCGGGTCTCTCCTTCTCCTTAAGCGGTGATGTAGATGAAAAGTGTCTGTACAACTTTAGATGCTTTGACCTGCTTGCAGAATTGTGTTCCACATGGAAAGCAACACCCTCATGGATGATGCCTTGTGGAGAATGGATGAGGTTATTATCCTTTTACAACCAGATGTCTATCTGACTATCAGAGAGAACTCATCCAAAGACCTCTCAGAAGCTTCCAACAACCAAAAGCCTCTTAACAGAATAGGTTTTTCTGGGGTGCTAGTTTTCCATAGGTTTTCAGTCTTGGCATTTGGTATTCTAGCTATCTTCTGCTGTTTGAATCTCTACTTTGTATGATACTTTCATTTTATGCTTTTTCAATTTTTTTTGGATGACTGTAGTTTTAGGACCTCACTCAAGGAAGAGTCCTAACCCAGATCCAAATATGTATTGAGAGGATCCATAATTTTTGAATACTGGGTTTAAGAAGTATAGGGCTTATAAAAATGAACATGCTAAACAATAGAAATGAGTTACCAAACAACTAATAGAATACGCGCCTTGTCCTGTTCAGTTTTATTACACCAGGGGTGGGGAACCTTTTTTGGGCTGGGGGCTGCTGACTCAGAGAAAAATCAGTCGGGGCCGCACATAAGTGAGAAGTAGGGTTGCCAGATAGTTTCAACAAATACCGGACACACTTGACATGACATCACAATCTACATTACATCTTATTTAGAAAATACTGGACATTTATATTTTCTCATTTATATTTTCTCAATTTGTTTCCTGAACGGAAAGCTCAAATACTGGACTGTCCGGTTCAAAATAGGACACCTGGCAACCCTAGGAGAAGCAAAGTGAGAAGGAAAAAGACACTCCTCACATTCATCTCGCACACCAGAGCCTAGGGGGGCCCAGTAGATTGTGCACTCCAGCCCTGTGAGTGGGTGGCAGGGGTCTGAAGCACTAGCGTGGGGTCCGCAATGCGGGGGGATCCCTGAGCCTTGGGGGGCCAGATCCAGGCAAGCCCGGGGCTGCATCCTGCCCCCAGGCCTGAGGTTCCTCACCCCTGCCTTACACAAATAGTCCCATGGATTCCAGTGAGCTACTCGGATAAGAAAGATGAGCAGGTTTGATCTCTACTTGCTTAGCTTTCAATTACAAATGCCCTTCCGTATTTATTATTAATAAGGTGACATAAAATAAGAGCTTTATTGATTACAGTGGGATTTTTAGCATGTAAGGAATGTGTGATTAGACTCCCAGCCTTACAGTGTCTACCAATCTACCCAAGTTTTAGGGCTGACCCTGAATGGACAAGACTGTCCCACTGTCTTTACTAGACGCTTTGGACATGCAGACAATGGAAGATCATACGCTCTGTGTTTATTTTAAAACTTCAATTTAGGAATAAAACACTTGGAGCCCTTCTAAGAAATGTGACTTAAAAATGGTAGCCCGTGAAGAATCTGTTTCTGTCTGGTCTCAGAAGCCCGCGGTTTAATAAACCCATCTTTTGGCACAGTTCATCAGATGTGGATTCAGCATTTAGACCATCTCTTCCTTCTCCACAGACTTTGGAATACTTGTGAGAATGTTGGATGGTGTATTAGTGCAATCTTTATTCAGGCAAAACTCCAATTGACTTAAGAAAATCAAAAGCAAACTGCCAAACAGCATGCGTGTACTACAAGACTGCACGAGACAAGTCCACTACCTGTCTCGTTGCCCTCCCTGTAAATTGGTTTGATTTGTATGCCCCTTCTCCCCTTATACAAAACTTTGTTTTTCTTTCTCCATCCCTGGCTCCCATCCTACCTACCCTAAGACTTGAGTGTTCATTTTTAAAAGAAATCTCATCTAGGCAGTTTCCCAAGATTTGTCTCATAACTTTGGTGTGGGTGAACTAAACCAGCCAATAGCCCTGACAGTGCCAGAAACAAGCTCACAGCCCTTTTTTAGCTGAGTCTGTGGTTCTAATACTCAGTGTCCGTCAGGCAAATTAGATAAGACAATAAACATTATCACGAGTTCCTTGACTATAAAGCAGTTTTTACATTTCTTAGGGTTTGCCTGAACTACAGCATTAGCTGAGGTTTTGCCCTTACCCCAACCCCCATTTGCACGCACACATTCTTGCTCAAGTTTATTAGGATGTCAGGGTGGTTTGAAACTTGAGAGCTGCTGATGTTTAAACTTGGAATGCTGAGGGGGATGCAGGAGCAGGTGTCGCATCAGGTCATCAGTTGCTAATCAAATTGCACTTTGTAGCCTGAGTGGTGTTCTGCAGTGTGGTCACGCCTAATGAGTTGGGTTACCTCGCGAGGAGTAACTAGTGTGTACTGACTCTGAGCTAATGGCAGTTGTACGGACAAACTCTTTGAGATGATGCAGAATGGAAAAATAGATGTATCTTTCCAGTGTGATCATGTCTTCTTTTAAGAGAGCTGCTATGACCTGAAGGTGTTGAGAGCAGCTATGGGATTAGAGAAATGCATGTGCTACTTTGTTCATTTTTCTAAAAGTGGTGTATTTATTTTTCAGAGATAAATGAAAGTGATGGTACCCCCAGCAGCAGTCAACAAACCCTAAAAGGAACCTCAAGATGGACCGCGTCACTAGAGAACCTTCTAGAAGATCCAGAAGGCGTGAAGCGATTTAGGGTTGCTATTTTAACTATTAATAGACACTACACTTTGCAGTATACAGCATTTAAAGCTGAATATATAGCCACATTAAATAATGGAGGGGCACCAGTGACATGAGGGTATATATTTGTATATAACTAGATATGTGAATTGAACAGTTTCTAACTGTGTTTCTAACACAGTATCTTCTGCCCACAGCCTATCTTTGGGTATCGGGAAAATGATTGGTTGCACTTTTCCAACTAGAGAATAGATGACAAGCAATATGAGTACAATAGGTGCAAGGGTAGGCAAGCCACTATGTACTAAATAATGGAGCAAAAGAAACTGGTCTTCATTGAAAAGTCTCTGGGTATGTCTACACTACCACCCTAGTTCGAACTAGGGTGGTTAATGTAGTCAATCAAAGTTGCAAATGAAGCCCGGGATTTAAATATCCCGGGCTTCATTTGCATCTTGCCGGGCGCCGCCATTTTTAAATCCCCGGTAGTTCGGACTCCGTGCCTGCGGCTACACGCGGCATGGAGTAGGTAGTTCGAATTAGGCTTTCTAATTTGAACTACCGTTACTCCTCATGGAGTGGAACGAGGAGTAACGGTAGTTTGAATTAGCCTAATTCGAACTACCTACTCCGTGCCACGTGTAGCCGCGGGCACGGAGTCCGAACTACCGGGGATTTAAAAATGGCGGCGCCCGGCAAGATGCAAATGAAGCCCGGGATATTTAAATCCCGGGCTTCATTTGCAACTTCGATTGACTACATTAACCACCTTAGTTTGAACTAGGGTGGTAATGTAGACATACCCTCTGAGGGTAGCCCTGTTAGTCTATATCTGCAAAAATAACAAGGAGTCAAATGAAGTCGATTTTACCCACAAAAGCTTATGCCCGAATAATTTTTTTAGGATACATCTACACTGTGGGTTAAAGTTAAATTAAGATACGCATTGTCAGCTACGTTAATTGCGTAGCTGAAGTTGAAGTAGCTTAACTCTGCTTTTGGTGCCGTCTACGCTGCAAGAAGTCGAAGGAAAAACACTCTTCCTTCGACTCCCCTTAATCCTTGTGAAACGAGGGTTATAGAAGTCAGAGTAAGAAGCCCATTATTTCAAAACTATTTTGAAATAATGTTACTGTGTAGACATGCCCTTAGTCTCTTAAGGTGCCACAGGACTCCTTTCTGGTCTTGACTGAAATGTTACTGTCATGTGATATCCACTACTGGGGCCTGGTCCTGTGACTCTTCTTCATATAAATTGTTCTAATGACTGCTAATGAGCATGAGTAACTCAGTACAGGCTGAATATTGTGACCCAGGCAGTGAATTGAGTGTAGCCCCTTTAATTCAGTAGGGTCCCATGTGGGAGTAGCAATCTGCGCACAGACCACAATGCAGGATTGCGGCTCAAGAATGTTGAAAGTGGCTCATCAGCCCCCCAATCTCACAAGCTCTCTATCATACTAGTAATCAATGGGACAATTTGGATGAATAAAAATGCTTTGCTGGAGTAACAATTTGCAGCGTCAAACCCACATGCTGGGGTGAAGTGATTTTATATCCCATCATGCTATTGCTGTTACTGGACGGATCCAAATGCTTTTAGAACTCCTGCTGCCAGCAAATAATTTAATCTTTCTTTTTTTTTTAACATTTGACAGTGAAAATTGAATATCCCCAAACTATAAATATTTCATCGGTTGCTTTTATATACATGTTAAATATATATATATATTTTCCATTTTAAAATATGCTTTACTTTGCAAGGAATGTGGTTTGTTTAAACACTGTCTGCAAAGTGCAAACACATCTTTTGATTTAATTTACTTTAAGATAATTTATTGTTACTGATGATCATGTTTGGAAGCACTTTCATTTGCCATTTTTTCCGGTAAAGAATGTCAAATGAGAGTAAGTTAGAATCCCAAATGATCTATAAACTGCATTAAAACAGATCTTTATATTTACTACTGCCAGCTGAACCTGTCTAGTCTGGCACCTTGGGGACCTGACCGGTGCCAAACCAGAGAATTTGCTGAAGCACAGAAGGACAATAGTGTCTCGCAGGAGTGTACAGAGTTCATGCATTTCCTACATTCTTTCTAAGCAAAACTTTGAAATTGCTCAAATTATTTCATGATGGTAGACATATTCCTCTCATCAGCTGGATGATGGAATTTAAGGCTAGAATTTAGCTAAGCTGGTTCTTGTGTATTATACTTTTTAAAGCATTAAATATGTTGTTTAGTAATATTCCAGTAGCATCTGATGCTCCCAATATGGTAGCCTATTTTGTGCTGTACAAAAAGTAATTAAAGACAGTCCTGGGTCCAAAGAGCTTCCAAGTTATACCAACTAATGGTGGGAAGGGAAACAAACATCTGAAAAACCACATCCTAACATTTACTTTTTTCTTTCCCCAGGAATTTTTAAAGAAAGAATTTAGTGAAGAAAATGTTTTGTTTTGGTTAGCATGTGAAGATTTCAAGAAAACGCAAGATAAGAAACAGGTATTTCCTTCAAAATGAAACTTTACTTGTCATAAAATGTTCCATGATAGGGTTAGGGAATGTAACCTGTCTCCTACCTACGTAGTTATTCAGCTGTATTTCATGTACATGCAAACAAATATATTGGAGGAATATATCAAAAATCATAAAACTAGAGCTAGTGGGAATCCTCAATGTCCATTCCCAAAGAAATTTGTTGTAATTCTGAAGCAGAATGAAAAGGCAAAATTGAAACACAAATTTAAAAAAAAAAATCTCAATTTGGAACCACTGAAATGTTTTGTTTTGATAATATCTAGTCTTTGTGCTTTGATACACTAAAGATTTTTGTTTCAATAATGGTGAAACTTTACAACGTATAATGCATTATATTTTATGTAGAATAAATGTAATGTAATATTAAAATAATTATTTTATCATATACAGATTGAAATAAAAGGAATCAAAATGAGGAAGTTGAAACAAAAGATTTGCACCATATCAAAATGAACTGTTTTGACATTATGGAACTAGTACAGTGGAAACTGTTTATTTAGACTTTTTCCCCATCAAAAATTTCTTGAAAATCAACGTATTCCTGTTAATTGTTTAGATTTTTGATTGAAAGCTGTTCTGTTTTTTGGCAAGCTCTAATCATAACCTCTTTCTGTACCATATAGGTGCTAGTCCTGCAATTGGCTTCACATGAGCACAGGGGCCTAGTTGCATGTTTGATTGCAGGATCAGAACCATAGTATGTAGAAACATCAAAATTTTCTGCAGGAAAGGAAACACATTTTTCAACAGTTCAACAACCAACAAACATCACCATGCTTAGGCCTACACAGAGCTAATGTCTTTAGCTTGGGTTTTCTTTCATGAAGTCTATGCATGCACACACATACGGACACACTCTGTGTGGAGTGATTGAGGCGAGTGGTGTGATTGTTATTTCTATTTTAAATGTTTCTGTTCTGTATCTTGGGAAAACCAGATGAGACAGTTTCATCATATGGTAATGATAATACTTTTTCCATTCTGTTAGTATCTCTGGAAGATGTTAAACAGAAACAACTAAAGTTGGACATTTTAAAATCAGAAAGTCCCAAAAACTTACACTACCTGGGAGTTTAAAAAGAGCTCACTGGATCATTAGCGTTGATTCTCAATAAATCTTGGGAAGTTACAGGAGACTGGGTAAAAATAATGTTGTGCTAATTTTTAAAATAAATCAGTGAAATAAACCTTGTAATTATAGCCCAATTAGCCTGGGTAAATAATGGAGTGGTTGATGCAGGACTCAATTAATAAAGAATTAAAGGAAGGCAATTTAATTAATGCAAATCAGAATGGATTTATGCAAACTAGATCCTATCAAACTAACTTGATATCTTTCTTTGAGGCTGCAAGTTTGATAAAGGTAGTAGAGTTGATGGAATTTATTTAGGGTACGTCTAGACTACATGCCTCTGGTGACAGAGGCATGTAGATTAGACTACCCGGCATAGGAAAATGAAGCCGCTTCATTTAAATTTACATGGCTGCTGCGCTGAGCCGATCAGCTGTTTGTCGGCTCAGCGCAGTAGTCCGGACGCTCCGTGGTCGACATCAAAGGCATTTGTCGACCTCCCAGGTATGCCTCCTGGGATGAGTTCCCAATGGGTCCAGCGGGGATTGGTTCTTGGCTCTACACTATTTAACATCTTTATCGTTGACCCAGAAGAAAACATAAAATAATCACTGTTAAAGTTTGCAGATGATTCAAAAACAGGAAAAGAGGTAAATAATGAGGAGGCCAGGTCACTGATTCAGAGTGATCTGGATCACTTGGAAAACTGGGTGCAACCAAACAGTAGGTAGTTTAATACAGCTAAAGGTATACAGTACACCGAAGAAAAAAGAATGTAAATCATGCTTCGAGGATGGAGGGGCACTGTCTTGGGAAGCTGTGATTCTGAAAAGGATTTGGAGTCATGGTGGATAATGCACTGAACATGGGCTCTTAAAGTGATAGAAAAGAGCTAACGCTGTCCCAGGATGCACAAAGGGGAGTAGTAGAGAGATTAGTTTACCTCTTCATTCTAGGGATGTAAGTGACTAGTTGAGTTGTCGACTACCTGATAAGTCTAGGCTTATCGGGTAGTCGAGTGACTACTACTCTACTCACTTCCGTTGCCTTGCTGCCTCTAAATTTAAATTGCAGAGCCACAGTAGGGGTAGCTCCTGGTCCTGGCCCGAGCCGGGACAGAGTGCCTCCTCTTATCACATAATCGATACAAATTGTATCCGCTACACAATTAGCCAGTTACCCACTTCTTAACATCCTTACTTCATTTGGCATTGGTGAGACTGCTGTTGCTTTTATAATGTCCAGTTTTGGTGCCCACAGTTCAAGAAGAATATTGATAAATTGAAGGGGGTTCAAAGAAGAGCCATGAGAATGATTAAAGGATAAGAAAACATACCTAGCAATGGGCTCAAAGAGCTCCATCTATTTAGCTTAACAGAGAGAAGGCTAAGGAATGACTCAGTTAGGGTATGTCTACACTAGCTCGTTAGTTCAAGCTAGGTAGGCAAATGAGGGCAACCGGAGTTGCAAATGAAACCCAGGATTTAAATATCTTGGGCTTCATTTGCATGTTCCCGGGCTATCCCTGCTACAAATTGCATCAACTACACAATTAACCAGATAACCGCAATTTAACATCCTTAGCGGTAGCTCTCCCAAACCTTCCTATAGAGGGAATGGCTCTGGTGTTGAGATATGCTTGTTCCCTTCCCTCTACTGCCAAGAGAACTTCCTTTTTTCACTACTGGATGTGGTTCTGACATTGCAGCTGGTTAGCACATAGGGGATATCTTTTTCTTCACACAGGCCATCTGTTTTCTGTCTGGTTGATGCACAGTGGAGTTAGGCAGCCTCCACTGGTGCTTAAACAGGTACCGAATTGTATCCTAAGGTGGACACTGCATTAAAAGTCTTTATGTGGGATTTTGCAGTGGTATGGTGACCCTTTTTTTCCCCCTTTCTGAAATAATCTGCATTTTTCATTACATTTCTATTTTAGGATTGTGCTCATAGATACAGGAAATGGTAGCCAGATGTACAGAGATAATAGTGTAATGAATCCTCAGATGGATTGCCATATTGAATGGACAATGATTAACTAGTTCCAATTTACCTTCAATTATTCAGAATCAGTCTTTGTGCAATTTATGTAGTCAGCAGTCTCACACTGGTCATGGAAGCTGGAGGATGACATAATGCATTATAATATGTTATAGAGTTGCAATAAGATTTAAAAGTTACTACTGATCAGTCTATCTACATCCTTTATTCCAGGGGTGGGGAATCTTTGTCCTATCAGGGGACCGACCCCCTAGAAAAAAACAGTTGTGGGTGACACACAGCCCTGCTTTGGGGGGAGATGTAGAGGCTCCGAGTTTCCCATAGGCGTTGGGATTAGTGTTGCCAACTTTCCTGACTGGACAAACTGAATGCCATTGCCATGAATGGCAGCAATGTCTGGTCCATCCAGTTGGGAAAGTTGGTAACCCTACAATTGGGATGGGGCCAAAAATGATGGGTTATGGGTGTGGGAAGGTGCTCCTGGCTAGGGCAGAGGGGTGCGATAGGGGAGAGGGCTCTGATTGGGGGTGTGATCTCTGCGGTGGGAATGAGGGGGTTAGAGTGCAGAAAGGGGCTGCGGGCTGGGGCCAAGGAGTTTAGAGTATGGGAGGGGACTCAGGGCAGGAGGTTGGTCTGGGTGGGAGGTAGGGTGGGGGAGTGGACTCAGGGTTGATTCAGGGGGCTGAGCTGCAGGAGACGGTGTGGGGAGCAGACCTCCAGCAGCTCCCAGATTCAGAAGTGGCCAGCATGTCCCAAATTGTTACATATGAAATAAAATCTAGAGCTTAGACTTAATTAACAAGATACACTTACGTCTAATAAAGTATTGCAGATCAGTGCTTTACTATCAGGTTGTGATCTTCTTTTCATGAGACAGCCACATCATCAGCTTGCTTCTCCAGTGGAGGATAAAATCTTGTCTCCCCTCTAGAGTGTGTGTGTGTGTGTACGTGTACATGTACGTATTATAAACAGAGTTGCAGAGCATTGTCTCTTACCCAGGGAGGTCTCCTCTGATCTTGGGTTTATTTTTATTTTATTCCTTAGGCCGACACCTGGCCCGTAGAGTGAACACACCCTGTCTCTATCGGGATGTTTGTTCTATAGCAGTGGTTCTCAAATTCTGAGTCAGGACCCCTTTTAAATAGGGTAACCAAGGGCACTGTTAGACTTGCTGGGTCCAAGTCTGAAGCCAAAGCTTGAGCCCCACTGCTTCAGCCTGCAGTCCCTGCGATGGCAGGGCTTGGGCTCCCCCCCCTGCACCTGTCCATGGCAGCTGGACTCAGGGTTTGGCTCTGCCTACACCCCTCCCCGCCTGCCTGGGGTCATATAGTCATTTTTGTTGTCAGAAGGGGGTTGAGAACTGCTGCCCATATACAGACTGAGCTAGCCCCTAGTCTCTCCTCAACTTGTTAGCTTTGCTTCCACAGTTTTCAAGCCTCATGTTTACAGCTTAGCAGCAGACCCACCATCGGGGGCGGGAGGAGGGAGGAGTAAAGGGTCAGTTGTCCCAGGGCATTCAAAATGGCTTGGGTACTACGTTGCTGCCGGAGCGTCAGGTAGTGTTGCTTTGGGCAGTGCTGAGGACTGCCTGTCGGGGAGGAAGGGGTTGGTGCGGCATGTTCTGCAGGCACTGAGGTCTGGCTGCTCAGTCTCACCCCTAAATCCCACCTGAGGCCCCACCTCTTGTGGGGGAGCTGTCCCCCTCTCTCCCGCACACATACACCGTGCCTAGGGGACTGACAAGTCTTTCGGCTCGCTTGCTTTGCAGTCTCTTAAACTATTTCCCATGCAGAAGTCTTGTAATAATTGTGATGACTCATGGGTCCTGACTCAACCTCACAGACCACCCTTCGGTGAACTCTTCTATAGATATGGGACCCAGAGGATTCCTGCAAAACCCTATGTGCTCCCTGTCTCTCCTGTCAGTAGTCATCAAAAGGGGCTTGGGTCACAGCTCACAAAGGCACTTATTCGAATAGTATTGTTATAATTATCTTCCCCTTCAAACCATATTGCAAATGCACCTAGATTCTGAACTGGACTTTATAAATGGAGTAAAATTGTACCCTTGCTTTTGGGCCTATTTCCTTGTCAAATGGAGCCTGTCTAGAGGTCCAAAGCAAGGTTGAGGAGGTGTACTGTCTTACTAACAATAGCTACTGGAGTCATGGGACCTCCCAAAGTGCTGTGGAAAGTATGCGGACGAGTAACAGTCACTGCCCTCTGTGACTAATACACCCTGTGCTCCCATGTGGTAACCTTGCCTACCCTTATCAGTCAGTGTATCTAGTGGGCGGGGACAGAGTGTCTAGCTGGCAGCACTAGGGAGCCTCCTGCCCTGTAACTGAAGGGTGCCAGCTGCTAAATGAGTGGATTGCAGAGCCTTGGAAAGGCTTTCGCATTCCTCTTCTAGTGCCCTCCTCCCAACACTGGAGCAGCCATAATTTGCCTCTGTATAATTTGCAGTGTGTCGTGTCTCACCAAAACCTGTTCACAGGCAAAAACATTTAGGACTGAGGTGGAGCTGTAGGTAAGTGCCACTTGATGACAGTGTTCGGATTCTAAGAGAAGACAGCAAGCTCATGATAGATCCAGGAAGAGCACACCTGGCATTCTGCCCAGGGCTTTAACTGCTCACCTGTGCTGCTCCTCCCAAGGATTATACAGCTGGACAGGGCTGGATGGCACCTTGCATTCTCTACCCCTTGGACAGTCGTTTTCACTATAAACGCAGATGTCCCAGTTCGTTATGGGTGTGTCTAGACTACATCTCTCTTTCGACAGAGGGATGTAAATTAGACACTTTGAAATCGCAAATGAAGCTGGGATTTGAATTTCCTGCACTTCATTTGCATGTTCGCGTCATGGCGCTCTTTCAAAAAAGCGCTATTTTGAAAGTGAAACTGCAGTCTAGATGCCATTCTTTCAAAAATAGAAGCCTTTTTCGAAAGATCCTGTAAACCCGAGGCACAGAAGGCTGTGTAGATGTTTATTTTGGTTTGAGCTAGGCTTATTTTGGTTCAGCTGAATTCCATTCTTTATCAAATTAAGCTAAAGCAGAATAAGTCACTCTTCAACCAGCCAACCAATCAAAAAGAGTTCATGCACAGAGGTTCGTTAACCCAACTGTTGCAAATTCATGCACAACCTCCAAGTGAGTTCTGATCCCCGAAGTAGCCTAACTGGATTCCATGAGCATCTCCCCATGGCACAATAGCATTGTGGCTTCTTGTGTCAATTTGTTAGCATAGTTTAGCTGTGCACAAGTCTGTATAATGGCAGGTGATGATCGCATAAATATGCTGAATGTCAGTAAAGCTCTTTGATCACAGGACCTGTTATATAAGTGCTCATTCGTGTTCTTAAGTAAAATTATTGCTATGTTCAGTGGCCAGTTTTCACACAATAGGTAAAAACCAGTAACAAAAAGCCCCATGTCATGTGACACTTCTAGCAGCTGGACAGCAAACCTGATTTTTGTTTAATTAACAAAGGGGTTTTTGTATTAAAAATAATGGTGAACATTTCATTAGAATCAGTTGTGTGCAGTTGCTGTGTGTTCATGATTTAAAAACAAACATCATGACCATTTGTGTCTGCTCGCAATGTTAACATATTTCTTCCTTTTCAAATGCACTTTAAACACGGATAGGGCCTAAGAACTGTCTAGTCATATGGAATCTTTTTCACTTTTCAACCACTGGGAAAATGTAACAAAATGCTACCGTGAAAATTCTCCTGTTGCATCTGGTAGCAGCAGCTCATTTAGTTCACCTTTCATTTCAAATAGTTTCAAAGCATCTTGCAAACTTTGTATGTTAAGGAATTTTTGTTGCCACTTCTGGGCCGTCACTTGGCAATGGTTTAAGAGAGTGCAGCAATGCTAAATAACAGTTTAACTACCAGATCTGTTTCTGATACATCTGGGGTTCCCCAGTCACTTCTGGGAACTGTACTTGTGTTTGCAGCAGAACTTGACTCTGGGAAAGGAAGTAGAGAGGAATATTAAATTCATTTGAAACAGCAGGGAGGATTTATGTAGACAGAACCCTATTGTCCAAATTGGAATTTGGCCAGGACGATGGGGTTAGCACATGTATATTAATGAAAAGTTCCAAGGGATCTTTAATGACCACATATGAGTAAGACCTTCATTCTAAGTCTTATTTAAAAGAAGACTTTCAGTAACACAGTACTTTTTATCACTCATCTGACAGAAGGAAGGAAGAGTGCCATCTGCACTGCTTCCAAAGTTCCTTACTTCTTGCTCAGTAGTGGTTTTTCCTGAGGGCATGTCTAGACTCATGCTAGCTCGTCTTGAGCTTGTGTACTAAAAATAGCAGTGGGGGTGTTACAGTTGGGCTAGTTACCTATGCTGGGATCCAGTGGGTCAGGTGAGTTTGGACTGGGGGGGGGGGCCTATCCCGAATTGCTGCCTGTGCCACAACATCTACGTTGCCATTTTAGTACCCTATCTCAAGTGAAGCTAGCGACAGAACTCTGTCGACAGAAGGCATTATGCCTCGTAAAATGAGGTTTACCAGCGTTGACAAAACTGCTGAGTTCTGTCAACGTTATGTCGACAGAACTCAGTGGTAGTGTAGACGCAGGTTTAGTTTTGTCGACAAAAGTCCACTTTTGTTGACAAAACTCTGTAGTCTAGACACACCCTAAATCATCACATGATTATCATCATAAGAACGGCCGCACTGGTCAGACCAAAGATCCATCTAGCTCAGTGTTCTGTCTGCCGACAGTGGCCAATGCCAGATGCCCCAGAGAGAGGAAACACAACAGGTAATCCTCACGTGATCCCCCTTCTGTCATCCATTTCCAGACAGATGTGTAGTCTCCTTTTAAAAAGAACTGCTGCCGCACAACACGTATATGCTGTCAGCTGTGAGAAGGTTAATTCTTTAGACCTTAGGAATATACTAAAATAGTCAGACGTGTATGTATAACTTGCCTTTTAATTATCCCCAAATGTCTATTTTGAACAGTATAACATAAACATATTCCTGTGCTTGTTCATGGCCAAGAGTTTAAGTGCTTTCCTCTTCAGTTTCTCTTCCCATCACAGAGGGAGTCTTCTAGCTAGTGCTACTCTCTGAACACTGTTCCTCATTAAATATAGAATACAGAATATTTATGGTTACCTGTTACTAATTATCTTCTAGTGCCTGTTGGCGAACTAAGTATGAAAAATTTACACCAGTCTGAGATTTGCTTTAAAATATTGCCTCCCACTGTGCTTCTTCTCCTATCTGTTTTCATGAACTTCCTAGGCAAGGAGAGTTTTGCAGTTGATTTCAGTGGTACAGGATTAGTAAAGTGCTTTGAAGTTGAAGAGGGCTGTCTGAGTGCTAAACATTATCATTATTCTTTCTCTATGAAGACAAGGCCAGGTGCTGAAACAGAACATTTGCTGCAGTCAGAGCAAACAATTAAAAAATAAACTACCTCAAAGAAGCCCACACCTAACCTCTTCAGCTACAGTGAAAAGCTCCTCCCCTTGCAGTTACATATTTGCACCATCAGGGACTAAGGTGTTGACTTCTTGAATGAAGTGCTGAGCGCTGTCAATTCCCATTAAAGTCAGTGAACTCTCAGCATGTTGCACGATTCGGACTTTAAGAAGTACATTTCCTACACGATGAATGAAATGATTTATATATCACTACTAGATGATTTATCCGGCTTTTCTCCAGTCCCCCAGGGCAGGGGGCTACGGGTGGGATACAGGAGTTAGGGCAGGATCTTGGGGATGTGGGGGGATCAAGGCGGGGGCTGGAGGTGTGTGGAGGTACAGGAGCCAGGGCAGGGGGCTGGGAGGTGTGGGGGGGCTGAGGGAAGAGGGTGGGAGATGTGGGAGGGCTCAGGAGAGGGGTACAGGATTCAGGGCAGGGAGAACTCAGGTCAGGAAGCTGGGAGGTCAGGAGGGATGTACTGGGGCTGCCTGAGGCAGACAGGGTAGTGCTGCTCCAACGGTGGCTCCTCCTGGGGACTCTAGCTGCACTGACCTGGTGGCTCCTCCCAAGGAGGGGGTCTAGGGCTGTGCTGCCCAAGTCGCCTGGCTGGCGGCTCCTTATGGAGCTGGGTTACCTACCCCCTAGCTACTTTTGCAAGGAAGCTGGGGCTGGGCTGCTCACTCCTCCCCCCCCCCCCCCCGATCCTTAGGGTGTGTGCCAGAGTTAGGCTGCCGGCGGCTCCTTAAGACAGATCCGGGGGTGCGGGGGAGGCTGCACTGTCTAGTCCCCCTAGCTGGCCGGCAGCTCCTTGGGATGACTGGGATTGCAGGCTGGGAGGACTCTCCTTCCCTCCTCTCCCCCCCCTCATCTGGCACTGCAGTAGAGAGGGGTTTGGGAGCAAGGGGTCCACTTGCCCAGGGCTGATGACTGGCAACATGGAGAGTCCCAGCCCCGGTTGGCCACTCTCTTCCCAGTGTGGCCGTTTCCCTGTAATCACTCTGCAGTACAACTGTCCCCCACACTCGCTGCCCCATCTGGTCATGGTGGAGCACAACTGTCCCTATTTGCCCCCTCCCTTTCCATGTTATGGAAAACAATCGAATTCCAGGCACATCCCATTTTCCTGGCATCATCAAACTCTGGCTGTGCTGTAAGTTAGGGTAAGAGGAAGCTGCATACCAAATGGCCTTACCTCTTACCATTTAGGAAGAGGTTTTGAACAAATGGATTCACAGATGGACAGACTCACAGACGGACAAACACACAACTCTCTCTCTCTCTCTCTACTTTCTAAGATGCTGCATCTGATAGAGGCATCTCTCATGGCATTAGCATGTCTTATAGGAGGACTCTGGCAAAGTTACATGTTCCCATTGTACATATTTGACCTTTCACAGATGCAAGAAAAAGCAAAAGAAATTTACATGACTTTCCTGTCCAGTAAAGCTTCCTTCCAAGTCAACGTTGAAGGGCAGTCCCGTCTGAATGAGACAATATTGGAAGCACCTCACCCACTAATGTTCCAAAAGCTGCAGGACCAGGTAAACCTATTACATATACCCTGCTCACTTGAGGACATGTTTTATGGCTGATGTGGAAGGACGCAATGAAGGTGAACAGGACAGGGAGGTGGCGGGACCGTAAGGCCTGGGCTATTACTGTATATAGGCTCAGTTTTGTCAGAGCATGCACATTGCCTGCTAACTGGTAGAACGAGCTCCTAGGTGTATGAAATAGGGATATTAA
Organism: Pelodiscus sinensis; assembly: GCF_049634645.1. Lineage (NCBI taxonomy): Eukaryota > Metazoa > Chordata > Testudines > Trionychidae > Pelodiscus > Pelodiscus sinensis. Next base: position 58,736,552 of record NC_134718.1, read on the forward strand.
TAGTGAGTTTTATTGGTTAACTGGTTAATCATTAACGGGTGAAGCTTACCAGTTACAGTTAACCAGTGGGGGCTGGAGTAGCCACCCGCATGCCATGGGCAGGGTGCTGCTCCAGCCCTGCGGGGCCTGCCTTGACCAAAGGACGCTCCAGCCTGACCAGATAGCCCCATCCATGGTGGGCCCAGGCCAAGTGTGCCACAGGCAGGGCGACCCAGCCCAGCCAGAGCAGCCCCCATCTGCAATGGGCGGAGGGGGGGGCACTCCAGCCCAGCTAGGCTGGGGAAGCCCCGCCCCGCCAGCCCATATTATTTAATCAGTGACCCGATTAAACTTAACATTTAACTGGTTTACTAATTGAACAGGATTTTACATCCCTAGTATGAAAGCAGACAATCTTACAAAATGCACAGTGATGCACACTTGCTGGGCTCAGGGCAGAATGAAAGCTTGAAAGCCGCGTGCTGTGCTCTGCAGTGGCTTGCTGGGTTGGGTGCTCCAACGGACAGAATTTCACTGGAGGGAAGATGAATTAGGCAGAAAGGGGCAGAGGAACCCTTGCTCTGGCAGCCTATCCTGGTAATGTGGTGGAGAGGACCCTGCCCACATACTGGCTGGCAGAGAAGAGCTCTAGACTCCAGTTCAGTCTGTTTTTCTTTGAGTGTTTGCTCATGTCCATTCCACTTGGGGGTGTGCGCGCCGCGTACATGGACTGTTGAGTTTTCCCTCAGTGGCACCAGTAGGGGAGCCCGCAGGGTGGCGCCACTATAGCTATGCATATTAGGAATGTTCAATTTAGATTAATAGGCTAATTGAATAGTCAATGCAAATCGATTAGTCTATAAGGGACCCTCACCTTTGAACACAGGGCTGTTGCTATACTTCAAAGGTGAAAGTGATGCGGGAAGAACAGGGCCAGCGGGGGACTGATTGAGTCTCCCGCTGGCCCCTGGCTCCCGCGGTGTTTCAAAGTAGCAGCACTGCGTGGAGCTAGGGACCAGCTGGGAACTTCCCCGCTGACCCTGGCTCTATGTGGTGTTGCCGCTTTGAAACGCTGCGTAGGGCTCCCTGCAGCATTTCAAAGCGGTCGTGTCATGTGGAGCCTGGGGTCAGTGGGGAGCTGACTCCGGCTCCAAGCAGTGCTGCCTCCCTGCTCTTCCCTCCCACCCCATTGCTGCCTCTTTCTGATAAAGGCAGCAAGGGGACGGGAAGCGACTGGTCGACTAGTGTATTGACTATCTGATAACGTTTTGCTTATCAGATAGTTGACAAGTCAACTAGTCTTTCACATCCCTAGTGCATATATATCCCTGCTAGCCCTCCATCCCCTCAGTTCTTTCTTATCACCCGTGATGGTTGTTAGAGCTCTTATTTTGCTCGTTTGCAAGTATGATTTCATGGTATTTGCACTTAGTTATCACTCAGTGGTCTACCTTTGTTCTCCAAGTTGCCCTTCCTGTTTATTTGTTTAGTTTGAGTACTGCTCTTTGTTCAAGTTAGTTAGTAGTTAGTGTTCCTCATTGGGTCGGGGTTCACCCGTTGCGTTCCCTTTCCACCTGTCTCCGGGGCATGCCGAGGCCTCATGGCTTTAAGTCCTGTGTGGACTGCTCTAAGCCTAAACCTTGAGGGGGCCCACACTATTCGTGCTCGAAGTGCCTGGGTGAGGCCCACGTTCCTGCGAATTGCAAGTTCTGCCGCAGTTTTAAACCCAGGACTCAGTGTGAGAGAGACCCAGGTGAGAAATACTCTTAATAGAGTCCGTGCTCTGCCCGGCACTGGCTGCTGAAGCCGCACCAGCACTGCGCAGTGAACCGTCTTCGGTGCGGGAGGCTTCCTCCTGGACCTTGACGGCATCGAGATGCCCTTCCACCCGGCACCGATCTCAGTCTCCGGTGCCCCGTAAGAAGAGGGCAAAAGGGGCAGATTGCTGTCCCGGCATGCACCCGCAGCGTGCTATCTGTCCGGGCACCCTTGTGGTGGCTGAGGTATCAAGGCCTGCTGCTCCTGGGACTTTGCATGGCCGGTGGAGTGTGGCCAGGGAAAGTACCCAGGAGGAGGAATCCGTGTTCGTAGACCTGCCCTCGACTCTAGACACTTTCGAAGCAGTACAAGAGCTGATTGAGTTCACCTTGAGCCCACCCTCACCGCCGTCTTTGGTGCATCAGGATGCTGATTGGTGCGACCAGCACCAGTTGTGCCTTTGCCGAAGGCCTCGGGGCTGGTACTAATGTGATGCTCCCCTCTCCGGCATGTTCTTTGACACCCGCTTCGGCACTGGGCATGGACGCGGCATTAGCGGCAACCTTCTCCCAAAGGTTGAGGGAGATCTCTGCTTCTAGTGCCCCTATCCCAGCGGTGCATCCTGCGGTACTGGAGCACCTGATGCCATCTCCATCTGTTCGGCACTGGGGCAAACCAGCAGCCATTCTCTGGCATTCTTCACAGCACCCATCACCGGGCCCATCTTCAGCACCGCTTTGGTTGGAGTCTGATTATTCCTTGGACTCCAATGTGGAGTCCCTCTGGTCTCATGTCATGGTCTCCTGGGCCTGGTCCCAACACCGTTCCCAGTCCTGGCACCGGCCGCAGTCCAAGCACCAGTCACGTTTTGGCACCGTTTGTGCCATCGTAGCTCTTCCAGTCATGTCCACCCCAGTGGCAACACCTGGGGCAATGGCCCTTTTGGACCTCATGGGCCTATCATCAGGAACAGGGGAGCACCACACCACTGCCCTAGTCACCAGCACCGGACCAGGTGACGTCCACACAAAGGATTATCTCCTAGACCTCAGGACCCAGGGCCTTGCCCCTTCCTCAGTCAGGATACACCTGTTGGCTATTTCGGCTTCCACTCGGGATCTTGGGGCAGGCCGGTCTTCGCAGACTCTATGGCAGTGGTCATCAACCAGTAGATTGGGATCTACTGGCAGATCTTGGAGCCTCTGACAGGTGATCCCGACTGGTTTGGCCAAGAGGCTATCCAGTGCCAGCACATAGCTGTCTCTCCCTGCACTGCTGCACAGCTCCTGCCCTCTGCCGTGGAGCTGTCCCCTCAGGAGCAGGGGTGAGCCACCTGAGGTCAGCAGGGCCCAGCCGGAGCCCTACCCCAGTCATGAACCCCCTCGTACACCTCAAGTTCCTGCCCTAGAGCTCCTGCCAGAGCCTGCCCCTAGCATTCCTCCTGCACCCTGACTGCCTGCCCCAAGCTCAGAGCCCCTCTCGCACTCCAGATCCCGTAATCCAAGACCAGAGTCTGCGCCCCAGCCTGGTGAAAGTGAGGGGGGATGGGAGAGGGAGGGAGGATGGAGTGAGCAGGAATAGGGCCTCGGAGAAGGAGCACAAAGGAGATGGAACAAGGGTATTTGGGTCTGAGGTAGCTCTTTGATTGCACTTAAATTCAAAAAGTGATCTCGTGCTTAAAAAGCTTGGAGACCCCTGCTCTATGGTAATTCACTTCCTCAAAGAGTTAGACAGGGTATTCTCTCAGGTGCGCCAGCCCCTGCCTGCGTGGGATCTTAACTTGGTGCTTACTAGGCTCATGGCTCCCCATTTGTAGCTGTTGGCCACTTGCTCCCTTCTGCACCTGTCCTGGAAGGAGTCCTTCCTCGTAGCTATTATCTCCGCTAAGCGGGTCTTGGAGCTGCGAGCTTTGACCGTGGACCCTCCAGACATGGTCTTTTTTAAGGACTAGATTAGGCTTCACCCCCATCGATCTTTTTTGCCTAAGGTGGTGTTGCATTTTCATGTTAACCAGGATGTTTTCCCGCTGGTGTTTTATGCAAAACTGCATAGTTCGAGAACAGAGCAGGCTCTATACACCTTGGATGTTAGGCGAGCTTTTGCATTTTATTTGGGTAGAACAAAACCCTTTTGTAAGCGTCCTCAGTTGTTTGTGTCAATAGCTGACAGGACGAAGGGCTTGCCGGTCTCAGCCCAGCGTATCTCATCCTGGATTGGCCCCTTCATCAGGGAGTGCTATGGGCTGGTGCATGTTCCAGCCCCTCCTATCATGGTCCATTCGACTAGAGCCCAGGCTTCTTCCGTGGCTTTTGTGTCCCAGGTTCTCTTCATTTTTTTAATCTACAGTAGACTTCCGATAATCCAGAACCTATGGGACCTAGGTGATGCCAGATTATCAGATATGCCGGACTATCAGGAGATACTATAAACTGGTTATATATATACTGTATACATTATATACTGTATATAAAGTGTTCTTAACCCTTTTTATTGAACATACTGTATACAGTATACTGTGATGTTTTAGTTTTTTAAACCCTTTTTTACCCTTTTTGCTCGGTTCAGCTGCTGCCGCTGTTACCTTGTGACTCATTTTTTGCCGAAGCTCACTCACTAGGCTCTTGCCATTTTGATGCTGGACTATCAGGGGTGCCGGACTATTGGAGTTTTACTGTACTTTGCTAAAGAGTCACTGATTGTCACTTGCAGCTTCCAAAGAGTGTGGCCCTTGCCTCCGGACTTCTGACTATTTGTATTTTCACCATGGCTCATGTCTTTGCCAGCAAAGCAGTTCTTTGATTTAAAAAAGCATGTTGAACAAAGCTGATGTCACATGCTGAATGCATCTGTCCAATGTTGAAGTGGGCTGATGAGCAAAGACTCCGCTTCCCTTGAAGTGGATTCCAGATGATTAACCATGGAAATGTCTAAAGCCCAATTTAAAAGGCAGAGCCTCAGCGGGGTCCCTTATTGACTAATCGTGTACTCAATATAAATTGTATTGAGGACACGTTTAGTCAAATACATGTTTCTTAACATCCTTAGGGTACTACTTAATATTAGTAAGAGTATCAGTATTTGGCCCTGTTTGTGTAGTTTTTTGAATACAGCTTCAGCCACAAGGCTGGGGAAGTAAGAATTCCTAGAAACCTTGTGAATTTTAAATTCTTTACCCGGGTACATACACCCATTCTAATGAATCTCATCTATTCAATTTAAAATCTTCTATATATGACTATAAAAAACTCCAGAAAACTCCAGAACTGTTACAAACTTGGTTTTGATATTTGCAGTATTTGTCCATCATGAAAGGTCCCTGATTATCACCATGAAAAAGAGGAGTTTGTTAATGTAAGTCCCAGACTCCGGCTCATGTACCTCTAAAGGGGCTATGCCTTCACTTCCAAAAAAAAAAAAAGTATATTTTCACATGGAGCTCGCTATCTCAATATAGAATGCTAGTGGACACACAGCATAGGTAATTTTTATTTTGATGTAGCTAGTCAAGGTCAAATTCAGGTGGGAGGTACAGAGTTAACCTCAATCAGTCACATCAAAATAAAAACTCCCATGTCTTGTCACTGTTACCATTGAGGTAGCTACCTTGAGTTAAAATTAATTTAAATCAATTTAGCATTTAAATTGACGCAGGGAGGTTTCTACTGGTTTACATATAAAAGTGAACAGCAATTAGTACGAAAGCTTCTGTGTCATTTATTTTGCAAACAGGATATTACAACTTATACACACCCATGTTTTATGTGTTTGAGGGTTTTTTGTAGCTACAATTACTGCAGAGGTGAAAAGAACAAGCTTTCTCTCTTCAAGGCAGTAAGCCACAGTGGCATTAGCAGTTTAAAACAGTTTAGAAATGAGAATCAGAAAGCTACAGTTTCAGTTATCCACACATGGAATTTGTTTCCCTACTTACGGAAGCAGCTGAGAATCCAAAAATTCCTCTTGGAAATTTAGCTTAGTTGACATTGGGCACCATAAAATGTAATCAGTCACGAAGAGTGACTCAGAGAGGCTACTCTAGCGCACTCATTGCCAAAGGGTGATGTATGCTTTTGTTTTGGTTCAATTATGGTTTGCAGTATATTTTTCTCTCCTTTCTAGCCCAAGAAAATAGTCACGACTTAGACAACTGAGAGCACTAAAGACTTTTTGTCGGTGTTAGTAAAAATCCAAGTGAGTTGTAGGAGTTTGCTTAGAAATAGATGGAAGTAGGAGGGGAGAAAACAACTGAGCTCAAGAACAGCAGAGAACTGGAAGTCCTGGAAGAAAAAAGACAACGTGACTCTCTTAGAAATTCCCAAAAAAAGGGTGTTGGGAAAATGGGGACAAAATATTTATTTTTAAAAAGCATGAAGGATTTTCGGGTGATGCATCAATTATTATGTAGTGCCCATGTGCATCCTGTGGGTCAAAGCCTGGTCTCGCCAAAGTCAATGGCAAAATTCCATTGGCTTGAATGGAGCCAGGCTATTACTCCTGGAGGGAGTAACAAGGATTGGATAAATCAGTTAAGTGTGAGCTTAGCAGAAGAAGTGTTGGACAAGCCAGCTGTTTTAATCAGCAACACATTTGCACCTTCAACTATTTTCTACTTAAATTCTTAAAATGCTCTTTTGTTACTATCTCAGTGCTGTAGATATGCTCGGGCTCTACTGTAATATTTGTGTGTCGGTATGTCCAGAAAGGTGTGTGTATACAGCTCTGCTCCCTCTGTGCATTCCGAGTCCTATCTTTTTATTGCACGGACCAAATGCCATCTTCATTCCATTTTTCTCCTGGTGGTCCAGCAGTCCTTGTTATGGTTGGGAGCTGGGTAATGTCTTCACTGGGACATCATATACAACTGGTAACTAAGTGCCAGCTGCAGATCCTTTACTGCAGATGGTAATATGAGAGTATGACTTGCAAACATCAGGTTTCATCTGTAGTATTTTCAGGCAGGAAAACCGTCCTTTGGCCCATGGGCTGATCAGATTTGATATGGACATTAATGAACATGGAACCCCATAATATGGTTTGCTATACACAGTCACTTTTAGAATATATAAGATTTATTTTAATGTCATACATTTTAGTGTACACATTTGCTGACAGAACAAAATTTTAGAACTTTCCTATTATTCTTCTGATTTAGGATTTATTTTATTTGAATAATCATTTTTGTTTTCTTTCTCTCCCCTAGATATTCAATCTCATGAAGTATGACAGCTACAGCCGCTTTTTGAAGTCAGACATATTTTTAAAACATAAGAGGGCAGAGGAACAAGAAGAGAATTCATCCGAAGCTCAAACCATAGCTAAAAGAGCTTCAAGGATTTACAACACATGATCCAAAGAAACCCATTCAGACAAGCAACAAAAAATAAACTAAAACTCTCAGGAGCAGTCTGACTGTTGCATTTAAGGCTTGAAAAGCACAAAACCCTTTTAGGGGATATTTACTTTCTAATTGCTTGAACAACTAATTGTTTTTGCATGATGGCTAACACCAAACACTCTTGAAAAGATCATTTTGTAAGCTAAAATGCTGAGATATCCCTATGTAGCATGAATTACATCCTGTATTTCACTAATTAAGATGTTTTCCAATCACTGTATTTTGTGAGCAATCACAAACATGAGAAATGAAAGATAGGGTTGCTTTTGCCTTTTGATTTTATAGCTATCCTGTGTGTACATTTGTGAATTATTGTGAGACAAAGCAGAGTAGCATTTCTGATAACTCTGTGGATGAGTCACCCGTTGATTACCATTAAGGAGCAGTATCATTTAGGGTTACTTCTAATAAAATCCAGTTTCAGTCCTCCCAAATATAAATCTCTTCATTGAAACTAATCTCTCTGTGAGACTTTGAAAGGCAATTTCAGTTTTGACTTTGTGAAGTGTGGGTTTGCCTTTATCGTTGAGGCAGAAGGCTTGGTTTTTTATTCAGGAATTTCATTACTGTATTTCTTTGCTTTCATGACGTTTCCCACAACAATCAGTGAGCTTCTTCAGATGACAGTAGCTAATCATCAACCTTGACAGAAACAACATGTCAACTTTAAAAACAATATAAAATGACTAGTGTTTTCATATCATAAACTGTAATAGAACAAAAGCACCAAAATCGGAAAGATCCCTTCAAAGCACTCAAAAAGCTATAGAACTGATATCTGTTGGCGGCTACTGGGCATCCCATTTTCTGGTGGGCTCATCCCTTCAACCTGCAGCCAGCACACTTATTCTGGTCACATGCAAGCACGAGTAAGCATCAGGTCTACTACCTCTGTCTTCTGGAGGAATTGCGCCCTGCCTGCCAGGAGTCCGTCTGTAGAGGCAGAAAACAAGTTTTCATTTTCAGTCTGCCTTGGCTGAAATCATTTAATCTTATTCTACCTGATTTAGTTTTCCCTCAAGTGTTTCAGGGTTTCCTATGTGCAGATGTTGGGAAGGCCAGCATTCCGATTTTAGCCATTCCCACTCCATGTTTGAGATGAAAGGCAATTTGTTTGCCTTGAGAATATCAATGTGCAGTGATGAAATGTTAGGATAATAAAGGAAAATGCTGGTGGAAGTGTCCGCCAGGGAGTTTTCTTTGTCTGGAGCAGTTTCAGAACTGAAAAGAATTTCTGGCATAAATGTTTAATATGTTTATATTTTTTGAATTCATTAATTCAATGCCAAACTTCTAAATTGCCATTTAGAATTGGGAGAACATATTGGCTGGCATGTTTTATTTACAAGCTTCGCCATATGTAGTCTCGGTCTGACTCACATTGACTCACTATTTATTCTTTGTGTGTGTGTGTGTGTGTGTGTGTGTGTGTGCAGGCTTTTCTTGAGCTTGTATTTATGGGCTGTCTAGTCAGATTGCACAAATAGCTTTTTGATTATTTTAAAATTCTCTTTCTCAGGAAGGTCAGTTATGTATTATATATTACTGTTGCTATCAACATCTTAAAAGCCAGGGCTAGGTTGTAATTTTCTAGGAGGAGAACTCTCTATATAGCCGTGCATATGATACTTTCTTTCTCTAAGCTACCTTTACAGCCTACATCTAAAGAAAATGGCTGTTGCGGTCTCCCTCCACTTAATGCATTCCTGTAATGGTAGTGGGAGTTCTGAACACTTATCAAGGGATGAAGAGACGTGTTCACTTTTAGAGTGTTGAGTAGAACGGCAGTGTTTCAGGTTGCACTTTCTAAGCTGTAGGTCAGATGCACAGATTATATTTTCCCATCATATTTACAAAGGAGTAAATGACAGAACCATCAGTTTTCGGTGACATGTTGGCAAATGCTTAAAATAAAGGATGTATTTAAATGCTTTGTTGAATAAGAATGTACTTAAGCACGTGCTTAAATATTTGGGTGCCTTGGGAGTAGGTGAGTTTTTACAATACCCCTCCCTGCAGTGAGCTGTTATCACATTAGATCTTCTAATTAAAATAATTTTGGTTATGCAACCACTACCCTCCAAAAGAATACAGGGTGAAATCTGGTTTACTACTATCAACTGACCTCAGCAGAGCCAAGATGTCATCCACAGTCTACTTCTAAGGTCCTATATATATTGCTCAATAATCAGTTTAATTTCTGTTTGATAAAACTTAACCTTTTCAGTGTATGCAAAGATACATTTAAACATCAATGGGATGAGCGGGGCTTCTCATGTCAAAAGCATTTGTCATATTCAGCATGTTCAAGATTAGAAAGTGCGTTTTCTTTTTAATCTTTTAAAGGAAGGATGACTTTGGATGAAATGTATCATTTGCCTGTCAAATCTTTTGAATGATGGGCCCAAATCCAGCCCCTGGAACCAGGAAAGATGAAATTTGCATCCCACATTTAGAGCTTGGACTTTGGTTTTTAATTCTCATTATTGTAATTTACATTGGTGCAGTGCTGTACGGTACCAAATTGCATGGAACCCTTCCCATCATGCTAGTTGGTACACAGTCCCTGCCCAAAAGCTTGCAGACTAAAAGACAAGACAGATAAGTATTAATAGATAACAAAAAAGCAGAACATTAAAGGTGAAGTTAGAAATACTTCTAGGAAATGGCTAAGCTAGGCCCTGATCCTACAAACACTTGTGCACAGCTGTAACTTTATTCACAGGATATTCTATCAATAGAACTGTTCACACGAGTAAAGTTATGCATGTGACATTCATGCTACCTCTGGCTAGGCTTCTGTTTTTTAGCACACTAGCTCAAGAAACTCAGAGAGGGTGTCTGTCTTCCCACATTGGTAAGTATGCAGTTAAGTATACTCCTGGTTGCAGTCTAGACCAGTGTTTCTCAACCTTTTTATTATAAAGTATCCCTTTTGTTAAAAAAAAAAAAGTATCCCCAGTATTTACAGTTTTCAGATACACATTATTTTTCTACCATTGTAATACATTTGTTTAAACAACTTAATCATAGCCGGCTGGGCAATGAAATTTTTGGGTGTAAAAAGTACAAAAATAATAAAGCACTATAAAACTTCAAACAAAAATTCAGTTTTCTCCAAATTTCAGTTGTCTTGGTGTACCCCCCAGACTTCTCTCGAGTACCCCAAGGATACTCGTATCACTAGTTGAGAAACACTGGTGTAGACATACCTATAAACTTAGGTCCAGATCCTCAAAGGTATTTAGCTGCCTAACTCATAGGACTCTAAGGGGTAGCTGTGTTAGTCGTATCTGCAAAAACAATGAGGAGCCCTGTGGCACCTTAGGGTACGTCTAGACTACAGGCTTTTGTCGACAGATACTGTCGACAAAACTTCTGTCAACAAAGAGCGTCTACACTACATTCAGTTCTGTCGACAAAGCAAGCTGCTTTGTTGACATGGCAGTGTAGACGCAAAGGACAGTTTACATGCAATAACACCATCTGTCGACAGAAACTCTGTCGACAGAAGGCGTTATGACTCGTAAAATGAGGTTTACCAGCGTTGACAAAACTGCTGAGTTCTGTCGACATTATGTCGACAGAACTCAGCGGTAGTGTAGACGCAGGTATAGTTTTGTCGACAAAAGTCCACTTTTGTCGACAAAATTCTGTAGTCTAGACACACCCTTAGAGACTAACAGCTTTATTAGGGCATATTCCACACAAGGGCGGACTACAAGTTGTCAGGTACAGTATCCCCAGTGATGCCACAGCACACCTGGTGTTGGATCTATGTGGCTTTGTCCTCACCCAGAACCACTTCTGATTTCGGGACAATTTATACCTTCAAGTCTGCGGCACTGCTTGTGTGTACCCATGGGTACCTGCATGGCCCCAAAATAGGCCAACATATTTATGGCTGACCTCTAATATTTCCTCAGCTCTCGACCCCTACCAGTCCTCCTCTGCTTATGGCACAATGATGACATCTTCATCATTTGGACCCATGGGAAGGAGACCCTTGAAGAAATCTACAGTATTTCAAAACAATTTGGACCTCACTATCAAATTCAGCTTGGAACAATCCACACAAAAGACCCACTTCCTGGACACTACAGTACAAATAAATGATGGCCACATAAACACCACCCTATGCTAGAAACCTACTGACCACTAGTCTTACCTACATGCCTCTAGCTTCCATCCACGACATTGTCTACAGCCAAGCCCATATCTACAACCATATCTGCTCCAATCCCTCACACAGAGACAAACACCCACAGGATCTTTATCAAACATTCTTAAAACTTAAATACCCACCTGGGAAAGTGAAGAAACAGATTGACAAAGCCAGAGGAGTATCCAGAAATCACCTGGTTCGGGACAGGCCCAACAAGGAAAACAGAACACCACTGGTCATCCCCTACTGCCCCCAGGTTAAACCCCTCCAGCGCATCATTGACAATCTACAGCCAATCCTGGAAAATGATCCCTCACTCTCACAGACCTTGGGAAACAGGCCAGTTCTCGCCTATAGACAGCCCTCCATCCCGAAGCAAATCCTCACTAGCAGTCACACAGCGCACCACAGAAACACTTACCCAGGAATCTATCCCTGCAACAAACCCCATTGCCAACTCTGTCCGCATTTCTGTACAAGTGACATGATCACAGAACCTAACCACATAAGCCATATCCACTAATGTGATAAGTGCCAGCAATGCCCCTCTGCCATGTATATTGGCTAAACCGGACAGTCTCTACAACAAAGGATAAATGGAGACAAATTGGACATCAGGAATGGTAACACATATAAACCTGTAGGGGAACATTTTAGCCTCCCTGGACATTCAGTGATGGATTTGAAAGTAGCCATCCTTTCACAAAAGAATTTCAAAAACCAGTTACAAAGGGAGACAGCTAAACTGAAATTCATTTGCAAATTCAACACTATCAATTTAGAATTGGTTAACACATTACAAAGGCAATTTCCCCTCTCTAGATATTCACATCTCCACACCAAATGCTGTGAATGACCCATTTACTCATAGACTCATAGACTTCCACCTGGACTCGATTAGCTTCTTTAACACAAGCAACTTCTTCCTTATATATACTCCTGCTTCTGTAACTTCCACTCCAGTTCATTTGATGAAGTGGGTTTTACCCATGTAAACTTATGTCCTAATGAATTTGTGAGGCTACTTCTAAACTACGATCCTCTTGCAGAAGAGCAAATGCAAATGGAGCACTCATTTGCATATGTCGCGCTCTCATTTGCATTTCCTCTTCCTTTCCCTTTTGTGCAAGAGGTTTTTGTGCAAAAAAGCGCTGTGTAGACAGCACCTTTTTGCGCAACCCCCCCTTCCTTTTCATAAGGAAGAATGGCTCTTGTGCAAAAGGGGGTTTTTGCACAAAAAGACGCCATCTACACAGCGCTTTTTTGCACAAAAACCTCTCGTGCAAAAGGGAAAGGAAGAGGAAATGCAAATGAGAGCGCTGCATATGCAAATGAGCACTCCATTTGCATTTGCTCTTCTGCAATAGGATCGTAGTTTAGATGTAGCCTTAGTTTCTAAGGTGTCATGATTACTTAATATGATTTTCAAATAGATGGGCAAGGTAGAGTAATCTCCAGGTATAATTTTTCTTAAAATTAAAGCAGAATACGTAAGTATGAATCTATGCATTATGAGAAGTCAGAGTAATTGAAATTAATTTATTTATATGGGAGTCATAAGGATAAACTCTTTCTAAACCCCCCAAATGGCTACCCTAATGTATGTTTCTGAGCCAAAAATTAGATGAATTTACAAATAAGCAAGAGCTGTTTGCTGAAGCTTGTTTGATGTTTTCTATACAAGTTAGGAGGATGTTGCAATGTATGATGTACCCCTCAACTATTTTCTAGAGTCAGGCCTTCCAAGTCTGTGTCCTCTCATTTTCCTATCACCAGCATGTTTGTGATGGAGGAGGATTGGTGCCTAGATGCTACTGGGGTGGGGGCATTTTAGATTTGAAGTTAGCTAGATTGGGTGGGACTTCTTTAGAGGTAATGTGTACTTCTCAGTAAATAGCAAAAGGGGTCACTGATGAACCACATAAGGCCCTTGCACCTCACTTTCTTTGTCAGTATTCCTTTCCTTGATTTCACTGCATTCCTCTCATATCTTTTTGTTTCAAAGTCAGTGCCTTGCTAACACATTATATTGGGAGCAGGAGACAGGGACGCCTTTTTTGTTATGTGCTTGCAAAGCACCTAGCATGATGAGCCCTTTGTCCATAACTGGGACTTCTCTGTGATATACTACTACAGGTGGAACCTATTTACTCCAGCACCTTTGGGACCTGACTGGCATCGAACCAGAGTTTGCTGAACTATGGGTGGTCTATATTGTCTAATAGCATTACCAACACTTCCTCTGCTTACTGGGCTCTTAGAAGACATTTAGGGGTAAATTAGAGCTAAATAATAGCACAGATCACTGAGAGTCAGGACTGGTGGCTGTAAACAAATTTTATGGGACTGTGGGAAACTTGGCCACACCCATGATAAATGGACATTTGGCTAACTAAAATCATGCTGGACCATGGATGTTACTGAACAAGAGAGTGCCAGACTACAGAGGTTCAAGCTGGATTAATTACTTCTAATTAATACAATGTCTTGACAGCAAGTTCATGAATTTTCATTACTGCAGCATATGTATTTTATTAAGATAAAGTCCATAATGCTTTAAATCAATAGTAGAAAAGACGTTTGTCTTGACTGACTTGGCAGATGAGCAACAGCCATTAGAAGATGCAACTTAGCTCAAATTCCATGCCTGTTAGGGTGTGATGGAAGAAACAGAGATGGGTGTATTGCAGGGTTTGTTTGGCCTCTGAGAGAGGAAATAATTATCAAATTTAACATCACCCTCTACTGGCTGCTGAAAGAATAAAACATATATTTTGGGAGATACTGTTAAGTAAGACAACAAATAGAGATCATAGCTGTTTTTCTGTTATTTTTTGTTTCTTAAAAGAAATGGAAATATCCATGTATTTATTGCCTAATTAGAATTCACCTTGTCATGGTAGAATAGGGCTGTGGGGTTCATTATTGAAAAGTAATTAATAATGACAAAATGTACATTGGGTTGACATATTTCTGTATTTTACTAAGCCCAGTGTATCTCCTAATACATGAAAACTAAAATAAAAATGCTTTTGAAGCTGACAATGTAACGTGTATAATTTAGACCCATGTAGAATACTATAGTGATAGAAATGTAGCCGTGTTAGTCTGGGGTAGCTGAAGCAAAATGCAGGGCAATGTAGCACTTTAAAGACTAACAAGATGGTTTATTAGATGATGAGCTTTCGTGGGCCAGACCCATTTCCTCAGATCAAATAGTGGAAGAAAAAAACCACTATTTTTCTTCCACTATTTGATCTGAGGAAGTGGGTCTGGCCCACGAAAGCTCATCATCTAATAAACCATCTTGTTAGTCTTTAAAGTGCTACATTGTCCTGTAGAATACTATAGCATTGATAAATCTAAAAATAACCTTAGACTTAGTGGTGCAGGAATACAGTATTTTTAGTAGAGGGTTTTTGGGACAGGTGAAGGGCCAGGAGCAGAACCTCAGGGCTGGCAGCTGGGATGCAGGGGGAAGGAATGGCAGCCAGGACACCAGGCATGGGGTGGCAGCCATGGGAACCTTGGGTTGCAGCCAATGGGAATTGGGCATGGGGTCGGCATAGCAACCTTGGATAAAACCTGAGGGTACTGCAGAACTCCCTGCATTCTTAGTTTCTGCACCTATGCTTAGACTTGGGCATTTGTTTTTCCATTGTTGTTCTTTTCTTGCCTGTGTTTGTGTGTCAATATATTTGATAGTATCTGTGAATGCCAGTACATATCCTAAAGAGTGACTGGCATGCTGATTTTTGTTAACCACAAAATTTATACACATTTTAAAATTAGCCCATTTAGATGTTATTAAATACTGTTTTCTCTTAGCTGCACTTTTTAATTTCTGTTTGGATATAAAATATTTAAGAGCAAACATATCGCCGTCTGTATTTTTATTCCATCTGGTCTCTGGCGGCTTGTTTATTTGACTGTCTAAACACGACAATCAGAATTTTGTGTTACAAAAATCTGAGAAATGTAATTGTTGAGTAGAAATAGGGAAGTATTTATCCAGTGTAATGTGTCCTGAATTGAGACCACTTCAAAGAGACTCCATTATGGAAATTTGTGTGACCAGTAGGGATGTACCAGGGCCACAAAACGTCTGCTCTTCTCTAATGAGTTTGAATACAAATGATCTGATGCTGTATGAGCTGAAGGTGTTGTAAATAATATGCTATCCGATCAGATGTCTCCTTATTTTAAAAAAAGGCACCTGGTCATTTCCTTGGCCTCTGATTATAGGACAAGAAGCAATGCACTTAAGTTGCAGCAAGGGAGGTTTAGGTTGGACATAAGTAAAAACTTCCTAACTGTCTGGGTGGTTAAACACTGGAATACATTTCCTAGGGAGGTTGTGGAATCTCCATCACTGGAGATATTTAAGAGCAGTTTGGATAGACATCTATCAGGAATGGACTAGATGGTGCTTGGTCTTGCTGTGAGGGCAGGGGACTGGACTCAATGACCTCTCAAGGTCCCTTCCAGTTCTAGTGTTCTATGATTCTATACATTAACCTGCGGAATTCATTGTGTCAAGATTTCATTAAGACCAAGAGCTCAGCAGGATAAACCCTTATTCTTCAAAGCACGAATAGCCCATATAGGATATGTCTAGACTGCAAGCTTATTTTTGAAAGAGAGCATCCACACCTCAAAACTGGATTGAAAAAGCGATCTGCTTTTTCGAAAGAGAGCATCGAGAGTGCATGGATGCTCTCTCGAAATAAAGCCCTGATTGCTATTCACAGAATGACCACCAGGGCACCTGTGCTTTTTGCAATTGCCTCTTGTTTCAAAAATGCCCCTGTTCTGCATCCACACTCACCTTTTTTCGAAAGAGCTCTTTCGAAAAAGGTGTTCTTCCTTGTAATTTGAGGTTTACCAATGTCAAAAAAAACCAAACCCTGCATTCTTTCAATTTAATTTAGAAAGAATGCGATTGCAGTGTGGACGCAGGTGAAGTTTTTTCGAAAAAACAATGTAGTCTAGACGTACCCTAGGGACAGAGTTAGGAAGAAACTTCCTCTGTGGATAAATCATTCCATAATGGTCCTCTACCACATTTCTTGCACCTTTCTCTGAAGCATCTTGTACTAGTCACTATCAAGAAACATAAGAACAGCCATACTGGATCAGGCCAAAGGTCCATTTAGCCCAGTATCCGATTCGACAGTGGCCAATGCCAGATGCCCCAAAGGGAGTGAACAGAAACAGGTAATCATCAAGTGATCCCTCTCCTGCCATCCACTTCCAGCCTCTGACAAAGGCTATGTCTAAACTACATCCCTCTTCCAAAAGAGGCATGTAAATTAGCCAGATCGAAATTGCAAATGAAGCAGGGATTTGAATTTCCCGTGCTTCGTTTGCATAATGGCAGCCACACGGTCTTTCAAAAAAGGGCTTTTCAAAAGTGAAACTGCCATCTAGATGTAGTTTAGACATGCCCAAACAGAGGCTAGGGACACCATTCCTACCCATACTGGCTATTAAGTATTGATGGACCTAATTTATCTAGTTCTTTTTTGAACCCTGTTAAAGTTCTGGTCTTCACAACATCCTCTGGCAAGAAGTTCCACAGGCTGACTGTGTACTGCATGAAGAAAAACTTCCTTTTGTTTGTTTTAAACCTGCTACCTATTAATTTCATTTGGTGACCCCTAGTTCTTATATTATGGGAACAAGCAAATAACTTTTCTTTATTCACTTTTTCCACACCTGTAATGATTTTATAGACCTCTATTATATCCCCCCCTTAGTCTCCTCTTTTTCTAATCTAAAAAGTTCCAGCCTTTTTAATCTCTCTTCATATGGCAGCCATTCCAAATCCCTAATCATTTTTGTTGCCCTTTTCTGAACCTTTTCCAATGCCAAAATATCTTTTTTGAGATGAGGCATCTGTACATAGTATTCAACAGATTGGACTAGCTAGATGACTGGTCTTACCAAAAATGGTAATTCCTATATTCTCTAATCTAAAGTCACTTTTTACCTATTAAGGCAATCAGCAGCTGTCTCACTCTGAAAGGAAGTGCACTTCTCTCACCCCTGAAGCTGAAGCAGCACGAATTGTATGTTTCTTTCTGTCTTCCTTTCTCTCTCTTCCCCATCCCCCTTCCTACTTCCTATGCTACCAGAGAGAAATCAATGAACTGTCTGTGATCTGTGCTTTCGTCGAGTTCCAGCGCCCAAGCTGGTAACAGATTATTAGTGAAGTCTCAGCAAAGAGCTGCCTAGAAACGACAGCAGCCCTGCAAAGAATTAAGTAAATTATTTCCATCTTCGGGTTGATCTTGTTCACTACATCATGTTTAAACGTTTTAAGCATTTTCCATTCACTTGGATGAATATTTGTATATCATTTACAAAAACACACACAAAATCCCTCTGAACTGAAGTTTCCAGTCTCAAGGAGTCTTGTTATTTTTGGAGTCATCATTAGGCCCTAGGCAAATGCTTGAGGGAAATGTATCCTTTGTAGTTAGGCCAATAATGCTTTAAACTTAAAGATGTCTTTCTCTGAGTCCAAGATTAGGCAATGAACCAAGATCTCACTAGACTACACACACCACTCGCAGAAACTACTGGGTATGGCATAATTTTGTATTGTTTGTGTTTGTTATTTTGGCTCTGCTCTGGATTGCTAAAAATGCCTTTCATGTGAAGGCGAGGAATGCTCTTCTGAGAGTGGAGAGATGCCTGTGACTAAAACAGTCTTTTTTTTCCAATTTGGAAGGGAAGCAAATATCTGGAGAAATGGAAATTAGACGTGATGAGTTTTTTGAGGTCTCAGCATTCTAGAACAGGGATGCCGGTGAGTTTTTTAAGGTCTCAACATTCTAGAACAGGGATGCCTGCATTCCATCACGCAGAGGTGGAAAGCTAGGAAAGGGGATTCTGAATGAATGCTCACAGCTGAACCTTGCCGACAATGGAGTTTGCTTAAAGTGTTATACAGTAAGAGCTCAACTGCCTTTGCATTGCTTCCTTGGGCAGCAAGGATGGGAAGGGGGCTGGAAGAACTAGCCTATATATAAAAAGTTTCACGATCCATCACATAGTACTGAGACAGCTATTGCTGTGATGCATGTGACTCAAAAAGCTGGTCTTGTACTTCTTGCAGACTGGAGTTCAAATGTCACCAGTGCAATAAAAATTGGTGGGATTCCACTGGTGTCTGTGACTTCAGTGTAAAAGCCGCTACACCACTGGGCATCCTTGGTGGCTTTGACTGACAATGCCTGTGTTTTGAAACTGAAACCTTTCTGCAAAGGACTGTGTAAAGTAAGAGATCCTTTCTAGGTAGCCTCCTCACTACAGCTGGAACCATGGCAGTCATTTTTAGGTTTGAGGCCAAGGACTGAATAGACACAGAGATGACAATTAATCCTAGAGCTGTTCTGTCTAGGCCGGGCAAGGCAGCATGGAGGAAGCTTGCACCATTGTTCCTCACATCTTGCCAATGCCTAGGGAATGATTACAGTGTGTGACCATGACACAATGAGAAGGCTCAAAACTGATCCAGGTAAGAGTCTTAGAATGCGGTGGGCTTCATTCCTTTAGTGCAAATAACCCAATACACTAGTTACAAGAGTTCCATTTGGAGGTAAATAATTTTCACCAAAGTGCTGGGGTACCACGTGCACATGGATCCCAGAGAACTTGGTGACTAGAATGAGTGATGCCACCAGATAGCTGAGAGGTAGGTGTACTGCTAGGTCCCATGCTGTGCCTTCTCTGGGGAAAGGACTTTGGTCTCCAGGGCTGTGAAGCAGGCACCTTTCACTAGCAGTACAGTCATGAAAAACTCTGTATTTAGAAAGCTGCTTTTCTGTCATCTTCAAAGACATGAAACGCGTACAAGGTGTCATCAAACAGATGGATCATCCTATAATGGTGGACTTGAAGCTGCCCCCCTTCACATAATTTCAGGGCCAGATTTTTCTCTCTCTTTTCTTGCTTCACAGAGACCATGTTCCATCAAACTAGGCCCTGCTGAACCATAGTCATCCCAGAGAGCATCGCTGACTCATTTGGAGGGCACCAAGCTGCCGGCTGTCTGAGCCCTTCCCTGGGAGACAGAGGCACCATTAAACAGGCCTCTGGTTGATCTCCAGCTTCACATCACAACACAAGAGGAATACTGTCTGTTGCACAGAGTGGAAGACACTAGTCACAGTTTCAACAACAAGGGAGGTTTTACAGAGTGTGTGTGATTCATTATTTGTGTTGGTGAGCTTCTCTGGAACATTAAGGGAATGAGGACACAACAGATGCTGGGAACTGATAAAGTGACTTGCCTCTGAGAAAAGGGTTTCTCTAAATAAGAGAGGCCTTTGCTTGTGCGGTTTTTTAAAAAATATTTGTGAGTGGTTGGAGACTGAAGGTTGAATTTACCCCTGGTATAACTCTGTTGACTTTGATGGAACTACTACAGGGATATTGGCTAAATGGTAATATTACAGGAAAGGACCTAGGGATTGCAGAGGATGAGAAGCTAGATGGGAGTCAACAGTATGCCCTTGCACTCAAGAAGGCTAATGGCATATTAGGCCTCATTAGTAGGAGCATTGCTAGCAGATAGAGGAAAACAATTATTTCCCTCTATTCGTCATTGGTAGTGCCCTGCAAAACTGCAGATATCTGCTTTATATCTGTGGGTATCCTCATCTGTGGATGTGGATATCTGTAGCTCATTTTTGTGGCTATTGGATGCGGACGTGGATAAAAATTTTGTATCTAGAACCTTGCAAATTTGCAGATATCTGCTTTATATCCGTGGGAATCCACATCCATGGGTGTCAATGCAGATATCCGCCATTCATTTTTGAGGCTACAGATGCGGATACAAATTTTGTATCTGCACAAGGCTCTAGTCATTAGTGAGGCCACATCTGGAGTTTTGTGTCCAGTTTTGGGCTCCCACTACAGAAAGGATGTGGACAAATTGGAGAGTGTCCAACAGAGGGCACTAAAATTATTTGGGGGGGCTGGAGCACATGATTTACAAGGTGAGGCTGAGGGAGTTGAGCTTATTTAGTCTGCAGAAGAGAAGAGCAAGGGGGATTTGACAGCAGCCTTCAATTACCTGAAGTGGGGGTTCCAAAGAGGACAGAGAGAGGTTGTTCTCAGTGGTAGCAGATGACAGAACAATAAGCAGTGGTCTCAAGTTGCAATGGGTGTGGGTGTGTGTCTCGATTGGATATTAGGAAACGATATTGTGATGGGAGTCCCCTGGGACTATGGCCCCACTGAGCCCACTTGAACTCTCTCCAGCCTGATCAGTCTCTTACAATGTTTGCTAGGGACCAGCAGCAACCTCTCCGGGTGCTGTTATCACCCAGCACAGCCACATGTGGAGCCCCACACTGTTGTTCCCAGAGCCACTCATGAACCACAGAAAGAAAGGCACCAGAGCCAAATCCCCCCCAGCTCTCAGCACTGAACCACAGTGAAGTGGTTAACCACTTCATTAATGGAAAGTGGACATACCTATATCCGCACACTTCACATAAACTCGCTGGTGAAGACAAACAGCAAACCAAGTGTATGGATTTATAAAAGATAGATTTTACGTGATATTACACGATAGGCAAAAAAGTCAGAGTGGTTAACGAAATAAAATATAGACACGCAATCATAGCTCTCAATCGTATTACTCTGGGCAACAACTAGATCAAGCAGGTTTTTCTCACTCCACTGGATATTGCAGTCCATAGGACATAGCTTTCACCCTTGTCCCCTTTGAGAACCTTCTGTCTTCTCAGTGTCCTGGTTGCCTGCAAAGTAGGTGGGTGGAGGAGAAAGGCAAAGCATGGGCCCCTGTGTTTGGTTTTTATACCCTTAGTCCATGTGCTTGGAGAATGTAAGTCCAGGAACACCTGGTGGGCCTTGCTGAGTCTCTAAGCAAAGTTAAAAAATGTCCTTGGTGTGACCTCATGCAGGTGAGTCATCACATTGTGGTTCCATTGCTGGACAGTGGCTGGTGATGTCTGTTCAACAGCACACACTTGGCTGTTGGTTACCTCTCTCGTCATTGTCTCTGTAGAGCTGGTATAACAGTGTCTCCTAAGCCCAAAGCATATTTTACTGAAAACCAGACAGCACAATTCTTATGATGTCACATGCATTGATGATATACAGCTACAGATGGAGAAATGACATTTGGCAGGTCATAACCTTTCCCCGGATACTCCACATGACATGCTTTAAATGCAATATCACAATTACATACAGATGAGGCATATGGGGGGTTACAGGGTGCTCCCCCAAGATATAGAATGTCACAACTATTTCACTAGAAGAGTGGTGAAGCACTGGAATGGGTTATCTAGGGAGGTGATGGAATCTCTATCCTTACAAGTTTTTAAGGCTAGGCTTGACAAAGTCCTGGCTGGGATGAGTTAGCTGGGGTTGATCCAGCTTTGAGCAGGGAGTTGGACTAGCTGGCTTCCTTAGGTCTCTTTCAGCCTTAATGTTATATGATCCTATTATACATTTTCCCCTAGCTTGCATGTCAGTTATTCTACTGCAAATCATACATGCAGAAAACTGATCTGCAGACTGACAAACACTGCCATTACCGGTCAAACCTATGCAATTCTAAATACCTTCTCTGCTGAGGTGAGTACTATATTTAATCCCATAAATAACTGCCACATTTTAATTTGACTTTTTTGAGTGGTTAGTGAGCTTTTTTTCATGTTTTGTGGCTTTTATTACATCAACACTTCTACCAGCAATTGCCCTATGGGGGAAAAAAAGAATCTAGGTTTACATTCCAGT
This sequence comes from Pelodiscus sinensis, assembly GCF_049634645.1. Taxonomy (NCBI): domain Eukaryota; kingdom Metazoa; phylum Chordata; order Testudines; family Trionychidae; genus Pelodiscus; species Pelodiscus sinensis. Next base: position 58,758,634 of record NC_134718.1, read on the forward strand.
GGCTTGTCTCAGAGAAGCCCTTTTCATGGTGCAGTGGTTTGAGTTTGGGGCTCAGGTATACAACTTCCATGATGACACTGCAGCTGAGATAGTCAAAGGTATGTAAGGGATAGATTTTCAAAGGAGCCTAATAATTCAGATAGGCACTTAGTAAGATTTTCAAAAGTCTGTGGTGCCTAACTCCCATTAACTATCATAGAATACTAAAACTGGAATGGCCCTTGAAAGGTCACCACATTCAGTCTCCTGCCTTCATGGCAGGACCAAGCACCATCTAGAATAGACCATCCCTGACAGATATCTATCCAACCTGCTCTTAAATATTTCCAGAGATGGAGATTCCACAACCTCCCTAGGCTATTTATTCGATTGCTTAACCACCCTGACCGTAATTTTTCCTAATGTCCAACCTAAACCTTCCTTGCTGCAACTTAAGTGCATTGCTTCTTGTCCTATCATCAGAGGTTAAGGAGAATAAATTTTCTCCCTCCTCCTTCTAACTGCTTGAAAACTGCTATCATGAAACCTCTCAGTCATCCCTTTTCCTAACTAAACAAATCCAATTCTTTCAGTCTTCCCTCATGACCTTTAATCATTTTTGTTGCTCTCCTCTGGACCTTCTTCAGTTTCTCAACATCTTTCTTGAAATGTGGTGCCCAGAACTGGACACAATACTCCAGTTGAGGCCTAATCAATGTAGAATAGAGCGGAAGAATGACTTCTTGTGTCTTGCTCACAACACTCCTGTTAATGCACTTTAGATGGCTAAAATCATGGAAAATTTGGTCCTGAGAGATGGAGGTCACTTTTCATCCAAATTCAGTGGGAGTTGAGTGCCTGACTTCCTTCATCTCCTTTGAAAATCCAGTCTAATTGGTCGACGGGCAATGTCAGAAAGTAAAAAATCACTCACTTTTTAATGTGATAAACTGAATGGAATATTGTATTTTCTTGCTGCTGTTTCTTCAGTGAATCCTTCTTCACCTATTGGTCACTGCAACAAAGTTGACCGAAGGGAAAATTCTTTCCTGATCTCACATCTGGCGTTTAGGTCACTGAGCACCTGAGAGAGAGACTACTTAGTGCCACCTCATCAGTAGATCTTTCAGTTTTATACTACAGCACAAGCTGAAAGAATAGAGGACATGTAGGATGAGTGAAAGCAATAGATATTGTTTTCTGCATGATCCACTAGGCAAGGAAAGAGTGCTGATAAAGCCATTGTAATGCCCAAGGCATCTGGTAAAGTTTATACACTTGTATGGGCTAAACTGATTTACTCTGTCTCGGATCTTATGCCATTTCTGTTGCATGAGGACTGAGGATAAAATGACGGGCTTGGGCAGAAGAAAGGTTTAAAAGGAGATGCAGAGTTTATGATGGACTTTTTCACATGGGTCGAAGAAGCACCGGAACCATTTTATTAACATTGTAAGAGTCCATTAAACATGGATGGGGGTTCAAGCTGCTGCTTGAGGAGACAAGCTCCCCAGGTTGTGGCCCCGCCCATAGTCCATCCCAGGCCCTGCCCACCACTCTGTCCAGACCCCGCCCAATCCCACTATCTCCTTCTTTTTTCCCCTTCCCTTCCAGCCGAACTTCGGAACCAAAATATAGCAAATAATATTTGAAAAAAATACTTTTCTACAATTTCTTTCTAAAGAACATGGTGCATGTTTTCTATTGCATGTGAGCTTGTGAAGACTGGACATGCAGAAAGAACCCAATTAAAAGCACTACATTTGAGAATAAGAAATGTCAGTCACAGGTTTTTTGCTAGACCCTGATGTTTGTCAGAGATTTATTTGCAAAAAAGCTTTGTAGTAAGCGCAAGTCAGGTGTCCTGATGAATACATCGATAAATATTATGGAATATTGATGCAGCTCTTCTCTGTTTTACATTTTCTTAATCAATATTTCTAAGCTGATTTTATACTTTAAATGTAATTGTAAATCTTCATGAAGTAATCCTTCCAGATCACAACATATTTAATATGCTGAAACAAAGACATTTTAAATTAATCAATCAGAATGGTTTGGGGTGTTCATAATAAAGTTCAATGCAAAGAAAAATGGAACACTGATTTGTTTTCTGTGATCTCCGTAACAATAGACACTTTTATGAAAGTTTACCATATGTTTATGTTAAATATATGTATCTAAAGATTCGAGGCATAATAAAGGATTTTATATCTTACTAAGGTATTGATTTTGGTGGAAGGTTCTCTTAAAACTAGTTCATCAAATAGTCATAAGTAAAGAAACTCGTTTGTCCAGCTGTCTGAAAGAAAAGTGGTGTTGTTCCTTTAGGAGCTCTCTTCAACAGGGGGTGAAGGGAAAAAGATTACAGCAGAGATGGATTAAAGCAGGTTTTGTACTACAGTAAATAAAAATAAAATGTGTATTTCAGATAAGGGTGTTCTTTTGAAGAATTTATTTTAAAAAACTATGCCTGAAGGTCCAAGCATTTAAGGCTAAAGCAGAATACTCCAATTGTGCATTTAAAAATATATGCAAGGATTTCTTTTAGGGATGTGACTTTGTACTCTTCAGCAACAAACTAATGAAATATTTAAAGCAAATTTTAACCTAAGGCCCTGTAGATGTATTACAGTAATGCACAACCATTTTTGTCAGTAAATTCTGAAATTGACAGTATACTTCTGGGTTGGCACACGCCTGTTAAATGGCCTCATTACTATTTAATGGCTCAGGTTCAATGTTATGCTAATAGGTGTGGCAAGCTGGAAGTCTTTTTTCACATTTAAGTTACTAGATGCACTCAGGAGGAAGACCCACCAGACTGCAACAGCCTGCTCTGAGAGTCTGCAAGAATGGTCAAAATAAAGATAGCAAGAGGTGATTGGTTGGGCACTAAGACTCAGCGGAGACAATGCCTTCCCCTGCTTCTTATGCCTGCCACCCATGTTAAGCAAAACCAAATAGTTTTGCACCAGCTTTAATCACTGCCTCCGATGCAACCACCAGCCCAGAAAAGGGTTATTCATGGCAGTCCCTTGGTACCTCATCTATGTTTTCCTCCATCTGCTTTGTTTTCTGCCTGTTCTATTGCTCAGCACCTCAGGGATGAGTCTCCTGATCCTGCCTCACAAGTTCAGCTCCTGCTTCCCTCCCTGAGCCTGGCCCAGTCGCACCCTCAGGCTGTGGTAGCACATCCTGGTAACACTGCGGTATCTTGTTTCCTTTTCCTTTGTGCTCCTGCCTGGACGTGGCTCCTTGCATCACCCTGAGGGTTTTTAATTGGAAAGGTCGAGTGAAGGACAACTAGCCAGGAGTCCAAGTTCTCAGAGGACTGAGGTGAGGGGTGGATATCCACGAGTGTCTGTATTTCAGCAGCTTTAAAGTGCAATTGGAACAATTTCCTCAGCTCTTTTACTCCCCTGACAAACATGAACTGGTTTGGCCATTTTTACAAACTCCTTCTCCAAACTCCCCTGAAATACAGTTATCAAAAGAACTTCACTAGCAGCTCAAATTTGCACAGACTTACCCCTTGTCCTAGAATGTAACCTCTTAGGCTATGTCTAGACTGCAAGCCTCTTTCGAAAGAGGCTCTTTCGAAAGATACTTTCGAAAGAGCCTCTTTCGAAAGAGAGCGTCTAGACTGCACGTTGAACTTTCGAAAAAGCGGCTTGCTTTTTCGAAAGAAAGCATCCAGTGAGTCTGGATGCTCTCTTTCGAAGAAGCCCTATTTACATTGAAGAACGCCTTCTTTCGAAAGAGGAACTTTCGAAAGAAGGCGTTCTTCCTCGTGAAATGAGGTTTACCGCCATCGAAAGAAAAGCCGCGTTCTTTCGATTTAATTTCGAAAGAACGCGGCTGCAGTCTAGACGCAGGTGAGGTTTTTTCGAAAAAAGGCTACTTTTTTCGAAAAAACCCCTGAGTCTGGACACAGCCTTAGGGGCAGAGACTGTCTTTTTGCTTTGTGTTTGTCCTGTACTAGGCACAATGGGCCCTGGTCCATAACTGCAACTCCCAGAGGGTTACTTACTGCAAGACAAATACAATAATAATAGACTTATGCTACTATGTTAACCCAATACCCCTCAAGCATACACAGGATGTCAGCATGGTCCACCACATGTAGCCAACTGGGCTAATGGCCAGGAGCCCTGAATTATATCTAGCTCTCTCCCATTGAGCTGCAAAATTACCATTGGAAAATACTTTCACTACTCCATGATTCTTTCCCCTTTATCTTTCTTGTCTAATACCATGCCTTTTTCAGGGCTGAGTCTGTCTGTGGCTATAGCCGGGTCTACACTAGACCCAGTAGTTCGGCTTAAAGTATGCAACTCCAGCTACGTAAAATAGGTGGCTGAAGTTGGTTTCCCATAAGCAGAGCTTGGCAGCATCTCCACAGTGGGAGGCCGATGGGAGCAAATGCTCCTGTTTGTTTCCCTTACTCCTCGCAAGAGCAGGAGTATTGGATGCCAATGGGGGCACCTTCTGCATTCAATTTAGCAAGTCTTAACTAGACTCACTAAATCGAACTCTGGAAGATTGCTTGTGGCATCTGCAGAGTGAAGATGGGGCCTATGTATTTATACAGTACTTGGCACAACAGAACTTGGTCTTGGTAGGAGTCAGGCTCTAGGTCAATGATGGACAACCTGCAGCCCATTGGGGTCCTATGTGCAGTCCTTCCCCTCCCCCCGCCTCCTTTCCCTATACCTCTTGCACACTGGGGGCCCTGAACTTACCTACTCTTCCCAGGCAGGGATTGATATTGTAAAATAAGTGTCATTTTTTTCTTATTATTTGACGATGGCAGTTCTATTAATATACGAGCATTTCTACTTGTTTTAAAATATTCAGCATGCCATGTATTAATGTATTTACCGTATTTTCCGGCGTATAGGGCGACTGGGTGTATAAGACGACCCCCTATCTTTTTAATTAAAAGATAGGGTTTCATCTTATACCCCAGCGCCCCTCCGCCTCCTTTGCTCCCGGTGTCCCTGGTCTGCTGGAGATGGTCCCCAGCAGACCAGAGGCACCGGGAGCAAAGCCGCCAGGAGCGCCTGGGCTGCCCCCCCCCCCCCCCCCGCCGGAGCCCCTCCGCGGCTTTGAAAGCCTTGGGGGAAGCCGGCGGCGGGGCTCCGGAGGGGGGGCAGCCCATGCACGCCTGGGATGCCCCGCCGCCGGTTTCCCCCGAGGCTTTGAAAGCCGCGGAGGGGCTCCGGTGGGCGGGCAGCCCATGCGCGCCTGGGATGCCCCGCTGCCGGCTTCCCCCGAGGCTTTCAAAGCCGCGGAGGGGCTCCGGCGGCGGGGCATCCGGCGTACAAGACGACCCCCGATTTTTGGGGGATGTTTTTTAACATCAGAGGTCGTCTTGTACGCCGGAATATACGGTAATCTTATTCTTGGGGGTCATGGTTAGCGCTCATACCTGATTTCTGTCTTGCAGCCCAACGAGGTGAAGTAGGGCCACTCATATGGCAAACTAACTAGCCTTGGTTGCCCATTGCTGCACTAGGTAGTGAAAATACACAAACAAGAATTTGGATTACATCTGTCGAGGCTACTGCCATGCTTTAGCACAGGCAGGCCTGCAGTCAGCAGGTGGCACTCTAGCCCTGTACAGTCAGCAAAGACTTGCAGTACTACTCATGATGTGCTGTCAACTGACCTTGGGAAAAGGGGGCACGTTTGGCTTTCTGCAACCTGTGTTGCCTTGATGTGCTCTTAGGCAATAGTCAATTGATGCAGAGTGTGATATAGAGCTCTTTGGTTATTCATTGTGTGTTAAATTCACGCAGAGAATTGTGAAATGCATTTTTAGCAGCTGTAAATTCTTGGATTTTTTTTCAAGGCAGTCCTGGGTGTGTTTCAAACTATGGGACTACACTGGGGGTACACATGTTGAGTAAAATATCCTGTTAGTTGTCCTTACCTGCACTCCACATTGCATCACACAGTGTGGCAGCTAGCTCAGTGGTAGCCCTAGGGTGGCCTTCTGATTAAGGCACTGCCTATGGTTCACAAGACTAGGCTACTGTTCCTGGCTTGGCTACTGACTGTCTTTATGACCTTTGGCAAGTCATTTAATGTGTTTCACATCTTCCTCTGAAAAATGCAGATAACTGTACTTCCCTGGCTGTGCTGTTGCTTTCAATGATACGCTTTTTAAGCCAGGCCCTGACCCATATGATATTTTTGTACAGCACCGACCACAATAGAGGCCTCTGTTGGGGCCTTTAAATGATTCTCTACTCAAAATAATTATTATTAACAAAATGAGTCTGGTAACCTGTCCAGAGCCCGATGTTAGTAAGGAGCATTAGATGCAAGAAGAACTACTACTAACTAACACTGGGGACTAGAGGTGTTTCCAGCATTAGCTATCTCAGGGAACCATTATTCAGATGGGACTGTGTACTGTGCAATTCAAAGGAAAGGGAGGACTATACATCATGTGATAGAGGCTTGGTCTTGTGCATCCATCATGCAGTCTCCTTGCTAACATCTGCCTCATCACTGATGCCCTGTCTAGTATCAGAGAGTAGCACATTTGCTACCATCTAATTTTAGAAGCACAGCCAAGGGAAGGCTCAAAACATTTTAGTGGCTCATATCTGTTCAGTCTGGCACTCAGCAAGCCTAGTGGTATCACACCTACAAACTTAAAAGCAATGCTGCATGTTTTTATAAGGCAGTAGGTCTTTGAACTGATATACCTAGCCTTCATATCAACCTCAGGTAATAAACATGCTAGTTATTGTTTGCTGTTGAGAAAGGCCACTTACTCCTGCATCCGCTCAGGTCCACAGGCCTCTCAGAGACCTTCGTGTTGGTAAATACCCAGTGCAGTTTACTTACAACGTTGGTTCCCACCACCCTTTTACCTTATACTGCCTTGCTATCAGGGCCATCCTTACCCATATGCAGAATATGCAGCTCGTAGGGTACCTGAAAATCTGGGGCACCTCTGGGTCTTAATGTCCACCCACCTGCTTCTTCCTTGGTGAGTCTAACTCCAGAGAGGGTTTAGTTAACATTGAAAAAGCCTGCCAGACTATCAGCAGAACATTGCACCGGTGAAAGAGCCACTCAAGTCAGGGGTCAGCAATTTATGGTTCTCAAGCCAAATCTGGCTCAGTACGGAGCTTTTGTTGCTCCCAAAATGCATGCAACTTTTTAAATTAAAAGGAAAAATTAATTCAAAATTTTAAAAATAATTACTCATGTCAAGATGGTTGTTTTTTGTTTAGTTCAGCTTTGACCAGAGGTGAAAGTAAGGCAGTGCGCCATGGTACGAACCGGCTGTGCTGCGGCAAGAGCTAGCTGGGGCACTGCTCATGAGGACTGGCTGTAGGGGACACATGCTCATTCTCAGCCGGGATAATGAAAGGGTTTGGCAGCGGCAGAGGCCTCCATCTGGTTGCAGTGGCCCAGCTCCAGCCCCCATCTGACTGCCATAGACTGTCCCCAGCTGCTGTGCTCCTGGGGCAGACCTGGCGGCCCAGCCCTGGCAGCCCTGTGACCGCTGCAACAGCCTGGTTGTGGTGGCCTGGTTTGGACTCCGGCCGCGGCAACCTGGCCAACAAGGCCCCATTCAGGGGTCAGACCCCATCTGGCCACAGCATCCTGTCCCTGTCCCCGATTGTGGGGCAGACCCCCAGTCCAGTCTCCATCTGGCTGCAGGAAGAGCTGGTGGTGGCCCCCCTCCTGCTGTGGCATAGTTGGAGGGGAGGCCACAATCCAGCTGCGGTGATCCTGTCTCAGCCCCTCATCCAGCCACTGCTGCCCAGGTGCAGCAGCCCAGCCCCGGCCAAGGTTATCTGGCTCCAGGGCCCCCCTACATACTCTACTTCCCACCCCCAGCGCCCTGCCCTCCCTCCTGCACCTAATATACACCCCAGCCCCCTGTCCTGAGCCCCTTTTCCACCCCAACCCTGACTCCTGCACCCCACATCCACAAACTGCATCCCCTGCAGCAGCAGCAGAAGCCCCATTAAATAAAGTCTGTGAGTACAATGTTTCATTTATGCTATTATTCATCATCATGTCAATTATCAATAATATTAAGTTGTATATTTTCAGTCATGCAAATGTGCATTCTTATATGGCTCTTTGTTGACCACTTGGTCTGAATTTTGATGTAGTTTGGCTCTTTGGGTATGTCTACACTACGGGACAAGGCTGAACTGAGCTACATAGCTTCAGCTGAGAGGCCCAGAGTGCCCCTCTCAGTTCAAATTAGCTGTATTAACTAGACCCGCTAATTGGAACCCTGGAAGATAAACAGCAGCAGCTTTGATCATTTTCTGTGGTGTAAATGTATCCTAATAGTGCTGCATAAGGCCCCATAAATCCGAAGGACAGCCCTACTTGCTGCTACAGTTTTTGAGACCATCAACTCCTGAGGCAACCAGAGAAGAGCAATCAGATCTCTCTGTCTGTGTCTCTGTGTGCGCCTTCTTCCTCCCCCAACCTCCTTTCTGTGCCTCTATAATATTTTCTGCCTAATGACTTACGCCTTCAGTTCGCCTCTATCCACCAATTAGACACAGCCCTTCTTAACCAGGTCTGTCCTGCAGCGTTGAATTGGAGCTGCAGTGCCCAGCATGCTGTTACAGATATGTTAATTATTTCCCCTTTGAGATGGAATGTCCTGAAAGCCCAGCGGACCTGTGATGGACCAGGCTGGCTGAGGGCATCCGCTCAGGGCGAATTGCTCATATTCAGGGCTCCTTACAGCCCCCAGACTGGAGACCTTCCCAAATAGGCCACAAATCAGTCACACCAAGCGCTTCAGCTGCCAATCTGGCCAGCCAGAAGCCTCATGATCAAAACCCCTCAGGGTATGTCTACACTACCCCGCTAGTTCGAACTAGCGGGGGTAATGTAGTCATCCGCAGTTGCAAATGAAGCCCGGGATTTGAATTTCCCGGGCTTCATTTGCATGAAGCCGGCCGGCGCCATTTTTAAATGCCGGCTAGTTCGAACCCCGTGCCGCGCGGCTAGACGCAGCACGGACTAGCTAGTTCGGATTAGAAGCCTAATCCAAACTAGCTAGTCCATGCCGCGTCTAGCCGCGCGGCACGGGGTTCAAACTAGCCGGCATTTAAAAATGGCGCCTGCCGGCTTCATGCAAATGAAGCCCGGGAAATTCAAATCTCGGGCTTCATTTGCAACTGCGGATGACTACATTACCCCCGCTAGTTCGAACTAGCGGGGTAGTGTAGACATACCCTCAGACACCCCAGCTCTTCCTGTGCTCCAATCAGCCCCGGGCCTAACACACAGGAGAGGGGTTATAGAACCCAATCTTACCTACTCCGAACAGGCTCTTCCGGTCCCAAGAAACCAGCCACAGTTCCCAGGTCAATTTACACTCTGGATCTTACCCACAAGATCACGCTGAGCCAATCCTTTAGAATCTAAAATCTAAAGGTTTATTACTAAAAGAAAGAAAAGCATGAGAGTAAGGTTGTTAAAGGATAATACATTACATGCATTGAATCTCCCAGTTCTCGATGCAGGCTCTTAGCAGAGATGTGTTAAACTGCTATCTGAAAAGTCTCTGGTGTACATCCTATGTCAGGATGGGTCCACTGTTCATTCCGGCTTGTGGTTCCCTGCAAGGCTGCGTTTGGGATCAGGAACAAAACTGAAGGCCAAGATGGAGTCTGCCACATGGCATTTTATATCTATCCCCTGCTCTTCCAAGCTGGAGTGGGTCACCTGGTCAGTGGCCAGGCATTCCTTCAGGTGTGTCTCTGGCACTTAGAGATCTATTGTCCTTGGAGCCTCACTCATCAGCATAGCCACTGAGCAAACATTCCTGGCACATTCCTGCCTCAGACAGAGAATCTTCCAGCATCAACACAGAACACATATTTATAACTCCACATACAAATATTATACAAGTATATGAATAGCATATACAGAATCAGTAGAGCATAAGCTTTCATATGACACCTCACATAGCCCCCTTTGTACACACTTTGGGGCAAATATCCCCTCCCCCTATGGGTGCAGCAGTGATCTGGCTGCTCCTCTTAAAATCCAGTAACGTGACAGGACCATCTAACACTTTCAGTCCCATAAGACTGCTAAGCCACTGAGCAGAAAAGCCCCGTTACAACCAGAAGCAAAGTCCCACCGCAGGTCACCCATTAAGTCCGTTTTTAGTTCTTCACCTAAAATGTCTGGTACTTTCTGATGTTTTTCCCCGGCCAGGAGGCGAAAATCCTGGGCTGTCCGGCTCAATACGGAGGCAGCCTGGCAACCTTAGAGCTTACCAGGGAGCTGTCGGGCCCGGTGCAGGGAGGCAAGATGGCGGGCGGCCGCCGGCAACCTATTAGGGCCAAAAAGGCTCACCATGCGGTTTTTAATGGGGCCATGGTGGGTTTTTTTCCCTCAACAAACTTTTTCCTGGCATGGTTTTTTTTTGGTCGGTATTTTTTCTGAAATCATCTGGCAACTTTATGAGCCGCACGCCATTCCCCCCATGCCCCGCATTGTGCTGGGCTCCTGGGCCCCTTCACCCCCTCCCACCCCCACAGCGTGCTGGAACTCTCAGATCCTGGAACATCCATAGTCCTGCTGGACCAGAAAATTCCGCTTTATAGAGGTGCCACCTATAATCATAAAAGTGGCATCATTGATGGGTGTTTCAAAAACTGTTTTGATACCATAGATCACAAGCTACCAGTTTCTATCTAGGGAAAAATAGGTCTGGGAACGGGTTCGTTTCTGTGCGGAGGATTGGAATCACAGTCACCCACGTAGCTGGAGCAGAGAACGGGTTTTTATCACAGAGATAACCAAGAATTCACATGGTGGTCCATTGGTTTTCCTTCTCTACAAGCAACTTCTGATAAAAACCACTCAAGGAGCAGTTCACATGCTTTAACCATAAGGAACTGGTAACCCCCTGGAGTGGTCTCCTCTTTGTTGGGAATTACTACTACAGGTGTCTGGACTCCTCAAAGAAAAGCATGGATGGATGCAGAAGGAGCTGGCAACAAGTCAGAGCAGCCAGTCCCTCTGCTTTGACTAGGGGCTGGGTCTGCCTAGCAGGAGAGGAAACAAAGAGCCAGCCTGGGACCCACCAGGAGCAGCAGTGGAAGTAGAGCCACAAGTGGAAAGAGAATGCCCATGGTAGCAGGGGAGAAGAGAACCTATCATCAGGGGAACAGGTGCAAGGCAACAAAACAGAAGGGAACTTAAAAAAAAAAAAAAAAGGAACCAAAAAATAAAATAAAATAAAATAAAATCACCAACAGAAAAGACAGGGGAAGCAGCAGGACTCATGTGAGAGGAAAACAAAACAAAGAACAAAAGTAAGCTGTGTAATCACTGGTTTCCGGTTTCAAAAGAGTAAAAATACAGCTAAGAGTACGCAGATGCTTGCAAGTAAATTGTGTTTGTCTTCTTTATAGTTCACTTGGCTCAGTTTATACATACACTGTTCCCCCCCCCCCCCCAGCTTTGCTTGTATACTGCTGACAGCTGCTTTTTGAAGGGCTGGTAAGTTTGTCAAGGCTACTTTGCGTTTCGATGTTCCCGTTAGCTTAATTTGTCCTTGGGAAGCAGCATCGTCTCGACTCTGCAAGGGATGGGAAGTCAGGGGTCTTGACTCTGCGATGGCTTGTTGTAGGAAGGTGGGAAAGCCAGTCCACAGCGCTACGCTGCAGTGACTCTGGTGGAGCAGGAAGGAAATGCTGTGGTGGCTTCATTTAAATTAGATCCTAGAGGTTTTAATTAATGTAATTGAATTAAATGCAGGCAGCAACACTACAATCAGCGCAGTGGCCCTGGGTTAGCTATTTTGGGAGCAAATGAATTTAATTTTATTCTTTCTCAATGTTTTGATGCGCCACAGCGTCTGCAGCACCCAACTTCAGTGTAATTGGGGGCAGCTGGTGACGAGCCGGAGGCAATCTGGGGCTGATGGATAAGCTTGTTCCCTGGCTGCTCCTGCTAAAATGACCAGCAGTCAAAGCATTGGTGTTTCGTTGTCACCTTGTAGTTGTCAGAGTTAAAACCTGATGGAAAGAATAGGGCCATTTCAGTGCCATTTGTCTGCAGAGTCCGGGGACAGCAACCAACCCCCCCCTGCTATGGACAGGGGCAGCCGAGCTAGAGCCAAACACAGGTTAGCAGCAAACACAGAGTAGGACAAACCATGTTCTGCATTGTTTCAGAAGCCATGGTCCAGCTGCATCCGTTGTCAGCAAGGGGCAATTTTATGCAGACTAGACAAGACTAAGGGCATGTCAGTGCATGCTCTTGCCATGCTTTTGAGGGGCATCTTCCCAGTCAGGAGGCCTAGAAACATACATTAAAAAAAAACCTATTAGTAGGGGCGGGGAACCCTTTTTGGATCAGGGGCTGATGACCTACAGAAAAAAATCATTCGGGGGTCGCACAAAAGCCCCTAAAACAAAAACACCTCACTGACATGGCCTCTGACTGAGAAGCAAAAAGACGCTCCGCATATTCCCCTCGCACATCCGAGCCATGGGGGGCCCAGACTAGTAGATTTTGTGCCCCTCGGCTCTGGGGTGGGGCAACAATGAGAGGTTCAGTGTGTGGGAGGGGCTGCCAGGAAGTGGGGTTGGGGCGTGGGGTCCGGGCGGGAGTAAGAGTGCAGGAGTGTGTTAGGAGGGTGGTAGGAGTGAGGGCAGTAGGGTTCAGGAGCAGGCTTGGGATGAGAGGCCTGGGTGGGACGTAGGATGCAGGAGTGGAGTGGGGGTGCAGGAGCAGGCGGGAGTGGGGGATCTGGGCAGGAAGTAGGGTGCTGGTGCTCCAGCCCTGAGGAGAGGTCCACAGGGTCGATGCAGGGCTTGAGCACCAGCGCTGTCTCCCTGATGCTGGGAAGGAGACCTGAGCCTCTGGGGCCAGACCCAGGCAAGCTGGGGGCCAGATCCAGCCTCTGGGCCACAGGTTCCTCACTCCTGCATTAGCGCATCATTATGGTGCAACGGGTGGATTCTGGGGCAAACGTTATCGCTGTGGAACCCCAGGACTGTTAGGGCCCGACAAAGCCTCCTTGCTTTGAGATGCTCAGCTGGCAGGTTCCATAGAGGTATTCATAGCCAATCTTCATAGAACGGAGACAGTCTCGGAACATGGTGAAACGGTCCCTAGCTTCTCTACAGGAATTGTCTCACTCACAACACCTTTGAGTACAAAGGTGGGGACTCTCCCAATGTGAAAAAATTCAAAATAAAAGTATAAACCTGCTACAAGTCCTGTGTTTAAACACACATACCATCGGTACCAAGAGATGCCTCTCCTCTCCCCATATGCACCAGTGTCTAGCTTCTTTTCTCTGAAAGGAGAGGTTAAAGTGGGGTCCAGAGAAATACCTAAGCACCTAAATCCCAGTTATGGCTTCAGTGAGCCACACAACTCCAGCTGAAACCTGTAGGCACCTAATGCACTTGGCGTCTACGTTTTCAGGGTAAAAGTTCCCTCGTTTTCTGTCATGAGACAGCCAGAAGGCTATCTCCCTGCCTAAGCCCCAGGATGATTCACAAATTGGGATGGCTATCCTGTGTCTGGGACCCACTGCTGTATGTGGGCTCAGCGTGTGCCCTCCAGATCAGCTGCCATTCAAACTCTGGCTGAAGAAGGATGAAATGGTGGTGGCAGCTGCCGCTTTCTAATGTTTGGTTCATTGGTTAATGTGCTCCCCCCGGATGTACAGCTTTAATTGCCCTTTCTCTGCCTGGGGGAGCGTGGGGAGAATGCCCCACTTCTCAGGCGGTGCTAGCCCCTGCTCTGCAGAGTCATTCCTAGTCTCTCTCACCCAGTGCCTTGGAACAGCCCCACACCAGACTGTCCCTAGCTCAGTGGTCTGTGTACACGCCTGAGCGATGGGTGGGGGCCCCTAGTTCAAATCATTTCTCTCCCTCTGGCAGCAAGGGGAGAATTGAATCAGCTGGAAGTGACACGGTGGGGAGTTCCTCTCCTCTCTTTTGTGGGGTGCAAGGCAGATACCTAACTATGGGGTGGGTGGTTTAGCCCCCCTTGCTCCCCGACATCTTCTATGGGCTAGCTTAGGCAGCTGCCCATCAAGTGTGCTGGCTTTTGTGAATCAGATCTGCGGATACCTAGGTGTTGTATAGGGAGCCTAAGCACCCAGCTTGGGCTTTATGGATTGTTCCTGTGATTTTCTAGTAGCCTAAAAGTTAGGCACCATGAGGCTCAGCATTGCAATGTCTAGGTCCCTTTGTGGCTCCCACACTAAGTTCCCCTTCCTTGCTGGGGCTTTGTTTAACATCCCAGCTGAATGCTTTTCTTACAGGTCTGTTAACACCCCTAATCCCTTTCCTGTACTCTGGCCTACAAGCTCTTCACAACACACCCCCACCCTGAGAAATATCAATGTTAGTGCAGCTCATTGGGATCAGTGAATGTTTGCTTCAGTTGTTAAGCAGGTGATTACAGCAGAGGTATAGCGGCCTGGGCTCAGGCTCCCTGGTGGAAATCCAATAGTAAACATGCCACGTGAGACCTGCTCTTGACATTTGCAAACAAGCACCATCTGTTTCTCCCTGTAAGACTCTTAGCCATCTAATAAAGGCAAAGCGATGCATGAAAGTTGGAGCGAGGTGAAAAAGAGTCTGAGATTAAAGGTCTGAGTGTGAAGTGAGATGCTGGGGAGTGTCTCTCTCTCTCTCTGTGTGTGTAAATCCCTTTCCCTAAAAGCACACTCTCATCGAGGGGAGAAAGAAAAATTATGCTGGAGATGGGAATGAAACAAAACCTCACCAAACTTTTGAGACTTTGGACACAGAACCCACTGGTGTAAAATATATACAACTAGATCGTAGAATCATAGAATATTAGAAGCGAAAGGGACGTCGAGAGGTCATCAAGTCCAGTCCCCTGCCCTCATGGCAGGACCAAGCACCATCTGTGTTATCCCCGATAGATGTCTGTCCAACCCACTCTTAAATATCTCCAGTGATTGCGATTCCACAACTTCTCTAAGCCATTTATTCCAGTGCTTAGCCACTCTGACAGCTAGGAAGTTTTTCCCAATGTCCAACCTAAATCTCCCTTGCTGAAATTTAAGCCCATTGCTTCTTGTCTTATCATCAGAGGCCAAGGAGATCAATTTTTCTCCTCCTTGTAACATCCTTTAGGTACTTGAAAACTACTATCATGTCCCCTCTCTGATGAAAACCTCACACTCTACCCTGAATGAGGGGTAGCATGCAGCTGCACTGGACCAAAAGCAGACCAGAGGATGAATTTTGACTCAGTCACAATTCCTCCCTCACTTCCCCTACGGCTCTGGATAGAGTTACTGCACCCTCACTAAGTTCATGCTCAGCAAGCAAGTGGGAGTTTCTGGTGAGCAGCACCCTTATCCTCTTGCAACCAGAGCAAGGCCCTGCAGGGACATGAGGGTGAAGCCTTGTTTCCTTCCAAGGCCAAGTAAGCTGTAGCAGTAACAGGTGTGATCAGAGCAAAGCTCAGCCAGTTCTGGGTAGTCTGTCACTCTTCCTGCACTCCCAAATGATCGTAGCTTAGCTCCATTATAGAGCATTCAAAGCCTGACTAGGTCTTTCCCATTACATGTTGTAAAAGAGTCTGAATCACTATCTCACTTCTCCAGGGCAAGAAGAAAACACCCTGAGCTGTCTATCCGAGTGAGGGGTTTGATTGTGCTGCCTGTGACCGTGGGCTTTGGTAAAACCAGCAGCAATAGCAGAGTCCCCAGTAGGGTCCTTGGAGTATCTGAGACTTCTCCCTTTTTAGGGCAAAATCGGATTGGGGTAAATTGTTTGGTTTTGATATTTCTATTTTAGTATTTTCCTTTCCTCCGCCCCCTTTGTTGTTTTGTTAGTTGGGGTTTATGAGGTAGCAGGAGATGCCAGTTCTGTGTGTGTCATGCTGAGCGTAGAAAGACTTTGCCAAAGAAAAAGGTTTGGCAGGGTTTCTTGCAGATGACCCGCCTCTGGCTTTGCTGCTCTCCTCCGGGAGTGTGTACCGTACTTGGATCCCTTTTACAGAGAAAGCTTTGTGCCCAGCTCTTACACGTACCAGCCCCAGCTTAGCTCTCTGCGTTGTCCCTGGGGAGTGGGGGTGTGCACCCATCAGGATGGCTCATAGCGTGAAATTCAGTCCTTGATGGAGCAGAGGCTTGATCTGTGAATTGCTTTGAAAATTAAGGCCAACATCTTAAACTGGCATCAGCAGCTGACTGGAGGGACTTGAGCACAAGTGTAATGTGTTCAGGGCAGCCTAAGGGAGAAGGTGAGCAGCCAAGTCCTATATCAGCTAAAGCAGGGCTACTCAACTTTGGAAGCCCCAAGGGCTACAATGATACTTACAGAAACATGCTGAGGGCCTCAACTTAAGTGTGGGTGCATATATATGCAATCATATATGCGAATGTACATGCGAATATATGCAAATAGCTTCTTTCACGCTGACGAGCATGAATACAAAGACAAAGGCAAGACTATACAACACGCAGGCCCCATTTAAGTCTGTTCTGCTGATATTAATAAAATGCAACATTTACCCGATTTTCACCCATTGCCAGCACATTTAATGAGCAAGGACAGTCCAAAAATTGAACTATTGAAATGCATATTAACGGAAGGCCATTATGTGGACAACTTTTTTGTTTTGGCTCCCACCCGTGGGCCATGCGTCGAGCCCCGCCTAAGCCCAAACCGCACTGCGAGTCAGAAACAAACAGGGCACGTGTTGAATAGCCCTGGGCTAGAGCCTGCACGTCAGATTCAGATACAGCAATTTATGCTAATCCAGTCCAATGTGTCTAGGTCCTCATTAGAGAGCAAAGGATGAAGTTTCCTGGCAAGCTGTAAGTAAAACAAGGTACAGTAAACTTCCGATAACCCGACACCTTTAGGACCCAGGGGGTGCCGGATTATCAGATTTGCCAGACTATCGGATGGGGGGGCTATGAGAGGTCTGGGGTGGGGTGGGGGGAATGCCACCCCAGAAACCTCATAGCCCCCCCTTCCGATAGTCCGGCTCTGCCCCAGGAGTCCCTGATTCAGCCGCTGCTGGTCAGTTTCAGCAGCGTCTGAATCGGGGACGCCTGCAGCAGAGCAGCTGGAGTGCTGCCGGGTTGATCCAGTAGCGCCGACCCTTGGCACAGCGAGACCAACCCGGCAGCATGCCAGCTGCTCTTGGGGACGCCTGGAGCAGAGCAGCTGGGGTGCTGCCGGGTTGGTCCCGCAGCACCACTCCTCGGCGCTGTGGGACCAACCCGGCAACCCCCTAGCTGCTCTGCCCCAGGTGTCCCCAAGTCAGCTGCTGCTGAAACTGATCAGTGGCTGACTCCAGGAAGCCCCAAGCAGAGTTGCTCTGCCTGGGGCTTCCTGGAGTCAGCCGCTGATCAGTTTCAGCAGCGGCTGAATCGGGGACAGCTGGGGTGCTGCCGGGTTGGGTCCCGCAGCCCGAAGGGGCAGCGCTACGGGACCTACCTGGCAGCACTCCAGCTGCTCTGCCCCCGGCTTCCCTGATTCAGCCTCTGGTCAGTTTTAGCAGCGGCTGAATCGGGGAAGCTGGGGGTAGAGCAGCTCCAGTGGCCCGGCTGCCCGGAGCACTTCCAGGTTCCTGATGGTGCCGGACTATCAGGAGAGCCGGACCATCAGATGCCGGACCATCGGAGTTTTACTGTATTTTAGATACTCAGGCAACTGGGCAATCCACGCTTAGAGAAGGACCAGTCAGGACCCTCAGTCTTTGTATCACTTCTGCATGCAGGTGGTATGCCTGTGACAGAAGATGGGGCTGTCTTGCAAGGGTCTTCAGAGCATTTCCTCTTTCCACCAGCATCACCCTCGTCTTTCCTGGGTTCTGCATGAGCCAGCTTAACAATAGAAGCAGCCTGATTTTCCCAGCCCCCATTCTCTCAAAACCACCCATTGAAAGCACGAATCCATGTGGCGGCTCCACATCACTGAAAATTAGGACATTTATTTAGGTGTCTAAATATGGATGTAGAGGCCTAACCCGAAGCAACCACGTTTGAAAATTTTGGCCTAAAACAAACCCCCGCACTGACTGCCCAAGTGTCTCGCTTCCCCTTAGCCTCATGGTGTGCTGCCCTTCCTTCTCAGTAACAGATTCCTTTAAAAGTGCAATGCCAAGTTGTTCCCCCCAAAGGAAAGAACAGGGTATCTTTCAGCCCTAGCTACCGTCAGGGCACATTTGTCTCAAGCCACGTCCCACAGGTCTGCTGCAAACAGCAGCAGTTTCCTAGCCACAGATAAGGGAAAAACACTCTCCCATTATACAAGGGTATGGCAAAATCCATTCTGCAGTGTTGGTTTGGCCTCCTGCCAGGGCTCTATATGTGGGATATGGCACAGAGAGAAGCTCTCAAAAGGCTCAGAGATATAAAGGGTCTTCCCGACGCGTTTAACCCTGTAGCCTTCGAAATACTCCTGTCACAGTGCTAAAGGATTGCTCCTAGGCAAGGACCGGAGTGACTTAGACACATTGGAGGATTGGGCCACAAGAAATCTGATGAGGTTCAACAAGGACAAGTGTAGAGTTCTGCACTTGGGACAGAAGAATCCCAAGCATAGTTACAAGCTGGGGACCAACCAGCTAAGTAGTAGTTCTGCAGAAAAGGACCTGGGGGTTACAGTGGATGAGAAGCTGGATATGAGTCAACAGTGTGCCCTTGTAGCCAAGAAGGCTAATGGCATATTAGGTTGCATTAAGAGGAGCATTGCCAGCAGATCCAGAGATGTCATTATTCCCCTTTATTCGGCATTGGTGAGGCTACATCTGGAGTATTGTGTTCAGTTCTGCCCCCCCCCCCCCACTACAAAAAGGATGTGGACACATTGGAGAGGGTCCAGCGGAGGGCAACCAAAATGATTACGGGGCTGGAGTGCATGACTTATGAGGAGAGGCTGAGGGAGTTGGGACTGTTTAGTCTGGAGAAGCGAAGAGTGAGGGGGGATATGATAGCATCCTTCAACTTCCTGAAGGGAGGTTCCAAGGAGGATGGAGAGAGGCTGTTCTCAGTAGTGACAGATGGCAGAAGAAGGAGCAATGGTCTCAAGTTGTGGTGGGAGAGGTCCAGGTTGGATATTAGGAAAAAGTATTTCACTAGGAGGGTGGTGAAGCACTGGAATGGGTTACCTAGGGAAGTAGTGGAGTCTCCATCCCTAGAGGTGTTTAAGTCCCGGCTTGACAAAGCCCTGGCTGGGTTGATTTAGATGGGATTGGTCCTGCCTAGAGCAGGGGGCTGGACTTGATGACCTTCTGATGTCTCTTCCAGTTCTATGATAAGGGGATGGTTTGAGAACATGATCTTGGTAACTAATTGACCATTCATTATCAGTGGGAAATAGGTCAATGGAGGGATGATAGGAGTTACTATAAAGAACTTTCTGGGTGTCTGGCTGGTGAGTCTTGCCCACATGCGCAGGATTTAGCTGATCGCCATATTTGGGGTCGGGAAGGAATTTTCCTCCAGGGTAGATTGGCAGAGGCCCTGGAGGTTTTTTGCCTTCCTCTGTAGCATGGGGCACAGATCACAGCTGGAGGATTCTCTGCATCTTGGGGCCTTCAAAGTATTTGAAGGCTTCAATATCTGAGACATAGATGAGAGGATTATTCTAAGAGGGGTGGGTGAGATTCTGTGGCCTGCATTGTGCAGGGGGTCAGACTAGATGATCATAATGGTCCCTTCTGACCTTAAAGTCTATGAGTCTATGAGATATAGGGTTCGGTCTAAAGGGAAAAGTATGAAGAAGTGAGAGTACTGCAGGGGAATTAATGAGTGCATTGTGCAGCCTATAAGTTACTGCTGCCTAGTAGCAAAAAAAAAAAAAAAAAAAAAAAAAAGGCCAAAGGAGGCGGTATCGCTCTGCAGTCCATTGGCATGATGATGACTGCAGTTAAGGCTAAGTCTACACTGGCACTTTACAGCACTGTTACTTTCTGGCTCTGGGGTGTGAACAAAAACCACACACTCCCCCTCCAAGTGCAAGTGCAGAAAGTTACAGCGCTGTTAGCTACTCCCCTCAGGGCACGGAGAGAGCTTGCTTCTAGCGCTCCTCCTTTGGCCATACTTTCAATTTAATGTGCTGCTGCCGCTTCACCTTAAACTTGTTGACAAAGCCTGAGCTGCTATTTCCTCTGATTTGCACTTTGTCTGCCCACATCAAGCCCTAGCTTCTTTTCTAGATAAGTTGGCTCAATTTTTTTTCTCAGAGGCACATAGCTCTGTGTGTTTTTTTTTTAAAGTAAGAGAACTGAAATGGGAAGGTACTTGACACTTAGTACCACTCAGCCAAAGGTCATCTTAAGGCACACAATTCTAGCTATGTAAAAAACTATTCACAATTAGCTACATAAAAAAAAGTAGCTGGAGTCGATGTATCTTAATTCGAGCTTCAGCGCCATCCTCACAGTGGGAGGTTCATGGAGAAATGCTCCCATCAACTTCCCTTATGCCTCGCAAAGAGTTGGAGTTCTGGCATTGACAAGGATGCCCTCAGCATTCAGTTTAGCGGGTCTTTACTAAACTGCCGCAGCATCAACCTTCTCCATAGTCTAGACTTGGCCAGTAACTTTGCTTGTGCCCACTTGTAAATCTGATGTGGGCTCACAATTTCGCTGCATAGCAGCAAAACTGTTGCTAACTCTCATGATTTTATTACAAGTCTAACAATATTTGGTGTGTTCATCCAAGCCCGAGCTCCGGGAGTCATGTGATTAGGTGAGCCTTTCAGCTGTCATGTTAAAAAAAAGTAGATTGCTGGTCCTCACAGTTGTGGAGAGATGCTGGACAATGTGAATACCGTATATTCCGGCGTACAAGACGACCTCTGAAGTTAAAAAACATCCCCCAAAAATCGGGGGTTGTCTTGTACGCCGGATGCCCCGCCGCCGGAGCCCCTCCGCGGCTTTGAAAGCCTCGGGGGAAGCCGGCGGGGGGGCATCCCAGGCGCGCATGGGCTGCCCGCCCGCCGGAGCCCCTCCGCGGCTTTGAAAGCCTCGGGGGAAGCCGGCGGCGGGGCATCCCAGACGCGCATGGGCTGCCCCCCCTCTGGAGCCCCTCCGCGGGGCTCCGGAGGGGGGGCAGCCCATGCGCGTCTGGGATGCCCCGCCGCCGGCTTCCCCCGAGGCTTTCAAAGCCGCGGAGGGGCTCCGGCGGGCGGGCAGCCCATGCGCGCCTGGGATGCCCCCCCGCCGGCTTCCCCCGAGGCTTTCAAAGCCGCGGAGGGGCTCCGGCGGGTGGGCAGCCCATGCGCGCCTGGGATGCCCCCCCGCCGGCTTCCCCCGAGGCTTTCAAAGCCGCGGAGGGGCTCCGGCGGGCGGGCAGCCCATGCGCGCCTGGGATGCCCCGCCGCCGGCTTCCCCCGAGGCTTTCAAAGCCGCGGAGGGGCTCCGGCGGGCGGGCAGCCCATGCGCGCCTGGGATGCCCCCCCGCCGGCTTCCCCCGAGGCTTTCAAAGCCGCGGAGGGGCTCCGGCGGGCGGGCAGCCCATGCGCGCCTGGGATGCCCCGCCGCCGGCTTCCCCCGAGGCTTTCAAAGCCGCGGAGGGGCTCCGGCGGGCGGGCAGCCCATGCGCGCCTGGGATGCCCCCCCGCCGGCTTCCCCCGAGGCTTTCAAAGCCGCGGAGGGGCTCCGGCGGGCGGGCAGCCCATGCGCGCCTGGGATGCCCCCCCGCCGGCTTCCCCCGAGGCTTTCAAAGCCGCGGAGGGGCTCCGGCGGGCGGGCAGCCCATGCGCGCCTGGGATGCCCCCCCGCCGGCTTCCCCCGAGGCTTTCAAAGCCGCGGAGGGGCTCCGGCGGGCGGGCAGCCCATGCGCGCCTGGGATGCCCCCCCGCCGGCTTCCCCCGAGGCTTTCAAAGCCGCGGAGGGGCTCCGGCGGGGGGGAGCCCAGGCGCTCCTGGCGGCTTTGCTCCCGGTGCCTCTGGTCTGCTGGGGACCATCTCCAGCAGACCAGGGACACCGGGAGCAAAGGAGGCGGAAGGGCGCTGGGGTATAAGATGAAACCCTATCTTTTAATTAAAAAGATAAGGGGTCGTCTTATACGCCCAGTCGCCCTATACGCCGGAAAATACGGTAATAAAGGATATAACAGCAGAGGGAAAATCAAAAGAAACCAAAATGTATTAGCTTGAAAAGGTCAAGACTTTTTAGGATCAGACATGATTTTTTAACCTTTGGGCGTTGGCAACACTGTACAACTATTCCTCACAACTATCCTTCATTTTGAGAGACATTTTTGTCCCCTGCAACGCCCTATGTTCTACACTCCTTAGTCTCCTTTGCTTTTATTGTTGAAAATGATTTACATTTGACAAATAGACGCCTGAAATGGAAGATACAGACAGGTATTAAGGAAGGGAGCCAGCGGCCTTTAACAATGCTGCATGAAAAATATGTTATGGTCCCTTATTCTGGGTCTTTGTCACACTACGCAGCTCATATTCAGGTATAGCAAACTGAATGATGCAGCAACAACCATGTACTCCCTGCTGCTGTGTGCCATACAAGCATGTGCAGAGCTGTAGGCCAGGTTGAGTGGCGTGTGCTCTTCCTCTCATGTTTGACTCTTCCGGATGTCAGTGTAGCACCTTTCATAATCAGTTAATTAATATAAGGCATTTAAAACAGTTCTAAAAGTCTGCTACAGTGATCACATTCTGCTTCACACTGACTGGGTACTATTTGGGTTTCCTTGCTTCTGTTCTGCCTTCTCTATGCTCCCCAAGATTAGATTCTGTCATTACAGGCTCCTATTGAATTAATTCTCCCCAGTATTGCAACACCTGGTTTGAGAAACAAGCATCCCAGATAGGCAGGTAATGGTGATTTGTTGGTTTCAGCCTAATACACCGGAGAAAGTGTGCATAAACAGCTCAGTCTTACTGGAAGCTCATCCCTCTCATGCTGCGAAGGTGATGTCAACTCAGGATACTGGCTGCATTAACATTAGTTCTACAAGCAAAGGTACATTGAAGCTTTTCAAATTCACACTTCTGGGCCCACAATGTACTATAATTTGTTAAGCACTAGCAGGGTGTTTGGTGCTGCACAAGATGCAAAAGGAATGCAGGTTCTGGTTAGTAACTCTTACAATCTAACAGCTAGAAATAGAAAAGGCAGAGTCCAAAGACAGGAATAAAGGGTGGGGAAGGAGGAAAGGGAGTGCTCTCCTACGCTCCTTCCCTTCTCGTCAGGGGCGGCCCTAGACTAGCTGCCAGCAACTGGTGCCCTAGGCGAACCATGCAATCGCCCCCCCCCCCAACCCCAACCCCAACCCCAAGGGCAGATATTGACTGAGAGTTTTGGTTTTGTGCTGGGGAGAGGGGGGCTGGGGATGGAGTTCTGTGGCTGGGAGCCAGGGGGGCTGGGGGCCGGGGGGCTGGGGATGGAGTTCGGGGGCTGGGGGCCGGGGAGAGGGAACAGGGTGCCAGTCGGGAGAGAGAGTCCCCTGCACCCACCTCCTCCCAAGATCCCCCCCTTGAGAGAAGCCGGCATGCGCCTCTCCCAGGGAGACCCCCCCCCGCGGGGCAGGGGAAACCCCCACATTCCTCCTTCCCTGGGGCCAACCCCCCCTCCCGCGGCACAGGGGAACCCCCCCTCCCGCGTTCCTCCTACCCCGGGGTGACCCCCCCTCCTGCAGCACAGGAGAACCCCCCCCACGCACCGCCTCTCCCAGGATTTACCCCCCTCCTGGCCTCAGGGAAGCCGTGCTCCAGGTAAGGCACCGGAAGGGGAAGGGGAAATAGAAGTGGCAAGGTGTTTAGAATTTGGCGCCCCATGCAACTTAGTGCCCGAGGCGGCTGCCTAGTTTGCCTATAGCCACGGGCCGCCCCTGCTGCCCATGGCCTGTTCCCCTAGAATTCAACACATGAATTTGTTATGTAGCTTTTCAAAATTTCCCTGTCTTCTATCTTGGCAGAATAGTAGGAGAATCTGTTTGGAGCCAGCCGTTGTTCTCCCTTTGCTATCAGGAGCACTTGTTCTTGGGTGACAGGAGGCCCTCCTTACATTAAGCTGCTGTGTGCTGTCTTTGTGAAATGTGCTTTAAAATGCTGCTCCAGATTTAGATACAAATTGTTCATTCATGCCCCCTTTTTTGGACTTGGCACCATTTCCTGTCTCCTGTGCCCTGGTGGCAAGGGCTACGGCATGGTTCATAACATCTGAAATAGGGTGGTGCACACCAGTGACGCCTACATTGACTGGAACGGCCACATTTTGCTGATTTTGTGTAAAATTTGCATGAATATTGGCCTGTACTTGGTGTAGGTCTGTTCTGAAGCTGGTCCCTAGCCTAGGGATATCTTATTCTGCTCACCATGCTGAGAGTGGTACATTCTAGGGGGATGAGAACATGGCCGGCAGCCAGAAACTCCTCCCTAACTTCTCTTGTTGGTAGATCCCGGTGAGTGTGGGCTCCAGGGTGGGGTTGAAGATGAGACCTTTGGGTGTAGGAGGAGGCTTTGGCTTTGTGAGGGGTCATGGCTGCGGTAGGAGGCACTTACCTTGAGCAGCTGCCAGTCAGTGCTGCAATGGGGGTGCCGAGGCAGGCTTCCGGCCTGACCTGGCACCACAGACCATGCTGCACCCCAGAAGCAGTCAGTAGCAGGATCCTAGCCAATGGGAGTGTGGAGCTAGTGCTTGGGGCATGGGCAGGGGCAGGGGCAGGGGCAGTGCGCGGAGCCCTGTATGTTCTTCCTCCCCACCCCATCTAGGAGCCAGGCCTGCTGCCAGCCACTTGGGGGTGCAGTGCAGTCTGCAGTGCCAGGATAGGCAGGTAGCCTGGCTTAGCTGCCCCACTGGTCACCTGATCCCGCTGCAGCAATAAGACCCAGTGCCTGACATTCCATGACCCAGGACTGAGTCATGACCCGTAGTTTGAAAACCATTGGTCTAGTGATTAGGAAGCTATGCAGGGTCCTAGGAAATTCATGTTCAAGTTTCTCTTCTGCCACAGAATTCCTGTGTGATCTCGGGCAAGTCACTTAGTCTCTCAGCCTTAGTTTCCCTTTCTGTAAAGTGGGGATAATAATCCTTAATGTGCAGGCCTATAGGAAAGATAAATATATCAACGGTTGTGCTGAAGTACTCCAGTGATGTCGTAATAGTGGATAGGAAAGCTCCTGAAAAAGAGAATCACCTCTGGGTTGCTGATGGTGGAAGCCAAATGGCTGAAAGCTCCCAGAAGAGGGGTAAAGTGCCTTCAAGCCCTTCTCTGCCAGACCTAGAGCTGTCTGGTACAGCTAACAAAGTACAGCCCCTCCCTGCATGCGTGGGAGTTAATCTGGCCTTTTGTTTTCAGTGCTTTGAAGATGAAAAATACCGCATTGGTTGAGTACATGCTATTTAGCCTCGAAACAAATAACTGAACTGGATTTGATTTGTACCTGAACCTGCTTCCGTGTCACAAACAGACTGTCCACTGAACCCTGGGAGCTTTATTCTGCTTACCCGTATCCTGGTGTAAATCAGGAATAACACCACTGAGGTTATGGACACTGTACTGGTGTAAAGGATAAAAGAATCAGAGTTTCCTGGTTTATTGCACTGCAGGTTGAACCTCTCTAATCCAGAACTCTCTCATCCAGAAACATCTGTGGTCCGGAATGAATCTAGTTAGCTGGATGTCCACTTTTCATGGGCATGGCCAAGTTTCCCACAGTCCCATAAAGTTTGTTTATAGCCACCAGTCCTGGCTCTCAGTGTTCTGTGCTGTTTTTTAGCTCTAATATACCCCTAAATGTCTTCTAACAGCAAGCAATGCATATGTTGGTAATGCTGCGAGACAATATTGGCCTCCTGTAGTCCAGAAAATTCTCTTGTTTGGAACTGGTGAGGTCCTGTGGGTGCCAGACTAGAGAGGTTCAACCTATACTAGACTAGGAAATTAGTCTCGATAGCTTAACGTTGCTGGCACTTCGCAAAATGAAATGGTATCTTCATAATACTACAGTATATGGAAATATCTAACTCATAAATATTTATCACAGCTTTGCTATTCAGTGGTCTGTTAAATAAATATTGCTTTTAGTTTGCTTTTCTCATCAAGAAGTTTAGCTTTTATACAAATTATATGACATGGCTTACCTGTTTCAGGCTTGGTATTGAATCATTTTTATTAACATTTTTGGCATCCAGTGATTCCATAAAAAGTAAATAAATCACCGCTGTAGTATAGAGTATGATTTATTATTAATTATAATCACTGTTACTACAATTCTTCTCTCTGATTAAGTGGGGATGTCAAAAGGCTCCAGTATGAATTTATCCAGTTCTCATTGATTGGAAGGCTAGTGGAGGTAACACAACCTTTTAAAGGGTAGCGAGCATGACATTTTTTGTTTGTTTATATTGCTTTTTACTGGTGTTTAAAGGGCAAAAATAAGGAGACGGGTCAAAGCTTGCTTGTCTTGTTCATGTTAGTTGGGCTATTGATAATTAACTCATGCAAGTTATAAGAGCCTAGTGCACCATTTGCAAAATCAAATCAAATCAAATTTCTCATCAATAAGTGCAGAAGTTGAAATACAAGTAAAGTAACTATTTACTAATGAGGCCTACATGTTGCAGAAATCTATGTTTCTTTCCACCTGAGAGTAAATGAATAATGGGAAACTGCATATTAAACAGGATTGAGAGCTGTACTGCAGAGAGCTGTACATGGCCCCTCCACATGCAGTAATGATATGGTACAGGAACGAGCATGAGATTAAAGGGGCACAGTCAGTATGGGCTCCGGTTTTGCATCTACAGGGAGCAGAATCAGAACCGCAGATTAAAAGGGGAACCTGTTATTTGTTAAGCCCCATGCAAGTGACACACTGTGTGCGGCTCTATCATCTTCATTAAATACAGTGAACAATTACAGATAAAAGCTGAAAGTGTTTTACTAACAGCCAGGCAAATGCTTTGGGAGAAGGATGGGGACTGAATTTTGATAATAAGAGGCTTTCGGGCTGCTGGGAAAGATGCAGCCACTGCTACCTTTATGGAGGCTCCTGTGAAGCCTCTGGGCTTACAATAGGCCCCTGTTCATAAAGCATCTCCGCCAACTGCAGCTATTTTTTGGGATGGCAATTAATTATTCCTGTGAAACAGATGACAACGGTGAGGAGTATCATTAGTGCCATGGTCCCCTGCTTTACAGTGGAGAAATAATAACTCCCCGGGTCACGTGTGAAATTAGCTCCCGCTGTTGCTCTTTTTTCTCCTTTGCTGCGTAAAGCACCTTCTGTCACAAAAGAGATTTCATTCGACTTGTCCCTACTGACTGACGCAATTCAGACGTGTCTGTTGCAGCCCAGCACGCAACCTGCCCACCCACATAGATATGGTCAATCCTGGTCTGGCTGGAATGTATTCAGAGAATTTCACAGGCTGTGAGAATGTGCACACACGATGCTTACTCACATTGTTCGTAGAGTCGATACGGGGAAGCAAGGATTAAAATAAGGACACATTTTGGAACGAAGATGAACTAGGCGAGACCTTTGAAAGGCTTTAGTATGCCAAGAAATTCAGTGCCAGGAAGCCTTCATTAATGCCTGCTTAAGGTTCCTACTGTAATTCTAATGAGGACATAGTGTATTTATATTTGAAGGCATCCTGGTTAATGCCACATAGCACATGATGATACTACAGAATACTAGCTATGCACCAGAGATGAGTTATGATAATATCACTTTCTTTGAACAGCCTGGGTACGTCTCCACAGTGATAAAAGAGCCATTGCTTGGCTGTGGCAGGCCCAGTCCGCTGATTCAGATTCGGGTTGCATGGCTCTACACACTGCAGTGTAGATAATCAGGCGTGGGCTGGAACCTACCTCTGATGCCCCAAGAGGGAGAGGGTCTCTGAGCCCAGGTTCCAACCTGGACTCAGAATGACTACCTGCAATTTTTAGCCCAGAGCCACAGCCCTGTGAACCCGAGTAAGCATGAGCTCTTAGTCTCAAGACTGCAGGTCTTTTAATCACCATGTAGAGGTGCCCCCAATGTCTGTGAATGTACACTGTTACTTTCAGCAGAGCATTCACATAGTCTTTGCCAGGGATGTCCTGTGTGCCTCCTAGAAAGGGATAGAGTGAGTCCCTCAACTGGAATAAATCAGAGCAGCTGATTTACTCCAGCTGAGGACCTATCCCATGAGTTTTCTCTATATTAAATGTGTGTTTTTAACACATCTAAAGTATGGAAACAAAACCACTTATTTAAAATACCAAACCTAAACAAACCACCAACCAGAGGTTGCTAAAAATCACATTCCCCCCCCCCCCCCCAAGCAAAAACCTGATGGCTATGAACCTTAGCTGTGTAAACTGGTGTAGTTTCACTGACTTTTGACGTTGTATGGCCAGAAGGTCACTTCTGGAAGTGAACAGTGAAATTGAATTTCATTGATCAGGGCTCTCCAATGAGACTGCAGTGTCGCCAGTTACCACACAGCCAAAGGGAGTAGGCGGAACTCAACTAGCACATGTTCCATGGGAGAAAGATGGTCTCTCAATGGATTTATTATACACAACATCGGCTCCTTGAACTGAACTTGCACATACACATAAACACAGCTCCAGTGTATGGATTCATACATATATTTATATATGCGTAGTTATACAGGAGGCTATGAACATGCTAACTGGCTGGGATTTAATCAAACCAAAACCCCAGATCTGTCCCACTCCCCTGCTTTTTGTCTGTTTTGTCTGTTTAGACTGTAAGTGCTTCAGGGAAAGGACTATCTTTTACGATGGGTATGGACAATGGCTGGCTTCACAGTGCCCCCAACTTGCTTGAAGTCTGTAGCCACGGCAGTAATAATGCTAATCTATTGGCCCTCTATCCCTCCTTTCCCATTCAGTGCTATAACCCCACAAACAGTAGGGAAAGTTGGCTTCAGATCAGAATTCTAGGACCTGGACCTACATCTCCCCTTAATGAACACCCTCCCCCCCCCCCCCCATGGACATTGATTTCTTGGGAGACACTTTCCAGCTATTTATACTGTACTTCTTGACCTGTGGGTTAATAGGATTCAGATTCTTGCATTATCGCTCTTAGGAAAAGCTCTTAA
This sequence comes from Pelodiscus sinensis, assembly GCF_049634645.1. Taxonomy (NCBI): domain Eukaryota; kingdom Metazoa; phylum Chordata; order Testudines; family Trionychidae; genus Pelodiscus; species Pelodiscus sinensis. Next base: position 58,787,695 of record NC_134718.1, read on the forward strand.
TGTTTTGCTAATCTGCAGGTAAACAGTCCCAAAGGCAGAGATCTGTCTGCACTGATGTCACGCAAGTGCATCAGTACCCTCCTGGCGCGTGCTGTCTTTGAGTCCCTCTAATTGCTCTCACGTCGCCAGTCACATCAGGTTATGTGATGTGACGGCTGGGAGACTTGAATGCCAGAAGGCAGAGCTTCCATAATCCCTGAAAATTCCCCAACACCTAAGCCCCTCCTGCATGGGTGGCATGGCTTTCCTGGCCTACCATGGACAGCTTTGGCTGATAAATACAGCATCGGCAGCTGGGGTAGGTTTCAAAGTTCAGAGAGCTCCAAACACATTGCTTGTCTGTGACCTCTAAGAGTTCAGTCCAGTGAATGCTTTGCTATTCCTCAGCTGTTCGCTGGATCTCAGCATCCCAGACTGTCAGACACTTACGAGTTAAGTGAAAGCAATTTATTTCAGAATACAAACCACATCTAAACTCCTGAACAGTGCTGCAATGGAGCCATCTGACTCAAGAACATGCCTGAGAACTTGTCCCATAAAAGACTGTAGAGTATTACACTTCAGTGAAAAGCTAACTGATCCAGGACAACTCCATCTCTCCAGGAACCGCTCCCGAAGGATGATGGCACGGAGACGGTCTAATAGCATCAGCATGTGCACCTTACCCAGTATTCCAGAGTACCCGGGCTTCCAGGACATTAAGGTCAGTATGCAGCAAGTCTATTTTGCAGTGTACAATCGATCTTGTTAGGAAGCTGGCTATGTTTCTGTCACAGTTACTTCTGCACATCCTGGGCAGTTGATACTATATTGTATTCTGGGATACTATGGAAGTGCTGTACCTGCACAGTTTCCCCCACCACACACCTCTGACCCTCCAGTTAGCCATTTTTTAAAAGTAAGAATGAGGGGGAAAGATGTCACGTGCTTTTAAACATTCTCATTTGAGGCTTATTTAAAAAAATGTGATTTTTGCAGGCATCATTATTTTGATTGTTCTCAGCAAAAAGTGATGACTTATTAGCAGTCTGGGCACCACGTTTTAGATCTGGGCACCATATTTGAAGAAAGATGTGGAGAAATTGGAGAGGGTCTAGAGAAGAGCAACAAGAATGATTAAAGGTCTAGAAAACATGACCTGTGAGGGAAGACTGAAAGAATTTGAATTGTTTAGTTTAGAAAAAAGAAGACTTGAGAGGGACAGGATAGCAACTTTCAAGAACCTAAAAGGGTGTTACAAGGAGAAGAGGAAAAACATTCTCCTTAACCTCTGATGATAGAACAAGAAGCAATGGGCTTAAATTTCAGCACTGGAGGTTTAGGTTGGACATTAGGAAAACTTCCTGTCAGGGTAGTTTAGCAGTGGGATAAATTGCCTAGGGAGGTTGTGGAATATCCATCATTTGGATATTTAAGAGCAGGTTAAATAAACATCTATTGGGGATGATCTAGATGGTGGTTAGTCCTGCTATGAGGGCAGTGGACTGGACTTGATGACTTTTCAAGATCCCTTCTGGTTCTAGTATTTTATGATTCTATGGTTCTATGAAAAATCGGCTGATTTGCATAGGCTGCTAGCATTTCCCCGTGTTTCAGTTTGCATTAGATAATACTGAATACAATTTAACCAACAATATACAGTACATTGAGATGACACCAAATGGCAATAAGGCAGACAGTGTTGCAAAGAGATCCTTACAACAGGGAGTAATGTACTGACTTCTGTGCCCTTTTTGCACAGCTGTAAAATTGATTTAAATAATTTTTCTTCTAGACCACAGGGTTGTTGCAAAGCCTAAATCACAATCACAAAATACTGTGTCATGCCATCCTTAACTGAAAGGGTCATTCAACCTGTATAATGGTAACATTATTAATACTTCTGGATTATTTAAAAGCTGCAGCATTCCACAGTGCAACTCAGACCAGTGAAGGGTCTGTATCAACTCTTACTCTGTAATCGGGATGTCTTACTGTGCTTTGCTGTTATAGCTCCCATCTGGGCTCCTCACAAACAGCGTGCAGGTCACTCAGCTATAGTCCGGTCCAACAGCTCTGACTCCGACAGCCTGCCAACAGCCCACCAGCCACACTCTGGTGTCCATAAGCCTTGTTACTCTTCTCAGGGTGCCCCCAACATATTTCCAGGCTTGAATTTTCCCCCAAAATGTGTTTTGCACTATCTAGTCCCCACCAGATATATTAGGTTCTGTGCACTTCTAATGGGATCAATATACAGCAGTTACTCAAACAATTCACCATCCAGGATGAGATTTAATTAGATAAGAAAATACGTTTGCTTAACAATAAAGAGAGAGCTTTTAAGTGAGGCTTTAAAAATCAGAAATGGTTACAAGAAAAACAAAGACCGAATGCTTTCTAAACGTAACCAACTAGACTTGGTTCAAGGTGAAGTTCTTACCACTGTTTTCAGTACATTGTTGGCCAAACGCTCAGGTTACAAGCTGTTCCCAAAGCTCACAAAGGCTACATCTAGACTGGCATGATTTTCCGCAAATGCTTTTAATGGAAAAGGTTTCCGTTAAAAGCATTTGCAGAAAAGAGCGTCTAGATTGGCACGGATGCTTTTCCGCAAAAGCACTTTGTGCAAAAGGACTTTTGCCCGAACGGGAGCAGCATAGTATTTCTGCAAGAAGCACTTATTTCAGACAGTAGGAAGTCAGTGTTCTTGCAGAAATTCAAGTGGCCAGAGTAGACAGCTGGCAAGTTTTTGCGCAAAAGCAATTGCTTTTGCGGAAAAACTTGCCAGTCTAGACACAGCCAAGCTGTTTCTTTTGCTTCTTTAGGAGGAAAAGAGAGGTGGATAAGGAGAGAGGATTTGGATTGTTTAATAGTTCACTCACCCGCTGACATGTATTTTTCTGAGACTGATCCCTAGATAAAGTTCTTTGCGCCTGTGAGCAAAGAGGCACAGAGTCTGGTGCACGAGAGGTTTTATGCTGTTGCTTGCTAAATGGCAGATCTATTTACTTCTGCCTCCCTGTCTTGCCGAAGAGTGGCCATTTGATAGGTGATGGCCCATCAGCTTTGATGACACCTAACTAGAGGTATAACCTTGTCCTTTGCTTAAGAGCTGCTTGACCAGTTATGCCTAAACGGAACTACATGAGTTTGAACATAAGCCATCATCACTGGGGGCTAAGAGAGACCTCCTAACTTTTAATATAATGTTGCTACAGACATTCTACCATAACATTATTGACCAACAAGTTATTAGTTTTCAAATGATACTTTACAAGATATATTTTGTCCAAAGATTATTACAGTCACACATAGGCTGTGTCTAGACTGGCAAGTTTTTCCACAAAATCATCTGCTTTTGCGGAAAAACTTGCCAACTGTCTACACTGGCCGCTTGAATTTCCACAAAAGCACTGACGATCTCATGTAAGATTGTCAGTGCTTTTGCAGAAATACTATGCTGCTCCCGTTCGGGCAAAAGTCTTTTTCCGAAAAACTTTTGCGCAAAAGGGCCAGTGTAGACGGCAGAGATCTGTTTTCCACAAAAAAGCCCTGATCGCGAAAATGGCGATCGGGGCTTTTTTGCGGAAAAGCGCATCTAGATTGGCCATGGACGCTTTTCTGCAAAAAGTGCTTTTAACGGAAAACTTTTCCGTTAAAAGCATTTCCGGAAAATCATGCCAATCTAGACGTAGCCATAGGGTATGAATGCAGGATCCATTCCATCGCAAAAGACAAACTCATTAAAGAAACTGAAGAAAAATAAAGTTCTCCATTCAAGCCAAACTGCAAAGATATTTTCCAGGAAAAAAGTTCAACCAAACATTAGTTTGATTAATTAAAGGAGCTGGTGCATGCAAGGATGGCTGGTGGCAGTACATTAGCAATTGCAGAGCTGTAACTTTGGAAACCCACAATACAATAAATGAGTAAATGACACATTAAATGTTGGTGAAATCTCAGTTAATACTCTTAGAGGGAACTGGATTAGGGCCAAAGTCAATAGAAAGACTCCCACTGAAGGCAACAGGGGTTGGATCAGGCCCTTTGTTTGTCTATTCAGCAGCTCAGATAGCAAATTGTTTAGTTGCCAAGGTGATAGGCACCTTAGAAATACCTATGATAGGGATGGAAGAAAAAGCTCTAAGCACAACTGTGAGGCTATATAAAATAATAATAATTAGCATGGCCATTTTGGATCATGTAATTAAACTGCAACATGCAAACTGTAATTCTTGTTATAATAATTCTCAATTCATAGCTAAGCTAATTTCTGAAAAATAATATAGAAAATATTTCTTAGAAGAGGAATCCATTTTACTGCAGTCGTACAAATCTGCAGCAGCTAGAAGCTAAGGACAGATGAACAAGATAAAGCAGAAAGAGCTACAAGAATGTAAAGGGTAAAAAAAATCAGAAAATTAGGAAAGGATGTAATGAGTATCATTGATGGATAAAAATCACTAACAAAACTAAAGAATCCTTTTTTGTGTTTTTTTTCAACACATGTATTACTTTATAAAATATCCAACTTAAAAATAGTTGGTCAAGAGACAGGGAAGGGAAGGGTATGATAAAGAGAAAGGAAAAGGCTTACAGATAACCCAATCCTATTCAGAATATCCTTCACTCTTTCCCATTCAACCATGTGTTATTTAAAGGATTCATGTGGAACAGGTGTAGAGCAATATAAATAGCTTTTGATCCATTGTGCTTTTCAGAGGAAGCCAGTGACTGTGATTTCCAATGTCAGTTAGGAGATTTGGATGCTCAAATCCCATTAAAGGGGAATTGTGCATTTAAACACTAAGCAGTGGGCAGCACAGATGATCAGCACATCCACAGTTCAGGCAATAGACACTTTTTAGGTGTGGGCCTGAACCAAATTCTGGATCCAAACAACCCTGATCTTTAGGGACACCATCATCTCTGTTATAAGCTGAACCGAACCCCCAGTTCCAAGCACCCTTTGAACTTTGGAATCCTCAGGGTAGTTTAGATCAGGAGTTAAACTACATGATTTGGGCCCATCTGTGCTATATTATTTTATATTTATATTTCAATAATGTTCCCAGTCAGGATCACAGCTTCATTGTGCCAGTTGCTGTAGAAATAAGAAGAGGCAGACCCTGCCTGAAAAAGACAGTTCCAAATATTTAGCTTGCTGACATTTTGCAATGATTCTGTAAGCATGAAACGGAACACAATGCAGGTTTTAATTCAGGTTTTCTTTGCCTCTGTTTTGAACAGTTGTCAAGGAGCTATTCTAGAACTCCAGACTTCAGTATGGCTTTCCAGAATCGAGGAAGAAATAAAAATGGCCCAATACTAGGGGCTGAAAACCCTACAAATATAAAATCTTTGGGCCAAAACAGCATTCAGGTCCACAGTTTGGGCAACTCCCCAGGGAACTATGTTCTCAAAAGTCACCGCAAAACCAACAGTGGTTTCTATGACAAGAGTTTGCAAGAGTACTTCAACGAGCGGCTCATGGAGCTCAGGAACTATGAAACAAAGAAGTCTAATAGGCAGGCCAAAGGGTATCCTGATGAGAACAAGCAACCCAACAGCACCACCAGAGGCCTAAGGCGCAGAAGTAGCTGCAATGCTGTGATCCTGACAAATCACATGAAAGAGATTGAAGAATCCTGCAGTTTGGCACACCAGCCCAATGAACCAGCGCTAGAGTGTGATGACCAGAGGGAAACCCAGAGTGTCCTGGATTTTTGCAAGAGTGACTACTTGGATATTTTGACTATGAACATTAACGCTCCGTTAGAAATGTTTGTACGGAGGAAATGACATTGGAGGTGACAGCAGCCACTACCACAGCTGTGAGAAGCAAAAAGAATTACTATTGTTTGTTACTTTCCTGGCCAACGTATCTGTCTTATGTGTGAATATGTTTGTTTGTGGATAAAAGTGACATACTGTCTTATCTTTGTGCTTGATTTTGTAAGTCTTCACCATCAGTTACTGGCAGTAGGTGGCTTCAGTTGGAGAGGCTCAGCCCTCCCTCTCCCAAATCTATCAGCTCCCCATAGCTGGCAAGTCCCCATATTAGGCACTGCCAGGAGCAGGAAGGGAGCAGGAAGAGGGCCCCGCCTGTGCATGCGTGTGGCTGACATGTAATGCTTTGGTAGCTCCCATGAGAGCCAATGAGCTAGAGTGGGGAGCCTGCCTGGACCAGCCCTATGGGACAGCAGCTGTTGTTCCTCCCCACAGTGATACTCCCTTGCAGCCAGAGGGAGGGACCAGGGACCGTCAGAGACTGGGCCAAGCAAGCACCCCCCCACCCCAATTCAGACTCATGTCCCATTTGCGGGCCAGGGATCCTGTCTCCTGGATTATGGGCCTGCCCACGTCCTGCTCATGGCCCCGGGTGAGTGCTGGCGAGGGGGCCATGTCCTGCTTGGTCTATTAGCACCAGCCCCTTGTGGACAGTTCTCCATAGCTAGCTGAGGCTAGGGAGCACAGGGTGGGGGTCTCACGCAGGGAGGAGCACAAGGTTGGAGGCCCAGGCTTGCCAAGTTTGCAGTTGTGCCACCCATGGATGGGGCTCAGTCAGGGTGCAGCTCCACCAGGTCTGTCCTCCCCAGTGTGATAGCTTTGTCACTAAAGGAGAAAGCGGGGGAGGAATTCAAGTGGCGGGGGGGTGCTGATTCCCGCACGGCAGCTGAGGGCCCAGCCTCATGGGCTTATTTGGTTTTCTTGCCACCAGTTCACCTGCTCAATGGCAGGAGCTGGGTTCAGCCCCAAATCAGCGGTGAGCTCATGGTGGGACAGGGGCAGGCACCCCAGCAGAGCAGTGAACCAGTGGCCAACGTGGGGGGCGTGTCTTCAGAGCCGACTGGCTTCACCCTTCGTGCCATTGCCTTCCGGCATGCAGGGCCCACCCTTGGCACAAAGAAGTCAATTGACCCAGAAGCTGGCTCCCAGGGAGTGATGGGGAGGGGATGCTGCCCCCTTCTGCCCCCCCCCCCGCCCCGCCCCGCCTCTCCCAGGGCCTTCCCGCGCCTCTGCATCTAGCCAGGATCGAAACTTCACTCACAGCACTGACCCCTCCACTGGAAGGGAGGGGGCTCCTTTGCATGCCTACAGGTGCAGGGACGTGGCCACACTGCACACCCTGGAGAGCCCCTTCCCACACAGCTGGTTGTGTTACTGAACAGCCCCCCAATCCCTTTGGATCAATGCGATACAAAATAGCACTGGTCTACATATGCTCCATGTAGTACCTGGCTTTAAGTAGCAGTTTGGGGATTTAGGATAGTTAATATGTCAGGTGCCGTTTTGCTTTCTGCTTTAGTTTACAGCTTGTAGCGCTGTTATTTAATCCAAAGAAAAATATTAACCCTTTCTATTTACTTTGCTTGTCTGAAGTCCCTAAAACTGTTATTTACCAGTTATTTTATATTGTCTTCTTTTCTGTGCTGTAAATATTAGGGTGAAACATTTTGAAAAGATTTAGCCTTAATAGAATTTGCACTTTAAAGCCTTTTATTGTATCCTGTTGTTTATATCAGTCACTTATCCGTATAAAATCAGCAACAGTCAAATTTTTTGGCGATGCAAAATGTCAATAGCTTTGTCTATGATGCACTGAGCAAGCGGCATGTCCAAAGCACAGTAATCATTGCAGATCTACAATAAGTATTTCTGACTAGCGTGAAATACTGGCAATACATTTCTTACCACAATTTTGATCTGGCTCAGTGTTTCTGTGTTTGCATTTATCTTTTCAAAGTGGAATTGAATTTGCATGTAGCTGGTGGAATTAAATAACCAAGGGACCAAGCTGCAAATGTACTCTTGAGAAAAGAATAGCTTGTATCTCCTGCCCAAACTCCCTGCGCAGCAGTGTGCATGTATTTACATCAACTGAGCATTTCATATTATAAAATTGGGGGGAGGGACAAAGGAGGGAAATTGGCCTGGTTAAAAGGCTGGAGGGGGCAGTCTGGCTGAGAAGCTGGGGGGATAGTGATAGGGTTCCTTCCAGGTGGAAGAGATTGGAGGGGGAGGAGGATGGAGCAATTTCTTCCCACTTTATCATAATCCCAAATCTCTCTGCCCCTCCCCCAAGCAGCACTGCTTAATTCAGTTGCCCCAGTCAATAACCCTGCCCCCTCCCTGATACCCCCAATGATTCCTGTCCTGCCTCTGCCCCAGTCCCACCCCTCATATGCTAACGATTCCTTCCTCCTCCACACACCAATGAATCCTGCCCTTCATACACGAGAGTAGCCTTTCCCACACCCACATGACTCCCACCTTTCTTATCCCAGTGACCCCTGCACCAGGCTAGGTTTCCCTTTCTCCCACCCACACACCTCCTTGTCACACTGCTGCCTCTGTCCTGTAGCTCCCCAGGCAGTCGGTCAAGGTATTGCTCTGCTGCCTCACACCACTGCTAAAGCTGACAGGCCAGAGGAGGATAGGGGACAGTCCAGGCGGTTACTCCCCTACCTCCTGCCAGCACAGTGGGGAACAACCAGAGTCTATAGAGGGGCCAAAAGTCTCCTCTCAGCTCCTTGCCAGGCTTGGAGAAGGGCTGCCCAGTTGGTGCAAGTCTTACCCTTGAGGCTTGCTATCCTAGTTCCAGTCCCTCCTCCTCCCCCAGTCTCTCTTCCTGCCCCGTCACAGGTTTGATGCCCAGCCAATCCCAGTTCTATCACAATGCCTGGTCTCCAGTCTGTTTGGCCAAACAGCCCTAGGTCTTCCCTCCCAACTTCTGCTCTTAGCTCTTTCCCCTCCCTGCCCCTTAGTGCCCAGTCTTGGTCTCCCCTGTAGGGTTCTCATCTAACCTCAGTCCTTAGCTTTTTGTCCCAGTCTCTGCTCAGCCGGTCTCAGTATGTCCCTGGCACCCACATAGATGTTGGACCCATTGCTCCTCTCTCTCACAGTGGTTCCAGATAGTCCCAGTCTGATTTCATTGTTCCCCTCGTTGTCAAGTGGGTTCCAGGCCTTTCCCTTTACTGGCTCCCAGTCCCAGTTTTCTGGCCCAAATAGTCCTCAATGCCTTCTTGGCTTCCCACTCTGTTTCTTTGCCCATCGGTCCCAGTCTCCTGTCCAGTGCCAAGTCTCCTTGCACAGACTGTCACTGCCTCCTTCCGCCACCCCCGCTCCGCCTCAAATCCCAGACTCATCATTCTCCTTTTTTCCAAGCCTACTCCTTTTCCTTTCCTTTGTTTGGCTCTTCTCCCCACTGCATTGGAATGAGATCTCCTCCTCCATGTTACTGGCATGCTAGCCGAGGGACCTACACCAGCCATTACGGGAAAGCTTTGTACCTCTAGCCCTGGGCAGGTCAATGCGTGGTCATTCTGTCAGCTTTAGGAGCTACGATGGCTGGAATATACTTGGTGAAGATGGGCACTGCAATTTTCGCTATTAAGAGCAAAGAAGGCTTTGCTGCACATGTGTAAGCTATTATTTTTAAAGGATTATAACTTGGCTAAATGTTGGAGATTTTCATAGGCGCATCAAAAAGCACGTCCCTGGCACAATGCCTGTCCCTCACCAAATGTCAACTTTCTGTGCCAAAGCACGAAGATGGGCTAGAAAGGTTCAAAGAAAAATGCATCTGAATTTTTAACATGGGACCAATTACAGTAAAACTCCAATAGTCCGGCATCCAATAGTCCAGCACTCCTGATAGTCCGGCATCAAAATGGCAAGAGCCTAGTGAGTGAGCTTCTGCAAAAAATGAGTCACAAGGTAACAGCGGCAGCAGCTGAACTGAGCAAAAAGGGTAAAAAAAGGCTTAAAAAACTAAAACATTACAGTACTGTATACAGTATGTACAATAAAAAGGGTCAAGAACACTTTATATATAGTATATAGTGTATACAGTATATATATAACCAGCTTATAGTACCTCCTGATAGTCCGGCATATTTGATAATCCGGCACCACCTAGGTCCCATAGGTTCCGGATTATCGGAAGTCTACAGTACATGATTTTTGTCCTAGCCTCAACAGCGGAGCCATTTTGGACTGACATTTTCCAGCCTGTAATGTGGTTTCTACCCCTCAGAGATAGAAGGGGGGGGGGGGGTAACAGGTGTTCGCGAGATCAATTAGCATATCTGGATGGACTCAGGCCTCATAGGGAAACCTAGCAGGGAAGGGCTGGAGAGTGTTACAAAGGACATTAGGAGCAAAAGGGGGTAGTAGCAGGAGGTTCTGCAGTCACTCTTCTGGTCGTGACAGGTCCTGTAAGGAACAGGTGGGTGCTGGTAAGGTGAGGAGAAAACCTGGGGAAGGCTAAGTAGGTGGAAGTCCACAATGGTATCAATAAGGCGTATGGTGGAGAGAATCTTCATAGCTTCTCCTAGGGATTCCTGTACTGGAAGGAAACCAGTGAAGTGGCTTACTAGCCACCTGTAAAGTGGTATGAAGACTGTGAACTACTGGAAGCCCTGAGAAAAGGGTGTATGAAGCACTAGGCCCAAAACGGAGCTTGACAGACTAGACAGAAGGATTGGCTCTGTTTTTAGTAGATGTCTTGTGATCTTGGAAGGGGTGGCACTAAAGTGTGACCTAGCTAGGAAGCTGAATCACATGACCACTGGAGACCGGCTGTGACTGTTGCTGGAGGTGCCAGCTCTGGAGAGGAGGTCCTATGATGTCATGCCCAACTGGAGGGGGGCAAAGGGACTCCAGCTGTGCGCCTATTCTGCCGGCATCTAGCATGGAAAACTTCAACCTGAAAGGTTAAAGATGGGTCAAGGTAAGCCTAAAAATAATCTTATAAAAGGGATGTGCCAGGCAACCTTAATTCATATATAGCACTACTAGCCTTGTCTAGAATACCCAGATCTTTTGCTGTGACCTTCATCAGTAGATCTCAAAATGCACAATATAATCAGCTCCTTTTACAGAAGGGGAAACGATTTGCCCTTCTTCTTAAAATCCAGTATTTCACACAAGGGCCACCTGCAACAGTGATTACACATTGTGTGAAGATACATTTCCTTTTCTTTGTTCTAAACTTACTGGCCATTTCTTCCACTGAATGACTCACCGAGTGAGCTGAACACTAGCATATCTTTCCAGCAGGCACTGATCCTACTTCTTTGCTGGAATTTAAAATGTAATTTTTCAGTGTTTTGCTTGAAGTAAAAAGCAGAAATTCTGCAAAGATCAAAAGCCTTTTTAAAACAACAACAACAACATAATTTGCAAGGAAGTACTGTTATTTGGAGGACTGGATCAGTTCTGCATGCTTACTTTACCATCTATCACCAATTTAATGCATCCAACCTCAGATTTGTAGCATTTGTCTTTCTAGTTTATCAGGTAAAGCATAATATAGTGGTGAATACGTTACTAAAAACGTTAGGCTACTTATTGTAGTGAGGGGGAAATGATGAGTCAATTTTAACGGATTAAGGATTTTATTTTGAATTTAACCATGTGACACACACACAAAAATAAGCAGAGTAATTTAGGTTCCAAACTTGTGACTGAATGACTTCATCTGGATTTCAGTTGCAGCATCTGAGCCTTATTTTATAATACTGTCCACCTCTTTCCATGCTCCTTATTTATTTTACTTTTTAAAATCATATCATGACTGATGAAGGTATCCGCCAATAAGCTGTTCATAGTTTGGGAGAAACTTTCCTGGTAGGTATATTAGGAAAATACCAAGAAAGGTTAACAAACGGAAAACATAAAACAACCTAAGGAACTTACTGAAAAGATCAGATGACCTCTAGACTTTTTATAATTGTGGGAAAATTGGTTGAATATATTTGAATAGGCTGGTGTCAGTGTGAATCTGCATGATCTGATTTTACACAGCTGAACACCCTAAATTTTATTGAGCTTGGCAGTGAGACATGGCTGCTACATTTACTCAGCTTCATAGACTGAGACCATTTTGGTCCTCTAGGGTATGTCTACACTACGGGACAAGGTTGAATTAAGAGACGCAACTTCCGCTACATTAATTCACTCGACTTTTGGCGATGTCCACACTGCAGGAAGTCGAAGGGAGAACCCTCTGCCTTTGACTTCATTACTCCCTGTGGAAGCAGGGCTACCGGCATTGACTGAAGTGCCCCTCTCAGTTCGAATTAGCTGTCTTAACTAGACACCCTAATTTGGAGCATGGAAGATCAACAGTGGCCGCTTCGATCTCTGTAGTGTAAACATACCTTTAGTGCAATGGTTCTCAAACTTTCTGGCCAGCGGCCCATCCTGCTCAACACAAACCTTTCTATGGACCACCAGCCAGTCACCCATGACAAAAATGCCTTTGATTATCTCTAAATACCTTACATGATAAATTACTCATATTAGGCTACTGGGACATAAAAACTTAAATATGCAGCTATAACATAAGGGGCATATATAACTGGTAGGAAAGGAAATATTATTAAACACTATCAAAATAATTAAACAGTTAACGTACTGTAATTTAATCATGTTAGTTTACCGAACTTCATTTTAAATGAAGTAAAATAGTAAATCATATCCAAAACAAAAGGTTTCAAAGTTATCTTTATGTATGGCAGGGGTGGGGAAACTTTTTTAGGTTGCGGGGGCCTCTGAGCCACAGAAACATAATTTGTGCGCCACATAAGTGAGAGGCTAAAAACAACTCCCCAACCCTCATCTGATGTGGCCATCTAATGAGATGCCTCACTACCCTGGAGCTCTAGCCCCACTGGAAGGCGAGCGGGGGCAGGGAGGACCAAAGTTCAGGGCTTCCATCAGGCAAGAGTAACTCGTCTGGGTCCTGGGGCTAGCAGATTTTGCGAGCCCCTTTAGCTGCCAAAAATGAGGGCTTCAGTCTACGGGAGAGCACTGCCAGGGAGTGAATAGGGTTGCGGTACAGGAAGGGGTGGGGGATCTGGGTGGGCGGTAGAGTGCTGGCGTGGGCTGGGAACGGGGGTCTGGCTGGGAGATTGGGTGCAGGAGGGCATGAGGGTGTGAGGTCTGGCCACGAGGGAAGGTACAGGAGTTGGCTGGGGGTGGGGTGTCTGCCTAGAGGGAGGGGGCAGGAGTGGGCTGGGTATAGGGGGTCTGGAAGGGTGTGGGAGGATGCATTAGTGGGTAGGGGATAGGATTCTGGCCAGGAGGGTGAATGCAGGAGGCAAGGCAGGTTACAGAGTTTGTCCAGGAGGAATAGTGCAGGGGTAGGCTTCGGGTGCAGGGTTTTGGGGTGTGTGTGTGTGTGTGAGGTGTATGGGGGTACAGGATCTGGGCATGAAAGGAATGGGGGGTATTTACCTGGCTTCACACCCCCTCCCCCACCACTCCCAGGCAGTGGGTCTCAGGCATGACCTCAAGCTTCTCCCATTGGCTGCAATTCTGGCCAATGGGAGCAGCAGGGAATGCCTCCAGGCAGCACATCTGTGTGCTGCCATTGCACCAGCCAGAAGAGAGGGAGCAGTGGTGGGCGAGGCTGCAAGCTCCCGCTGTGAGCTGGATCTGGTGACGTTTGAGGCTTTCTTTCCCCCACACTGGGAAGCCAGCGCTGGTGCACCAGCCTCACCAGATGGGGGCTCGGCTTTAGCTGTGGCCCACTTGCAAGATGGCCATGGCCCACTAGTGGTCCACACACTGCAGTTTGAGAACCACTGCTATAGGGTGACCCCCCTATACTACATAGGCATAGAGCTTCCCCAAAATCATTCCCAGAGCCTGTCTCTTTAGAAAAGCATCTAATCTCGATTACAGATTTGTCTGTGAGGGAGAATCTGCCACAACTTGTGATAAATTATTTCACAGATTAAATTATTCTTATTGTTCCTACACCTTATTTCCCATCTGAGTACACCTACCTTCAACTTTTGGCCATTGAATCATGTTATACTTTGCTAGATAGGTTGCTCTCTGCTCTTTCCTGGTACTTAATGCAAACACTGTTTGCTACCAGCAAGGTCTCAGTTTTACTTTATGTCCTTTTATGATTTTTTAAAAAGAAATTGGAAAATATAAGAAAAATTTCACTAAGTGCATGGCAGTGAAAAGTGCTTTGAGGTTTCTGCCCACAAACACTTCTTCCGATGGGCAGTGGGTGAAGGTAGGGCTTGGGGAGGCAAGCCCTCCCTATCCTTGCCCCTTCTGCCTAGGCTCTGCCCCCCCCCGCCACTCCTTCTGCTGAGGCCCCGACCCCCTGAACCATGGGGAGGTGAGGCAGCATGCAGCCCCAGCCTCCCCAGCCCCAGAGCATGGGGGGGCAGCAACACTCTGCCCCTAGTATGCCTATAGTAGGTGTTCTTGGGGCAAAACATGGGCAGGGCCATACCTGGCGGTTTGGGAAGGCAATAGCTTCCTCTACCTAGTATACATGCTGCCCCTGCTCCTTCCCTAACCAATGGCAATGTAAGCAAGACCAGACATTCATAGTGATGAAGTTTAATAGATTTCTCTGTGGGTCTTTGTATCACCCACACCGTTCCCTCTTCTGGGAACTACCTTTTAAGGTTCCCTAAGCTTATGAGGCTGCAGCAATGGTGTTTGCTGGGTGTTTGCATTATATTGTGCAGCAGGAAAAGGAAATGAGGTTCATGGGAAACAAATCTGGCCAGTTCTCTTTGGCCATGTTTTTACTAAACGGAAGATCGTAGCTGCCATGATCGATCTTCCGGAGTTCAATTTAGCGAGTCTAGTTAAGACTCGCTAAATCAAACTCAGAGGATGCCCCCATCGGCAGCGCATACCCCTGCTTTTGTGAGGAGTAAGGGAAGCCGACAGGAGCATTTATTTCTTTCGGCCTCCCGCTGTGGGGTTGGAAGGGAACCTTGAAACAAGGTATGTCAACTCCAGATACGTGATTAACAGCGTTGGAGTTGCATATCTTGATTTGACATTCTCTTTTAGTGTAGATCAGGCCTTAGTGAGAAAGTGTAAATTTTCAGGAAGCAGATCAGAACATCCATTCATTTTTCAAATGCTGACACCCTCTGTTGTATCTTTGGCTAGTCATGAAATTTAATGTGGGATTTTGTTTCCTGATCATTATTCTATTTTTTAAGATTTCAGTACTATAGAGCATCTGGTAGTTTTTATTTCACCTCAGAAAGTGTGTATGTGAAATGAATTGTGGGGAAAATGAGGTTGGTTATCATCATCTTTGCAGACTTTCTGCCTTGTGTAGATTACACCAGTGCAAAGTTAATATTACCTGCAGGCCGTTCTGATCTGGTAGTGTGTTCCACCCACTTTGAATACAGCAGGGACAGATGCAATTTGACCACACAAGGTGTGAAGTAGTGGTGAATCAGCACAAGAAGGTCTGCATGTTTTCTCACTCACAAAAGAGTAAATCAGAAGTGAGAGTACAATTAAGTCCAGAAAATTCTCTTGCAAAGCCACTTGCAGCAAAGGTTGTCAAGGTAACAGCTTTCCAAAGTACTTAATAATATAAAATAATAGACACTTACACAACTCTTTGGAGTGCCAAAGCACACGAATTCTCTCACTATTCCCATGAGAGATGTGAATAGCATCATCCCAATTTCACAAATATGGTGAACCCACAGTAGAGAGGTTAAATGACTTGTCCATGGCCACATAGTGACTCACTGGCAGAGTATGTAGGGAATCTAACAATTCTTGGCTCCTGGTCTGATTTAAGAATTCTGGTTCCATCTGCAGGGATATTCATTTGGAGGGCAGACTTGGGGTTTTTCTACATTTCAGGTTAGCTCAAGATATAGCTTTGTTGACCCTACAATGATGCATACGCTATTCAAGAGCAGTTAACTCATTTGTTGACACCCTGAGTTAATGTAATGCTGACAGGCAGAATCAAACCTAGGTCCTATGGAGCCTGGTGCCTGACCCTCTAACTGCTTGATTTCAGCTAAGGCTGGATTTCAGCTGGATTTCAGCTAAGGCTGTAGAAAAGACTCATTCTTTCTCTCGGTAAGTGGTCTAAGTGCCCAGCTGGTGTGAGGGTTACACTAACACTGCAGTGAAGAAAAGCTCTTGATGACTATCATGATGTCTTGTTTTAAAGTCTTAATCTCTTGCCCAGGTTAAGCCATTCTTCCTTGTTCCATGCAGGCCACGTCATATAATTGGGTTTTTTAGTCAACGCTGACCTTGCCATACTTGAGCAAACTTCTACTATAGACATGCCTCACTGGTTCAAGTCCTAGTTTACACCATAGGATAAGATGAACTGTGCAAGTCATGTTCAGCGAGTACTACATGTTCACACTGATGCAGCTGTCCATGACTAAAGCAAATGTAGACCACGCCTAAGATTCTGACCTATAGTGGATCTACTGGCTAGAGAGGGGATGTGACAGAAAAATATTATAATAAAACATATACAGGCAGCAGATGTTGCAGCAATGTATGAACTTGAAACTGCACCCACTGAAATCAATGGTAACACTCCAATGGATTTCAGCAGGAGTGTTATCTGGCGCAATACTGGCTTATGTCCAATTAAAAAAAGGAGGGAAATGTGAGTAATTTTAATGTATTTAAATTAAAGAATTTATTTTTCTAAAAAAAAATCCCCAAACAAAAGCAAAAACAAAACAAAACAGTGGTTTGATCTAGATACAGCAGCACTGTGACATTAGTAGACATTATGTATGAAGAATTCAAGCATCCATAGAACACAGAAGCCATTATCTTCAGTTACAACCTCAAAATGAAACTAGTTTAATAAAACAATGTCAGAATCTCCCTTTAATAAAACAACAATAAAAAACCCTTTTGGATACTAGAATGATTTGTGTGTGTGTGTGTGTGTGTGTGTGTGTGTGTGCGTGTGCGTGCGCGCGCACAATACCAACAGCCACTAGCTCTTCTAACGGAGAACATTTGCTTTAATTTATTACAAAACTGATTTGTTGACTGAATTATGAAAGACAACTTTAACATTTCTTTAGAAGTGTCTGCTCCTTTTACAGAGACTACAGTATTAGCAGTGCTTAAAAACATTTACTCCTGGATACGCTTTTGAAATTAGATCAGAAGAACACTGTGTGTGTTTATACCAAATGTGAATTTTAATTTTCAAAGCAGGTGAAAAGACTAGTCTTAATATGAAACTCCGCAGTTTTACAATTTAATCATTAGTCAGATATGGGCAAATACATGATGGTTCATGACATCTTTAGATCTATCTACATTGCTTGGAAATGCAAAATGAAGTTTTTACATCCTCCACATTCAAAGTAAAGGCAAAAAGTTGAGTCTTTTAGACGAGAGTCCAGTATTTAAAAGAAGTGCAATCAAAGAAGATTGCACTCAACACATACAACATAACTCACATGGACTGGTTAATAAACACACTGAACAGCTCTGGGATGACGAGAATGGAAAATGCATTTATAATCCAGGCACTATTTGACATGTTTCTTCTTCCCTGGTAGTGATGCTTCCTTGGGGGCCATCGGATTTACAGAAGGCCCGGGATTCCCTTTTGAAGTCCTTTGATCCTAGAAATGTGATAATCTCTTTAATTTTCCTAGACAGGCTAGTAAGTTTTCCCAATATTTGTTCAATATGTATCATTCTAATTTAACACAGCATTGCAAGTAGCTAGGAATTCTGTCACATGTGCAACAACGGTTCAGCTGGTAAAGAGATTTTTTGAAGTTTAATGGGTGATTATCTTTTGTCCACTCTTTCTCAGCTATTTATTTTTAATATAAAAAGGGGAGGATCTTGAATGATTGTTCTTATTGACCAGCTCTCTAAGACCTGCAAATGAACACTTTAAAGTCGATTCCATGAGCTCCGAGGCAAAGTGCATAAAGTCTCAGATTCTCAAAAGAACTAGGACACACTATTAAAAAAAAAAAAAAGAACACTTATGTATGTGAGTTGTCCTGTTGTAAGAATTGCTAGATGAGGCTTAATTCATTCAAACAATAAAAAATAATATTGATATTTAGCATTTTTTATCTGGAGGCTTTCAAGTGGATTACAAAGGTGAATAAGTGTCATCCCGCCTTTTATAAGAACAGGGAAACTAAGACACACATAGGTTAATTTTGTTGCCAGGGGGAAGTCAGAAAATCAATGGCTGAGCTAGGGACAGAGCCCAGCCCTTCTGATTCCAGATCTAAACAAACAAACAAACGGGAAACCTGGGCCAGACACTCTGTCAGTGTAAAGTAATTCAGTGTTTGAGTCTCTCAGCATATGGCTCTTCCTTTATAAAAAAACGTGCTAGTATTCTGCAGTAACAGAACCCAACATGGCAGCTGATATTTGTATGACTGCTGAATAACGGGCTAATACGATAGCATGCTGGTCGATAGCAGACTCCTTTTTTTAAACATCCTCTCACAGCACTGCATGATATTAGTTACCTCAGAGGGTACATCTACACTACGGGCTAAAGTTGAATTAAGATACATAACTTCAGCGATGTTAATTATATAGCTGAAGTCGAAGTAGCTTAACTCGATTTTTGGCACTGTCCACACTGCAAGAAATCAAAGGGAGAACACTCTTCCTTCCACTTCCCTTACTCTTCATGGGAACAGTACTACTGGCATTGACCGGCATGCCCCATCAGTTCAAATTAGCGTGTCTTCACTAGATCCAGTAATTTGAAACCAGCTTTGATCTTCTCTGTAGTATAAATGTACCCTAAAGGAGTTAGCCGTTCTGCAAAGAAGCTGGTAATATGATTTATTAACCCTGTTTGCTCGGCTTTAGCCCAAAGACACTATTATTTTTTAAATGACAGGTTGAGTTAGTGCTTGTGAAAGGCTCTGGAAAACGATGTCCTCTGTTTAGTCATGTAACATGCACAACTTCTCTTGTACTTCCTTGCTAATGTTTCTCAGCCCAGTCTGGGACAGCTCAGGAGAACCACCACAGAGGACGAGGGCAGGTCAGTCTGAATCCATTCACCCTGGGCCTCTGTGTTTTAACTACCCTCAAATGTGCCGGTGCTGTTTTGATGAAATCGGCATCGTGCACTAGGCATGTATGAATGTTATTATTTAAATTAAAGTAGCAGCCCAAGACCTCAACCAGAACTGGGTCCTATAGTGTTAGGTGCTGTTTACACACACAGGAAGACATGATCCCTATCCCAAGAAGCAGACTAAGCCACGGGCATTCTTTCAAAGCAAAGAGAAGTCCAACTTTTCCAGTGCTGTTTAGAGAATGCTCAGGAGCAGTGGATGAGCAATCTCATCTTGATCAATATATTTAACATGTGGGAGGGAGTGTTACAAACTCTGAAGAATTTGTGAACTTAAAGAAGGGAACCTTTTCCATGTACACACCCACACACTAATCTGGTTCTCAAATTGTACTGAGGAGCACATAGACACTGTCTCTCCCTGATTCTGCTTATTTTGTTTGTACTTCAGAAGTTTGTGTATCTGAGGCTTCTCTGCTGAAAAGGTAACTGGCTTTGAAATGTGAGACTTGGGTGGAAAAAGTAAAGATGCCAGCTGGATCTAGCTTTGAACAGGAGAGTTGGTTTACAAAAATAGTCTCTGCTGGATTTTGTGTGTTCTATTCTATGTATACTCTGAAAAAGAAATAAAAGCATCTATAGTAAGACACCAATCAATCAGCAAAGTCAGACTACATGTGAGTTACTTATAATGAAATAGGACAAAATTACCCATGGAGGGGAATGATCCTGTAATGCAGATGGAACCAAATCTGGGACCTCAGGAGCTTAGTGTATAAGTCTTTACATGAGCTAAAAGCCAGCTGGCTCTCAGCTAAGGCTGTAGAGCAGACTCATTGTCTTGCTGCATGGGACAGTGAACTACACCCAGTAGGTGTGTGGATTGCAATCACAAATGACTTCAAATATTTCTTAAAGGCATTCAAAATTTCCTTTGAAAAAAAGAGAGTGGCAATTGAACACATCCCATAGGGCACGTCTAAACTACATTCCTCTTTTGAAAGAGGAAAGAAAATTAGGCAAATTGAAAGTGCAAATGAAGCGTGGATTTAAATATCCCACGCTTCATTTGCATATTTGCATCCGAGCGCTTTTTCAAAAAAGGGTTTTTCGAAAGCGAAAGCACAGTCTAGATGCGGTTCTTTTGAAATTTTTTTTTTCGAAAGAACCCATATTGCTGAAAAAATGAGGAGTAAGGGTTCTTTCAAAAAAGGGTTGCTTTTTTCCTGAAAGAACCGCATCTAGACTGCGCTTTCACTTTAGAAAAACCCTTTTTCGAAAAAGTGCTCAGACGTGAATACGCAAATGAAGCGTGGAATATTTAAATCCGTGTTTCATTTGCCTAATTTACATTCCTCTTTCAAAAGAGGAATGTAGTCTAGACATAGCCTAAGTGTATATATATTGAATAGATCTGGTTCAGTACTATAAGAAGAGCGTTCATTAATATTAATTTGAATTCCTATTGGCTATTTGGTTTGACCAGCTTTGTGCATTATTTCATTTGCATGAATAGGTTTTTGTGCATGCATATCTTAGGAAGGCTATTTGTGCACAAGTATCCTTATTTTCACATGAACAAGGTTATAGGAGCACACTCAAAAATATTTGTTTGCTGTTATTTTCATGTTCTAGAAGTTTCAGTCCAAACAGAAAGCAGAAAAAAATGCCATGTGACTCCTTCACATGTAAAGAACAGCAAATCATTGAACTTGAAAATTGTTCAGCACTCTATTTGGAGAAGACTTAAAAATAAATCCATTTGAATTCAGAATCAGTCTGTAAATGATTTCCAACAGTCCACTCATACAAATAGTTCAACCAGCTCAAATCTTGTGCACTTCCCAGAAGGATCTTGTGCTCTAACTGGAAAGATAATAGATTAAATTAATCTTGTGCTGGAAAATTATGAAATAGCTGTTTCTTTCTACTCTTTTGCTATGTGCAAACCCACCTGAAATTTATTTATTATGATTCAGAGTACTAAATGCTCTCTTGCTAGCAGTATGGTCTCTTCAAAGAAGTAGAGGCATTGAACTCCCATAGCTCCCATTGAATTGAGAGTATTCACCATCTCTTAGACTCAGGCTTCCTGTGTTTGAGAGAGCTAGTTTGTGCAACAGATTGATTCACTAGAGTTCCAGCCATAGAAATCTGTGAGACAATTTTTACCGGCTCGCACGAGTGAGCACAGTGTGTTCTCAGCCCAGTCTTGAGTGGGATATTAGCCACCTAACATAAAACAAAAACAAACAAAAAAACAAAACAAAACAAAACAAAACAAAACAAAAAACAAAACAAACTGCACAGTGTGACATTGTAGGTGAGCCCTGTGCAGGATAATCCCAGGACTGGTGGTCAAGACTGGTATTGGAGGCTTTCCAAGATGTTCCTTCTAGCCAGTGTTATCAATTGGTCATTGAACCTCAACAAACAGCCTCCCAGGGAGGGTTCTGTGTAATTAGGTTTCTAACCTCTCATCTAAATGGTGAAGCGTCAAAACAAAATGGAAAAAGGAAGCGGAGTCCTCATGGATCAAATGGTTACAAATGTCGAGAACGAGCTCCTCCCACACAAACTCTTCACTCACTCACAGTTTATGATGAATATTCTAAGCGACTCTTACAATGATGCTTCTCCAAGGGTCTCATTGCATTCACGATTTGAGCCTCACCCCTCTCCCTTGGGGAGGGGGCAAATATTATTATCCACATTTTCTAACGGGAGACAGGCCTGCCGATGTGGGGTGGGAGGCGTAAGGGAGAAGCTGCCCTGGGGGCTGGCAATTTGAAAGGGCTTGGGGTTCCCAGTGGCCACTGCTGCTTCAGCATTAATGGCAGTGGTCAGAGGTCCAGGCCCTTTAAATCACTGCCAGAGCTCGGGGTGGGGTTGAAGGGCTTGCTGGGGAGGCTAGTCCCCAGTCATGCCCCTTCTGTCTTCCAGCCAGCCCCCATGCACTGTGACCAGGGCCTGGAGAAGTCTGTCAGCTACTCTGATGGGAGGGAGGTGCCTCTGTGATGCTACAAAGTGAGCAGATGAAACAGATTCTAACTACCACTTTGCTTAGCATTTGTGCTTATGAATTAACCGGTTTGAGAGCGCACTGGCATACTGTGCACACAGAGAACTGTGCAGGTAGTGCTGGCATGTGGACAGCATCCTCGCTCGCTGAAAAAACTTGGCCCCATAAGGATATTCTAGGCCAAGTTCTACACATAAAGCTTTGTGTACCCATTGGTACTGAAACAGCGTGCCTACATTAAGCCCCACAGATATGAAGGCTCGCCTTAGATCCACACTTTGAATTCACACTTACATTTCTTAAAATGGGGTGAAATCTACCCCGATGCAGAGGGTCTGTGCAAGGCGACTCACAGAACTTAACCAGTGGGGAAGCTTTTTGGGGGTCGGTGGTCGCTGACCCACAGAAAAATCAGTCAGGGGCTGCACACAAGTGAGAGAGCAAAAATAAAACCCCCAACTGAGAAGGAGAAAGACACTCCCCACATTCCTCTTGCACACCAGAGCCTACAGGGGGCGAGGAGGAGAGGCAGGCTAGTAGATTTTGTGTGCTCCAGCCCCACAGAAGGGGGTAGCGGGGCTGGAGTGTTAGCACGGGCTCCACAATGCTGGGGGTAGCCCTGTGCCTCAGGGGTTGGATCCAGGCAAGCCAGAGGCTGCATCTGCCCTCCAGGCCGCAGGTTCCTTCACCCCTGGTCTAGGGGGGACAAATGTAGGAGCAGCAGGACAAATGTTTCCCAACGTGTCAGCCGAAATGGACAAAGCTGCATTTGACACCTTTGGTCCTGCATGGCATGTTTAAGAATAGATGCATTCCTAGCACACAGCAAGCATGTGCTAAGTGGTTCACAGTGTGGATATTGAACCTGACTGAGCCTGTCGATACCAGTGGCACAATTGTTTTAAATAACGATTTGGGGTAGCCTAAGATGAAGCATTGTAGAATGAAAAAAGGACCAACTACACTGTTTTACAGTGGGCACCAAACTCAGCTAATTTCATCACCGGTGGAGTGGGCCCAGAAAAGGAGTGCTGCCATGTTTGATGCAGGCAAGGGGCTCTGGAACAGCTCACTTGAAAGTGGACTGGGGCAGAATGGATAGAATGGATTTGGACAAACTGAGATCTCAAACCTTTATGGCTTTGGCCCCTATAGCTTCCCTAGCCCACACAGACACGTAGAGCCGTCTCATACACTGGATGGTTCAGGGCAGTCGCCCCAGACACCATAAGTCTTCAGGGGGATGAGGGACTGGGGCAATGCCATTGGCTCCACTCCACTCTGCCTTGCCAGTTCCCGGAGTCATTCGGGAGATGAGGGGTCAGGAGATTTACGAAAGGGGGAGAATGGGGACAGATCGGGGCTGGGTAGGGGATAGGGCTTGGGGGAAAGAGCAGAGTGGGAACAGTGGTGGGGCAGGGAATGGAAGGGGTGGGAAGAGGCGAGCGAGGCCTCGGAGAAAGGGACAGCGTGGGGACAGGGCAGGGGCTTGGGAGAAAGGGTGGAATGGGGGCAGGGCAGGGGCAGGAAGAGGTGGAGTAGGAGTGGGGTTTGGGGCAGAGTCGGTGGTTGTCCCAAGCCTTGCACCCGCCTAAGGACAGCCCTGCAGACAGGGCTATAGAGTCAATCTCCTGGTAGCTGCTTGACATGAACAACTGTCATAAAAGCCTATCACTTGTGGTTTGATCCTGTATCACTAAAATCAATGGAAGCTTTGCTATTAATTTCAATGGGTGCGGGATTTCAGGCCTTTGAAGAACTGATGACAACTTGTCTTCCTTATCTCCTCTTGCTAATATTTGTTCTTCCTCTCATTAGCAACAGTAAAAAAAAAAAAAAAAGTTTGAAAAGGAGGGCTGAAAACAGGATTCCATTTAAAACAATAAATATTGTGATGCTCTAACAACAAAAATAAGTGCAAATCTCAACAGTGCTGGTCCCATGACGTTACAGATCTCAGACATAGCAAATAGTTTTCTTAGATGCAGCAAAGTCTTGCCTACATATTTTAGCATTTAATACAAGACTTTACAAACCAACAAAGGGGAAAAATGTATGCAGTGTTGCTGTAAACCAAATATACAGATGTAAAATAATTAAGAATAAACTGTGCCATAAAAATACATGTCAGTAAAACCAACTTGAGAAAGTGAAATATGAATAATTTTTTTCACTTACTAAAAAGAATGATTTCTCATTTGAGGCTCTGGAAGTCTTGAATCACATTTCTTTTAAAAAAAAGTCTTAAAACACATGGCTTTACAGCTGCTACTCAGAAAATATACACCCCCAAAGTCTGACTTTCATTTAAATACAAATGTACAAAATGTAAACTGAGACAATAGAGAAATTTACAAAACTTTTCTTTAAAAATAATAAAGACAAAATTCAGTTCTAGTATGATGCTATTTAAATACGTGCAAGTAGTCATGTTCGTTGAATTTCTATTGCAATGTTCTACATAGACAAATCTGATTCACACAATCTTGAGTGCCACCTCCAAAAACAGACCTGAGTGGAAATTTCTTCATAAAATGTGAGGCTCCACTGGAAGGAATGGATAGAATATCTCCACTGGTGGGAGATCTTTTTTTTTTTTTTAACTCAACGGTGGATGCTCTCTCATCCTTAGAAGCTCCATAGATTATAGTGAAAGGGTGCAACATGTTGTTTCATGAAAGTTGAGTTCGAACTAGCTGCTTCCGGTAGAATTTGAACTTACATGATTTGAATTTATGTGGTGATTTAAACTCGCCTTAGAATTCGGTGAACCCTTGGAATTGTTTTGATGCTGGAGAAAGGAAAAAAACAATATTTATATCCCCAAAATATCCCATACCTGCCTTCTGCCTCACATTATCCTGCCTGTTTCTGGTCTTGTAACATTGTGAACATTCAAACAAAACTTATTGAGTGTGCTGATCCTTATTCACCATGGGTCAGGAGAACCATGGCAGCTCTCCAAAGCAACAGAGAAGATGATACAAGTTAGAGAAATCAATTCAATACAGCATAAACAGTTCTGGCCTCTTACGCCTTGCCTTAATCTGAGCATGCCTACTCACATTTAGAGAGACATGCCTTGTAATTCCAATGTATTGTGCTGGGCTCAAAATGCTATGTGGACAAAGGGTCCATATTTTCTAAAAAAATAAGGCCTGTCATTCTTAAATAGAGTCGGTGGGTAGGTATGTCAGTGCCAACACAGCAAAAAGTGTTAGGAATTGCAAATGTGGGCTCAGCACACACCACTGCAAAGAGGGCACCGTGCTGTGCATGTATAGTAGCAACAGGCAGAACTGCACCTGCAACCTCTGGAGTTTGATGCATGAGCCTTTACTGCATGAGCTAAAAGCCAGCAGGCTCTCAGCTAAGGCAGCAGAGGAAACTCATTCTCTCTCTCTGTAAGTGCCACTACACGAGACAGTGAACCACATCCAGTAGGTGTGTAGATTACCCATGCAACCCAGGAAAATAAGAAAACTAAGTCTCAGTCGTGAGCTTCAGTCATGCAGCAAGGAACCCAGGTGAAGAAAGGCAGAAGAGGTGCTCGTTTTGGGATGGAAGGAACCGGGTTTGGGTTCATTAGCATGACTAGTTTCCCAGCCTGGCAGCCAGCTTTGCTAAGGCACCATTCTTAATGGGTGGTCTTTGCACTGACAGTGCCCAGGTGCATGGGACACAAAGAAATCAGAACAGCCTTTGGCTATGTCTAGACTACAGAGTTTTGCCAAAAAACCAGCCGTTCTCCCAACAAAACTTGAGTTACGTCGACACTACAAGTGCGTTCTTTTAACAGTAATCGAAAGAACAGAGGGCTTTTTGCCCAATTGGTAATCCTCATTCTACGAGGAAGAAGCCTTTTTGTGAAAGAGCTCTTTCAGAAAAAGGCATGTGTGGACAGGGAAGAGGGAGTTTTTTCAGAAGAAGAGGGAAGAGGAAAAAGCACAGGTGCCCTGGCGGCCATTCTGTCGATAGCAATTGCTGCTTACATAAGAACATAAGAACATAAGAACGGCCGTACTGGGTCAGACCAAAGGTCCATCTAGCCCAGTATCCTGTCTACCGACAGTGGCCAGCACCAGGTGCCCCAGAGAGGGTGGACCGAAGACAATGATCAAGTGATTTGTCTCCTGCCATCCCTCTCCAGCCTCTGACAGACAGAGGCCAAGGACACCATTTTATCCCCTGGCTAATAGCTTTTTATGGACCTAACCTCCATGAAATTATCTAGCTTCTCTTTAAACTCTATTATAGTCCTAGCCTTCACAGCCTCCTCTGGCAAGGAGTTCCACAGGTTGACTACACGCTGTGTGAAGAAGAACTTTCTTTTATTAGTTTTAAACCTGCTCCCCATTAATTTCATTTGGTGTCCTCTAGTTCTTCTATTTAGGGAACTAATAAATAACTTTTCTTTATCGGCCCTCTCCACACCACTCATGATTTTATATACCTCTATCATATCCCCCCCTCAGTCTCCTCTTTTCTAAACTGAAAAGTCCCAGTCGCTTTAACCTCTCCTCATATGGGACCCATTCCAAACCCCTAATCATTTTAGTTGCCCTTTTCTGAACCCTTTCCAAGGCCAAAATATCTTTTTTGAGGTGAGGAGACCAAATCTGTACACAGTATTCAAGATGTGGGCGTACCATAGTTTTATACAGGGGCAGTAAGATATTCTGGGTCTTATTTTCTATCTCTTTCCTAATAATTCCTAGCATCCTATTTGCCTTTTGGACTGCCGCTGCACACTGTGGAAGTTTTCAGAGAACTGTCCACGATAACTCCAAGATCTCTTTCCTGATTTGTCGTAGCCAAATTAGCCCCCATCATACTGTACGTATAATTGGGGTTATTTCTCCCAATGTGCATTACTTCACACTTATCCACATTAAATTTCATTTGCCATTTTGTTGCCCAATCACTCAGTTTGGTGAGATCTTCTTGGAGTCCCTCACAGTCCGCTTCTGTCTTGACTATCCTAAACAGTTTTGTATCATCTGCAAACTTTACTACCTCACTGCTTACCCCTTTCTCCAGATCATTTATGAATAAGTTGAAAAGGATTGGTCCCAGAACTGACTCTTGGGGTACACCACTAGTTACCCCTCTCCAATCTGAAAATTTACCATTTATTCCTACTCTTTGTTTCCTGTCTTTTAACCAGTTCTCAATCCAAGAAAGGACCTTCCCTCTTATCCCATGGCCATGTAATTTACACAAGAGCCTTTGGTGAGGGACCTTGTCAAAGGCTTTCTGAAAATCCAAGTATACTGTATCTACTGGATCCCCCTTGTCCGCATGTTTGTTAACCCCTTCAAAGAACTCTAACAGATTAGTAAGGCACGATTTCCCTTTACAGAAACCATGTTGACTTTTGTCCAACAAATTATGTTCTTCTACATGCTTCACAATTTTATTCTTTACTATTGTTTCGACTAATTTGCCCGGTACTGAAGTTAGACTTACATGCGAGATCTTTCGAAAAAGCACATTGCTTTTTCAACGCGCTTTTGCAGTGTGGATGCTCTCTTGCGTAAGAAGTTTTTCAGAAGATCTCTTTCGAAAAAAGCTTCTTGCACAAGAAGCCTGTAGTCTAGAACTAGCCTTAGTTGGATCTAGGTGCTGCACCAGGGGTTACTAAAACCTTGAGAGATTGGGAGGGACTGCGACCAGTGTCGGGAATAGAAAGTGCCCTTAAATTCCAGCCTAAACAAACTGCAGTCTATTGAAGAGAACATGATAAATAATATGGTTAGGAAATGGGATTATTTTCTGCTGAAAATTCAGATTTTTCAGCAAACTGAAAAACTGAAAAGTATCAGCCAAGCCCCCAAATACTTTCATTTGGAAATGTTGCTGCAGCGTCTCTTGGGAGTCAGATGTCTCATGCTCCCATTCTCCTCTATGGGCCAGACTCACTAGTCAGACAACATTGCCTATATTTTGGGTGTTCATTTATTTAATGAAAACTTGACATTTTCCATGAAAGCAGACAATTTTCTCTCTCACACACAAAATCATTTAGCTGAAAAAAACAATTTTCCATTAAAAACAGTTTAGACGGAAACTTTTCAACCAGCCCTAATAAATACCAAACTAGCTAAGGCCGGTCCTTGGAATGTTGAAAGTACTGAATCAAATAAGAATTCCTGCATATGGACTCTAATTTGAACCACCTGAACATACGGAATCTGCAACATCAAGCAGAAAGTTACAAGGAAACTGTGAGAACAAGCCCTCCCTGGTATTTCACGGCTCTCTCATGATGGAAATACCATCAGGGTAGCATACATATTATATAGAAAAGTTCATCAGCACTCAGAGAGGCTCTTTATGTTACATTTAAGATCTCACCTGACGTTTAAATATTCTGTGTAGTAATCCTTTCTTGGGTGGCTCTGGGGGGTAGCTTTTGTTTAGGTCTGGTGAAATAGTACCGTTTGGTCCAAATACATTTAGTTCTTTAAAACACTCTGTTTCTATCATCTGGTAAAACACAGAAATAATAAAAAGATAATAATGCATTATTACTATTATTTATTAATATTACAAGATACTCCAGATCCCCCATTCAGAATCAGGGCTCCCATTATATTAAGCTTTGTACAAGCATGAAGTAAAAGACAGTCTCTTACCTAAAGAGTTTATAAGCTAAAGAGGGACACAACAAGATGCAACAGGACACTTCTCAGGCTATTATCATTAGGCAGTTTACTGTGGCTGTTCAGTAAACTGAAGATGTACAGTTCAATTTTCAGAGTTAGCATCCCAGCCTAAACACCACATTCACTTTCA
Organism: Pelodiscus sinensis; assembly: GCF_049634645.1. NCBI lineage: Eukaryota > Metazoa > Chordata > Testudines > Trionychidae > Pelodiscus > Pelodiscus sinensis. Next base: position 58,816,365 of record NC_134718.1, read on the forward strand.
CTGGGAGCTTCCGTAACTAAGCAGTTTTGACAGCTAATGCTGACAGCCCAAGACAACCTGACCTTGGCCACCTTGAGGTAGAGTCTCACTGTTCAAAACAACAGGGCAGTTTAGTCAGCTTCCCCACCTTATTCATCACCTCTCATGAGGAATGAATGCAGTATAAAAAGAATCTTTTGCCATCAAGGGTTTGAATGGGGAAAGTATATTGTGTTAGAGCAAATTGTGAACTATACTGGCAGGAGGAAACCAGGAAATAAAACCTAACAGAAGGCTTCAGTCTCTAATGCATATGATTCTGCACTATTCCAGTTATTAAGAGAAAACCCCTTTACATTTTGCATTGCTTTTCTTTTTCTACATTGGAGAATATAAAATACAGATTGGCTTGATCCCAAAAGGCTGGCTTTGAGCCCCACCTCCTAGACTATGGGGAAGTTTACACTTGGATCTGAACTTCACTGCTGGCTCTGTTTCTACAGCAGGCAGAACAAATCCCCCAATCAAAAACCCTGGCACTTGAGGAAAGTTCAGATCCAGATTCAAATGCCGCAGCTGGGGCCCATCAGATACAAAGTAATGAATGAGATGAGTGTCACAAATAGAGCACCACATTAAGGCAGCAAGCCATCCTGCGGAAGTTCTTTGGAGCTGCTATCAGAACATCTCTATGGAAATCAGCAGGAGGAAGTACAGGCGTGCCCTTGCCAATTTACACAAATATGCAGAATCAGCAGATAGAGTCACCTGAACCTGACATCTGTGGTACTTTATAGATCCTGAAAGAGTGCATTTGTGACTTATGAATGCATTAGAGTCTGGCACGTCACCCAATGGGTATATATTACTGAAAGCATACAAAGCAGCCCGAGTTAAGAAACTGCATTGGGGTTATATATGATCATGGTGTTCCCTTACCTCATTCTGCCATGGAATAGATACAGATCCTGTGGAAAACTTAGAGTAGAAATCATCATCAGTTTGGTCCAGGTTTACTCCTTTCACTGTGGAGAATTGCTCGATGTCTAACACATCCTTGCAGTACACTGCTCTGGGCTGTCTCAGCAGAAAAAAAGCAAGAGAGAAAATGTCTTTGAGTTTGCACACATGCTTTTATTCACACACTCATTCAAGTGAGAATGTCTGACCACAAGTGACTAGCTGCACCCTGCCTTCCTATACCTGCTCTGCCCATGTGTTTATCATCAAAGGCTGACTTGCTTTGAGCATTTAAAGCTTTCTCCTTTGAAGTCCTGACAGCATCAGCAGAACCACAGTGGGTTTTAGTCATCCAGGTAGCATGTGACTAAGAGGTTAGGGGATGAGGACAGAAAAAATAAGATAAGGTTAAACAAAGTGTAAAAAAATAGCAGTGTTTTTTTTGAGAGAGGGACATACACACCAGCCATTCAAAGACTAGAAAATCTGTACAAAATGCACACCTGCCATGGCTACCCCAATGAAAGTCTCATTCTGCTCAGTCAGTTCTTGTGTTTGCAATTTGGAGCTTTAAAGGAATTTATACTAAATGCTAAAAATCACAGAGGAAGTTTTTCTGTTGTTTGTGTTAATAGCTCAGCTCTTTCTCAGCCACTTGAACCTCTCAAGAGCCATTCCTGTGAACTGCTATAATTCTCACTGCTGCACTTCTATAGATGCAAAATCAAGTACCTTTAACTATTTTGATAAATTTCTTAGTGCTCTGGAATGACTGCCACCTCATTTTGAAGAGACATTTCCTCAGCTAACAGACCAGTAATCAGCCATATTGAATAGAAAACAGAAATACTTCCTAGTGCAGAGGTGGGCAATAATTTTTACTGGGAGGCCATTTAATGAATTTTGGTACATGGTCACAAGCCAACTTCACCCTCCCTCCCCCTGAGAAAGGCAGAGACTCAGGTGGAAGAGGCAGAGCTGAGAACCAGCTTCCCCCCAGAGTTGTCTGGGGCTGGAGGGTTTGAATTAAAAACACAGCAGAGGGCTCACAGCTCCTGGCTCCACTGCTACTGCATTGCTTGGCAGCCATCCAAGCAATGTGGATATTTAAAAGGCTCGTGGCTCCGGCTCCGGCTCCTGCTGGGGTAGCACCATGACTAGGGACATGAATGACTTGCCAACAGGGTAGTCGGCTAGTTGCTCTCCCCTGCCTTGCTGCCTCTGTCAGAAAGAGGCAGCAAGGAGGGTGGAAGGGAAGAGGGTGCTTCAAAGTGGCAGCACCGCGTGGAGCCTAAGGCCAGACCTTGGGTGCTTTGAAATGCCATGTGCAGCTGTACCCTGGAGACTCTCCAGCTGGCCCCGGCTCCATGCAGCGCTGCTGCTTTGAAACCCCTCAGGGAACACGGGGCCAGTGGGGGATTGCTTGAGTCCCCTGCTGGCCCTGTGCTCTCCACAGTGCTTTTGCCTTTGAAGTGTAGCAACAACCCTGGGGCCATTGCTACACTTCAAAGGCAGAAACACCCTTATTGACTACTCGAATAGTCGATGCAATTCGATGCATCGACTGTTTGATTAGCCAAATAATCAAAATTTTACATCTCTAGCCACAACTGTAAGCTGTGAGCCATTCAAATAGGATCCTGCTGCCTTAGCCATTGCCTGGAAATTTGTGGCACAGGCAGCAGGATATAAATAGACAGCGGTCAGATGCAGTCCGCAGGCTGGATCAAAGCGTTAGGAGGGCCAGATCAGGGCATAACCAAGATGCAACTTGCAGAATTAGTGTAGCCCACAGAATTCTACAATGGGATCTACTTCCATGTTTAGAAAGATTGCATAAATGTAGCTTGCAAAGCCTAGAGAGCCCAGCGTGCAATACTTTATCTAGAGAACTGAGCGATCTGGCCAAATCCATCAAAATGAAGTGTCATATGCTGGACTCTACATTCTCTGTCTGGTGTGCATTCTTATTAAAGATGAAGACAGCTATGGTCTACTTAACTTTCTGTGGGGGCAGTATGGTCCAGTGGCAGGAATGTGTTCTCTTCCCACCTTCATTCCTGACTGCGTGATCTTGGACAAGTCAATTAACCTCTATGTGCTTTAGCTACCCTCCCTGTAAAATGGCTGTAACAATACTTTACCTCTCTTTGTAAAGAGCTTTCAGATCTATAAATGAAGAGAATTCTGTAAGTGCTGAATGATCTAGCTTAGGTGTAGCTCTTGTGTCAGTAAGTTGCCAGCCTGCCCTTTAAGGGACACAAAAAATGGTGTGTCTCTATTTAGCAAACACATGTATGAGATGCCGTCTAGCCATTACATGCCACAGTTCAGCTTTCCATAGGCTTTAGCTCATCCCATATTTGAGTCCAGAATTTTCTAATTTTCTTCATGAGAAAGAAACACTAGTTTGTCTCCTATTTCTTCCCACTGAAGCAGGTCAGAACACGATGGGCTAATTCATAGGAATAAGTAGGCTACATAGTAAACTGCAAAGCCAACCAGAGCAGCTAATGTAAACCTGTGTAGCGTTTAAACCGCTCTGGTGTGATCGAGCTTGCAGCAATGCAAATCAGAGCCCCCAAACTATTACTTTTCCCTAACAGGCTAAAACCATATGGGAACTTTAGGGTGGAGAACCTTTTGTGGGTTGGGGGCCACTGACCCACAGAAAAATCAGTTGCGGCCCACACACAAGGGAGAAGCAAAACAAAACACAACAAAACAAAATTCCTCACTGACATGTCCCCCAACTGAGAAGGAAAAAGACACTCCCCACATTCCCCTCACACACCAGAGCCTGGGGGCCTCAGCCTAATATATTTTGTGTGCTTAAGCCCTGTGGAGAGGCGACGGAGGAGGGGAGGAGCTGGATCACCAGTGTGGGCTTCCCAATCCTGGAGGCGCAGCCTGAGTAAGTCGGGGCCACATCCACCTTACGTTCCCAACCCTTGCTTTAAGGCTAGAAAGTCTAGCCAGATAGACAGGCTAGGAAGAGGAAAGTTATCATGGAACTCTGTGCATAGGGGAGGAGATATACACCACAAAGGGCTTTGAAAGTTTTATTACTGTCACTGCAATACAGATCTTCAGTGTGTGCAATAGCAAGGGGCAAATCTCTTGAGGAGGATCAGAATTGGGATCTATTTCAAACAACTTGAGAAATGCAGTCTTTGGGAGGTGTTTGATACCTAAACCAGATTCTAATTTTTTTTTATAATGGGCCAGACTTATTCACCCAAATCAGAATATTGGGCTGTTTCAATTCCAGATCCAGAGTTTAATCATTTAATCCAAAAGCGTAACTAGCTAGGGTACTTAAATAGCCCTCATTACTGCCATATCTGACTAGCTCACAATCTACAAAGTATCTATCCTCACATCATCTTTCTGAGATCAGGCAACAGATTATCCCCATTTTACAGGTCGGAACTGAGGCCTGGAAAGTGTAAGGGCTTGTCTCCACTATGCTGGGGATTGACACTGAAGCAGATCTCCAGTATATCGATTTTTGAGTGCTCTCCCATTGATGCTGGTACTCTCCAGGATGAGAATAGTAGCTGGCATCAATGGGAAAGCAGCCCCCACTGACCTTTCCACATGCAAGATGCCGCGGTAAGTACATTGACTTCAGCTACACTTCTTGCGTAGCAGAAGCGACGTAAATTAGATCGATGGCAGGGGTTAGTGCAGACAAGAAATAAGACCAGACCCAGGTCAACCTGGAAGTTTCTAGTGGTATAGAGAATTGAACCAACGTCATCAAAGACTTGACCATTCTTCCTCTCTGAACAAATATACATAATGCTTAGCTGAACTTTGTGAATCTCGTATGTCTTCAAAATTGGACTAGGAATTCTGTGAAAATATGCTTTCTTGTGAACTGCCTGCTCCTTTCCAGCTGGAGCAGCTTACAGCGCACAAAAAGGGGGAAGAAAGAAACGGAGTTCTTCTGGGACCCAAGAAAAGACTTAGTTTTAAGTTTGGGGCTCAGGAAAGGGTTTTATTTAAATGTGCTCACCATCTTTACCGGCTATCCACAAAAGAAATGAAACAAGGCATTGTCAGGCCTAGGAAATATAAGGGAGCAGTCATTTTCGAAAGAAATGTGTGTGTCATACATTCTCTTTAAATCCAGGTAAGATGGGTTCCCTCTACTGTATGCTACTCACATCAGGGACAAAAGGAGGGTCCAACATTCCCGCTTCTAGTCGCTTGAAGTTCATGCTCTTAAAGAACGGGTGCTTCTTCACTTCTACTGCACCTTCCCCCTGGCATCCCAGCCTCTGCTTCACATCTTTGGCCAGTAGCTGAAACAGACCAGGAAAGACTGTAAGAAAGCCTGAAAAGCAAGAGACTTATGATCATATTTTCCCTCCTGTTTGCACTCGAATACTGGTTGTGGGAAGAGGAGAATTATTATCATCACTTAGCATTTGCATTGTGATAGATTCTCAAGGCTAAACTCCATTGTTCTAAGCATTATTCAAATACAGAGACAAAGGTCTGCCCAAATTGCTTACAATCTAAGTAGTATTGTCCTATATCCGATAGCCTTCTCTCACTTAGGCCTTGTCTGCACTTACCTGCACCACTGATCTATTTCAGCTGTGGAAACAGTTTAGCTGAAGTCGTCATATTCACTGCAGCATCTTGAATGCAGTAAGGCTGATGGGGGCTGCTCTCCTGTCAACATCGGCTACTCTTCTCGTCTTGATGGAATACCAGCATCGACAGGAGCACTCTCAGAGATTGATTTATCATGTCTACAGCAGACACTATAAATAAATGGCCGATGGATTGACCCTGCATCAATCGATCCACCATGTAGCGTAGACAAGGGCTTACTTTAAATGGGAGGTTTAGAGAAGAGGAGGTTTGATATGCTCCCAGTGAAGTCTGATTCATGCTAGCTGAAGGTCCAATATGTGTCAGTATCAACAACGTATCCAACCTTCATCAGCCTGGCCTGGATTTTTACAGGGCAGCACAGGACACCATTTCTGCATGGCTATATCTGTTCCTCGATCCTAAATTCAGGTGTCTTGTGATGGACTGAGGGAAGCCCATTGGCAGCCGTGGAAGAGATCTGGAGAAGCCAACAGAATCAGTTTGACTGCAGGGATTTTCTCCCTGCTGGCAGAGATTCTTAATAGGGCAATGGGGATTAACTGAACTCAGCATAATTGATAAATTAGATAAACATGCACAGGAAGATAACCACAGAGAGATGAGTGTTAGAACCAGGATCCATAGGGAGACCTCTGTTTATGATAATTGGTCTGGGAGAGATCAATTAGTGGTTCAATGAGTGAGCTGTTTTGATGGATGAAAGGGTAGAATGTACAGGTATCTGTTGCCTAATCCTTTTAGATCAATGAAAACAAACCAATTATTGATAACATGGTATTTATTCAATCTAATTATTATTTTTTAGCAGTGAAAGAAAGGCAGTGCTATGTATTAATCACTACCTTTGTTCAGCAGCTGATATATCTATCTGGGATGGTCTAGACGGTACTAGGTCCTGCCTGGTACTAGGTCCAGTTCCAGTGTTCTATGAGTCTATGTTTCTATGCTATGACATGACAAATTTCTGACATTCTCCTGAACTGTAGAACTGATCATGACCTGAAAGGGTTGTGGCAGAGAGGTTGTCTTCATTCAATTTAAGTGGCTTTTTCATGTATGCATATGTTTTTAGCCAAAGCAGTGACACATGAGCCAGAACTCCTAATAAACTCATACCACACAAGAGACTGCAGTTGGCTAATATTGTGAAAAATACCACCCCACGGTAAATCAAAAGAAAATAAACATGCAATAAAATCAACTGATTTTAAAAAAATAAACTTAAATCTGTGTGGATATCCTCTCTAGCAAATGCTGATTTCTAACACTGGAAGATTGGGAGAGAATAAAGAAATCTGTCCTTTTAAATGAGAAGTTACTTACTAGAGTCAGGGAAATACCACCTGGGGAACATCCAATTGGAGAGTTTTAACTCAAACTCCTTTGGCAGTCTGATTCCAAAAAGGCAGTCAAAAACATATGCTAAATGGAACGTGGGCCGATCAGGCTAGCATAAGCCTGAGGTTAAAAAAAGGACTTTATCACAGTAGGCTCATAAGGTGTGTTCTCCCCTTTTCTCCAAGTACTTAGAAAAGGAAGAAAAAAGAAGGACCCGGGAGGAAGAAATATAGCTTCATTCTCAATATAGAAGGAAATTACTACATAGGAGGGTAAAGCTGATAGTTCACACAAGTCAGCTGCTCTTTACTTAGAACATGACTGTTCGCCAGGGGGCAGCAGAGGAAAAGCGATCTGCAGCCACTACATTGCAAACATCTAGCATTTGAGCAGGATCACACTTTCTAAAACGTTAGAAAAACATGGCCGAATAAGTAGGCAACCCCCCAAGACAAATAGACTCCCTAGCACGGTCTGATTTATTTGTCTCTTCTGAGTATTCAAGCTGACAATTCCTAGCAGCTTCTGCACCCTGAAGAGGCAGATAATTAGCAGGGACATGGCTCCCTCTCAGAGAATATCTCTGGGGAGATTGCTTCCACATAAGAAAGACATAGTAGTAGTTGTCCCCTTCCTGTCTATGCAGCACACCACTCACATCCTACTCTGAACTGAAAGGTTGTTGGAGCTCCCATCCCAGGAAGGGCTGGACTGGCAAGCCTTCAGCTGGCAAGAAGACAAATCATCAGGCCCTTCTTTATTATCTCCAACTTTATTATCTTCAACCAGTTCTAGCTGCAGAAGCTGGATGAGGACAAACCACACAAGGATTGTTTGCTACTGATAAACTAGGGGAATACTACCTAGATGGGGCTTCTATAAAGTGGATGAATGACTGGCTGGATTACTGGTCTCAGAGAGTAGTTATTAATGGTTCACAATCATGCTGGAAGGGTATAACAAGTGGGGTTCCACAGGGGTCTGTTTTGGGACCATTTCTGTTCAATATCTTCATCAATGACTTAGATGATGGCATAGAGAGTACGATTATCAAGTTTGCAGATAATACCAAGCTGGGAGGTGTTGAAAGGGCTTTGGAGGATAGGGTCAAAATTCAAAATGATCTGGACAAACTAGAGAAATCGTCTGAAGTAACCAGGATGAAGTTTACTAAGGACAAATGCAAAGTATTCCACTTAGGAAGGAACAATTAGTCTCACACACACAGAATGGGAAGTGACTATCTAGGGAGGAGTACTGCAGAAAGATCTAGGGGTCATAGTGGACCACAAGTTAAACAAGAGTCAACAGTGTGACGCTGTTGCAAAAAAAAGTAAACATGATTCTGGGATGCATTAACAAGGGTGCTGTGAGCAAGACACGAGAAGCCATTCTTCCACTCTACTCTGCACTGATTAGGCCTCAATTGAAGTACTGTGTCCAGTTCTGGGCACCGCATTTCAAGAAAGATGTGGAAAGAGAAGACTGAGAGGGGACATGATATCAGTTTTCAGGTATCTAAAAGGGTGTTACAAGAGGAGGGAGAAAAATTGTTCTCCTTGGCCTCTGAGGCTAGGACAAGAAGCATTGGGCTTAAATTGCAGCAAGGGAGGTTTAGGTTGGACATTAGGAAAAACTTCCCAATTGTCAGGATGGATAAACCCTGGAATAAATTGCCTAGGGGGGTTGTGAAATCTCCATCATTAGAGATATTTAAGAGCAGGTTAGAGAGACACAGGACGATCTAGACAGTGCTTGGTCCTGCCATGAGGGCAGGGGACTGGATCCGATGACCTCTCAAGGTCCCTTCCAGTTCTTTGATTCTATGACAGAAGGTCAGTAATCGCTCCTCAGGTGTCTGCCTAATGACGGGAGTTTCTTGCCCTCACCCTTGACTTACAAGATCACATCTCCTAAGACTTCTCCAGTTTGCTCCCAGGCTGGTACCAACAGTTTGGTGGTTTGTCTACCACTGCCTGATCCATACATGGCTTATCACAAATCTAGTCACAAAGAGTTTCCAGGCAAGTCTGATATCAAAGCCACTGGCTAGTGGTCCTCAGCCTTGGAGAGGGAGATGAGTGGGTGAGTGAGATTCTGTGGCCTGCACTGTGCAGGGGGTCAGACTAGATGATCATAATGGTCCCTTCTGACCTTAAAGTCTATGAGACAATGATACACCTCTGAATAGCTCGTGCAAGAGATGCCAAATCAGCAGAATATTAATGTGGCAGAGGTGTAATTGCCATGACAGGGAGACTGACTATGGCAAATGCTGCGTAAAAGGTGGCCCCTCCAATTAATTCACATGTTGTCAATGATAATATTAACATTGGGAGTGAGACATTCTGATTTTTGCATTGGGACTGCATGGAACCTTTGAGACCATTTCAGGGTCTCTGACTTGTATCTCCATTCGATCTAATCATCTTCATGTTTTTTTATGGGGGGGGGAGTAGAGGGGATTTGAAGGGCAGCATCTATTTGTTGGCTCACCACCCTATGTGCACAAGAGGTTCAAGTAGTCAAGATCCAATGATGACCTCATACAACGTCATGCTAAAACAGTTCAGAGGAAAGAATCCTTCTCGGGACTCTTCTGCTGGAGTCAAATCAGACAACTTGACTTCCTCAGATGGAGGGGAGAGGGGAAGAAGTTTTGCTTTTGACGGCTTGAATGAGACTGTGACTCCTGAGGCATATTTCTCTGCATTTTTTTTAAAACCACAGCAGGAGTCTGCATTTAGCCCTTTCTAGGGAAAGCTCACCAAGCTCTGGTGGCCTGAGGAGTTTCCCACCTGGGTCTGACTTTTCCCCAGCCAGATTCTTGTACCTCCTGGGAAGGGTGGACAAAGCCCACAGCCATATCCTGCCTTTATGCTGAAGGGATCCTCTTCTCATGTGAGAGGATTCCACTCCAAGGCAGAAGGCTCTTACGTTCCTTCTGGCTCTTCCACTTGACTTGTGCTGGCTTTTTCCTGGGACATGTTTTACTGATGGCCAAAAGCTCCCAGGGCCAGCACTGCTGATAACGGAGATGCAGTTGGCAAGGGTAGTTGTGGAGTAACCTGTGTTAGATATAAGATGCCTGCAGTTCTTGCAAGGAAGACAAAAGGGTCCTATTGCTCAATGACAGTTTCCAATATCCTTGCAGAGCTATGATCTCTGGGCCGGCTGGGGACATTATATCAATCTGGGAATTGATCCTCGTTTGGCTGAAAATGTTGGCTGCTGTCAGGTTCCTGCGGTCACAGGGTGTGGTGACTGAGTCTGGGTGGGGCTTGCTGGGAAGACCTGAGTCCCTCAGTGGCATCCAGGAGCCAATTTGCAACAACCTTTGATGCTGAAGCCGTTTTTGGGAACGGAGTTGGCAGCTAGTGCGTTGCTGGTTTTGGCTGCTGAGGTCGAGGTGGAGCAGGTGGCTGGGAATTGGCTGCAAACATTGGTCACTGCACAGCTGTCTGGCCACTGCTGAGAAACTGCCTCATAAGACCCATTGAAATGCCAACATCTGTATCATCTCTAGTGGGGGCCAATGCCTGGAAGCTGCTTCTGCTAGTGCAATGGGGTCTGTTTGAGACAGGCCCACCAACGGGGGGAGGGTAAAGGGGGCAACTGCATGGTGGTCCAGCATTTCAAAGGGGCCTGGATTTCCTGGCCTCCATTGCTACTACTTCAACAGCAGCTGCTTGGAGGGCTAGGGGGCCCAGCGCTGCAGTTCGGGCAGCGCTAATAGCTGACTGTCCTTGGTCCTGCCCCTTCTGGGGTGGGGAGTTGGGCCCTCCTCCACCTTGCCCCAGGGCCCACAGTAGCTGCAGGCCCCACTGGTTTGAGAGGAGAGTGCACTAGCTGGGGGACCTCCACATGGGCACAGAAAGGGCAAGATTCCCCTGCCTGGCTACAGGGCAGCAACATAGATTGCTCTGCCTTTGCCTAAGGGCAATAAAGAAAAGCTGCTGTGCGCTGCTGAGCAATCTCCATAAAGCGGCAGGGACTCCCAGCAGGGACAAACCTGAACCATATGGAAATTCTATAAGGATTTCCCGATGTTCGATCGCTCAGGTGGCGTAGGAGACGCTTATCTTCTGCTGCTGCTGGCAGGAAGTAGAGTGAACTGGTTTTTTTTGTAGGAGGTGGCCCACCCCTCCACAGGCACTGACAGGTCCTCCTGCCTCCTGAAGCTGCAATGTACTGTAGCAATAGCTAACCTGGATACGAGACCCATCCCATGCAGATATGGCGAGGAACGGAGATGGCACTTGTGTGTGTTAAGCTATCTCTAGAGTTGACAGAGAGATTTCTTTTTAATGTTCGTTTTGCAAAGGGCGCATTTAATATGAATAAAACAGAACAAAAGCAGATGCATCACGGCTGATGGCAAGGTCTCTTGGGACATTAGCCAAACAGCCCAAGCAATCATTCTATAATCTAGTGCAGACCCTATGGCCTATGAACAAAACTACAAGGAGAACTTCTAGAGATGCTACCACTAATCAGGGAAGTTGATCCTAAGCAGTAATAGTCTCCGTTAGGGTGACACAAGCACGAGGTGTAAGTGAGGGCAGAATTTAATCCACAGGTATTTACAATCATCAGTCCAGGTTATCACATGATGGCCTGAAATGGCAATGCTGCACTAATGCTAATACTCCACACTTTGACACAAAGCATTCGCTGATTCTATGGTCTCACCAATTCAGAGCTCAGTTGGGAATTCCAACTCTAATGTCAGAGGCCATTTCTGTGTCGCTGCAATCCTAAATTGACTGGAAGCAATTTTGGGGATACTATGGAAAATGCTGAGCATGGGGGAGAAATAGCACAAGGAGAGTCACAGCACCCAGTAAGTCAATTAATATAAGAGGCCCCATTCGATTAATTTTGGTCTCAAAATAGAAACATGCACATAAAAAAGAGACTTTGTTTTAACTAATCTTTTTAAGGTTAGAAAATTAAGACACTATACCCGTGGTCTAGACTCAGTGAATGACACATAATGATATTGAATGGGTTAGGAAACAGAGAAGTAGGGATACAATAAAATACTGTGTATTGCAATAGCCAATGGGTATGATGTCCCAGGTTCCAGCAACCTGGAGAAATGATAAAAGTCTCTCTGACAGAGTTAAAGGAGAGGTTTTGTGATGTCTGAGTACTGAGGAACTCATTATTAGTTCTTTTTATGTATTGTTACTAATTTTGAAGACTGCTCTAAGTGTATGAGGCGCTTCCCATGGTGGATTTAAGAGATTATCACTAGCACCAGCTACATCCAACTGCCATTCAACCTCATCTAGATTTATTGGCTGATTTCTGATAATGATGGGACAATTCCACCACCATTCCACTAACCCTCAGACTTGCTCTCCTCAGCTTTAACTTTTCATGGACAGTAGCTACATTATATTGTTCTGAGGGACACTTTCCCCCACCTATAAATAGGTGCAGAAACAGAATCATAAATTGTTTTTGTCTCCTAGCTGTTTCTTTTTAAGGGGCTGGAGGATTCTGTTTCATGTGTAATGTAAAGTTAATGCTGCATGGCTCACAAACACCATGCTGCTACCAGAAGGTGTGTTATTAGTTGACATGGGGCTGGTCAGGAGAAGGCAGACTTTGAGTGCACAAAACTATCACTAAGGAACCGCACACTGTCCTTTACCCCTCACTCTCAGCTCCCACTGACATCCATGGGGGGTTCTGCACGCAGATCAGGAATAGCATATGGCTTCAAGAATCCATCAGGAGTGATGTCAGTTAATTACCACTCCATGGGATGTGGCACTGGGTTACTGCACTGTGAGTTAATGACTTGCACTTATGATGCTTGGCAATGATGCTGTTCTTAGTTTTCTAGGAGACCTCAGTAGCTCCTATGCCGCCCAACACCCAGAATGATATTAACTGCCTGCTTGCCTGTGTGTTGTGCAAGGTATGGGTGAAGCTTGAACCGTCTATTCATTAACCTGCTTTTCCTTTTGCTTCTCAGCTAGTTTGCATTACCCTGCCGGACACCACACTAGAAATTCAAGGTCAAGGTAACACCCCCTTCCACACTGAACGTTGGCCTTTCGAGGAGGTATGCTGGAATGGCATTGATTAACTCTTAAGTGGTTTGGAGATTTCCATTACTAGCAGGTCCACTGACTTAGGCGGCAAAGGGGGCTTCTGTCCCAGGGTCCAGCGATTCAAAAGGGCCTGGGTCTCTCGACTGCTGGGCCACTGCTACCATGGAAGTGGCCAGAGTTCCGGGCCCTTTAAATTGCCGCTGGAGTCTCACATGGTGCTCTCAGGGCAGAGTTGAGGGATGCCTGGAGGAGGTTACCAGCAATGGCCATGGTGCTAAAAAAGAGCACTCCCAGCTGACGGGGTAACAGAAAGACATTTGAAAGGAGAGTCCAACAGTGATTTAACAAGCCAGTCAGTGTGACAGCCCTAGGGATGACTGATGGCAAAGGCAGTTGCTTGCTGTAGTGGTGGAGGGGGCCCACAACACTTTCATTAGGTAATCTAGGTGAAGGAAGACAATTGCAGTTAAGAATGCTCAGGGCTTGCACGAGACATTCAAGAGTTCTGTAGCGTCAGACCCTTTCTTCCCACAAGGGTATAAAAGTCACAAGGAGCATTCTCGGCTACAATCTGATGGTCAAAGTCTTTGAAATACAGATACGACTGCTGAGCTGCACCCCTCTTGTCCCTTTCCACGGCTCTCACTGGCCCAGGCTGGGGCCAGCAGAAGAGTCCCTGGGCCAGGACCCCAGGCAGCAGTAGGCCCTCTCCCCCAGTGCAGGCCAGCAGCTGGGACCCCAGTACAGGGCCAGCAGTGGAGGCATCCGGTGCAAACCTGGGGGAGATGCAGCACCCTCACATTTCTACTTCCCAGGCTTATGCTGTTTCCTCATCCAAAAATGTTACATAAAATCAAGATGATTATGAAGAAAGTCAAACTAGCCCTGAGGGGGAAAAAGGCCAAATGAACCCACTCAACACAATCTGGATGAACAGTGGATGTAAGTTTCCTGGCAATGAACCAGTGGATTTCTGCAGCCCTCTGCGCTGTAGTTTATGGTGGAACTGTTGGACATAGCTTGCTAATGAATCTCTCACAGTAAGCTGCCAAATCCCCTTACCATTTTACAGACAGACTTGGCCTCCTCAGAAAATTTATGGGAGTACACCTCTTCTGTCTCCAGCACTCTCCTGTCCACCTCTTCTCTCTTTACCTTCTCTTTCCTTCCACGAAATGGCGATTGTCCAGCGATCATTTCATAAATGAGGCAGCCTAGCCCCCAGTAGTCAGGGCTGAGGGTGTATCTCTGATTGTTCAAGACTTCTGGAGCTGTGAGGGAGAAAGACAAATCTTGTGAAAATATCTGACTTTTCTACCAAGAAAAAACTAAAAACCCAAACCCTCTTATTTCAGTGACTGAATGCACAGCTGGAGAAAACTGTGGGAAAATATAAGAGTCCTTCCTGGTTGCTACTAGCTGAGTTATAGAACATACAGAATGCAGCTATTCATGCAGAAGCATATATAAAAACACAGCTGGGATCTGAAACAACAACAACACAAATCAGTGGAATCTAAATATTTTTGACTGGCCCAAACTTGAAAATTCATCAAGACTGTAAGTTTAAAAAAAATGGCAAACAGACATATTATTTAAACAAAAATGAAATGTCCTAAAAAGCAAATTCTGCCCTTTGGATCAGTTTGAGTGTATATATTTTATTTAAAAAATGAACATCCACTGTGTGCTGTATATATACTCACTGTGCATACAGTCACTTTCTAACGTGCATATTTACTCTCTGAACACAAACACAGGGTCCTAATCTACACACACATTTGCAATAGGTGATCTAATGATGGAATTTATAACTAGTAATTTAGTTACTTAGATGCAAGACCACATAAGGGATAAAAGAGACTAACGTCAATTTGTTACCAACTTTAGCCAAAACATTTTAAACCACTTTTATTCCATGCAGATTTACACTGAAATAACTCAGTTGGTTTTAGCAAACTGGGTTACTTGCCTCAGTGCATGTTTGTGTGTAGATTAGCACTTTGACTTTCTACTTTTTGCACAAAGTCTCTCTCTGCCTGAAACATACAAAGATGCGCAAAGACTTGCTCACAGTATCACAAACACACAGGCTGTGTCCAGACTCAGGGGTTTTTTCGGGAAAAGTAGCCTTTTTCTGAAAAAACTTCACCTGCGTCTAGACTGCAGCCGCGTTCTTTCGAAATTAAATCGAAAGAACGCGGCTTTTCTTTCGACGGTGGTAAACCTCATTTCACGAGGAAGAACGCCTTCTTTCGAAAGTGCTTCTTTCGAAAGAAGGCGTTCTTGAATGTAAATAGGGCTTCTTCGAAAGAGAGCCTCCAGACTCACTGGGTGCTTTCTTTCGAAAAAGCGGCTTGCTCTTTCGAAAGTTCCGCGTGCAGTCTAGACGCTCTCTTTCGAAAGAGGCTCTTTCGAAAGAGGCTTGCAGTCTAGACATAGCCACAGAGAACATCTCTCACACACATGTACATGCACATGCTTTTTCTAACAGATACACCCAGAGTCTCAGGCTATGTCTGCACTATAAGTTTTTGTGGCAGAGAGTATGCTAATGACAGACTCATTAGCATGAGTCTCAATGTCATTAGCATATTTTCTGCAGATGCTTTTTGCGCAAGGGGTTTTTGCACAAAAAGAAGCAGTGTAGCGGCTTTCGTTTTGTGCGAAATCCCCCCTTTGCGCAAGATCCTCTCCAGCTACACTGCTTCTTTTTTGCACAAAAACCCCTTGCACAAAAAGCATTGGCAGAAAATATGCTAATGACATCGTGACTCATGTTAATGAGTCCGTCAATAGCATACTCTGCCTCAAAAACCTTGTAGTGTATTCAAAGCCTCACAGTATATGTCTGAACTGCGAAGCACAGGCATGACTGTAGCAAGCATAACCATACACCCATGTGCTAATTTTAACCCAACTGTCCCAGGTAACAATAGTAGTGAGAGGTGATGGCATAGACTTTAGCACAAGCTAGCAACCAACATGGAAGCCTGTTGGGGACCCTGGTTATGCACTCTGGTTGTTAACCTGTGCTGACATGTCTTTATGACCATCAGAGCTGAAACTAAGGTTTTCTGTGCCTGGGGCAAGCTACTGAACTATGCCCCACTTGCCCCACCCTTGTAACGGCTCTGATGACTATGGATATGCTTTCTTACGCTACAACCACACTCTAATACCCTCACACTCTGATACACACACACACACACACACACACGCAATTCTCTCTCCCCCAGTATACATTAACTTAACACTCTCTCTCAATCTCTCTTTCTCTCTCTGCAGTTAATTGATATAACTCCACTGTCTGCAGAGTTAATAGAGCCCACTGACATGCTTTCTTTATTTTGAAGAGCCCTGCATTTGTAACATGCAAACCGAATATTGCTTTGTTTTGTATTCTAAAGCAGGAGAAAATTAATATCACATGCAGCTGAAGACCATTGCAAAACTTAAAGCCCCTTCAGCAATCAGCAGGAAATTGGAATCAAGCGAGAAGGAGGAACGGCTGTCCCTTAATATAGCTCCTTAAAATACTGGAAAACTCTCACATATCTTTTAGTTTGATGATCTGGTCCTCTAGAACAGCTTCCTAGAGGGTTAGTTAATCTGCACTCCAGACAGAGCTCCAAAGTCACAATAGTAGAGTAAAGGATCAATAAAATGAGCTTCTGAGGCACTTACCCATATACCCTACTGTTCCTACCCTTCCACGGATTGATTCACCCTCAGGGATTTTAACAGCTAGACCCAGATCAGATATTCTAATATGGCCTAAGGGGGAAAAAGCAAATATTACAGTACAGTCCTAAAATCACTAGAACCACAAACATTATACTCAATGGGCTACTTTTGAAATTCATCTAAATACCATGAGAAGAAAAATTCCACTAGTACTGCATTTGAAAACTATAATAATTCAGAAAGGGAGAAATGATTTTGGGTGAGATTAGGGGTTTTAGGTAAGAGCAATCCAATGAAATTAAAAACAGGAAAGGTTAGAGTGGATGGCAATGAAAACATACTAACAGTGAGGTCTATTATACTGTGGACTAGTCTTCATTGCTTGAGATATTTAAAACCGAGCTGGAAAAAAGCAATGGTTGGTATACTGTCTGGAAACATCTTCCACTGACCTAAGAGGATGGACGGGTTGACTGAATTGGACTTTTCTATCTTTAACATGTATCACTTTGTGATAGTTTACCTTGTAAAAGTCACTAAACTTGGTCCTGAATCTATAATTAAAGCTCAACTTTTGGATCTTATTTTGCCACATACTGATCTGTTCCTTGAGAAATACTACTTAGAACCCAAAGAACCTAGTAATCATTTGTACTTATATCCAGATTTTGGAGTATGTAAATAAAGGAATTGATTTTGAAATTATATTCCCATTCTGACCATATTTTAACCTAAATCAAATTATTTCAGAAAGCAAACCACTCAGCAACGATGGTGTGTACATAGCATAGAAATCTGCTTGAGTACACTGCATTTTACAGCAGTGTTTTCATTAAAATGTCCCATAACTTTCCAGATCCCTAGTCTATTGTGTATAGTTCCTTTAGAAAGGTGGAAGAGTCAAGACTATGGGTGTGTCTAGACTACATGCCTCCTTCGACGGAGGCATGTAGATTAGCCAGATCGGAAGAGGGAAATGAAGCCGCGATTAAAATAATCGCGGCTTCATTTAAATTTAAATGGCTGCCCCGATCTGCCGATCAGCTGTTTGTCGGCAGATCGGGGCAGTCTGGACGCGACGCGCCGACAAAGAAGCCTTTCTTCATCGACACAGGTAAGCCTCGTGAAACCAGGTTTACCTGTGTCGATGAAGAAAGGCTTCTTTGTCGGGGCATCGCGTCCAGACTCCCCCGATCTGCCGACAAACAGCTGATCGGCAGATCGGGGCAGCCATTTAAATTTAAATGAAGCCGCGATTATTTTAATCGCGGCTTCATTTCCCTCTTCCGATCTGGCTAATCTACATGCCTCCGTCGAAGGAGGCATGTAGTCTAGACACACCCTAAGATAACTTGGGTAATAAATCTATTTTTTCCAGTTAGGTCCCTATTGCAATCCATCTCTGAGGTATCACAGAACCCAGGTAGGTAGCAATTTGATCGTGCACTACATTACATGGCCTAATGATTTAGTAGTGGTCTGAAGGCTGCATAGACTTGAAAGGCCCAGCTCAAATGGAAGCATGTCATATACATGACAGTCATCACTACACCAGAAAACATGGGACTGACCTGGTCATTGTTGAGCCAGAGTCACAGGAACTAGGAATGTGAAAGGTTAACTAGTTAATCAATTAAATGTGATTTTACATCCCTAATAGGAACACAAGTATTTGCCATGTTTCCGGTAGCAAGCCAAGACTTGATACCTCAAAGAAAGTTATGCCTGTCCCTGGGCCAGTTCTGCACTGCTGCAAATGGGGGAAATTTCCTTCCTGACTGTGGCAGTGATTAATTTAGGCGCTGAAGCATGAGACTCGATCATGGCAGCTAGTAGCTAGCAATGGTTTTGAATAAAATGACAGCTGAGAGGGGTAGAGTATGTCGGAAAAGGGAGTTGGGGGCAGAAAATGTCACAAATTCCTTCCTACTGTGGAAGCCTCCTAGCAGCAAAATAGGGGAGACAGTGGAAAAGTCCGACCCATTGCTAGGTCAGCCACAGTCCAAAGGAACATACTCTGCTATGCAATCTAGTTTCCTCAGAAGGGTAACAGTCCTTGTGTAAAGCTTTATCACTTTATACATCCCAAGACACAAGCATGAGTATGTGACAGACCCCTTGTTCACTTTAGAGAATTATTTGCCTTTATACAATACATGTTCTAAAACTAACTTAAGCTACTTTATGGTGAAAAAAAGTCTTTAAACCTCTGAGACTTACCATAATCATCTAACAGGATATTTTCTGGTTTCAAATCTCTGAAAATGAAAGAGAAGTTTTTGTGTGTGAAAGCAGTTCAGAAGCCTGGTGCAATGTACGAATACATACCCAGTGAATGATAAACAAGTTAGGAATCAATTGAATCAGTAACGAACTTGTAAAACCAATAAAAGACTCTACTAGTTATTGCACAGCAAGACTGAGTCTGTATATATCTTTTTCTTAACTGCAGTTCGTTCAGAGCAAAGACTTCACAATATGCTTTCTAATAGATTCACTCTGTGTTCTGATAGTTGGTCTGGCACATGTTAAAGGCAGAGATGCTGGCTACTCCACCGGTAGTGAAAGATGCCTAACAATTCCCATGATTAAACCGCATTTTCAGTACCTTATACATTTGGCCAATTGCAACCATTCAGGCTAAAACTTTCCAAGCCTAGAGTCTGCCTCAGCCTGATTTTTTTTTTAAAGTTTCCACAAAAATGGTTCAGAACACACTGAAAAATATGTTGTTTTGTCCATGTTAAAAATCTTCTGTCAACTCCTCAAATCATTGAGGAGTTCAAGTACCTCCATGATTTGGAGGAAGGGTTTGAAAGTTGACAAAGGGGCTGCCCGGATGTCACAGGTATATCTTTTGCTGTCCCTGTTACAAAATGCCCAACGATATAAGCCTTTGAAAAATCTTGGTTCACACAAACTCAACAGAGACATGTTAGAACTGGTCAGCTTAATTCTTAGAGCAGTGGTTCTCAATCAGGAGTCCAAGTCTCCTGTGTGGTCGCATGCAAGTTTCAGAGAGTCCACCAAGCATGGCTGGTGTTAGACTCACTAGGACCCAGCACAGGAAGCCAATACTCCACCATGTGAACCTGCAACTCTAAGCACTAAGCCCTACCACCAGAACTGAAGCCAGAGCCAGATCAACCCTCCATAGTGTGGAACCCCGGACAATTGCTATCCTCTAACAACGGCTTTATATGCAGAAAAACAATTGTTGTGGAACAGGTGGGCTATGGACTTTTTATAGCATGTTGTGGGGGTAGAGGTCTCAGAAAGAAAAAGGTTGAGAACCTGTCTTACAGGATTCCATCTCATGGAGCATGCTCCATCCCCTCACAACTCCTATATTTTGACGAGACTCATTCTAGACCAGCGGGAGCTGAGCTGTGGGTTGCTGTCATGCCAGGCACTAGAAATGAGAGCAGGGAGTCCAATACTCCAGTTGTGTTTCCAATGCTCCCCCTGCTGATGTCTGGGCATGAACAAGAAGGAAAAGCCTGACTCAAATGCAGAGGGCACACAGGATGGACTTGAATGGAGAGGGCAGGAAGTAAATTGGGATGAGGAATCTGGGCATGTGTGCAGAGACTGAAGCTATGTAACAAGGATTGGTTGGGCAGGAAGCCAGGGACTGGGAGCAGTGGAGGCCAGGAAGACTGAGATTAGAGGAGAGTCCTGAAGGGGAGGGACACTGGGACTATCTGGGGAATCCAGTTTTGGGAAGAGGCACCATATTGCTCACACTAGACCAAGTTCTTCTCTCTGTCATGCTGCTAAGGTAATGGGGCTGAGCAGGGTGTAAATTCAGGTAAAATGTGGATTGCTGTTCTGAAAAGGCCTCTTGGTTTTACGAACGTAGTAGAGTTTCCAGTAAGAAAGATCTCTTTTCAAAGCACGTGTATGTGTGTGTGCACAAGTGTGTGGCTGGTGAGTGTTAGAGGGAGAGAAATCTGCCCACCCGCCATACAGAGTACATGCAAGAACTCTCCCAGATATTTCAAACTGTTCTATGGGCATATATGGCATTCGGCTATCATTGGATATCACTGGGTATTTTATATTCAGACAGTGCCAAGGGCACATTTTCCAAACCAATCTTGCTCTCATTTATTATTTTAAGCTGAAACACGGTGCCATAAACATTCTTCTCCTTTTGCTAGTTTAAAACCCTCTTGACCTCACAAGATAAACTTTGCTGAGTGCCCAGTGGTACCAAGCCTACTTTTCAAACAAACAATACTCAAATATGTGAAGGGCAGAAGAATGCTGTGCAGAATGTATGACTTTCTTTTACATACGACCGCGTGCTTATCTCTGTGCTAACAAAAGGCTCTTGGCACTAGAGCAATGTGATAAAGGTCATTTCCCACCCACTTTTTCTATCTAATTTTAAACTATGAGGAGCAATTTCCTTGAGGATCCTAGATTCGATCCTTTACTTTTATTTTGAATCCCATCTGTTATCGGCCACATTTCATGCCACAGCAACAGCCACATGAAGTAAGAAGAAAAAATTCCTGCCTGTTCAGGTGACTTCAGAAATCAAATTTGATTTCAATAGGAACAAAGATGGTCTTGTGATTTAGACTCTGGGAGGGGACTCAGGAGACAGAGATTCAAGTGCCAGCTCTGTCACTAGCTCCAATGACTAGTGCCCCAGCTGTAAAATACAGGTAAAAATACTTCTGTTCTCCCAGTCTTTATTTGCCTTGCTGCAATTTAAGCCAGTTGCTGCTTGCTGTAACCTCAGTGGCTAGGGAAAACATCTTATCACCCTCCCCCGCTTGTAACAGCCTTTTACATACTCGAAGACAGTTATATCTCCCATCCGCCTTCTCTTCTCCAAAGAAAAGAAATCCAGGTTTTTCAGTCTTTCCTCACAGGTTATGTTTTCTGGATGTTGAATCCATTTTGTTGCTCTTGTCTGGACTATCTCCAGTTTGTCCACATCTTTTTTGAAGTGCGCTGTCTGAACCCGGCACAATACTCCAGTTGAAGCCTTATCAGTGCTCAGTAAAGTGGAATAATTTCTTCTTTTGTCTCTCTTACAACGCCCCTATTAATACATCCCACTTTTTTTGCAACAGTATTACATTGCTGACTCTTATTTAGTTTGTGATCCATTATAATTCTCAGATCCTGTTCTGCAGTACTGCTTTGTAGGCAGTCATTTCCCATTTTGTATTTGTGCAATTGATTATTCCTTCCTCAGCAGTGCTTTGCATTTCTCTTTATTAAATTTTATCCTATTTATTTCAGATCATTTCTCCAGTTTGTCAAGATCATTTTGAATTCTAATCCTGTTCTCTAAAGCACTTGCAACATTTTCCAGCTTGGTATCATTTGCAAACTTTATAAGTGTACTCACTATGCCATTATCCAAATAATTTATGGGATATTCACTAGAAGTGGACCCAAGACAGATCTCTGCAGACTCCTCTCAATATGTCCTTCCATTGTGCCTGAGAACCATTGATCATTACTCTCTGAAAATGGTTTTCCAAGCAGTTGGGTGCCCACTTTATAATAGGTTTGTCAAGGCTATGTTTCCCTAGTTTATTTATGAGAAGGTCATGGGAAACATTATTAAAGGTCTTATGGAAGTCAAGATGTATCACATCTGCTGCTATTTCACAAGGTTTTGTTACCAGTCAAAGAAGGTTTGACATGATTAGCTCTAGACACATCCATGTTGACTTATTTATCACCTTATTATCTTATAGGTCCCTACAAACTGATTGTTTAATTTTTTGCACCATTATCTTTCTGGGTACCGAAGGTAAGCTGACTCGGCTATAGTTCTCTGGATTGGCCTTATTCCCTTTTTTATATACAGGAACTATATTTGCTCTTTTCCAGTCCTCTGGAATCTCTCCCCTCAAAGATAATTATTCTCAAAGATAATTGCTAATGGCTCAGAGATTTCTTCAGCCAGGTCTTCAAGTGTTCTAGAATGTATTTTGTCAGGCCCCGCCAACTTGAAGACATCTATCTTGTCTAAGTAATTTTTAACTAGTTCTTTCCCTGTTTTAGCCTCAGATCCTACCCCATTTACACTGATGTTCATTATGTTAGTCCAGTACTAACGGTTCTGGTGAAAACTGAAAACAAATATATTTGGCCGTTTCTGCATTTCTGTTATTATTTTTCCTTCCCCATGGAGTCATGGGCCTACCCTATCCCTGGACTTCCTCTTGCTTGTAATATATTTGTAAAATATTTTCTTGTTATCCTTTATGTCCCTAGCTATTTTAATCTCATTTTGTACCTTGGCCTTTCTAATTTTGTCCTTACATGCTTGTGTTAGCTTTTTTTTTATTATTTTTAAGATTCATCCTTCATAATTTCACCTATTTACCATTTTTTGTATTATTCTTTTTTGAGTTTCAGGTTGTTGAAGATGTCCTGGCTAAGCCAAGGTGGTCTTTTACCATCCTTATTATTTTCCCAACACATTCGGATAGTTTGCGCTTGGATACTTAAGGATATATCTTCAAAAAACTGCCAACTCTCCTGAACTTTTTTTCCCTTTACACTTGCTTACTACAGGAATCTTACCTACCAAGTCTCTGAGGGCATGTATACACTAGAGAGAAGACTGATGTTGCAGTGGCTTGGCTTAAGGTAAGCCGACTCCAGCTATGCATTTTGTGTAGCTGGATTGTGTACCTTAAAGTTGACCTGCCTGGTCAAACTTTCAAGCAGTTACTCCCTATTTGTCAGAATCAAATCTAGAACAGGCTCTCCCCTACTCACTTTCTCCACTTAGGCAGGCAGAATGATACCTTATACTGATAAAAGCTTGTTCCCCTTCCCACATGGGAATAAGCTGTATAGCTATGAGCACTGTTATACTGGTATACTGCATCCCAGTAAGGGGTAGATACTCGGGTAGATAAAGCTGAACAACTTTCTAATACAGAGAAGCCTGACTGTATATTTCTACATTGTCTAAACTAATGGATATAGATGGATACCTCCAGGCACTATTGTATTATAAATAGCTAGAAGACTTACCCAACATTGCTTGGATCCTTCAAGGCAGGGGATTTGGGGGCATAGGACTCAGAGCAGAGGCTTGGGGATGTGGAGGGCTCAGGAGGCTAGGGTGGGGGGGTTGCAGGAGTTGGGGTTAGGAGGTGAGGAGGGGTTCAGGGCAGGGGGTGAGGTGCGGGTGCAGTAGTCAGAGCAGGGGTGCAGGAGTTGGGGCAAGGAATTGAGAAGTGAGGAGGGCTCAGGGCAGGAGATGGAGGGCTCAGGGCAGGGGGAGTGGATGGCCAGCAGCTGTTCCCCAGGGCTGGTCTTAAGTGGGCCATGTAGCCTACTTTCTGGCTTCTGCCCAGGGCCAGCCCATAGCGGGGGAGGACTGTGCAGCCTGCCCTGGTTTCTCTTCAGGGCCTGACCTTGCTTTATGTTATGATAAAAGGAAGCTGCATACCAAATTTTGTGGCTCTGGCTCCGCTTAGGAGAAGTTCTTGAGCAAATGGACTCACAGACGGATGGACAGACACAGAGACAGACAGGTGCACAAATGCTTTCAAATATATATTACATTATGAATAATTCAGCGAGGTTCACAGCATGCTTGCTTTCCACGAACATTTGAACAACTGAGCTCTACTAGGACCAATATGGTTGAAAAGTGAAATTTAAGCTAACATGTCTGACTAGCAACAGGAAGCAACAACTCTGAATTGTATATTTGACAGTAATAGTCCAAATATTCCATGGTTTATTATGTAAGTCATCCAATCAAGTAGTAAAACCAATAGTACTAATGTGACTCCCAGAGATATTGGGTTCAGAGCTATTAAAAACGGATACCTTTTGGAATTTTTGTGAATTACCTGCAAATGGTGTAAAAAGTGAAATTTGATGAAAAAGTGGCTCGTTCTGAATTATTCACTCAGCTGAAGCTGTGGCATTTTGGTTACTATGTTTTCCTGACCTTGCCTTTCGTAAGACCCTCAGCACTGAATAGAATTTCAAATGATGGGCCATGACTGAAGCTTCTAAAATTGCGCTGGAGAAGTGTCATGTGCAGGGATGTAATGTCACCCATCACTATCCCTCCTCTAGGAGGGCTCCACTCCCAAATTCTCCCTAACACGATCACAGCCCCAGCCAGTGTAAAACTGCAATAAATACTCCAGTCCTATTGACCTATGCCTCTCACTAAAGACAGAACTAGACACTGGATGGTACATACAGCCACATGAATGATTTAAGCTATGGTCTCATTTCAAAACACGTGATAGTCCTCTGAGTAATGCCCCTTGGATGGTGTCTTATCAATATACAGGGCCTCTACAGTATAAAATGGCCGTAAGGATGAATTCACTAGTCAGGCTCAGGCAAACAAACATCACATATTATTTTAAATGCTATTAGAGCACCATTGAAAACAAATAATTTGCTGGCATCCATGGGGCAGCAGCTATGAACACTGATTCTGCGTCCAACCTGTTGATTCAGCAAGAAATCCCTGAGCTCTCCTGCAAAACTATATGTACAGGTTGAACCTCTCTAGTCCAGAACCCTCGGAACCTGACTGGCTCTGAACTAAAGAATTTTCTGTACCATGGGAGGTCACTATTGCCGAGCAGCATTACCAATACTTCCACAGCTTGCCGGGCTCTTAGGAGACATTTAGGGGTAAATTAGAGCTAAGTAACAGCACAGAACACTGAGAGCCAGGACTGGTGGCTGTAAACAAACTTTATAGGACCACAGGAAACTTAGCCACACCCATGAAAAGAGGACATCCTGCTAATCAAAATCATTCTGGACAACGGATGTTTCCAGTCCAGAGAATTCTGGACTAGAGAGGTTCAACCTGTACATGGTGTCCTCGTGCAATAGGGAAGTACAGAGTTCAAATACCCTATGTGCCATAAAGGAGTTTTTAACCCCCATCAAGAACCTTAAGAGCCATATGTTGAGTTTGTTAGGCTTGGGATCTTGTTCACCTGTCAGCTGTACATACAGTTTCCATTCAGCCTGAAGCTGCACACTCAGAGCAATGGTATGACATGGTGGATAGAAAGACTCATTTGCATAACTTCTCTGAAGCTCAGATCAGTGGCCTTTCTTTCAGAAACCCTATTGTTTTATTCACCCTACTAGAAAGAAGAGGAATACTCTCCCCCCTACTGGAGAACCACGTGCCTTCTAATGTCATTATCTTTCCTTTTCCCTGCTTATAGGTCTCCCTGTTGACTGACCTATCCATTTCCAACAACTATGTTGCTGCTGGAGGGAAAGAAAGAACGAAAGAACAAGTGAATGAGAAACCCATGGAGAATGCCTACTATTGTCATTTCGTAGGGGCTGAAAAGGGGGGGCTGGATGGGAGGGAATATGGTCCATAATTATCTCACATAGAGGCAGATCATGAGCACACCTGTCATGTTTCTGAAGTGTGTGTGAGGGAACGAAAATACATAGCCTGCTTCTCATCTCAAACCAGGCTTAAATCTCTCTGTTCTTAAGAAAAAAGAATATTTGATTACTTTGATAGAAGGAAGATGGGTAATTCCCCCCCCCCCATTCACAACTTGCTTTGACTTTAGTAGTTACTCCTGAGTTATACCATCATTCATACACTCAGGCTGCGTCTAGACTGGCATGATTTTCCACAAATGCTTTTAACGGAAAAGTTTTTCCATTAAAAGCATTTGTGGAAAAGAGTATCTAGATTAGCATGGACACTTTTGCGCAAAAGCACTTTTTGCGGAAAAGCGTCCGTGCCAATCTAGACGCGGTTTTGCACAAGAAAGCCCCGATCACCATTTTCGTCATCGGGGCTATTTTGCGCAAAACAGTTTTTACCTGTCTACACTGGCCCTCTTGCGCAAAAGCATTTGCACAAAAGGGCTTATCCCTGAGCGGGAGCATCATAGTATTTGCGCAAGAACACTGACAATCTTACATTAGATCATCAGTGTTCTTGCGGAAATTCAAGCGGCCAGTGTAGACAGCTAGCAAGTTTTTCCGCAAAAGCAACTGCTATTGCGGAAAAACTTGCCAGTCTAGACGCAGCCACATGTATGTGTTAACTTAAAAAATGTCAAGAAAAATGAACCATGTCATTAACCAACCATGTGTTCATAATCACTGATCACTTTGCTTGTCTGTTATATCCTTTTCCATCATCCTTTGCCTTTGTATTATTAAACTGTACCCTTCTTTGGAGCCGGGGATTATCTTTCAGAAGTACCTAGCACACTACAGTCACTGCTACAAGCTAAAAAACAAAAATGGAAGTTTCATGTCCCAAAATGATCTCTGGTTAATACTAAGAAACAGCTTAGGAGAAATAACCCCATAAGAATCTGTCAGCATTTTATACATGCAAGTGGAGACAGGGTTTGGGGAGCTGTACATATGTCTGTGTAGAAAGTTCTCTATCATCTAGATAGAATATGTTCACTAAAACTAAAACTACTGCTTCCTTGCAGGCTCACTGATGGGGGGGGGGGGAGGTGGAGGGGAGGAAGGGAGCAATTGCCCTGAGGCTAGGAACTCCCAGCTGCCACCACTGCTACTGCAGAAGCCGTGGCAGTCAGAGCCCCAAGACCCTTTGAACTGCTGAGGAGCACTGCTCCACCAGTCTATGCAGCTCGGAGGGCTTGGGGAGAGGGAGGTGTGCCCCAGTCTGGACGGTGCTAGGAGCTGACTGCCCTTGGCCCACCTCTTCATTCTTGGCCCTGCCCCTTCTGCCTTGGGCCTGCCCCTTCCAAAGCATGGAGCTAGGCCCTGTCCCATATCTTGCCCCAGTGGCCCGTAACGGCTGTCGGTCCAGTTGCTTCCTTGTACAATTACTGAGTTTTACTGTATTCCATCAAAGCTCTGAGAAATCTGAGCTAGTGCATTGACATCTAGGACGTATTGCACTGAAATAGATACTACAATCCAAGCTTCCACTGATGAATAGCCCAAGACAGCACAGAAAACTTACCTGTACACAGTGTTTTCTCTATGCAGGTCTTCCAAGCCGCAAAGAATCTCTGCTGCATAAAACAGAGCTCTCTCCTCTTCAAAGCCTGGGTTTCCCATGTTGTAGATATGGAACTTCAAGTCACCCCCATTCATTATGGTCAAAACTAAACACAGTGCATCCTTTGTTTCATAGGCATAGGCTAAGTTAACCTAGAAAGATATTTGTAAAATAGCATTCACAGGTCTCTCATCAGGCATGTTGAAGTCATTGCTAACTTTTGTACATTAAAAATGACAAAATTTGACTACAGTGTGCTATAAACAAAGCAAAGCGAGTAGAAGATATGAGCCTTCTTGCAAACTCAGGCTTATTTTACAAAACCACATAACCCCTTCCCCAGCAATTAGAATTTTATGGACTGATGTACTGAATCCTGCCTACACTTATCTGAAGACTCTACATTTAGTGTTTAGTGGCACAGTATCCTTAAAAAGCTGGATAAGTTGCATGAATTCCAAGCATGTCTTTCCAGATAAGTGGGGTGCAGTTTTAAGAAGTCATCTCTACAATTTGCAACTGAAGTTTCCTATTGTTGAGAGTTGAACATAAAATCCAAATACCGAGTCAGCTGTAGGTATCACACTTTGATCTAATTTGGATTTCTATATTGTGACAGACCCATACCAGCTGGTTGCCATACTCTAACGGAGGGGAGGTATTCTGGGCTTTGGGGGAAAAGTTTCCTCTTCCCTGATTAAACAGGGCCAAGCCTAGTGCAGCATAATCAGTCAGGCATCTGACTGAACTTGCCAGAAGCAGCAGGCTGTTCAAAGCACCTGCACCTATTAAGGCTTGCTTATAATGTCTCCCTGCAGAGAAGAGCCCAAGATCTAAGAGAGAGAAGACACACTGGATGTGAGATGAGGCTATGAACAAGTCAGAGTGCCATGGAGGAGCAGGAAAGGTACTGGGAAGGACTGTTTCAGGGAAGTGGCTCAGGAAAGAAGCTGCCAGACCAGGAGTAGTCTGTTGCTGCTGCCTTACGTCCCCGACCAGGAACCTGGAGTAGTGGGTGAGTCCAGGTTTCCCCCAACCCTCCCCACACCACTACTGAGTCTTCCCCCAACAGGGGCGATCAGAACTACGGAGGGGTTTTCACTCCAAACTGTGGACTAGCTTATAATGCGCATGGCTCAGTAGGTTGTGACCGTTACCTCTAGAAAAAAAGAGGCTGTGTGGAGGGTCACAGAAACCCTCTGAGGCAAACACTATCCACCAGAAGCGAAGGCCCTTCAGGGCATTTGTTGC
Organism: Pelodiscus sinensis; assembly: GCF_049634645.1. Classification (NCBI taxonomy): domain Eukaryota; kingdom Metazoa; phylum Chordata; order Testudines; family Trionychidae; genus Pelodiscus; species Pelodiscus sinensis. The sequence goes on from NC_134718.1 coordinate 58,845,282, forward strand.
TGCCAAAGGTACAGTAATTGCACAATTTATGTACAAAGAGCATCTCAAAATTTGCAGCTTCACACAGGCAACCTGATAGGGTTTAGCCAACAGTGTATTTGAGTAGAGTTTTGAAACAATCCAAGCAGGGAATACAAATTCCAGAAACGAGGGCTCTCTGCTGGAAATAACCAGACACCAACTTCCATCTAGGAGATATCAGCAGGAGTTTATCAATTGACAAGATCTCTTACAATGGGGACAGAGGCAGATTCTCAGGTAACTTGGACCTATGCAACATAGGGCTTTATAGGTCATTGCACCAATAAGCCAATAGACACCAGGGAAAGTCTTCACAACAGTGACTCATGAAAAATGCTCCCTGTGACCAATCACAGTAAGCAAGGGATTTGCCACATTCTGAAAAGCCTATTGCTTCTGCAAGGCCTTCAAGGGAAACCCAAATGGAGAGCACTGCAGTAGTCAACCTCAAGGTCACAAAAGCAGTGTCATGGACTAACCAATGATAGCGGCTACACTAAGACTGTGTCTTCATTCTATGCAATATCACTGTTGCCGTGATCGATCTTCTGGAGTTCTATTTAGTGAGTCTAGTTAATACCTGCTCAATCAAACTCAGAGGGCACTCGCGCTATGTATTCTATATCCCTGGAGTTGCGCATCTTAAGCTGAGCTGCCGGGTCTAGTGTAGCCCTGGCCTCAATGTAGGTAAAACAAGGCACTTCCGGCCGATAATACTACCTGGTATTCCAGGAGCATCCAGGAATCTAGAAATATAGTGGTTATGCTTAAATGCTTGCCATCTTTAATAATACTTAGATAAATAGACGTCATTGGCTATGAAGATTTTAATCATTAGCTCTGTATTTGCTGTATTCATGGTATTTTCTAGAGTAAACAAAGAAGATCCTGAAACATTGAGGTAACCATATCTATGTATTTAAGGCAATACTGACCAGTTTTTAAGAATGACTCCTCTGCTCTAAATGGCTGACAGCGCTGACACAGGTCAGGCAAGCCCCTAAGAGTATGTCTACGCAGCTTTTTTGACCGAGTGGCACTAAGCATCCCAGCTTCGCAACTTCAAAGCATCATCTATCTATACAGCTATTTTTAGACCACTACTGAAAGCCCTGCTGGCCTGAGTTGTTGACCAGTGCTGGGAGACTTGCTCCCACTTGCTCCAAAATCCTCTAAGCCGCGGGGCAGGCCCACCATATTGACTAGATACTTTCTACTAGCCAACCAACATCTCTTTGTCTTAGCTGGGTGAACCTCAGGCAGCTCACTCTCACCCAAGACCTTCTCTCACTCAGGTACTTACAAATCAGGGAATCACAGGGGATAAAAATAGTTCAGCCTGATACAACCCAAATAAAACTGGAGGCTTCGAACAGTACACATTTTAAATTCCCTAAGCAGCCACCAAATTTGATGCACTTCTCATATATTGCAAGCTAAAGCTAGAGTCAGTTGAATGGAAAACAGAAGTGTTCAGGTAAACTGAGCAGGCATCATAAAATGGGCCAGTTTTAACTGCTACTCCATGTACCATGGAGCCCGAGAGAGCACAGAACCCCACGGGAATTATGCAGAGACTGACTACATGACTGGGCCCATAAACAGGAGTTCAATACTCACTACAAATTGACTATTGACTTTTTCTAAAATCTGCTTCTCATTTAGTGCCATGGATTCGCCTTTCCTCTTTTTTATTCTCTTCTTCTCTAATCTTTTGCAGGCGTACATTTTCCCCGTCGCTCGGACTTGGCAAGCACAGACCTAAAAATGAAGAAGGGGAAAAATAATGACTTGGGTAACTGAAAAGAAAATACCCTTTATCTATAAAGCTTAGTACCTCATTATCCGGTTTGTGTGCAGGCTTTTTTAAGTGCTTGCTAATAGCGTGAGAGGCAGCATGGCTTACTGTGTAGAGGCCTGGTCACCCATAGACAGGAGTTCCCACCCTAGTTCTGAAACAGCTGTGCTGTATACGTTCAGTGGAATGACTTCACCTTTCTATGCCTTCCCACCCTTTGCCTCATCTACTTAGGATATGTCTACACAGTAGAAAAATGAACATGGCAGCAAACCTCTAAGCCGGGGTAGTCAATGACTCGGGCTCACGCTGCTAGGCTAAAAAAAGCAGGGTGCACATACAGGAGACTGTTGCTGGGTTTCTGAATGCAGCTTGACTTGAGCACAACTATTTTTAGTTCCCTAGTCAGTTGACCTGAGCTCAGAGACTTGCTACTACAGTTTTGGGTTTTTTTGTTTTTTTGCTGTGTATGGGCCCTTAGATTACACACGCTTCAGGGCAGGACTCTGAGTCATACTGTGCATTTAGACCATGCCCTGATCTAAGCAGAAGCATCTAATTGCTACTGTGATACAGATAATCCCTGTGTGAGCGCAGTTCAAAAGTTACTGTAATAGACAAAACAAGAGAGTCATTTCTGTAAGTGACCCTTGAGGGTTATAATCTTATGAAATGCTAACAGAAAACTGTCTAAGTGGTTAAAACCGTTCTCTTTCCTATGAAAACCATTTCTCCTCACCTGCAGTGCCTGTGAGATGAGAAACATTTTTAACAGAAGCTTTCAGAATTACTCACCTCCCCGAAACCACCTTTTCCTAGTACCCTGTACTGCCGAAATGTGTTTTTCGTTACTGGTTGCCTGAAAGAAAAGGAAATGCAAGAAGAAATTCTCCATTTAATGCACTCTCTCAGATTTATTTCTTTCAAATTATACTTTTGAAAGAGAAAAGTAGGTAAATATTGGATAATCATATTATTTCAAGCTAATCACATTATCTAACAGTTTATATAATTATGTAATCACATTACTGCAATACTATGTATGGCTTGAATTTTTCACTTCCAGCATATTAAACTGTAATAAAATACAACACTTCAGTGAGTCACTGGTGTGCAGCACAATTTCTGACAGAGAAATATATGGGACTATATAGGAACCTGACTATATGGGAACCTGACTCTGCCATTATATTGGGTTCTTCCAAAAAACTATGAGGAGCCAGAAGACTTTGAAAAGACGCATTCATTCCATGAATCATCTGGTAAGTCACAGGTATCTATTAAGGGTCACATCTTGCCCCTTCCTCCATGGACACAGAGTGTTCAAGCTCTGGTGGATCCCCTTCAGGCTCACTGCACTGATAGGGAGTCTGTACCCTATTTGCGTTACGAAGCCAAGCTGCTCAGTGACTTCTCCCATGTCCCCATGCAATGGGGTTCAGTGAGGGAAGGTGGGAATGGAATGGGGAAGGAAGAGGGGATTGAGCAGCCATATTTGTAATTTGCTTTCCCACTGACCCAACTCAGCCTCCTGTCGTTTCATGAAAGCTTGTTGTTGTTGTTGATTATTTGTATCACCCCAGCACCTTGATCACAAACCAGTGGGCTGCAAGACTGAAATCCAGTGGCGGGCAACCTGCAGGCTTCATGCGGCCCATTGGGGTTCCACCTGCGGGCAGCCCACATATCCCTTCTCTAAACCCTTCCCCTAAGCCTCTTCCAGGGTATGTCTACACTAGAAAGTTAGTTCGAACTAACGGACGTTAGTTCGAACTAACTTTCCTATGCGCTACACTAGCGCTCCGTTAGTTCGAACTTAATTCGAACTAACGGAGCGCTTAGTTCGAACTAGGTAAACCTCATTTTACGAGGACTAACGCCTAGTTCGAACTAGCTAGTTCGAACTAAGGGCTGTGTAGCCCTTTAGTTCGAACTAGTGGGAGGCTAAGGCTTCCCAGGTTTCCCTGGTGGCCACTCTGGCCAACACCAGGGAAACTCTATTGCCCCCCTCCCGGCCCCGGAGCCCTTAAAGGGCCACGGGCTGGCTACTCACTTTGTGCCAGTTGCAAGGCTGCAAGCACCCGTGCCTGCACAGCCTGCACCTGCCACACAATGAGCCAGCCATCCGAGGGCTCCCAGCCCTCCACTGCTCCCCACGACCAGCCTGGCGGCTCCCAGGAGCCTGCCCGGGGGCGCAAAAGGCGGGCGCCCGCCTGGTCAAGTGCGGAGATCGTGGACCTCATCGAGGTTTGGGGGGAAGCCTCCAATGTCCACGATCTCCGCACTAGCCACCGGAATGCGGCCGTCTATGGACGCATGGCTGCCAGCCTGGCCGCCAGGGGCCACCAGCGCAGCCGGGAGCAGGTGCGCTGCAAGATTAAAGACTTGCGGCAGTCCTACTCCCGGGCCTGCCTGCCAGGGGCTGACCCGGAGGCCTGCCCCCACTTCCATGCCCTGGACCGCCTCCTGGGGGCTCATGCCGTCCCTGCCCCCCGGGACGTGATTGACCCCGGGGCAGAGGGACCGCTCCTGGACACCGAGGAGGAGCAAGAGGGCTCTGAGAGCCAGGAGCCTGCTGCCAGCCTTCCCAGGACCCGGGACCCCCGAGGCACCCCACAGAGCCGCTCGCCTGCATCATCAGAGGCCGGGGAGGCGTCCACCTGTGAGTACCCTCGTGTTCCCCTTATGTGTACGGGGGGCTGGGGCGAGAGGGAGCCCCGGGACCGTGCGCCTGGGCCTTGCCCACCACGGAGCAGCAGCTGGGGATCCTGCAGGGGCCCTGGCCTTGCAGAGGGGAGCTGGGTTTCACACACCTGGGCCCCTGGGGTAATTGACCGCTGGTCTTCTTGCACCACAGCTGCAGCACCGGGGACTGCAGGGCGCACCACACCGCCTGCAGCAGCCGCCCGCGCCCGGGCAAGCAGGACAGCCAGGAACCAGGAGGACTACCAGAGGCGGCATCTCCGGTTCCTGGACCGACAGCTCCGTCTCCAGGACCACTGGGTCCAGGAGGACCTCAGGCTGCGCCAGAGGAGTCTGGAGGCCCTGGAGGAGCAGGGCCGTGCCCTGCGAGGCCACCTCCAGAGCCTGCTAGACCGCTTTCCATTTCCTCCTCCCCCTGCTCCCCCTCTTGCTCCTCCTGCTCCCCCTCTTGCTCCTCCTGCTCCCCCTCTTGCTCCTCCTGCTCCCCCTCTTGCTCCTCCTGCTCCCCCTCTTGCTCCTCCTGCTTCCGCTCCTGCTTCCTCCACACCCCCTGTCCTCTCTGCCCCCCCCTCCACAACCATTCCCCACCGACGCCCCCGGACCCGCAGTGTGGCGAGACGGGAGAGGCACCCAGACTCCCACCCCTGAGCTTTCCTTTCCCTTCCTCCCTTCCCTCCCCTCCCCTTCCAGCTCCCTCGTCCCAGGTTTCCCCCTCCCTTCTCCCACCTTCATTCCTCCCTCCCCCACCCCAGTTCTGTGAAATAAACAGACGTTTTTGTTGGAAAAACAGGTGTCTTTATTTGACAGTAGGTAGGGAGGGGAAAGGGGAAGGGGGGGGTAGGGTGGAAGAAGGCCCCGGTGGGGCATGCAGGGAGAGGTCAGTCCTCCTCCTCCTCCACCTGGAAGCTCTCCCGCAGGGCTTCCCGGATCCGGATGGCCCCCCGCTGGGCTTCCCGGACGGCGGCGGTGCGGGGCTGACCGTAGTGTCCAGCCATGCGGTCAGCCTCAGCCATCCAGGCTGGCAAGAAAGCCTCCCCCTTCCGCTCACACAAATTGTGGAGCACACAACATGCCGCCACCACGGGAGGGATGTTGTGCTCGGCCAGGTCCAGACGGGTGAGGAGGCATCGAAAGCGGGCTTTCAGTCGCCCGAAGGCCCCCTCCACCACGATGCGGGCCCTGCTCAGCCTGTTATTGAAGGCCTGGCGGGAGGGATTGAGGTGTCCCGTGTAGGGCTTCATGAGCCAGGGCTGCAGTGGGTAGGCGGCATCCCCCACCAGGCAGACGGGCATGTCCACGTCCCCGACCCTGATGTGGCGGTCGGGGAAGAAGGTCCCGTCCTGCAGCCGCTGGCACACGGAGGAGTTCCGGTACACCCGGGCGTCGTGTGCTTTGCCGGACCAGCCCACATTTATGTCCGTCAACTGTCCCCGGTGGTCACATACGGCCTGCAGGATGACGGAGAAGTACCCCTTGCGGTTCACGTACCGGGACGCCTGGTGTTCCGGGGCACGGATGGGGATGTGCGTCCCGTCGATGGCCCCCCCGCAGTTGGGGAAGCCGAGGGCGCCGAATCCCCGGATGACGGCATCCGGGTCGGCGAGGCGGACCACCCTGCGGAGCAGCACCCGGTTGATGGCCTTGACCACCTGCGGAGAGAGACACAGCAAAGCGTCAATCAGTGGGGCGCCCGGGTGGCTGGGAGCGTGCGTGCCCTGGCAGTGCCCCGCGCCCCACTCCCGGAAGCAACCCCCCTGGCGGCGTGTAGTACGGCCGGGACAGCCCGACCCCTCCGGTGCGGGGCGCTTTCGCCTCCTCCCGCCCCCCCCTTTGTCCCTGGGGCGGCCCATCCCCTCCTCGCAGCCCCCCTCCCCCCCGGCTCGGTGGCCGACGAGCGCCGTACCTGCATGAGCACTGCTCCGACAGTGGATCTCCCCACGCCGAACTGGTTCCCGACGGATCGGTAGCTGTCCGGCGTGGAGAGCTTCCAGAGGGCGATGGCCACCCGCTTCTGGAGGGGGATGGCGGGCCTCATGCGAGTGTCCCTTCTTTGCAGGGCAGGGGCGAGCCACTCGCAGAGCTCCAGGAAGGTGTCCCTCCTCATCCTAAAGTTCTGGGTCCACTGTCGGTCGTCCCAGCGCTCCAGGACGATGCGGTCCCACCAGTCGCTGCTGGTGTCCAGACGCCAGATGCGGCGGGGCACACCGGTGCCGGGGCGCCGCCGCGGCTCCTCCACGGCCCCCAGGGCGGCCAGGCGGAGAGGCAGGGGGCTGACGTTCCCCAGGTGGTGCCAGGCAGCCTCGAGCCATTGCTGGCAGGCTTGCAGCAGCAAGTCCAGAACGTGCACCAGAAGGTGCAGGGCGAGCCGTGGCTCCATGTTGCCACCTGCGGCGGTCCCCCCCGAAGGGAAGCACCGACACAGACGGGCACAGAGACCGACGCTTTGCTGTCCCTCGGCGAGGTTGGCAAGCAAGCAGGAAAAGCTGAGAACCGGCTGTCCGGGGGGGGTCCCTTTAAGCACGAGCCTCAGATAGCCTCAGACAGCAGCCACACAAAGCAACTGCTGACCTGATGCCCTGCCAGAACCGGTTTCAGCTGCCCTTAAATGCCCCCCTGCGTCCAATCAGTGTGGACGCGCTAGTTCGAACTAGCAAAACGCTAGTTCGAACTAGTTTTTAGTTCTAGATGCGCTAGTTCGAACTAGCTTAGTTCGAATTAACTAATTCGAACTAAGTTAGTTCGAACTAGCGCTGTAGTGTAGACGTACCCGCACACCCTCTCCCTCCCAGCACTTTTGGAGCACCATGAAGCTGTTGATTTGCACTCCCCCGGCTTGAATGCTGTGAATCAGCCAATTCGCAGTGCTCCAAAAGTGCTGGGAGGGAAAGGGAGGAGTAAGCAAGTGCGTGGCTCCAAGGCCCCAGTGTGTGAGAGGAGTGGGGGTACGTCTACACTACAGCGCTAGTTCGAACTAACTTAGTTCGAATTAGTTAATTCGAACTAAGCTAGTTCGAACTAACGCATCTAGAACTAAAAACTAGTTCGAACTAGCGTTTTGCTAGTTCGAACTAGTAAGTCCACATTGAGTGGACTCTGAACAGGGCTTAATGATGGCCGGAAGCAGTGCCGGCAGGGCATAAAAGGAGGACTTAGAGCATGGAGATACTGTCTCAGGCTAGCCGAGGGCTGCGCTTAAAGGGTCCCGACCCCCACCCCGGACACACAGTTCTAAGGGGTGCCCCGCTTGCAAAGAAGTTCTGGCTTGGAGTGCCCTGAGTGCCCACACTGGGCACATCACACCACTCGGCCATCAGCCCGGCTGCACTTGCCGCAGGCTGCCATCTGGGGAGAGGGGGCAATCGGGGGGCTGCAGGAGAGCTTCCACCCCCAGAAGCCCGCAGAGCCAGCCCAGTCCTCCCCATCGGGGGCTCGTACCCCATTCCTCCCTCACCTCCTTCCACTTGCCCTTCCCTAGCCCCCCTTCTTATTGATGTACAAAATAAAGATAACGTTTCTTCCAACATTGACTCTGTCTTTATTGAAAAAAACTGGGGGAGACTGGGAAAAGGAGGTGGGAGAGGGGAAGAGAAAGGCTGGGAGAGGGGAGGGCAACTAACATGATCAGGGGTTGGGAACAGGTCCCATATGAAGAGAGGCTACAGAGACTGGGACTGTTCAGCTTAGAAAAGAGGAGCCGGAGGGGGGACAGGATAGAGGTCTCTAAAAGCAGGGGTTGGGTGGAGAGGGTGCATTCAGAAAAGTTCTTCATGAGTTCCCATAAAGAAGGACTAGAGGACACCAAAGGAAAGGACTGGGTAGCAGGCTTGAAACTAGTAAGAGAAAGTTGTTGTTCTTGACAAAGCAAATAGTTAACCTGTGGAACTCCTTGCTGCAGGAGGCTGTGAAGGCTACAACTAGAACAGAGTTTAAAGGGAAGTGAGATCAAGTCATGGAGGTTGGGTCCATGGAGTCCTATTAGCCAGAGGGTAGGAGTGGTGTCCCTGCCCAAAGTTTGTGGAAGGCTGGAGAGGGATGGCACGAGACAAATGGCTTGGTCATTGTCTTCGGTCCATCCCCTCCAGGGTCCCTAGGGTTGGCCGCTGTTGGCAGACAGGCTACTGGGCTAGATGGACCTTTGGTCTGACCCAGGACGGCCATTGTAAGCTCAGGGCTCAGTGTCGGGGGTCTCAGTGGACCCCCTTGATTTTCATGCACACCTGGTCCTGGGTGGCCAGGCTGGCAGCTCTCCTGCCCTAGCCGGCCACTTTCCTGTGCCTAGTGCGGAGATCGTGGACGAGGTCCACGATGTCCGCACTAGCCCAGGAAGGTGCCCGCCTCTTGCGGTCCAGGGCAAGCTCCCGGGAGCCGCCAGCCTGGTCCCGGCAAGAGGGGGTGGGCTGGGGGGCATCGGGTGGGTGGCTCTGTGCCGTGCCAGGTGCAGGGTCTGCTAGCTGGGTGCTGGCAGGCTTGCACCTGGCACGGGCACCGTAGCCAGCCCGTGCCCCTTTAAGGGGTCCGGGGCCGGGAGGGGGGCATAGAGTTTCCCTGGTGTTGGCCAGAGTGGCCACCAGGGAAACCTGGGGAGGGCTAGCCTCCCACTAGTTCGAACTAAAGGGCTACACAGCCCTTAGTTCGAACTAGCTAGTTCGAACTAGGCGTTAGTCCTCGTAAAATGAGGTTTACCTAGTTCGAACTAAGCGCTCCGCTAGTTCGATTCAAATTCGAACTAGCGGAGCGCTAGTGTAGCGCATAGGAAAGTTAGTTCGAACTAACGTCCGTTAGTTCGAACTAACTTTCTAGTGTAGACATACCCTGGGGGACGGAGGCAAAGATAGGGTGCGTGGGCCACAAGCTGCCCACCACTGCTATAGTAGCTTTGTTTTGCTGCTATTGGTCAGCCAGCTGTCCAACAAAGTGAGCCCAAATTAAATAGTATAGCTGTAAGCGCAACACAAAGGATGTGGCTGATGACAGCAAAGGAAATAAACATTGGGTGAGCCATGTTCATTTGTGCTCTATTAAAAAAAAAGAGAGATAGTGAAGGAGGGAGAAGGAAACCTTATATAAAACAAATGGGAATGGATCCCATGGCAAGGAGGAAATGTTATTTTCAAGTTTCTAAGAAAATACTGCAAAAATGGTAGGGTTAAAAGCACCAATTAATAGTGACAACTTCATACTTGTAGTATCCTTGGAATAAACTGAGCGAATAACTGTTCTGTGGAAGCCAATAGGCCATCAGAACGAGCTGTTAAATCATTCCATGCTAGTAAAGTTGTCTTTGTTTAATGCTGGAAAGTGCTTTTCGGTTTCCTAAACTGAGTGGGCTCATCTAATATCTTGTCAAGTTTATTTTTAAGGGGAGAAATAAAACTCTTCAATGCATTTGACAGAATTCCAAATCCTAGATGTGAAAAGAAGACTGAAAAAGGTCAGACTTGATAGGAAACATCTGATCTTTTTCAGTTTAAGTGGGAGAAAGAAAATAGAGCATAACGGTGAACACTGAATGCAGGGGTTTTCATGTGGAATTTGCCATGCACTATTCTGAAATGGTGAACCATCAGTCAAATTGTTATTTATTTTAAGAGCTAGATTTTTGCCGGTGCCATTGGCACAGCTTTGTTGATTTCATCTGAATTTTGCTGATTTACATAAGCTGGGAATCTGCCCCTAAATCTTCTCTTTTCATTCAGTTTGTGGAAAGTGTGAAATTCCTTTAACTCAGAGTGACAGCCACCATTAGCCAGCAGCACAAATCCGCTGAGGTACCAGCCAACAAAGAAACCACTTTTCTTTGTCTTGGCAGGTCAAAGCCCCTAAAGATTCCTGAAAACGAAGTGTGCCTGGAAATGTGTATCTAATACATTTGGCTTGTGAACACACATGCTGGATTTTCCTTTGTTTTATAAAAACAGAAATAGCAGGTCCTCCAAAAACTTATTGTAGATCTGTCTTGGTCATCAGCATTCAGAGGTTAGTTATGCAGAAAAGCAGCTCAAATTGCAGGATTTTATTTAATGGTATGCAATGTACTGGAAGTTAAATATTTCAATACAATAACCAGAGCGAGGGTGTTTTTCTGTTTTATTACCTGGTTCTGAATCTGGTTGAGCATAGCTCACGCTGTTTGCAAATGTGAAAAGTGGAGACTTGACACACATCAAAAACTTTGCATCATAGACACAAGCATCTACTAAAATGGGTCATTAAATATATTTGCAACCCAGTGTCTCCAATGAATAACTTTTTGTGACAGGGAGCACAGTAACTATTCGGGCAGAGATTTTTAAACCCGCATAAGTAAATTTAGACACTCATTAATTTTAATAGGAATTGGGTGTCCAAATTCCTCAAACAGCTTTGAAAATCTCATCTTATATGTCTGCAGTGCACAACCCGAGAAGCAATGCATCCTCCTGAGATGTTTTCTATGGTCTCTGGCTTCACAATAGCCTCATCTAAACCTAAATATTAAATCAATCTAGCTATCTCACAGCACATTTGGGTCAATGTACTGTAGATGCAGCAAGATGAGCAGAAGACGTGTTCCACAGACATAGCTTGTCCACTCCTTGGAGAGGTGGATTATCTTCATCAATGGAGAAACCCCAAGAATCATCTATACCACAATGGCTTGTCTACAGTGCTGGAGCTGGGCTTTGGTATCACTGTAGTGTAAACATAATCTCACTATTTTGAGGGAAGGGGAAGAGATTAATCCTGCATCTGTGTATGTATGAGGAGGTCTACTGCTATCTTGGGTATGGTTGGTGTAGACTAGGGATGTAAGGGTATGTCTACACTAGCCCCCTAGTTCGAACTAGGGAGGCTAATGTAGGCATTCGAAGTTGCAAATGAAGCCCGGGATTTAAATATCATTTGCATTTTCCCGGGCGCCGCCATTTTTAAGTGTCCCTTAGTCCGCACACCGTGCCCGCGGCTACACGCGGCATGGAGTAGGTAGTTTGAATTAGAGATCCTAATTAGAATTAGAATTAGGATCTCTAATTCGAACTACCGATACACCTCGTTCCACGAGGAGAGATCCTAATTCGTTCCACGAGGAGTAACAGTAGTTCGAATTAGAGATCCTAATTCGAACTACCTACTCCGTGCCGCGTGTAGCTGCGGGCACAGAGTTCGGACTAAGGGACATTTAAAAATGGCGGAGCCCAGGAAGATGCAAATGAAGCCCGGGATATTTAAATCCCGGGCTTCATTTGCAACTTCGAATGCCTACATTAGCCTCCCTAGTTCGAACTAGGGGGCTAGTGTAGACATACCCTAAGGGTATGTCTACACTACCCTCCTATTTCAAAATAGGAGGGTAATGTAGGCATACCGCAATTGCAAATGAAGCCCGGGATTTGAATTTCCCGGGCTTCATTTGCATAAGCGGGGCGCCGCCATTTTTAAATCCCCGCTCGTTCGAACCCCGTGCCGCGCGGCTACACGCGGCACGAACTAGGTAGTTCGAACTAGGCTTCCTAGTTCGAACTACCGTTACTCCTCGTGGAATGAAGAGTAACGGTAGTTCGAACTAGGAAGCCTAGTTCGAACTACCTAGTTCGTGCCGCGTGTAGCCGCACGGCACGGGGTTCGAACGAGCGGGGATTTAAAAATGGTGGCGCCCCGCTTATGCAAATGAAGCCCGGGAAATTCAAATCCCGGGCTTGATTTGCAATTGCGGTATGCCTACATTACCCAGCTAGTTCGAACTAGCGGGGTAGTGTAGACATACCCTAAGAGACTAGTTGACTATCTGATAAGCAAAAGCTTATTGGTCACTTGACTAGTCCCTTGACTAGTTGCTTCCCCCATCAGCAAGCTCCTAATACATTTAAGTTGACAGGCTCTTAATACATTTAAAAGGCAGAGTTGTGGTGGATTAGCTCCTGGGCTAGGAGCTAACCCAGCTGTGACTCCCTGCTTGTTGACTAATTGACTAGTTGATAGAAAATCCATCGATTAGTCGATTTGGGATCTAGCACCAAGGTAAGATTCTTATCTGATTTTGTTCTGCAGGATAAAGCCTAAATTTGTTTTTTAAATCTTTTTAACAATGGGCACTTATGACCAAATATTAAGCTTGGGGAAGCTGGAGAAGAATGGAGATCCCGAATCACAGCTCAGGGGAAGGGAGTATGGAAGGGAACAAAATCTGAGAGCGGTTATGTGGTGTCTAGGAGGCAAGAGGGAAAACTGGTGGGAGGGGAGATCTAGTAGATGTCTGCATGGTAAGATAAATTCTCACCAAAATACTTTGTCATTCCCCCCTCCCCCATCTTCACCTTTTGTAAGTTTGCATTCTTAACTGGTTCTTAACTCAAAGATATGGCCAAATGCTGCCTTTGATTTAAAAACCAGTGGGAACAATACATGCTTTTTGACCCACAGTCTGCTAGTTTTGCATAGAAACTGAAAACATGTATTTTTTAAAACAGCCGTGCTTACCTTTCCAACCACTTCCACTGCAGAAACCTATCGAAGTACATGCTGTCTAGGTATTCTTGAAATGGCTCTCCACTTAGGTAGTCAAGGACAGATCTGTCTCAGATGAAAAAGATATATAAGCATTTTATAATCCTGAACTAAAAAACCAACAAACCCCAAACCTAAGGAATTCCAGTCTTGCTCTAGAGCAGGGGTGGGCAATAAGTGACCCATGGACAAGATGTGGTTCACCAGGTTTAGCCCATGGCAAGCCGCCAGATGCTTTATTTACTTAAGCATCCAGAGGTTTGGCTGCTTTCAGTTCCCGCTGGCCGTGGTTTGCCTTTCTTGGCCAATGGAAAGTATGGGAAGCTTCCATCACTTCCTGCAGCCCCCAATGGCCAGGAACAGTGAACCATGGCCAATAGGAGCTGCAGGCAGACATACCTGAGGATACTCAAGTTAATAAAGTGACTAGTGGCTTGCCAGGGGCTAAGCCTGACAAACCACATCTGGCCCAGAAGCTGCTTTATTGTTCACCCCTGCTCTAAAGCAATGCGGCTTCATTTATTTCCATCTTGTTTTACTCCTGGTTTTAAGCAGTAGGAGTTAGATTGGAATAATGTGTCTTGTGCATGGAACCTCCCCATGTGTAGTACTCATGTAACACCAGGGGTGGCTATGGTTGGTTTGACAGTGGCATTTCAGCTGGCTGGCCCCAAGAGGAGACAATAATGGTAGCTTACAGTGAAGTCACATGTAACGGGCATGTAGATCTTTGACCAAAGGCTACTGAAGGCAATGGAAAAGTTTCCATTGACTTTCCATTGCCTTTAATGGACTTTTTGATTAGGCTACTAGGACAGTTGATAAATTGAGGAAGGGTCCAAACCTAACCCCTCAGGAGCCAATCTTCCTGAACTGTGGGGGATGTTCAGATAGGGACTCAAACTTCGTAGCATTTTTAGTGAATGAGGCTTTCTAGCATGACATCTCAGTTCCTGGGTGACCACCAGGGATGCAGTTAGCAAAAGCAAAGGAATCAGTCTTAGTTTATGCTTTTGGGAAGAAGTATTTTTAGTCCAAAGAAAGCCAAACATGACTGTATTAGGCCAGAGGACTCTGCCCAACAGCTATCCTGCTAGTAGAATGAAACAAATGAAGAAAGTAGGGGTGAGCTTGTGTATGTGGACCTGTGTCAGGAAGGGGCCTTAGGTGGTCACATAGTGGATGCAAAGCTTTGGTAGAAAGTCAGTTTACACATGTCAGGGAATTATTGTGTGACCGGCAGCCAGGGACTACAGGCAAAGGAAAGTTCTGTCAGACTGGCTGATGGGGCAAGGCTGACAGAAATAAGATAAGATGGGCCTCAGGCAGTGATGTGCATGGTCTGCTGTAGTATGGCTGGTTGCTGTCCTGCCCTCAAGTTGCTGCTGGGTGGTGTGATTGTGCCTCTGCTGGCAGGCCATCACCACTGAGTGGAAGAGACACAGCGATGGGAATGAGAGTTGCTCTTCCCCAGCCTCAGAACCACATCTCAAGTGGTCCAGAGTTATTTGAGGGGGAAAAAAGGAAGCTCATAATCATATACAGTCTAAAGATTAGTCAATCAAGGCTCCTTTGATAGCTGCTGGAACTAGTCTTGCCTTGTGGCCAGCCAGTGCAATGGAATCAGTGCAGTTTTCTAGCCAAATCCACTGTAATTTAAAAAAGAAAGCCGTTCAGAGACAGAAAATGACATCCAGAAAAGTACTGGTGTAAACCCGCTGGCAATGAAGACATTGCACAAGCACCTCTCTGCAGCTCTGAGAGAAAGGAAACATTTCTATGGCATTTCCCATTGAGGAACAATCTGTCTTTTGACCTAGGTCTTTTTATTATCTTATGCAGTTGTACAGATGAGCAAATTATTCACTTTTAAAAATTTACTTCCTGAATTTAGCTCTTCTCCATTCACTAATTGCACATGAGCCATTTTTAATATTCTGGATTTTTCTGATGGTTTGAAATTATTTCCTAGAAATTCTAATTCTGTAGATTGTAAATGAGCAGTTGTCAGTATTTTACATTCAAAGTTCAAATTCAAGTGGTCTTGGTGAATTTTGATAAGACACAAAGGTCATGTGATATATATATCTCAATGACAGGAAATATTTTCCCTCAGAAGTGTAGTTTACAGAAGAAAATTGCAGTATTAGCAGGTTACCACCAAAAAGGAACCCCCCCCACACACACATACCTAGACCCCACAAGATACACCTACAGTGGTAGGGTCCACAGATGTATTTGAAATAAATTCTTGTTACAACACATAAAGGCAGGAAAATATCACATTTGTGTATGTGATTTCCCTGTTCTGAGTTTAACTATGCACACTTACAAAATTAACCTGGTTCAATACTTTTAGCAGACATGAACAGCAAGTATTTAAAGCTTCCTTTTGAGCCTATTCCACTCAAAATGAAATGATCATCATTTTTAATGACTGAGGCTTCATAACCATTTATGAAATGAAGCGGATAAATTAGCCAACTATCTCAAACTCTTCTGAATTCTGCCTCAACTAAGTGGCATCCAAAGCCAGCCATCTAATCATTAAAAGTTTCACGCACTGTAATGAACAAGGGCTGCCTTTCACTAGTTACTTGCTTTTTTTGTTCCCCATGTCAGCATCAACAAAATTAATTTTACAGTAAAATTATCAGGGTTGAAAGTGGTTTCAGAAACAGAACCCAACATCAGATTATTTACATCAAGCACAGCCCTGCCTTTGTCATCATCAGGACTCGTGCACACAGTGGTGATAAATTATGTCAATATCCCAATGGACATGAGACTGAAGCAATTGCAAGTAAACCAATTTGTTATAACAGAGGGCCAGAAGTAATCCACACCTTTCCCCAATGCAAAGCACAACTGAAGTAGAACAGGTCAATAACAGGAGCCAGAAGAGTGAATGACAGCAGAGCACATTTTACAAATCCCCATTACATCAGCTAGGGAAAACAAAATGTGCTCAGCCAGAGACCGCATGGGTCTGTTTCAGATGATACCTCCTTTGCGTATTTTTGTTAGTTTATGATCTGCTGCCACTAAACATACAATGATCAGTATTTGCAAATGCAAATTGCATACTGGGAACTTTAGGACACAATAACACAATTGCTTCATCTCTGCAAAACTGATAAGCCTTTTCCTGGACAAAAGGATTAAATAGTGCACAGGCATTTCTACTTCATAGACAAACTGATTTTTTTTAAAGCTCCATCCTTTTGTTGAATGTTTTCAGGAAAAGCTATGCAGGCAAAGTTTGCACATTCTTGAGTCTAAACGGACTGTATAACCACTTAATTTCTATTCACTTTGAAACAGAGATGTTTTCTTTGGATTCATTATCATTGTACCTCTTTCCACACAGCATGAAGTCTAGGGCTGGTTTACTTGGCTAGAACATTCTGTCAAATACCTGAAACACTAAGTTCCTGTATGTACTCTGTATAGTGGAATGGAAATATTTACTGTATTTTATACAGATGAAATAATTTCATCACTTGTCTGAGAATATGAATGTGAATTTAAGAAAATGCAAGCTGCAGATTCAAATTAAAATTCTTCCCCTTATCTGACATGCTCTTCTACAAGTCTGACCACTGTAATGCTGTGATCTTTAGAAGTCAAGTTATACTTACTTTGCACAGTGAGAAAACAGCTCTTTGCAGGGGCTGATTTCAAGTTTTTCCTCAGTCTGCTGGACAAGATCTTGACTGACTTCTGCAACATAAACTGGGGACTAGGGAAAGACAACAGAAGCAATGTTATCTTTGTTATAAGAAGCAATCAAATCCCTGCTAGCACATGTCATGTTCATTAGCCAAGCTCTTGGCCATTTTAATTCAGCTCTACGGCTTATGTAAGAGCAGTTGAGTACTGAGTCATGCTGTAGCAAAGTAGGATACTATAGTCATTTTCTCTTCGCTCCACTATACCCCCACATAAATAGGATAACCTTCCATGCACTCTTGTGTACCATCACCTTTTCTTGATCTCCATGGATATGCAAAAGATGCTGGCCTTCCAATTGTACTAGTTCACAGACCACATTTTACATCCTATGAAAAACCTGCCACATTGAACTGTCTATGGTCTAGTTCTTCATTCTTTAAAACAAAAGAAAATTCTCCCAGTTTTTCACCATATTGATGCTTCTCTGTGGTGTCCAAAAGAGTCCATTTTTTCCCCCAGCAGGAGATCAACATAAGCCAAGAGCAGAGATCATGTATTTCATTTATTTATTCAGATTTACATATTGGAAACATATCTCTATGTGGCTCTGGCACCATAACATAATTACTAGTATAATGAAATGCTAGCAGCATTGAAATAAACAATTCAGAAAGGAATTCTCCCAGCCAGCTACCTACACAGCCTCCTTTCCACCCCTTCATTGCTCTAGGAAATATGCCTTCAATGCTCTCCAAAATCCCTCTCAAACAGATGTCTTGTGCCATGTGGCCGGAAAAAAATCACCAAATCCGTTTATTTCAGACCAATTAATAGAAAGTACTTGTTTTTAGAGACATTGCATACATTTGTACATTGATAAGAAAATTGTGTATTTACAACATTTGAATGAACTCTATCCATCTAGCTATATTTCATTCACATTCTTATTTGGGCCTTGTTCTTATTTACACAAAGATCACCCCTTTCATATTCAAATCAGTGGGATTTGAGCTCCTTTGAAATCCCAGCCCTCAATCTAACCCTCTCAAAGTGCACGCAGGAACCTTAACACTTTGGAAATAAAGCAAGCTTTTCATTGGAGACCATGACCACCAGATGGTGCTGAGTAGGAGGATCAGAGCAGTTAATCACTCACTTTTGACCAGATGGTCTGGGCAGCTCATGCTTGCTTTGTGATGTTCTGACAAGTGTTTTAATAAGTTGCGGTGATAATTGAGCAAATGATGGGGGGCCAAGGAAAAGGGGCCGGGAATAAGGAGGAGAAAGTCCCCAGTTTGGTGGGAGCTGAATGAAATCTTTCTCTTTTCTTCTGTTTACATAGGAACATGGTTCTGAGTCCTGAGCATATTCTGTGCTCTGCTGGAGTATTTAAACTGGGCTAGACTCTATGGTATTGGACAACTGAGGCTCAAAGTTTAGCATTTTAATAACATTAGGAAAACATGTTCAGTGTTTTTGTCCTTAGTGGAAGATTTCCTCTTTCCCTCCATATATCTAACCTGAGAAGGGTGGGTGGAATGTCCTATAAAGCTCATCATCAGTCATTACCACTCAGCTAAATCACAGGGTTTCTCTGAGGTGCACTTTCACCTGAACTGGAGCTAACCGTCTCTACGGCATTCCCAGCATCGCTAACCTGAGGAGCCAGAGAGAAGGGCTGCGAGGCGACACCGAATAGGACCGAGTACTGCAAGCAGGGCGCGCGGACGGGATATGAACATTGTAACTCAACAAAAGAAATTCTACATAATGACATCAGACTTCGTTAAAGGACTTTAAAATTCACTACAACCACCAGACCCACCAATGTGGGATGGGAAAAGGGACAATTGCTCTGGGGCCCAGTTATTCCAATGGCGGCAGCCAGAACCCTGGGCCCTTTACACTGGCGCTGGAGTGCCATGTCGTGCTCTCAGGGCAGAGCTGGGGAAGGCATGCTGCCCTTAGCCCCGCCTCTTCTGCCCTTAGTCCCGCCCCTTCCAGGAGTGTGGAGCTGCTCCCGCCCTTGCTCTGGGGCCCACAGAGGCTGTCAGCTTTGTTGACAACCACTAACAAAGCTTTACAGTACCATGGGAGACAGGCAGTACTATTGTAGTCATTGACTAGATCAGGAAACTGAGGTACAAGGATGTTAAGACCAAATTTTCTCATCGTGATTACTCACTATAGACAATGGGAAGTGGGGGGAGGATGAATGCAAAGCACTATGAGGAAGCAAGCCACTTATTTAGGTGCCCAAATATACCCAACTTTGAAAATGTCATGTATGTGACTGACTTGAGGCATCACAATGAATAAACTGGGAGCAAAACATAATTATGAATTCTAAGGTATTTAAGACTATTCATATATGGCCTGATGTAAAGGTTACTACAGGAGCCTTTTCACTGAGTTGGGTTAGAAAGCATGTTAACTTACATGTTTTAATTAACATGTGGTTAACCCCCACTTAGTACCTAGTGTAGACAAAAATAGCAGTGTTTAAAACTGTGTTAGGTGAGTGTGGTTAGCAGAGCTGAAGGGAGAGGCAATGATCTAACACATAGTAAAACATTCCTGTCCATAATTAGACAGCTATTAAAAATGGCCCGATTCTTAGAGGTGTTGAGCATCTCTCTCTCCCATGGTCTTTTTTGTGGGACCTACAGATACTCAGTACTCTCTGGGACATGAAGGCATCAGCACGTTGGAAAGCTAGGCCTTTATTTAAATGCCAAAATGTAGAAATAGGTGCCTAGCTTTAAGCATTCAGTCAGAATACTTTGACTTATGTCCATCACTCATATAACCATGCTCTCCAGTCCTCCTCCTCTGTCTGGGATCAAATTAATATTAGGGCACTAAACACATCACATTTTGTCTGAGACCAACGTGCATGACAAACTGCGGCCTAACTGCAGCCACTGCACACATGCATAGAGGTAGAAGTGTGCAGGGGAGACCTCTCACTTTCACTCTGGGGAAATTAGGTTCCAGGGGCACCTTCTCCACCCTCACCTTCCTTAGATAGAAACTTCAGAAAGCAACCAGCTAGTAGGAACAGTCAGAGTATGTCTACACTACCACCCTAGTTCGAACTAGGGTGGTAATGTAGGCAAGCGGAGTTGCAAATGAAGCCCGGGATTTGATTTTCCCTGGCTTCATTTGCATATTGCCGGGCGCCGCCATTTTTAAATGTCCTTTAGTGCGGACTCCGTGCCCTGCAGCTACACGCGGCACGGACTAGGTAGTTCGGATTAGGCTTCCTATTCCGAACTACCGTTACTCCTCGTGGAAGCCTAATCTGAACTACCTAGTCCGTGCCGCGTGTAGCCGCAGGGCACGGAGTCCGCTCTAGCAGACATTTATGGCGGTGCCCTGCAATATGCAAATGAAGCCCGGGAAATTCAAATCCCGGGCTTCATTTGCAACTCCGGTTGCCTACATTACCACCCTAGTTTGAACTAGGGTGGTAGTGTAGACATACCCTCACAGAGGCAGGTCTACATTGGTAGAGAAAAATCGATGCAAGGTATGCCACTCCAGCTATGTAATTCACATAGCTGGAGTCAATGTACCTTGCATTGATTTTCTGGGATGGCCCCACAGAAGAAGGTCGAAAGGAGAAATGCTTCTGTTGACTTCCCTTCACCCTAGTCATTGCTGTGTGTGTGTACACTCAGCATTTGATTTAGTGGGTCTTTACTAGATCCACTAAATCGAACACTGAAAGATTGATCATCAGAACGTCGATCTTCTGGTAGGTGGAGACATGACCAGAGGCAGCCAAGGAGGGGCCTTAGCACATTCAAAGAACTTACAGCCACGCTGGGGGGGGGGGGGCGCGCCAATTTAGTCCCCCCTGCTCCTCCTGTCATCCCTGAACTTGCCTGCTCCTCCTCCACAAACTGCTGCCGGCTGGAGTCTCCTCCCCGCCCCCAACCCAACCCTCCTCCATCTCCACCGGCAAATTAGTGTGTGCAGGGGCCTGGACCCAAACTGGAGGGGCAGGAGAAGATGTGGTACAAGCTTCCCCCCTCTTTCCAGGGTCGGGCTCAGCCGTGCAGCAGGTTCAGGGCCCCGCTGTGCGGTGGGGGGTGGCAAATTTTTCCTTTGCCCCCAGGCACATAACACCCTCTCTGTGTCTCTAGCAGACAGGCCATTCTCTGCCCTGTGCCAACTGGCTATTTGCTCCAACCCTCTCTTTCCTCCTGCCTCACCATTTCTTCACCTTAGCGTCACTCCGCACTGGTCTCTTATACCTTCCCTTTCCCCGTTCTCTTCTTCTGACATCCTTCCCTTCAACATCCCTTCTCCCTTCACTTCTCCTTCCATTTAGCGCATCACCTCTGAATTAAGCTTCCCCCCAAAAAGAACGTAAATTAACAGTAACATCACATTGTTCACCCTGCTCTTCCTTCTCTGTGTCTGTCTTGTGTATTATATTGCAAGGGACTATCTGTTATGTTTGTACAGCACCTAACACAATAGCACCCCATTGTTGCTTGCCACAGAGGCACTACTGTAATAAACAGGATGAACAGTTGTGATATCTGGCTGTGACACTTTCCAAAAAATCATAAGCACTATGGTAAGAACCATTTCATTATGTAAGGAAACTGAATTTGGGATTCAGTGAAACAAGGAGGAAGGGAAGAAAAAAAAATGTGAGAATTATTTATAAGTACAGTTAATTGCCCTTTCCCATACCAAGTTCATGAGAGACATAGTCAATGCTTAATTTTTCAAAACCACTGGTAATTGACCTTTGAATGGCTCTTCTCTTTTCTCCCTTCTTCACAAATCAACAGCAAACACACAATATTAATGGAAGCAAAGGAATCTAAGAACACTAACATTCTGCACTCTTTAAAAGGAAACATATGGATGGACTGGAGCCCAGTATGTAGTGCAAACAGTTTTACTAGACCATTTAATTTTCTTTAACAAAATACATTTTTTCATGTGCAGTTCATTTTCCAAGGTATTGGATGTCTATGAAAACAAGTTGTGTAATTGTGCAGCCCTTGATTTCATTGAAAACCAGAGGGTTAGAGCCAAAGGGACCATTCCAACTCAAGTCTTGTAGCCTGTTCTTCTGTACACCTGATAGCCCCGAAGAGGCTTCTATATAGAGTACAGATTGACATAATTCTTTAGATTTTTCTTAGGATTTCATACCTTCACAATGATAGACCGAACATGGCCATCAGAATTCTTACACAATCCCCTCAATTTTCCTTAGATCTTGCAATTCAACACATATTCATATTGACTGGATTTAAAAACAACAACAAAAAAACCCTCTCCAAAAAGCCCACCAACAAACTTTACTTTTGCTTTGGAGAAGAACAAATAGGTAGCAATTCTTAAGAATGGCAAAGAACAAGCATTTGTGTCCGAGGCACTGAAATTTTACAAGACGAGCATCTTGTCTTGACGAAAGACAGTTGTGTCTTCTCTGTCTGAGAAGAAGCACAAAACGTTTGTGTGATTTTTATGAGAAGTGCTCAGTGGCACTTATTTCATGCCCATCTCCAGTGTCCCATGGGCAGAGACTGTAAAAGCAGATTCGACTTTCATCAGACTCTCCAATGCTGCCCCACTTTGGCATCCATTAAATGTTCTTAAGTAGCCATGAGATGAATGTATTAAAAGTACATCTAGACTATATAGATTAATACCATATATCTTGAAGCCTGTGATTCAAGTTCTTTCGCTTTCTAAGCTCTCGTTTTTGGGGGGTTTTTTGCATTAAACCAAACCAAGAAAACCTCAGAAAACTCCTTATAAACCTGAACCTATATAACCAGAGCACTGTTCTGCATTTTCCTTAATGCCTACTCATTTTTTTAAATTTTAAATACCATATTTTGGTCTCACTTGCACCAATGTAAATCAGGAGTTATGGCACTGAAATCAATGGAATTTCACTGGTGTAAAACAGGGGTCGTTCCGATCAGAATCATGTCCTAAAGCCTCGGTGAGTGCATGAAATTCTTGAGTTGATCCAATAAAATAAAACTCATCAAACTGCACCTTTTCGAGGCCCTGTTATCTGTTATTTTAAATGTTGCACTGAATCATTGTGCTCTAAAATGTAAGCTTGCCTTTTGTGACAATGCCATACATTTTGCCATAGGGTGCTTCACTCAGCCATTCAAGACTCATTCCTTGTTGGCTACTGAACAAAAAGGAAACAAATTATCCCCCCTTCATCTCTATATTCTTTGTCATAGCATCTGTAACATGTTTATGATGAGGAGACATTTTTCATGGGAAGCTGGGCAATTCTCATGGGATCTTATCATTCTGCCAACTGGTCAAACCCTTCAGAAGTACTGGCGAAAGCAATTCAGCAATACACGATTGTGACAGGCGTATTCATTTCACTAGTAATTTTATTACTTTGTTGAGATGTGTTAAATGTGCTACTGCTCCTTTAAGACCGAGAACTGCTAAATGTGGTACTACTTTTTCTTTAAAACATAAACACTTTGGTCTGGCTATAGTGAGCTGGGAGGATGTGTCTGGAAGTTTCCGGGGGCTAACGGAGGCAGTTAGTTAGCAAGGCTTGGGTCCTAAATCTTTTGGAGAATAACACAAATTTGTTTTCATCTGGGTCAGACTGATTTTTTTAACCATCAACAGCAATGTCTAAGTCCATAAATAGTAATAATTAATAGTTTGCAGATGTGTAATGCTGCTCATCTAAGAACCTCAAAGCACTTAAGATTCACTAAATATCTAAGCCACACCCTGCAGAGGCAATATGGCCTAGAGGGGTAGAGCCAGGGGCGGGGACTCAGGAGACACATTTTTTTCATAGCTCTGTCCCCGATCTGCTGGATGAAAACTGGACAAGTTACTTTACCTTTCTTTGCCTCACTTTTCCTATCTGTAAATGAGGTTAATGACACTGAATTCCTTTGCAAACTACGTTGAGATCTCCTGAGCTGTATGAAAGCTAGTTGTTATTATTATTACAGACATTTTGCAGATGAGTAATCTGAGTACAGAGAAGTTAATGATCCCCATTTTTCAGAAGTGCTAAGCATCTACTACTCCTAGTAAAATAAAGATGTGCCACCAAAGTGAGATGAAGCTGTGGGTGCTCAACACTTCCCAAAAAATCAGACCATACATAGCTTGCCATTGTCACACAGGTTAGTGGCAGAATAGGGAATAGAACCTAGGAATACAGGCTCTACCACATACTTGTTCTAGGGCAGTGAATGCTACTCTTTAGAGAACCTCAAACCATGAATGTTGAGATAGAAGCAGAAATGGACATGCACAAGACTTATCTTTTTTAATAGTATTGATTGCATGCAAGCTCTCTGATCATAAATATGACTATATTGCTGGCAAGTTTCAGACATGCTGCAACGATGTGTTGTTGAATCATTATGTGCTATTTTAAATGTTGCTTGTATAAAACAAATAATGTTCAGCATATGCCTCATTTCAGTTTCCGAAAACATTCCATTACAAAACTAGCCTAAAATTAATTAAAAATGGTTCAGTCCATGGACAAAAGGTCAAGCCATAACTTTCCCTAAGCTGTCGCCAGATCTGAGCACTTATGTCTTAATGATGTGTATGTTTTCAGATGTGGGCCACCGACATTCCATGTGCAAACGATTTGCAAATTCTTTACATGGAGGAAAAATCAGAAGAGGTCTGACAGCTCTGCAAGGAACAGTGCAAGATGAAAAGTGGATGTTCCATGTGATCAGAATGATCATATGCAAGAACCTGGAAAAAAATGACTTTGTCCAACTGTCCTGCAGTTGCATTTGTTCTGCATATTTGCATATCTCTCACCACTGCGTGCTATAGAAATCCACGGACTTTGTCAATGCTAGCAAAATTTTGGCATGCAACACCAGTTCTGCTGCTGCTGCTGCATCCAACCCATATCCACTTCCAGATGTTTCTGGAAGATGCTGCCATTATAGGACACTGTTAATGATGTCACCATAATGACACAGAGGAAGCAAGTGTGTGTGTGGGGGGGGAAGCAACTATTTGCTGACATCCCTATTCCTGACTTCCACTCCTTTGCCCTTAAAATGGACATCTTCAGTACTGACTTCTGCAACACTTACAAGCAGCTAAATGAAGCAAATCAGCACCTAGTGCCAAGAATGAAATTTATTTCATATTTATCAAATTGATTTGGGGCCATGACAAGATATAATGTCAGAAAAATGTGCTCTCCTATCCCACCTAAGCAACCACAACTTTTGTTAGCATGTGAGAAAAGTAAACAACTGATCATATCAGCCCCCACATAAAACCAAAGTGAACACCTGGTCTGTTTGGATTAGTTCTGTTAAATCACTATAAATGGCCATGTTAATAGACCTCATTCATAACACCTACACACTGATTTCAATGGGCTTTAGATAATTTTTTTCATAGATTCATAGACACCTAGAACTGGAAGGGACCTCGAGAGGCCTCACGGCAGGACCAAACACTGCCTAGATCATCCATGAGAGATGCCTATCCAACCTGCTCTTAAATATTTCCTGTGATGGAAATTCCACAACCTCCCTAGACAATTTATCCCAGTGTTTAACTACCCTGACAGTTAGGAAGTTTTTCTTAATGTTTAAACTAAATCCCCCTTGCTGCAATTTAAACCCATTGTTCCATATCCTATCATCAGAGGCTAAGGAGACCAATTTTTCTCCCTCCTCCTTGTAACACGCTTTACACTTGAAAACTGATTATATGTCCCCTCTCAGTCTTCTCTTTTCTAAACTAAACAAGCCCAGTTCTTTCAGTCTTCCCTCACAGGTCATGTTGTCTAGACCTTTAATCATTTTTGTTGATCTTCTCTGGACCTTCTCCAATTTCTCCAAATCTTTCTTGAAATGTGGTGCCCAGAATTGAACACAATACTCCAGTTGAGGCCTAATCAGCACAGAGTAAGGCAGAAGAATGACTTCTCATGTCTTGCTCACAAAACTCCTGTTAATACATTCCAAAATCATGTTTGCTTTTTTTTGCAATAGTGTCACACTTTTGACTCATGTTTAACTTGTGGCCCACTATGACGCCTCGATCCCTTTCAGTAGTACTCCTTCCTAGACAATCACTTCCCATTCTGTATGTGTGAAACTGATTGGTCCTTCCTAAATGGAGTACTTTGCATTTGTCCTTATTAAACTTCGTCCTGTTTACCTCAGACCATTTTTTCAGTTTGTTCAGATCATTTTGAATTATGACACTATCCTCCAAAGCACTTGAAACGCCTCCCAGCTTGGTACCACCTGCAAAATGAATAAGCATACTCTCTTTGCCAACTTCTAAATTGTTGATGAAGATTTTTAACAGAACTGGTCCCAAAACATACCTCTGCGGAACTCCACTTGTCATGACCTTCTAGCATGATTGTGAACCGTTAGTAACTACTCTCTGAGAACGGTTATCCAGCCAATTATGCATTCATCTTATAGTACCCTCATCTAGGTTGCATTTCCTTAGTCTATTGATGAGAAGATCATGTGAGACCATGTTAAATGTCCACCACTTCTTCCTTATCCACAAGACTTGATATCCTATCAAAGAAAGCTATCAGATTTTCCTCATTCTTTGTTTATTCTGATTTATTCATGAACCAGGTTGCTGGGATTGTTTTGAATTAGAAGTCAGTAGAAAATATGGGTTTATTTGTTTTTTCTTCTTTTTAAACAGTAAAAAACTACAATAACTTCTCAAATAGTTATAATGGCAAAAATGGAATTGAAATGTCATACTAACAACCTGACACCACCATTAAGAGGCAGTTTAAGAACCAGAACAGAATAGAAATAGTAAAGGGAATTTTCAAGCTAACTAACGTTGGAATACTCACAGAATTCATATGGGTTCCGTTAAGTCACAGTCCAAAGGAGCTGACTGACTCCGAGAAGGATCCTTTGGCAGCACAATTACTATTAGCAGCTAGATGTGATATACCTCATTCTTAGAAAAAGACAGATTTCTCAACAATAGTGTCATGGAGAAATATAGTATGGGAAATCCATGCAATGTGGGAAAATGACAACCTTTTGTTCAGGATCAAGTAGATTTTACAATGTGTGATTATACTTTTTGTATTTGAATAAAATACATGTACACAAAATGATAAGCTTGATCAAACAGGTATTTTAAAATTAATCATTGAGGTTATGAATGAGATCTGTTATAATACCAGTATGGAAAATTCGTGCATCTTAATAACGATAAAATAGGAAGTTACAAAAGAGAATAGAATAGAAAGTTCTCTTTCAAAAGCTTCTTTTTCTAGGCACACAAACATTTTAGCCAAAAATCAAACATCTGCAAGACGAAATCAAGGTATACCTCACTTAGTCTGAGGAAAATCAGAACCAATCTAAATTTTCCTGCTTCTGCTGTAGGCAGATCTGTTGGCCTGACCTCAGCGCAAATCCCAGACTCAAATACCATTAGGGAAGTCTGGATTTTAGAATTCCAGCTTGTTCATCTGGCCCTCCTACATATCATAAAACAGTCTAACCCAAATCACAGATCTGAAGGCTGTGACACTCATGGAAACTTCAGACCTGACCTATCTTTAGTTCAACGGAACATATGTTTCTGGTTAAAAAAAGTGCAGATAACTGTTGTCAACAATTGTTTTTCCTTTTGACTGGCTCAGATTGCTGTTCTCATACAAAGACTTGGCAGCAGGAGTGACAAGACAATATGAGAAAGTCTCTTTACACAAGCTTTCCTATATAGCTGAACATGCTCAATAGATTTGGATAAACACCCAGATGCTCAGCTGCTTGTTGGAATTTTTCTACCTTTTGATGTTCTCTCATCACTGGTGAGCAGTCTAAACATTAGCAAGCAATCTTATGTTGCAATGGTCATAGTTTGGCTTGCTCTGGTAAACCAAATGTCATTTGTTCCATTAAAAAAAAAGCCTTTATATCTATAAACACTCGTTTACAACCTCACCATTATTTAATGGCTTTCTAGTGGGAACACAGATGGACATCTTCCCAAATTAGCTCACTCCAGATATAGGACCTGATTCTGCAACTTTTAATGTGATTATCTTTTCCCTATCAAGCAGCATCACTACAGTCACTGGAGCCACTTGCACTGAATAAGGTTCATTCATGTGCATAAGAGGCCTGATCCAGCTTTGACTGAAGTCATAGGGTTTTCTTGCTACCAGCTGTAATGGGAGTTGGATTGGGCACAAATTTTGCAGGCTCTGGCCCTCTTTTACTAATGAGTGTCACTATATAGTAGATGAAAATCCAGAAAGAGAGGGAGAGAGAAAGCACACACATGAAATGAAAACAGGCCACTAGCTATTTGAAGGTATTAACAACAACTTAGAAATGAGCAAAATTCATATAAAAAAGGATGCTGGGTGCCACTTTTATTAAAAGATTAGAAACCCCCACATGAGAGCAGAACATAAAGTCACACGGCCACCCACCCCATTTTTAAGAAGGGAGTTCCCCCGGTCAAGGAACAAGTAAACGCTAGCTAGGTAACATACAGTAAATGCCATCAGAAGAAAATGGAGAAGGAAGATGTTTAGTATTCAGGATGACATGCTGTTTACAGTGGCATATTCTGCTCTTCCTCAGTTTTGTCTGTTGGACAAACAACAGCTGTGTTAGGATATTTAAATTATGATGCGAGGATTTTGATTTGGGTCCAGGCTTTAGCCTGATTAAATGATATTAAGTTAATTTACAAGCAGAGGCTTGGCATGCAGGTCAAGTGCTTTTTGCATGTGTAGTTTCCTTCTTTTTAAAATTAATTTAAGGTTGAGCGCTTTGAGAGCCAACTTTCCATGGCATGAATAAGCTGGTTATATTTTAAACACACCTGCCATCAAAGGAATTTTTGAAAGCTCATATTTTTTAAAAAGAGAGTTTTCTCCAGTGAGGTTTTAATGCATTTAAATATATTTTCTGTATTTATTTCTTCTGAGACAAAAACAGCATCTTAAGATGCTGCTGTGATTTTTGGATCTGTGTTAAAACAAAACACTCTAACATTATTAGCAAAATGATTTTCCCACTTGAATTTTACCAGATAAGAGCAAAACTCTCATGGCTCACATTATAAATTTTCCAAGCCCATTCATAAAAGCTATTTGGTTGATGTAGTTTCTAGATGGAGAAATCTGGAGGCAAGCATTATGTTTAACCTCACTTTAACAGTCACTCCTAGGAGAGATACTGAGGGCAGGTACCAGCATAAACAGGCTAAGTCTAATCTGCATGATCCCTGTGTGAGCCTTTGTCTCTGTCTACTGGCTGCGCTATGTATAAGAGTATATCAGTCTGCAACTGCTTTTAAGCTGCTATGGATACTCCTTTAACCCAAAGGCTGTGTCTAGACTGGCAAGTTTTGCTTTTGCGGAAATACTTGCCAGCTGTCTACACTGGCCGCTTGAATTTCCGCAAGAACACTGATGATCTCATGTAAGAAATCAGTGCTTCTTGCAGAAATACTATGCTGCTCCTGTTCGGGCAAAAGTCCTTTTGCACAAAAGCTTTTGCTCAAAAGGGCCAGTGTAGATAGCTCAGATTTGTTTTGCGCAAAAAAGCCCCGATCACCAAAATGGCGATCGGGGCTTTTTTGTGCAAAAGTGCGTCTAGATTGGCACGGATGCTTTTCCGCAAAAAGTGCTTTTGCAGAAAAGCGTCCATGCCAATCTAGACGCTCTTTTCCGCAAATGCTTTTAACGGAAAACTTTTCCATTAAAAGCATTTGCGGAAAATCATGCTAGTCTAGACGTAGCCAAGAAGTAGGAACCATTCTCCACCCTGCATGCTTGTAGATCTAGAGACTCTAGGTTCCAGTCTCATAGGGCATGTCTACACAGCAGGGCTAAAGCCAAAATAAGCTATGCAACTTGAGGTACGTCAATTCTGTAGCTTAAGTTGAAATAGCTGTTGGCTTTTTGTGCTGTCTCCACAGCAGGAAATATGAGTTAGAGCACTCTTCCTCCAGCTCGACATCATTTCAACATTATGTTGAAATAACTTTGTAGTGTAGACGTGGGGCTATGTTATTTCAGAATAACATCAGTTATGCCAAAATAACCCTACCTGCTGTGTAGACATACCCATAGAGTACTGCACCAGCAATGTTATTTTAAGTAGTGGCCCATATGGAGATTTGAACTGCTGTTGACTTCTGATGTTAAGAACAAGCTTCCCTGGTTAGTGTGTGACTCATATACACCAGTGTAGGTTATGGTTTTATGCAAGCATGGTGAGAAACTTGCTTTATTAGCTAAGAGGGCAGCCTGCCCATGCTGTTCCTAAGCCATTATCCTATAGTTATAATTGGCCAAACTGCAGCTCAGGTAGAGAGTAACTCTAGTTTGCCTATTTATATGACAGCAATGGGCTAAAACTGTAACCATTTGCCTGAGTTTCTACCTCGCACCCAAACCCTGAACTACCACTCTGGATAAAATTGGATCCAACTCACAACAAAAACCCCAGATTTGTTTGTTAAAAAACCCAAACCCAGCTGACAAGGATCTGCAATTGTAAAACCACTCCTGGTTTTTCCAATTCCCTCTATAGTCCCACAGCAGAGGAAGATAATCTTTACTTCCCTCCTGAAAATCATTCTGCAGGTGTTACGCGGATGACGTTGTTCCTCTCACTGAGTCCTACATACTGGACAAAGTTTATAAAGTTGGTGAGAGTCCTCTGGGGCCTGTGACTGAAGAAGCCAATTATTATTAAAAGTAATAATAGCATCCTGTTTGGCAGGGGAACCTGAGAAATGAGGGAGCTTCACGTTGTGCCCTCAAAGCGTAAGTGCTTCTCTGCTTACAGTTTGCTCATTTCTTATGGCATTGCATCAGGAGAGAGAAGGAAACATTACTGCAGCAGAGATTAGTTCAGGTAAATGTGTATCCAGATATTAGGGATAAAACTCAGCTTTACAAATTGTTGTTGGTTAAGAGTCCAACACATTCAGATTTAATGCTGACATCTTCAGAGAGCAACACCATCTCACTTCTCAGATACACCTGGCTAGAACAGCGTCTCCATGATGTAAGGCCTGTCCAGATCGAATGACTCACCTGTTCACCAGTTGTATACATTGTGCAGACATGATTTGGTCGACATAAGTTTCTATTTTTCAAAGGAGCAAGCCGGAGTAATTCTGTCAGATGAATGGCCAAGTCATTTCAGTGATTTTTCTGACCATACACGACAAACTGTTGAGAAGTGTCTGCTTAGCAATAAAGATACCAATCGGAGACTTTAACCCCACTACAAACAACAAATCAATCAACACTGAAAATGCAAGCAGTACTTTTATTGTACCAGGCCCAACCTTACAGCCACATGACAAAGTGTTCTACAACATAGCACTACGTAAGGCAAATGAGTGCAGAGTGCCCAGAGATTTATTCTTGGGCAGTAGAATACCACAGACTCCATATTGTTTTCAATAGAATAGCCAATCAGTGTGGGGTCATTACAAGGACCAGCTGTCCTAAGTGTTTAGTTAGCTAAAGTACATATTATAAACAGTAGGCAAGGCATTAGGGAACGGAGTTTCAACACACTGTGGGAAAATGTCGTTTACTCTGAGACCTCAGCAAAGGAACTCCTCAAATCAGTTGTATGATTTTTTTTTTAAGATTCCACTAACATGCTGTACTACAGTTTGTCCCTTGTAATTGGAAGAATGCTTATTAATGATAAAGCCTGATTATAAAGCACTCATTTGAGTACCAAGGTCACCAGACTGCTGTTCAGAACCTTCATCAAAAAGGGGGACATCCATATGAAACTACAGAAAACACACTACAAAGTTTACTTCCCAACTTCTTTAGCACCGAGACACTGAGATCACCAGAGACTTTGAGTATGCTGTCTCTGTAACAATTGCATATTGATTTCTATGGAGACTGGATTACAGTTACTTAGAAAGGGGAGGCTTAAGTAACATGCTCACCACTGCACAGCCACTATATAGCAGTAAAGTCAATAAAAGACAGATTGGCAAATTCATTGAATCAGAGGGTGAAATCTTGGCCCTACTGAAGTCAGTGACCAAACTTTCCTTAGCTTCATTTGAGTCTTAGAACCCTGCTGCATGTGGCATACCCCTTCTGTGTCAGAAATCTCTGCTTTGTCAGTAATCTGAGTAGGGGACTCGTGTGCAGCCTCAGAATAGTTCCACAATCACCACCGCACCTATAGCCATTCCCCTTCATACGACTCCCATCTCCATCTCCATATGCATCTGGTATGTTTTGTCTAAATGCAACCCCCATAGGTGGAACTGAACCTGGGACTTCTGGAGGTTAGTACATGAGCCTCTACGCCTTGAGCTAAAAGCCAGCTGACTCGCAGCTAAAGCTGTAGAGGAAACTCATTCTCTCTCTCTGTAGGTGGTCTAAGTGCCACTACATGGGACAGTGAACTACACCCAGAAGGTGTGTGGGTTACACAAACACTGCACAGAGCACCCGGTGTCCAGTGAAAGAGCAGGTACTGTACTATATAGTGCTGCTGCCTTGTTACCATTGAGATGTGTAACTGGAAAGAGAAAGACCAGCTGGGTATATGACCAACTAGCTGGATTTGCTTGAGAATGCAGCATTTCAAAAAGCAATCCCAGCAGGTTCATCTCAGAATTCTAAGCCTCTGCCTCACACTAAGCTTTCTAGATTGTTTTTATCAGCATTTTAATTTCGTCTTTCTGAGCATCATTTCCTGTGATTTTCAACTTTGGTTCATGGCTGCTCCAAAAAGTAACAAGAGCACGTATCCTCCAAGGCATTTAATTAAATGGACAGAGAGCAAGAGGATTCAGAACTATAGTGCAGTTCTCAGTAGGACGTGACCTGCCCTTCCACAAATGGGATATAGCCTTCTCATGGGAGTTGGAAGGCAGCCATGATCAGAGATGACGATTATTTCTGAAGGATGAGTGCCTTGATTTTGCATGTATGTCACGAGCGGGGACAAGAAGGGAGAAGAAATCTCAAGAAGAGGATAGCAGATGTGTCTGATCACAGAAAACAAAATCCTCAATTGCAGGATTGAAATGACGAAGTACAACAAGAAGTTTCGTGTATGATAATGCATGATTGAGACAAGCTGTGGGAGCACTGGACTCAAGTGAGGGAAGTTTGTCCAGCAGAAGAGGCTAACACACATCTGTAATTTCCTCCTGTCCGCATTGAAAAGAAGTTGATATCACTAAAAGAGCCGAATGTGAATGCGCAGCATTCCTTAGCTGGCATCCAAATGCAAGGCCACACACTGCGGATCCGCCAATTTCCCTTTCACAGAAGCCCTCCCTTCCTTATCCTATAATTGTTTGTAAAAACAAAGGGCACATTTTTTAAACCAAATACCCACCGCTCTCCCTACACTGGAAGATGAGGATTTAAACCCTTGTCCTATTCACCTCCTGAAGAAAAGGGGAAAAATGGCAAACATGGCCTTTATTCAGTGCATTTCCTGAAGGAAAGGTGAATGAATAGGGATCCAGATAAGAAAAGACTGCTGTTACTGTTTGGTGGATTCTGTAAAGTATATTAAAGGGAATAACAATGCACATTAGCCATCCCATTCAGTAACATTTTTAGTACCCAGCGGAGTCCAAATATAAATTGTAATGGCATATGGAAAATGCCTTAAGAGCCATTTCAAATCAATTTGCTTTTATATAGCATCTTTCGAAGTATCTCAAGACACTTTGCAGCGAGAGAGAGAGAAAATAATGAGCTAATGATTTAGTAGAGTTGGGTACTGTGGTTCTCACGCACACAGCAAGGCAAAAATGATGCAGAGATGGAATTCAAAGCTCCAATTTAAAAGCAGTACTAATGTAAATACACCTTTTGCCTGCAATTACATGATGGGGAGGGGAAGTCAGGTACAATAGGAGGCCAGGCAATGAAGTAGGGCTTCTTTTGGGTTTAATAATCTCTGTTCTATGACTACTCTTGGGGACTTTCTAGTTACAAATAAGACAGAACCTAAACTTCCAAAATTCCCATTATATCAGTGAGTTTATAAAAAGCCCAAACACAACCTGCCAGTGAAAGCAGGAAAATAATTATTGTGAAAATTTACATGAACATTTTTATCAACCCATGTAACAGCCTCAGAAATTTGCTTTCCATGTAGGTTTCCAGGAGGCTTCAGCCAGCAGCCTGTCAGCTGCATCTCTCTCTCGCAGCTAGTGAGATCAAACAGAAAGGTTCTGGCATAAATCCAGTTCGAATTGCCTGTTCTACAAAGCCAAAACTTATAATGGAAATATAATTTTTTATAATGGAGTTTGCCTATCTCCTATAACTGGAAGGGACCTTGAAAGGTCATCAAGTCCACTCCTCTGCCTTCACAGCAGGATCAAGTACCATTCCTGACAAATTTTTGCCCTAAATGGTCTCTGAAAGGATTGAACTCACAACCCTGGGCTTAGCAGGCCAATGCTCACACTGCTGAGCTATCCCTCCCCCACAAAGTTTTGGCAAAACTTTCAGTAGAAAGGCTTCTGAGGTCCAGGATGGACGTTCTGGTCAAAATCTGAAAGAGTGATGCTGATTTTGTCATGGTTATTTGAGACATTACCCTTCCCCACAACACCTGATTGGAGGTGCTGAACTAGCATAACCTAGATTTAATTAGCAGGGAACTAGTGCTGAATATTTTCAACAGAGGGTCTTTTGCTCTGGTATTCAGTTCCCTTACTTATCTGAGGACACAGTGCAGGGCCCATCTCATTTCAGGCTACCATATGTGGGAGTCACATGAGGATTCTGAGGCAGGGAGGCAGCATTCCCTGTAAGCTGGGCACTTGTGTGGCCTCTGAGGAGAGATTCCAATGCCACCCAGCTGATTAGCAGAGAGCCCACAGTTGGGTTTTTTATTTGCTTCTGGTGGTGCACATTCACACGTGCCTTGATGCACATAAAATGTATTCTGCACGTGGATGGATAAGATTAGACGGAACATTACAGTGAGGAACGGTCTACTTATTTTGAGGAAATGCTTTCTTCTTGTTTCTATGACATGTGCAACTGAGTGTATTTTAGTGATGATATACTTGTACCTCTATCTTTGTTCCTTAGTCTGAACTCACTTAATCCGATGCATATTTTCTTGATAAATTTGTTTTAATTTGATTATATACCAGCTCGGTGCTGTGTTTGAAGGGAAGGGTGCATCTACCCCAGTTTAGTTCATAAGATGTAATGTGCTTTTGTCTCCTTAAAGGAGCACAACCCTTATTATAACACTGAGTGGCCATGCTCAGGGCTGGACACTCAGGGCACATGGTTTTAGGAAAATTTGGAACTGGGATCAAGCTGGCCGGTGGAGGACAGAGTGAAGCTGTAAAGAGGCTGCTAGGATTAGAGCTTCTGAACCATGGCTGGCTAGCGCAGACATTCAGGGCATGATGGGGATGCTTACATGCAATGTTCCCTCTACTCTTTTCTATGTGTGGAATAAAATGTCATGTGCACCAAGGCACGTGTGAAATGTACACCAACACGTAGAAGCAAAAAACGTAACTGTGGGTATTCTGCTAATCAGCTGGGCAGCATCTGAATCTCTTCTGAGCAGCTGCACAAGTGCACAGCTTACAGGGAACACTGCTTACAAGCTGGCTCTGAGCATCCCATGATATAATAATGATCATTTTCATAGATTGCATCCTAATGGGCATGGCACAGCTATAACAATACTACAAACAACTGGGAATCTAAATAATAATTAATAGCTCAAATATAGAATCAGCATTTTAGTTTGCTTCTGATCTGGAATTCAGACAGCAACAAGAACAAATTTATTCTGGTTTTATATATGAACCATCATTGCAAGAAATAATTCAAGAACATCTACAATTTTCTTCCATCAATCAAGCTTTATGTCAAACTATTTTTATACCAAGACAGTGAGGTTCTTTGAAGTACAGACATAAACCTGCTGAAGAGAAATGTTCATCTGAAAGCAGAAGGTGTTTAAATCTGAGATTACTTGTCTATTTTAACGG
The DNA here is from genome assembly GCF_049634645.1 of Pelodiscus sinensis. Taxonomy (NCBI): domain Eukaryota; kingdom Metazoa; phylum Chordata; order Testudines; family Trionychidae; genus Pelodiscus; species Pelodiscus sinensis. Next base: position 58,881,007 of record NC_134718.1, read on the forward strand.
GCGGGTAATTAAATAGGAATGCAAACCCCCTAATGAAAAAGAGCTCTTCTTTGCTGGCATGAATGGTACCATATCAGGGCATCTGCTTTCTCTGGACGTAGGCTATGTCTACATTGTCTTGAACTTCAGACGATGGGGGTGTAAATAGAAGTGTACACTCCCCCACTGTAACTCTGACATATAAACACTACAGAAGTGAACACAAAAAAGATCCTAGTTTGCATGAATTAACTATTGTTTGTGGGGCAACATAGACAAACCTTTTTATGTTCCTTGAGAAAGGAGGAGATTGGGATTAGTAAATCTAGTAGACAATCTGCAGAGGAGGAACAACTCCTCTAGCCTCTGGGAAATATTTTCTCTTCTATATCGAGTTCCGTTGATGTTATCACCAGAAAGAAACAAAAATATCACAGTAAATTTCTTCTAGTAATAACAAAGTGAACAGCTGAGGCTAGGGAAGGTAATAATCTCCCACCTCTGGGGTCCTAGAATTAAGTTACCAAGGATATAATATTACTTTGCATTTCTATAATCCCTTCTATCTAACAGTCTTAAAGGAATGAAGTCACCTCACAACATGATCAGGTGGGTATGTCTACATGACAGTCAGAGGTGAGGACATAGCCCGATCACAGTGAGCTCAGTCAGGGTATGTCTAGACTACATCCCTCTGGTGACAGAGGGATGTAAATTAGACGTACCAACATTGCAAATGAAGCGGGGATTTAAATCTCCCGCGCGTCATTTGAATAAAAATGGCCACCGCGTTTTGCCAAGTCATCAGTCAGCAAAAAGCGGCTGTCAAGACGGGAATCGGACGACAAAGAAAGCATTTGTCGGCTGATCCTGTAAACCTCGTTTTACAGGGCATAAGGGATCAGCCGACAAAGGCTTTCTTTGTCGCCTGACCCCCGTCTTGACAGCCGCTTTTTGCCGACAAACCGCTGACTCTGGCAACAGAGGGATGTAGTCTAGACATACCCTCAGAGGTATCTCAAATGACAATAGCAGTGAAGCCAGAGCAGAAGAGGCAGTAATGTGGATCGCACACATCTGCTAAGGACCCTGGATGTACATTCAAACAGCCAGCCAATGTTGCTGCAGCTTCACTGCTATTGTAATTCGAACTAGATCAAATCTAGCTGGAGCATGTCTACAAGTGCTGCAGTCATAACTGCAGTGGATTGCAATGGAAACACACCTTAGAGACGGCAGTGGTGCTGTTGTTCAGCAGAGAGGTGGATTGTCAGAGATGGGTTGGGAAACTGCACAGTTCCTAGTTGTGCTTAACTCAAGCCAGTGAGCATGGGCCTTCTCTGGCTTTGATTAAATGCTAAAATGTCACATTCCCAACGCTCACTTCTCCATTGCAGAGAAAAACAAAACAGGTGATTCTCAAGCAAGAGGCACATGATGGCCTTTAAATATACAACCCTCATCACTCTGCAACAGAACCTTTAACCTAAACTACCACCTTGGGAAAATAAAACTTAGGGTCCATAATGAATGGGTAGCAGCATTTCATACCGGCAACATCTCTTTCTTATATTCATAAGACTAATCCGGCTCAGTAAATGAAACTAGGTTGCAAACAACTCCTCGAAGCCACGTCTCCACTTGCTGTGGCGGAGATTGATCTTCTGGCATTCAATATAGTGGGTCTAGTAAAGACATGCTAAATCGAATTCTGAGGGTGCCCCAGGTTGGCGCCAGTACTCCTCACAGTCGTGAGCGGTAAGGAAAGCTGACGGGAGTGTTTGCTTCCATCAACCTCCCACTGTGAAGACAGAATCAAACTCAGCTTAAGGTATGTTGACTCCACCCAAGTTATTTATGTAGCTGGAGTCATGTATCTTAAGTCGATATTCTGGGTCTAGTATAGACCTAGCCTGAGAGATCTTAAGTACACAAACGTTATCGTAGGAAAATCACTGACAGGAGAAAAGGTGACCTGTCCTGCCTCTCCACCTTCAAAACTTACTGCATCATTTAAATGTTTTAAAAAGCATTTACTACAAAATGTAATACGTTATCATAGAATCATAGAATCATAGAACTGGAAGAGACCTCAGAAGTTCATCAAGTCCAGCCCCCTGCTCTAGGCAGGACCAATTCCAACTAAATCAACCCGGCCAGGGCTTTGTCAAGCCGAGACTTAAACACCTCTAGGGATGGAGACTCCACTACTTCCCTAGGTAACCCATTCCAGTGCTTCACCACCCTCCTAGTGAAATAGTTTTTCCTAATATCCAACCTGGACCTCTCCCACCACAACTTGAGACCATTGCTCCTTGTTCTGCCATCCGTCACTACTGAGAACAGCCTCTCTCCATCCTCTTTGGAACCTTCCTTCAGGAAGTTGAAGGCTGCTATCAAATCCCCCCTCACTCTTTGCTTCTGCAGACTAAACAGACCCATGTCCCTGAGCCTCTCCTCATAAGTCATATGCTCCAGCCCCCTAATCATTTTGGTGCCCTCCGCTGGACCCTCTCCAATGCGTCCACATCCTTTTTGTAGTGGAGGGCCCAGAACTGGACACAATACTCCAGATGCAGCCTCACCAAAGCCGAATAAAGGGGAATAATGACATCTCTGGATCTGCTGGCAATGCTCCTCTTAATGCAACCTAATATGCCATTAGCCTTCTTGGCTACAAGGGCACACTGTTGACTCATATCTAGCTTCTCATCCACTGTAACCCCCAGGTCCTTTCCTGCAGAACTACTACTTAACCGGTTGGTCCCCAGCTTGTAACTATGCTTGGGATTCTTCCGTCCCAAGTGCACGACTCTACATTTGTCCTTGTTGAACCTCATCAGATTTCTTGTGGCCCAATCCTCCAATTTGTCTAAGTTATTCTGTACCCTATCTCTACCCTTAAGCGTATCTGCCTCTCCCCCCAGCTTAGTGTCATCCACAAACTTGCTGAGGGTGCAATCCATCCCCTCATCCAGATCATTAATAAAGATATTGAACAAAACCGGTCCTAGAACCGAACCTTGGGGCACTCCACTAGAAACCGACTGCCATCCTGACATCGAACCATTGATCACTACCTACTGGGCCCGGCCTTCTAGCCATCTTTCTATCCATCATACCGTCCATTTATCCCATCCACAATCCCTTAACTTGCTGGCAAGAATATTGTGGGGGACCATATCAAAAGCCTTGCTAAAGTCAAGGTATATAACATCCACTGACTGCTCCATGTCCACCGAGCCAGTTACCTCATCATAGAAGCTAATCAGATTGGTCAGGCATGACTTGCACTTTGTGAATCCATGCTGACTATTCCTAATCACTTTCCTCTCATCCAAGTGCCTCAATATGGATTCCTTAAGGATCCCTTTCATGATTTTTCCAGGAACCGAGGTAAGACTGACCGGCCTATAGTTCCCTGGATCATCCTTCTTCCCTTTTTTGAAGATGGGCACTACATTTGCCTTTTGCCAGTCATCCGGGATTTCTCCTGATCGCCACGACTTTTCAAAGATAATAGCCAAAGGCTCCATCCGAGGGTTAAACAAATTCCTCTTGTAAAAACATCTCAGCAGTAGTTGTGGGAGTCAGTTACTCCTAGGAAGCTTTAAGCAGCTTAAAACCAATGATAATTCATGTATTTGAAGCTCAGCATTTGTTGCTTTCTGGTATAGACTTCTGCAGAAGGTTAAATGTGGTCAGCAAATGAACAAAAGAAACAAAAAGAAAAAAGAAAAAAGAACTAGTCCCAGCTGCAGCCTGCCCAAAATTCTTACAGCAGCCTCGTGGTCCAGTTCATAATGCCACCCAGTGGACACAATATTCACATGAGCTTTCCTCCATGAATACTGAAGATTTAACAGCAAGGACTTGATAGGGAGAAAAGAACAGGATTTCTGAGTCCAAACCTATCCTCAAGAAAGCAGCTGAGCGTTCCATGTCGTATGAGACACTCAGCTCCATCAAGCATTTACAAGGTTACAGATACAACATTAAGGAGTCTAATTCACTAATCTATATACAGCAACTGCCACTAAAAAGCCACCAGTCACTAACACTTACTACATAATCCTGTCTGGGATGCCACTGTTTTCCCCTTTGCTTAGGATAGGAAATAACTATGAAATCTGTTGGCACATGCTGGCTTTTTAAGGTTGGCCACTATGTGAAGATTTCATACTGCATATGTGTGTCTTCTACATCAGAGGTAGGCAAAATAGAGCACATGGGATGAATCTGGCCTGCCCAGCATTTCTATTGTATCCGCTCAGCTAATTAGCAGAGTCTGCTCCTCCTCCCTCCCTCCCTCCCCGCTACCCCCCGACCTTGTTCCATCCTGCAGCCAAGTTGCTTGCAAGACCCTCTTACTAGCTATATTGGAGTGGAGGGACAGAGGGGGAACACTGAAGTCAAGGGTTGCCAGATGATTGAAACAAAAATAACGAACCCCCCCCCCCCCCAAAAAAAACAGCAGGCAAAAAAAAAAGGGGGAGAGAGACCAAAGTTGTTGAGCAAACATCTCAGGTGTCCGGTATTCTCTGAATTTTTTTACTGGACAGGAGGTGAAAATATTGGACTGGACACCTGGCAACCCTATGTCCCCGTGCCCCTGTATCCCATCTCTGCGGAGCAGGGGCCAGGGAGATGGACACACACAACAGAGCTGCTCCTTTTCCGAAGTATGGTGAATGAATGAGATGAGTACATGTCTTAAGAGGCAATACACTGTTTCTAAGATTTCTCCAGCAACCATCTCTCTCTCTTTCACCCCCACTCCCCATGTATCCCATCTCTGCAGTGCGGGGGAGGGAAGGAGACAACAGAGCAGGTCAGCTTTCCCTGCCTTAAAGAGACACTGCATGGCATCTCTCAGAAACTTATCCTGTGGTAGATAGTACACACATTCTGTCACCTACCCATACCCATATTTGCCCAGTCTCTCTGCCACATGCACACACAATTTTTCCCAACGTCTCTTTCTCTCACACAGAGTCTCTCTCTCTTTCTCTCTCTCTCGTCACTGGCCCTGCTCCTTCCGCCTGAAGCCCCATCTGTTCTAGAGGCTCAGAGATGGCCCCTGATGATTTACCAAAATTCATGGAGTGCCCCCCCCCCCCGCAAAAATGATTACTCACCCCTGTTCTACATGAAGGGGAGAGACCAGAGAAATGCTATTATGCATCAATGGATACATAAGGCTCCTAAAAACTTCATAATTTGTCAAAGTGAATTTTCAGACTGAAATGTGAATCCATTTATACCTTGCTGTGTACTTAACAGATTAAGTTTTGTTCCCTAGAGGATATTACCACTGCGTACCAGAGGAGTACCCAGCATTTCTTCTGTGATATCATTTTGGCAGACTCTTACCTCAGGGGTGAGGTATTTCATCATGATTTCCTTCCCTTTCTCTCCCAGTTTTTCATCTGGAGCAATTTCATACTCTGCCTGGAACAGAAATAAAGACACCATCAACGTGTGTGCTCATACTTTGTCATTTATAACTTCATTTTGAAGATCACCTTAATTGAGCATTCCACTTGAATAATTTGGAAGACAAACATAATCTTCTGATGGAGGTAAACCTGTACAGTCAATCTAATTGAAAAGCAAAACATTGGTGTCAAGATGTTTTGACCAAGACCAAAACCACTCTTAGCTCAAATCAGCCCTCTTTTACTAGGCCACAGAGGAATAGATTTCATTGATGTATACTTTATAGATTTGCCAAGACCCAATGTTTTGAAAATGTTTCTGATAATTAAGAATACCTCTCAGGGAGCTTTACTTGTTTCCTCTCCCTTAGATGTAGGGAGTGGAAATTATTTTTTTACAAACTATAAAGGAGGATTATTTGTTTTGTTAATCTCTGTCACAGCAAAAACATCTTTACTTACACATGAGGAAAGCTCTCAGCAGGCAGGGTTTTTGGAAGCGTGGACCCTCCTGTGGATTTTAATTTTTTCTCTCAGTTTAACACCCATTTCTCAACTTCTTCCCCCTCTGCAGAGATTTTGTCAAACACTTTTAGTGCTTTTTGAGGCAACCTTTTGAAAAAGGAAGAGCTCAAAAACCTGGGATATTTCAGAGCTTATAAAAATAAAAGGGACTAAGTGTAGATAGAGAGATGTTCATACATACTGGAATCTTATTAGATTTCTAGTGAGCATTACAAGAGAGAGCATACTCATTGTCAGCATTTTTAAAATATTATTCGGGTGATTCTACACATTGTGCCAGCACTAATTTATGGTAAATTTTAGGATTATGTTATTAGGACACAAACTATGACTTTTGAATCACTGAGACATTCATCATTTTACTTAATATTTTTCAGCAATGCAAGTCATTAAAAGGCAAGGAAAAAACACTTATAGCCTGCAACCCTAAGTGAGATAACTAAATGATAATGACATATTCTTAGAGACATTCTAATTTATCACTGCCTGGGGTACAAGATTTCAGTTTTATGAGCAAAAGGACTTTCCAGAACAAAAAGTCAATCCAACATTTTTTTATGAATGCTCATATTAAAAATAGGATCCTAGACCCACTTGCCAAACCAATTAAATAAGTTAGTCCAATGCAAGCTGTCTGAGATAATAAACGAGGAGGAAGTAAAAGACAACATATGGTAAGTCAGTATGAATTGGCGCTTGGAGGAATGAGCTTTCAAACTGTTGCCTACTTTAGGGCCTATACATTGTTTGATACAATACTACACGAGAAGGAAGGCTGTAATTAATACTCTAGCTAAACAGATCAATGAACAACATGAAAACCACAAAAGTAATAATAATGCTATTATCCATATATCCAGCCAATGCTGATTGAGCCACTCTAGTTTAAGCTTAGGGTTGCGTATTTATATAGCAGGTTGTTCAAAGATCAGATTTAGTTTGGTAAATGACAATGACCACAAATAAAAGAAAACAGTACTACTGATGAAAAACACACTGATGGTTCAAATCTACAAGTACAGTACTTCCTTCTTAGTAACCATGCTGGGGATGAACCGATTATGTTCTCATAAAACTTAATACAAGGGTTTAAAAAAATCCTTCATTCAATTTCCTGTCCATTTAGATGGTATCTGACTACAGGTCATTTTAGCTCTTGAAAGCATGAACACTCCAGAGTGTTTATAGCATCTTAAGAGCATTTTTTTTCTCCTAGTATCTGTGCTGAAGGATAAAACAAACAACCAAAAACATTTTAAAAGGTCAGAGAAGTTGCATTTTATCTTGACACTCACAGTTTATGATAACTTCAAAGACAGGCTAGGGAATTTTTAATGTAAAGATTTAAATATAAAATATCTTTTAAGAAGAGAAAATATTTGTATTTAAATTTAACTGTCTGTGCAGAAGACTGCCAAACATAAAGCCAGAATTTATTGATAATGTCTCAATGGGGAAGGATTTGGGAACATAATTTAGCTCTCAGTTCAGCACAACTCATATCATCTAATAATTATCATTCATTGTTCCCTCGGCAGCTTTGGGATGTTGAATATTTTGCCATATGAGAGATTTAGCAAATGGATCCTTTAAATGATTTTAGTGGAACTGCTTTCATATCAAATGTCGGTCACATAGTTCATATAGTCTGAGTACTATGGTATTTGTTTAATAAAAAATAGAGATCGGGAATTCAGATAGTATCTTAGTATATGCATCCTATATTTTGATTGGCTGGCAAGTAAAACAGCTCTCTACTGGATGTAATTAGACTTGGGTGGATGTGTTGTTGTCTTGTTTTCAGGCTTAAACAGAGATGTTATTAATTTCAGGTTGAAGAAGCCTGAGTTTCTGAAACAGATCACAAACTCGGATCCCTGTGACATATATTTTCAATTTCTTTTAAGATGTTAGTGTTTGTCCCCAGCCATGGATTGATGGCAGCATGTACTATGTGATTCCTATCAATTCACAATGCCTCATGATCAGCTCCGCATTGACTAATTTGTCATTGCTTGGGGTATAAGATTTCAGTTTTATGATCAAAAGGACTTTCCAGAACAAAAAGTCAATCCAACATTCAAGTTACAGCGGGGGAGGTCTAGGTTGGATATTAGGAAAAACTATTTCCTAAGGAGGGTGGTGAAGTACTGGAATGTGTTACCTTGGGAGGTGGTGGAATCTCCATCCCTAGAGATTTTTAAGTCTCGGCTTCACAAAGCCTTGGCTGGCATGATTTAGTTGGGATTGGTCCTGCTTTGGGCAGGGGGCTAGACTTGATGACTTCCTGAGGTCTCTTCCAGCTCTATGATTCTATGGCTAAACCGGTAGTGAACGTAGTAAAAGGGATTATGTAATGTATCTGTGGGGGTGTATGTAGACCAGTGTTTCTTAAACTTTTTTAAGACCGAGGAACACCAAACAATAATTTTTTTTTATGAGGAACACCAAGGATTTTTTTTTTGTTGAGCAAAAAAAAAGGGGGGATGGGAGGGTGGGCGGGGAAAAGTTATTGAGCAAAAAACAAAAAATGGCCAGGGGTGGGGGGAGTTATTGAGCACACACGAAAAAAAAAAAGGTCGCCTGCCTCTTTAAGGGAGGAGCCATTTTGAACTCTGTTGTCCTAGGCAGAACTCCTCCAACAGCCTCGTTGCACACAGTTTAAGAAACACTGATGTAGACACCAGCAGCAGATATAGGGCAGGGCGAGCGGGGCAGCTGCCCCGGGCCCCACGCTTCAATAGGCCCTGCGCCAGCGCCAGGGGCGGGCTGGCCCAGTGGGATACTGGGAATTTCCCAGTGGTCTGTCCGCCGAAGGGCCAGCTGGCAGCTGCTGGAGGAGGAGGGGTATTGTGATGGGTCACCGCAGCCCCGCAGTTTAAATTCCCCAGCACCAGCCAGTACAGGCCATGTGGGGCCGAGGGAGCGCATGTGCAGCATGCTGAAACGCCGCACAACAGCTGAGAGGGGAGATGCCTGGGCGTGGCGTGACGTCACAGCCTGAGACTTTAAAACCACGTGGCCCAGATTGCACAGCTCGGTTCCGCACATGGTCTGGAGCCTGGGCCAGGGTCTCGGCTATCCTGCAAACTGGAAGGCAAAAGGTGGATGGCAGAGGAAGGGGCTTGTGCTGAGGGGAGGGGGACAGGTCAGGAGAAGAAAGGAGAAGGCACCAAGGGACAGGATGGAGGAGAGACAAATGCCAGGAGGCCAAGTGGAGACAACGAGGAAAAGGGCAGGAGGGGAGGTGTCAATGGGAGGGGGAACAGGATGATGCTGGGGGAGGAGAGGGTAAGGGCATTGGGGGCTAAAGGGGGGAGGGGGAGGTTCTGGGAGAAAGCTTGAAAGGTGGGATGGGCATGAGGAAGGTGGGGATGGAGCAAGGCATGTGTGAGGGCACAGGGGCATGAGGGGAATGGGAGCAGAGGGTGGTGAGGGGGTAGGCATCAGGTAAAAAGAGGGCAATGGGCGAAGGGGCAGTGAGGGAAGGGGGAGGCACCAGGAGGGTGCAGGGGGAAGGGGCAGGTGCCAGGGGATTCTGGGGGTGAAGCAGAAGGGCAGACACCTGCAGGGGAGGGACCAGCACCAGAGGAGAGAGGCAGGGCAGGTGTGTAGAGGGAGGTGTTAGGAGAGGTAGCTCACATGATCAGAGTGGGGCTACTGGAGGAGTGGGCACAGGGGAGACGCCTTTTTTCTATTTTTTGTCCAAAGGGGGGCCCCACGAAATTGTGCTGCCCTGGGCTCCGTAAAACTCTCATTCACCCCTGGTAGACACTGCCCTCCTCAAGGCAAAAGCAAACCTCCTCCAACAGCTGTGATTCTCTCTCTGTGTGGTGTGATTATTTCAATTTATGAGAGCTAGCAATGAAGACCTCCCTCAACCCCACCCTTTCAGAAAGCTCTCTCTGGTGGCAACTTGTCTATTTAGCAACACAGGCTGTTGTGAATATGCCACCTCGGGGCTTTACCTGCTTAACTAGCTCCTGACTAACTAGAGTCTAGTTCAAAGTCTCTGTCCAGATATTCAAAGTTCCCTTCGGGATGGTTTTTAGCTGCCATGAGAACGACTCTCCTTTTGTAACCACAACTTCCCATTACAGATACCACAACAATAAATCTGTTGACTAGTAGGCAAAGCAGGGAGGAAGACAGAACTTTAACAGGAGCAAGACATACACTGTGGCATTCCCACCAGCAAGAGACAGTAATGACTGTGGCCCTCACCCCATACAGAACGAAATACAAAACTCATTTATTTGACTAGCTTTCCTGCAGCAAGTTACACACACACACTCTATACTAAGTCTACTTCTCTCACAGCTGGGAGCGATGAAAAAGATTTTCATAGTTATTTCTATTTTAAGTTCTTCGGAGATGCTCAGATAGTATGTCGAAGGGGACAGACAGACAGATATGAGACTGAAGTTCTGAAATAGCTTATAAAACTCAACACCGAGAAGTGTTAGTCAAGACTCTCCTTTAGCTCAAACGCTAGAAACTGGCTTTTGATTTTTGGAAGAAGATCATGAGTTTTATCTCCAATGTCACTTGCATGTTATTCAGCTCTCCAGGGGCCCTGTGCATATTCTGCACAGATTATTTCAAAAGGAAGCATGGATTAAACGAGAGGCCCAAAGTCCCTGAAAGTTAGTTCTGGATTCTGGATGAGTACTCAGGTCTGCTGACTCGCAATCTTGTGCTTTAACCACAAGACCCCTCCCTTGTTCCTCAGCACTAGAAAGACTGGTTACAGTCTCAAAGTACATAATTAACAGGAATAGTATTATTAGTTACAATTGCAACATGGTGCACACTCCAAGACCCCTAGGGCGCTTAACATTCATTAAAGTCCACCAGGGAACTTTTGGTGCGCTCAGCAGGGTCAGCCCAGGCCAATTACTGCACAACACATTAGCGTGCTTTAGAAATCACACCCGTTGCGCACTGTGTAGACACACCCTGTATCTTAGTGCATGAGCAACCTATTCTGGCATTTCCTCATTTGAGTGCTTGCCTTTGCAATCTAAAAAATAGTCTTTTAACTTGAGGTTTTTACTGTGTGCAATTTCCTAGCCTGAAGAAAAACACTAAAACTAAATGTCACCTGGAGAGTCATTTAAATCCCCCACATGGGTCATCATCAGGGTTGGGATCCAGTACCTAGCAGCAGTAAAAAGCTGTTCTCTGTCCTTAAATCACGAACCTTACATTTCTGCAGGATGCTCTTTTATGTTAGTACAGTGTAAGCAAGTACAACGTATCTCTGCTCTTCGGTGGGGGAAGAGATTTGGAACTTCTATTTCTCTTGGCCTGAGTCAGCCAGTCTGTTCATGGCTCCCTCCACTCAGACCCACTGTGGCTCATGGTATAAACTGAAAAGCCCCCAAATGGCTAGGACTCTTCAAGGCAAAGTGGGTGGAGGAAGCAGGGGAAGGAACTGAGAGGGGCAGTACAATGGGCAGTAGACCAGTCCAAAAGGAAATCATGACACAGCAGAGATCCGCTGAAAATCAGAGCCACTGTATATGCATATTATATTATGAAGTATTCGTGTTCAAATCCTGCACTGTGTTACCATAGTCTAGTTCTGCAGGCACTAGCTTGAAAACAGGAAATGTATACAGCTAACAGGTGAGCTACATATTGATCAGCTTATTTTAGCACAGCTTATTCTTTATTTTAAGGACCTTCTTCCTTTGCTAGAATATCTATAAGTATGCTACAGTGCCTGGTAGGCAGCCTAGGAATAACTTGTAAGGGTTTGCAAGAGACTTAATTGAATCATAAACCAGGCACAGTATTAATAACCAGCTGCAGTATTAATAACTTTCATTTTGTACAACGCCTACCTCTGAAAGTCTATCAAAGACCAAAGACTGCACTTGGGCAGCCTGCTAGCAGCAGGTGATGGGTATAGGGGCCAGTGGAGGAGACCTTCCCATGTCTGGCAAATTCTCTCATTCGGGACCAGTCAGGTCCCGACGGTGCGAGATCAAGAAGGTCCAACCTGCATAACGACTTTTCAGCAGGAGTGTGGGAATGCCTGCAATTCAAGGCTGGGCTTCTCCTCTTGCACTGAGAGGAGAAGCCTGTATTGATGGCGCAAGCTAAGAAGACCGATGGCTAACGGGGGTCCTTTGTTGCCAGCTGACCACCATATTTGAGCAATCTTGCATTCATGCCTGTTGACAGTGTTATCTGAGCACTGTGCTCCTTGGCTGTGACAGTCCAGGGGGCTGTGGGGGGAACATGTGATTTGGGATGGATGAGGTGAGAGGGAAAGCTGGTCGCAGGACAGGTGTGGTAAGACATCTGATTGTCGAGGCTGCTTCTGGGGTCGCTGTTCGGTTTACACAATTCACTTGCCAAAGGTCTGGCAGTGTTGGGGCACTTTGGGTCCCCACATACACAGTGACCCATGTCCCTCCTGCCTGGGGAAGAAAAGACAGTCTTGTGATTTATATTCCTTAGCCAAGAGCATGGCCCCGCTGCTGAAGGTGTTGCTCATACACAGCAGGAACAATCCTGCCCCATAGAGCTTACACCATAAACAGACAGGACAGTCAGAGGATGGGAGAAAGGAAGGCCTACTATCCCCATTACACAGATGGGAAAATAGCCACAGAGAAATTCAGGGACTTGGCTGTGGCCACACTGGGATCTCCCAAATGCTAGCCCAGTTCTTCACCCACAGCACCGTCCTTCTGTTCCTGTGCACTTTAAAACCACCAGTTTTAGTGCAAAGGTAGGGCACTGTCACTTGCAAGCCATCTCTACATATGCTTTGTTCTTTTTAAGGATCGCCTATTTCACACTAAATAGCTCACAGAAAGTATCTAATCTCTTTCCACACACAGGCCTTCCTTTATGAGAGGCACCTGGCAGCACAGCTGTAATTCTTCTGTGTGACAGGACACACTGACACATCCCTGCACACTCTAGCCAACAGCACACCTGTTCCCCAGTACATAACGGCATCACAATCTGAACCTCATGCAATGCACTGCTAGGAAACATTTAAAATTCCTGGCGGCCGGTTTAAACTTTCCAGTAGTTTATCTTGCTTGAGAACGGTTTAGTTACAAAATTGTGGCCCCAATTTTGGTTCAGAGCCAAAACTGGCCTTTTCCGGAAGCCCTTGTAGCAACGGGCTCTAGCATGACACTATGTTTAGAATCCCTTATACTCCCCTCCTCTCCATTCTTTTTTTTTCTCTCCTTTTGCTGGAATTGACCCCTCTGGGAACTTAACTCTGGCATAACCACTGCTGGGAGAACGTATCCCATTCTGGGGCCCACACTTCAAGAAGGATGTTAATGAATTGGAGAGGACTCAGAGAAGAGACACAAGATTGTGTAAAGGATTAGAAAACCTGGCTTACAGGGATAGACTCAAAAAGGTCAATTTAGCTTAATAAAAAGGTTACGGGATGATTGATGACAATCTGTAAGGCTATGTCTAGACTGCAGGCTTCTTTCGAAAGAGGCTCTTTCGAAAGCATCTTTCGAAAGAGCCTCTTTCAAAAGATCGCGTCTAGACTGCAGGCGGATCTTTCGAAAGAGAAATCCGCTTTTTCGAAAGAGAGCACCCAGCGAGTCTGGATGCTCTCTTTCGAAGACGGCCTCTTTACATTAAAGAACGCCTTCTTTCGAAAGAGGAACTTTCGAAAGAAGGCGTTCTTCCTCGTGAAACGAGGTTTACCGCCATCGAAAGAAAAGCCGCGTTCTTTCGAAATAATTTCGAAAGAACGCGGCTTGAGTCTGGACGCAGGGGAAGTTTTTTCGGGAAAAGGCTACTTTTCCCGAAAAAACCCCTGAGTCTGGACACGGCCTTAGTATCTACACAGGGAACAAATATTTAATAATGGTCTCTTCAGTTTAGCAGAGAAAGGCATAATGTGACAGTATAAGAATGGCCATACAGGGTCAGACCAAAGGTCGGTGTAGCCCAATACCCTGTCTGCTGACACTGGTCACTGCCAGGTGCCCCAGAGGGAGTGAACAGAACAGGGAATCATCAAGTGATCCCTCTCCTGTTGCCCATTCCCAGCTTCTGACAAACAGAGGCTAGGGACACCATTCCTACCCATCCTGGCTAATAGCCATTGGTGGACTGAAGCCCGGTGGGGTTCAGGCAGGTGCTGCTGCCCTTCGGGATCAGTGGGCAGCCACTCCAACCCACTCCCCTGACACACGTCTATAATAAAAAGTCCTTCCGCGCCAGCCCTTGTTCCGGGCAGGGTGACAAAATACCCCAAGGACCGTTCTCAGGCCCGACCTTACTTCAGGGAGGGGCAACTGACAACTAGACAGTTAGTACAAGGCAGAGCCGGCCCAAGCTACGAGCTGACCGGGCTACCACACGGGGCTGCTGGATCAGCTGGGGGCGGGGGTGGAGCAGTGCATGTGCCACACTCCCGGGGGCGGCACCATGCTCCCAGGGCCTGGGGCACATGAATGGCTCGGGCTGGCCCTGGTACAAGGCCCAGACCCTGGTTCTGGGTGGGTGGAAGGAAAAACAGTTTGTGTGACCAAGCCCTGATTCAGGGCGGGACTGCAGAGAGGCAGTTTATAAATCTGAGCCCCAGTTCAGGGTGGGGCTGCAGGGAAGCACTTTATAAGTCCGAGCCGTGGTTCAGGGTGGGGCAGTAGTTCAAGGCCCATTTGCAACAACCCCAGCTGAGTCCCCTTGCTCAAGCAGGGGTCTGGCTGATACAGGCTGCTGCACGGGAACAGCCGAGAGGAGAGACTGCCACCCAAGAGTGGAGTTGCAGGGGGGGGACAGGCCCACCCATTCCACTGTGTCCCAACCCAGGGCCCTAGCAGCAGCCGAGCAGTCGGCCGCTGGGTCAGCGGGGATCCATACTGCAACGCGCTGACCTTCTGGCAAACGGGGCAGCTATCCCTGGGCTGCTTTCATTACCCTCCTCGGGCTGTTCCTGGGTCCAGAGCAGGTCATCTGGGCACTGTGGTTCGGAGTCCTCCAGCCAGGTAAACAAACTCTTCAGGCAGTCCTCCAGTAATGGGCCCGGTGGCCCCAGCCAGCCCTCAGCTTCCCCAGGGTCCAGCTCCTCTCTTGGGAGTGTGGCAGAGGCTTCCAGCTTCCACCTTCCTTGGTCGCTGGGGCTTGACTGGGCTCTCTGGTCAGCCTTTTATATCCCTGGGCCCCGCCTCTTGGCTTCCCGTTGGGTGGGTTGCTAGTGCCAGGTGCTGCTCACCAAGGCTCAGGGAGTTGCTCCTCCCCCTTGGGGTCAGTGGTCGGCTACTCCAACCCACTACATGGACCTATCCTCCATGAATTTTTTGATCCTATGGCTGGCAGTGGAAGCTAGACAAATTCAGACTGGAAATACGGTGTGCATTTGTGACAGAGAGGGAACTTAACCACTGGAACAACTTGCCAAGGGTCATAGGTGGATTCTCCATCACGGACAATTTTTAAAGCAAGACTAATGCTAATGTTAGGGACCGAACTTCATAATTAAACACTTTGAAAATGGCTCTATTTTCAAGGGTGCAAAGCATCCACACATCAACTGACTTCAGTGAGAGCAACCACTTCTCCCAAAATGGCTGGTGGCAAGATGTCTGTTAAATATACACACAGGCCTGCCAATGGGCAGCGGGGAGGAGCAAAGAGGACAGCTGCTCTAGTGCCCGACTATTTAAAAGGGCTACTGTGGAAATGGCAGTGGCTGGAGCTGCAAGCCCTTTAAATTGCCACCAGAGCCCTAAGCAGCACACCAGGGCTACGTCTACATTGGCATCCCTTTCCGGAAAAGGGATGCTAATGAGACGAGTCGGAATTGCAAATCCGCGGGGGATTTAAATATCCCCCGCGGCATTTGCATTTACATGGCTGCCGCTTTTTTCCGGCTTGGGGATAATCCGGAGAAAAGCGCTAGTCTAGACGCGATTCTCTGGAAAATAAGCCCTTTTCCGGAGGATTTCTTTTTCCTACTTTCAAAGGAATTCCTACTTGAAAGTAGGAATAAGAAATCCTCCGGAAAAGGGCTTATTTTCCGGAGAATCGCGTCTAGACTGGCGCTTTTCTCCGGCTTATCCCCAAGCCGGAAAAAAGCGGCAGCCATGTAAATGCAAATGCCGCGGGGGATATTTAAATCCCCCGCGGATTTGCAATTCCGAAGTGTCTAATCTGAATCCCTTTTCCGGAAAAGGGGTGCAGTGTAGACACAGCCATGGTGTCCCTGAAGGATTGCCTGAGGGAGAGTAGCTAGCCCCTGCATCTCTGCTTCCGCCTGAGGCCCCACACCTTCCAGGGGCCCAGAGCCACCCCCATCTTGCTCAGGGACCCCGCAAGTCTGTCAGCCACCCTGGGTATTCATAGTTAAATGTAAACACATTATCTGGCAGAGAGAACACCGGGTACAAAGGAGACAAGTATTTACATTTAATCTCTATTCAATCCTAAATCCAACAAGTTGTGAATTTCAAGAATTCTAGGTTTTGCAGGGTGGGATTTTCTTATCCTTCCCTCACTGGAGACAAGAGGTGTTGTGACCGGGTTTCAATGGGAGAAGAGTTAAGCCAAATGCTGAGTGTGTTTGAAAAGTCCTAAAATGCTGCTGAATCGCAGTAGTAGCATCATGTTCTCACTTTGCGCATAGACTCAACCTATGTTTTTCAATAGACTCAACCTGTGTTCTTATCACCATCACTCATGTCTGCCTCTCCATGCACGCCATTACAACTGGTCTCCATGCACGCCCTCACAACTTGCCCCAACTGACTTCCCAGGGCTTTGGATCAGGCTCAGCACTGACAACACAGACAAAATTATTTCAAAATATAGGGCCTGATTCTCCATTGCCATCCACCTCGTGTAGTCAGTTATACATGCGCAAAGTGAGAGCATAATGCTACTATTGCAATTCAGCCGGCGCAGCACTCGCTTGGCAGAGATGTAAATGACTCTGAAGAGTGCAAGGCGGCAGGGGATCAAGCCTGTGCTTTTTACCTTCTCAGCCTCTCTTGTCACACTCTCACTGTAACAACCCAACAACTGTATCAGCCAGAAAAATGTTTCCTGTGCTAACTTTAGTGATTGTGGAACTTGCTTTATTATAAAAAATGAATACTTTAAAAATGCAAGCAAATATCTAATATGCCATATAACTGGTCTCCCTAGGAAATCAGGCTAGGTCCTTGTTATGGCTGAAGGATTGTTTTTTCAATATTTAATGCAGGTCGATACTCCTTATAATGGAAATCAGAGGAGTGAAAAAGTTCTCTCTAAATTGAGTCTGACTTGCATGTGGAAAAAAGATTTTGACTGAATTCCTCAGGTTCCAGTTTCCTGTGCTTGTAAATTGCACCCCCCCACACACACCCCACCCCATTTCCTGTTGCCTGTTTTTGGCAACAGTTTATTTGATGGTTAAAAAAGAGGATGGCAAGGCAGGAGACATAAGTATATTCTGGGCTGTGCTACTGATTTGCTGTGCAACCTTGGGCAAGTCACTAAACCTCTCTGTGCTTCTGTTTCTCTCCCTGTAGAACAGGGATAATAATACTCACCATCCTGCAGAGTGCTCTGATATTCTCCAATGAAGAGCTAAGTATCTTTAATTATTTCTCATTTTTATATGGCATGAAGTAAAAACGTTTTGTTCTATTTCCTGCTTTAGACAGAGTAACGAATTCACAGCTCAACCAGAAGGCTGTGCTTCTCTATAACATGGATGGTTCACATTTCTGGTGGTCTTAGAACAGGGCTCTAAAGTAAAAAAATCGGTCTTATTATGATCCTCATCTGCTTAACCTAGGAATTGGTTTGTCTTCCAAGACCCACACCACACAGTCTGACTAGGGGTCATATTCAGTAGCAACCGTTCAATGTAATGGCTATGGGCTACGCCTTAATTGTTGTAATTGTAACAGGACACAGGACAAGAATCATAGAATCATAGGACTGGAAGGAACCTCGAGAGATCATCGAGTCCAGCCCCCCGCCCTCAAGGCAGGACCAAGCTCCGTCTACACCATCCCTGACAGATGTCTATCTAACCTGTTCTTAAATATCTCCAGAGAGGGAGATTCCACCACCTCCCTTGGCAATTTATTCCAATATTTGACCACCCTGACAGTTAGGAATTTTTTCCTAATGTCCAATCTAAACCTCCCTTGCTGCACTTTAAGCCCATTACTCCTTGTCCTGTCCTCAGAAACCAAGAGGAACAAATTTTCTCCTTCCTCCTTGTGACACCCTTTTAGATATTTGAAAACCGCTATCATGTCCCCCCTTAATCTTCTTTTTTCCAAACTAAACAAGCCCAGTTCATGAAGAGCCAGAGCAACAAGCCAAGGGTGTTGGTCAAGGCCCTCCCCACAGAGCAGTCCTGGCACATTTGTCAGGTATCACTGGGGTTTGGAGCTTTTAGACACAACCCTTAATGAGGCCAGCTGCTTTTCATCCCATCACAACATTGTTGTCTCAGGGTATGTCTACACTGCAACAGAACACCCGGGGCTGGTCTGTGTCAGCTAGCTCGGGTCCAGGGGGCTGTAAAATGGCAGAGTAGTGGCATAAGCCTGGGCTGGAGACCAGACTCTGGGACTCCTTGGTGGGGAAGGGTCCCAGGGCCCACGCTCCACCCAGTCCAGACATCTACCCTTGCAGTTGTACAGGCCCGCAGCCTGAGCCCCGTGAACCCGAGTCAGCTGAAGGTGTTTTATTGCAATGTGGCCACAGCACCACAGCCAGGAGGCTACTGAAATACCATAGCTGGTTTCAGGCCCACCGATGGAGGGACAAAGGAGGCAACTGCTCTAAAGCCCAGTGATCCCAAAGGGCCTGGGGCCCCTGACCACCGTCACTGCTACAGCAGCAGCAGTGGTGGCTGGAGCCCCACACAGCGTGCTCCAGGTGGCACTAAGGGCTTCCTGGTGGAGGCCAGCCCCAAACCCGCCCCTTCTTCCCAAGACCCTGCCCCTTCATGGGGCACAGAGCTGCTCCTCCTCACCTTGCCCAGAGGCCCAGGGAGTCTGTCGGCCCTGCTGGCTGGTTTTGCTCCGTGAGTGGCTGCTAGGATCTCTGACTAAGGAGTGCAGGAAGACGAGGCAGTGTGTTGCCCTAAACTTGAAGAGTGCCTTCAGGAATACTCCCCGTACTTTGTGTAAAGAAAGGTTACGGTTTCATATTGTAAACCTGATTGCGTTTTGTGACAAGATGATATACACCTTTGTGGGGATAATAATAATCCTTTCACCCTGCTTTGGAAGCTCTTCAGGGTTGAGACATTCTCTTACGATGTGTCTGTCTAGTACTGGCACAATGGTACCTTGATCTCTGAGATTCCTAGGCATTATTGGAATATAAATATTATAAACAGAGAATTTGAGTTTTTAAAATAATTCTGACAGATAACATCCATGCTTATTTTAAGCATCTTTTTATATTTTTATCAATTTTAATTTTCCAGGTGTCACAAACGATGGAGAGGAGAATCAGACAATAATTATTTAATGACATTAAACAGATTTTTAAAAAGTTAAAGCTTCTTAACCATTAAAATACAATTAATCAACATCACGTGTCAAAATATACAAAGAAAATAAACTTTCTTAAATCAAACTCTCTAGCAGCAAATTTCTTACTTTACCCACCTGTAACTATCATCGATGGAAATATTTTTTTCATTGGTTTCTGTGTGTATGGTTAAATTGACATTTACCAATAACAATTTAATCCTTCCAAGCCTCTTAAAAATAGATAATAGTGGAACACTGAGGCTATATCTAGACTGCAGTTTTCTTTCAGAAGAAGCTTTTTCAGAAGAGATCTTCTGGAAAAACGTCCTTCCAAAGAGAGCATCTACACAGCAAAATCAGAATGAAAAAGCGATGTGCTTTTTTGAAAGATAGCATCCACATTCATTAAACACTATCTCGCATTTAAGTTCTGATTGTTGTTGATGGAGTGGCCACCAGGGAACCTGTGCTTTTTCCTGGAGGCTTATTCTTTTAAAAAAAAATCCCTCTTCCCCATCCACACACGCCTTTTTCTGAAAGTGCTCTTTTGGAAAAAGGCTTCTTCCTCGTAGAAAGAGGTTTACCACTGTCGGAAAAACCCCTGCGTTCTTTCAACTTTCTGTCAAAAGAATGCAATTGCAGTGTGGATGTAAGTGTAGTTTTTCCGGAAAAACTCTGCAGTGTATCCTGAGTCCCTAAATTTTGTATCCTCTCTGAATTTTGGAAACTTCCTTTTTTCTTTCAAATGGAAAACACACAAAAAAAGGTAAAAAATAATTTCCACACATTTTAAATGGACCACTGAAGGCACTTTCTTCAGTCAAACAAAAATCACTGTGCACTTCTGTCCTTACTTCTTGAAGTAAACTGTGGTGTAGTAGCTAAAATCTACTTCAATGATAGCTTGTGTTTCAATGGTGGATGAAGAGAGTCATTCCGTGACAAAGCTTCTGGTTTTCTAGCAGCCACCTGTGGGCATTAGCTAACGAAGGTAGCTTTAGACATACATTTGGCTACATAGTTGCACTACCAGCAAGACGGAAGCTATCTGCTCTGCAGAATCTATTCCATGGCTACTCTCTGACAACTACTTGATGCAAGTGTAACAGAATGTTCAGTGCTAGGCACTATTCATTCATTCATTCATTCCTTCATTTAAAAAATGGAATCATAGAATAGTAGGACTGGAAGGGACCTCGAGAGGTCATCGAGTCCAGTCCCTTGTCCTCATGGCAGGACCAAATACTGTCTAGACCATCCCTGATAGACATTTATCTAACCTACTCTTAAATATCTCCACAGATGGGGATTACACAACCTCCCTGGGCAATTTATTCCAGTGTTTGACTACCCTGACGGTTAGGAACTTTTTCCTAATGTCCAACCTAAACCTCCCTTGCTGCAGCTTAAGCCCATTGCTTCTTGTTTTCTCCCTCCTCCTTATAACACCCTTTTAGATAACTGAAAACTGCTATCATGTCCCCCCTCAATCTTCTCTTTTCCAAACTAAACACACTCAGTTCTTTCAGCCTTCCTTCATAGGTCATGTTCTCTAGACCTTTAATCATTCTTGTTGCTCTTCTCTGAACCCTCTCCAATTTCTCCACATCTTTCTTAAAATGCGGTACCCAGAACTGGACACAATACTCCAATTGAGGCCTAACCAGCGCAGAGTAGAGCGGAAGAATGGCTTCTTGTGTCTTGCTCACAACACACCTGTTAATGCATCCCAGAATCATGTTTGCTTGTTTTGCAACAGCATCACACTGCTGACTCATATTCAGCTTGTGGTCCACTATAACCCCTAGATCCCTTTCTGTCGTACTCCTTCCTAGACAGTCGCTTCCCACTCTGTATGTGTGAAACTGATTGTTCCTTCCTAGTTTTACCATGCCTCTTAAAAATATTTGAGGTGGCTTACACATTTTTAAAAGATAATATAAATACTGTATATATAAAAAAGTAAAATAAACTAAGCTTTCCATTGAAAAATAATCATTTTAGCTCTGTCACTGTCCTCCTATGACAGATATACAGCATAACAGTACAATCTTGGACATATTCTTAAACAAAATAATAACCTTTTGGCTCTACTCAGCAATCTGAAAGTTAAAAATGTGAGCATCCTCCACAGCATGTGGAAATTGTGAAATGTATAATGCTAAAAGTTGATTTGTTTGTCAGAGAGGCAAGGCAGCAAGATAGTCTAACCCAGTGTTTCTCAATCAGTGGTACAAGTACCCTTAGGGTAGAAACATTATTGTGTGTCTGAAAAATGTGAGTACAGGCAGTCCCCGAGTTACGCGGCTCCGACTTATGTCGGATCCGCAGTTACGAACGGGGTTTTTCTCGCCCCGGAGGACGGGAGCAGCGGGACACCCAGATGCGCCGCGGTCCCGCCGCCCGTGTCCTCCAGGGCGAGAAAAGCTGCTCCGCGTCTCCCTGGTCTGCTGGGGGGGAGTCCCCCCCAGCAGAGCAGGGAGACGCTGAGCAAAGCCGCGGAGCACGCAGGCAGCGGGAGAGCCCAGACGCGCCGCAGCTGTCCCCCTGCCGGCGTCCTCCGAGGCTTTGCTCCCCATCTCCCTGGTCTCCAGCAGACCAGCAGACCAGGGAGACGCGGAGCAAAGCCGCGGAGGACCCGGGCGGCGGGACCACGGTGCGTCTCGGTCCCCCGCCCGCGTCTCCCTGGTCTGCTGGGGGGGGGGGGGGAGCGGACTAGCTGCGCCCCCCCCCCCCCCAGCAGACCAGGTTTTTCTCCGGACGCCTGTGGTAGAGCAGCTGGGGTGCTGCAGGTTGGTCCTGCAGCGCCGCTCTGAGCGCTACTGGACCAACCCGGCAGCACCCCAGCTGCTCTGCCCCAGGCGTCTTGATTCAGCCACTGCTGGTCAGTTTCAGCAGCAGCTGAATCAGGACGCCTGGGGCAGAGCAGCTGGGGTGCTGCTGGGTTGGTCCAGTAGCGCCGAGAAGCGGCGCTACTGGAGCAACCCAGCAGCACCCCAGCTGCTCTGACCCAGGTGTCCCCAAGTCAGCCGCTGCTGAAACTGACCAGCGCTGACTACAGGAAGCCCGAGGCAGAGTTGCTCTGCCCCGGGCTTCCTGGAATCAGCCGCTGATCAGTTTCATCAGCAGCTGACTTGGGGACGCCTGGGGTTCTTAAGTTGAATTTGTATGTAAGTCGGAACTGGCGTCCAGATTCAGCCTGTTGAAACTGATCAGCGGCTGATTCCAGGAAGCCCGGGGCAGAGCAACTCTGCCTTGGGCTTCCTGTAGTCAGCCGCTGGTCAGTTTCAGCAGCGGCTGAATCTGGACGCCAGTTCCTACTTACATACAGATTCAACTTAAGAACAAACCTACAGTCCCTATCTTGTACGTAACCCAGGACTGCCTGTACTTATATTTTATTTTTACTTTATAAAAACAAGGTTGAGAAACACTGGTCTAACCCATTACTCTTAGAACCAACTGCCATCCTGTTTACCATCGATGTAAGCAATCCAAAGAAAGAGTTGATGTTTAATAAGATCCTGACCTTGCAATACATTGCATGGGTTCAGCCACCAGTGCGGGGTGGGTGGAGAGGAATTTTCAGGAGAGGGAGCAAAATATTTTTGCCTATTGATCTGGTAGAGATATTAATGGTGACAAACAGAATATTCTGCAGAAGCCTAATATGTGAAAGACTCATGTCTTTGTGCTCATGCAGAGAATGTTACTCCCTGGAAACAATGGATAATTTTTTGTACTCCTACAGTGACGTGCTTAAGTTCATTACCAAGGAACAGAGTGCAATAAAGCACTGCAAATATCAGAAGAATTAACTTACCACTGAGTCAAGGAACCTAATGCAACACTCAAGCTCTGGTCGAGTTTCACAGAACTGCCGAAAGAGAAGCCTTCCGATTGGCTGCTTGTCGCACAAACTGTAATAATCTCTCTCTAGAGGCAATAAAAGAAGAAAACAAAAGTGTAAAAACCTGAAGATCCTCTTTATGTGTTTTGGGCTGGCTAGAATTTTAAAACATAACAAGTGAGCACAGTATAAGGACTTCAAAATATAATCCCACCTTGGAAAATCAAAGCCAAGGACTTCAAAATATAATCCCACCTTGGAAAATCAAAGCCAAATATAATGGACCCACTAGGCAAGTATGAGCTCTATTCTACAGTTCTAGTGCAGATAAAAAGTCCCACTAATGCCATTCAAGCATGACAAGATGACAATTTTGGGCCTTTCACTTCTGGATTTATATAGACTCAGAAGGCAATTCCTATGTTGGTTTCTATTATGGGGGAGAGAGAAAGGAAAACAATACATAAAGAGAGTTACCAGAAGCCTTGAGAAAGTGATTTTGCACACGTAATTGCATCAAAGTTTGGAATTAATGGGAACTTGCAATAGCTCTATCCTCAGGCCAGTTCCCCTTATATATATTAAAAATTGGTCAGAATGCTGCTAAACTCTGAGAAAATTAGAGTCTGAGTTTCTGGCTAAAGCCCTTCTCCAATATATATGTATTTATAAGTGTATAGATATTTTACAAGTATTTAAAATCTGTGTGCTATCAATTAAATGGGCAGTAACCAGGGCTTTGCACATGGAGCATCTGTGCTGATGAGACTGAGTTTCACATGATATCCTCCTTAAGTTTATTTCTCCCAGTGTTTGTTATTTAGAATTGTTGTTCCATCATTGTTCAGCACCAAACAGCAATCTGACTACAATGAAAAGTGTTTTATGCGTTAATAGCTAAAAGGAAAAAGAAAAAGAGTCCCACAAACTGAAATGACACAAGTATGAACCAGCTGGTATCAAATGTGACCGTTGCAAGATCAGCACTAAGCACTAGTCAGCGTGGAGCGGCTGCACACACATCAGATACATTATTCCTTTAAAACTACACAAAATGTCAAACAACATATTGTGTTTCCTTAAGCGTTCTTCTCACCGCCTTCCTCGTTGCCATATGGCAGTCGCTGTTATTATGGAAACAATTCACTTTCAAACACATAACATAACACTGAAAACAGACATACAAAACCCACACAAGTTGTCAATGCCTGGATTACTTCTGTTTTACAGCTGTACTAGTGTGTGCAGCAACTTTTAATCATTCCCCCTCTACTAGCAGGAAAAACATAGGTGAACACAGGAAGCTATGAATGAAACATCCATTCACTGGAGATTCTACATCACTTGAGTTGATTTCATCATGCCCATCCCCTGCAATTACAGGATGTAATCCCCAGGTGAAATACATATCAGATATTAGACATGCTCATTTATGGCCAGATTGCAGCCAGATTTTATATGGGTATAAAGGCAGTGGGAACCAAATATCCTCTACCTCCTAGGTAGGGATTGGTCACAAATCTAGTGATTGCATCCACCTATACAGATGGATTGCAGGTTTTCTTGCATCATCCTCTGATGCACAGTTACTGGGTGCTCTGGGGCTCAAGCACTCTCAGAAAAAAGAGGGGGTGCTAAGCATCTAAAGGGCCAGATTAATCTTTTATGGGCCCCAGCACCTTGAATGTGGCCACACCTCCTGCTAAGCCTCTTCTCTCGGTGGCCCTGCCCATGATTCCCATGGAGGGGAGGGGGCAGAAAGGGGCACCCAAAGTCATTGTCTGTGATCTGATGGGTCTGGTACCCATGGCTGTCAGAGGCAGGATACTGAACACATCGGACCATAGGTCTGATCCAGTACGTGTCATATATTTGCCAAGCACACAAAAGTGAATGCTTGACCCCCACCCACCTCTCATGCCTCTTCTCTCGAAGACCACTTGTGCTTTTTTGCCCCTCCTCTAAGGCCCCCATGCAGGTGGAATGCGACAGGAAGAGGCAGAGCATGTGCTGCATGGTTATGTGTAACCCACACACCTAGTGTGGTTCACTGTTCCGTGAAGTGGCACCTAGACAACAGCAACAGATAAGACCAAGAGACCTCTATAACATGGGCTGAGAGCTAACCAGCTGGCTTTTAGCTTAGAGGGTAGAGTCTCCTACACTAAGCTCCCAAGGTCCCAGATTCAAATTCACCAGACGGTTACATATGCAGCACAAACACCAGGGCTGCGTCTAGACTTGCATGATTTTGCAGAACTACTTTAAAAAGTTTTTCCGTTAAAAGTATTTCCACAAAAGCGCATCTAGATTTGCACGGATGCTTTGCGCAAAAAGTGCTATTGCACAAAAGCATCCGTGGCCAGTCTAGACGGGATTTTGCGCAAGAAAGCCCCGATCGCCATTTTAGCCATTGGGGCTTTTTTGTGCAAAACAGTTCTTCCCTGTCTACACTGGCCCGAGCAGGAGCGGGAAAGTATTTGTGCAAGAAGCACTGATTTTGTACATTACAAAGTCAGTGCTCTTGCGCAAATTCAAGCAGCCAGTGTAGACAGCTGGCAAGGTTCCTAGAGAGAAGACATTTGCAGAGCAACAGCTATCCAAAAAGTACTTGCTCAGTTCAAGTGAGGACATAAAAATGAGAATCCTTTCATTGAAATAGAGAAGGTCAGAAAGAGATGAAGGAGAAAAGAGTCAGATGGTGGGGAAAGGCATAGAGAGGCACTGGGATGATGAGACTTGGAAAACAATGCTGAAAGAACCTTGGCACAAACCTTTATCCACCAAAGCATTTAAGTCATGTGAATGTCTAACACTGATGGGCAGAACCAAACCTGAGACCTCTGGAACTTAGTGCATGAGCCTCTGCTGCTTGAGCTAAAAAGCCAGCTGGCTCTCAGCTAAGACTGTAAAGGAGACTCATTCTCTCTCTCTGTAAGTGGTCTAAGTGCAACAACATGGACGAGTGTACCACACCCAGTCAGCGTGTGGGTTACACATGCACATTAATTCTTTCCTGGACTACGGTGATAGGGGGCAGCAAAGTCAATAGGAGTTTGCAATGCAACAGGGGAGCTGAAAGAGAGACCTGTGGGAAGCCAAAGGCACAGGGCCTCAGATGAGGTTTAGCTGGCGTTCTGAAGGTGGAATTACACAGAAACCTTTTGCTGCATTTGTTGTCTCAGCACAAGGTTAACAACAGTTGTGTACTTACTGTGAATAACATACACTCAAAAAATATCTTGAGTCTCCATGTCATTCATCTTTCTCCCAAATTAGGAATCCGCCCCTTTTAATAGACCCCAACTCTGAAGCCAAGACAATATAAAATGAACAAAGCAAAAAGTAATATTTCTTAATACAGGCAGTCCCTGGGTTACATACAAGATAGGGACTGTAGGTTTGTTCTTAAGTTGAATTTGTATGTAAGTCGGAACTGGTACATATTGTAGGGGAAACTCTAGCCAAACATTTCTCCAGAGCTCAGTTTTATTGTCCCACACCTCACTTCCCTCAGTCCTTTATTCTCAAGCTGAGGTGTCTGCTGAGAAAAGCCGCTCCGCGTCTCCCTGATCTGCTGGGGGGGCGCTAGCTTCGCGTCTCCCTGGTTTGCTGGGGGGAAGCAGCTAGTGCGGGGTTGCCTCATCCCATTTGTAAGTAGGGATCTGATGTAAGTCGGATCCATGTAACCCGGGGACTGCCTGTATAGATTAAAATATCACGCTATGCAGTATAAACGTACAAAGTTATATAAACATTTAAAGTACTTTAAATGTTTCTCTTTGCATAGTCTTATTTTCTGGATAGCATAATCATTTGCAGTACAATTATTTGCAGCTTTTTAAAATTTGTCATAATAGGATAGCATGGGAAACATTCATCCTAAAATTGATATACTATCTGAGCATATATCTTGTCTGAATAGTCTGAGACTGATATATTCAACAGACTGACATTAGGTAATCAAGATACAGAAAACAATATTAGGAAACAAGTAAAACATTGTTTTTATGGATAATATAAAAGAGAATAAATGAACACACACCTGCTGATACAGCTATGAAAATGTTAACCCATTTTTAAGGAGGAAAGAGGAAACGCCAGTAATAACTCCAGCTAAACATAAGACTCAGTCCAGTTTCCTTGAGTCAGCTTGTATTTGATAATGTCCCCTTAAAAGGGGATATATTTGATAGATAACTTAAATGGTGTGATTGTTCCCATTCCTTTTAGGTGACAATTTTTTTGTTTTAGGTCCTAATCCTGCAGTTGACCCTGCTCAGTGAGTTGCAGGATTCTGGCCTGCATTAGTATTTTGGGATATATGGACCATGTTCTGGACTAAGAACTAAAATCATACGTCTCAGCTCAAGCCCAGAAGGTGACAATTTTGTTTAAAAAGTGCAAAACCAGGGTAAGCTGCGCTCTTTATTCCATATCTAGATTCTTGACTACAGACTGCAGCCAGGAAAGGAAAAGACAGCTCATTGGGCAGATCATGTGACCAGAAGCTTATCTTGGACTGAGTTTAATTATTGTGTCATTGTCTGCAGGCCTGCCAATAAAGATATCTATCCAGTTTCAAAAGTTTAAAAAACAGAAAAGAATGATTTCCTGAGGAAATGGCAGGAAATGTTAAACATTTGGAAGTGAAACCATATGTTTGTGATGACGCAGTGGAACTAAAAACAATTCTGAGAGCAATATCTCCAGCAGACTGCCCCTCCCATTTCGGAAGAATTTTGCTTTGACACCTGCAAGGTTGCACACAGACAGAATGGCTTTTTAAAAAGGGAGGGGTGAAAAATATAGGAGGTCAGTTTTAACCTTTTAGTGTCTTTATTTAGAATTGGCAAACACAGAGGACCTGCCAGTGAACTGTTTATCATCTCAATTAAGCAACTGTCCAGGTTAATAGAGGAAGCTATTAAAAAGATGTCAGAAAAGATTTATTTAAATACAACATAGTGACAAATACTACATGATAAATTATGTTCACTCCATGTTTATTTTATTATGTTCACTCCAGGTTTATTTGCTAATTTCTATATAAGATCCGAGTTTCACACTTTAAACATACTTGAACATTTGGAATTGGCCAACAGCATTTTCATTGAGCTAATTATGTCTTGAAATAGAGTTGCCAGGTGTCCAGTTTTGAACCGGACAGTCCAGTATTTGAGCTTTCTGTTTGGGAAACAAATTGAGAAAATATTAATGAGAAAATATTAACGTCCAGCATTTTTTAAATAAGATGTAATGTAGATTGTGATGTAATGTCAAGTGTGTCTGGTATTTTTGTTGAAACCATCTGGAAACCCTATCTTGAAAAGCAGAGGACACTGGCATTCATAATTATAGGACCACACTTATTCCCTGGGAGATATTTTGATAAAATAGGTCTTTTGGTAAAGGCCCCCATCAGCAAAGTACTTAGCATTATATGCCTAACTTTAAGCACATGAACAGTCCAATTCCCCAATTTTCTTTTCCTTCAAACTTTTTGTAAAAAAAAAATTCCAGTAACTTTTTTTTGTAAAACCTGTTAATGAAAACTTGTTATTGTTTGGGGGAGAGGGAAGATTGAAAGAGGGAGGGAGAGATAAAACTGTTTTCAAACACAGAAAAATTGTAGAGGAATGATGACATTAGGCTGACAAAATTATTCTGATGGTTTCAGATCCAAGTGTAAATTGCAAGAGTCGGGAAGAGACTTTCTCTGCTAGATTATTGGGGAAGGTTGCACTTCTGCCTCAGGACAGGTGTCTATTTCAAGGGCCACTAATCAAACACTTGTTACCAATTTTCCTCCAGTAACATATATAGGAAGAGTTGTATATTTTGTTTAAACCTCATTGCCCTTTAAATACACAAAATCTAGGACCAGCATTTTGGCTCTACAGCAGCTACTGCTGTAACCAATGGTTGCGCCACATGTTATTCATTGAGCAATATAATGTTTTTCTTAAAAAAATAATCCGTAGAAATGATATTTTTAAAGGCAGCGTGAAAGTGCTGCAGAAACCCTGTGACATGCTGCAGCAGGTTTGAGTTTTGATGTAAACTCTGGATCTTTGATTTCCACAACAATAGGAAAGACTGGGTTAGAACTCAGTGGATCCCAAACTCAGTATAATTCTGAGTTTACTCTGTTTATAAGATAAATATCTAAAATACAGAAACAGGCATCAACTAATCTGTTCACCTTGTCTACATGCTTATTTTGCAAGGGTGGAATGAGGGGACTTTTTTGGGTACGTCAACACAGCAGGGAAAAGTTGAAATAAGATATGCAACTTCAGCTATGTCAATTGCGGAGCTGAAATCAAAATAGCTTAATTCAGATTTTGGTGCTGTCTTTACAGCAGGAAGTTGAAGGAAGAACTCTTCCTTCAACTTCCCTTACTCCTTGTAAAATGATGGTTATAGGAGTTGGAGTAAGAAGTCCTCCATCTTGATATTATTTCAAAATAATGGTTTGCTATGTAGACACACATTTTATTATTTCAAAATAATGTCAGTTATTCTGAAATGACGCTGCTGTATAGACATGCCCGTAAGGCTAGGAACTGTCACTAACTCCAAGGTATCCTTCTCAAATGGAGAATCAATGTAAAATGTATCTTCCAACTAGCTCCTTCCATCTGCCAGGGGATCTTTTCCTGTGGTATCCCTGAGAGGTGACTTCTTCCATCCACGCTAACAAAAGACACAGTGAAATCAAACAAGAACACTTGGGGTATGTCTACACTACCCTCCTAGTTCGAACTAGGAGGGTAATGTATGCATACCGCACTTGCAAATGAAGCCCGGGATTTGAATTTCCCGGGCTTCATTTGCATAAGCAGGGAGCCGCCATTTTTAAAACCCCGCTGGTTCGAACCCCGTGCAGCGCAGCTACACGGGGCTCAAACTAGGTAGTTCGGACTAGGACCGAGGTGTACCGGTAGTTCGGAATAGGAATCCTAGTCCGAACTACCTAGTTCGAGCCCCGTGTAGCCGCGCTGCACGGGGTTCGAACCAGCGGGGTTTTAAAAATGGTGGCTCCCCGCTTATGCAAATGAAGCCCGGGAAATTCAAATCCCGGGCTTCATTTGCAAGTGCGGTATGCCTACATTACCCCGCTAGTTCGAACTAGCGGGGTAGTGTAGACATACCCTTGAAGACTTGGAAACTTTCACTGTCTACCCTCAGATCCAGAATGGCAACTAAAATCAAAATCAGAACTGACTTCTATGCCAATTTTCATTGCTAATTTTTCTCAATGTGATGAAACCTGTCTGAACAAAATGCGACTTCTGAACCATTTTAGGCATCTGTGGAATTTTTATCTAGAGATGGGTCAAAACCAGAACCATTCAGCTAATATCTCTGCCACTTACTCAAAATTAGGATCTCTTTTATCCGAGCCACCCTAATTGCCCTTTGTAGGTTTTACAAAACAAAAATCGCCTCGATTTTTTTTTTTGCCCATCTTTGCTTACAAACTGTAATCTCTCAAAAGTACAAAAATGATAAAAGCAGGAAATAAATTAAAAGGAATGTACTGCATTACTGCAATGAAGAGATTCTGTCATACATACAGTAATACACTATATACAATGATGATAATTAGCTACTTGTTTATACAAAAAAGAATCAGTGCTTTAAAACATATAAATAATTGTTATGTGTACCATCAGCATACTAATGGAAAGTACTTTTACAACACTTTAGAGGCGCACTAAAAAGAAATATGTTTTCCTTTTAAAACCAGTAAGTGTAACACTAGTGCTTACATGCTATAATTTATTCTTGCTCCTCTCCCGTCGAATGTGAAATTACAACTATCTACTATAAACATAATAAACAGAGCATACTAATCCATCCAGTCTTTGAGAGTGATGAGTTATTTTCTCTCAAAGGTTTCTTTGTGCATGATTTAAAAGAGTCCAAAATGCTTTGATTGCATTATCAACAGTGTCTCTGTTGCTGTTATATTTTAGAACAAGGTGCAAATATGGCTTTTCATCTCCTATAATAAATGTGTTTCACTACAAAAAGACCATCCTTGTGTCCAAAATTGAAGAGCTTCATTTACACCAAAGCTACCCCAATTATTCAGTTCTATTTTATTCTCATCTTTATCAATATATATTTGAGAGCCAGAAGGAGCTGCATAAGGCTTACCTGGCCCCCATGTATTTGCAATCTGCAATAAGAAAAGCACCTTACAAGAGTTCAGCATTGTTCTCTCTGAAAAAACCCAAAATATAGTTCCTCGGCTGATAAAGCTTTTCATTCTTAATGAAAGGGAGGCCCAGGCATTGTTGCCCTAAGTTCTGCTTGCTGGAAAAAGTATTTACAGTGAGAGAACAGGATGTGATTTGCTTAGTAACTTAGGAGGAACACTGCAAACAAGCTGACAGGGTATGCAACACAACACAACAGCAGGTGACTATGGTCATCTGTGGGTTCTGAAAGGGCTGAGAACTTCCCTCTGAAAAGTAGGCTCCTTTAAGATATTTTAAGCTGGGCACTCAAAATCACTAGCCACTTTTGAAAATTGTGGCCTAAAAATTAACCAAGCAAATCAGAATATAAGATCAAAACTAGGGTAGGCAGACATTCCATTAATAGCAGTTTTGTCATATATGCAATTACACTCGCCCTCCCTCAGAAAGAAAAATGTCCAGATTTTTCATACTTGCTACCTGGTCACCCTAATATAGGTATTTTAAAGCTAGAACACGAGAGGATTTTCTAAAATTCTAAAATTCACATTTTCTTAAATTCATTACCTCACAGATTTTGATTTTGATTGGTGCTAAATTCTAAAATTGATTAGATTGGGCTACAGTCAAGAGGTTTGCAACATTTTTTACTTTAAACTGCCATTGTTTTTTTCTGCAGTTGTATAACTTTAAAACTCCTGCTGCCATGGGGAGGGTGTGACCGCTGCCGCCACGCAGCACCAACCCCCCCACCAATGATTTCCAAAGTCATGTGGTCGGGGCACAGGGTGCCATAGGGGGGAAGAGAGTGGGGCAATGGCAGGAAGGAGTGGAGCTTGGAGGCTAATAACAGACAGACTTCCCTTCAGGCCGGATTGTGCAATTGCTCCAGCCAAGGCTGGCCCACAGGCCAGGAGTTTGAGATGCCTGCTTTTAAAACATCCAGCCAGTGTATAGTAAATTCCATCCTGGAACACATTTTTATGCCAGAGTTATTTCCCCCCTTGTATGTGAGATTTTATAACAGAAACTCTGAGAGACCTACTGTGATGGGGCATTCCATATTTTTATGGGAATATGCTTATGAGTATGACATAACTGGGCTATACTTTGTGAGATATCATTGGAAAGATTGTAATCTACTGAATGTGGTTATCCCGTTTGTATACAAGTATCATTCCTGTATTCAAAGTCAGAAATATAAAGTATAAACCAGTGTTACTAATGCAGTCATGCTAAGTAAGGACCATCAGTAGTACTCAAGGAACTTAATAGCCCAATACTCTGGACAATGATCTGTGAACGGACTTGTTTTTTCTATAAGTCTAGCAGGAGGGACTATGGTGGCTCCTACCAATACATATGGCCATGTCACCTGATGCTGGAATGAGTCTTGGATTCTGTATGTTTGCACAAGAGCAGAGGGGAAGTTGAGACTGAACACAAAGGATTCCCTCCTCATTCAAAACCTATTTAAGGGTAAGGAGTGAGAGTCTTAGTTGTCAGTTCTCCCTGGCTGCCATACCCGCGACAACTGAAGGAAACATCTAAGGCTGCAGAGGGGAAAGGATTGGGCCCAGGCTGGAAGGCTTTCCAGTCTGTGAAAGAAGCTTATCAGAACAGCTTTGAATGTGAGAAATTATATGGAACTAGTTTCTTTAGTGTATTAAGCTTAGCTTGCATGTTAGGTTTTATTTTGATTAGTAACCTACATTGTTCTGTGTGCTCTCTTATGACCACTTAAATTCTACCTTTTATACTCAATAAAATATTGTTTGTTTGTTAATCAAGCCAGTGTAAAAAACGTTATCTGGGGTGAAAGGAGTCTGTGTATCTCTCTCTTTACATCGAGAATGAAGGCGAAATTCATAAGCTTTTGCTGGACAGACAGACCTCTATTCAGCGGGAGATAGATTTATCTAGGATTCAGCTCCTTGAGGGAAAAGGTCCCACAAACTATGCAGCTTGCTGTTCCTGCAACCTGGGGGTTGTGGCCCTGTCCCTCTGTTGTAGGAGCCTAGTGTGTCTGGCTCAACTAGACAGGGTAACTGAGTGCCCAGGCTATCAGGAAAAACAGGCTCAGTGAGGTCTCAGCACAGGAAGGGGCTCCCAACTCATCCCCCTTGGAATGGGGGTTGCTTTGATGCACACTACACTGGGCTAATTAATTAAAAATACAGATATAATCAAGATTAGGTGTGACAATGAAATTACTTGAAACTGGTCTCAAGCCCTGCCAATTTAATTTTCTCTGCTTGTCAACTGTCTTTTTTAAAAAAACACACATCTAATCTTTTGATTTTAATCATCTCATTTAATTATTCATATTCAGATAATGCTTTGTGTACCTTCATTTCCTCCCTCCAGACCCTTCCCCTTCCCAATAGGAGACTACGTGGGGAGACTTCAT
Organism: Pelodiscus sinensis; assembly: GCF_049634645.1. NCBI lineage: Eukaryota > Metazoa > Chordata > Testudines > Trionychidae > Pelodiscus > Pelodiscus sinensis. The sequence continues at coordinate 58,914,912 of NC_134718.1, forward strand.
GCATCACAGAAGCACTACACTAACGAGGAAATGTTCCAAAGAGTAGAGTTATTGCGAAAAAATGGTTAGAAGAATATTTCAGAAATTTCCCCCAATTTCATTCACTGCGGTGGTGTAGCAGGGTCCCTATTATTTGTTTTCTGTGAACAGATGTGGTGAAGTTTTCCCCAGGGACATTGCTGTGGCCAGTCAGAGCCCATAAACAGCTGCTTGAATATGTTTGCCTGATCGTTTGCAGCAGAAATGTTTATGTGGCCATCTTAAAATCTCTTTGTTGATTTTGGAGAAAGCCTCTGGGTGAACTGCAGGAGGGATGACCAACCCCTCCCTGCTTTCCATAATGTGCGGCAGCAGTGGTGAAGCAAATGACGTGTTATAGGAGCTGCGCAGCCATCACCACCGTCAGAAATACCAGTGAAGTTGAGAACGTGGTGGCACTTCATTTGCAGGAAGGCATCTTGTGTCAGGACTACAGCCAAGTGGTGTGGCAGGGGGGCGTACAGAACCAATTGCTGTGCGGTAGCATGAATCTTTCAACTTAATGAAGCCTATCTGTCTACACTGGCTGTGGACAGACAAATTTATCTGTCAATGGCAGTGCTAGAAACCTCTGAGTTATCCAGCCTCCTTTTTTATAAAAGTTCCGGCCCCTGCCTGGATGATCATTAATATTACCATGTAACCCTTCACAAAAGCTTAAAAACTGTGCCATCAAGGCAATTGCTGCGGCTAAAAGTATGTGAACCTTTGCGCGTATGAAATAGTCAAACCATTTTGAATCACAAACAAACAAGTTTTGCCTGCCAAGTGTTTGTGAACAGGAAAAGGGGAGGTGTCAGTGAATAAACTGTTAGTTACACACAAGAAGCCTGATGCCAAGCCCATGGAAGGGCATGGAAAGACCCACTGGGTATATCTAGACTGCATCCCTCTGTCGGCAGAGGGATGCAGATTAGGCAAGTTGACATTGCAAATGAGGCAGGGATTTAAATATCCCTCGCCTAATTTGCATAAAAATGGCCGCCACATTTTGCCGACTCAGCACTTTGACGGCAAAAAGTAGCAGTCTAGAGGGGAATCTGTCGAGAAAGAAAGCCTTTTTCGACAGATCCTGTAAACCTCCTTGCAGGAGGTGTGACAGAGTGGGGGTACCTGGCTGGTTTCTATGCTGCTGGCTCTGGGGTAACCCCCACTGGCTGCCGTGGGTACCATGACCCAGCAAAACAGGATGAGTCACTATGCAAACCAGTGGCCAGACACCCCCCATGGAGAGGAACAAAGGAAGGTGGAATGCTGCCCTGGCTGGGGGGCAGGGCTGGAAGAGGGTGAGTTTAGTTGGTGTCTGGGAGCATGGAGGAGACAGCCTAGGGAAGGGGCTGGAATTTAGGGGCCCAGTCTCCCCCATCTCAAGGTGGCCTGAGGCATCCTAGCCCAGCTCTGTGACCAGATTACATCTGTGCTGTGCTGTATCCTGGAGAGGCAATAAACTTCCTCTATTCCACCGGCTGGTGCAGTCTGTTTGTGCCATTTCGGGGTGCAGGAGACGGGGGAACCCCATCGCACCGTCACAGGAGGCATAAGGGATCTGTCGAAAAAGGCTTTCGTTCTTGGCTGATCCCACTCTAGACTGCCACTTTTTGCTGACAAAGTGCTGAGTCGGCAAAACGCGGCAGCCATTTTTCTGCAAATTAGGCGCAGGACACTGCCTCATTTGCAATGTTGACCTGCCTAATCTGCATCCCTCTGCCAACAGAGGGATGCAGTCTAGACATACCCACTGATTTCAAAGGACTTTGGATCAAGCCCAGTTTGTCCATCTCTGGCAAGGGCATTTTATATCAGTGGTGCTCAAACTCTGCAGACTACTATGCTCCTTTCAGGAGTCTGATTTGATCCTGCAAGTTCCACCTTTCTTCAAAACTACTTGCTTACAAAATCCACCATAAAAGTGTCTCAGCACATTACAGGTTGGACCTCCCTGGTCAGGCACCTTTGGGACACTGCTGAGCCGCAGCTCGGGTGTCTCTCCCCTCCCCTAGACAGCCCAGCTAGGCTATACACTGGGCTCCCAGCCCCCTCAGCATCCCAGCTGCATCGCACTACTCTTCCAGCTCCCCGCCACATGGCTCCAGGCTCCTGCCCTCCCAACCCTGCAGCACTCCGGGACCCTCTACATCCATGATCCAACTGGACCATGGATGTTGCCAGCGCAGAGAGTCCCAGTTTACAGAGATGCAACCTGTATTACTGTATAATTATAAAACAAATCAATTGGAATATAAATATTATACATATATGTATAGGCTTCATTCAGTTGAAAGATTCTTGCTACCGCACCGTAGTTGGATCTGTACGCCCCCTGCCACCCCACTGAGCTTAGTCCTAACGCAAGATGCCTTCCTGCAAATGAAGTGCCACCACGTTCTCAACTTCAGTGGTATTTCTGGTGGTGGTGATGGCTGTGCAGCTCCCATTACACATCATTTGCTTTGCCGCTGCTGCCTCCCTGCTTTTTATCATGTGTGGCACTCAAAGGCTTTCTCCAAAATCCACAAAGAGATTTTAAGATGGCCACATAAACATTTCTGCTGCAAACCATCAGGCAAACATCTATCAGGGATGGTCTAGATGGTGTCTGGTCCTGCCGTGAGGGCAAGGGACTGGACTCAATGACCTCTTGAGGTCCCTTCCAGTTCTAGTGTTCTATGATTCTGTGATTTTAGTGTAAGGTATATAGAGCAGTGTAAACAAATCACCATATGTAATTTTATTTTGCATAGTTTTTATTATGTAGCTAGTTGCAGAACTAGGCACTTTCCAACCGCTGGGCCACAGACCTCTGGCTGCTGGGCTGTGGTGGCTCTGGGGGCCGGGGTTGGGGTACCCCGGTCTTGGTGTGGCTATTGAGAGAGGGTGTCCTGCCCTGCCTCCCAGCCAACCAGCGCCGGGTAGGGCGGAGGTCTCCTCTTGGCTGAAGAAGAGTGCTTCTCTGTGTGGCTGGAGAGCCGCATGGATCTGCTCCGCACAGCCCTCCCACCACATAGGGAAGCACTCTTCCATGGCTGGGAGGAGACCCTGTGCCACGTGACCCTCCCGCTGCTCAGGGAAGAGCTCTTCCATGGCCAGGAGGAGACCCTGCCCCTGCCCAGCACTGGTTGGCCGAGAGGCGGGGCAGGACGCCCCTCTCCCAACAGCCGTGGTGGGAGGGGAGATGCTGGGCAGTGTACCCATCCCTGGCCCCTAAAGCCGCCATGACACAGGCAGCAGTGCAGGGCTAGGTAAGGGGGCAGGACGGGGCAGGGCAGGCACTGGCGGCTCTTGGGGTGCGGCTAGTGCTGGGGATCTCTGGAGGCTGAGCTAGTAGTGGGGGGGAGGGCTATGGGGGCAGAGCTGGCACTGGGGGGCTCTGGGGATGGGGCTAATATTGGGGGTCAGGGGCTGGCACTGGGGAGATTGGGTGCAGTAGGGCTCTGGAAACAGGAGGCTGGTACGGGGGGGTCTGATGGCGGGGGCTGTAAGGGACAGAGGGTTGGCACTGAGGTGTTTGGGATGGAGGACTGGCACTGGGGGGGTAGTGGAGGGGTGGGGGCTTTAGGGAATAGGGCTGGCACTGGGGACTCTGGGGGCTGGGCTCTTGGCATGTTGGTAATGTTTATTTGCATATTCATCATTTGTGTAATAAATATGTAAATATGCTGTGGCATAGTGGGGGTCTATCTGCTCTGTAACCGAGTGTCCCCCTGCGCTGTGATGTGATTCCCATGGACTCACCCAAATGTGTATTAACCCAGACACCTAGGCTCAGCCTCCCAGGGAGAGAAACAAAGGGAGGAAGGCGGAGACCAGCACCTGGCTGGGGGGCAGGGCCTTGGGGGGAGGCAGCTGCTGTCTGGGAAGCATGGAGAGAACAGGCTAAGCTGGGGGCTAGGGGTGTTGGACCCTAGCCCTAGGGACCTGAGCCATTCTGGCCCTGCCCCCGGTAGCCACATCACATACGTGCTGTGCTGTATTCTGGAAAATCAATAAACCCCTCTCTATTCTGCTGGCTGGTGGAGACGGTTCTGGTTGCTCCGGGGGTGCAGGATCGGGGAAACCCCCAACTCGCCGTCACATATGCAAATAAAATTTTACTAGTCTGCCAAAAGTTTATGAATGGGTTTGCCGGTCCCGGGTATCAAAAAGGTTGGGAATCATGGATCTAGATGAGCTGATTAAGGCCCTGGGCAATCCCTGGTTGAGAACCACAGCTTTAAATGAAGAAAACACTTAGTTCTTTTCCAACTATACATGAACTGTGATCAGAATGTATCTGAGGTGACCTGTACTTGAGTACCCATATTCTAAGTAAGCAATGGTTATGTGGCTTTATTTAATTTTTTATCTAATGATTATCCCACTCTGAAATAAATTCTATACTTGAGGAATGGATTTGGTTAGACATTAGAATTTAGGGCACTGAATGGAGTCAATGAACTTGAGAATAGCTGGCATATTTTTGCACATCTTTATTAGCTCAAAAATCCAAGCAGCTCGTAAAGAAGTGGCAACTGTTCTAATAAATCACCCTTTAAAAGCATATGTCACTGAATCCATGCCTTTGAGGGTGAGTTTCTAAGTACAGCTTCAAGAATGGATCCTATGTGATTGGCTGGGATGCTACTGACTGGACAACTGACATTGGCATCCCTTCAGGCATCCGTAGCAGGCCATGACACTAACCACGATGGCACAGAATAGCTCCCCCCAGCCAGCTTGTCCCAAACATTGTTAGTGTTTTATAGCCTTTGTGAAACAATTAGCAGTTCTATGATTCTGTATCTGTTATACACGGTTATGGCTGTCTTCTTAAACAATGGGAGAGTCACAAGGACAGATGGAAGCAAAAATTCCTCCAAAGAAATATGAAAGGTACACTCAGGCTTTAAAGGTATTGCTTGGAGGAGGGAATAAAGGTTTGGTTATCCTTGTTTTCAAGTACTTTTGGTAGTGGTGACTCAATTAAATAGTCCTAAAAGAAAGCAACTAGTGAGTTTGTCTTTTATGTTGGTGCTTTTATGTGTGGAGATAATGACTGAAATGCCCAACTTCTTTTCTGCCTACTACTTTTATTACCCAATTTATTTTCTGCCTAGTACTTTTAGTTGTCACACTGGTTATATCCTAATACTTGCAGACAGAATATTTTAGTAAAAGTTGTAATTTGAATGTTTAAGACTATGAATTCCACAGAACTAGTGCTGTTGTACACAGCACAAAATAAACATCCCAGTTCCAGGAAACTAAAGGAGACAGCTTGTGAATCATTTTCTTAATACTAAAAAGAATTCTGCAAAACCACTCTATAGCTTCTGAATCAGTCTAGAGTAAATTTTCATCAGATATGTACAATGGGCAAAGGAATATGCCAGTTCATAAATGTAAGTCATATAAGTTGCTATTCTACATATAATAAAATTCCTTAGGCAAAATAAAAAAAAATGTAATAAACAACAAATAGTCTAGTAGCGCTTTAAAGACTAACAAAACATGTAGATGGTATCATGAGCTTTCATGGGCACAACCCATAAGGTCATTTGAAGAGGTGGGTTGTGCCCACGAAAGTACATGATACCATCTACATGTTTTGTTAGTCTATTTGTTGTTTTTTAAGTTTTTCCTGTTACAGTTCTAACTCAACTACCTCTCTGAAGCTTTTAGGCAAAATAGTTACTCTACATACTATCCAGTAGGCACTTCAAGTTTTAAACATGTTAGTAAATTAATTAATTATTAAATTAAAAATTAAATTATTGGAGATTGCCTATCTCCTAGAACTGGAAGGGACCAGTCATTGATAGGTCATTGAGTCCAGTCCCCTGCCTTCACAGCAGGACCAAGTACCATCCCTGACAAATTTTTGCCCCAAATCCCTAAATGGCCTCTGCAAGGATTGAACTCACAACCCTGGGTTTAGCAATGCCAAAATCACTGAGCTATCCCTTTCCCCCCAATTATTTTTTGTTATTATTTTAACAAAACAGTAGATTCTATAGGTTTCCCTTCTTTCTTCCTTCCTTTCTTTCCCCAAACTAAGGAAATTCCACAATCTTAAAATGGCAAATTATTTTTTAAACATTTTCCTGCCCAATCTTTTTATTTAAAGTAAACTAAAAAATACTGAAAAAGAAACCCAATATTTACATTAATCAAATGAGTAACACAGTAGCATATTTTTTAATCAATCCCTTCCACCAGTTTGGAAGAAATGGATATAATTTTCACTCCTTAACAGACACCAATTTTAAGTTAACACCAGCACTAATTTCATGGCCTAGAGATCAACTTTAGAAAAATTAGGTCTCTCTCTATAATCGGAACACTGACATAAGCTTAATTTATGTTCTTTCTCTGCTTCAAATTCCTGCTGAGCGATAAGTCCAGCTGAGTGGGTGTGAAGGCGCTACTATGCTGGGTAAAACTGGTATTAATAGTGGAAAAGTGATTTAAAAGTCATTTGGAAACTCAGAAGAAACTAAAAGGAACTTGTGCTAAATAAAAGGGACCGTTAGCGGAAAGTATGCTGATTTCCTTTTTAACAGACGTATGCAGAACAAGTTCCTCTCTTCACTGAACAGTGTAATGGATTGAGAGGGCTCAGTGGCCGGTGTCCAGACATCTAAAAACCTTGAACAACAGTAAAGAGACTTAAAAAGAAAGAGAGTATTTTATGGAGAACCTCTTTATTATGTTTAAGAAAGCTGATTTGTCTCATGAAACTGACAATGGTTTCCGTCTTAGCAAACATCCATACATTCTCTAAGCTGATCTTAACATTCTTATTGTTCATTTTATCTCCTTTCATTCTTTTCTTTCAATCTCCGGTTTAATTTCATGTAGTAATACAGACCCCTTACACTTATATGGTGACCTTCATCCCCCAAACATCTTGACATGTTCATTCTTATGCAGTAGCATTCACAGGGATCAGTGAAAACCAGCACTGGTTTAGCAGCACATATGGATGCTATCCAGTGGAAGAAACCAACGAGTAAAACAACCACGGGAATTTCAGTGGACAGACCATAATTACCTCCTTCTACTCCCAGAAAACGGATGAGAATGCCAGGCTCAGCCAGCACTCCCTCCTCTGTAAATTGTACTATGAAATAGAAATGTAATAGTATAGTCGATTAACCAATAAGCAAAAGCTTATTGTTTAATGCTATAGACTGCATGCATCCCCGCTCCCCGGCCAGTAAATTTCCAACCCTTAAAGCCGTGTGGAACGGTGGGCTCCACAGTGCTCCTGTGGCAATTCAAAGGGGCCTAGCGCTCTTGGCTGCTGCTGCTACTGTGCCAGTGTCAGTGGCCAGGAGCTCTGGCTCCTTTGAAACACGGGGCCCAGGTGCAGTTGCTCCCTCTATTCCCCCGCTGTTGGCAGGTCTGGTTTCAACTAGGGATGTTAAATATCGGTTAACTGAATAGTCGATTAACCTCCTGAATTCTTATCGGTTATTCGACTATTCTATAGTCCCACTCAGTAGGCAGGAGCTGGTCGGCGAGGGGAGCCAGTTAAAAAACAGCTTCCCTTGTGGAGTGGCTGCCTGTTGCCTCTGATACAGAGGCAGGAGCACGGGGCAGCAGCAGCCCCTGTCCGGGGTCAGAGGTCTGAACTCCCAGACCTGGTGCAAGCCGGAATTGAGCCAGGCTGCCGGCCTACCTGGCTCCTTCTCCTCATCAGCAACCATGGGCTCAACACCTGCTGGTGTCCGATGCCTCCCTCACTATTTCCTTCCATCTTTCCTTGTCCAGTGTGGAGTGGCTTAGTTTCTGGACACTAGCTCCACACCAAACTACTATATCATCTACCCATTCTCTGTGGGGTCTGCCTCTCCTATTCGGCCTGGCTCCTGGCACATTTTAAATGCAGCACTGCAGCAGGGGTAGGTCCTGTAACTGGACTGAGATGGACTGCTGGCCAGCCTGCTAAAAAATTTACTGGCAGTGTGTGAGGGGTCGGGGTCGGGGTGGGGAATGCATGTAGTCTATAGCATTCATCTATAAGCTTCTGCTTATTGGTTAATCAACTACACTATTACATCCCTAGTTTTAACAATTTATAAAGTTGTAACTTCCTGAATCTCAGCGTCTACTGCCATTAAATATGTGTCTGACTCTCTAGAATGTCCCACAACTATAAACATTTTAAGTTGGTAAATATTTAAAAAAAAAACCCAAAAACTTAACATTCCTAATTCTGCACACTGTGAAAATGTAACAAGATAAAAAATGCTTGAAAATAAACATTGATGTTGCCCATCAAAATTACAAAAACAAACAAACCCCAAAACAAAAGAATTCTGCCAAGCCTGCCTATGGTTTGTGAACAGTGTCCAATACACTGTCCCGGGGGTGCAGATAACTGGAGGAGGAAAGGATATGCAGTGTTCAGTGGCAGGCCCTATTGAGAGACTCTAGATAGCTAGAATTTGTTGAGAGCCTTTTGAAACAATAGAAAAAATATGACCCATTCCTATCGCAGATAAACCCATGCTATTTATACACAGTTGCTGTTAACAGAGTTTACAATGGGTTTCCAGATCAGCATAGATAGGGTAGGGATGAGAGGGTTAAAAATCTATGTTACAGATTTAGAACATGCAATCTTCCCAGAGGTAATATTAACCAGTTAAGAAGTTATATGAAATCAGGCTGCAGATCCCACAGCAGGGAGATGGAATAATAATCAAAGCAGAAGAGAATAAAATAGAACAGAACATGAACATTACTCCACGATCCATTTAGGAGCAAGAGTACAGGAACTGATTCAAGCTATCATCTTAGACATCAAGCAAGTCACTGAATTTAAATGAAAACTAGGATTTCCTTTTCACTGGCCACATTAAATATGTTTGTGCAAGGGAACTTTAAAAACTGGGGTGGAAAAAGAAGAGCCGCATGCCTGATCTGAAAGGAAAGCATGTTTGTGCCGATGCTGAAACATTAGAGACATTGTTCAAGAGCAGTTCATCCTTGCACAAATATTATCCTCGTAATGCTGCCAAGGTCAGGGAAAGCATGGGATACCTGCCATGGACGTGCTGGGTAGACATGCATATTTGCACTCTGCACCCAACTTTTCAGACACTCTCAAGTTTAGTGTTCATGTGCTGGCATTGACCTGTTCACTCATGCATTTTCTCCCCTTCCCTTTATTTGCTCTTTGGGGAATCTCTGGCCCCCCAGCCAGGTAGTGGTTAAAAATTCCTTTGCTTGCCAAAGAAATCCACACTGATTAATTTCATCCCACTTGCATGGAAGAGGCAAAGTATGCAGCTCTCCAACTGGGGACAAGAAAATCCCTGCGGCTTACATACCACATCAAATAAAGTAGGTCCTGGATAAAGCCATTGGATTTCAGAATGTTTCACTCCACCCGCAAGAAAAATGCAAACTGCCACTGCAGCATGAAAACAGACAACAAATATTACAAAACTCCTCACGTAAGGGTAGGGGACAGCGATGGTTTTCTTAGTAACAATTTAAACAAGAAAGAATTCAGCGATTGCTCTGCATTCATGTCACTTGCCTGGATTATTCAGTTATTTTAGTTACATTTGCATACAAAACAGCTAAGTTAAAATAACATTATGAAGGTTGCACGTCAAGCAAAATTAGGAAATGCCTAATTAAAGCTGTTCGTGAAACAAGATTTGGCCCCCTTGTGCTTATGCATTATAACACGGTCTCTAATTACATGATCTTGTATTATTTTTTCCATAGGACCATCTCATTCACTGCACAGGATGCATGGGGCTCACTAAATGAACAGCTGTCCAATATTTTGTTTTCTCCTTGTTATTCAATGTGCATCCCTGGGCTTTTTTTATGGCACATTATTCAAACTCTGTTCTGAAGACAGAATTTATAATTGCCTGATGGAAGTGGATGTGGATTCACAAATGTTAATAAAGTTTATCTCACAATATCCCTCTAAGGAGAGGGAGTATATTCCCATTTTACAGACGGAAAACTGAGGCACAGAGCGATTAAGGCCAAAAGTATCCTGTATTTTTGGATGCCCAATTTTTGATGCCTAGGACCTGACTTATTCCTCTACTCAGCACACTATGTTCAAAGCACAGCTCCCATTGACTTCATTTGCAGCTGTGAATGCTCAGCATTTCTGCTACAGAAGACCCCAGGGTCCCAAGTGAGGCATAAAAAAAATGAAGAAAACACAAAAAGTGGAAATCTGGCACACATTTAAATTTGACCACAACTAAAACATGAAGTTCCCTCCTCCATACTATCTTGAACCATTATGTGTCTGCCTCAGACTGGATATTTTACAAAAACTTCAGCCAAAGCTGTGTTACAAGAACAAAGCTAGAGGAAACTACATTATTTTGCTCCTGTTAAAAATGCTGGTAACCTTTTCTTTCAAAAGCCCACCCCCGTGTTTTGAACCTGGACTTGAAATTTGTCCGGGAACAGCATTTGTTGTTCCTGTAGAAATCCGCCCATACTTGGCTAAGTTATATGTTTTTGAAATATCACAGTTTGCTACATGCTCATTGAGACTTCTTAGATTTCACAGCAGCTAAATTGTCTGAAGATTCCAACAACACTGAGCGCATGCTCTACCCCAGGGCTGAGGAGAACTTCCCCTGCCATTACAGCTCTGGGCTGCGACAGGCTGTGCAAGGTTCAGGTCTGAATTGAGATCAGAGAGATCGCCCCTCCTATTTCCTGAGTGTCCCCACTGAGCAAGTGAAAACAGGGTCTTATAATGGGAAAGGTTGAACAACCTTAATGATAGGTACTGCTACCAACCCTACCTAGAACTGTCATTCCTCAGAGAATTCGTGTTTTGGAATAGCGTTATTATGTATTATCTGTGAAGGACCCAACCCAGTCCTCCTTTTGCCGAGAAGCACATTATTCTGCCAGGTTTCACTGCTCTCAGCATGACTGCTTGCAAAATAAGGTGCCACTGAATGTTTGTAATGGAGACAGAATCAAGCACTAAAATGGTAATTACAGACAGTCTCTGTCCCAATGACCATGTCATAAAATGTATATAGATTTGTGATGGGAAAGGTTCAGTGAGCAACTTAGGAGAGAGAATGACATGAATATTATGAGTTTATAATCAAATTCTAATCCTCATATTTATTAATGCTTAAAATTACTTCACACTCCTATATCAAAGAAATTCATTCAATGCCTGCACTCTGGATATTCCATATTAAGATTTTTTTCTCTCTCAGTATTACTTAAGCTTTGGTGAGGACTCAAAACATTATCAAAATCTGGAGACCCTGACTTCAGAAAGGCCATTTGAGGTTGAACCATTGACCACTATTGCAATTTGCCAACAAGGGCAAAGTATATGATCTCAGTAAGGGAACTAATGAATTTTCTTTCTGAATCATGAAAAGTCACTGATACGGATATATAGCAATGGGTATAGATCAGAGGTCAGCAATAAAATGGCAGCAGTTCACCAGGGTTAGCGCCTGGAGAGCTGCCACCATTATATTGACCTGCGCCTCTGCGTGTACTGGTGATTGCAGCTCTTGCTGGCTGCGGATCGCCGTTTCCAGGAACACACACCGGGGCAGGATGTAGAGAGCTCACATTGGCTGGGAGTGGCGATCTGCGGCCAACAAGAGTTGTGATCGTTGGTACATATGGAGCAGGTGGTAAATATAGTTATCGGGGCCCACCAGGGACTAACCCTGGCAGACCGTATCTGGCCTGTAGGCCAGTATTTGTCCACTGCTGATGTACATATTTTGGCAGATTTGTTTCAGTAACTTCTGATTTAAAATAACACACAAAGCCTTGCATTGTGGCCCCCAAAGAGAATGAATTGTGAGTGGTTATTGCTATTCTTGAACCCACTTCAGTCAATGGAAAGCTTCACTGGCATCTGGATTTGTTGCTTTGGGCAACTAGCTGCCTGATTATCAACAGGGTGTGGCAGGTAATACTGTCAAAGAGGAAGGTACCATCCAGCAAAGAAGAAATGCATGGAAAAGTATATTCTCCTCCCGCCCCCACCCCTCCAGCATGTTCTTCAGTCTCCTTGGAATTTCCCTCCCCATTTTGCTTTCCACTGATCTAATTTGTGGAGGGAAAGGGGAGAGGAGAGAATGCAAGAAGTAGCACATGCTGACCAAGAACGTTTTACTAACGGTGAAATGACAAACACCAGTCACCAACACAAAGCTTGTGCATCACACGGTTCCGTACAATAGACTGTGAGTTGCCACAGGAACGAATTTCACCTCATTAATTGGTAGTGGGCTTCTCTGCAGGGCTTGTGAGGTAAGACGACGGAAGCCTCTCCCAACTTGGGAAATGTCAGCAAAGTTGCACCATACCCTGGTCATCTTCCTTCATGCGGCTTTTGCTCAGTAAAACCATCTTGTCACTCTTCCCTGGCATCATTCTTCTCCACACTGCCCTGCCCCTTGTCTTCCTCTGAGCTACTGTAGAAAAAGGACTCTTGAAGCACAGTCTGTGGAGAGCAGAACCCCCTTTTGACACTCTCTACATCCTGCCCCAAACGTAGCAGAGCTATACCATTTTCACTGACATTCGAGCCCTGTGTGTGTGGCAAATGGAACGAGACAGGGCAGGATTGTGGCCTCAGTGTGTTATGGAACTTGAGACAGTCTGCAGATTATCAATTTAGATTTCTAATCCCAAAAAGTGCATCTATAACTCTAGACAATGTGACATTGATTCAAATATCAACTCTGGCCACCTGGTGCCCTTTAGTTATGGAACTGGAAGTAGCTTTACCTACCTGTCCCTTGTTTCCCTTCATATACCCCTCACCCTAGGTTCCATCAAGGAAATTAAATACAGTAAACTTCCGGTAATCCGGCACTTTTGGGACCTAGGTGGTTCCAGATTATCGGATATGCCGGAGTATCAGGAGGTACTGCATACTCCCTACCCAATCCCCCGCCCCCTCCAACCTTATGCTCGAGTTCCCGGAGCCACCAGTACAGCCCCGCATCTCTCTCCAAGCCCTGGGGCACTTGTGCTGAGTGGCCGGCTTTTCAATCAGCTGGCCAGGACGCCGTGAGTAACCCAATCCTGCTCCCACCCTCCCCTTCCCCAGAGCCAAACACCTCCCCTCCCTGCTGTCACCCACGTGAGAGTGGCTGACGTGAACGATTCCAGGTTCCGTCCCGGTTCTGTCAGGAGTGCTTGCTATTTTGATGCTGGACTATCGGGAGTGCCGGACAATTGGGTGCTGGACTATTGGAGTTTAATGTATGTTAAAAATAATGTTCCTAAAACACTTACAGTTGCGTAGTCAACATGCTAAAGTTGGAAATACAAACCTTAGAGATCCTAGAACAATGTTAATTTTCCCCCTTGTACATATTCCAATTTTTCTTAAATGCATCGCTGAATATAATACTCATTCTGCTAAATCTGTTTAAAATAAATATAAAGAAGGTGCAAGAGTTGGTAACATTCATAGGGCCGCAGGAGTCTTACCTGTTGCATTTACCTGTTAGTGTTGCATGAAAGTGATGTTTTTGCATTTGGTATAATCCCCTATGCATGCTCCAGAGGCATGTCCACACTATAAAATTATTTTGAAATAACTTATTTTGACATAACTCCCGAAATAACGATTTTGAAATAGTGTGTCCACACTACAAGGAAGCCTCATAATTAGTCAGAGGCAGACTCCCTTAATGTGGATGTGCTACCTCGACTTGGAGCCCCAAGAAGCAGTAGAGAGTAATTACTTGAAATGACTCTGGTGAGTAGTCCACATTACCACTATTTTGAAATAACTATTTCAAAATAAATGTTATTCCTCATGGAAAGCAGGAGTTATTATTTCGAAATAACCAGCCCTTATTTAGAAATAATGGGCATGGCAGTGTGGACACGCTGCTTGCTATTTCAAAATAAGTGTAGATCAGGGCCAGATGTGTGATGGTGGTGATAGTCATGTGAAAAAACTGCATTGTGCACTTTGGTCTCTCATTTGCTCTTTGCCTGGGTTGCTATGTTTCTCATATTCCAAATTCAGAAAGGCTTTCTGTCGCTGATTGAGAAAAGCATTTAAAGCCCATTGACATCAGTGGTATTGAAGTTATTGAAATGTTAAGCATGTGCTTTGCTGAACAACAGCTGCCATTTAAAAACAAAAACTAACTATTCCATAATAATAATTGACTCCCACAATTGTGGAATCTCCCCTGCTAATAAGACTGGATTGAGGTGCTGGAGAGACAATATTCTGCTCCAGACTAGTGATATACTTAAGGTTCAACATCTTACAGCCCCACAAGGATTATCAAAAATGGCATTGCTCCCCCGCTACATATGTGGGAATGACCTCTGAATAACGGGGACAGAATGTTGTTTCTAGCTCTGATGCAATAATGAAGCTGAAAACTGCAGCATTATCTTCTTACTATATATTTTAGAAATATGTATGTGTCTGTCTATGAGTCCATTTGTTCAAGAACTCCTACTAAATGGTAAGAGATAGGACAAGGGTAGGCAATAAAATGGCAGTAATTCACCAGGGTTAGCCCCTGGCAGGCTGCTGCCACTATATTTACCTGCACTTTTGCAGGTACCAGCGATTGCAGATTCTGTTGGCTGTGGATCACCATTCCTGGCCAATGGGAGTGGCAGGAAGTGGTGTGGACTGGGACACCACTTCCTGTAGCTTCCATTTGCCAGGAACATCAATCAATGGCCACGGTAGCTATGATTGCTGGTACTTGTGGAGGCACAGGTAAATATAGTGGCAGCAGCCTGCCAGGGATTAACCCTAGATCCAGCCCATGGGCCAGTATTTACCTTGCCCCTGAGCTAGGACCATCAAATTTGATACACAGCTTCCTCTTATCATAACGTAAAGCAAAGTGAGAGGTTAGTTGTGCCAGGGAAATGGAATATGCGTGGAATTTGATTGTGTCTCATAAAATAGAAAGGGAGGGCCTGGCAGAAGGAAAAGCTTAATAGCCACAGGGAGGCAACAAGGGGCTAGAGATATAACCCTACTGCGCCAGCACGGGTCAGGGGTGAAGAAATGGGCAGTACTATACACTTCAGAAAGTTTGTCTGTGTATTGTCTGTGTGTTTGTCTGTTTCCCATCCAGGGGACATGCACCTCTGCCCAGATGTGTCTGCAGCAGCGACCATAGACAGGCACTTCTCACCTGGCCCCAAGCTGCTGTGGGGGAAGAGGGCTGGAGTTCACCTCTCTCCCCGGGGCTGCCTTCACATTGAACCCCTTATCCCCAGCTCCACCCCAGTGATTTAAATGAAGAAAAATAAAACGTATTTGCATTAAAGACCCAAACAACAGCCGGTAAATCTTCTAGAGGTTTATACAAAAGTTATTGTCAGTAATTTTTAGCGGTACTTTTTATGAACTAGTTGTTAGTTTCCTCTCCCTGAGGTAAATGCTGTTGGCTTCACAGTAGTAATCCAATCTGGAAGTGACACTCCATAATTCTAGGTTTGTTGTCATTTTAGTTGGACCTCTTGCAAAGTGAGGTACAAGTTGAACCTCTCTAGTCCAGTACGTTGGGATCTGACCGGTGCTGAACCAGAGAATTTGAAGAACCATGGGAGGTCACTATTGGAATCAGTTTCTTGAGTTAATTTTGTTGGTTAAAAATAAACCTGAAATAAAAAATGACATTCAGGGTGTGTCTAGACTACAGAGTTTTGTCGACAAAAGTGGACTTTTGTCAACAAAACTATACCTGCGTCCACACTACCACTGAGTTCTGTCGACATAACATCGACAGAACTCAGTAGTTTTGTCGATGCTGGTAAACCTCATTTTACGAGGCATAACGCCTTCTGTCGACAGAGTTTCTGTCGACAGAAGGTGTTATTGCATGTAAACTGTCCTTTCCGTCTACACTACCATGTCGACAAAGCAGCTTGCTTTGTCGACAGAACTCAATGTAGTCTAGACGCTCTTTGTCGACAGAAGTTTTGTCGACAGTTTCTGTCGACAAAACTTCTGTCGACAGAAGCCTGTAGTCTAGACATACCCTCACAGACAACTGGACATGCGCTGACTAAATCTACAATTCCTTTGGACCCTCGTGCCAACTTTCAAGGTTTCTTTCATGAGGAATCCCAGAATCTGGCCACCAACTTTTGGGCCATCAGGTCTTGCCTGTGCGACTTCAGCTGTTATTGTTACCCCTTCTGTGCATTTGGAAGGAAGACAATGTCATCCATATTGTAAAAAGAAATAGGATTTGTTCTTTTTGGCACTCTGGACTGCAAAGAAAACACATGTCTGCAAAGCAGCTCTTTAGAAGTTTGGCACACTTTTAACTCTTCATAATGGGATTCATTGAGATTTCTCTGGGACATTTATAGATACCTTTTATAATTTAAAGCAGTGAGACAAGAGGACCCAACAATAAAGGGTTACCGAGTTTTCTTGCTTAGGAAATGCAGAGGGAGAAGGGGGAGACAACAGAGGTTGGAAAAGCAAGGCCAGATCAATCTGACCAATCTTCCAAAGATCTGCAAAGCATTTAGAGAGAGGCAGGGCATTTATTATTATTCTTCATTCTTTGTACTGGAGTAACACCAAGGAGCTCCAGTCACAGAGCAGGATCCTACTGTGCTATGCACTGAACAAACACAGAAAAAAAGGCAGTCCCTGCTCCAAAGGACTTTACATTTTTTGAAAATGTGGATAAAGGTCCCTCCCTTTGGATGTCTGCTTAAACCATCTTCCAAACCTTCTGAGGTTCGACCACTAAAATTAATTTACCAAGAGAGACTATCAGCGGGATTTACTTGGTTAAAGGGAAAGGATGCATTAAAAACACGTCCTGGCAATTAAGTCAAAACAAACAGAACAAATGAGATTCTTAAATACATACATATTCAGAGAACAACCCTGATATAAAAGATTTTTTTCCCTCCAGACCT
Source organism: Pelodiscus sinensis (assembly GCF_049634645.1). NCBI lineage: Eukaryota > Metazoa > Chordata > Testudines > Trionychidae > Pelodiscus > Pelodiscus sinensis. The sequence goes on from NC_134718.1 coordinate 58,931,859, forward strand.
GTGTTATAGACCAGCTTTAAATAAGGTACAGTAGCTGCTGTGTCCTATGGCATTAACAGCTATAAAAAAAACCTGAGAAAAGTAGATATACTAAAAGGTAAACAAATGAATCCAAGGTCCTGAAGAAAAAAGCAGAAAATACTGGGATAAAGTATTTCACGTAAGTGTAGTTGTTGTTCTTATTAATCTTAATCACAGTTACATGTTCCTGAGGGGAGCGACAAGACCCCACAGAAAGCAGAGTTGGGGGACGTGAGGAGAGATTCATTATTAGCAATGGGTGATCTTCAAACGTTTGGTTGCTTGTTTTACTTAAGTATCCAAGAGGGATATTTAGGTGGGCAGAATGTAAACACCCAAGATGGAATTTGGCCAGAACATTAGGTTTAACTCCCGATTCCTAACAAGGAGTGCCATGCAGGCTGTAATTTCCAAGCAGAGCAGACACAAGCTCAATGTTAAGGTCTCCTTTGGAAGACCTACACACAGCAAACTGCATAGATCTCAGTTTATAAGCCTGGGAAGTATGAACAGTTGACCTGGCTCACAGCTGCCAAAGGTGGTATAGTATTTTGAGCAACATTTACTATACATAAAAGCAAGTAAGGCAAGTGAGCTTTCCCTAAGGGAATCCAGGGTGTGCTCCACAAAAAAGAAAATTGTCAGCTCTGGGTCCTGTCTCCCCTCCCTGTACCATTGAACTGCCTGCCTCTCTTTGCCCCATGGTGCTCTCATTTAAACTTGCTCACAAAGTACTGACAGCCTCTTTGCCCCCTGGCCACCAACTCTCAACTAAAGGAAAAGTGTTGGGAATGTTTTCACCTTCTCCTCTGCCAGGAACATTTTCTTCCCTTTCTATTTCTTTCTTTCTAGGAGCAGCCAGGACACTGTTAAATCAGTAACTGTCAATAAAATAACATTGAAAACATTTACCAGCTTGCTTCTTCCTTTTTCCTATACATAACTTCTCAGTTGTCCTCCTGTGTTATTCCTTTGCTTTTTTCCTCACAATATTTTTTGTCAGATTAAATTTTTCTCTATTTCCCCCAGCTTTTTAAGAGGGCTTACTTGGTCACTAAATGCCTGTCTGTTCCAAAAACACACCTTTTCTTGTCTGGTCTGCTCTCCCTGCTCTAGTATTACCGTCTATATATTCAACCTTCCTTCCCTCTCCCTCATCTTTTTTTCCACCACAGTTTCACTCTACTTTGCCCTCTTAACCCCCTCCCCTCAGGTCCTTTCTTTTCCCTTCCAAATGTCAGAGTTCTGACATCTGTTTATTTTAAGGCAATTTACTGGGATTTGGGAGAATGTCATTGACCCTTGTGAGTGCTTTTACAGTTCTTTACATGGTTTACTGACACATTGGAGATAATAGTGTGGTACCCTACGACAATAAAGATCATGGGTCAAATTCCTCACTGTATTTCTAAGTTTTGCTGGTGCATCTCCATTGAAATCAATGGAGTTGCACTGACAAACTGAACTAATGTGGTGATGAAACAGGCCCAGAGGTCTTCGTTTGCTTCTCATATGCTCCAGCATTTCAGACAGGATCACAATCACATTGGCATGTGGGAACTAGTGAAGACATGCCTTCTGGACGTCTGTTTTTGCTCACATCATGTTCTTCCCAAACTGCTCTATCTATAAACTAGCAGTGACTAGCCAAGCTGTTTATGTTCCATTGATAACAGTTGGAGGTCTGCTTTTGTAACAAGAATTCTACTATATTCAGGCTGCTTCCTTCCAAAATTAGTCCTTGAGCTTAAGCAGCACAGAAGTCAAAGACATTTGTTGATCTTGGCTATTGGTATCCAGACAACATATTCTTCCTCAAATAACCTGACTACAGAGATCCGAACAAAAAGGACATGTAATGGAAAAGACTTTCTAAGCAAGTTCAGTGGAGTCTGTCCTATTATTTACTTAACATCTTTGTATTAGAGCATTAGGTATGCATCACAAAACCTCTACAAAATAACATCATGTAATGTTATGTAATGTTCAGGTTGACACTTCTAAAAATACGTTTGGCTTTTTACCTTTTAGCACAGCACTACTTGAAATTTAAACTTGCTATTTTCAATGTCTGAATCAATGGAATACTTCTGTAAATTACTGATTAGCAAGGACAATGGGGCAGGGGGACACAATCTGGCTCTGGGTGACTTGCTCAAGGTCAAATTAAAAGTCAGCCATTGAGTCAAGACTGGAACCTAAGACTCGCAGTTCCCTTCTAAGACTTAGTGCCATCAAATATTTCTGCTGGCCACATTCCACAGAACGCAATGGATACGTGACTGGAAGGCATGTGAGTGTCTGCAAATGGAAGTAAGGGGAGGGCATTCAGCTAGGTGACCGATTCTCCAAAGTGTGCGCCATGGAAATTGAAAAGGCATGAACAATAGATGAGGTTTGATAGTTACCAAAGTGCAGACACGTGCAAGTCCACCACCTACAATATTAAGCTTTTCAGAGGGTTGGTGCTGGGAGAGTTTTCTATCACGTTAGTCAAAGAGAACTATTCCAAAACCAAATCTGCGTCTTGAGCAACACTTTACTGATTATACATTTCTGAAGACTTGTTTTCAAACCGCAGTCAGTCCGTGGCACTGTAGCAAATATCATAACAAGGGGACTCTGAAGAAACATGAAGTTCAGCAGTTTTTACTTAGACCCTTAACCATGCTCCTGTTAATATGAAGTGTATGTAAAATAAAATAAACACAAATCTTTCATTTAAGGCTAGATTAGTAGAAAAAAATTTGTTGCCCATCATTTCATAAGTCAATCCAACAACACCAATAATGACCAAAAGGACTATTAATATACAAATATCCCAGATCCATAGGTCCTTGGATGATTTCAAAAGCCTAAGAAAAGCAGGTGGCCCGTACTTATGCCTTATAGTTTCAGACTCAAAGAGCACAATTTATTTACCGTAACAAAGAGAACATTGAAGGGCGACTTGATCACGTTCTCTAAGTACCCACATGGGGAAATAATATTTAATAGTGGGCTCTTCAGTCTAGCAGAGAAAAGTATAACATGATCCAAGGGCTGGAAGTTGAAGCTAAACAGACTGGAAATAAGACATTAATTTTTAATGGTGCAAATAATGAACTACAATTTACCAAGCGTCATGGTGGATGCGCCATCCCTGAGCATTTTTAATAGAGAGTGGTAGTTTTTCTAAAAATTCTGTAGGAATGATTTGGGGGAAGTACTCTAGTCCAGTGTTTTTCGACCAGTGGTACGAGTACCCTTAGTGGTACTCGAAAGAAGTCTGGGGGGTACGTCAATACAACTGAAATTTGGAGAAAACTATTTTTTTGTTTTAAGTTTTACAACACTTTCTTATTTTTGTATTTTTTACACCCAAAAATTTCATTGCCCGCCCGACTATGATTAAATTGTTTAAACAAATGTGTTGTAATGGTAGAAAAAATGTTTGTGTGTCTGAAAACTGTAAGTACTGGGGATACTTATAATTTTTTTTTCAAAAAAGGGGTACTTTATATAAAAAAGGTTGAGAAACACTGCTCTAGTCTGTGTTAGACAGGAGGTCAGACTAGATGATCACAGTCATCCCTTCTGGCCTTGGAATCTACGAACCTATGAGTCATACCCTTTAATGAAGCTTGAAACGCAATTTTCTACATTATTATGTTTAAACCGGCAAGATGTGTTATTTCTATAGAGAAGTTTTATATAGCTGCAGCAATTAGGGACTTAATCGAACCCTGTTTTCTGGCATACATTAAATTGCCATGTAAAATCTGTTTGAAAAGGGTAAACAGAAAACAACAATGGGAATGGTGAGATGCTCCCCTGAACGGATTCTACATTCAGTCATTAGTGTATATTGTTTGTGCACCTCGTTAACTGAACTGGAAATAAGCAGATCTACATCTTACACCTTATTAGGGCTCAAAGCATAAGCTTTAATGAGCACAAATTCCCATGTAGGAAACTTTTAAAAGCTAGTTTAATATTTCATTATTCCAAATTATACCTTAAAGGTATAAGAGAGCTGGCGTCAGAGTCAGAGACTAGCAAAACATTTAAATATGCAAACTGCTGTTAAACTTTTGCCTCGGTTTCCTTTCACAGTGAGAAATAGGTGGTGCTTGACTGCCATAAAACTTGTTCATTTGCTTCAAATAAAGTCCAATTAGATCAAATACACATATATTAAATGGTTATTTAAATAGTTACATTATTTCTATTTAAAAATCAATAAGGCTCATATGAAAGTTGAGGTAATGATTCATCACCTAGCTGCTGCCAAATGTTCCAGGTAAAGTCAAGGTGGAATATACCTGCTGAGTTGTTAAAGTTGTCAAGGACCCAAACACGCCCATTACGTGATATTGATTTCGCGTTAATAAAGGGCTGCTGCAGAGCTGATACACTTGGGAACAGTTTGCTTTTCTGTAGTGCCCTTTGAGGAACTTCAAGGACACCATGGTAGTGGTCAGGCTCCAGTCTTGCCGAGGCAGACAGCGCTCCCATCACCATTACAGATGCAGAATGTGTGGGCAGATGGCTCTGTGCTTCACAAGGGACTTGGGGGAAGCTTGGAGTTTGGGGATCACAATCCCTTCTTTTTTTCCATAGGGATAAGATTATACAACTTCTCAGATTTTTGCTTTCTGCACAACCTCGTTCTATAGGTTTTTTTCCTCTTGGAGGATGTAATTTGTGCCTTAATTTTGCATCTGTCAATGGGGTTTCCCCTCTCTTTTGTTTTTCCCCACACGCAACTATCCACATACATGCTGCAGAGAAAGATCATGAGAGCTGCAGGGGATGAGTCCAGAGAAGAAAAGACAGAGAAGAGACCTAAGACCTAAATAACTGAGAATACTGGGTCAATAATTCTCCTTAGTCAAGGGAATTAATCAGATAAATAAGGCTGGCAGGAATTGGCTTTAGAGTGAAATAATCATCTTGCTTATTGTATATAAAACTCCTATTAATAGGACTATAACTTTGTTTTAGTTAAGGTCACACTATAGATATGTTCAGTTTTTCACCCAATGTAATCCCCAAATCCTCCCATTGTTATCTCAGCCTAAGTTATTATTACCACACATATTTTTATACTCAAATGATTCCTTCCTTCATTTGCCACTTTGCATATCTTTATGAGTACTGAATATATACTGTTCCCAGTAACTCCAATGGCACCTGTGGAAATTCAGTATCTCTGGGGATCAGACAAATGATCTTATTTAATTGAGTTCAGACCCTTTTTCCCCCAATTCATCCCAATCATAGCGTATTTTAACCCTACCTTCCAATGTATTTTGTATCTCTCTCCATTTCATATAGGTCTCAAATGGGAGTAGTTTGTTCTCCACTCCATCTGCCAAGTGCGTGACTAAATAGGACTGACCCCAAAAGAGGCTCAGCACGATTCCACTAGATATCTCACAATTCATCTACTAATTACTTCCCAATGGTATACTGTATGTACTGTATTCAGCTTTGTAGCAAAGCTATATTTCTCTAGTTTCCCTTTGACAGTGTCACCAGGAATGACATCACATACCTCTACGTAAGTCAGGCCTACTATACTGACTGCATTTTCTTTCCCACTCTTTCTTTACATATATGAATAGATAACATATGAGCTTTGAAATGGGGAATTTTACAGTGCACCATTGCTAACAAAGAAGTGCCTGACACTATGTCTCTACTATATCCTTTTAAGAGTTTTCTCTAATATTTGTTCTGAAGCCTATAGGAGCAAATGTTATGCTTACTGTGTAATATGATGCGAGAGGATTGTAATTCCAGAGGTGACCTATATAGTCAGGCCTTAATGATGTCATGCTGGAGAAGGGCAAGAGAAGAGTGCCCCTTAGAAATGAAGACTTCTGTTTAGCTAAGGAGTAGGCAAAGCACAGCTACAAACAGTGTGAGCTTCTCATTCTGCTCTGCTAAAGCCTTCCTTCCATTTTCTGGGCATGAGAAAATAGCTCTGCTCCTGTGGAACATACAGTCCTCGGTCTTTATGGAGTCTGATCCAAGGGGACCCGTTCTGTATCAGTTGTGATACAGGGCATCCCCACTGTAAGTCACCCACACATCAGTTCCACACTAAAGTAATTGACGCTTATAGGCAGGGCTCAACAAACTATGTAATCTACTCGCCCGTGGTGAGTAGATTACAACCTGGAAGAGCCGGGTTTGGGTTATCTGTGCATGCGCAGATCGCCGGACAGCGCAGCTGGTGAGCGGGGATCACCATGGTTTGGCGAGCCCTGCTTATAGGAACTGATGTGTTGTAAGTCCTCCCATTCTCCACTCTTAAGTCGTACAAAAAAACCCAGTTTGTGCAAGTGGAAGTTAGCTGTGGGAAAAAATTCCCTGCTTTAAATTGTTTCACTACAAGTCCATGTTTTTTGTAATGTATCTTGGACTTATAGCAAGGAAGGCCTGTAATGTGCTTTTGTATGTGTGAGATTGGGATTTTGTCTGTTTCAGGCCATGCTTACTTGATGGGCCTTGTTGTTAATCACTCAACAGCTTATGCCAGATTTAGCCTGGTGACTAAGAAGTGAAAGCTGAAAGATTGTGTGTCCCATTACCAGTCTACTGAGCCATCTAGTGTTTGTGCCCATGATATGTTACCGTAATCAGAGTTCAGAACCTGGAAGCCCCAGGGTTCCACTCATTTGATTTTAGTCCGAACTGTTCTATGGAAGGCTACATTGGATAGGTCTCCCAGTAACGGATGAAGACCAGGTGTCCAGTGAGAAATTTCTAGCTGCAGGGAGCTTGGAAGATTTTCCAATTTGGACACCCTGGTCCAATGGGTATAGATTTACCAATCTTGAGAAAATGTACCAAGTGTGCAGGATGGACACATTTTAATACATCTAAAAGACAAAAACTCTCTTTGACTTTATTGATGGGCGAGGTGATAGAGTATTTCAATAGCTTGATAAGCAAAGTAGAAATGATTCAATCTTAAATCTCTGTGAATAAAGCAAAGTGCAAACAAAAGAAATACGTGCTATCAGGAAATATAGAGCTTTGCATTTTTTATAAAAGAACAGTTAAAGAGGAAAAAAAGTTCTTTAAGAGTTTGATCCAAAGAGATTAGTTAAAATAGTGAATGTTCCCTTTGCCTTCTAGCGCCTAAAAATCACCATTTTTGTTGATGCCATTTAAAGTAAATTTTTCTTTCAGTTCTGCTTGTTCTCTGCTATATTTATATTAAACTATTATCATGTACCAGAATCCAGAGAAAGCAGTTCATCGTACTAGATGTTGTTGAAAATGTTTTTTTTTCAGATGACTTTAACACAGAAGGCTTTTAACACAAGTTAGCAGATTACCCCAAATAGAATACTGGAATTTAATCTCTGTATGTATGAACTGCTCACTTACATGGCCTTCACAGTGTTCTTTAATTACATTCCTACTGTAAACGAGGGCTAAAAAAATCCCTTTAAAAGGCAGTTCAGTTTTCCCTGTGAGACTTTAACTATGAATACTGTATTAGGGAGCTGCCAAGTTGCTTGCTGAGGTCCTATACCATTTTACCTCTTTCAGGGACCCATGTTTAATTAAAGCATTCCACAAGCTTTGAAACTGATTTCAGTTGGAAAATGAGTCTCCTGTTGTGGGGTTTGATTCCCTCCCCCCCTCAGAATAAATCCTTTCCTTCTGTCTCCACAAATAAAAGATTCAACTCATGAGAGCTAGAAAAGTAAATGTCAGCTCTGCTGCAGAACTTTATCTTGCAGACTGCTAAGGCAGAGTGAAAATTCATCTTGCTTGGTTTCACTTTCTATTTAAAATGTTTCTTACATGAGAGCATGGGGGGGGTGGATTTGATACAATATGGGGCATTATTTAAAACAGTGGTTTTCCAACTATGGGTCGTGACCCAGTCCTGCCTGGTGGAATGTCAGGCACTGGGTCTCATTGCTGCAGGAGGGAACAGGTGACCAGTAGGGATGCTAAGGCAGCTACCTGCCTGTCCTGGCACTGCAGACTGTGCTGTGCCCCAGAAGCAGCCAGCAATAGGCCTGGCTCCTAGGTGGGGGCAGAGGGGTGCGCATAGGGCTCCTTGCACTGCTCCGACTGTGAGCAGTAGCTCTGCACTCCCTTTTGCTGGGAACATGCTGCTGGGGCTCAGCATGGTCTATGGTGCTAGGAGAGACAGGAAGCCTGCCTTATTCCCCCACTGTGCCCCTGACTGGGAGCTGCTGAAGATAAGCCCCCCCCCCGACCCCATCCCTGAAAGCCAGAGCCTCCTCCTACACCCCAAAAGGTCTCATCCTCAGCCCTATCTGGAGCCCACACGCTAGTCAAATTGTGTTGGGTTGCAGGCATCAACAATTTTCTTCAACTGGGTCATGAGAACAAAAAGTTTGAAAAACTGATTTAAAAGACCAGGGGATTAAAAAAAAAAGAATATGAATAAGATGCTGGCATGGCACTTGTGGAGTAACTTGGGTTGGCAATTGTCAGGTTAGAACCATACCCACCACTGCAAAAAAATTAAATCACCATCACAACTGCCACCTTGCAGCCTTAGACAAGAGGCCAACTTACATCATCATGAGAGCTGAAATATTCTCTCCCTAAAGGGCGGGAATGAGGAGGGGGCTTGAGGAGCAGTGGCATGGCAGTGTGGGGAAGCCGCACTCTTCCTGTTCAGTGGATAAAAAGAGGATGTCTGTTCTCTGGGGCTGTAAGCTCATAAGCTGACACTAGAACTTAAATTTGCATACATTATGAAAAGAATGAGAAGTGGTATATTTGCTTAATAGTTCGATAGTCTAGATCAGGGGTGGCCAACCTGTGGCTCTGGAGCCACCTGTGGTGCTTCCAAAGTTAATATGTGGCTCCTTGCTCTGGCACTGATTCCGGGGCTGCAGCTACAGGTGCCAACTTTCCAGTGCTCAACTTCTGGCTCCACCTCCTCCTCCAAGTGTATTGTGCCCTCGCTCCTTTCCTCCCCCACAGAGCCTTCTGAGTGCCATGAAACAGCTGATTACTGTGGGCAGGAGGCGCAGGGAAGGAAGAGGAGGCGCTGATTGGTGAGGATTCTGGTGGGCAAAAGATACTGGAGATGGGAGAGGAGGCATGTGAAGGGGATTGCTGACAAAATACTGTAGCTCTCTGGCAATGTACATTGGTAAACTGTGGCTCCTTCTCAGGCTCAGATTGGCCACACCTGGTCTAGATAATCCATGGAAACTGGATTTGAACTCTCAGTAGTGTCTGACTGCAAGAATTCAAACAAAGAGGTTTGTGGTTCTTCCCTCCATACATGTTTGTGTAACCCCCAAGGAGATTGCTTGGATTCCCGGGGCTTTGTCTGCTGGCAGCTCAGGGAGAGGCTCTGAGTTTGCCTTGGCTCCCCCTCCCTACCAGGGCCAGAGTCTGCCTGGCAACCCACAGGGAGTGAGATGCCCCTCCCAGGGGGAAGGAGAGACCATTGTTGAGGGGAGTCTGGAGCCAGCCAGGAAAAGGGGAGGACTGAGTGTGTGGGAGCTAGTAAGCCCCAGGCCTGCATGCAGGGTTCCCCCTGAGAGCTAGCCTCTAGGGACCTGAAGGCAGGATCCCTCAGCTGGGTTTATGTCTCCACTGTTGATTCCCAGTTGTGGAGTTTGCTGGGAGGCTTCCCCAGCCAGGCGGAGTTGGCTCCAGCTCCCTGGGTGAGAGAGTGACTGCATGGTCAGCTGGGCTCTAGCAGCAAGTTCAGGGCTGCTGCCTGCTGTGTGGGTCTGGAGGCTGGCCTGGGAGGCTATAGTTTTGAATTTTGGTGCAGTTGTGTGGTCTGCATCTTGAGCCCTGCACCCCTTCACGGTGAGGGGAAATTCTGGGACCGAAGCAGCCTGGTTCCTGCTTGAAGAGGACCCCTGTGAGAAGAGAGCAGCCCCTTTGCAGAGACTGAGTCATCTCTCAACCTGAGGCTCATTCATGGAGTGTGTGAGTGCACCAATTTTTAGTTAGTAAGTCAGGGAATTTGTTTGGGGATTTTATTACCTGCAGCCTATTAAACTGTGGAGGGATTTGCTGCCTTCTCCCATTTGTGAGTCCTTTGGGCTGTACTGGACCTAGTCAGCCCCACTACTAAACCACTGCAGAGAAGGATTGTGTGGTCAACAGTCATCAAGGGCCCCAACAAAGTACGCGTACCAACGGGACACTAACTTCACAGTTGCAGGGCACCGGTGACCCTAAAAATAATGTTTTACCCTGTTCTGTTATAATTGTCTCCTGTTTAATATAATTGTGTTTATTATAGTGTATGTGTTTGTGTTATTTTCTGGGAGTCTCCAACTATCTGACGAATACGTGGGGATTATCCTGGGCTAGAATTTTCCTCCCAAGCTGCCCTGGCAACCCTGCTAGGAAGGAGTGAGGGGGGTGGAGGCACCGCCAAGTACATCAATCAGAAAGAATAAAATTGAGTAGGTGGCGGGATCCAGAAGAACCCAGACCTATCCATCCGAACCTGAAAGGAGATTGGCTCTAAAAGAAGGTAACCAGGTGGAGAGGGGGCGCTACATTGGAGGCACCGCTGGGATCCCGTCTTTTAAACTCATACCTTATATACACTCCTGCTGTCTTCCTGGGATATTAAGTAAATTCCCAGTATGGATTATCAGAAAAGGCTTATAGCTTGGTGTGAGCTGGAGGGAGCTGACCCTGAACGCCACTTTCTGCTCACTAATGTACCCACTGAATGGGAAATTAGACAAATTGAAGATGAGATTGCTAATGTCAGAGAATGGGGAACCTGTGTGGTTCGGAGTCAGATGAAAGCACAAGGGGAAGCTACTTTATCTCTTCTTGTAGAGAGCAAGATTATACTGTCTACTGTAGTGACTCCCCATGTAATTCTGCCAGATGGAGAGAAGGACGGATGGAAGGTGACCATTCAAACACAATCACGTTTTCCCTCCCCATCTGCCCCACCATCTGAAACTAATGGTTTTCAGTCCAAATTGGGGAACTTCCTTATGCAGGAAGGGAAGACCATGACTGAATTAAGGACTCTTTTGGGAAGTAGTCCTGTGCCTCCTTCCAGTTCTACAGACCAAATAATTTTTGCTATGGGAAAAGCAATAGGGGAGTCCATAAAGACAGCATATGAATCAGGCCCTTACAGAAAACTGAAGTTCTTTTCAGGCATTAAACCTGTGCCTGTAGGGGAAGATGACTATGACACTTGGAGGCATCAACTAAATCAGGTGATGCAGGAATGGCAATGTAGTGAGGCTGAAAAGAGGAAACGTGTGGCAGAAAGCCTGTGAGGACCTGCAGGGAATGTAATCTGTGCATTAAAAGCCAGCAAGCCTGCTGCCACTGTTGATGACTATCTCTCGGCGATGGAGGATGCCTTTGGGAGCCTAGAGACTGGGGAAGACCTCTACTTTCAGTTTCGATCCTGTTACCAACATTCAGGTGAAAAACTATCTTCCTATCTTCACAGATTGGAACCATCCCTTCAACTGTGCATCCGCCGTAAAGGCACTGAAAGGAGCAAGGAACACCGAGTACGACTAGAACAGGTCATACGAGGTGCCATTTATGATGATTTTCTAATTATGAAATTGAAACTTGCAGACCGATTGGACAGTCCTCCAGAATTCCACCAACTGCTGCGAGAAGTCCGGGAGGAGGAGGAAAAGAGAACGGTTAGAGAGAGGAATAAGATCTCAGTGAGCCAGACCGTTGGTCCTCAGAAACTGAAGGATGACCTTTGTCTGCCTACCACTGAGGACCTCCATCAACAGCTCAAAACCCTGACAGCACAGCTCACTGAATTTATAACGAGTAAGATGCCTCAGGGGTCACCTAGCGATATTCTTCCACCAACTTTGACAGAAAGGAAGTACCCTCCTTTTCACCCAGGGAGAAGGGACCCCAACAGAGAACCTGTAAAGAAAACCTTGGTGACCCTCCCAAGGAACAAGAGATTCTGCTACCGATGTGGCGAGGATGGGCACATTTCCACCCAGTGTGACAACCCAAGGAATGAAGAGAAGGTAGCGCAACGAAAAAAGAAGCTACAGGGAAACTCCCAAGGATCCCAGTAATGGAGCATACTGGGAGCCATTACAGTCAGAGCTCCACTAAGTTGTGTTATGAACAGCCTTCCTGGAGCCCATTCCCAGAAGGATTGATAGGCCCAGCAGCGGTAGTTAATGTGATGGTAGAAGGGATTCCCTGTAGGGCCCTGCTGGACAGTGGATCTCAGGTCACCATCATTACTAGAGAATTCCATCGGCAATTCCTCCCTCAAGTGAAGATCCATCCTCTAGAAGGATTGGCAATATGGGGCCTTAGCAATGCTAGTTACCCATACGATGGATATGTACTAGTGACTTTACGTTTTCCTGCAGAACTGGCTGGATGTCTCCAGGATTGTGATACTCTGGCTTTGATTTGTCCTGAGACACAAAATTCTGATGGCATTCCCATATTGATTGGAACCAACAGCAACATGTTCCAATCTTTGGCCACACTTTGTGGTCGTTTGGGCCAGAAGACCCCAGATGTGGTTCGCCCTCCATGGAGAGAACTGACCCTGGGCTCATCCACAATGCCTTCTGACCATGATAGCTCTGACGATGAATCTCTAGGGAAAGTAGTAAGAGTATCCAAAGCTGTTCTGTCCATACCCCCACATGGTGAGATTGACTTGAGGGGAAAACTTGAGAAGCACAGTAGCAGCCTTCCTCATACAGTAATGATGGAGTCCTCTGATGGAGATAACCTCCCTAGTGGTCTGATGGTTCTGAGAGGTTTATTGTCCTTACCACAGCTGGAAGAAGCTGGCATTATGGTCAGAATACGAAATGAAACCAACCATCCCATAGCCATCAGGAGAGGAATGGTATTGGCACGATTGTATAGAGTAGAGAGTGTTATGAGCCCTGCAGCTGCAGCCAGAAAGCCCTGTAAGGCATTGGATCCTGATCTTTTTAATTTTGGTGATTCTCCTGTATCTCCCAGTTGGAAAGACCGGTTAAAAAAGCAGTTAAGCGAGAGACCTAATGTGTTCTCCACTGAAGAATGGGATGTGGGGTGTGCCCTTAACGTGGAACACACCATTCGTTTGGCAGATGACAGGCCTTTCAGGGAGAGGTCCCGAAGACTGGCACCTGCAGACATTGAGGATGTGAGAAAGCATATCCAAGAACTATTGGAAGCAGGAATAATTTCTGAATCCCGTAGCCCCTATGCATCCCCCATTGTGGTGGTGCGGAAGAAAAATGGGACTGTGCGCATGTGTGTGGACTATCGCACACTGAATAAAAGGACCATCCCAGATCAATACACTGTACCTAGGGTAGATGATGCCTTAGCTTGCCTAGCAGGAAGCAGATGGTTCTCTGTCTTAGATTTACGAAGCGGCTACTACCAGATCCCGATGAGCTCTGAAGACAAAGAGAAAACAGCTTTCATTTGTCCCTTGGGATTCTACCAGTTTGAGAGGATGCCCCAAGGTATCTCAGGAGCTCCTGCTACATTCCAGCGTTTGATGGAGAAGACAGTGGGGGATATGAATTTGTTAGAAGTGCTGGTGTATTTGGATGACTTAATTGTTTTTGGGAAAACTCTGGAAGAGCATGAAGCTCGACTAATGAAAGTGTTAGACCGCCTGGACGCTAGTGGGTTGAAACTGTCACTTGATAAATGTCAATTTTGTCAGACCCGAGTAAAATATGTAGGCCATATTGTGTCAGCAGAAGGTGTGGCGACTGATCCCGAGAAGATTGAGGCATTAACCACCTGGCCTGTACCCAAAGACCTGAAAGCTTTACAATCTTTCCTAGGCTTCTGTGGATATTACCGCCGATTTGTAAAAAATTACTCCTCCATTGTGAGACCGCTCACCAATTTGACAAGGGGATACCCCCCAACGTGGAAGAGATCACCCCAACATAAGCTTGCAAGTCCTAATGAGAGGTATTTCAAGGTGAATGAACCATTTGGAGACCGTTGGACAGAGGAATGCAACAGCGCTTTCCATGCCCTTATTGAGAAACTCACCACTGCACCAGTGTTAACCTTTGCAGACCCTACCAAGCCCTATGAACTACACGTAGATGCCAGTCTTGATGGATTAGGAGCAGTTCTCTATCAGAATTATGAGAATAAATGGAAACCTGTGGCGTTTGTCAGTCGAGGGTTGACTGCCTCTGAAAGACACTATCCCGTGCACAAACTTGAGTTTTTAGCTCTCAAATGGGCTGTTGTGGACAAACTTCATGATTATCTATACGGAGCGACCTTTGTAGTAAAAACAGATAATAACCCACTTACTTATGTGCAGACCACGGCTAAACTAGATGCTACTGGTCAGCGATGGATGGCTGCCTTGGCTGCTTATGACTTTAAGCTGCAGTACCGTTCGGGTCAAACCAATGCAGACGCAGATGCATTGTCCCGTCGCCCTCATAACCCACTCGAGGAAGAGTCTGAGTGGATGGAGATACCATCTCCTGCTATTCGTGCCACCTGCAAGGCTGTAATAGGAAAAGTGCAGTCCCCTTATGTAAATGAGGAAAGATGCTGACACACTGGGGTTGTCTGAGAAGGCTATACCTACCATTTATGCAAACCTCGTTGGGCTAAAGACTTTTGAATTGCCCCAGTTAACTCCGACTGAATTGAGAAGAGCTCAGTGGAAAGATTCAAATATTGGACCTGTGCTGGAAGCTGTAGAAAAGGGTGAAAAACCCGTCTCTAAGGCTAACTTTTCCCCCAGCACAATTCTTCTCTTAAAAGAGTGGGATCGTTTAGTGATTAACAAAGGTTTGTTATTCCGGACCACCCAGACTGTAAGGGGCCATGTGCGGAAACAACTGGTCTTACCCCAAGAATACCAGGAGATGGTGTTGAAGTCTCTGCACGATGATCATGGTCACTTGGGGGTAGATAAGACTTTGGAACTGGTCAGAGATCGGTTTTATTGGCCCAAAATGACAGCATCTGTGGAAGACCACTGCAAATGGTGCTCTCGGTGTGTTAAGCGGAAGACTCTGCCAAAAAAGGCAGCGACTATGGTGAACATCGCTACAGATGCACCCATGCAATTGGTGTGCATTGACTTTTTGTCATTGGAGCCTGATAGAAAGAACCACTCCAGTATACTTGTAGTTACTGACCATTTTACAAGGTATTCCCAAGCATATCCCACAAAAGACCAAAAAGCCAGTACAGTGGCCAAAATTTTATGGGACAAATTCTTTGTACATTATGGTTTCCCGGCCCGAATGCATTCTGACCAGGGAAGAGATTTTGAAAGCAGACTAATTCGTGAACTTACAAAAACCCTGGGAATAAGGAAGTCCAGAACCACTCCTTACCATCCCCAGGGAGATCCACAACCGGAGAGATTCAACCGGACTTTGCTAAACATGTTGGGAACACTACATCCATCCCAAAAGACCAGATGGAGTGAGCATGTCAGTTACCTTGTGCATGCTTATAACTGCACTAAAAATGAGTCCACTGGGTTTTCGCCTTATTATTTAATGTTTGGCAGAGAAGCCAGGCTACCAATTGACTTATGTTTTGGGATATCCTCTGATGAAGCTAGCGAAACAACTTATCTCCAGTACATTCAGAGTCTCAGGCGTGACTTGCGGGAAGCTTACAGACTGGCCTCCCAAGCAGCCACAAAAAGCAACCTTGCTAACAAGCAGAGATATGATAGTCGGGTCCGTGAACAGGATCTGCAGGTAGGAGACAGAGTCTTAATCCGAAATCTAGGTCTCACTGGAAAACATAAATTAGCTGACCGGTGGAATGCAGACACCTACATAGTGGTTGATAAGCTACCAGACTTGCCTGTATATCGCCTTAGGATGGAAAATGGAAAAAATGTTTGTAAGACTATTCACCGAAACCACCTCTTGCCAGTGGGGCAGTTAATAGGTGAAGAGAAAAATAGTGAATGTGGTTCCTCCCGGCGACCCATTACTCGTTCAAGACTAAGGAAGAAAGTTCCTGCAGAAAGAACCCTTACTGCACAACTTGAATCTGCTGAGGAGGCAGACAGTGAGTCTTTAACCTCCTCTGGAGAAAATGATCCTCATTCACAGAGTAGCAGTGAAGAGGAATTCTTCCCCTATTATCCAATACCTCCTATGCTTCATGAGCAGCTATGTGAGGTAGAAACTGTTAGAGAGGGAGAATCTGAGCCTCCTCTAGCTCAAATACTTAACCCTGAAGCTGCACCCTTTGTACCCCCTCAGTCAACAATACAGCATGAAGAGGCAAGTGGTTTACCAGCTAGGATGGTTCCACCTGTAGAGGATGTGGGAGAAGCCATGCAACCTGCAGAGAGGGAAATCATTGATTGTCCTGCAGTCATTACTGCTGAGAACCCTGAGAATGAAGAAGCTCCTGTACTTCGACGTTCAGAACGAGAGCGAAAACCTGTACAGAAACTCACCTATGATGTCCCAGGGTCCTCCACCTCTGTCCCTCTGCATTTAGTAAATAGATGGGTGCGGGTGGCCTATTATTGTTTGTGTCTGATAGTTAACAATGGAGACTCCAAGGTTAAGTCATTTATTTAAATATAGTAAGAATGTTATTAATGTAAATTGAATAACAATTTAATGTTTAAATTAATATTGTATGTGGACACAGCAATACTTACTTATTGGCTAATGATATTTATTGTCAACTAAACAATGTATACTATTACCTGATGGAAAGGACCTTGCATGTTTGTGTTGTGGTTAAATGACCCTTGCCGAGGACGGCAAGAACTTTCGCACAGGGAGAGTGTAACCCCCAAGGAGATTGCTTGGATTCCCGGGGCTTTGTCTGCTGGCAGCTCAGGGAGAGGCTCTGAGTTTGCCTTGGCTCCCCCTCCCTACCAGGGCCAGAGTCTGCCTGGCAACCCACAGGGAGTGAGATGCCCCTCCCAGGGGGAAGGAGAGACCATTGTTGAGGGGAGTCTGGAGCCAGCCAGGAAAAGGGGAGGACTGAGTGTGTGGGAGCTAGTAAGCCCCAGGCCTGCATGCAGGGTTCCCCCTGAGAGCTAGCCTCTAGGGACCTGAAGGCAGGATCCCTCAGCTGGGTTTATGTCTCCACTGTTGATTCCCAGTTGTGGAGTTTGCTGGGAGGCTTCCCCAGCCAGGCGGAGTTGGCTCTCCAGCTCCCTGGGTGAGAGAGTGCACTGCATGGTCAGCTGGGCTCTAGCAGCAAGTTCAGGGCTGCTGCCTGCTGTGTGGGTCTGGAGGCTGGCCTGGGAGGCTATAGTTTTGAATTTTGGTGCAGTTGTGTGGTCTGCATCTTGAGCCCTGCACCCCTTCACGGTGAGGGGAAATTCTGGGACCGAAGCAGCCTGGTTCCTGCTTGAAGAGGACCCCTGTGAGAAGAGAGCAGCCCCTTTGCAGAGACTGAGTCATCTCTCAACCTGAGGCTCATTCATGGAGTGTGTGAGTGCACCAATTTTTAGTTAGTAAGTCAGGGAATTTGTTTGGGGATTTTATTACCTGCAGCCTATTAAACTGTGGAGGGATTTGCTGCCTTCTCCCATTTGTGAGTCCTTTGGGCTGTACTGGACCTAGTCAGCCCCACTGCTAAACCACTGCAGAGAAGGATTTTGTGGTCAACAGTCATCAAGGGCCCCAACAAAGTACGCGTACCAACGGGACACTAACTTCACAGTTGCAGGGCACCGGTGACCCTAAAAATAATGTTTTACCCTGTTCTGTTATAATTGTCTCCTGTTTAATATAATTGTGTTTATTATAGTGTATGTGTTTGTGTTATTTTCTGGGAGTCTCCAACTATCTGGCGAATACGTGGGGATTATCCTGGGCTAGAATTTTCCTCCCAAGCTGCCCTGGCAACCCTGCTAGGAAGGAGTGAGGGGGGTGGAGGCACCGCCAAGTACATCAATCAGAAAGAATAAAATTGAGTAGGTGGCGGGATCCAGAAGAACCCAGACCTATCCATCCGAACCTGAAAGGAGATTGTCTCTAAAAGAAGGTAACCAGGTGGAGAGGGGGCGCTACATTTGGTTCATGTGTTTGTGAGTGCTTGGTTGACAAATATGATTTTCTTTTTCTTACTCTGACTCCTTAGCAAGTGAAACCTTGGGAGCAGCCAGGTTTGGAGACTTGTTGGAAAGATGCTAGCTGGCTGCAGAAAATAAAAATGTTATATGAAAGTAATAGGTGGTATTCTACTGTAAGACAGTATTTGCATCTGCATCACCTGTTACTTTAGACACAGGATGCAGCTTTCTGTAGGATTTCAATTCATTGTTACCTAACATTGAGAGTGAAAATCATTAGTAAAGGCCAGAGGAGTTACCAACATAGATCTCTTTTCATGGACAATAATGAGTTTACAACCGTTGCCAATTGAATGAGAAGAGAAGCCAATATCTTCCAGATACCACTACTTATACTGAGCCTGTAAAGAGCCTTTCACAAGTTCATAGCACTAAACAGATGCTTCATACAGGTTGAACCTCTCTTGTCCAGCACCCTCGGGAGCTGGCTGGTGCCAAACCAGAGAATTTGCTGAACCACAGGAGGTTAGTATTATATAGCAGCATTATCAATACTTCCACTGCTTATTGGGCTCTTAAACGACATTTGAGGTAAATGTTCTCAGTACAGAACACTGAGACTCAGGACTGGTGGCTGTAAACAAACTTTATGGGGCTACAGGAAACTTGACCATACCCATGATAGCGGGACATCTGACTAACTAAAATCATGCTGGACCACAGATGTTGCCAGATCAGAGAGTGCTGGACTAGAGCGATTCAACCAGTAATTAATGCCACCAGCATTTACTTTTCCTACAGAGAGCTTAAGCAATTCAGCTGTACTAAATCTAAATTGCAGGCAAATTGAGGCAGGGAATGTGTTTATTTTCTATGCCTCAGAAGCTATAAAATAATAAATAATTGGAGTAACAATTATTAGTCATACAAGTATTGGCATAATCAGGAATACTACCAAAAAGTGATATTAGGATCTGATCCTCCTTTTACTTGATGCCCACTCTGTGCTAGGAGTGTCTTTTAAATTCCAGTTCTCGCATTTTAATCTACAGTGCATTAAGAGCAATACCTTTATTATCAGTTTAAGAACATTTCAAAATAGCATCTTAAATGACTATTTGAAAAGTAAGTAGAAGCTGTGAATAACTGTCCTGACTGAGATAAATGTAGTCCCATTCCACAAAAATTCTTTCCTAGAAGAAAATCAAGGACTTAATATCCTCAAATCAGTTTGTTTTCATCCTTTCTTAAAAACATAATCATAACAAAGATGTCTTTGTTAGGTTCATCATAAAAATGTCATGCCTCTCTTCCCCTTATAAAACTAGAAATTAGGATCCACCAGAATATAATGGATCAGATTTTTATTTACACAATGTCCCTTTACCCTTCTTCTTGCACTGTGAAGAGGCCTTAAAGTACTATACTTATAATTTATTAAATTAAAATGGTTGCACATTTAATAACGCATTATATTTATATTCGCTTTATGGTCCTTTAACCTTGGCAAGATGGTATAAAGGCATAAGTGAAATTGAAAATTAGATCCAGTATCTTAGTGCCTATTAGAATGCTCTGAATCAGGAAGTGCTACAAATTTAATAAAAATGTTAATAGAGTTTCTTATATATTAAAGATGTCAAAACTGTTCTCAAAAATAAATGTCAATCGAAACAAACACACTTTGTCTAATTTTATAAAACTTTCATTTTTCATTAAGAAAACAAAAAAATCTGTAAAAAATATCAGTTTTTGAAAAACTGAAATTGGTTTGGTTTCTTTTTTCTTTTCTCTCCTCATTTTTCCTTTTTTCCTCTTGGAAACTGGGAAAAAAGAGGATAAAATGAGGAAGAAAATGGGGAAATGGGGAATCTTTCAGTTTTCAGCTTTTTGTCAAAAATGAATGTTTTCTGTGGAAATAAATGAAGAGGCACTTTTATTGAAAAAGTGTTTTAAAAACACAAAGTTCCAAGCAGTGCTGTTATCACATCTATTGACATTTGTATGTGCCTATAAAATAGGAGAGTATTTCAATGAAATGAATTAGATAATACTAATAAGAATAATAAACATCTTCTCCAGAATAATATGATTTGTGAATATTAAGCGGAACAGCTCTTCTGGAATAACTCCCCATCTGTAGACACTTTTATTCTGAAAAAAAAATATTTTTCTGGTATAACTCAATCCACTAGGCAAAAGTTTTCATACAAAACTTCTTTTTCACACACAAAAAATGAAGGTTTGGGTCTGCAGTATTTTGCAAATGTGTGTCAAATTCACCAAACTGTTTCATTTGGGGGAAAAAAAATCCAGAAAAGCTAAGAAGGTTTCTTTTGACTTTTCAATTCAGATTAGCTTTTCATAATTGAACTATAATTGAACTAATTTTATTTTTAAAAATTAAAAAGGTTAAAAAATACAAAAATAGAATAGATGTTTTGGTTTCGATCTAACTGAAATAATTTTTCCCCTGGTGTTTTGGTTTCACCCATAGAATTGAAAAGTCAATTATTATTCCAGGTCTAATTCTGGAATAGCACCTGGTATGGACAGCCCTTTCACTCCACTTTTCTCCCCTATTAAAATGATGCATGCATATGTGTGTACTCACCTACACAGACACAGATGTGTGTACAGACAGTTATATGTCTCTGATCCAGCACCATTTAAGATGACGGGGATTTTGCCATAGACCTCAGCGGAGCTTAATCAGGCCCTGTTTGCTCACAAATGATTTCCTCTGACCTGCTCTTTCCCTTTAGTGGTATCAATAGCAAAATTCCAGTTGACTGCAGTAGCGCAAGCATAGGATTTTAGTATAAATTCAGCTTCCCTTTTCTCTCCCTAAAACCAGCATAAACTAACTCAATTTTAAAGAAAAATTCCTTACCAATTAGGTAATAATACTTAACATGAACACGGAATACTTAGATCGCACTTTACCATTTCAAACCTCCGTACAAGTATTAATTAGTGTTAATGACTCATATTACCTAATAAGATAATGACAAACCCTGCAGCTCACAATATCTAATTTCTATTTTAAGCAATAGATAAGAGGCATCTCGTAAAGGATATATTTTCTTCGAGATCCCTTTCTGCCTATTACTCTGACAGCTTTTGAAAGCTGAGTGCATTATGGAATTTTTCTTTTTAATTTGTGGGCAAGTATGTATTACACAAAACACACTTTTGTCCACAAAAAGGGGTTTCAGCAATAGTATCTCTGGGTTTGGGGGGGGGGGGTTATTGATACAGGTCAACATGGTGGCCTAAGCATTATTGGAAAAGGAGAAGGGGATTCATTGCCTGCCCTTTAGGGGAAACAGCAACGGCTTTCTTGGTTTCTCGCTGGGTTGCCATTGCCAAGGTAATGCTTAATGGATTAAGTCTTGTGAAATAAATTCTGTAAACAGAATGTGGGCTGAGATCATTTAAACTCATTTCCCCTGTGTCCCCTTACAGTCCTGGAAGCTGTCAAGTGCAGGCAGCCTGCAAGCAGACTGTTCTCCCAGTATTAGTCTTGAGTCTCAATAGATGCATAAAACAGCTTGTTTTTCACATACTTTCTGTGACGGTATTACAAAAAACGCTTCTCAGTTTCACCCATCGCCTTAAACTGAATATAGCTAATACCCGCAAGGGCACCAAACATTGCTCTATTTGTCCCTCATTAGAACATTAAAGGCGTATGTTTATGGAAGAATTATACACGATTCTGAAGGGTTTTAAATAAAGGGACTGCACCAGAGATGGGTTTAAGAACAAACAATAACATTGAGGCTTGAGCGGTATCTTTTCAAGCGCTGGAAGCAGATGTAGCGTGAGACCAGGCTTGTGATCCAAATTGGGAGAGGGCATGACCTGGAATTACGTATCACACCTGAGAAAGTGTTCTAGGGATAATGCTGATAAGGCAGAACCCTCCTAGAGAGAATGTGAAAGAAGTGGGCAGAACATTCAATGCATGGAAGGGGGGAGGCTGCTCCTAGTGTAGAATCAACCTGAGGGTGAGGAAGGGCTGTGCAGGCAACGTTCAAAGAAAGGGCCCTGAAGGACGAGAAAGGCCCAATCTTCATTTCTTATTTAGAAATAAATCAGTTTCACATTTCAGTATTAATGAAATCCATAAATCTACATAACTTTTTCCAGACCAATAAATCCTTTCAGAGGCTTTTAGCAGTTTCTCCAATTTTGACATATTTTGATTCACTCATCCACAGACCTCTCTTTTTTCCATTCAGTGGAAACCCTCTCATGCAAGCTGGGAGAGGTTGGGCAGGATTTCAACTTGAGCAGGAAGTGAACAAGAGTAAGATTCATACGCATAGCACGGATTCAGTTGCCATGAGAATGATGTCACCAGCTGGGTGAGGAGAAGCAGTCAATCTCCAAGGACACTACCACTAAGTAAACAAGAGTTGTTCTAAGCAGGCCTTCAAAGATGAGGAGCTGAGCATAACTGGCTGCCATGCCTTCACCACTGTATTATTTTGCCATGCAAAACTTCTAGCCCAGCTAGCTATTCAGCCTTTTGGACACGGTTCTTCCAGAAAGGACAGCACATGGTAGATCATTGTGTGGGATTCTCAATTACCCCTTGCTACAGGCAGGAAGTTGACAGTGTGTTCATTGACAGAGCTGGGTTTCCCATTAGGCACAGTAGTGATGTAGTTGGGGTGGCAGCATTCTAGGGGTTTCTAAACATTCATATTTTGCCCCTCCTGCGTCCTAGCAGAGGGCAGGACCAGTGGAGGGAGGAACTGCCCCCACTTAGCCCTGCTGGAATGTAGAGTTGCCAGGTGTCCGGTATTAACCTGGACAGTCCAGTATTGACCCGGACAGTCCGATATTTTCGCCTCCTGTCCGGTAAAAAAATTCAGAAAATAGTGGACACCTAAAATGTCCAGTATTTTCTGTTTTTTTCCCGGCTAGGAAGCGAAAATCCCAGGTGCTTACCTGGTTCCACAGGGGAGCAGGAAGACAAGATGGTGGATGGCTGTCGGCTGCCTGTTAGGGCCAAAAGGCCTCAAAGTCATTTCTTAAAGGGGGAATTTTAATTTTTAAATTTTTTTTGCTTAATAACTCTTGGGGTCTTTTTTTTTTTCCTCAACAACTTTCGTCTCACCTTTTTTTTTTTTCCTCAATAGAGTTTTTTCCCCAGTGTTTTTTTTGGAGGGGTGGGGGAGATGTTCGGTATTTTTGGTTAAACCATCTGGCAACCCTTCTGGATTGCTCCTTGCTCAGCCTGGCAGAAAGTCACCTCCCAGTGGGGTCAGTGAGTGCACCTTAGGACAGGGCTTGGGAGAGTGGGTCCCTGGTGGGGGGAGGGGAGGCTTGTGGGAAACTCTGGGTTGTTGGGGGTGGGGCACTTGTGGGGGGGCACTGGGCAGCGGGGGGGTCTGTGGGTGGTGAGGTGTTAAAAGTGGCAGCATGCCCTCCCCCATCCCCCACCTGCAATGGTTAGGAGTTCCAAGATGCTGCAGGGGTCCCTGGAGCTCTAGCCTACATAGGGTGGTGGCATGACCCTGAAGC
Organism: Pelodiscus sinensis; assembly: GCF_049634645.1. Lineage (NCBI taxonomy): Eukaryota > Metazoa > Chordata > Testudines > Trionychidae > Pelodiscus > Pelodiscus sinensis. The sequence continues at coordinate 58,955,428 of NC_134718.1, forward strand.
GCCTGTCTGGCTGCGGAGGCGCCCCACATCTGCGAGCTGCTGCATGTGGCAAGGGAACCCTGGAGCTCCTGGCCACTGCAGGAGAGGGGCTCTGAGACCCTACAGCTGGGGGTGCCTACAGTGTAAATCCAGCCCTAATATACCACAATTGAGTAAACACATGGGCTGTGTCTAGACTGGCAAGTTTTTCCGCAAAAACTTGCCAGCTGTCTACACTGGCTGCTTGAATTTCCGCAAGAACACTGACGATCTCATGTAAGAAATCAGTGCTTCTTAACTTGTTCATAACTCAAAGATATGGCCAAATGCTGCCTTTGATTTAAAAACCAGTGGGAACAACACATGCTTTTTTGACCCCCAGTCTGCTAGTTTTGCATAGAAACTGAAAACATGTATTTTTTAAAACAGCCGTGCTTACCTTTCCAACCACTTCCACTGCAGAAACCTATCGAAGTACATGCTGTCTAGGTATTCTTGAAATGGCTCTCCACTTAGGTAGTCAAGGACAGATCTGTCTCAGATGAAAAAGAGGTCCTGAACCTACACATACTTGCACAGGGGACACAGTACTTCTAGCAAGTATCCCCAGCTGATGTCAAATGAATTCAGTGGAAGTACTCAAGTGAGTGACATTGCACATGTGTATAAGTGTGTGCAACTTAGGCCCAAAGTGACATAGAGGAAAATAATTGTTTTCTTGATGTTCTCTGGAAATAGATATTTCTGTGTATTCAATAGCAGGATGATTGTTAGTACAAAGAGCTTCCCCAGCTACAGTGGAAACCAAACCACTCGCAGAAGGAGCTGAGGCCTCAATCCCGCAAACCTTTACATTCGTGCTCAAAGATAAGCACATGAGGAAACCATGGAATCAGTGGGACTAGTCATGTGTGAAGTTAAGTATATTGCCTAGATGTTTGCAGGCCTGGAACCAGTAATACAGCCTCTTCCTGACTTATGAACCGGTTACGGACCAAGCAATTGGTCGTAACTCGGTTCGTTCATAAGTTGGACCCCATAAAGTTACACGCGACCGCGCTGTTCGTAAGCATGGATCGCCTTCGTAACTCGGGGTCCACTATTTACGGCAGTTTTGGGCGTAACTTGGGGACCAGCTGTACTACAGGTTGGTCCAGTACTCTCAGGACCTGATAGGTCCCGAACGAGGGGATTTGCCAGACCGGTCCCTCCTCTTCTGGCCTGTGTTAACACCGGGTTAGAGCTCCAGCCTGTCACTGCTGCTGCCCCACCCACCCGGGGCTCTCTAAATGCTGCTAACCCTGGGGTAGAGCTTCGCAGCCACCTGGTTTTACAGCTGGGGCTGGAGCTGCACAGTTGGGGCAGAGCAGCTCAGCAGTTACCAGGCTCTATGACTGGGGCTGCAGTTGCACAGCCAAGGCTGGGGCAGAGCTTTGTGGCTGGGGCCAGAGCTCCCCACAGTGCCAACTGTTCCACCCCCCACACACATTGGGTTGCTGGTGCCACCTAACGTGCTCCTGCTCCACTGCCAGCCCTCCCTTTTCCTGGGCTCTGTGGTCCAGGAACATCCATGGTCCATGCCGGACCACAGATGTTGCTGGACCAGGGAATCCCAGCTAAGGGAGGTACAACCTGTACAAATGTTGCCATATTTTTTTAAAAAAATCAATCTTATGATTACAGCTGGTCAGAAAATATTACTCCCTATTCCATAGCCCCCATGGAACATTTTGATGAAAATAATAAGAATAAAGCCTAAACATTTTCAACGGAAAATTTGAATTTGATGAAAAAACAATTCCCCCTTCCCTCCATCCACCCACAAAATTGTAAAATTTCCAAGCAAACCAGAATCTTACTCTGGGAAATTTTTAGTCAAAAACTCCATTTTCCAAATGGAGCAAAATACTGTTTCAGTGGAAAATGATAGACTAACCCTATTTATAATATTTGATCACGAATTTTATAAAATGACAATAAAAATCATGCATGTATAGACCAATGCCGGGGGAATTGAAAATGGAAAGACAGTTGCAACTCTACCTTTGTCGTTAGTCCTTATGAACATTCTAATCGAACAACAGTCGAGAGGAAAAATGGACATGAAAATTTGATAAGATTTGAAAGGGAACTTTGATTATTATTTATTTCTATTACCATAGTATGTAGGAGCCGTTAGCATGGATCAAGACCTCTGCACAGATTGCAGCCTCTTTGTACATAGTTTCTGTGACCATTTCAGTATTTGAGTTCTGTGATCACAAATGCCCACAAAGAGTTAATTTTACACTCAGAAGTTCAGTATCTGACTTATGTGTTTGACTGTAACATGTGCAGTTCTCACTGTTGGTTGTTTACTTAAGTCATTCAATCTGGGAACAGAAAGCGTCAGATGTAACTAACCAAGGCTCTGATCCTGCCATCTGATCTGCATGGAACCTTACACCCAAACCAAAGCAGGGGCATAGGGTCTCCCCAAGTAGATCGGATTGCAGAATGCGGGCCATGAATTGTAGCAACTGAAAGTGGGTACTACTTTGCAACTGATTAGTAGCTTATACAAAAACTAGAAGATTTGCCTGGTGTTGCTCCAGTCCTTAACTCAATTTTCGTTTTTTGGAAAATAAAATAAAAAATATACATACTTGTCCAGGTTCATCTACCCCCTGTGCTCCCCAGCCAGAGTGAAGAATGCAGCAAACTGTGCACTTTCCCCTTGCTCCCTGATGAAGAACAGTCAGCAATGTTCCCATAGGAACCGGGAAGAAGGGGAGAGCCTCAGCTCCCTCCGCCCTCCCTAAAGGGCACCTGGGGGGAAAAGACTTGGGACTGAGGCAGTCTCAGCCAGGGGTGGAGTGTGCACCCCTAACCAGACCCTTTACCTGCTTGGTGATTGTGTCTCTTTTCTGTATGGTTTTATGAGAAGCAATCCTATTCCAGGCACATCCCATTTTCCTGGCACAATCAAATTATTACTTTGCTTTACGTTATGATAAGAGGAGGCAGCATACAGAATTTGGTGGTCCTAGTTCTCACTGTTTAGGAGGAGTTCTTGAACACAGACAGACAGACAGACAAACTTTCTCAAATACATAATGCTGGGCTCAATGCAATTCCCAGAAAAGTGTTGCCCACATTGCTAAATATCTACACTTTTGTTAACTGGTACAATTGCTAAAAACTCCGGTCATCTGAAGAAATGGGATGTGCCCACGAAAGCTCATGATACCATCAACATATTTTGTTAGTCTATAAAGTGCTACCAGACCATTTGTTGTTTTTTCCTGTACAGACTAACTCGACCTTCCCCCGAAACTTCTGGTACAGTTAAGTTAGGGTAAAACTGACCATTAACACTAAATTGCCCTTAAAGGATTGAACAGGGTTGAAGGTACACAGTGCGCAAGAGAGTGGAAGGAGGAAGGGATCTAGAGACACTTGCATTTCTTTTGCCTGTGCAATAACTGGTCTGTGGATTTTCAGAGAACTTTAGTCTATGAGTCCTATACCTTTTAAAATTGAATTTAAGGTAAGGAAATAATGTAGATTTTCTGCAGGCTTGGAAGCCTCGGTACAGGGCCCAGTTCTTTGGAGGGAACTCCACCAAGGCACAATTCTTAGAATAGGAAAAACAGAAGGATGGTGTAGTAGTTGAAGCATATGTAATGTGGATTCTGTTCCTGCCTCTGCCACTGACTTATTGCTCAGCAACCTTGGGCAAGCCTCTTTACCACCGTTTTCTCATCTGTAAAGCAGGTGTGATAATACTTCCCTTCCTTACAGAGTTTAACGAGGTGTCATTCATTAATCTATTTCTAAAGTGCTTTGAGATCTTCCGAGTGAGGACATCACAGAATTACTAGTGAGACTTCATAAAAGCCAAAGTATCTGAAAAAAATCACTCATCTGAAGGTCTTGATTAGCGATGGGCAACCTGCAGCCTGTCAGGGTAAGCCACTGGCAGGCCACGAGACAGTTTCTATATATTGAGCATCTGAAGTGGCCATGGTTCGCTTTTCCCGGCCAGTGGGAGCTGCGGGAAGTGGCAGCCAGCATGTCCCTGTGCCTCATTGCCTCCCACAGCTCCCATTGGCTGGGAACGACAAATCACAGCCACTAGGAGTTGCAGGAGGATGTGCCTGCCCACACTGAACGTAAACAAACTGTTTCGCGGGCTGCCAACAGTTTACCCTGATGGGCCGCTTGCAGGCTGCAGATTGCCCACTGCTGGTCTCGATCATGTTTTTAAAGAGCATGAATTTTTTAAAATCTAACTTTCACGAAAAAGCCAGCCTGTGAATGGTATGGTTAGAATTTGGAGCAACTTACTCTGTTCATCCTGCCTACAAAATCTCTGACACAAAGAAGAATATTTTTAACAACACTGAACTCAGCCTTGCCAAAAAAAGAAGTTCAGAGTTAATTTTACCATGTTCAAGACAGACATGAATGACTTGCAACAGGTTAACTGCAAGGGGAAGAATTATTTTTTTTAAACCAAGCATTAAAAATGGTAACATTAATGTTGAGCCTTTTAATTATAAACATCCGTAAGTCTAAAGGCATAACAAGATAAAAACACCTTCAATCCATAACAAGAATACTCTTTACTGAAGAGTTAAAGTTTGCAATAAATCTAGTTTGCCACAAGCTAAAATTCTTGACAGCCAATCTGGTGTAATGCCACAAATCAGTGTAACATAACAAACAGCAGACGTATTCTGTGGCACAGCTTCCCTATAAACTTCAATCTCTGTGAAAAAAAATCTTGATTTATTATATAGCTTTTGGACAGTTACGAAAGAAAATTTGCCAAAGATCAGAATAATCAACTCTTTCACCCAAGCAGTTTTTTATGAAAGAATAAAGCACAGAATGGGTCTGAGCAAAATAAATAAAAATTCCACACTTTTAACCCACAGAACCTTTTGCGTCATTCAGAAATATTTGCAGACATTAACAATCTTTTATCATCAAAAAAGCACTCCAGCCTTCAAAATTAGGACTTTTTTTTGTTAATTTTTTTTGGTGGCCTTCTAACACTCCTGTTTGTGCCGTTACTTGCTTGTAAACACTGACTGATGTTATTTGTCAAAGCAAGGTTTTTTAAAGATACATGTAGCTGATTCCCCTGAAAACTCCTCTGTTTTGCCAAGCTATTCTCTGCAGGTTATAAAAATAGTAGTATGTAATTTACAAATAGTATCTGTAATAGGATTCATTGTTGTGGACGTCTGAACTCCATGTTTCATTTTCTGAAAGGGAAACTAATACTTCATACTCCTCTTGGGAATGCTAGTTGTTTTAATGCAATTTACTTCTTATTTTGGATTCATGAAGAGGGTTGCAAACAGAAACATACATTAGCCATTCATAACAAATATACTAGCCCCATTCAGAACATGTAAAGGCATTACTATTGCATCATTCTGAACAGCCCTGTTGTTCCACTAGCCCGTGTAATTACCACACAATGCAGGCCAGACAGTTTCCTGGTGGAAGGTGCTGTGTACTTAGGACCAAATAAAATAGTCATGGTAAATAAATAAATAATGAAAATAAATGAAGGCTGTTTTGAAATCTGACTCAATAAATGGCTTCTTGGCTAAATGGCACTTTGGTAAAGATGCTCCCATATTTGTTGATTTATCAAAAAAATTGCTGCTCACTTGTGCTTAGATATTTGTATCTGTGCAGAAGAAGAAGGGGGTTATTAAGCAAGACTTTCAGCAAGACACCAGATGATGGATAGTCAAACACAGAGTCTCCTGTAAACACAGAGAGAACCAAAAGGTATGAGCTGACTCATAATTGTGTCAACACAGGTTGCAGACCCTTGGTTTATTTCAGCCTGCCTGTTTTTCACAGATTTCTTTTTCACGCTGCATTTTTTAAACAGCTTCTTTTCAATACACCTATGTGGGATTGTGACGTACTCATGCTGAGTAAAGCCCAGACCTACTGATGAAGGTGGGGGCCCAGGGGAGGGGACAACTGCCCCAGGTCTCAGAGATTCAAAAGGGCTCCAAGTGGCTGTCTGAACCTCAGACCCTTTAAATTGCTGCCGGAGCCTTGCGCAGCATACCCCAGGCCACAGTGAAGGCTGATAGAGGGATGCACAGTGCACTCCGGGCAGCCCCAAGCCCCGTCCTTTCCAGGAGCACAGAGCTGCCCCCTCCCATCTTGCCGAGGGGCCCAGCAATTGCGTAGACCCTCCAGTATTGCCTGCATCCTTCTGTAGTCTTATTAAAATCAATGTGTAAAGTGCTCCTCAACAGGAATAAGGATGGCAGGATCTGGATTTCTTTTTATTTCCATCTGTCCCCTAAAATGCATCAACCACTATCTTTTTTTAATCAGCACAATCCTTCCAGCAAAGCCACATCTGATCACTTCATCCCAAGGGAAACTTTCTGCCTGCATTTTTTTCCTGGTCCATTAATAAAAAGATACCAAGCCAACACATTTTAGGAGGGAATTGTCACAAATAAATGCCAGAAACGACACCTAGATAATATTTCAGAAACAATAAAAGTTGAGACAGATCAAGTTTTTTTTTTAAACAATGTTCCTTGAATGTTATTGTGTGTTTCTATGCAGCAGGATGTCTCAAGCAGTCCAGGTTTCCACATTAGGAATCAAGGTTAATTGAACAACAGAGATAATTCCATATGCAAATCACAATATATTAAGTTTCCCTTGCTCCAAGTAAGTTCCCTACCTTCAGAAATTGTTTCAAGGTTTGAGTGAATATAGACCAAACAACTGTCCATGAACTGGAAGAGACAGTTTTGTTCTTTATGTCCATTTCCCTCCTTTAGCTCCCTTCAACCACATAATGAGGGAAATGAAATTTGCTGGAAACCATGAAAACAGTTTACTAGCTTTCCACATATTTTCCTTGCATAAATGGCAAATTTGGTGTGTAAACCATAGCACATTGGTCAGGCCCCCTGAGTCCCACCAAAGTCAGACAAATTAGGGAATTTGCTATCTCAGTTGTTACAGTTTCTTGCCTTTCATTTATTCCTCGCCAGTGTCTGGATTTACGTCAGAGGGGAAAAATAGGAGTTTGGCTAGTTAAAGTTAACCTGTTATGGATGGAACGGTAACATCATGCTTTCCAGCATATACCCATTAACATTACTCAGTAATGATTGCAGTTAAGAAAATGCTGAAATTTTCCAGATGCGAGAGGAGAAATTATACTCTGTGGAAACAGCAACTGCAAACCCCAATTCCAACTTTTTAATATTTGTTTCACAACAATAAAACAAAGTAATTTTAAAAAATAAGCTTTACGAGGCCTCTATAAAAGTGCATAAAGACAGTGCTATGACATGCATTCTGGATGGCTATTGCTGAGTGAGTCTGCCTGGCTGTACAAAGTGTGTACGACTTGCATATTACCTCCAGAATAAAGTATTAATGTCCAAGCACACTGAAAGGCTCGCTGCTTTTACCAAGTCTCCTACTTCCAGACAGAGGGCTACTTCTTTCAAGACAATGTTGGGTGATGCAGAAAAAGATCCATTTCCATACTGAAGAGCCTGTTATGCACAATGTTGGCCCCATATGGGCCAACCAAAGCATCTGGTACACATGCCCATAACTGTTTAATGGAGGTACACCTTGTAAAGGAAAGACCTCTTTGGCTGCTAGAACCTGCACTTGTAACACCGGCCAGTGGAACAGAACCTGGGACCTCTGGAACTTAAGTGTAGGAGCTTCTACTGCATGAGTTAAAAAGCCAGCTGGCTCAGGTAAGGCTGTAGAGCAGACTAATTATTCTCTCTGTAAGTGGTCTAAGAAGCATGACATGGGACAATACACCACACACAGAACATGTGTTGGTTACACACAAACAACCAGAGAGGCATGGACATTAATACTTTGTCCTCTGCCATACTGTGGCGGGGTAGCCCCGCCCCTCCCGGGAGGCGCCGGCACGCCGCAGAGAGGGGGGGAGGACTCAACCCCCGGGACGGCACAGCCCGCCGCCTGCGGCTTCAGCACAGGGAAGCCGGCGCCCCGGCCGGGGAACGAGCCGGGGCGGGCGGGGGCGAGGGAAGCCGCCGCGGCACAGGCGGCCGCGCACGGGGCAGGAGCGGGGGAACCGGCACCCCGGCCGGGTGACGAGCCGGGGCCGGCAGTTAGCGCCGGAGGGGGACGAGGGCGGGGTGACGTCAGGGGGACGTCACCTGACGCTCTACCCTGGGAGGGGCCGCAGGCAGACGAAGGCGCTGACGTCATCTGCCTGCGACCGGCGGCCCATTCAAAAGCGGCCGGGCGGCAGGCAAGAGGGGGAGACGCCGAGGAGACATTTCCCCCGCAAAGACCAGCGAGCGTAAGCTGGTGTTGGAGGCCCTGGGTGGGGGCCGAGGGAACACCCAGGTGAACCGCTGGTTCCGGGGGGGAAGAAGTGGCCCAGGGCAGGGATGTGGACCCTGAGAGCAGGGGAGTTTAGGGGTCTCGACCCCCCCTGTTAGGTGGGGAGTTTTTCCCGCACCTTAGGGCCCTGGGCTGGGGTCCGGAGCGAGGGCGGGCCCGGACCCCCTTCCCCCAACCGCCGCGGGGCGCACACCGAGTAAGTTGCGTGCAGCGGCAAACAACGCTTTGGTGACTGAGGGGGCGGACATAAGCCCCCCCCGGGGGTCAATCCCCTACACGTGGTGGAGAATGTGGGTACAGTAGGCCCCGGAACGGGGGCCTGGACGGGGTAAGGGAAATTAACAAGATATCGATTAGCAGGACACGATGGATGCAAACAAGGTCTTGGAATGGTGGACGGAGACCCAGAAAGTGCAACAGCAGCAGCAAATGCAAGCGCTACAACAACTCCTCAACCAGTTTCAGGAACGGCAGGAGCAGATGGCGCGAGGGACACCAGTGACGGTACCGGGGGCAGCTGGAGGGTCCGGAGGGGCAGAGGGGGTCGGCACCCAACTACCTATACGCCTCACGAAACTGGGGCCGGACGACGACCCAGAGGCATTTCTGGTGACATTCGAGAGGGTGGCCACCGCTGCGAAATGGCCGCCAGAACATTGGGCGACCCTCCTCGCACCCTACCTATCGGGGCCGGCCCAATTGGCCTACCGGGGAATGTCTGCCAACGACGCCTTATGCTACTTTAAAGTCAAGGAGGCCATTTTAGATCAACTCGGGGTCACCCCGGAGACCCACCGCCGCCGGTTCCGCGAGGCCAAGTACGACCCTCGCGAGCGACCGCGGGCAGTGGCTCAGCGGGTAAAAGAAGCAGGGATGCGATGGCTCGAGCCGGAGGCAAAGACGGGGGTCCAGGTGGCCGACCTAGTGATACTGGAACAGTATGTCCGCATCCTCCCAGCCGAAGGACAGCAGTGGGTCCGGCGGCACCTCCCAGAGACACTGGACGAGGCGGTGACCCTTATGGAACACTACCTGGCCGCCGAGGGGCCGGTAGGGAAGGAAGCCACAGGAACCTCGAGAGAACCTCGGAGGAGCGAGACAGGGACGGCCAAGCCGGCAGGGGCCCAACACGCCGGAGGAGGATCCGGGGGCTCCCTGGGGCCCCTCCCGACAAGAAGGTTGGCACCACGGTGGAGCCGCCCAGGGGGAGAGGCCAGGATAGACCGAGCAACGGAAACGGGGCCGGGCGCCCCACCGCCCGAGGGGGCCCCGAAGGTAGTCTGCTACCAATGCGGTCAGGAGGGCCATTACAAAAGGGACTGCACCCTGATGGACTGCACCTTCGGGCAGAGGCGCACGGGAGGCACGGACAGGAGGACGGCTAGCGTGGCGCAGGTGACGAATTTACCGTGGTGACGGACCATGCCCCATTGCAGTGGATGCAGCAGATGAAGGACACCAACCCACGGATTTTGCGGTGGTACCTCAGCCTGCAGCCCTACCAATTTCGGGTCATACATCGCCCGGGGACCAACAATGGAAATGCAGACTGGCTGTCCCGCGTGGCCGAGAACTCGGAAACAGAGACGGCGAGTGGGGCACCAGACTTAAGGGGGAAGGCGTGTGGCGGGGTAGCCCCGCCCCTCCCGGGAGGCGCCGGCACGCCGCAGAGAGGGGGGGAGGACTCAACCCCCGGGACGGCACAGCCCGCCGCCTGCGGCTTCAGCACAGGGAAGCCGGCGCCCCGGCCGGGGAACGAGCCGGGGCGGGCGGGGGCGAGGGAAGCCGCCGCGGCACAGGCGGCCGCGCACGGGGCAGGAGCGGGGGAACCGGCACCCCGGCCGGGTGACGAGCCGGGGCCGGCAGTTAGCGCCGGAGGGGGACGAGGGCGGGGTGACGTCAGGGGGACGTCACCTGACGCTCTACCCTGGGAGGGGCCGCAGGCAGACGAAGGCGCTGACGTCATCTGCCTGCGACCGGCGGCCCATTCAAAAGCGGCCGGGCGGCAGGCAAGAGGGGGAGACGCCGAGGAGACATTTCCCCCGCAAAGACCAGCGAGCGTAAGCTGGTGTTGGAGGCCCTGGGTGGGGGCCGAGGGAACACCCAGGTGAACCGCTGGTTCCGGGGGGGAAGAAGTGGCCCAGGGCAGGGATGTGGACCCTGAGAGCAGGGGAGTTTAGGGGTCTCGACCCCCCCTGTTAGGTGGGGAGTTTTTCCCGCACCTTAGGGCCCTGGGCTGGGGTCCGGAGCGAGGGCGGGCCCGGACCCCCTTCCCCCAACCGCCGCGGGGCGCACACCGAGTAAGTTGCGTGCAGCGGCAAACAACGCTTTGGTGACTGAGGGGGCGGACATAAGCCCCCCCCCGGGGGTCAATCCCCTACACATACATACATGCACCTGTTGAAAATAGGCAGTGCATCTTATGCCCAGAACACCAATATTAGTTTACAACACCACCTCCTGACTCAGAAAACACACAGTTTGCACAATGAAGTTACAGAAGCTAAACAGAAGCCTCTCAGGTGAGGCGGTGTGGAGAATATGTACTTTGTTTCCACAATGTTTCTAACAGAGAATAGGCCTCTTACCTATTGTTCTTCGGAGATCTTCACACTGGCTAATGTGAGGGAATTTTAAGATTTCCTTCCACTTTTTGCTTTTGCCTTTGCGCTTTCCTCCACCCCCTGCAGAAGAAGGAAAAAGAGATGTAAGGATTATAGTCTTTTTCAGTGCTGTTTCCAATCCACACCTGGGCTTTCCTCTCTTTCAGACTTACTAGTACAGGCACAGCCCCCTCAAACACCTATAGAGTGTCACAGCCTTGCCAGAGTGGCAGTCCGAGTCTGTGTTGTGTTAGAAAAAGCTCCAGGCTATGTGGAGATTTGAAAATTGTATTGGCAGAGATAGGTCAAGAAAGCAATGCTTGGATCCAGATCTGGATTATTGAAGCTTAGAATTCAATTTGAGCCCCACACAAGACCAATAAGTTTGAAAGGGCTGAACTGAGCTGTTTTCATGACATTTTAACACAAAGTGAATTGATGAAAATCAGACATTCATCTGAAGTTCCCACTATTTAGATTTTATCTGAACAACAGGCCTCTTCTGGATTTGTATCCAACTCAAGCCCCTTCCCTAAGGAAGGCTTGGATCTAGAGTCAAAATTCAACACCTCCTGTCCCCATCTCAAATTCTGTATACAGCCATAATCTCAAAGTGTCATTGCCTTTGGGCGTTATACTCACGGATCGCTGCTTCCTGAGTAGGGTTAGTATTAATTTAAAATGGAAAAGAGAAGAGAAAATGCAGTCGATTCACCCAACTACACAAAGAAGAGATTATTTTCTTATCTTTTTTTGTCTTTCTTTCCTTTGCTGCTATTCTTCCTTCCTTTCCCCTTTCCTTTGGGCCCAATTATTCTCATTGCAAAAAAATAAGAGGTACCGTAAATTAGCGCATACAGGTATAACCAGTGCACGAGTATTATCCGCACCTGTGTATAACCCACGGTTTTCCCTGATTGAGTAAAAAAAGTCTTGTATACCCTGCACACATGTATAGCCCATGGGAGATGAACCGCGGGCAATGTTAATGCAAAGCACCTGTAATCAAGTGTTAATGAACCACAGTTGATAATGCCAAGCTCTAAGTAGGCTACAATCCTTATTGCTGGTATATAACCCCTTTGAACCACACCGCTTTTCCATTCACTTATTCCTTCAGTGGTTTTAACTTGTATTTTAAACTTTTAAAACCTTTTAAACATGTCTAAGCGCAAATCCTACACAGCCAATTTTTAATTGTGTGTAGTGGCAAATGTGAAATTCTTCCCGACATTGACACTTCAAGCTCTGATTCCGAGTACGACAGCAATTCTGATTCTGTACCACAGACCTCAACTGTCACCGAAGCCAACCTAGTGTTAGCTATGGATTTTATGGATGTTTTTAAAGACAGTGACTATGACGAGAGTTTTGATGGTTTTGAGAACTCAGACGCTAAGGAGGATGCTGCTGGCGCTGATTCTAGAAATCAGAGTGAATGAGAATGTGAAGATGGCTTTTTTTAAATTGTTTTTATTCTTTTACTAGTTGCACAGTAAACTAATGAATTTTAATGTATTTTAATGAATTTTAATATAACTGCCTCTATTATTAAATTAAAATATGCTGCTTTTCTCAAGTAAGAGTCAGTCTTATCTTCCTTTCAGTAAAAAAAAAAAAAAAAACCCTGTATTACACGCAGACAAGTACAGCCCGCGGGGAGGTGAGTGGCGGGGTATGTAAAACTTTGCATAACCCGCAGGTTATATTCACTAAAGTACGGTAGTTTGAAATGAATCTGAAGCCTGCATTGCTGCTAAATACCATTTTAAAACTTGCATTGCAAGACAACAATGATAAATGCTTTCCTTGGTCTCAAAAGGAAGTGACAACAGCTTGTTTAGAAAATAATACAATATTTTTCATACATCATGTCATCACCAGCAAAATATGGCTCCCCCCAAGGAGCCAGAACTCTGAGGGGCTAGTGTGGACTACTTTGCGGCACTCCCTACACAGTCCTGCATGGAGTCTGGGAAGTTCCTAAGGCCCTGAGCCCTGAGGGTACAAGTTGTTCAAAATTCTACCTCTGCAGCCCTACTGGAGTCCAAGTATCTCTGTTCCTGATGAGCTCAGTCTTGGTTGCGCCCCTTAAGTCCCCAGAGCACCATTGCTGAAGCTCCAGGTTGAATGAAGTCACCCAGGGGTTCTCTCCCCCAAGAGGTGAGACAAATTAAGGAAAACTGTGACATTAATCCTTGCCTGAATGGGTTCTCTCATTCAGAAATACAGTGATCTTTGTTCACTGAAAGGCCACTTTGCTTCTAAACGACACATGCACCCAGAGATTTAATGTGCTATGTGCTTTAACTTCATGGCCTTAGTTAATTCATCTAACTTGCCTGAATGTCCCCTTGCAGACAAGCCTTAGGAGTGGGTGTGGGCCACTATCTCTCCCATACCCCTGTCAGAGACCTGCCCCCCAAAAATCACTTTTAGAGACTCCAATGCTGGCATTACTGACTTCTCCGAACATTCCCTCTTGTGAGCATGTTTAACGACGTCACTTCACGCATCTCTAATTTCTGCGCTCCCCTCCACTTTTCATTTCCTTTCCCCCCACAACTCCACCCAAACACTTCCTCCTCCACACTCCCGCCTGCCCTTCCAGCTCCTGCCTTCCTACATTCCCAGCTCACTTTGCTTTTCAGTTTTGACACAGTAGTAAAAAGACCTGACTCTTCTGAGAATTCTCTATATTCCAGATTCCATAATGGGATTACCCTGGAATGATGTCTACAATCAGACTTTTTTGAACCCAGGATCTGGAGATAAGGAATGCATGGGCTGAGGAAACAATCCTACCCAAATTTAGGTCAAGGCAGGATGGTAATTGTGCCATCTGTCAAGGAATCAAGCAGATGAAGTTTTGGACAATCACTATCCAAATGATTAGTGATAGAGATGTAGCCGTGTTAGTCTGGTGTAGCTGAAACAAAATACAGGACTATGTAGCACTTTAAAGACTAACAAGATGGTTTATTAGATGATGAGCTTTCGTGGGCCAGACCCACTTCCTCAGATCAAATAGTGGAAGAAAATAGTCACAACCATATATACCAAAGGATACAATTTAAAAAAATGAACACACATGAAAAGGACAAATCACATTTCAGAACAGAAGGGGGATTTGGGGGGGGTAGGGGAAGGAAGGTGAATGCCAGTGAGTTAATGATATTAGAGGTGGGGAAGGGGAAATGTCTGTGAGTTAATAGAATTAGAGGTGATAATTGGGGAAGCTATCTTTGTAATGTGTAAGATAGCCGGGGTCTTTGTTAAGTCCGGTACGGAGAGTGTCGAATTTTAGCATGAATGCCAGTTCAGAGGATTCCCTTTCAAGTGCAGATTTGAATGTCTTCTGAAGTAGGATGCAGGTTAGCAGGTCATTGAGATTGTGTCCTTTGGCATTCATGCTAAAATTCGACACTCTCCGCACCGGACTTAACAAAGACCCCGGCTTTAACTCACTGGCATTCACCTTCCTTTCCCCCCCCCCCCCAAATCCCCCTTCTGTTCTGTAATGTGATTTGTCCTTTTCATGTGTGTTCATTTTTTTAAATTGTATCCTTTGATATATATGGTTGTGACTATTTTCTTCCACTATTTGATCTGAGGAAGTGGGTCTGGCCCACGAAAGCTCATCATCTAATAAACCATCTTGTTAGTCTTTAAAGTGCTACATAGTCCTGTATTTTATCCAAATGATTTTAAGTCACTTTCTCTCTCACGCTCTAGAGTCTTCTAGAGAATATTTAACAGAGCTCTGCTTCTTACTGAGATCTCCTGAGGTTGTACTACCTATAGGCTCACTCATTTCAGTGCAGAGAACCATAATGAAGCCAAATGTGCTTTAATTATTGTCTTATAGTGTAATGCTAAATGATTTCTCACATCTAGACTAGCTCAGCCAATGGAAGGTTTTGTGATACTAGTTCTTTTTCTCCTCTCTCTGCCCCAGCATTTTTAATTCTAACTTTTCTTTCTATCTTTTTTACCTTCTTCTTTTCTCATAATTATGTTCCACCAAAGGAAACAGCAGGTGTAAAAAAAAGTCACATCAGCAATGATAAAGGGCATAAGAAATTCAATGAGGAGGGTTTCACTCTCATCGCAATTCCTGCCATGTATATCCCAACTAGACAGGCTGTGCAATCAGTGAAGAATGAATACTTTCCTAAATTTGAAACCTCAGCTGCTTGTTCTGAGATTTCCTTCATCGCTGCATTTACTGTGATTCAGTCTCCAAACACAAAATCTGATTCACATACTTTAGATGCCATGACACATCAAATGACTAATTTGGAGCCAAGTTCATTCTGTTAGTGAGCTGGGAGAAACGCAATCATAGATTGTGAATATGCTGGATTCGACGTGATTCTGCAGACTAAACAAGGAGTATATTAATTCAATAGATAGCAGAATATTACATGGGAAGCTTGAAAGTTTTGCAGAAATTATGCAGGGTTCGGGGCATTTCTAATCATGTAAATGCAACCTTTCCACAATGTGGGATAGAGGGGAGTTCTTTCTGAATCATGACTAGCTCCCTTCTCTATTTTCTTGCCTCTGTGACTAATGGCTTTGTCATTTAAAGGCTGGGTAGGCCCACATCTTGAATACTGCATGCAGATCTGGTCACCCCATCTCAAAAAATAAAGATATATTGTGATTAGAAAAGACACATGTCATGACTATCCCCCACACTGGCGCTTTGAGTGCAAATGGTAGAGGCCCACACGAGACTTTAAAATACCTTGCCACTAAACGCTTGTATTAAAAATTCCCCAAGGTCACTGATTTCCCCAGCCTTGGATTAGTGTTGCTGCCATCACCCAAATGCAACCCCTTTTGAGAACCCAGAAAGACACACTTGGGAATTCCTTTCTGTGAGATACTCCCAAAATCATTTAACTCTCCTTCTGCAGAGAGCTTGAAAATTTGAATTTCTCTTAGTAGCTCGGCTGTTCAGTCTTAGTCACAGACCTCCTGCCTTCTAGTACACAGGAATCAGATCATGGTCTTAAAAGGGTGATTTTTATTAACAAAAAAGCCTCCACATTTGGTGAAATACCACTTGATTGCTATATGTTACAAAGCAACTGAAAAAAAGGATTAAAACACAGAATTGCTTCTCTGGGATTCATTTTACAGTGTACGGGGCTAGTTACATTTGCTCAGCACAGAGACGTTCAACAAAACACAAAATAAAGAAAATAACCTGATCTCATCTGATTAAACATTCCCTGTTCTACTCACATATCTCTAGTTTCAAGACTTAGTCCTTCTCTATGCATGGATGTCACTGGAATTTCCATGCCTGGCTCCCTGCCTCGATTCATGTCCTTCGAAGCTCCGCTCTGGCCACACAATAGGAACAGGAAGGGCTACTGCTTCCAATTCAAAGGCCCATACTCTGTTTTCATTGGCTCTCCTGGTCTCCTGACAACTTACTTCCTGCTTCCCACTTACTTCTAGCATGCCTGGGGATTCTGCAGACTAAACAGGGAGTATATTAATTCAATAGATAGCAGAATATTACATGGGAAGCTTGAAAGTTTTGCAAATATGATGCAGGATTTAGGGCATTTCTAATCATGGGGCATTTCTAATTATGTCTAGGATGCACTGTCTATGGTATTAGCCCTGACAGGAAAGACAATTAGGGTTAGGTCTTAAGAGTTAACTAGTGTACTGAGAAAATAGTTAATTGAATTGCTAGAATGTCCAGAAAAGAATATAACCACCATCACCCATTTATCACAACACAGAAAAGTGCAATGGAAATTATTAGGGCATGGTATAGCTTCCATATGAGGAGAAAGACATAAAATTGGGATTTTTCATCTTGGAAAAAAAGATGACTAAGGAGGGGATATGATAGAGATCTATAAAATCATGACTAGGGTGAAGAAAATGACTACGGAAGTGTTATTTACTTCTTTTCATAACACAAGAACTAGAAGTCATCAAGTGAAATGAATAGACAGGTTTAAAATGAAGAAAAGTAAGTATTTTTTCCACACAACAAATAGTCAACCTGTGGAACTCCCTACTAGAGGATGTTGTGAAGGTCAAGATTATAAACAGGGTTTGAAAAAAGAACTAAAAATGTTTATAGAAGATAGGCCCACCTGTGACTATTAGCCTGGAGGGGCAGGAATGGTGTCCCTAGTCTCTGTTTTCAAGAAGCTGAGAATGAGCGTCAGGATATGGATCACATGATGATTACTTGTTCTGTTCGTACAGCCTGAGGCACAGTCAGAATGCAGGACACTGTGCTAGATGGATTATTGGTCTTACCCAGTGTGGACATTCTTATGTTCTTGCCTTAAATTAGACTTTAAGTTCCTTATTGACAGAAACTTAGTGTAAGCAGGGCATGAATCAATGGTTCCATTACAGCCAACTGGAATGGGAAAGGAATCCTGGGTGTGGTCACATTCACTCAATTTGTTTAGACCTGCTAGCTATTCAACTGTTATGTCAATACAGTTCATGCTGGAATGGGAAAGAAATCCTGGGTGTGGTTATGTTACTACCGTTCATTCAGTTGCTTTGGCCTGCTAGATATTCAATTGTTAGAGTGGTAGTTTGCCTATTGTATTCAATTTGGCTATTGTGGAGTCACAAACCATGTTAACCTAAATGCAGAAAGATATGACCACCAATGTTTGCAGTTATTGGGAATGCAGAAAAGCAGACTGTTTTTAACTCAGTTCAAAGGAGAGAAACTGCCATTGTAAAGAATCTCCAATGGACAAGGCTTTCTCTTCCAAACTCTGTGAAGTCAACTGGGGGGCAGGGCAGAGCACTAAACCATCAGGCCTCATGCCCTCCAGGCATGAGCTGTAAGTCTGGTTCAACCTGTTTCTCTCTCCCCCTCCTGCCATTCTAATGATAGAACTAAAACAGACTCCATAAGAAGTCTCTTTATTATTTTAAAATGTTATTCCAGTGGATGCTGGAATCTTTTGGCTGGACTGCCATGTAGGTCAAGAGCTGAAATCACTGAGAAGCTGAAATCACAGTGAACAGAAATCACTAGGTTTGGCTCTGAGCCAAATTTATCACAAGGCCAGCAGCAGTGGCTGGCAGGAGCAGCTGGCATGAGCAGCAGCTGGTGGGAACAGCATCAGGCAGCTGGTGGGAGCGGCCAGCAGGAGCAGCACGTAGGTGGCATTGCCACATGCTCAACAAGTGAAGACATCATGATGATGTACCTATGGACTCTGGGTCTGCACTGACTGGACAAAGCTATGAGTGGGGTGTTTGAAGTGGGGGGGAACCACACTATATGAGTTGAACTAAAGATCTTCAAGCAAAAGACTGTGCCCTGAGGACTACGGTAATGGTACCATGTATACGGGTTTTCTTTGTTTATGTTATGGGTTTTCTTTGTTTGTGTGTGCTCCTGCTGGTTGATGCTAGATTACTGTTACTAAACAAACTGTTTCTAGCTCCAACTCAGTGCTTGCAAGAAGGGAAGAATTGCCTCTAAAAGCACCCAGTGGATAGGTTGGAGTTTTCCCAGTTTGCTGGGTGGGGTTTTGAGCCAGTTCGGTTACCTTGTTGAAAGAACCTCCCTACAAACTGAACCCAGCCCTTCTGGCTGCCAACTGCTACCAGCAGGAGGGTTACATTAGTTATTGTAATACTCTCCTTTCTATCCTTCCCTTTCCTCATCTCTTACTCCAGTCCATCTAAAATGCTGTTGCTAAAGAAATTTTCATTTCCCATCCTTTGGGCTATGTCCTCCTACAGTCACTTCATTTGCTTCTAGCCTGTTACAGACTGAATTTTCCTCACCTTCAAGATTCTACATAATCTTGTCCCTGATTATCTAATATCCCTCTACATCCACAACCATCCTTTCTACTTCTCACCTTATTTCTCCCTCCTCATTACGCTTCCCTGGGACTTGCATGTCTCTCACATCCTGCCTGCTAAACCTCTTCTCTCTCTTCCTCATCATTCTAAAAATCACTTATTCATTTTTCTGCCTTTGCACTCTCTTCTCTGAACTACTGTCTCGTGACTCGTCTTGTGTGTGTTTGCCTTGTTTATTGTAGATTGTAAACTTTGAGTGTCTGAGTCTATAGTGGCGTATCTCCATGGGAATTTACGCCACTATATAAATATTTATAAATTAGTTGTGGGGTTAGATCCTCGGCTGGTGTAAACAATGGAGCTATGATAATATACACCAGATGAGGAACTGCCCCACTAACTACAAACGTGCCAAAGATTTTAGCATCAAATCATTTTTTTTATATAGCCTCCTTCACAGAAATTCTCAGGTGCACTTCCAACAGTAGCAGCACAAAGCAGTGTACAGGTTGAAACGCCGTAATCCAGACTTCCCTAGTCTGGAAACACCCCTGGTCTGGCATCATTGCATTGACCCCAGGAGAGCACACACATTCATAAGCTGGTAGGTTGGGACCAGGAGCATTGCCAAACTAGGGGGCAGAGATAGAGCCGCAGGGGCAGCAGAGCCAGTGGGGAGAAAGTGACATCCCAGACCACCAGCAGGAGCACAGAGCAACGGGCAGCAGCTAGCCACTGGGACAGAGTGGAGCCTTCACCAGGAAGAGAGTGGAGCTCTGGATGGCAACAAAGCCATGGGGAGTAAAGCCCCCTCCCCAGCTGCTGTGGGGCGAGCAGAGCCCTAGGTGGCAGTGGAGCTGCCTAGGGAAAAGCAGAGCCCCTGCGTGGCTGGGGAAAGTAGAGTCCCTATCACTTTAACCTCTCCTGGTCTGGCAACTTCCCTGGTTCAGAATCAGTCAGGTCCCGAGGGTGATGGACCAGGGAGGTACAACCTGCAGTACGTTGTAAAGCAATTCTCCCCCTTCAGTGTCAGTGTCCATATTGTGCCGGGGGAACCTTACCACTCTGTTGGGACAGAAGGACTTTTAAAATACATTTGATTTAAAATATATAGTGATTCATTAATTTGCATCAATATCTGGGAAGGGCTTCTGCAATTGATGCCTGGACTAGCCAGTGAGTTCTTTTCTGTGCCCAGCCAACAAAAGGCAGCAGTCTCCTCTGATGAATGATTTGCTCTTAGCCAAGTACAATGTCATGTTACTATTTTGCCTGTGACGTCTTTATGTTAAAGAGTCTGATCAACTGCTTTAATCTGCCTGACCTTTCAGCTTTCAGCCTCTCCCATAGAACTGGCCGCACTCACTGGCTCCAAGTGTAATTTGAGGGTGTTTGAAGGACATAATGCATGGAGACAGCGGAGAGAGGGTAAATTGTCTAGCAGAGTTAAAAGCTAAAAGGTTTCTCTGAATAGTTTGGTAATTGTGTAGGTTGCACAAGTAAAGGCTTTTCACTTGCTTCGATTCCTGTTTTTACGCTGTCTGCTCAGACCAGGACACTCTGCAATCTTCAAGGCAGCTTTTCTTAGCAAAAGCAGACATATGTGCTGTGGTTTATGTGTTAATTTTATCACGTGGGCATGCAATGAGTATTTCAAAACCTCAGAGTGGTGATAGTAATACAAGGTGAAGTGCCTACAGAAGTGCAAAACCTCAGTGATGTTACTCTGCATTCATTTAAGGCTATGTCTTACACTGCAGGTATTTGTCGGCAGAGAGTTGCGCTGTCGTTTGCATATTCTCTGCCGATGCTTTTTCCGCAAGAGGTTTTTGTGCAAAAACAAGCAGAATAGATGGGTCCATTTTGCACAAAAAAACCCTTTTGCACAAGATCCTGTATACCTCCTTTTTTGAGGCATAAGGGATCTTGCACAAAAGGGTTTTTTTGCACAAAACAGACCCATCTACACTGCTTGTTTTTGTGCAAAAACCTCTTGTGCAAAAAGCAGCGGCGGAGAATATGCAAATTAATACCTGCAGTGTAGACATAGCCTTACGGTACGTCTACACTGGAGGCAAAAGTCAAATGAAGCTACGCAACTTCAGCTACATCAATTGCATAGCAGAAGTCAAAATAGATTAATTTGGCTTTTGGTGCTGTCTACACAGCAGGAAGTCAAAGGAAGAACACTCTTCCTTTGACTTCCCTTACTCCTTGTAAAATGTGGGTTACAGAAGGTGGAATAGGAATTCCTCCAGCTCAACATTATTTTGAACTAATGGCTTGCTGTGTAGATGTGCTCTGTGTTATTTCAGAATAACATCACTTATTCCAAAATAATGCTGCTGTGTAGACATATTTATGACCAGCCTACTGAGGAGTGAAGCTAATTTTTCATTATACCATGCAGTTCTAAAGGAAACAGAAGTTTTCCTCTGTGCAGAATTCACTAAAAAATGCATGGCATTTTTAGTATCAGCTATTCAGATCCCTAGTAGCAAGTCCACCTCTTATCATATTTCTAGATGTATGTTCAATAAGGACATACATTCAAAATATTTAAGACTAAGACCTGCCCTTAGTCCTACCTAATGAATTATATGATCCCTGTCATTGTAGTACATGAATATTTACCATCACAGCCCGCAGACATGGTCTTCATGCTTGTTTAATCATTGGCCTTTCTACTGTCACAGCCAATTGGGATACTATCTGTGATCTAGATGCTTTTCAATTGGGCAACAGACGGGACTGATGCAACCTACTTCTTTCACATGAGCTGCCGAACAGCCACTGGATAGTAACAATTTCTAGCAGTGACTGAGATGGGTTGGATTTGAACTGGTGGCCTCGCAGATTTTATCTGTTTTGAGGTCACGAATGAATAGATGCCCCTCTCATTGAATTTTGGGTGGTACTGTGGTCTGATTTTGTTAAGAGCTGGTAATTTATTCCATCGGGTGTAAATCGTTTGTAAACAGTTACTTAATACTCTTCCCCTATATCCATTTTCATTTGACTACTTGGGGTTGTACTCTCACACTGGAGACAGAGAGGGGTGTAGGAACAACTCTGGGCCTGGAAGGCCCTACACTAGCAGCCCTATGGACATACTGCAGTGGGAGGAGGGGCTTAAAAAGGAGGTGCTGCAGTCTAGCAAGGGGGCAGGTAAGAAAGACAGGTGTACGCTCATTGCTGCAAAAGCACTATGCCAGGAGGAGGACTTCTCCATGAAGCCAGGAGTCCCTAGCCTGCAGAGGCCCGTAGGCTGGGTTGCAAGGAGAACCACAAGCCACAACACACCCAAAACCGGGACAGAGTGGAAGAAAGAGACCCAGGGAACGGTGTTAGCTGGTCTGCAAGCAAAGGTGCTGGAATTTGGGGTGCTTCCACGTTCCTAGGCTTGAAGTGATTTCTATCATATATAGGAGTTAAGTTTGGTTCAGCGGCTTTCAGCATTCCCACTGTACAAGATGTTCTAACACTCCTGACAGCAGGCAGCGGATGGTTCTTTATAGTGCCCAAGGGAGCCCTGGGTTGGAACTCAATGGAGTGGGAGGACCCAGGTTTTCCCCACCTCTAGGCTAGGCTGCCACTACAGACTCTAACCACTAGGCAAGGCTCACCCATTCACAGCACCATATAAGAATCTCTCTGAAGTGCTGTATATGGTGTCTACTCAGCTGCAATTCACACCACTTATTTAAAATTAAAAATATTACAGAATATCCTGCCCAAATAGCCCCGTCTGAAATCTTCAAAGGCTATGAAGGCAAACCTGCTCTCATGCAAACCACACTGACAAATAATTCCCAGTTAAACTCCACGGGGGGGGGGGGGGGGGAAGTCCATTCAAAACTACGTATTAGCCCCCAAAATGGTGAAAGAAAAATTGGACGCAATGAATGGACCTCAAACGTGGATTAAAAAGCAGCCAATGAAGGACTCAGACAGACCTCATGTGGCAGAGAGTTCCACAGTTCAGGCTCCTCTCCCCAACAGAGCAAGCTCTGCCACTGAACTGATCACAATCAACACCAATAATTCAGGATCTGTGAAGGAGCAGAGAAACTGCTGTCTGACATAGTGGGGGTTAAAGAAAACCTGGGATCTGCTGGCCCCTGCTCCACTCTATCTGCAGCCAATGCCAGGCCTCGAGGGGGAGAAAAGAAGAGATCGTGGCTGAGTTTGGGGCTGACTGGCAAGGAGGCATGAGGTCTCTCAGTCTGCCCACCGAAAGAGAGAGATCAGTGACCTGCCAGCCAGCATAGCCATTTCAGGTAAGTAAGGGCTTCCTTGCTAAGAGGAACCTGCAAATAAGCTGCAGGTGCCAGAAAACTGGACTGATGGGGCCAGGCACCAAACTAAGGAGATTTGAAGGAAATACCTCAGGGAAGAAGATCTCAACACCTTACCACCACCAGGAGGAAGATCTATTTCCCCTCTTCAAGGGTTGATCTACACAGGGCCATGGGCTGAGACCTGGTGAAAAGGCAAGACCTGATCCCCCTACTACCAATGTTCCCTCTAAATTTTTCCAGCCATGTGTAGAATACATTTTGTTATGCCTATTACCAGTAGAAACACAAGCTGCTGGCTGTGGGAGGCTGTGGACACTCTTCTAATCAGCTGGGCACATTTGAATCTCTCCTGGGCAGCTGCCCAAGTACTCATCTTACAAAGAACACTGCCTACTGGCCTTACAGAGTGAAGTACCAGCCAGCTAGCCAGCATGCTGCATGGCTGCCAAGACCCTATCATAAGATCTGATCCTCATTTATACTTGGGTCCCTCAATTCAGGCAATGAAAAGAGGCTTGGAAGTGGGAGTAAATGTAGGATACTTTATAGCTACTTTTGGTGCTTGTAGGATGTCTAGCACCTTTAGTATAAATGAGAATCAAGCCCTGAGGAGTCCATCTGCTATGGCTGATCAGGCTTATGGGCAACAGAAGTAGCTGACTGGCAGTCAGGCAAGTAAAGTGAATGTTATTGAAGGTCAGGTCTACACGAGGGGGCAATGTCAAACTAAAGTGCACAGCTCCAGCTATGTGAATAGCATAGCTAGAGCTGACATACTTAGTAACTAGATCTAAGGTATCTCCACTGCAAGGGCTCAGCAGGAGAAACTCATTGACTTCCCTTACGCTTCTTGATCTGATGGAGTACTGGAGTCAACATGAGTGCAATCAGTGGTCGATTTAGCAGGTCTTATTAGACCTGCGAAATTAGGGATGGGGAACCTTTTCCAGGTCGGGGCTACTGATCCACAGAAAAATCAGTCAGGCCACACACAAGTGAGAAGCAAAAAAAAACCCCAACCAACCAACCAACCAACAAAAAACCCCAACCAAAAACCCTCACTGAGGGCCGACTGTGAATGAGAAAGCACACCAGAGATTGAGGGCCCCAGCTAGTAGATTTTGTGAGCTCCAGGCCTGTGGGGGGAATGGTGGAGAGCCTGAGGCACCAATGCAGGCTCTCCAATGTTGGGGTGAGGTCCAAGCCTCGGTGGCTGGATCCAGGCAAGCTGGAGGCTGCATCCTGCCACCCCTGTTCTAAATGGACCCTTGAGGGATCAATCCCTGCAGCACCCACCTCCTGGTAAGTGTAGACAAAGCCAAACACTCATCTTTTATCAAGGGTTTCCACGCTCTGGTACCTAAGAGACCACAGTTATTTCTTTTCTAGATATCGGGAATTTTTGCCTTGGATATATGTTTGCTTTTAAACTGACTGCTGTGGGCCAGAATTATGAAGGGCTTTAAATAACAGTAGCAAGCTTGTGATGTGCGTCTTTTGGTCCTCTAGCACATCACAAGGGTGGCTGATGGAGAGCCACCATAAAACAAGTATATGCGCCTAGACACCAATTAGCATGTTATTCAAGGAATTCACACCTCTTTGGATCTGGAGGACTGAACGTGAATTGCATCTGCCATTAATTCTCAAGCAAACAGTGATGGGATACTTTCCAAGCTGAAGCTGTCAAGCATGTATCTCTATAGCAACAGGCAGATGGATTTGCGTGCAAATGTGCCGTGATATTCACAAGCACATTAACAAAATCTTGGACTAGTCAGCAAAAAGAGATGCGCAGAAGCCCCTGACTGATCCTGCCTCTGCTTTTGCATTTCTGAAATTGTAGAGCATATTTTGGGTTTTTATGGTATTTTATGAGTCACAGACACCAAATTTTCTTCTTTGGGGGGAGGGGGAGTATCAGATTAGGGTTCTTTATAGTTTTGGAGATTCCCCAAAACAGATTAGCTATGGGGATCCCCTTATATGGTGTCTAGATAAAATAAGCTTCTTGTCTTCTTTTCTCCAGGGTGAAGGACTGGGATTGTGGGGGAGGAAATGGCTTCATGTTTGTAAGAGGAAATATTTTTACTTGTTTTAATACATTTCTATTGGGGGATAGGCAGAACAAGAATAATTAGAGGCATGGGCAAACCTCTTTATGAAATGGGTCTAAAAATCCTGGGATTATTTACTTTAGACAGGCGATAAATAGAGGATTGGACATGTAAAAGATACACAAATAATGAAAGATTTTTTAAAATGGTGGCTTGGCAACTTCTCTCAACTTATCTTATAATTCAAGCAAAAGGGGATGCTAAATGTAATAAAAGGTACCACATTTGAAATGGATAAAACAAAAACCATTCTAACAGCTGGGCAGCCACCACTAGCTTCCCCAGGGCTAGAGCTGCAAACCAGGGCAGGAGCAGCCGAGCAGTGGCTGTGTGCCGAAGCTGGAGCCAGGCAGCAGCTCCAGAGCAAATCATCGGCCCCGGGAGCAGCAGGGTAGCCAGCTTCCTCAGGGCTGAAGCCGGCATCAGCTGAAGGTTGGGAGGATTAGACATCAACTGAAAGAAGGCAGACAGGTAGGTCCCATTAGCCTGATGGATAAGGCATCAGCCTCCAGATTGTGGGTTTGAGTCCCCCACATCCAAAAAAACGCATTAGCTTCTGGAACTCCTTGACACAAGGTATCATTAAGGCCAAATAATTAGTGGGATTCAAAAAAAAGAATTGGACAGTTATAAGAATGAGAACTCCCAGAATTAAAACTGAATGGATTTACCACAGAGTGCTTTGTAAAGTATATAAAATCTCATGCCTCTGTGAATAAACCATATCTAATTAATGGAGTTGAGAGGAAAATTTCCCTGAGACAGCAGCTGCCTATTGTAGGGTTACTTGCACTTTCCTTTCATGCCCCTGGTGCTGACCACTGTTAGATACATGATACTGGAGTGTATTGGTAATGCCTATGTTCCTACAGCAATGGAAATGTTTAGAGAGATGTTCATATAATCAGACCCTAGTTTCAATGGGACCACTCATTTCTAAAACCATGATGTCAGGCCTTTGCAACAGACATCATTTCCCATCCCCAGACTAGCATAAAGTAGAGTTACAGCCTTGGTGTCTGATGCGAAAAACACTGAACTCGATAGGAGCTTTTCTGTTGATTTCAGTGGGCTTTGGATCAGATCCTTATTGAGGGACAGAATCTGCCTCAGAGCCTCAACAGATTTTCTTCCCCCATAAGTGGCCCTCTCCAGACCAGGGGTTGATTAAAGCTGACTGGAAACCAGAAAGTCTATCACATGTGAAATACGGATTGAACTTCTCTAGTCCAGAACTTGCTGGTTCTGAAACATCCGTCATCCAAAATGAGTTTAGTTAGCCAGATATCCACTTATCATGCGTGTGGCCACATTTCCCGTGTTCTCATAATATTTGTTTACAGCCACCAGTCCTACCTCTCAATGTTCAGTGCTTTTATTTAGCTCTAATTAACTCCTAAATGTACTCTAACAGCCCAGTTAACAGTGAAAGTGCTGGTAATGCTGCTAGACAACATTGACCTCCCCTTGTCCAGAAAATTCTCTGATTCAGCACCGTTCAAGTCCTGAGAGTGCCAAACTAGAGAGGTTCAACCTGTACTGGAATTTCCAAATTTGTTTCCATTTTGAATCAGAATTTCATAATTTTTTATGGAACAAAAATATCACAAAATTTAGATGTTGGAATAATGAAATATTTTCTTTTGATAGTGTTAAATCATTTAATTTCTCTACCATTGAAACATACAATAACTTTAATATTTAATGTCTATTGTAATTCAATTCAACAACAGAAACACCACAAGAAATAATTATTTGTTTTCAGCACTTTTCCCTCAAAATAGCCTCAAAATCAACATGTTCCTGCAAAACATTTTTATTTCAGTGAAACTGTTTTCTGACAGAAAACTATTCCATTTAAAACTTTCTGATTAGTTCTAGTTTTTAAATATATTTGCTGGGCAACATTATGGAAGCCTTAATTGTGTCAGTTTTGAGAGTGTGGGTTCTTCAGGCTGGCAACTTTCTGTTTCATTAAAATCATATGAGCAGTAAAGAACTCACGGAATGTTCTCCCTGGACCCAAAAGTTTAATTGCACCCAATTTCCGACTTTCACCACCACTTCCTTTAATCGAAATGACTTGCACAGCTGGAATATATACTGAACATAAAGGTCTAGCTTCCTCTTCCTAACAGTTCTCCACACAGAGAGTACAGCATTGGGTTCCACACAGCCTGATAACATCTCTGCAGAAAGATACAATTTTTTACAACTTTTTCATCTTATGACCTGCCTTCTACATTTATTGCAAAAACTGCTGGCTATAGTTTAAGAACTTGATCCTGCAAATATTTAAGCAGATGAGTGACTTCACTCTGGTATGAATTGCCACTGAACTTTCGTGACACAACTCACATGAATAAAGGCACTTGTGCACTTGCTGGGCTAGCCTTTCAATCCAGAATTTCCAGAAGAGCTCTGTTCCTTTTTCAATACCAAAAAGAAGTGACCGCACTCAGAACACTGGGTGCAAAACGCTTGGAAACCTGGCCTTTTGGGTTACAATGGGAGCTGTGGGGAACAAAGCACTTATTAAAACCTGGCCCTTGAGTGAGTACCCAAATAGGAGCTGAGCTCTTTTAAAAAACTGGGCACCACTGGTAGGGGCTGAACACGTGAAAATTTGGCCCTGAACTCTAGAAACTTGGAGCTCCCATGTCCAGGTCACTGTGTGGGCTTTTTTTGCATGTAGAAATCTGCTTTGCATGGTCTCAAAACAAACAAACAAAAAAAAAAAACCCAACAACCCTTAAGTTCCCTGTGTGACATTAGGTTTTTACTGTGGGTGTTTCTGAGCCATGGAGCTCAGACCCAAAGCCAAAAGTTCCCACAGTTTTGGGGAGGTTCCGTTTAGGAACCATCTCTTCTGTTACAAAACTCTTCAAAATTCATTTCCTATTAACTTGCTTGAGGGGTGGGCAGGTCTGAGTGAAGAGAGGGAAAAAAAGCTTTTAATGCGTGTGGTGGAAAATTAATGATCTGGGGCAGAAAAAAATCCTGCTTAATCGGATTGATTATTAGTTCCAGCTAATTGCTGGAAGCTTGCAGATGGTCTGATAAGCACCTCAGAAATCCAGCTGTTATTTGTTCATAAACAAATAGAACATGCATGACTTATTTCAGAGTTAGGGAAACACAAACAAGAAAGAACCAATGTAAAGTTTCCATATAGGCGGCATTAGAGTGAATCTCTCAAAGTGCAAGAATCTCTTCATAGTCCTCTTTGCTAGCATCCAGAAAGGCAAGACTCCAAACATTTAAAGATGCAACAGACCCAATCATAACTATGTAGGACCCAATTCCTGGTCACCTTGCAGCTCTTTTTCACCATCTCTGGCAGCATAAATATGTGGTAAAGCAGCTTCCCAGAGTCTATGGGGAATACCCAGGCCATTGCATTCCCCATCTACTTCAGCAGTCCCCAGCATATGCATGCCTATCCCATGATGAGAAGGTGGGTGTCGTGGGAGCTAGACAGTGTGGCTGTCTGGTGCATTCGGATGCTGTGGTGTGTCTGCACCACTGCAGTGGTCTGTGGGAGCTGTTGTATCAATTGAAGTCTCCTACCTCGAATTGTCCCGACTCTGATGCTGGGACGAATCCCCCCTCCAACACTCCTCAGAAGGCTTATGCAAATGTGAATCTCCCAGGGCTGCAAACTTTGTCCTGGAGTATTATGAGAATGGATTAACCAGCAGAATGTCCTGTACTTCCTGCTCTGAGTAGCTTCCAGACATTCTCTTTCCAGGCATTTCAGCACTTCTATTTCCAGAGCCAACCAGAAACACAAATCACCCACCATTCTAGAATCAGTCGTTTGTTTTAGAGTTCAGGGGCTACCAAGCTTAGGGGACGGGGCAACATCTTTTTCTTCAAAATACCCTGCCCATTGGAAATCACTGATCTCTGATACCGATTTGTGTTATTTGTAAGAGGCTAAGCATGGGGGGGAGGAGGGGGAAAGGTGTCAAGTTGTTTTGCAGCTAGAAGAGGTGGCAGGGTAGAGAACTCCATTGCATTCAGACACAAGATCCAAGCTTGTTGGCCCTGAGAGGACTGACGACTACTGCTGATACCTGATCACAAAGGAGTCGTGTCAGGTGACTTAATGAATGTCACTATAGATATATGCTGCAGAACTTCATACCCTTCACCAGATTCTCACAGCAAACACTCTGCAGAACTTTTGTACCCACACATTTCCCCATCTGGGTGGCTCTCTCACCCCCATATGTTACTTCATTCCACAGAAACAGCAAGAATTCTCATGCAGTAGACAAAGATATGAAAAGGGGTACATTTCAGTTAAAATCGGTTTGAAATGCTAGTTGAGATCAAGTGGCAGCTGCAGTTAATTGGCTGGCACAGAGATGCTACATGCCACGCACAAGGGATTAAAGATACGCTGGCTGACTATTTGGGCGAGAATGGAGTAGCAGCTAATCTGGCTAGGGAGAGACATCTTTGTAAACAGAAAGGTTGCGGCATTCTGGGAGCACTGCAACCCTTTGATCTCAAGTGGCACCTTGACACAAAAGGGTTAACACCACAAGCCACAAAAGCAATTTATGAACTGTGGGTTGGCTGGGCATTGCCCATGACTACCATCTCTTCATTATTATGCAACCTGACTTCCTTCACTATCCTCTTCTGCTTGGCAACAAGGTACCCAACAGGCCCTTTTACTGGATCACTGCAATACACCATGCTAAATCATTCCTGAAATGCCATTCATAGGAAACGCTGCCCTTATAAACAAGGAAGCAACTGCCCAACAAACTATGGTAACAGGATTTTATGCTGCAGAATTTTGGATCATTATTGTCAAAGGTGGGAGAAAGGGTCGGGAGGTAATTTGCAAAAGCTAAGTGATTATCTATTGTAACATACTGCACTGTTCACTTCATTCTGTCACAGCATTCTGCAGGCTGCAATTGCAAACACCAAAAAGAACATATCCCATTCTCCAGGATCTGGGAGTACCCCAGGCTGTGTGAAAAAATCAGGCAGAGCTTTGGAAAGCAAAGTTAGTAGTAGCAGTGTACTATTCTCACTCATTCATGAGTGTTTCCATAGTTACCGGTGCAGAAGGGCTCAACGAGAAAGGCACAAAAGAAAAAAGAAAATTAAGAGGGACAAGAAAATAAATAAGAGGGGGCCTTATTTCAGATCAAAGCTGGTCAGAGGGTTTAGCTGCTTCATTAATGGAGTGCCAGAAAGCAGTGAATAAAAAGATGGGATTTAATACTGTGTTGGCTCTGCTTTCATTTCAGATGATGCGGGCAAGTGCTGTTTGCTCAGCCTCCCTCTCGCAAACACCCACCTGAAAAATTTGCTGCAGCTATCACCATTTTAAGGAGCTGAAAACATAAGCCTCATGCCAGTGATGTTGCCCTTTTCCTATTGTCATACAGAATCACAGAAAGGTAGAGCTGAGATGGGTCCTCGATAAAGTACTGCCTCCCACCCTTGACCCGCTGCACCCAAAAAGCAGGGATTTCATAACTGGGTACTGAGTCCAAACTGAGCAAACAGGCAAAGCTTCATGCGTGTGCCCAAATGCATGGGAATAAAGTGCCATAGATCCAGCCAGTGGGAAAAACACAATGAAAACAGGAAAAATTATTGAAAAATAAGAAGGGACAGCCTGTGGGGAATGACACTGAGCAGATATTCACAAGAAATCTGTCCTCTCTACCCAAAAAAATCAATGACAAGAGTTAAGAAGCCACCAACTTAATCGACCAATGAGTTACTGTTGATGAATATCTGTTCCCTCTCTTGTAATCTTGTGGGCAGATGCTTGTTTGAACATTAGACATGTTTCTTCAGCTGAAAACAAAATTATTTGAAGAGGATCTTGGATTGCTGATATCATCAACAAAGGCTAAATCTTCCCCCCACTGAAATTAGCAGAAGGGAGCTCACTCATTGACATCAGTGGAAGCAAGAACAAGTCCTGCGGGTTCTGATTTCGCATTCATTAAGTAGCCCTTTAAAAATACAAAGCAAAACACAGTCCTCATAAATATACTAGAAAATAAATAAATGCATTGGTGGGATGGGGGTAATTATGCTCCTATAAACTGCCACAGTGGGTTTCATCTTGCTTAGAAAAGTAAATACAGAGAGTGACAACAGCCAGAAATAATTTGTCTGTGGAAATGCTTAAAAAT
Organism: Pelodiscus sinensis; assembly: GCF_049634645.1. NCBI lineage: Eukaryota > Metazoa > Chordata > Testudines > Trionychidae > Pelodiscus > Pelodiscus sinensis. The sequence goes on from NC_134718.1 coordinate 58,986,825, forward strand.
GTAATTTACAAAGTAAAAGCTATCCTTTGGAATTTCCGTCGTCCAGAAAATGCTTCTCTTTAATTGTCCCATGTAAGCCTACTTTGGCAACGTTGCATTTTTGAGAAGCAAATGTCATCGTGAGAAAAATAACAAAAATGGGAAATACCAACTGTACATTTTTATCCTGTTAATGACATTTTGTGAACACTGTTAACAATTTACCATTATAATGACCTTTTCACAGTGAGAATGAGGCCTAGTCACTTTGTTTTCAGGGTGGTTTTTTTTTTTAGTCTCATTTCAATTCAGATTTTAAAGTGGAAAACGGACCTATAAAAGTAATGTGAAAGAGTCTCTTTGTTCTAAGTTTCTAATTTAAAGCTAGTCATGTTAGTTCTGAGCCATATTGTGTAATAAGCTGAAGGGCACATCTTTCCTTCTCCTCTGAAACATATGAACCCATCTAGCACTTAATTTAAACCACAAATACAAAAGTGGAGTTTTTTCTGAGTTATAAAAGACACAGTATAAGTGTATCTGATCATTTCCGGTATCTTTAAAGTAATTCCTTGCATCATAAATCATTCCTCTGAACATGGGACATGTTGATGTCTTTAATTAATAACTGTAATATAGAACAGCGTCCAAAAAGAAACGCAACGCAACACACACACACTGCATTTTAACACTGTGTTTCTGAAGAGATTATGTCAGCCAGGACATAGATAACTAGTTTTTTGGTAAGTAAATATGCGTAGGCATCTCTAAGGGTATGTCTACACAGCAGTGCTAAACTCGAAATAAGTTATGCAATTTGAGCTATGCTAATTGCGTAGCTTAAGTTGAAATAGCTTATTTTGAATTTGGGCATGTCTACATAGTACTTATTTTGAAACAGAGCACCCTTTCTCTAACTTCCCTTACTCCTCATAAAATGAGGGTTACAGGAGTATGAGTAAGAAGTCCTCTGGCTGGACATTATTTCAACATTATGTCGAAATTACTGTTTGTGTGTAGACGTGCATTTTGTTATTCCGAAATAATGATGCTGTGTAGACCTACTCTAATGGAAGTAATTATTACGGCAAGTTTTACATTGCTGTATTATAGAGTCATGCCAGTACATCCATGACTGCTTCAGAGGGTCATCTTCAATCCTAACTCCAGAAAAAGAGAAGTTAGTAGTAGGTGGAGTTTATTGTTTCTTTTGAGTTTATTGTTTCTTACTTTAATATACCTTTAAAAAGACCTGTTTCATCACACACTTTTCCAGAACTGGTGAATAAATCATTTTTGTCATCTAAACAAATAAAATCTGGAAAAATGAGCGATAGCATTAATGTACAATTCTGCACCTGCTAGCGCACATGCAGCACCTTTGGCAGTCATCAGTATGTAGGTTCTTCTCTAAGGAAGCCCAACACTTCTACAGACTAAACAATGGTTTCCGAGCCTTGATGGAACCTGGGAGCAGGAATAGGAAGGGAGAGGTAGGTAAGGGTCATAAAATATTAGTCCAAATCATTCCATATTTGACCGTTCAAAAACTGATGGGATAGTTTGCTGCCATCCATGAACTGGCTAGTAAGAATGTGCATCACTACCCTCTCCTGAGGAAATCAGAAATGTTTCCTTGTGTGTCATCATCCCTTCACTGCTATCAGCAAAACTAAACAGATGGAAGATATTTTTGGAGTAGGAGGGTGTCAGATTTCTCCTCTATACTGTTGTAAAGTTGAGTACGATGCTGCATAGCGACAAATATGAAGACCTACATGGCCACAGGTTACACTGCATGGTCCATTATGCCCCCTGGGTAACAATGTAATGCCATTCATTTAAATAGTATTCATTAAAGATCATTGATTTTAAATGGTTTTAATTCTCTGTCTTTACCTTCACAAGAGCCGAGAAATTCCAAGCTGCCTTATCTAACTCAGCCTGCACAACAGCATATGCAGAATGTAACATAAGCACTGACCTCAGACTCCTGTGGTATCTACACACGCAGAGCTCAACAAGGCACAAATGGCCTATCAGGCTGAACTCTGGACCTCCTTGGATTTGTTCGCTCAACTTCATAAGATCACTTCCACTAACTTTTTTTTTTTTTTTTTTTACAGTTGATATTTAACCTGCCCTATCGGGAAACCACACACTTTTCCCACTCATGGGATATTAAATCCTATTAAATCTCACTTCCTGTCAGCTTCAGGTGTCACCCAGTTTAAGGCTAGGTTTACAGATAAAACAGGGTAGTTGCTCTTCTCAGCCAGTTAAACAGCATCCTAAGCATTTGTGTTTAATAGGAAACAAATGACTGAGCACTGATAACGCTGACCATTCTGCTTTTGAGGAAAAGAAAAATGACCACAGATCAATCTGATAACAAGGGAATTTGCTTCCTGCGTAACGTGATATTTATAACCTCCTGAATAACAACATAAAGGGGGCTTAATTTCAGCAGGCTGGCGTGAACATTCTAAACTTTAACAACAATGTTTAAGGGCGAGAGACACCAAAACAATAAAGACAGGAAACTCAGGGTTTAGGCTGCCCTTTGTTCCTTCGACTGTAAGGTCTTCAGGGCAGGACTGTCTCTCACAAAAGTGGATGTACACACTTAGCAGAATGAGGTCATGATCAACACAGGAGCTTCCAAGTGTTAATGTCATGGACAAATACTACAGGACATCTACCAGCACATTTACTACAAATCTGAACATTTCTTGCTATTTCAAATTAAGAGACAGCCCATACCTCAATTTTCCATTGCTTTGTTGGCTTTTGTGTATTTATGTCTTTGCTGAAATTTTAGAAATCAGGCAATGCCCAAGACCTTAGGAACTTTATGCCAGTGCAGAAATAGTTCTGAGCCATAATGACTTGAAATCCTGTTGTGCTGACCACTCACAACTCCACTTGATATAAATTAGAGCTGTGGATGCGCAGGACCTCTGAAAACCAGGCCCTACGAGAACAACAACCAAGAACAAAACAAACAGGGAGTGATAGCTAGCAGAAAAACCCCCAGTCTACATATCCTCCACCCAGATACTACAACAAATATTTTTGCTTTGGGAATAAATCTTTGGTGGTCAGATTTCACTGTGGGAAAACTTTCCATGGGCGAGTGATAATCCCCTGAAAATTAAGATGCAGAAGAGCAGCTATATTGATAGAAGACATCAAAATAATGTAATATTGATTTACAAGCATTTTATGCATAAGAAAGGCAAAAGGCTTCCATTAAAAATATCAATGAAATATATTTATTGGTTCAATATATTCAAAAGTAGAAAGGAACAAAGACATATAGGTGGCAGATCTTGCTTCATTTCACATTCTTCATAATAACAAGTGACAAAGCATCTTGTACTTAACGGTCTTCACATTCCAAATGAAAAATGTCTCTGAAGCTGTTTTTAAAGTGCATTAATAAAAAGAAGAAAATCAACATTATACTTGGCATTTCTACAGTGCCTCCCAGTTACAGATCTCAAAGTGCTTTATAGGCAAAAGAGTCTAGGCAATTATTTACCAGATTCAAGAGGAGTTCTGTCCTCAGAGGTGTTCACATCACTTTAACGAAGCTATAGTGTTGTTCTACATGCATGGCAGAGATGAGAAATTGGCACAAAATATATAAATGGACACCATCAAGTATAACAACCACTACTCAAAACCATTTCTGTTTGACCTGGTTTTAGCTAATACTGTAGCAAGCTTCAAGATTACCAGGTGTGAAGGAGATTAGCAGGAAAAATAGGTTTACCTATTTGGTTTGTTTTCTTCATTATTAACATTTGTATTAAAGTAATTTCTAAGGGCCAAACAAACTGGGGCGTTGCTGCACTAGGCATTGTACATACAAGGCCTGCCCCAGTGAGCTTGTACCTGGAAGCACTCTGTGTGAAATCTTAGCTCCAATGAAGTCAATGGGAGTTTTACCATTTATTTCAATTGGCCCACAATTGCGTCCCTGGTGACTGCTTCCTTTTTGTTTAAATGAGCATTTCACTTCACGAATGGGGAGAGAAAGAAAACATGGTTTAAAATAGTGAAGTTTAATTGGAAAAGAATGTGAAATTGAAAGGGGAGAATTTCAAATTGATGGTGCCTCTTTAATGCAAGAACAGTGATCCAACGGGAGAGCCGAATAAAAGGGTGTCAGTCTAATTGTTAGGACGCTAGAGTTTCAGTGGAACACTTCAGTTTGTAGATGAAAGTTTATGCATTGAATGGTATCCTGACCAGTAGACACTCTCTTTAGGAAAATAAAGCAAGATAAAAAGTTAGGAAATTGGCCTTCAAATGGTGGCTTTGGGCCAAAATTTTCAGAAGTGACTAGTGATTTTTGGGTGTCTAGATTACATGAACTACAGAAATGAAGGGATTTATATTACTCTCTCTTCAGCAATGTAAATTTGGGATTATTCCCGTGAAGTCAGAAGAAGGTATTTAAAAGTTTTCTAAAACCTACCCTTTCTGTTCTATTGGGTGCAGCAGAACTGAGGTGGGAAGGGGGAGGAGGGAGAGGAAGACTAGCGCATTCATGATGGAAATACTGTGAGGAGCTTCTGCCCCTTCCACACCATTCCCTGTGTAAACTGAATTCATGCATGTGGAATGAAAGGGAATACACCTCAGAGAGCTGAGAAAGCTCTGGAGCAGCATTTCTTAAAGTGTGTTCCGCGGCACACTGGCAACCCTGTAAAAGGGCAATGCCTGCTCTCCTGATAAAAAGGCAAACTGTTTGGTTTAACAACTTATTTTCCCTGTCTTTTCTTTGTTTGTTTGTTTTGCTCAACAACTTTTCCACGTCCTTTTTTTTTTTTTTTTTTGGTCAACAACTTTTCCCTTGGGAATGGCAAGAATCTTTTTTTTTTTTTTTTTTAGCTCAACAACAAAAAAAATCCTTGGTGTTCCCTATTAAAAAAGTTGTTGTTTGGTATTCCTCACTCTTAAAAAGTTTAAGAAACACTGCTCTGGAGGGTCTGAAGTGGCCACCACAATCCCTGGGATTGGACCCAGGAACAGGTAGACAATACAGGCAGTCCCCGGGTTACGTACAAGATAGGGACTGTAGGTTTGTTCTTAAGTTGAATTTGTATGTAAGTCGGAACTGGTACATATTGTAGGGGAAACTCTAGCCAAACATTTCTCCAGAGCTCAGTTTTATTCTCCCACACCTCACTTCCCTCAGTCCTTTATTCTCAAGCTGAGGTGTCTGCTGAGAAAAGCCGCTCCGCGTCTCCCTGGTCTGCTGGGGGTGGGCGCTAGCTTCGCGTCTCCCTGGTCTGCTGGGGGGAAGCAGCCAGTGCGGGGGTGCCTCACCCCGTTTGTAAGTAGGGATCCGATGTAAGTCGGATCCATGTAACCCGGGGACTGCCTGTATACACACGCTGAGTCTCAGTAGTCCCCTGACCCCATCCCTGACAGCTCTTGTTTCCCCATCTGCCCCTAGAATCATAGAACTTGAAGAAACCCTAGAAGGTCATCAAGTCCAGCCCCCTGCCCTAGGCAGGACCAATCCCAACTAAATCACCCAGCCAGGGCTTTGTCAAGCCGAGACTTAAACACCTCTAGGGATGGAGATTCCACCATCTCCCTAGGTAAGTCATTCCAGTGCTTCACCACCCACCTAATGAAATAGTTTTTCCTAATATCCAACCTGGACCTCTCCCACTGTAACTTGAGACTATCTCTCCTTGTTCTGCCATCTGTCACTACTGAGAATAGCCTCTCTCCATCCTCTTTGGAACCTCCCTTCAGGAAGTTGAAGGCTGATATCAACTGATTCCTCCCACCTGCTTCCTTCCCTGATTTCTCCCACTGTGCACACAGAGCACTTCTGTCCTCACTCATTTCAAAGCAAGCTCCCACCTCCTCTATGTTCTGTTACAGACTCACACAGCAACGTCCTCTCCTTCTCCAACACCCAATGGTTACAATTCCAGACTTATTTGTGCTAAATGTCAGTAGGTGACTGAACCTGAGCTATCTGGTTGGTTAGGGTTGGTGGCTCTTTGTTATTAGCACCATTATTAATTAATGTTTGTATAGCACTTCGAATGTAAGGTAAGGTATTAGAACTGTCTCAATAGTATTTCCCTAGACATGGGAATTCATGTTTATTATATTACACTGTGCATTAAGTCTACAGGAGCACCTCGGCTGATCTTCACTTTTTCTTCCATTGATTGTATTCAGTGCAGGACTCCTTTACAAGCACCCAGAATTTAGTGGCTGCTCCTGAACTATAAACTTTTTGATGTGCTCCATGCCTGACCTGCAATTCCAAGACTTGTCTTCTTTACAGACCACCAGTCAACAAACTGTATTTGTGTGGGATTTTTTGTGATATAAACAGACTAAGGATACGTCTATACTGCATCCCTAGTTCAGACTAGGGATGCAAATGGAGACGACCGAAGTAGTTAATATTCCCATTTTTTGAGGAGTAATATTAGTTCGGACTAAGGGCTTTAGTCCAAACTAATGAGTCCCGGCGCGCACTTCCAGGTTCAAATCAGCTGTGATTTGAACTAGCGCGCTGGCGAGATCATGTTAATGAAGCGCAGGATAATTAAATCCCCGCTTCATTAACTACTTCGGTCGTCTCCATTTGCATCCCTAGTCCGAACTAGGGATGCAGTGTAGACGTACCCAAAGAGTGAAATCCTAGCTTCACTGAAGTCTATGACAAAACTCCTGTTGACTTCACAAGAGGTCAGGAGTTTATCCTAATAGTTTCCACTAGGAACTTTGCTTTGGTCAGTGATTTCAGCTCGTTGTGATGAACAGAATCATATCCATACCTAGAACAAATAGATGACTGCATTTAATTCACTGTGCTCTTAGCCCCCAAATATAACTCTATGAAAAATAAACATATGAAGAGGGCAGCTTTCCATCTGAGTCACTAAGATTTCAGAGCATATGCCATATTGATTTTTAACCCCCATTTCCAGGGATGTTGACATACTCAGAATATTAATGGAAGAGATCCAGGGCAAACTGTTTGTTTTAAAAAGGTTGGTATAATCAGGACTACTATCCTGGTCCTCAAAGACTAAAGAGTTTTTAAAGCTGATGTCTTTTATTGAAAGAAACAGACTGGACATATCACATGACTTTTGGCTTCTTTTTTTTTTTTTTTTTTTTTTTTTTGCACATTTCATGGACATTTTAAGTAAATACCATACATGTGGACTTGACAAGAAACACTTTCCTTTTATGTGCACATTTTCAAAGACATGTTCTGACTTCACTTCCAACTCACATATCAAACTAGATGGTTATATAAATTAGAAAATTCTCTAGATTAGAAGATGGCAATTTGTCTTCCACACAGTCATGGAAAATCTTGAAGGCACATCCAGTTACACTAGGGAGAGTACAAAATCTCCAATGGCTTGATCAGTGGAGGGAGGGATATACAGAAAAGAATTATACATGCTTAATAGGCCTAATGTGACCTCAGACTTCATGCCAATCTCTCATTGACAATTGCATGGTAATTGCACTCTCAGATTGACAGCAGTATATGGCACAACAGATGTAAGAAAATGTGTGACTATCACTGCATTAATCTCATTAGTTTGTTTATACTCATAAGCTATGTCTACACAGCAGCGTTATTTCGGAATAACTGACGCTATTCCAAAATAACATAGCCAGCATACATACTACAATCAGTTATCTTGACATGATGTCAAAATAATGTTGAGCTGGAGGACTTCTTACTCCGACTCCTGTAACCCTCATTTTATGAGGAGTAAGGGAAGTCAGAGGAAGACTGCTTTTTCTTGGACTTCCTGCTGTGTAGACAGTGCCAAAAGCCGAAATAAACTATTTCAACTCACGCTATGCAACTGATATAGCTCAAGTGGCGTAGCTTATTTTGGCTTTAGCCCTGCTGTGTAGACGCGCCCTTAGAGAGAGACACTTTTCTGTCGAGTTAGTTCTACCTTACAGTCCAAATGAGTAGAGAGAAACATAAGCATGCTCTAGGGCCATGTGAACACTACAAAATTAAGTCAACCTACCCTACATCAGCACATAACCAACCATAGTAATTGAGTTGCTTGTGTATGTCTACAGTTTGCTCCTTGTGCTGTCAGGGCACATCCAAAGAATGGAATATTGTGATTTTCTTTTTCAACACAAAAATTTCATTTACATTTTTTATATTAGCTAGTGTATATTTGAGAGATTTTGTGTATCTGTCTATGTGTCTGTTCATCTGTGAGTTCATTTGCTACCGTAAGTCGCCCAGCCAGTGAGCAGCTACCAGCCAGGCCACGCAGTCCTCCCACTATCCTGCACTAGCCCTGGAGAGCAGCTGCCAGCTGACACAGGCCGACCCCTGGAAGGAGCAACCAGCCAGGCCACATGGTCCTCCTGCTACCTCTGGAAGGCCCCTGGGAGCAGCTGGTGGGAAGGCCATGTGTCTTCCACCACCCTCGCCCTGAGCCCCCCCACACCTCCTAGCCCCCTTCCCTGAGGCCCCCTACACCTTAGCCTCCTGCCCTGAGCCCCCCACACCTCTAAGTCCCTGTTCTGACTCCTGTACTGCTCCCACCCATTTGCCTGAAGGATCTGAGCAATGCCAGGTAAGTCTTCTAGAACACAAAATAAAAAGGCCAAACATTGAAATGACACATATGGGAATTAAACATTTTTAATTTATCAAAACCAAAACATTTCTGTTGACCCCAAAGGATTTTCCCCAAAAATTTTGGTTTGTGGTAAATGTCAATGTTTTCTAAAGCACAGATTTTCTCACAAAACAAAAAATCTGGTTCTTATCAGTAATAGAAGGCAATGATTACACTAGCACTTTTGTTGGCAAAACTGGTGTAACTCAGGGTTGTGAAAAAAAAACCAAACTTCAGCTGACACATTACACAGAAAGAAGTGCCAGGATGGACGGCACTATAGAAGAGGGGAAAGCGATCAGTAATAGTCAACATGGATTCACCAAGGGCAAGTCATGCCTGACCAACCTGATTAGCTTCTATGATGAGATAACTGGCTCTGTGGACACGGGGAAGTCAGTGGATGTGATGTACCTTGATTTTAGCAAAGCTTTTGATACAGTCTCCCACAATATTCTTGCCAGCAAGTTAAGGAATTATGGATAGGGTAAACAGACTAGATTGTCGGGCCCAACAGGCAGTGATCAATGGCTTGACGTCTGGATGGTGGTTGGTTTCAAGCAGAGTGCCCCAAGGATCAGTTCTAGGGCCAGTTTTCTTCAACATCTTTATTAATGATCTGGATAAGGGGATGGATTGCACCCTCAGCAAGTTTGCAAATGACACAAAGCTAGGGGCACAGGTAGAAATGTTGGAGGGTAAGGTTGGGGTCCAGAGTGACCTAGACCAATTGGAGGATTGGGCCAAAAGAAATCTGATGAGGTTCAACAAGGACAGAGTGCAGAGTTCTATACTTGTGACAGAAGAATCCCAAGCATTATTATAGGCTGGGGACCAACTGGCTAAGCAGCAGTTTGGTAGAAAAGGACCTGGGAATTACAGTGGATGAGAAGCTGGATATGAGTCAACAGTGTGCCCTTGTAGCCAAGAAGGCTAATGGCATACTAGGGTGCATCAAGAGGAACATCAGATCTTGAAAAGATCTTGAGAAGTGACTATTCCCCTTTATTTGGCATTGGTGAGGCCATATCTGGAGTATTGCATCCAGTTCTGGGCCCCCCCACTATAGAAAGAATGTGGATACATTGGAGAAGGTCCAGTGGAGGGCAACAAAAATGATTAGGGGGCTGGAGCACACGTCCCATGAGGAGAGGCTGAGGGATTTGGGCTTGTTTAGTCTGCAGAAGAGTGAGGGGGGATTTGATAGCAGCCTTCAACTTCCTGAAGGGAGGTTCCAAAGAGGAATGAGAGAGGCTGTTCTCAGTAGTGACGGATGGCAGAACAAGGAGCAATGGTCTCAAGTTACAGTGGGGGAGGTCTAGGTTGGATATTAGGAAAAACTATTTCACTAGATGGGTGGTGAAGCACTGGGATGGGTTCCCTAGGGAGGTGATGGAATCTCCATTCCTAGAGGTTTTTAAGTCTGGGCTTGACAAAGTCCTGGCTGGGTTGATTTAGTTGGGCTTGGTCCTGCCTTGAGCAGGGGGTAGGTCTCTCCCAGCCCTAGGATTCTATGTTGACAGGAGCCGCTCTCCCACTGATGGAGCTACTGCCTCTTTTGGGGAGTTGTTTAATTATGCCAATGAGAGCCTTCTCCTATTGACATAAAGTGGCTACAGGAGAGATTTTACAGTGGCTCAGCTGTATCTGCACAGTTGTGCCCCATAAGGTCTTTAGTGTAAGATATTGCTTAAGACAGGGGTGTGGTCAATAACCTGCCCGCAGACCAGATGTGGTTCACCAGGGTTAGCTAGTGATGGGCTGCTCGATGCAGACACTGAGGTACACAAAGCAGGGACAGCTGCTTGCAGCCCCCATTGGCTGCAGCTCACTGTTCCTAGCCACTGAGAGCGGCGAGTGACTGTACCTACAGACGTTCAGGTAAACAAAGCACCTGGTGGCTGTTAATCCTGGCAAATTGTGTTTGGCCTGCAGGCAGGTTGTTGCCCACCCCTGGCCTAAGAGAACTAGGATAGATGAACATACTAAGAAGGTCCCTCTAGAATGATTAACCGAGACACTGGTCAAGTGCCAGCAGGCAAATGGTTCTAAAATGGAACCATGTACAGTCTGAGAATTCTGACTCCAGTGAAAGCAGAGTTCAGCCAATGTAGAGCACTTTTGAAGAACCTAGCCCAAGTGTTCAAATCCCAGCATGAATCAAATACAGCGCTGCCAGTGCCCATGCAGATTGTTTTTACCATCCGCTGGCGTTGTATATACTTGGGAGGGGCTAAACAGTTGCTCTTGTTAAACAAGGTAAAATAGTGCAAATGACTACTCAGAAACCAGCCCCATCCTGATTCCTGTTTTAGAAAGGAGAAATTACCAAAGAGGGTGGGGGAATCAAAACTGCAAAGTTGTTTCTATTTCACAGGATTCAAAACAAACCATTTTTTTCCTTTTTTGGAAGCATTTTCTTTGATTTTTTAAAATAAGAGTGTTTCTCTTACTGAACACTGGGTTTTAGATTTTTTTAAAAAAGGTGTTTTCAGTGGGTTTTTTGGCTAATCAAGAACCCAGTGTTCAGAAACAAAAGGCACCAAAGAAGTTAACAAAAATATTTTGATACAAATTTGTATGAAAATATCAGTAAAGTATATCACAAAGTTTCACAATAAATAAAATGTATATCATAAAGTTTCACGAAGCTCCATTTGGACCCTGCTGAAATAGAAAAAAAATTAAAATCTTTTTCTTCTAATGTTAAACTTTTTGGAGAAAAGTTTCATTTACAAAAAAAACAGGCCACATTTTTGACAAAAATACCATGTGCGAGAGAAATGTCAGCTCATTCTAATTCCTGTTTCAGAGCCTCGAGAGCCACCTCCTCAGGAATTCTGGGGGACCTGGAATCCAAACAGAAGGCTTCTACCTTTACATCTCTGTCCCTATGTCCCTGGAGCCCTATGTGCAGCACCTTGCCAGAATTTGATCCCCTGTCAGTCTCTTCTATCAAAGAGAAAGCAATTTGGAAAAACAGGGGCACATGCATTGAAACAGATCACAGACAGCAACTGTGCAAGGAGACTGCAACCAAGTCAAACCTTCTACTTCACAGGACCATAATCCCCAAATCCAGGCGTGAGCTATTAGGAAAATCCCTCTAATCAATAGTAGAGATAAGAGCACAATTTAATCTTTACTGTAAAGCACGGGAGGCGCTGGAGCACCAGCTACATCCTTCTATTCATTTTAGACAACCCAGCAACACCAATTATCAAATGTAAATCTGTTCAAAAAAATAGGGATAAGATGAGCCAGCAAAGCCATAGGAAAATTGTTGGGACCTCCATAAAGTCAACCACAATAGTTGGGCTGCACCGCTTGCTAAATAGGTTTTTTTAAAATGCATTGTGTAAAATGAAGTATAACTGCACCACTGATTCTTAATCCTCCAACATTAAGGGCTGGATTCCCCATTTTCCCTGTGCATTCACCAGGGCAATGTAGGGGGTTAAAATGTTGCTAAGTCAAAACGGTAGCAATTGACAACCACTTTGCACTGAGACAAATGACTGCACAAGGTGCAGAGCAATGGGGCAACCTGGCCCAAAGTCTCTAGTAACAATGGATTTGATGGGAGATAATAAGTGCACACAATGGTAAATCAGCCTAAGTCAAAATCATTCATCGCAGCACAAGCCTACACCGGAAAGTCACCAATGAAAACCCTTGTTCAAAAGGGAGGAAACTGACCCTTGTACAAAGGGCAATAAGAGGTCCGTGCACCAAGCAAGCTTTATTTTGAGACTGAAGTGGAATTTAAACAGGCAAAATGCTTGCGCCAGCTTGCTACAGAAGGCTGACGTTCACGCCTTCTTGGCCGACAACATACCAGGGTAAGTATTATAAGCAGCCCAAAGCACACAGTGATATCTAAATTTGTTTATACAAGTACAAAGCCCTGATGCATTACTGAATGTTAAATTGATAGCAACATTTATTCAGACTAAACCAGAACAACGCTCAGGGCAAATAAACACAATGTTTAAGGTTCACATAAAGATCTGCAACGTGGACCCGAAAAAGAAAAGAATGTGATGATGTATTAATCCTACATCTACAGATAAAGAAACTTTATCCCAAAACATTTTATACGTTCCTCTCTTTCATACACTTCAGTTGAACATATTGCCTTATTCAGCACTAAAGAGCACCTTTCCCTGGGGCAGAGCATGGAAGGCATTAAACAGCATACAGTAACACTATACCTCTGAGTTAGTGGGAGAGGGGGTAAAGATGAAGACATTACCAAACTGAAATAGGATGAATTTGAGGTAGGCAGCATGTAATCACCCAAGATGGCTGCACTCATGGGCTGTGTCTAGACTGGCAAGTTTTGCTTTTGCGGAAAAACTTGCCAGTTATCTACACTGGCCGCTTGAATTTCTGCAAGAACACTGACGATCTCATGTAAGAAATCAGTGCTTCTTGCGGAAATACTATGCTGCTCCCATTCAGGCAAAAGCCCTTTTGTGCAAAAGCTTTTACACAAAAGGGCCAGTGTAGACAGCTCAGATTTGTTTTGCGTAAAAAAGCCCCAATCGTGAAAATGGCGATTGGGGCTTTTTTGCGCAAAAGCGCGTCTAGATTGGCACGGATGCTTTTCTGCAAAAAGTGCTTTTGCGGAAAAGCGTCCGTGCCAATCTAGACGCTCTTTTCCACAAATGCTTTTAATGGAAAACTTTTCCGTTAAAAGCATTTGCGGAAAATCATGCCAGTCTAGACGTAACTATGGGGGGAAAAGGTTGAGAGATTTTTATGCCTTAGATTTACATTTCATTTGAAAGATGCTGCCACCACAACATAGCACCCTCAATTCTTCTTCTTCAGGTGCTTCACCTGGGTATGTGACTCAGACAGATGAACTGCCAAGTCCTTGCTCAGCTCTAACACTTGAAATGGCAGGAACTAGTGCAACTAGCCAGCTAGCAGTTAACTAATAGAATTCAGAGGTGAGTGAAATGATTCAGAGGTTTGGGGACGCTGAAACATTTAGCGAATTCATATTGATTTCAGCAAATGGTAACCATTTTGAACCAAACCAAGCATGCTTTGGACATGCTAAAATGACCTATTTCAATGTTTCTACAAGGAAGGGTTTTGATTTTTTGGGATAGATTCACAAAAGGATTTAGGTGCTGTAGCAGGGCTTTGTGCGCCCTCTTCCCTGCTGACCCATCTTTAGTCCAGTAATTAGGGCACTCAGCTGGGATGTAGCAGACCCAGACTTGAGTCCCCATTCAGGAACAGAGGCTTGAATCCAGGTCTCCCACACATCAAATGGCCACCAGGCTAAAGGGTATGAGGGACGGGCCAGCAGCAGCATCCTCCTTCCATCTCCTTTGTTTTTATTTAAAAAGGTTCAACGTTCCCCAAATGTTTCATTTGACCCCAAACACATTTTTCCAACATTTTTGATAGGCCAAGTATTAAAAACAAGTTTGATTTTGTTTCGGTCCAAATAGAACACATTTTTTTGTACTTTTTGGAATTGGAAAAAAAAATTTTTTTTACCTCGTTCCACTGCATGGGACACGTACCACCTTGCTGGGGCACAGAGATTCCCTATCAACCCAGAGGGAAGAGTTCCACCTACTGGATTTCTTCCACCTCTTCCCACAGCTCCTGTCTTTCCTTGACTGCCAGCCAAGGACTGAGCAGGAAAAGGACTTACAAGGCTGGTGAACTATGACAAAACCTGCGGCTCACGGAGGTTTCCTGAGCATAACATGTATTAAAATTGAATTTGCCTTTGCATAGCCAGGCACCACAAAGCCCTGAATTGTGGGGGCAGTGGCTAAAGTTTGCACAAAGCACTAACCACTAAAAATTGTCCGTGTGGGTCCACATTTCCCTTCATCAGCTCACATATTTTTCATGAAGTAAAAGGCAGTTAAATGAGGTGAATAGCAGCTTCTGCAGCTGTATTAGGTAGGTAAAATGGGCTGTTGTTTCACATGCTTTTTGGCATACTCTGATCAACTGCCAGCACCAAAAAGGAATTCCCCCCACCCCCATATAGTGCCCCATCAGCTATGCATTTTCGAGGAAGGTTTTTTTTCTTCATTCAATGCACCCAGCACCGGCCACAATCAAAGACATAACGCACACCTCAACAAGCCAGAACACTGTCCTGTATTCTGTGTTTTCACCATTAAAACAGTAACACGTCTCTTCACAGATCATGGATTTCTTCCTGAGGAATAGATTCCCCTTGTTCTAGAAGGTCACTCTTTTTTCCTGCTGAAGACAGACAAAACAGCTCTCGGATGGAAATGACAGTGCTTCACTAGTAAAAGCTGAAAGCAGAAACATTCAAAACAATTACATTAGGTAAGATAGTGACCCCTGCAATATCGTTTACCACAAAGCCAGATTCATAAACTGCATCTGTTAGTAAAAGGCAGAATCTGAATGTTTACTGAGATGCTTAAACATGCTAATCAGATCATCCTAAATACAACAAAAGAATCTGAACACCATCTATTGTTGTGGTATAATAAAACCTACCAATTTACCCTCTTGCAGTTCAGTCACGTCGGGTACCTTTTATTAATGAAAACTTCCATAAATGTAATACAGTCTATAAATATCACCAAGCCCTCTGATAGCTAAACTGAATGAAGTCTGACCTTTAGGGTTCAGATTTAAATGCCATGGGTTATGAGCACAGTATGACGCGGCTACTGACTGCGGTCTAGGGCTCAGTCCTGACAGATGTCCCTTTAAAAATCAGTAACATGGAATGAATGGAATGCCTCCGTACAGTTCCTGACTGCCAAATAGCACAGTTTAAATGAACTTGAAAGAGTCCATGTCCTTTTAAAGCCTGCTGATACAGCTACAAATGCATTATCTCTCACCCAAATAGCCCATTGTATTCATTTTTCATTGTGTTCAGCAAATACTTTTTTCCTGCTCTATAGCACAAATATTCTTGACAAGTATTAAGGACAAAATTCCCCTCTCAGATCTGCAGGGTGGATCGTGTCTCCAATCTTCTGCTTTCCCTGCAAGAGCCTATCTCCCATTGACGTCAACAGGAGTCCTGCACACGTAAGGAGATAAGCATATCGGAGGCGAGATCCGCCATACGGATCTGTGTGGAGAATTTTGCTTTAGGAATTCACAAGCCTCTGGAAGGCTAAGGGTTTTCTCTCTTGATTAAAGCAAGAAAGAACGTTACACAAACATGACTGCTGACTCCTGGCTATCTTAAGACTCTCTCACTCAGGGCTGTCTGCTGTTAATCCATCTCAGTTTATTTTACGGAGGGAAAACACTCCTTAATTCTTTTTTAATAAGTCACATGTAAAAATTAAAAACAAAACCCAAACTAACCAAACCTTAGTTTGTTATATAGCATATCAAAGCGATGAACTCTCAAAATACCTTTAAAAGCCTAACAAATATTTGCATTGCAGATTTTAAGCAATGTGCATGTGTATTGCCGCCCCCGGCGCCCTATTAATCATTGTGTTCTTGAAAGAAAATGTCACTTAAAGGAAAATATATCAATATGCTGATTTGCCTTTCTTTGTGCTGGAGTCTCTCAGCCTCATTTTCTGAACTGAGAATACATTAGCAGCTCCTCCTTCTGTCTAGCCAGAATATAAACTATTTGGTGCAGTGACTGTATCTTCATTTCATGTAGCTACCAAGCCTGGTACAATAGGGTGATGACCTTGATGGGAGACTCCTCTACAATACAGATAAATCATTATCATCATCATCATCTCAAAATAATCTGGAAAATGTAAAATCTCAACATGTAAATAGCTAAAAACAGTGGGCCATGTCTTCACCAAGCGGGCGCGATTGATCTTCCAGAGTTCGATTTAGTAGATCTAGTAAAGACCCACTAAATCAAACTTAGAAGGCACCCCTGTCTACACCAGTACTCCTGCTCCTTGCAAGGAGTAAGGGAAGCCAATAGGAACATTTGCTTCCATCAGCCTCCCGCTGTGAAAAAGGCACAGAAACTCGAATTAAAGTATGTTGACTCCAGCTATGTTGTTATTTATTAAAATAGCTGGAGTTGTGTATCTTACTTTGACCTTCCCACATAATGAAGGCATAAAAGTAGGTCTAACTTTTAGAGCAAGAGAACTCCAAAGCTGAATATGATTCTAAGCTGAAAAATGCTTAGAAGATCACCTGAAGAATATAACACTGAAACATAAGTGCTTTGAGTTCTACTGATGGAAAGCACTACATAAGAGAAAGCTATTAATTATGTTGATGATTATAAATATCATAGCAACTGATGATCTATAGCAGAAACCTGATGCACTATCAACCAGGTGTACAGGTATCTCCGGGGCAATGTTCCCTCTAATCTTTTCCATCCATGTGCAGAGTAAGATTTTTATATGCACCAAGGCATGTGCAAAGATGCTTACCAGTAGAAACAGAAAGCCTAGCTGTGGGTGCTCTGCTGATCAGCTGGGTGGCATTTGAAACTCCCCCAAGTGGTCACACAAGCACACAGCTTAGAGGGAACACTGCTCTGGAGGTACTCAGAAGCCTTCCAGGAGATACTCAACTCATCTAAACCAGTGTTTCTCAATCTGGAGGTTGCAACCCCCAAGGGGGAGGTCATGTGACAGGTTTAGGGGAGTGAAAAGTGCAGGGCTGGTATTAAGGGATGGTAAGCAGGATAATTGCCTGGGGCACCATGCCAAAGGTGACCATGTGAAGCTAAGTTACACACTTCTGCCTCGTGGTGAGACTTGGTCTTCACATAAAGCTTTCAAGAGAAAAACAGACTCAAGTATCACACTGAAATGTACGTACAATAGTTCTATTCCAGTTGATTTATTTTATAATTATACAGTAAAAATAAGAAAGTCCAGCAATTTCTCAGTAATGGTGTGCTATGATACTTTTATATGCTTAGGTCTGATTCTATAAGCAAGTCATTGTTAAGTGAGATGATATGCCAGACAAATCAGATTGCTAAAAGGGGTACAGTAGTCTGGAAAGGTTGAGAACTATTGTATTATTCAATTCCTTTAGGCTGAGTCTCTTTTTCTTTTGAAGACATCTCTGATTAGTAATATCCTATGATAGTAGCTCACAAGCATCTTCTTGGCAGACTACATCTGCAGAGCTGTATTAAGAGCACATATTACACTTCTTATGAGGCCCAAAGTTATCCAGAGTTCATTCTGTATTTGAAGTGCAAGTCTTTATATAGAGAGCCCTGCATGGATATAAAATTTGTATCCACGTCTGAAAAAATAATTCACAAATTCCCACATCCAAAGCTGCGGATGTCCACTGACACGGATATCCATGGATTTGCATGCCTCTGTTTATGCACATTTACTCAATGTTTTTCATTGATATTTTGTTTTCTTATACTATTTCTGGAGTATGCCATGTCAATACATTTTACTTTATACCTTTCATATAAAAGTGACTGTCCTGGACTGTCTGCCATACATTAGGACAAGGTGGGTGAGGTAATATATTTTACTGGACCAACTTCTCAAAAGCTTGTCTCTCTCACCCACAGAAGCTGATCCAATAAAAGACACCTAATAGCTAATGTTCAGGCCTACCGACAGAGGGCGCTAAGGGGACACTTGCCCCAGGGCCTACTGTTATTGCGAGCTCCGGGCCTTTTATATCACAGCTGAGCCACATGATGCACTCTGGACAGCTCTGAAGGCTGGGGGTAGAGGAGAGTGCACTGCTCTCTGGGCGGAGCGGAGGGCTGGCTACCCTGGCACTATCCCTTCTGCCAGAGCCCCCCCCCCTTCCAGGAGCACAGAGCCAGGCCCCTGTCACCACCTTGCCCAGGGGCCCATGCAGGCTGTTGGCTCCCTTGCTTCTGTCTATCTCAGTGGTCCACAACCTTTTGGGGCTGCTGGGTGCCCGACCGCGCATGCACCACGCACCCGGAGTGCAAGAATGGCTTGGGCCGGCCCTGGTCACTCGCCGGGCGCACATAAATGCCCCGGCAGGCGCCTACAGGCACTGCATTGGGGACCACTGGTCTATCCAATATCCAACACTGCATACACAGCAGTCATACGCAGTAGTCCAAGAGATTGCATTCCAGACCCTTACCTAGGGTGACAGGAAAAAAAAACCCTGTATACTATGTTGTACTGTTTAAGAAATAGTATGTGATCATACAAGTAAACATGGAATCATAATGCATAGACATTAAGGCAGCAGAGTGCAGACTGTGTTTTCAACTTCCCCATTTCCTGGTTTTTAAGCGTGTACATTTCTCACCCCAACATTCCATGACCAATATATCTCTTGCTATGAGTATTATAAATATTGCTTGGAGTCTGGCTTTGAGCTCTTGCATGTGGGTGAAATTCATCAAAGCAGAAAATCCTCCCTTGGACAAAATGTAAATTCTGTGAATGAAGTGCAGATGGAATTTAGAATAGCCATGTCAGGAGCACAGAATGCTCTGGCGTGCAACTATCCATAATAACTTGACATCAGTCTGAGGCACGGTCCCAGTTTACAACAGGCACAAAGGTTATTTGTAAGTCAGAGATTATTTTTCCTGCCATTTTTTTCCTCCACGGCCTGATTATATGCGGAGAAAAAGAGTAAGATTCTCATCTTCAGTCTATAGGCTCCTTCTTTCCTCTTGTCCTTAAGTAACGCAAGCACCGAGGTAGAGAAATGTTCTGCTACTGTAAATAATACAGGGTGATGCTGTCCTCACCACTGTGGAACCGGCCTGTGGTATATTTTTCGGGTTTATAAATTCAATTGCCAGATGCCACTTAGGAGTTGTCATTCTAGATTACACCACTAGAATCTTCTGAAGCAATCTTGAAGCTTCTGGTAAGCTTTGTGCAATGCTTTACATAGTGTTGGGAACAAGGGTAGAAGAAAGATTATTTATTGCCCCCCTATGGCTGATGAGACCATTTCCTAAAGCATGAGTTTCACTCCTCTTTCTCTTATGAGGTACAACTATAAACATTATCAATCACAGAATTATCTACCCCTTTAAAAAGTCTCCCAAAGGAACTTGACTCAATAGCCTTCTACAGCAGTGAGTTCTACAAGAGAATTCATGGTAGCTTTCTACATTCTTTGTGTATCTATTAATTTGATAGCATCTGTTTTGACAATACTATGCAATAACCTGTTGAAAGCTGTTTGGTAAACTAAAGCAACATGGAAAACATTGGACAAAATAACCCTAATAAAGAGATGTACAACTGTTTATTGCTGTTCTACTTTCAAACCATATTGATTTAAAATAAATTTACATTATTTCCACAAACTAAAATAAAATTGAACTGAGACAGAAAAGGGTCATTTCATTATTTTGGCCTTGTTAGGATTTCAAATAAATTGTTGGTTGTCTGGATGCCAGAGGAAATCAGGAATTAAAATCCAGAGCTGCCCAAGACAACCTCAGGACCGTAGTTTGTCACTGTGGTTTCTATCGGTGACCACACTTTCATCTCATTGGGATGCCTTTGAAAAATTCCTATTGCAGTAGGAAGCAAACGCTTCCTCAATTCCTGGAACGCATGAATGCAACATGAATCCTTACAGGCCAAGAAATTCCACAAAACCCACATGGATTAGCTGTGATAACATCTCTTCCCAGAATATTAAACACTGACAGATATAAAAGATGAACCATTTTCAATACTGAGAAATTTAGGGCTGGGGATGACAGCAGGGCTACTGCATCATCCCAGTGTTAGAGAAACTATGCATGACTCCACAGGAACAAACCTTCCCCATCACTGGCTTAGCTCATTGTGGGAGGATTTCCCTTACATACGGAAGGCATCTCTCCTCCTGTAGTCGATGGAGGGAGCACGGCTGAGGGAAAGAGATGTGGCCAGGGTGTTCCTGCACCTCAGCACCATGCCTGCCCTTGGAGACATGCATTCAGGCTGTTCTAACTTAGAGCAGCTGCGTAGAGACATAGGCAGTTGGCATAAATTAGACCAGCCTTAATGCTGTTGTAATTTGTACCTCAGGCCCAGATCAATGCAGAGTAGTTGCTGGATTGGGGATAGCAAAGGAGGCCTCAGGGCATATTTGTATCCAAAACCCCAACTCCTCAGCTGACTTACAAATGCTTCTGTGGCAGCTGAGGATCCAGTCCCTAATACTTTGAGGCTGTGTCTACACTGGGCCACTTATTCCGGAAAATCATCCGCTTTTCCGGAATAAGCTGCGAGCTGTCTACACTGGCCCTTGAATTTCCGGAAAAGCAATGATGCTCTACTGTACAAAATCAGCTGCTATTCCGGAAAAACTATTCTGCTCCCGCTCAGGCATAAGTCCTTATTCCGGAACACTGTTCCGGAAAAGGGCCAGTGTAGACAGCCCAGTAGTCTTTTCAGGAAAAAAGCCCCGATCGCGAAAATGGCGATCGGGGCTCTTTTCTGGAAAAGCGCATCTACATTGGCCACGGACGCTTTTCTAGAAAAGGGGCTTTTCTGGAAAAGCAGCCTGCCAATGTAGAAGCTCCTTTTCCGGAAAAACTGAAAACGGAATAGTATTCCGTTTTAAGCAGTTCCGGAAATTCATGTCAGTATAGACACAGCCAAAGGGTGCAAGTAGTGCTAGCTAAAGCAGTGTAACATTAATGGGACTGCCCATATGCTTAAAGACAGGCTCACCCCAAAGTACCTTGCTGAATTTGGGCCTAAACATCAACCAGCTTTGTATTACTGTTTTTCCTAGGTGTATGGCCCAGCCCTGGATCTTCTACCAATCCAGTACATCTCCCAAGAAGCTTCTCTGAGCTTGGTTCCACTCACTGCTCACTAGTAACAGCAGCCATTCCCATTGCTGAATAATGTACAGGAGCAGCTATGCCACAGGGCACTGTATGGAGTAGGATTTCACGTGACGGAGCAGGGAGTCACACAGACACATATGCCACGAATCCCCAGAGATCTAGACGTCCATATGACTGATGTACGGGAGTTTTCATAACCCTCAGTCAAGAGTTTGGATTAAGAATAGTCAGTGTCCATAGGCATCATTTCTCAGTCAAAGGGGTGGCCAGGTATAGCCAAAATTTTAGGAGGGCTTTTCCTTCTTTGCCTGTATACCAACTACAGTGCCTCTTTTTTATATTTTTTATCATATAAAATTCCTCAACTGGCCTCATCCAAGAAGCCCTGCTACCCTGACAATCTTTGACATCAGGTGATGCAGCTCTGGCTTTTTCCTTATCCTGTTCTTAACCCTCCAGCTGCCAGTAGAGCTGGCTGAAAAATGGATATTTTGGATGACTGGCAGTGCTGAAAATCAAAACCGATTTCAGTGCAAGTCAAATTGAATAAAAAAAAATGCTGAATTTTTTAAATTGAAATAGTCATTTAAAGTTGCACAAAACACATTGTTTGACCCAAAACAGCTGATCCCCAGCCATTTTTAAAGGTCTAGAAGAGGCAACATTGCTAGAGAAGGATGTAGTGCCAGTGCCTCCCATCACGCAATTTTTAACCCAGTACGTAGAGTTCTCATATTGGATGTGGAGGATGAAGGCTCAGTTCCCTGCTCAGCCCGGTGTGTGGATGGTATTTGTACTGGGGTCTTCCATATTGCAGGAAAGTGCACTAGTCACTGAGCTCTGGGGTATTCTGGAATTGGGCCAGACTAAAATGCAGGTATGCATACATGCACATGTAAGAAAAAGACTGAAGGACTGATTCTCTAGCTCAGTAGTTACAGCACCCACCTGGGACGTTAGAGACATGAGTTCAAGCCCTGATCCAATCACTATACAAATATACTTTCAGCAGGAGAAATTGAGAAAAACTTGCCCCACAATAGCACAGTGACTAGAGTGCTCTCCTGCAACATGAAAGTACCATATTCAAATTGCTTTCCCATAGGAAGAACTGAACCCAAGTTTCCCATATCCGGAGAGTGCTCTAATCTAGGGGTCCCCAAACTGTGGAAAGTCTCCCCTAGACCAATGGTCACCAATTACTACTGGTAGATCTTGGAGCTTCTGACAGGTGATCCTGACTGGTCTGGCCAGGAGGCTATCAATTGTCTGCACTTCAGCTGCCCCTCCTGTGCTGCTTTGGCCCTCTGCCTTGGAGCTGCCACCTATGAGTCTTCTGCTTGCTATGGGGAGGAGGGACACAGGGATCAGGGTATCTCCCATAGCTTGTCCCTATACCCCATTTCCACGGAGTGGGCAGAGCCTGAGAAGGAAATGTGGTGGGGCAAATTCAGAATGGGATCTTGTGCTTAAAAAGATTGAAGACCACTGCTCTAGAGGAACTTGCCCCTTCTCAGTGCTGCCCTCATTCCTTTTCTACTCCCAGACCAGCCCTGGCTCTAGCCCCAGATCTTCTTCCACGTCCAGTTCAGGCCCCCGCTGTCTACAGCCCAAACTCCTCTGCTGAGCCAACAGCACAGACAGATTCCATTACTGTTCTGGAAGGTGGGGGGAGGGAAGGAACCTGGTCTAACTACTAGGCTAAATCTGTTAGTCTATAAGGTGCCACAGGATTCCTCATCACTTTTGCAGATCCAGACTAACACGGCTACCCCTCTGATACTAGGCTAAAAGTCATAAGCACTGCTGTCTCCGCTTTCAGCCGTTTTGTGAATGATGCCTAAATCCCCTTGGGAATACAGCCTCATAGTATATATTATCATGCTGGCTGAAGTTATCTGGCAAATTCATGTCAAATTTGCAAATAGTTTCCAGGTCAACTTTATGTTTTGGTGAATAAGCTATTTGCCCATACAATTTTGCCAAGCGTGTAGACCTCGTCACAGTGTCCTCTAAATGCACAGTGCTAATAGGGACAGACACAACATAATATAGATAGTCCACTTCGGAATGTTCAGCCATTAGACTAGCAGTGTTATCCAATCACATATCGGATAAGAGCCTGGATTCCAAATGGTAGGGTCTAGTCTCTTCCGCATGCATCCTGTACATTTCCTGTTCATTACTAGCCCGTCATTTACTAGCCTCTTGTGACCTGTAGCAGGCTTTTCATCTCCTGTCAGCAGGATGTTGGTCAGTCAAATGTGGAAGCTCTGAGGCAGCTCTGGTTGCCAGACTCCTGGATGTCCTAATGTGAAGCCAGCGAGGGTTATTTCAAGCATGGAACTTGTGTGGTCTTATTTGTTATTGAATCTGGAGCTGAAACTGGGGGTCAGATTCATCTCTGGAGTCACTCCATCAACTCTGGCAATGGTGAATCTGGCCAAGAACATCCTGGGCTCTGAAAAGAGAATGCCATCCAGGCAAGAGGCAAAAACCTGAAAGCTCTTCAGGTCTCTGTTCACACTTTAAGTTTGGCAGTGGCTCCCTTTCCATGCCCAGAAGCTCTCCGGAGAACGTGAAAGAGTTTTCCACACTTGGCTGACGTGTTTGCACAATGTTCAGCCAGCTCACATCAGCTCCTTTTGGCCAGATGCTAGAGAAGCTTCCCACAAGAAGCCCACAGAGTACTGAGGAGAGTTTATTATAATGCCCGTCTGTGGTCTCGCTTGAACCAAATGGGAAAAAATTGCTTAGCCTGGTCACTTTTAAAATATAATTAAGTTCAAATAGATAAGCCATAGGCCATGTGGCAATGATTAAGGGGACACCAGATCAAGGGGAGCAGCCATACCACTA
Organism: Pelodiscus sinensis; assembly: GCF_049634645.1. NCBI lineage: Eukaryota > Metazoa > Chordata > Testudines > Trionychidae > Pelodiscus > Pelodiscus sinensis. The sequence continues at coordinate 59,011,089 of NC_134718.1, forward strand.
CACCCTTGTGGAATTCTGTCCACAGAAAACAGAGTTCATGTGCATCCATAGTTTGTTGGCTGCCTGTCCTCAGGCCCATCTGTTTGTATGGCAAGGTGCCTGGTTACAAACAGACTGGAGGTTTGCCCTAAAACATAGGTGCCAAGACAGCTTGGGTTTAAATAGGCAGCTTCTTTACCATGCATCACACAGCACAGCTTCGTGCAACAATGGTGCTGCATTCTGCTGTACAGCTAAAGCTGTCAGCTGACATGCTGTGCCAAAAATAAATAAATAGATGGAGAAGGAAAGGACAACACATCTTACAAGTGTTTCTAGCCAATTCTCGCAGGGGGTGTGTGTTCAAACATATCAAGAAAATAACAAACAGCATAACGTCCAATGTCTGACGATGGCATTGGAAGGCAAGAGGAATCCAGGTAAAGTTAACTTGTACCATTCTGATATGGACTTATTTGGAAAAATGGGAAGCCACCCTAAGGAAGATCTAACCTTGTCTGGTCAACTACATGGCAGCACAGATGAATGCCTTTTATGTGGGTTATTGAAAACCAGAAAGAGTTCATGCATTTGTTTCAAAAGGGAAACACCCTCTGGTTCATGAAGGATTTAAAAATAATCAAATGTGGGATTACAGAAGATACATCATTGGTCTATCAGATTACAGTAATGGTTCGTTACTACCAAATTGGGCGGGATTTCAAGTGGTGAAAAGTTCATGGCTTGTGACCAAGCACTTGAAGGTGCCTTGCACGTAAGTGCTGTGGGGCTCACCCCCCAAGTCTGCCCTTGGCCCTTCCCGCACTCCACCCTTTCCCCTGAAAGTCCCACCTCACCTCTTCCTGCCCCTGCTTCACCTCTTCCTGACCAGTTCCATTCTCTCCCCTGAGTGCATCACATCCTCACCCCTCCCTTCCAGAGCCTCCCAATTGCCCAAAAACAGCTGATCAAGACAGATGGAAGGCATGTGGAGAGACAAGGAGGTACCAGGATGTAGATGGCCTATTTTCACATTGTTACCAAGAAGATTTCTCTCCCTTTGTGCCTCAGCAATGCACCTTCCAAAGCACCTCTACTCTCAATGCACCTGCCCTATCTTTCCTTCCCAAGCTTTTCTTTCTTTCCTAGACTCAACCATTCCATCCCAAACTATGCTAGCCAACACAGGGCAAGCGGACATGAGTAATGCTGCAGCCTTCTCCAGTAGGCCTCTCCCTCAAAGGAGAAAAGACAAAGGGCAGTAATTTATCAGCTGTCAAGAAAAGCAAACACAAATAATTTCTCCCCGACTGTTCTTTTACTGATTGCCACATGGTTATTTTGTTGATTTCCACAGCTGGATGCTGCATTCAGCTGGATGCTGCATTCAGCACGATGCTGGAATAACTTCAGTAAAGTGAAACTGATTTCATCAGCTGCCTGTCTGCATGCACCTGATACAGACACAGAGGCCTCCTTCCTCCTCTTCAATTACCCATCTATTATGTTCCCTAGCAGCAAAGCTAGCTGAAGTTTTTTCTGACAGAACACCATTTGGAAAATGCTGGTTTGACTAAATCAAAATAGGCCACCGGCATGTCCTGATGTTAATTTCTCCGAGGAAAAATTACCAAAACATTTTGTTTTGACATTGTTCTAATTTAATGTAAACATTGAAATGTTTTGACATTATAATTTAGAATGTAATACAACAAAAGTCGAACTGGCAGTAGAAATGAAATATTTTGACATGATCAGAACAAAATGTTTTGATAAAGTTGAAATGGTATTTTGATTTGCTCTCTAAATGAAATTTCAGAATTCTGGTTCAATGGGAAATTTTAAAAAAAATGGATTTTGATTCTGATTCAGAATGAAAAACCCCCTGAAACATCCAAGTTTCATATGCATCAGGAATTCCATGATCAGACCAGCTCTACCTAGCAGCCTCTTCCAGTCCTTGGGATGCTACCACTTTTTGGTGGCTCTTGAATACAAAGAGGTAGCAATGCCTGTTGAAACATCTGTCCACCCTTCCCTTCCTCCCACTACCCCATTTTAAAACAGTGGCATGGTAGATGGTAGCATTGTTAGTGATGGGCTTACCTGCAGCCTACTTGAAGCTAATCCTCCCAAGTACCTACCTCTCTCATTCTCCTTTTCCATCCTCCCATCCTACTCTGCTTTCTCCTAATAGTTCCATACTACTTACTTGCTCTCGCTCTGTCAGCACAATGCCAGTTCTGCAGTGTATTTGGGGACTTTGCAATCCATGTGGTGTGGGTTTGGTGACTGTGCCATTTTTGCCTTTGCTGATGCATGGCTGTGAGCGGAGGGTGTTAAATTGCACGTGCTGAATTAATTATAACTTAGGTACAAATAAATAGCCTTGCACTTAATTACACCCTTTCCCCCCAATTCCCACCTGGGCCCTATTGAGGTTGCTTGTACCCTCATTTTGAAAATGCTACACATACCCAGAAGAGACCCCTCTCACCAAAAAATTAGTTTCCCTAACAGCTGTTCAAGCATTGGAGAATTCTGGCCATTATATAAGCTTAGGCTTCCTCTACTAAAACTAAAGGCAGATTTTGCCTGGGAAAGGGTTGTGGTTAATGGGTAGCCAAGCCAGGAAATGTTACCATTATTGCATGCTTTCTTCAAAAGTCAATTCTCCCTCACTGTTTGGTGCTTGTGCATAAACAAATGTGTTATTGTTCAGATGGCAAGTCTGCTAGTACCACACTGCTATAAGGTACAGGGCAATGGAAGCACTTGTTTACGGAAAAAAAAGCAGCCACACATGCAAAGCATGGAAGCCTTTTTTACAGGAGCAGCTACTATTCTCCCTTGGCCCCTGCTTTCTTATGGCGGCTTGGTAGATTTCAAACAAAGGGGATACTATAGATAAACTGTCTCCTAAGTGTGCAGGTAGCTCTACGAACGAGAGCCACTGAGCTAAACCAGACTGTAGGCTGGGCCCCATTTTAATGGGGTTGCCAAGGTTCAGCAGCGTAGCCAGAAAGGCCCACTTGGGTAGGCCCTAAAAAGTGGGTAGACAAGAATGGAGGGTGGGGGGAGAGTGGGACTGGAGGGATGGAACCACCTCCCTCCCCCCTCAACCAGCCTGAGAGGAGGGAGAACTGGACACGCTGGTCAGGGGACCCAGGAATACACTGGGGCTATGTCTAGACTGCAAGCCTCTTTCGAAAGAGGGTCTTTCGAAAAATACTTTCGAAAGAGCCTCTTTCGAAAGAGAGCATCTAGACTGCACGCGGAACTTTCGAAAGAGCAAGCCGCTTTTTCGAAAGAAAGCACCCAGTGAGTCTGGATGCTCTCTTTTGAAGAAGCCCTGTTTACATTCAAGAACGCCTTCTTTCGAAAGAAGCACTTTCGAAAGAAGGCGTTCTTCCTCGTGAAATGAGGTTTACCGCCGTCGAAAGAAAAGCCGCGTTCTTTCGATTTAATTTCGAAAGAACGCGGCTGCAGTCTAGACGCAGATGAAGTTTTTTCGGAAAAAGGCTACTTTTCCCGAAAAAAACCCTGAGTCTGGACACAGCCTGGGAGAGCAGGGTCTATGTGCAGGACCGTGGCCTGTTCTGCTGCCTGCCAGGTGCTCCAGCCCAGGAGTGGTGTTCCAGAGTGGGTTCTAGCCCTGATACTCCTGCTCCCCAGCTGGAGTGCTGGGGCGGAGCACCAACTGGAGTGGGGTAAGCTCTGGCACCCTGACCCCGCTCCCCAGCTGGAGCGCTAGGCAGGCTGGCCTGGATGCAAAGCGGGTGGCCTATGGCCCACTTAGACCCACCTATGGCTATGTCTTTATTGCCAGGGCTCGGAGCCAAAGCTCAAGCCTTGCCACCAGGACCAAGTCTGAGGGCTTCAGCTCTGGACAGGGAGGCTCAGGTTACAGCCTCCTGCCTCAGAAAGGAGCCTTTGGGCTTAGGGTTGTCAGGTGTCCAGTATTGACCCGGACAGTCCAGTATTTTTGCCTCCTGTCCAATAAAAAAAATCAGAAAATACTGGATACCTAAAATGTCCGGTATTTTCTGATTTTTCCCCCCTGACAGGAAATGAAAATACCAGACTATCCAGATCAATACCAGACACTTGGCAACCCTAGGACACACTCAGCAACTGGGTCCAGTGCCCGCCTGCTTAGCTGTCTGGCCTACAGCAGGAAAAGGAAAACAAAATGGCTGCCGGCCAAAGCCAAAATGCCTCTTAAAGGGGCCATGCTTTTTTTTTTTTTTTTTGTGCTCAACAACTTTGGTCGCCCCCCTTTTTTCCCCTCAACAGAAGTTTTTCCCAGGTTGGGTTTGGTTTTTTTTTTGGCGGGGGGGGTTGGTATTTTTGGTTAAACCATCTGGCAACCCTATTTGGGCTTCCACTTTGGCCCTGCAACCAAGGGAGTTGGGGCTTGGGCTTTGGCTTCCCCAGCCAGGGCAGCAGGACTCGTGTGGGCTGAGGCTTCAGTCTCCCTTCCCGGGGTCATGTAGTAATTTGTCTGGCTGGTGGAGGGCACATAGGAGTAGAGCTCAGAAAGGTGTTGGGTTCTCCTTTCAATTCAACCATAGGTGTCTTGGGTAAGTCACTAATTCTACCTTGTGTCTCAGTGTCTGTAAAAAGGGATTAATACCCCCCATAGTGCAGAGAGGTACTGTGAGGAGACAATCCATTGTTGACTGCAAGGTGCTTAGGTACCACAGTGCTGAAAGCCATATATGAATCTAGGAGGTCCTTTAAGGATCTTTTCAGACACAGGGGGAAAAATACCCAAGCCCCATTTATGTGTTGAAATGTCAAATTTGACTTCTTTTAATAGCTGTAGTCCAACAACAAGCAAACAAGATTCTATTGTATTGATGTGCTTGAGTAAACAATTTAGTGTAATCTAAATCAGAAATTTTTAATTGCTGTATTAAAAAGCCATTATCAACTGAATACAGTGACTAGAAAAATTACAGCTCATGAATATGCAAATTGCTTGACAAAACACATTTGGTGAACGCTTCAGCAATTTTCAGAGATAAACCTTGAACAAGCTGCCGCTTTCAATTGCAGTTTTATTTGAAGATAAGTAGCTGGTGCTCAGTAATGCAGGTTTAGGAAATGTGTATGTTTTACGGTGCACTCATAAAGGAATTTCTGGTTAGTAAAATACATTTTAAAAATTCTCCATGTTACCCTACAATTCTCCTCTCGGAGCTATTTAGGAACATTCAAGCTGGAGGTCCAACCATTTGAACCACTTTTTTCCACACAGTAGGGGAGACTATTTTGGCAATATTGAACCACAGCACTACCCACCAGTACTGGAAGTAGAACAAGCCAGAAAGCCAACCACAAAGCCAAATGGAACTGTTGAATTCCTACAGACATGTTCCCTTTGGCCTAGGCCTGTCAAAGTGCCAAGTGCTCTGGGTCTAATTAAGCAAAGCTATTGGGGCCAGTTTGACAAAAGAGATTCAGGTATCTAAAGATGAGGACAGGCACTGAGTGGGATTTTCAAAACATCTCTCTTAGGTGCCTGGGTGCTTTTGAGACTCCCCTAAATAACTAGGTAAATTAGGCCCTTATCCCTGATCTGTGGGGACCATCACTATCATGTCCAGTAGTTCCATTGAAATCCGTGGAGTTACTCATATGCAGGCCCACCAACGGGGCGGAAGAGGTAGTGAGGACTGACCCGAGACCTGGTGATTCAAAAGGGCCCAGGGCTCCCAGCCGCTGCAGCAGCAGGAGTGCCCAGAAACCCAGATTCTTTAAATCACTGCTGGAGCATGGTGTGGTGTGTTCCGGGCAGCTGTGTGGGCTGGGAGAGGGGGCAGGCTACAGTCTGGCTGCCATTGAGGCACCACTGGCTGCCTGAGGCCCCGCCCCTTCTGGGAGCCCAAAGCCAGCCATTCCCTCCTCCTCCTTGCCCACAACCCCCGCCCACACACACATACCTTTGCCAGGGGCCTGGTGAGGTGGTTGGTTTTCCTGCTTGTAAGCTTAAAGTTAAGGATGTTCTTATGTGCTTTGCTGAATTGAGCCAGAGCACTCAGCCCCTTGGGGGATTGAGTCTTTCCTACATAATGGCCATGTCTAGACTGGCCAGTTTTTCTGGAAAATCAGCCGCTTTTCCGGAAAAACTTGCCAGCTGTCTACACTGGCCGCTTGAATTTCTGCAAAAGCACTGACTTCCTACTGTAAGAAATCAGGGCTTTTTGCGGAAATACTATGCTGCTCCCATTCGGAAAAAAGTCCCTTTAGCGCAAAATTTTTGCACAAAAGGGCCAGTGTAGACAGCTGAGATTTGTTTTGCGCAAAAAAGCCCCGATCACGAAAATAGCGATCGGGGCTTTTTTGCGGAAAAGCACGTCTAGATTGGCACCGATGCTTTTCCACAAAAAGTGCTTTTGCGGAAAAGCATCCGTGCCAATCTAGATGCTCTTTTCCGACAATGCTTTTAACGGAAAACTTTTCCGTTAAAAGCATTTCCGGAAAATCATGCCAGCCTAGACGTAGCCAATATGTTTTCTGTCAGTCTCAGAGCTCAAGGAATTGTTCTTTGTGAGCCCAATCCAACACTCTCAAAAATCAAACACCTTTCCACTAGCTTCAAAGAGCATGGCATCAAACTGTATACGCCTATAGGTGGAGTCATAAAATTGCAGCCAAGAATTATACTGTTATCTTCCCAGGATTCAGGCTATTACCCTGAAACCAAATGCACATTGGAGGGACTTTCTTTTTCATCCATAACAATCAAATCATTACAAATATTAATATGGCAAGATTTAGAGGAGAAATATTTACCATATATTTAGCCAGTTTATAAAATATTCTAAAGTGACAAATTTACATTCATTCTTCTGCATTTAGTTGGGTGCAGGCAAAAAGGCTGACAATTACTCAGAAAAGTGAGCTATATCTCATGAATGCATATGCCCTAATAAATTTGATAGTTATTAAAGTGCCACCAGATTCCTTATTGGTTTTACTAAAAAGATAAATGTTTTCCTTATTGGCTGTACTGGAGCTGTACTGAAATAGTGCGTGTGCATGTGTATGCAAACATATGTATCTGCACCATTCCTATCTAGTGATCAGCCTCCAAACTGTTCTACTGTATATCATAAGACTTATACTACTGGGCTATGTCTATATTGGCAAGATTTTGTGCAAATACTCTTTAAGGCGAGAGTTTTTGCATTAAAGTATTTGAGTAAGAGAGCGTCTACACTGGCATGTGCTTTTGCGCAAGTGCATCCGTGCCAGTGTAAACGCTCTCTTGCGCAAGAAAGCTCCGATGGCCATTTTAAACATCGGGCTTTCTTGCGCAAGAAATTGATGTTGCCTGTCTACACTGGCCTCTCGCGCAAGAACAGTTGTGCAAGAGGGCTTATCCCTGAGCAGGAGCAGAGTATTTGCACAAGGAGCACTGATTTTATACATTAGAATGTCAGTGTTCTTGTGCAAGTATTTGTGGCCAGTGTAGACAGGTGGCAAGATTTTGCGCAAAAGTGGCCTGAGTGTAGGAGTTCTTGCACCACTGTCTCTGTGAAATTCATAAGGTTGCCAAGTGTCCAGTTTTGAACCGGACAGACCAGTATTTGAGCTTTCTGTTCAGGATACTGAGAAAATATAAATGAGAAAATATAAATGTCCATATTTTCTAAAGATGTAACGTAGATTGTGATGTAATGTCAAGTGTGTCCGTTATTTTTGTTGGAACCATCTGGCAACCCTAGATTCAGGATGGCCATGGTGTGCAGCACACTGGTACCCACAAAATCCTACATTTGTCACATTCACACTTTGTCAACAAACCAACAATGGCCCTGCTATGAGCATTGGTACTGATGTTCTGTTTCCCTCAGAACTTCCTGGATCATTGTGTATACAACTATCTTTTTGACAATGGGCAGTGTACTGATAGAGATTAGCATTTAGACTGGGTTTTGCTTCACAATTTATTCCTGATTTTATAGGTGCACGTGGGTAAAATACCCATCAATAGCTCAGATCTATAACTTACATTAGTCCTTATTTGATCACTAAAAACAGGACAACTTTCAAATACTGATACCTCATCAGGGTATTATCTAGCAAGAGAGTAGCCTATAGGAATTCAACCTTGCTCAGGGAACTGAGATTATTGCACGCCGTAATCCTGAAGGTGAAGATTCTAATGCTTGAATTTGGGAGTGTGTGTTATCTGACTTTTATCCTGCAGAAAATAGATATTTGTAATTCAACACCACTGAAATTGCATACTCTGTACTTCTGAATGCTCTAAAATTTTCTTTGGCTCTAAAACAGTTTTTCACAAAGCATTTACAGAAGGAACAACAAATCTTTTACAGCTATGAGTTTTACCACTTAATCTGGATGAGTTTTTACCCCCTTTCTGGTGAGTTTATGTGCACTGTGTAAACATGTATAGTAAAGAGAGAATTAATGGCATACAACGGACATACAGTCGAGCAAGCATTTACACAAATTGGCCCAGGTATTTCTCTCATCCAGTGCCCGTGCAAATGCTAATGGGTGCTAGTGTTAGGTCAGGGATTCATAAATGTTTTTGTAAAGCTGAATCACATTTTCATTCAGAGATGGTCTTAGACAGGGGAGGCCCTAGACTAGCTGCCAGAAACTGGCGCCCTAGGCGAACCATGCAATTGGCACCCCCACCTCCAAGCCCCTCAATGATATCGCGCCACCATTTGGCGCCCCATTTAACTTGGCGCCCTAGGTGACAACCTAGTTTGCCTATATGGATGGGCCGCCCCTGGTCTTGGAGACACTTTCTCAGCCATCCACAGTCACACAGCCTACCTCTTCCCATCTGCAACTGCAGAACAATGCCTCTGACAATTATACCCACTTATTACCTGGTAAATGGATAGTGGGAATTTGTAGTATATCTATTAAAGACATCTTTCATGCAAGTCAACACCTGGCATGCCAGTGGCTCACAAATCAGACTGAGAATAAAACATTGGGGGATGTGGAACTGAAGGTAGGAATGGACTGCAGATATATTATCTTGATTTCTGAAAATGAGGTTATTTCCATATGCAACTGTTATACATCCCTGGAACATATCAATTTATTCAAGTTGCATTTCTCAAATGATCAAATACTAACTATGACCAGAAAGATACAAAGACCAATAAGCCAGATATTAGCTCTGTTGCCCCTGGTATGGATGTGGTCTGCAGGGCCGGCCCACAACATTTTGGCACGGGGAGCTCAAATGATGCCTCCATGCCTCCTTTCTTGGGCCAAAACTTTGAAAGGTCTCAATTCTGCCTTCTTCCTAGTCTACTCCTCTCATGGCACTCTACCATCTCTGTGCATCTAGGGCAGAGAGAATACATATGCACCAGCAGCAGACACAATTTTCTATACTCTGGGTCCTAGTGGCACCCCCCCCCCCCCCCCACAGTCTGGGACCTGAGGCGGCCACCTCGGTTTGCTTCATGGCAAGGCCAGCCCTGGTGGTCTGGGCAGATGTTCAGAAATACTAAGCAGCCTCAGGAGCCCTGAATTCATCTGGGGAGCTGCTCCCACTGCCTGTTTTGCAGAGCTATAATCCCACCCTTCCAATACAGAATGAATGGGCATGTTCCTTCATGTAAAGAGCAAAAGGAAAAGGGTCCCACCCCAAATCTGAACTCCATTGTAATAAGTTGGATAAATGCTTTCCTGAATGATGGAGTGGAAACCAGTGGATTATTTTATTTAAAACACATTATCAGTCTTTTGTACACACCCACATCCCTTTCCTCCACCTTTCAGGTTTTGCTTGCTTTCTTAGACTGTAAACTATTTGGACCAGGGATTGTGTCTTCCTATTTTTTTAGCATACTGCCCAGCATAGGACCTTGATCCTATTTCAGATTTCAAGTGCTACTGTAATACAAACTAAAACAATACATTAAAATCATAATAATTTAGTAATAAAGTTATATAACAAAATATATATATTCTAATGCATATACACCCACAGGATATAGCTATATTTAAGAGTCAGACACAATCTGTTATAATAGGATCAATAGAATTAGAAAAAGTCCTGAATATGTACAGATTCTAAACAGAGGAATCAATGTAATTTACCCGTGTCAGCAAAGCATACCCATTTACTCATTTTCCAACCTTGCCATAGAATGTACATTTCCCCTTAAATAAATGGAAAAGCCCCTAGTGTATTTCTTTTCCTGCTGACTGCCAGGCAACCGTAGGATCAAGGAATTGAGATGCATTTTCTCAAGTTCCAACCAATCCAGCCCGTTTCCACACACAGTTATTTGTAATTACTTTTCTTTTCTCTTCAAGATGGCATATTTCCCCCTAGAATTATAATTAGTTTCATTTGTTCTTTAAACAGGAAAAGGAAATATTGACATAATTCAGATGTTTATATTATTTTACAAGAAATAATTAATTTTCAAGATGAGAGAGACCAAATGACCTCATGCTTTAGTTAAAAGATACCATGGAAATGAAATGAATACAATACCAAGATCAAAGAACCTGAGCAATAAATAAATAATCTACTTGAGTTTCTTGTAATTTTTTTTAGCATCTCAGAAGATTGTTTAATGCACATCTGGAGATGCATGAGACAAATTACCAAGAGGTAAAGCTTTGTACTTTTTTTATTTTAATGTCACTTGCCTACAAGTCCTGGTTTCAGACAGGAGGTGACTGATCCTGCTTCCCAATAAATATGGTCTGCACATGGGACAGGATGAAAGGAGGGGAAGGGCAAGAGATCTGTTTAAGCCATCTTTCACGCCTCCCCTTCTGTGGCTGTTCAGCCCTGGTGCAAATTGAAGCAAGCCTGAATTTGATCCAAATTGGGCTACATCTTTATTTGTCATGCTAGAGATTGATCTTCTGGCATTCGATTTAGTGTGTCTAGTTAAGCGTGGTTCTGGTTGGTACCAGTACTCCTCGCAGTTGCAAGGAGTAAGGGAAGCCGACAGAAGCGTTTGCTCCCATCAGCTTCTCTCTGTGAAGATGGTGTCAAGCTCAGCTTAAGGTAAGAAGACTCCAGCTATGTAACTGGAAAATAACTGCAGTGCGATTTCATTCTGGTCATGCTCAGGGGTAAAAGTAATTTTAATTTCTTACAGATAATGTCATATTGCAGCCCCCCGTTAGTGGGGTCTCAGGGCAAGGGGTGTGGGGTGAGCAGGATTCAGGGCAGGGGGTTACAGGTGTAGGTGGAGTGTGGGGGGCACTCGGAGCTTTTGATGATCCTACCCTGCACTGCTTCTGTCCTAGCCAAATGAGAGTGGTGGGAGAAGAACACACTAGCACAGGAAGGGTGCGTCTACGCTGCACAGTTATTTAGGAATAAGCTATTCCAGAATAGTTATTCCAAATAGCACATCTACACTGCAAGGAAGTCTCAAAATTAGTCTGAGGGAGCTTCCCTAATGTAGCTGTGCTATCTTGATTTAGAGCCCTAGGAGGAATAACTTAGAATGACCCTGATGAGGGGCTATTTCGAAATAGCAGAAGTGGAGCATCTACACACACATTATTTCAAAATAGCTAGGCGTTATTCTTCATAGAATGACATTTACAGAACGGAATAAGCCATCTGATGTTTCAAAATTATTTCGAAATAATGGAATTACTGTGTAGACACTCTCAGTTATTTCGGAATAACAGCCGTTATTCCAAAATAACTTTGCTTTGTTGACACAGCCAAAGGGAATTAGAGGAGCTGGAGTCCCTTCTTCCAGCCCCATACATCAGAATTCTTCTGTTGGCTCCACCCCGGGGCGGGGGGCAGGATAAGTCCCCAGCCAGTTGCTCTTTTACAGGTGCACGGCCTTACTTTCACCTTTGGTCATGCCCCTGACAAATAGTCAATTCATTCCCTCCTTGATCAGATTGTAGGGCTGATGTGGAGCCCTTATGCAAGATTTACTACAATGGTCAGGGAAGCCCTTTTCATGAGCCATATTCTCAAAGCCCCTCCATATTGCCAGATTGGAGTAAAAATGACTCTAGCATAATGAGAATCAGGCCCAGCAAGTGAATTTACCCTTGGCTATTTCTGAACAAGCCACAGCCACAAAGTTTTGTTCTCATGGTACTTTGACATTTAGAATTTTGTGCTCTCTGCACCTTCTTCTTCTCTCTGGATGCAGAGAAAAGTGGGCTGCAAAGTCTAAGCTCACTTTGGAGTACACAGACCTGACAGGGTCAGATTATTCAGGTAGTTTTTCAGAAAAGGTTTTAAATGTTTCATCTGAATCACATCAAATGGAGCTAAACCTTTTCACTCACTCCTCACTGGATACAACACAGAAGTCTCACTCAAGCTCTTCTGAAGAAGTGAGTTTTGCCCACAAAAGCTCATGATACCATGTATATTTTTTTAGTCTCTAAGGTGCCACGAAGTGACTTGTTTTTACAGTACTTTGGAACAGATTCACTTATAAAGTGGCACAATGAAATGCCTTTTCTAAAGAAGCATCAGCAGGTCTTGTTGATGCCAAAGGTCAACAGATGTTCTGAATGGCTTGTTACCAATATATGCAATATTTTCTCTCTCTTTCCTCATGTTAATTTTTGACTGTTTCTCCCCAGCAGGTTATGTAATCACATCACTTTTTTTTTCCAAAGTCTGTGATGGACTTGGTTGTTCGCTAGATGCTCTTTATGTGACATGGGATAAGGCTATGCAGTCTGCTCCCAGCAATTTACACATGGACAAAATTATTGCATATCTGTGTCACTCAGGGTATGTCTACACAGCAAAGTTATTTCAAAATAACAGCTGTTATTTACACAGCCCAACCACTATTTCAAAATGAATTTGAAATAGAGGAGCACTTACTTCGAATTTGGTAAACCTCATTCCACAAGGAATAATGCCAAATGTGAAATAGCTATTTCGAAATAAGTGCTATATAGACACTTACATCGAAATAGAGGGCCTCCAGCCTTCCCAGGGTGCCCTGGTGGCCACTCCAGCCTCAACCAAGAACATTCCTTTCTCTCCCCCCTCCCCAGATCCCTTAAAGAGGTTGACTCTAGCCACATTTCCTGTGCCAGCTCCAAGCCTGCCAGCCCAGAGCCAGCAGTCACTGCCCCTGACCCAGTGGCCCCAAAACATGAGCGAGCAAGCCACTGGCAGCCAGCCCTCCACCACTCCCCAGGAGCAGTCTGCCAGCTCCCAGGAGCCTGCCAGGGCCCGGAGAAGGCAGGTGCCTTCCTGGTCCACGGTGGAGATCATGGACCTTATTCAGGTTTGGGGGGGATGCCCCCAATCGTCCATGATCTCCACACTAGACGGAGGAACGTGGCCATCTATGGCAGGATAGTTGCCAACCTCACCACCAAAGGCCACATGTGAACCCAGGAACAGGTTTGCATGACAATCACGTTGGTCCAGTGAGACCCTGAGCTTCCCTCCCCCTTCTTCCCCTTGCTTCCCCCTTCCAGCTCCCTCTTCCCAGGTTTCTCTCTCCCCTCTCCCGCCTCCTTTCCCCAGTCTCACCAGAGTTTCATTCCCTCCCTCCCAGTTTTGTTAAATAAAAAAACATTGTGTTAATGAAAATACGTGTATTTTATTTTACATCAGGAAGGGGGGTTAGGGAGGGGTAGGTGGAAGGACGTGAGGGAGGAATGAGGCACAAGCCCCCAGTGAGGCAGACCAGGGAGGCTCTTAGTGCTCCTCAGGGTGGAAGCTCTCCCGCAGGGCCTCCTGGATACTGACAGCCCCCCCAATGGGTCTCCTCATGGATGGCAGCCTGCAGAAAGTGCAGCCAGGCTTGCAGCAACGTGTCCACGAGAAGCACCAGAGCGCCCAGGGGCAGCTCCAGCTCCATGTTGGAGAGTGCTGTGATGTCCTGAGTAAGGGCAATCAGAGCGTGCAGAGACAAAATGCTTTGCTGTCCCTCATTGAGGTAGGCAAACAAGCAGGGAAATATGAGAACTGGCTGTCCGGGGTGGGGGATCCCTTTAAGCACAGGCCTCAGATAGCATCAGGCAGTAGCTGGCCTGCTGTCCTGACCAAAGTAACTCCTGACCTGATGCCCTGCCGGACCTGGTTCTGGCCGACCTTTAATGCGATACAGCGTCCACTCAGTGTGGACACGCTATTTTGAAATGCATTTTGTGTGTAGACACGTTATTTTGAAATAACTTATTTCAAATTAACTATTTCAAAATAAGATATTTTGAAATAACGCTGTAATGTAGACATACCCTCAGAGCTATTCACCTTTTTTCCAGAGAAAAGCATACACAGTGCTGTATTCTTAAGCTACAGTAGAGTTGTGATGTAATTAACTAACATTCTATTCCCCTTCGTTCACAGACCCTGTTCTCCAAGGGAACATCTACACAGCAGAGCTAAAGTCGAATTCAGTTACGCAACTTCAGCTACATCAATTGCGTAGCTGAAGTCGCAATAGCTTCAGTTGGCTTTTGGCACTGTCTACACAGCAGAACACTTTTGCTTTGACTTCCCTTACTCCTCGTGAAATGAATTAGAGTAAGAAGTCCTCTAGCTCAACATTATTTCAAAATAAAGGCTTGTAGTGTAGACGTGCACTTTATGTCTACACAGTAGCTATTCCAAAATAATGTTGCTGTGTAGATGTAACCCAACATTCTACAAAAGAAGGAGCAAAGAAGTATTAACTGATGTCGCTCCCTGGCTTTTCAGGAAATTTCCAGAATTTGCCACCTAAGGTGTTTACATATAGGTGGGAATTCCCACCCCAGTTTTCATTAATTTAAAGAGGCACATAAATGACATCCTAGGACTTCCTGCAGTTCTCAGTGACTTTCTGTAGTGTAAAATTCTGAACTATGTCTAAGCATCATAAACACCCAAAAGGACACCAATTTAGATTTTTAAGTCTGTGTCTATGATTTTACAATGATGCAGCCTGATGAAGCTCCTTGCTATTAAAAACTTTGTTTATTCTATGTTTATTATGAGATACCCAATATTAAAGCATGGTAAGCAATATACAAGAGAGAAAGATATGATCTTGAGATTTAGGAACTCCTCTGATTCCTAATCCCAGTGTTCATGCTGCAACTGGGGGCAAGTCACTTATTTGTTGTGCTTCTCTGGCTCTGTTTAATAGGTATAATACTGCCCGTAGTACATTGTTCAGGTGTGGTTAAGGATTGTGAAGTGAAAAACATGTCCATTACAGAAAGCGGAGAGGGTTGTACTGTGAGCCTTTGCTTTTAGAGAACTTTTGATCTGAAGATCTCAGAACATTTCCAAAATTCCAACACACTATTAAGTGTCACAGCACTCAGTGAGGAAGGGAAATATTACCTTAATTTTACAGATGGGAAAACTGAGACAGAGGTAAGCTGAATGAATAATATCACTGTGGCAAATCAGGAAATTATTCTCCCCCTGATGAGAAATGCTCAGAAAAACAAATGAATAAATTTGGGATTTCTTTGTTTTAATTTCACTGAAATTCTGCAAACCTGAAAACCTGTGTTTATGCAGTTATTTATTTCTGATTTTTAGAAACCCAAAGACTTAGTTTTAAACTGAAAAATTCTGACAAGAACCTGATCATTTTTGTTGAAAACCACTAACTTCCTTTGATGCACTTAGATGCTATTGAAATAGGGGCCATAAGTTCATAAGATAGGCAATACAAAGCCAAAACAAATCTTGTTTTCTTTACAATCTAAGCAGAAGAGGACCCACAAGCTTTTCTTCTCACAATGGCATTTAGCCTTGCCCTTGGAGAATGAGATAGTATTCTATAGTAGTATCCCCAAACACTGTAGCATCACTCTAGAATACTATATTACTATATACATGGTATACCTAGACTTTAGCATAGCATTTGGTACGGTCTCTCATGACTTTCTTATCAATAAACTAGGGAAATACAACATAGATGGAGCTACTATAAGGTGGGTCTTAACTAGCTGCATAACCTTTCTGAGAGAGTAGTTATTAATGGTTCAGCCATGCTGGAAGGGCAAAATAAGTGGGGTCCTGCAGGGGTCTGTTTTGGGACCAATTCTTCATTAACAATTTAGATACTGGCATAGAGAGTACACTTATTCAGTTTGCAGACGATAACAAACTAGGAGGGGTTGCAAGTGATTTGGAGGATAGGGTCATCATTCAAAATTATCTGGACAAACTGGAGAACTGGTCTCAGGTAAATAGGAAGAAGTTTAATAAGAACAAATGCAAAGTATTCCACCTAGGAAGGAACAATCAATCAGTTCCACACATAGAGTACCTCTACACTGCATTCCTCTTTGGAGAGAGGAATGCAAATGCATCTGAGCGAAATTGCAAATGAAGTGCGGATTTGAATTTCCCGCGCTTCATTTGCATAATTGCATCAGGTCGCTTTTTCGAAATACCCTGGTGAGAACTCAGAAGCTCAGAGCTCTGAAATTCTAAGCAATGCATGACAAGTTCCAAAGAGTGAAGATTCATTACAACTGGCATCTTTGGATGAAAATACATTTACCTTCATCTTTTAATTGTAAGCTCTGCATACCCAACTAGTTAAAATACTTAAGTGACTTGAATTACTGAAGTATTAGCTTTAGGAGAAGATTAGTTTTCTGAGACCTGTCTGTTTTGTTCTAACCAGAGGGTTTGAAGGAAATATGAGGAAATGCAATTTGGATATTATTTCTCTTCAAAGATGAAATCAAAGCAATGCCTGGAATGTATCTCTGTGGAAGTCTACCACTCTCATTTTGTCAGAGTATCAACCTCTGACATTTTTTTCCTTGCATTTAACATTCTCACTCATATTTTTTCAGTAGTTTGAATGTCAAAAGGTATAGCAGAGTTTTGGTATTGCTCTGGAACAATAACTATGACACCAAGGCCTTTTTAAACTTAGGAACATAAGAATTGCCATACTGGGTCAGACCAATGGTCCATCCTGCCCAGGATCCTGTCTTCCAACAGTGGCCAATACCAGATGCCCCAGAGGGATGGAACACAACAGGTAATCCTCATGTGATCCCTCCCCCATCACCCACCTCCAGAAAACAGAGACTAGGGACACCATTCCCACCCATCCAGTCTAATAGTGATGGATGGACCTAACCTCCATGCATTTATATAGCTCTTTTTTAACCCTGTTAAAATCCTAGCCCTCACCACATCCTCTGGTAAGAAGTTCCAGAGGTTGACTGGGCACTGAGTGAAGAAAAACTTCCTTTTGTCTGTTTGAAACCTGCTGCCTATTAATTTCATTTGGTGACCCCTAGTTCTTATATTGTGGGAACAAGTAAATAACTTAACCTTATTCACTTTTTCCACACCAGTCATGATTTTATAGACCACTATAATATCCCCCCCTTAGTTTCCTCTTTTCTAAGCTGAAAAGTCCAAGTCTTTTTAATCTCTCTTCGTATGGGACCTGTTCTAAATCCCTAATAATTTGTGTTGCCCTTTTCTGAACCTTTCACAATGCCAATGTATCTTTTTGAGATGAGGTGACCACATCTGTACGCAGTATTCAAGATGTGGGCATGCCATGGTTTTAGACAGAGGCAATAAGATATTTCCTGTCTTATTCTCGATCCTTTTTTTAATGACTCCTAACATTCTATTTGCTTTTTTGACTGCTGCCACACACTGAATGGATGTTTTCAGTGAACTATCCACAGACACTCCAAGATCTCTTTTGAGTAGTTGTAGCTAAATTAGTTCCCATCACATTGTACATATAGTTGGGATTATTTTTTCCAATGTGCATTACTTTACATTTGTCAACGTTAAATTTCATTTGCTGTTTTGTTGCCCAGTCACTTAGATTGGTGAGATCTTTTTGAAGCTCTTCACAGTCTGCTCCGGTCTTAACTTTCTTGAGCAGTTTGGTATAATCTGCAAAGCAGTTGATAAGTTAGTTAGTTAAATTATATAAATCTCTCTTTTATATGATACATCAAAAGGACACACAATTTGTTTGTATGGAAAATTTGAGCAACTTATCTGACTCTGTGTTGATACCACCCTTGAAATTAATAAAGTTACAAACATCCAAACTAAAACAGAGAGAAAATAAAATTGAGAAGGACCAAAGATGAAAAGATCAAATTTTGACAAAGCTTAGGGATGTTTTTGCTTAATAACACATAGGACCATATTGTGGGGTACCAATAAACAGAGATCCATCGAAGTTGGTCAATGGAATGACAGTGGTTTGTAACGGAGGATGATCTGGTCCAATATTTAATGGTCAAAGTGCTGAAATCCTACAATTCCTGTTGCTGTTAATGAGAGGTAAGTGTCCAGCTACTTTGAAGTAGGTAATTGATATCTGAGCAGGGAATAGAACCTAGGAGTCTCAAATCCTAGTCTTCCTTTCTAATCATTAGTCAGTGCTCCTTCCCTTAAAATGTAAATTTCAGAACACTTCATGGATTCTAGGCTTTAAAGGAGTGAGTTATTTAACAAAAAGTTCAAGGATATAAATCTCCTTTTTATGATGCATAAAAAAGACACACAATTTGTTTGTATGGAAAAACTGAGCAATTTAAAATAATGGAACATATGGTAAACATGTTTTCTGGAATGTAAAAAAGCCATCTTTATAAATATCCACCACTCTGGTGATGAGAAGGAGGGAAAAATCATCATATCTATGTGGCACAAACACAAATCCACCTCCTGCTGCTTTGCAGCCAATATTTAACCAACAAACATTATGCCTATAGCTGTATTAATGCACCTTCACACCATATAGATGTCAAACACAAAAAAATAAAAAAAAGGGAAATACATTGTCTCCCTCTCTCTTTTGGAGGTGTATGCTAAAGGATTTGGGGGGCGGGGGAAATCTATAGGGAAACCAGCCTTCATTTTCAGGTTACTGAGAAGTAACGCTAACAAGGAAAAATAAAAAAAAAGTTATACCCTTTAAAAAAGAAAACATAATTTTTTATCTAATGTATTTTGCATTGCAGGCATATTCTGTTTTGTTTATGCCCAGTTGCTGACTTGGTCCCAAACATTCACCAAAGTTACAATGTTTGGATCCAGATATTTTGGTTTGGACCCAACTCTAAGGCTACGTCTAGCCTGCAAGCCTCTTTTGAAAGAGGCTTTTTCGAAAGATACTTTCAAAAAAAGCCTCTTTCGAAAAAGAGCGTCTAAACTACAACCAGTACTTTTGAAAAAGAAAGCAGCTTTTTTGAAAGAGAGCATCCAGGCAGTCTGGATGCTCTATTTTGAAAAAGCACAGTTTGCATTACATAGAGCCTTTTTTTGAAAGAGCACTTTCGAAAAATGGCGTTCTTCCTCGTAAAACGAGGTTTTCTGCAGTCGAAAAAACTGCCGCGTTCTTTTGATTTCCTTTCAAAAGAACACGGCAGCAGTCTAGACGCAGGGGAAATTTTTTCAAAAAAAGGCCACTTTTTTCGAAAAAACCCTGTAGGCTGGACACACCCTAATTCTGTTACCATACAGGTTAAAAATTTTAAGATCATCATAATCATGTGGAAGAGAAAGTTCATAGAATGGCCAGTATTCCCTCTCTCCATTAATAATGTCACAGAAAACACTGAATGGTGTAATGTGGAATGATGCTGTGGATACTAGAAAGGTCCACAACTATGAGTGGTTTTATAGGGCAAGTTTGTAAAGGAGTAATTTTGTCCTAGGCTAAGTGCACTCAAAGACTGACTATTAAGTTCAGAATATAGTTGTTAAGTGAGTTGACAGAAAGGATCCTCAGTTCATTGTTTTACTGAAATCTGCTCCCATTCTCTCACCATTGTACTGTTGGCAGTTGCCCTAAGGATGTATTATTCATATACCCACAAAAACCATGGCCGCCTCCATTTCCAACCTTCCCTACCTCTGCATTCTCACCCATCAAGACTAGTCTCAACATCTGCCATTTCCCCACTGCTCCCTTAACTCTTCTGAGCATTTGTATTCCCACAGTGCCTCAGCCCTGGGCGTGGGCAAGAATCCCACTCTGCTCAGTGCTGTATGAAAACAGAACAAAAAAGATGGTCCTTGCCTCAGAAAGGCGTACTGGAAGAGACTGAGTCAAGCCACAGTTTAAACCAATTAAAAACTGGTCTAAATAGAACAATTGGGTACGGGAGCAGAGGAACCATTAATCGGAATGGTCATTTGTTATGGGTATGAGAATGGGTTGATCTGAGAACCGAAGATAAACTAAGGGCAAGGTTTGCCATAATAAGCATGGGGTTACACTAGTTTGAGGCATGTGCATTATCATTACATAGGGTACATCTAGGCTACATGGCTCCGTCAATGGAGCCATGTAGATTTGTTTGTTTGGCAAAGGGAAATGAAGCCGCGATTTAAATAATCACGGTTTCATTTAAATTTAAATGGCTGCCCCGCTCTGCCGATCAGCTATTTGTCGGCAGATCGGGGCAGTCTGGATGCTCCCCTGCTGACATGAAAGCCCTTTATCGACCTCCCCGGTAAACCTCATCCTACGAGGCATAACGGGGAGGTCAATAAAGGGCTTTCAGGTTGGCGCAGGAGCGTGCAGACTAGCGCACTGAGCCGACAAATAGCTGATCAGCTGTTTGTTGGCTCAGCACGGCAGCCATTTAAATGTAAATGAAGCCGCGATTATTTAAATCATGGCTTCATTTCCCTTTGCTGATCAGCCTAATCTACATGGCTCCATTGATGGAGCCATGTAGTTTAGACACACCCATACATAGAAATAGTGTATTCTGTTCTTCTGTAGAGACGGTCACCTGGGAATCGCAAAGCGCTTTATAAAAAAATTAATTACACCTAATACGACTTCTCCAGACAATCAAGTACTTTTCATCTGATTTGACGGAGGAAGAGGTGTAGGCACGGAGTGACCAAGTGACTTGCTACGAATCACAATGTGAGCCAACAGTAGATTTTGGGAATAAAATAAAATTCTTATCTTCCAAATCCATACGGTAATGAGCAGATACGCTTCCGCAGACATGGTCAAAATGATAGGCAAGCCGTGTGCCTTTCCATTTTCCTAAACCTTACTTAATCTCCAAGCCAAACCTCTTAATTTTAATACGTAACCAATTTTTAGAGAGTAACAGACTTCACATTTTCCCTTTGGATTTAAGTGCAAAACTCCCTCTGAAATCTATTGCGAGAAATGGAAGCTTTATGCCTACAAACAAGGAGAGAATTTGCCTGCTGGTTTCATGTGTGCAAACAAGTTGTTATGATTTTCTTAAAAACCCCTGCAGGAGGCAGTGTATTTCTAAGAAACAGACAGCAGAGCTAAATAAGTGCAGCCTCAGTTTCCATGACAGAAGATGTCCTACTCAGACACTTTACTCTGTTTGTATTTTGGATTCCCAGCTTGGTTTATTCAATCCAGAAGAGTACCCTGTGAGATTCAGGCACAGACTTTCACAGTAAACTGGCTCTAAGGGTGAAATGAACCCAGTTGTCTTTTTCGAAGTAGGGGACTCTCTTTGTAACCTCAGTCAAACCCTCAGGAGGATGAAAGGCCATTTAGTTAGTTTGTTCCTAGAAAACTCCTGAATAGAAACACTCAATTCTTGAAGGGATAGCCTCCAAACAGTCAATACACTGCACCTACTTTGAACCAATGAGGAGGAGAGGGCTGCCATGTTTTAACATCCTTTAGAACTGTTTTAGACAGTTTGTCAGTTATTTGTTAGGTTCCATTAACAAAGGATTCGGCATTGCACGTATATATTACCAGTGGCTTAGTGCTGTGCATATAACAGGACAACAACACCTGTCTAGCGAGTTTATCTACTCTGCAGATACACTGAACACACACTAAAAAAAACCCTAAAAAATTTAATGGAAAAGAGGGCAAGGATTTGGCATCCACACTTTTGAATACTTTTATAAACAATGATGTATCCCGAGGCAAGCACAAAAAGGTGGCATTCAGTGGACATGCATCTACAGCAATTCGTTTCCATTTTATACTTATCTCCAAGGAATGCTCCTCCTCCTAACACAATGACACCCATTTTTTTGGGCCAACAGCATGGATGTTTCAACCCTCTCTCAATTTCAGGCTGATTTTCTCCTAAATGTCAGTATGTCATCCCATTTTTCACATACTGTTCTACATTCTGCGCCAACATTGCACATGATATGCAGCATAAGGAAAAAGACCACAGCTGTTCAGGCTACACGGCCCTTCCTACAGAAGATAAAGCATTAACACAGAGATGCTGTCAGATCCAAGACCCCTCTAGAGCTCTTAAAATTAGCACTTCTTGTTACAGGCCTAGACTTAATGTTGACAAACAATCAATGCCGGAATAAATTATATGCCACCTAGGATTCTGCATTTGTTATCAGAGCTGCTCAAAACTCTATGGTGAAAGCTGGGACAGAACTCAAGTCTTTCTGTTCCCCTCTAATGCTAAGAAAAAATCTAATCAATTTAGTGTAGTGTAGAAGCTCTGATTGCCTCCAGTAGAAGACAGCTGTTTGCCAGTTAGTGCACTAGCCCAGTGGTTTTCATTTGTGGATGCCTAAAAAAATTCAAATAGAGGTGTGGACTTCTTTGTAAATCTTATATGCAGTCTGCAGGCCCGGGGGTAGGAGGTGGATCGGTGACCACAGATTAAAAACCACTGTAATAGCCCTAAAATTCCTGGTTTGCCTTTTCTACGCAGCTGTACTGGCAGCTTAAGTTATATAATGAGCATCACACACAGTGCTAGTAGACAGCCGCCATTTTGACTGACAGAACAGCAATTGAACTGGGAGTCTCCAGAGATAAAAGCATCCGTTGACCCAGCTTGAGTTCCTTAGATGGAGGTGACAGAATCATATCATTTGCAAACTGGGCACAGAAAGAAACCTGTAACACACACTAGCCAGTGGACGACACATACACAGTCTGAACTGCTGCACCAGTGCCACAGTCAAACACAAGCACCACAATGTTTAACCTGCACAAAGGCCTTTAAGTTTAAAATAAAATGTAATCAAAACAGCATTGAAGAGCACATGGAGCTGGCCTACCAGATCTGGTAGCCAAGCCAAAAGTATTAGGTTGAGTTAACTTTGGCTGACACTACAGCTTTTACTGTTTAATTTCCTGATACTTAAAAATAATTTTAAAAAAATATCTGTATCTTGAATGTATCTGTGTTTGGGAACAGCTCCTTATTTCTTTAACAAGGGCTGTGTTTTCACACGCATGTTTTGCAGAATTTTTTTCTCACTGTGCTCTATACAACAGCAGCCGCAGTCTCTTGGCTTAAGCCTCCCTTTGACAAATATGTCACCAAACATTTCTGGCAGGATATCCTTTTGCAGATAACTGAAATGCCAAGCTCAAAACAGTCTTTGCTGCTTGCACAGTCCCTTTGTCCAGAATGAATTATGTTGTTTTGCACTGTCAGTTGACTTGGGCTCAGTTGTAGAGCCCTGAAGTACTCAGTTTGGCTTCATCATCTTCATAAGGTTAGGTGAGGGTGTTAGCACCTCCTGGCTTGGGGTTCGGACAACATCAAAATCTTCAAAGCAAAGCTCAGCCCAACTCATCCAGTTTCATTTGTTTTGCCATTTCCTGTCTGGGTGAGGAAGAAACTTCCCTATAGATAGGTATAGATATTTATCTGATGGTTTTACCCACAGAAGCTCATAATCCTATATATTTTTGGTTAGTCTCTAACGTGCCACTGGGCTACTTGCTTTTCAAGTTACAACTATCGCGGCTATCCCTCTGAGACGTTATAATATGCTGCTATATGACAATCCTTTATGGAGATATTATACCCTCCTCAAACACTTGGTTCAGATCACTGTGTGAGAGATTACTGAGCTGTGGAGATTATTGGTCTGATCCTATATGGGAATTCCTATATGGATCCAATACTACGCAAAAAATGAACAACAAACTCCACCCACCCCAAAGCAGCTGTTTATGGTTTCAATGAAGAACCAAGTGGAGTCCAAGTGAGCTTGTAAGGTTCATAAATATCACTCATTATGAGAGTGTTCTAACCCTCTGACAGACTTTGCAGAACTCCTAATGCGATGTTCCCTACCCCCAAAGCTTACATTATGAGTAGAACCAGATCAGCACAAAGAAGGGATGAGAGACCATGGTGCAGGCAAAAGTGAGAAACTGCTGAGAAGAAGAAAGGAGGAGAGACTCTAGGTGCGTTGGAAGGAGGTAAGAGAGGGTGTTCGGGAGAGAGAACAGGAAGATTCTGCCAGGCAGAGGAGCAATGTGACACAAGACACAAAGGAGGCAGTGGGAGAAGGATACAGATGAACATAGAGCACAGCAGTAACAGAGCAGAGACATGGGGAAGGGCAAGATTACATTGGACTTCATGGGGAAGAGTGAGGGAGTGGAGTGTGAAGCAGAAAAAGAGAAGGCAGAGCTGGAGGGACTCTAGGAGCAGGGGTCAGAGCAGCTGCAAGGGGGATAGGAATTGTGACGGAGAATAAACTTTGTACTAAACCTACCTAGCAACTTTCAAGTTGTTTAAGGCATTGTTTGGAACCACTATTTAAACAATATTCCACAGGAATAATATACTGTATGTACACATACATGGTACTATTATTGTTCAGCATTTATTCACTTGAGTCTATTTCTCTACAACTTCACTTCCCTTCCCCCCCCCCCCCCAAACCTTTTCTCTCACCTCCCAGGATCTCCTCTGCATCGGGCTCTGCAACTATATTAACTAGAAAATCTGGAACCAACATATGTTGCATTTCATCTCACCAAGTGGGGAGCCTCATCTTCCTATGCACGTGTCTGGATGTGAGAGACACTCCCATCCCACTTAGGCTTTGGACAGCAATTTCCCAAAGTGACATTCCGATTAGCTGGTTGGATATTTGTAACAATGTCTGAGATGTGCACCAACTCACAAAGCATGCTCAGTTAAATCCTCACCACTGATCAATCCACATCCCAGATCCAATCTTTCCCTAATTTTGGGATGTTCTGATCTGGCCATGAGCGGTTAAACTCAGGGGTGAGCAATAACATGGCGCAGTTCTCCAGGGTTAGCCACTGGCAGGCTGCCACTGCTATATTTACCTAAATGGCCACAGATACCAGCAATTATAGCGCCTATTGGCCGCAGAGCACCATTCCCGGCCAATGGGAGCAACGGGAAATGGCACAGACTGGAACACCACTTCCTGCTGCTCCAGTTCACCCTAACTGCTAGGCCACACAGAATTTCCTTAACAATATGAGCTCTTGGTGCACAGGCAATAGGCTCAAGATAAACATCTATTAGTAGTACTGTGTAGGGTCTAGGACACCTAGCTGAGCAGTCCTGTTTCTGCAGTTAGACCTTTAAGGGTAAAACATTTGTTTTCATTCCTAAGCAGTTATTTTTTCTGGCCAGGTGACATGTAAAAACATCCTGAATTTTCTAAGAAAGTTATTGCTCAAGTTCTGACCTTTATTATCAGAATTTATTTTAAAAAAAACTGAACAATTAAACACTTGGAGGTGCATGTAAATTGGCCACCGTGTCTTTGTGAGTTATTTATCCCAGGCAGCTAAATGAATTAAGACCCACAATGTATATTCTGATGTGGCTTATTTCTTAATTAATGCGCATGACTCCTCTTCACACAAATAAACAGGAGGCTCCTATCTAAGAATCCATCACTATTTAGTGACCTTCTCTCCATTGTCCCTGTTGCAATCTAGTGGTATATGCAATGGAAGGAGAAGCATTCCAAAGCAAGGACACTTCGTCTATGCATCAAAACCCAAAACCTTGAGGCCTGCAATGGGAGCAGCTCCGCAGAGCTAAGAATCCAATAACATCAGATACTGAAAGAGCCATAGGCCCCATGTGTTAGCCCAGCTCACACACTCAGACACAACACTGGCAAATCTCTGTTTAAGTTGGGGCTGCATTGAGGTTCATGGTTTTTGGCGTAAATTGACAAAGTTAGCTAAAATGTGCCCTTTGAAACAGGCAGTGCTGTTGTAGCAGTGTTGGGTCCCAGGATATTAGAGCTACAGAGTGGTCCTATAAAAGTGTTACCTCACACAGGGTTCCCTCTAAGCTGCATGGCCTCTCTCCCAACTGCAACAATGCCCTACAGGGGCTGGAGGAACACCCCTTTTCCCCTGCTCACCCAGTCTTACCAGAGCTGCCATGGCCCACAGAGACACCTCTCACTGGCCTGGAGATGCTGCAGTTAAAAAGGACTGGGAGGGAGCCCTCTATCCTGGGGAAGTCTGTATTTCACACCCTTCATCCCCATCCTAGAATCTACACTCTCAGCCAGCGCTCTCATCTTCCCCAACCCTGAGTCCCCTCCTGCGCTTCAAACCCCACGGCCCTCCTCCTGCCACAAATTGGACATGTGCAGAATGAGTTTTGTTACGCGCACCAATATGATGTGCGACACATCTCCTTCGTATTGGGGCACGTAACAAAATTCATTCCACACACAGACGTAAAAAACTTTGGAGGGAACACTGCTCACCCACCTTGTCCTCCTATAACTTTTCCCAAGTTTCCCAGGATAATGTCGCCCAGTCTTTGCTAATAAATATCTCCAAAAACTAAAGTAGCATAAGAAGTTCCATGCAGAGTGCTTAGTTTGAGGGTTTTTCTGCTAGATAATGGGAAAGGAGAAGATGATTTCTGAGCTTTAGTTCACTCTCACTTGCATGCCATGCAAAGATACTTTTCAGAATCATAACAAAGAGAGAGAGAGCACAGCATCAAATCATCCCTCCCAATTAACTGTTAAGTAATGTGTGCTGCATACTCCATTATTAGAAATGCTATTTCATCCTTTGTGACTCTGTCTTGACTAACATATCAACAGATGCAGATTTCAGTCATGGGCCTGATTCAAAACCCATTGAAGTTCTTCCATCAATTTCACGTGCAGAGCTTCAAAACTGTGGAAAGACGACATAATAGAAACTTGCCTGCATATTCCCTTCTTCTTTTAACTCCAAGATATGCCATCAAAATAAAGAAGGCAAATTCTTGGTGTTACACTGTAACCAGGGATGGTGGGCCTCTACCATCTTCCTCATGGTTGGCAGAAGCCAATCAATCCTTTTTTTACCCTGCAGCATGTTATATTTTCCCCAAAATAAAACTTAAAATTGTAGGCATGTTCCAAACACCACAGTAAAATACACCGAGCCTGCTATCTTGGAACATGAGACATCCCTGACTAAAAAACACTTAGACTGGGAGAAAGAGATCGTCTGTAGAAAGAAAGGGGTATGATTGAATGATACCATTTGCTACTAGCTCAGAACAATAAAGCTAAGGAAGCGAGAACAAAAGGACAGAATATGGTGGGACAGCCATACAGTTACTTTCCACAGAGAAGCAAAAGGGAATGGAACAGCTGTAATTGAAAATGACCTTGGTCTTGCATATAGCTGAGTCCCTAAGTGAGTGGAGGGTTATTTTAGGCTGAGAGAGAAAGGAGGTGAGTGAGTTGTTAAGGAATGTGTGTGAGAGCACAGTGCTGAAAGGCATAGCTCTGAACCTGCCAGGAAATGGCGCAACTGTGTGACGCTGGTCTTTAGAAGGAAAGGCAAGGAAGCATAATGAGGAACAATAAAAACTCTCTGAGCTAGCAGCTGCAAGCAACTAAGACATAGCATTTGTATCATAGACAGAGTGCTCTATAGCCTTGCTTCCATGAGTCAGCATTTCAGGGCTCACAGAGAAAGTGGTCAAGGCGTGTGCAGGAGGAAAGGGATATTTGGATCCCAAATAAGTATCCGTGTGATAGGTCTGCTGAACGGCATGCCAGGGAAGATTGGCTTGGAAACTGTTTGAGGGCATGTAGAGTTAGCAGAATAATGCACAACAGGCTTTTTAAGAAACAAGGTCAAGAAAGATGAGGCCATCCTGGATTTTCCTGTTATCCTTTTGTAGAGGAAAAGCATGTTCTCTTTGTACAGTCCTTTCCTGTATAGAGACAGGACAATGCTTCACTATCCTTCAACTGAAGAATACAAAAATCCATCACTAGGAGGAGTCCACCCCTCTTCCCCACAGCCTTAAATGGCCATTTCTGGTAAAGTAGGCCTCGGGTGGAATACCAGAGGACCAGACCTTCTCATCTGGAGTAAAACGGTAGAGGCTCAGCTGGCTTTGGTGCAGCTAAGCTCACTTATGTAAGCTAAGGAAGGTCTGGCCTAGAGCCACAGGCACTGACTCCATGGGTGCTCCAGCCCTGGAGCACTCACAGGGAAAAATTAGCTTGTGTTCAGCACACACTGGCATCCAGCTCCCCCTCTTCCCCTCCCCTCAGTGCTTTTTGTCTGTTGGGGCCCCACTGACTAACTCCTTCCCCTCCCAGCACCTCCTGCCCACCATGAAACAGCTGTTCATCAGCACTGGGGGAGCACCAGGAAGGAAAGGGAGGAAGTAAGGAAGAAGCAGGGCCTTGTGGGAAGGGGCAGAATCGGGGTGGGGCAGAGACAGCATAGGGTGTAATGGGGTTGGGGCAAGGGAGGAGATTGAACACCCCACAACTAGAGGGAAAGTTGGGGCCTATGCCCTGAGGAACTGCACTGCACTGCAAGCAACTAGGCTGAGGGATGTAAGGCAAAGTGGAAATACAGGTAGGCTCAATGCTGCTTCAACAGACAAGTGGAGAAAACACACAAGTTCTCACACACACACACTGCAAAAGACAAAGGGATGTGGGAAACCATAAGGAACTAGTGTAATTTTCATTGACCCTCCACTTACATGAATTTCTCCCTATAACACACATTTTCTTCTGTCTTGCCAACTCCTTGCTCCAGATTTCTGTAGTAAAAACTATTTCTATGGAATCAAAACATTTTAACTCGAGTTGAGGGGTGAAAGCAAGTCAGTGCACCCTAGTGTGGTGTACTCATAAGAAAGTGGCCGGCTGGAGCAGGGTATTAATCCTTTTCTCCCCTCCCTCTGACCCTAACAGCGTTGCCCTCACAGCTCTCATTTGGCTGGAAACAGCAGCAGCACGGGACAGGGTCCCCAATGGGGACTGCTCCAACGCCTAGCCTGGCATCTCATGCTCCATCCTACACACACTCCTCCAGCCCCCTGCCCTGAGCTCCCCCACCCCCCACCCACCCACACCCATCCCAAGCCCCCTGCCCTGACTCCTGCACCTCACCCCAGACCTCACCCCTCTGCTCTAAGCCCCCCACACTCCATCCCACACTTAAATTTCTTACGGGTGCTGTTGTATCGCAAACCCCTCCAACTCCTGGCCAGGAGGGTGGGGGGTGAGTTGTAATAAGACAGTTCTAGCACCTGAAAGTAATGTAAGTTATTTTTATCCCTGCTCTAGTCACTTAGATTTTAACAGACACTGGGTACTGTGCTTTCTTATGGGGTTTGTTTGGACCATTCAATAGCAGGGGTATAAATGTCCCTCGAGTACTATCAAATGGTCCATACAACAAGTATGGACCCGCACATCACAAGACAAAGTCAACATAAATCCAGACCTCTGCATTCGGCAGCATTCCTGTGCAAACTGGAGATTCTATGGCAGTTCAGATTTTTTTTTAAATGGACATCTATAATGAATTAAACATGAGAATAAATAATGCATGGAATCGGAGAAAGGCAGGCCTGGAAGAGACCTCAAGGTCATCTAGTACAGCCCCATAAGCTGAGGCAAGATCAAGTAAACTAGACCAGCTCGGACAGCAGCTTGTCTAACCTGTTTTTAAAAACCACCAAGGAAGGAGATTTCATAGCTTCACTTGGAAGCCTGTTCAAAAGCTTAACTCTCTTTATAGAGAGAAATATCTCTAACCTAAACTTTCCTAACTGTGGATTAAGCTCATTACAGGCAGTCCCCGGGTTACATGGATCCGACTTACATCGGATCCCTACTTACAAACAGGGTGAGGCAACCCCGCACTAGCTGCTTCCCCCCAGCAGACCAGGGAGACGCGAAGCTAGCGCCCCCCGCCCTCTCCCCCCCCCCCAGCAGACCAGGGAGACGTGGAGCAGCTTTTCTCAGCAGACACCTCAGCTTGAGAATAAAGGACTGAGGGAAGTGAGGTGTGGGAGAATAAAACTGAGCTCTGGAGAAATGTTTCGCTAGAGTTTCCCCTACAATATGTACCAGTTCCGACTTACATACAAATTTAACTTAAGAACAAACCTACAGTCCCTATCTTGTACGTAACCCGGGGACTGCCTGTACTTCTTTTTCTACCTTCAGTGGACAACAATAGATTCCTGTCCTCTTTGTAACTGTCCTTAACATATCTGAAGACTATCATCAGGTTTCCCCTCAATCTTCGTTTCTCAAGAAGTCCTTTTAACCTTTCCTCATGGCTTGGGGATTCTAAACCTTTTATGGTTTTTGTTGCTCTTCTCAGGACTTTCTCTAATCTGTCCATATCTTTCCTAAAGCATGGCATCCAGAATTGGACACAGTACTTCAGCTGAGGCTTCACCAGTGCCAAATACAACAGGGCAATTACTTCCCGTGCCTAACATATGACACTTCTGCTAATACACCACAGAATGTTATTAGCTTTTTTTCGCAACTGTATTATACTGTTGATTCCTATTCCACAATGCCCCTCTCCAACCCCCAAACAGTTTCCAGCAGTACTGCTGCCTAGCCAGCTATTTCCCATTTTGTAGTTATGCATTTGTCTTCCTAAGTGAAGTGCTTTTACCCTTGTCTTTAACTTCATCTTGTGGATTTCAGACCAATTCTCCAATCTGTCAAGGTGGTTTTGAATTCTAACTCTCTCCTCCAAAGTGACCTCTTCCATCTTGGTGACAC
Organism: Pelodiscus sinensis; assembly: GCF_049634645.1. Taxonomy (NCBI): domain Eukaryota; kingdom Metazoa; phylum Chordata; order Testudines; family Trionychidae; genus Pelodiscus; species Pelodiscus sinensis. The sequence continues at coordinate 59,041,831 of NC_134718.1, forward strand.
ACATACATTTTATAAAATCTAGTCTGTTATTCGAGTCATTCATGCTAATATATTGACTATTACCAGACCCAAGACTGACCCCTGCAGGAACTCACTAGATAACCTCTTCCCGTGTGACAGCAAACCAGTGCTAAATACTCTGAGTAAAATCTTTCAACCAGTTATACACCCATTTCATCCCTGTCAAAAAGGGGAATTAAGTTGATTTGGCATTATTTGTTCTTGACAAATCCATTATGGCTGCTCCTTATAAGGCTATTTTCTTTTAGCTGATTACAAATATCCAGTGTTCTTCCAGGTATCCAAGTTCTAATTCCCCCGGTCCTCTTGGCTTCCCTTTACCCATCCCGCATAAGCTCTTAAAGATCATCATTGAATCATAGGATTGGAAGAGACCTCAGGAAGTCGCCAAGTCCAACCCTCAGCCCAAAGCAGGGCCAACCCCAACCCCAGTCAGGGCTTTGTCAAGCTGGGACTTAAAAGCCTCTAAGGATGTAGATTCCACCACCTTCCTAGGTAACCCATTACAGGCACTTCACCTCCCTCCTCATAAAGTAGTTTTTCCTAATATCCAACCTAGCCTCCCCGCACTGCAACTTGAGACCATTGCGCCTCATTCTGTCATCTGTCACTATTGAGAACAGCCTATTTCCATCCTCTTTGGGACCCCCCTTCAAGAAGTGGAAGGCTGCTATCAAAACCCTCCTCAGTCTTCTCTTCGGTAGACTAAAAAAGCCCAAATCCCTCAGCCTCTTCTCATAGGTCATGTGCTCCAGACCCCTAATCATTTTGGTTGCCTTCTGCTGGACCCTTTCCAATGTGTCCACATCCTTTCTGAAATGGGGGGCCCAGAATTGGATGCAATACTCCAGATGTGGCCTCACCAGTGCCAAATAAAGGGGAATAATCACTTCTCTAGATCTGCTAGAAATGCTCCTCCTAATGCAACTTAATATGCTGTTAGCCTTCTTGGCTACAAGGTCACACTGTTGACTCATATCCAGTTTCTCATCCACTGTAATCCTCAGGACCTTTTGTGTTGAACTTCTGCTTAGACAGTTGGTCCCCAGCCTGTAACAGTGCATGGGTTTCTTCCAAGTGCAGGACTCTGCATTTGTCCTTCTTGAACCTTGTCAGATTTCTTTTGGCCCAAATCTCCAAAGTATCTAGGTCATTCCAGACCCTATGCCTATCCTCCAGCACATCTACCTCTTCCCCTAGTTTAGTGTCATCCGCAAACTTGCTGAGGATGCAATCCATCCCCTCATCCAAGTCACTAATAAAGATGTTGACGAAAACTAGCCTCAGTACCGATCCATGAGGCACTCTGCTTGATACCAACTGCCAGCTAGACATCAAGCCATTGATCACTACCCATTGAGCCCAACAATCTAGCCAGTTTTCTGTCCACCTGACAGAACATTTATCCAATCGATACTTTCTTAACTTGCTGGCAAGAATTCTGTGGGAGACCATATCAGAAGCCTTGCTAAAGTCAAGGTATATCACATCTACCACCTTCCCCGTATCCATAGAGCCAGCTACCTTGGCATAGAAGTCAATCAAGTTAATCAGGCATGACTTTCCCTGGGTGAATCCATGTTGTTTCAGCTACTTCCTTAGGAGCCCTAGAATTAATTTCATTGGACCCTGACAACTCGAATATATATAAGGCTATGTCTAGATTTATCTACATATTCTTTAGACTGTTCTTTCCCTATTTTCTCTTTTTCTCCTCTCATGCTGTTAATCTAGTGTAAAGTATCTGGTGATAATTAACCATTTTAGTGAAGACTGAAGAAAAATAGGTATTAACACTCCAGTCTCGTGGATGTCATCTTTTATTAGCCTGCCCTTCCCACTAAGTAGAGGGCCTACAGCAGGCCTGCCAACTGGGGGAGAGGGCAAAGGGAACAGCTGCCCCAGGGCCCAGTGATTCAAAGGGACCCAGGGTTCTGACCGCTGCTGTTGCAGTCCGAAGCCCTGTTCATTTAAATTGCCACTGGGTGGCTCTTAGGGGTTCCTGGTGAGGTGGGGGCCCTGTGCAGCATGCTCCAGGCAGCGCTTGGGGGAGGGGTGCAGTCTAGGTGGCACTGAGGGCCAGTTGCCCTCGGCCCTGCCCAATTTTTCCATTCTTGTGCGAAATACATTTTGTTATGTGCACAGAGGCATGTGCGGATGTGCACCACCCATGGAATCACATGCTGCTAGCTGTGGGCATTCTGCTAGTTAGCTGGATGGCATTTGAATCTTTCCTGGTTGGCTGCCGGAAGCATTCAACTTATAGGAAACACTAGCCCCACCCCTTCTGCGTGAGGCCCTGCCCCTTCTGGAAGCACAGAACCATCTTCTGCACCTTGCCCAGGGGCCCGGGATGGCTCCCCTGACCTACACTTTTCTTCATCTTTCCCTTGCGTCTAATGTATGTATAGGCCCTTTTCTTACTGCCTTTATATGCCGTGCTAGGCATAACTCATTTTGTGCCTTAGCCTTCATGCTTTTCTCTTTACATGCTTCTGCTAGTGTTTTGTGCTTTTCTTCATCTCTAGCAATGTGTCCATATGTTCTCTTTTTGTAAGATTCCTTTTTGATTTTCAGGTCATTAAAGAGCTCCTGATGGAGCCATGCTGGCCCCTTACTATTCTTTCTATCCTTCCCTCACTCTGAGATAGTTTACTGTTGTGCCTTTTGTATTGTATCTGAGAAACTGACAGTTCTCCTGAACTTCTTTACCCCTTAAATTTTCCTCCCATAGGGTCTTAAACTAAGAAAATATAATGTATTTTTTAAATCCATTGTCCTTACTCAGCTGCTCTCCTTTTCCTTAAAATCATGAAATTGATCATTTCATGATCACTTTCACCCAAATGCCTTCAGCTTTCAGCTCTGCAACCAATTCCTCCATTAGTCAAAAGGATGTTTAAAATGGCTGCCTCACTTCCCCCTACCCCTGTAACTTCCTGTACCTTTTGAAACAAACAGTTGTCTGTGATAAATTCCAAGAACTTACTAGGCATTCTGGGTTTTGCCATATTATTTTTCCACCCATGACAGAGTAGTCAGAATCCCCCATTATTACTTGTGTTTTGAATACATGTGTTGTTACTTCTAGAAGTGCTTCATTCAACTATTCTTCCCGATTAGGGAGTCTGAGGTAGACCCTGCCATGACTTTGCCTACTTTTCCTCCCTTTTATCTTCACCCTATCTTTGTTTTGTGCTGCCCTGCCCCACATTTTGTAATTTCAGTGTGCTAAAGAACCTTGTATTGAAAGATAATTGCAATGTAGAATTTCTCAGTGTGGAAGCTGGCTATGTTGATAATTTGGTAGGAGGCAACCTAGGGTTTAATAGTGGGGTGGAGGATAGCTGCAATTTTGGGGTCTTGGAAAGATGTGAGGCAGTTTGGGATTATAGCATAAACATATTAGCAGGATATTTCTGCTGACCTGATAGAAAATTGAATTGCTAACGTTGTTGACATTATAACTAACATAGGTTTCAAAGTTACATCCCTGTTGAGATATATAGGGAACAATTCACATGTCTCAGACCCATTGCTTCAGGCTCTTTGAAATCTCAGGAACAATACACTGCATCAGATGAACCCCTTTTCATGTTTGGATAGTTTCTTTCATAACCATATAGGATTAGAAATGTTGCTTTTTAAACACAAACCTAAATCCTTCTGCAAACTTAATGAATTTTGGAATGCACATAACCCTGATTAAACCAAAAACTCACTATAGCTATATCTATTAAATTCCTTCCATTTTTAGAATAAGAGAACATTATTGTTAAATTCTATAAGACTTTTCTATAAAGGAAAGAATGGTTATATTTCACTAGTCTCAATTGCATTTATACCAATGCACTTTGTATGTACAGGAATGTCCCAGGCAACTGTGACCTTTCTTGGCTATTTGCTTGTTTATGTCATCAAAATAAACACTACAATTCAACAGGGCATAACAGCACATTTATTATAGCTACACATTTCCCATTAGACTTCTACCACTTTTTAGATACATTTGGGATTAGAAGCAGATTCTGTGGTATGATTTATAAACAGGTGGGTTAAGGAACTTCAAAAATGTGTACACTAAATGAAAAACAGACTGTTTCCTCTGAGTGGGGTCGGATACTGGTGCCTGAATTCTTGTTAACAAGATGGTACATTATGTAGGAACCAGGCCTTAATTCATGGAAAATGTTCACTTTCAGCATCATCATCTAAACAATTTGTGTCACAAATAAAGAAACCTGTTTAATAGTATACCTCCACATGGCAGATTTTACGACAAAGCACAATTTGTCAGAAGACAGGATACTGGGCTAGATGGACCTTTTGTCTGACCCTGTTCTTATGTTCTTTGTTGGACACCCCTTCCCACTCTCACACAGAGAAAAGCCTGTGGCTAGACAGGGAGAGGATGGTTCAGTGAAGCTTGTTAGCTTGGAACATGGGTGCAATTCCCTACTCTGCCACAGACATTCCTTAGGACCCATAGAAAGTGATTCTCTGTGCCTTGGTTCTCCCATCTGTAAAATGTAGAGAATTGTCCTTCCCTATCTCACAAGAGTGCTTTGAGAATGAACAGATTAAAGATTGGCAAGTGCTCAGACACTTTGGTGGTTGAAACCAGATAAGTACCTAAAATAGTAAGAATTATAGATAATTCCCTCAATGAAGTGAAAAAGATAGGGTCTTTTCACAAAGCGCCTACACAGCTAGTAACTTTACACATGAGTTGTCCCTCTGAGGTTGATGGTGACACCCGATTCTGAAGCCTGTTGGACTTCTCATGTAATAAAGTTAAGCGCTACCAGAGCAGCCTGTATAGTCTCAGGTTAAAATTTATCATCCTTTACTTACCTGTCCATACTTGATCTTCATATTATTTTCCCCTGCAGGAAATGTCCTCATCACCAAATGCCTAAAGAAATGCAGGAAAAATCTCTGGGCTTTAAGGATTCAATGGACTCATGAACTCAGGCTTTGACTGGAAAGTATGAGAAGAAATAGTTTTGCACATACTTACTTTTAATTATTTGCCATATCAATCTAGATATATATCCTGTTGCTCATATGGGTATGTATACAATATCCTTCCTGATTATTTAAAAATATGCTTTTCCATTCACCTTTAAGAGACATTTATTAGCTCCACATTTCTCTAACGTTAATTACTGCAGAGACCCATACATTCATGAGTCGAAAGCACTAGAAACAGGCACTTGGGTAAACTTAGAATTCAATTTGTCTTGATGTAGTTATAATCTGTTTGAAACTATCCCCTTCATTCAAAATAAATAACACACACACACACACACACACACACACACACACACACACACACACACACACACACCCCTTTAGATTGAGGCAGCGGTTGCTTAAAAAAAAAAAAAAAGAAAACCTCATGAAAACCTCATGCTTTCAGAGATGCTCAAAAGATTAAAAATACAAAGAAGACCAATGAATATTGAAACCATAAGACTACAAATCCTAAAGAGAAAAACATAGAATGAAAAGCTAACAGCGTCTTCTTAAATCTTCCTGAGGATGTATGTGGATATAATATTTCAGAAGGATTTATTCTTTAATTTAGGAATTTACTTAGCACAAAATGATAGTGACAAATTCATTACTATGCCTTGTGTGGGTTATGATTCAGGCAGATATTGTTTGTCCAAAGACCCTCTGTCTTGATTTGCAACACCTTTGTTACTGCTAGCATGACTGCCTATGAGTAGAGAAGCTGTTAAATCAAGCCAAAATACAGCTTTTATTTATATGGATTAGAATGAGACCATCAAATTCATTGTCATCTATATCCTACAGCAGGATCACAAGCCAAATCTCTAGAGACTTGAGAGCTCAGCACGTAATCAATAGCAGTCTTTCTATTGACTTCAATGAACTGTTTCAGGCCCTAATGTGCTAACTACTAGCTGGTATGAATAAATAGCAGTAATGGTGAAAGTCAAGTTTCACTGATGTGATTCATTTCTGCTATGCAAGTTTTATTGTTCTTGCCACGAAGGCTACGTCTACACTGGCCCCAAAGTCCGGAAAAGGGATGTAAAGCAGGTAAGTCAGAATAGGGAAATCCGCGGGGGATTTAAATATCCCCCGCGGATTTAAATAAACATGTCCACCGCTCTTTTTCCGGCTTGGGGAAAAGCTGGAAAAAAGCGTCTAGACTGGCGCGATCCTCCGGAATAAAGCCCTTTTCCGGAGGATCTCTTATTCCTACTTTCAGGTAGGAAACTTTCAGGTAGGAATAAGAGATCCTCCGGAAAAGGGCTTTATTCCGGAGGATCACGCCAGTCTAGACGTTTTTTTCCGGGTTTTCCCCAAGCCGGAAAAAAAGCGGCGGACATGTTTATTTAAATCCGCGGGGGATATTTAAATCCCCCACGGATTTCCCTATTCTGACTTACCTGCTTTGCATCCCTTTTCCGGAATTTGGGGCCAGTGTAGACGTAGCCCATATGTTTTGCTTTTCCATAAAAAATGAATATTGACATTCCACTCCATACAGGAGGAATCTAATGCAAAAAGTGCAACACTTATGTTCACCATTGGTTAAAAGCTAGGGCAGCGTTTTGGTGTCTGGATCAAAAGCAGATTGAATTCATGCTCTCCAATTCACATTGTGAAGTGTTGTCTTTGCAGAAATTTGTTTTAAAGAAGCTATTTGTTGATATTTTTTCTTATAATTCAGGGTGTGGAGATAATTCAACTGGTTTACTAAATTACAACAATAACAATTACTCAAATAATGTTTCAGCTGTTTATAATAAAGACCTCAGACAACACTTCAAACACACTTTTTTTCAAAGACCAAAGAATTTGACCCTATTTGGAGAAGAGAAAGGATTGAACTGTCTGAAATATAATATTGCTGGTAATAAGATATTTACTGTGAGCACCTTCTTTCAAATTTGTTCTGTCACTATGTAATACCCTGGGAGATATGGGCCCCTATTTAGTGTACCTTTTATGCCTACAATTTATTTCTTTAATTTTATCCAGTATAATTCCATTCATCTCTGTAGAACTGATTATTTCTGTTTTTTTGGCCACCAAAGAGGTCTTAGGCAATCTCTCTTTATCATATGGCAGATTGTGTTCCATGGATAGTTACAGTCACATGATCTTATACCAATGGTGCTCAAACTATGGAGCACACAAGAGGTTCTTTGGCGGCACAAAGAAACTGAGATCCCATGGGTCCCACAGGTTCCCCAGGACATGAGCAGCAACAGAATGGGTATTGCAGGGCAGGACAAGGAGCAGGATTTAAAAATAAATAGTCCTCACAGACCACAAACAACATAAATCCCCACCCAACGTCCACTGTTCTCTGGCCACCCAGCTCTGAAGGCAGTGCCTCTAGCAGCAGCAATGCTCAAGTAAGGGATTTCTTCAGATGACAAGTAAGTGGTGGGAAGACACAATAATGTCCTGGAATAATAAGGGGAAAGTTTTCACGTCACTGCTTTATGCCATACTTTGCCCTGCATCTACTCTGTGGCTATGTCTACACTGCTGGCTTTTTGCACAAGAAAGAGCTGTTCTTGTGCAAAAACTTGCAGAGCATCTATACTGCACGCGTGTTCTTGCGCAAGTAAATTTACAGTAAAGTGTTGGAAAACAGGACTTCTTGCACAAGAATTATTCCTCTCCCCACGAGGAATAAACCCTCTTGCACAAGAGCTCTTCCACAAGAAGGCAGTGTGGACAGGCAACAGGGGTTCCTTGCGCAAGAAGGCCCTATGGCTAAAATGGCCATCGGAGTTTTCTTGCGCAACAGAGCGTCCACACTGCCACGGACGCTCTTGTGCAAAAGCACATGCAGTATGGATGCGCTCTTTCACAAATTCTTTTGCATAAAAACTCTTGTGTAAAACAGTTCTTGCGCAAAAAGCCTTCAGTGTAGACATAGCCTGTAGGTTCACCAGATTTCAGTCAGATCATGCAAGGTTCTGTGGTGGATAAGAATCGCTGTACACCACAGTGATGTGTCCTCCAAGAAAAACAGGTAATAAAACCTAAGCCACAAGGTCTTCATTGTTCTAGACGGTTTTTTTGCCCAGAAGTTTGCTGAGAGATAGGAGGAGCTCATCTTCAGGGGAGAAGAAAGCAGAGAGGAGGGCTGAAAACAACTGGGTATATATCATAGCTTTTTAACATCTGCTGTAGAAGGCAGTGTCATTTGTTGATGAGGGCTTTGGCCTGGGACTCAGGAGTTCTTGGTGGGGCCCGCTAGGCACTAGTGTGGTATCAAAACTAGTGGTAAGAGATGGGATTTATGGGGACAAACTTTTACACATGTCTTTGTTCAGCTTCCGAATGAACCCCTAGCTAACAGTGAAGGAAGGGCAGTACATGTGGGATTAGCTCATTATTATTAAAAAGGAGAAAGTTTAAAATGAGCAGCTGCTACAAGTGCTAAGACTAATACACATCACCTCCAACACGGAACTGCAGGACAGTCACTGGTGCAGAAAAATAAAGGGTCACTTCAGAACCTTCTCAGGGGAGTTAATCAAACCATGATGCTGAGGATACAGATGCCAGATATCGGAGTTCTGAGAAGATACTATATTTACTGATTAGATTAGTCACACAAGTAGATAAAATATTCTGATCAGTAAATAGGCAATAAGCAACAAGATAAATATTGCAGCTCTCCAACAGGATGTGTCACTTCATGGCATATGCTCCGCTTGCAAGGTTTCATGAAAAACACTCTGCTTTTCTATAGCCGCTTTCACACTCAAGGTCCTTGTTTGAAAACGTAAGGAGTAGCTGATGGAGGTTAGCATCATGGGCCTGTCAGAGGCAGCCATTCCCTGCCAATCTTTGCTATTCCCTCCCTAAAACAGCATGTGGTCTTTCTGAGGGAGAGGCCCCCTTACTCCACTACACATGCCGCTGCTTGGATGCAGAGCTGAGTTCATGATTGAGCCCTGACTAATCACCAGCAAAAAGACTATTTCTAAACAGAGTGCAATTGACAGGAAACAGCCAGTGTAATATTAGGAGATATATGGGGTTGCTATTATATCCACACTAAAAATTGCTTTGGGGTTGCTATGACGTTCACACTGAAAAATGCTTTGGAGAAGACTTTATCAGTATATGGGCCTATATACTATAAGACCTATGTGGCTGTAAGGTAGGGTCAAAATATTACTACACCAAGTCCCCAATAAGAAAAAATGCCTGCTCTTCAAAATGATACTTTTCTAATCTTAAGACTGGTACAGTAACTTTGTCCCAAAAGAACTGAACAAGGAGGGCCTGGTCCTGTAGCATCTACACCATTCTTGGTGTCTTGGAAACAGTGAAGAAAGTCTAAGCAATTGATTAGATGGTTCAAATATTTGGACATTTTGAAGAGAGATTAAAAAGACTTGAACTTTTCAGCTTAGAACAGAGGAGATTAAGGGGGGACATGATATTGGTCTATAAAATCATGACTGGTATGATAAAAGTGAATTAAAAAAGGTTATTTACTTGTTCCCATAATATAAGAACTGGGGGTCACCAAATGAAATTAATAGGTAGCAAGTTTAACACAAACAAAAGGAAGTTTTTCTTCATACAGTGCACAGTCAACCTGTGGAACTCCTTGCCAGATGATGTTGTGAAGATTAGGACTTTAACAAGGTTCAAAAAAGAACTAGATAAATTTATGGAGGTTAGTTCCATTAATGGCTGTTAGCCAGGATGGGTGGGAATGGTGTCTTTAGCCTCTATTTGTCTGGAAATGGATGACAGGAGAGGGATCACGTGATGATTATCTGTTGTGTTCACTCTGTCTGGGGTATCTGGCATTGGCCACTGTCAGCAGAGAGGATACTGGGCTAGATGAACCTTTGGTCTGACCCAGTATGGCCATTCTTATGACATTACTGTGTAAACTGGACCATTTCTTTATATGTTTGATCAAACATATAATTGTCTTTTAGACTAAAGGAATAGGCAGAGAATTTCCTAAAACGTTCAACACTAAGTTGAAGAGAAAAATTCAGAAAATCTTACTGATTTATTTGTAATTCTATAGGCATTTGCCTACCTCTTAAGAATGTTGTGAGGTTTAAGCAATGTTTGCAAAGAATGTCATGATTTCTGATTAATAGAACAAATATTTGAGTCTAATAACAACAGTAAAATGCCTCACAAAGAGAGAGAGATCATCATGAACTCCATTTTGGGGAAGGGTAGGTAGTCAAGGTTATGTAGTGAGCCAGTGCCAGACTGGAAACAATCCCAGGTTTCCTGCCTCCCAGACTGTTTTCTGATGGATAGAGCACCAATGCCTTCCTATTTGCCTCCAAGCGAGTGCTTTCCTCACAGGTACAATAGATGGGTCCAAGAGAAGTGAAGGCACCAGTCTTCTAAAATGCATTGACTGACATCCTATCACTGTCATGCCAAGTATGGAAGATTTGAATGATCACCTTGCTCTTTTAGGCTCCGATCCAGCAAAAAGAAGAACAGCAGCGGTTTCACAGTGAGATGTTGCTGGGGAGCACAGCTCACTTCCATGAATGAGGAGCAGAGGTCAAACAATCACTTATTTCAGAATATAAATAATGTCTTTCTGCTTTCTATGCTTGCCTCATTGATCAGATTGGTATTGCCATTCTTTCCATGTTGGTAGTATGCTGGAAGATTATTTGTCAAAGTGAACAGACTTGGCAGGCAGTTCCCAACTTTAAAAAGAAAGGTGCCCTGGACCAGTAGGTGGAATGGAAAATGATGGTGATTTCACTCTATTCTGTTAAATAAAATTTAATACCATTCAACTTCAATTGAGCCTTTGGCATCCATCCAAACACTACAATCTCTTGAATTAGAAAGAAAAGATGTGCAAGACAGTGGAATAAAACCAGAGTTGTCAGGAAATTAGCTATGAAGCTGTATGTAAGACTCGCCAATGAAAGCTTTTCTTTGCTACTGTGGGGAATAAAAATGACATGCTCTGAGGACACATGACATGTGAGAAGACTTTTCTACCTTCCTTCAAACGAGAAATTTAAGTGGCACATCAAACTAGGATTGAAGGACAAGTGAACAGTCTGAGAGTTTAAGGCAATGTAAAGATCTGCAAGATCTTTTTATGATTCATACCAAATGGTTTATTGAGACCACAGTACCCTAAATTAGCTAGAGCAGAGATCTCATCTACCATCTCTTTTTATCATTACAGGCAATCCTCACACTCACAAGTTCAACTTACATTTAACACCACTTATGACTTCTAGATTGGCACCTGATTTGATTTACAATTATAGGTTTCCAGCTTACAGTGCTTGGTCCTGCAGTGGAGTAGAGTGTGGTTACAAGTCACAATGCAATGTATCTAATTAGTTGCTTATAACTTTAAAAAGAACTCTTAAATATTCTTATACATTTAAAGTATCATCACACACATGCAAATCAGCAGCATGTGCTAAAACTTCAGCTAGTACAGGCAGTCCCCGAGTTACGCGGTTCCGACTTATGTCGGATCCGCAGTTACGAACGGGGCTTTTCTCGCCCCGGAGGACGGGAGCGGCGGGACACCCAGATGTGCCGCGGTCCGCGGCCCCCGTCCTCCGGGGAGAGAAAAGCTGCTCCCCATCTCCCTGGTCTGCAGGGAGACGGGGAGCAAAGCCTTGGAGCATGCCCGCAGCGGGACAGCCTGGGTGCGCTTGAGCTGTCCCCCTGCGGGCGTGCTCCGCGGCTTTGCTCCCCGTCTCCCGACCAGCAGACCAGGGAGATGGAGAGCAAAGCCTCGGAGCACACCCACAGTGGGACAGCCGCGGCACGCCTGGGCTGTCCCGCTGCGGGTGTGCTCCAAGGGTTTGCTCCCCGTCTCCCTGAAGACCAGGGAGACGGGGAGCAAAGCCGCAGAGCACGCCCGCAGGGGGACAGCCCAAGTGCGCCCGGGCTGTCCCGCTGCAGGCGTGCTCCAAGGCTTTGCTCCCCATCTCCCTGCAGACCTGGGAGATGGGGAGCAAAGCCTTGGAGCACGCCAGCAGTGGGACAGCCGTGGCGCACCTGGACTGTCCCGCTGCCCGCGTGCTCTGCAGCTTTACTCCACGTCTCCCAGGTCAGCAGACCAGGGAGACAGAGCAAAGCCATGGAGGACTTGGGCGGTCCCGCCATCCCCGTCTCCCTGGTCTGCTGGGGGGGGGGGATGCAGCTAGTGCCCCCCCCCCAGAAGACCAGGCTTTTCTTGCCTACCCCTGGGGTAGAGCAGCTGGGGGCTGCCAGGTTGGTCCCGCAGCGCAGCTTCGGACCAACCCGGCAGCACCCCAGCTGCTCTGCCCCAGGCGTCCCCAAGTCAGCCGCTGCTTAAACTGACCAGCGGCTGACTACAGGAAGCCCGAGGCAAAGTTGCTCTGCCCCAGGCTTCCTGGAATCAGCCGCTGATCAGTTTCAGCAGCAGCTGACTTGGGGACGCCTGGGTTTCTTAAGTTGAATCTGTATGTAAGTCAGAACTGGTGTCCAGATTCAGCAGCGGTTGAAACTGATCAGTTTCAGCAGCGGCTGACGCCAGTTCCGACTTGCATACAGATTCAACTTAAGAACAAACCTACAGTCCCTATCTTGTACGTAACCCGGGGACTGCCTGTACTCACTTTATAACTCCTGATTAAGGAGCAAATCCGCATTGCATAGCTCTATCAGCACTGCCATTGAGTTCAGTAGGATCATTCAGAGAGCAAGGTGTGAGTAAGGGTTTCAGAAGCTGGGTCCCAAACTAACAGCATTGTTTGCAGATTCTTTAGGGTTCTGTCTATTTTTAACCAGTGAATCACTGCAATGAATCTGCCTTTATTTGTAAAAGTCATTTTTTGACAAAACATGCAGCCCTAATCAAAAACTGCTCTGCTTATATGCTACAGCTGAAACTTTAAATCCAAACCATTTTTATATTACTCAGGCTTTAAAAAAAAAAAAAAAAAAAGGGCCAAGAAGTGTCTTTACTGGTGAAAACCTCTGATCACTCATGCACTAAGTCAAAACAACCAATTTCTGTCACACTTTCCAAAATAAGACAACAATAAATTGCACAGAGCAAAATTCACCTCTTGGCAAAGGAAGACAGCAAGTTTATCAGCTATAGCTCACTATTTCTCCACTGAGCGTCACGCACACTAAATGAAATTTCAGCCTGAAAAGAGAATTTGGGAGAGAAATCCATACACCAGCACAGAAAGAATCATCTTCATTCTAAACTCCTAATCAGACACTTAGTTAAAAAATACAAAGCTATCAAAATCTGAATCACCAAATACTATAATCTACTGTCTATTTGAGAGTGTTTGTGCATCTGTGTGCGTGTCTGTCTGAACCCGTTTGTTCAGGAATTCCCCCTAAACAGTAAGATGTAGGACCACCAAATTTGGTATGCAGCTTCCTCTTATCATAACTTCATGCAACATAAGAGTATGGTTGTGCCAGGACAAAGAGATGTGCATGGTATGCAATTCTCATCAAACCAAAAGAGAGAGGTGTGACTGCAAAAATCTCTTATAAGAGGCAGCAGAATCCCCATCTTTTGAATCATGTAAATCAACGCTGGATAAAGCACTGGTGAATATACAGTAGAACATATTCCTGTGCTTGGAGGGGAAGGAATGATGACAGAATATGTCTTTGCTACCTCCATTTGCTAAGGGCTAAATTCATTCCCAACCACGTCTGTATAACCCTGTCGACATCAGTGGAATTGCACCAGTGCAAATGAGAACAGACATTTACTCATGTACACATGTTAGTAGTCCCAGTGAAGTCAGTGAGATGACACACATGCTTAAAGTTAATAAGTATTCACAGGATTTGGACCTAAAATTATCTTAAACCTCACCCATGGCTCTGTCACAAGAGAGAAATTAATTATGAATAAATAAATTGTGCTTATCGGAGATCACACAGAGATATCCCTCCTTTATTATTAGCATTATTGTACTTTTAGTACTTGTGTATATTTATTTTCTTTCAGGCTGGCATTTCTTCTTCAAATAAGTTTTCTTGCCAGTTTCTTCAAATGTCTGTGAAAATATATTACATGAAATAGAAGCAGCTGGGTTTTTACTACATGTATTTTGTACCCCTTCCCAAGCTCTTCCCAAGCTTATCTTTCCCATCGTTCTTGTTATGTTTTATCCTTTCCGTTTTACTAGTCTCCTTGCCAAATTTCCAAGAAATGCTCTAGTATGCTTGTGGGATTTTCTTCTTAAGAATATTTACTTAAATTCTTGCTCCCTGTCTAATCTTTCCGACAACGCAATGTGCATTTTAAAATCCTCCAAGCAAAATAATTACAAAGATAATCCAGCATGGTGTAATCAAACTGCAGCATTCTTTATTTTCCTAGACTTCTAATTTAATTTCATATCCTGTGGGCTCCTAACGAAATATTAGGACTATATTATCTTTGTATTGTTTAGTTTATGTGCCTGTATGAAATGAAGAGTGTTTGATTTTTTTCCTGTTCATTATTATACCATGTACAACATCATTTAATTTTAAATGACTCTCACGGGGTGGGTCACCGCCTCACTTTGATGAGAGATGTTATCTTGCTTGAGCTCGCAAGAACTGCCACTCACTTCAGTAGGCCTTCACATGCTTAAAGTTGGGCATGTGCTTACATACCTTGCTTTACCGCAGTCTAAATCAGGAGTAACACCAACAGAGTTAAGGGAGTTATGCTAGTGTACAAAGAGTGCAAGAAGGGAATCAGCTTCCCATTCCACTGGATAGTTTCAACCAAGATTGACACACTAAATGCTGAGGGACTCTGCAGTGCATCCTAAAGAACAAACACAGGCCCTGTTCTGGTTCCAGCATCTGAATGCTCCTATATTTGCAAGTGCAGGGTTGGCGCCTTAAGCCTTCTATTAAAAACATCCTGCCCTCAGCACCTAGATGTTCTTTGCTGGTTGACATGAACAGGAGTTCATTGGTGGATCTCAGCTCTCATGTATGGAGATAGATGGTCTCTCAAGCAGCTAAGGGGCTTAATATCCCCAGCCACACTTCATATTGCAGTCAGGAGCAAATAGATTAGAGCAGTCTGTGGAGCAGTGGCATTGCAACGCTTGCCCCAGGCAGCATGTTAAGTAGAAGAGCCATTATGTTCCTCACTAGCTGTAGCTTCGGAGTGGCCTTCAACATGTAGGGAGGCAATTCAATTTATAGGTGACAAGCCTGGGTCTGGCTCAGACAGACTTCTGTTCATTTTCTCTATTCTTGAGTTGTTTGTCAGAGTGACTCATCTCTCCCCCACAAAAACATACACTGCAGTTAGGCTGGGGTACCAATGGAATAATAAACACATGCATTCGGATGGGAAATACAGTGCAAATTATTTACAGTGACGATATTTTATCATTGGAACAATATACCCAGGGTTATGAGAGTTTCTCCATCCCCAGCCATGTTTAAATCAAGGTTGGCTGTTTTTCTAAAAGGAATCTTCTAGTTCAGAAGGAATTAATTCAGGGACTTCCCACAGCCTCTGTTACGCACAAGATTAGACTAGAGGATCACAGTGGTCTCTTCTGGCTTTATAATCTATTGTGTCTCTGGTCTCAGAAAGATATATACTCGGGGCAATTTCTCTGCCATGGATGCATTATTTTTACTGTCCTACTTTGATCAAGAGCTCGTGTGAGTATGTCTCTCTGCTTTGTCTGGGAATCACACCCAACCTAAGGTGCAGACACATCCTCAGAAGCCTCGGTGTAGATTCTTTAATCTAATACAGAAAAGCAAAATCCTACCTCAAATCCACACATTGTGATGGTTTTCTGAGAAATTGGTGGGTTTCGTATGAATTCCTTGTCTGACTGATTTTTTTTTAAGTGAAGAGAATTGACTATCTTTTCAGAATGGATCATATGAAGACAGTAATAGAAGTGTTCTCTCCATAAGTAAAAGACGTATTATTTTCCACTCAAGGAAAATAATCCCATTGGGTTAATGGAACAGATAAAAGTTTAGATTATTTCATGATGTTCCTATTTTAATGGTTTTCCTGATTCATCCAAATTATATCATGAAAATAAACTAAATTCCTTAAAACAGATTTTTCAAGGAGAAATGGTTACATACTTTAAATGGAATACTCTTGTTTTTAAAAGAAGACTGTCTCATTCATACTGATGTACTGTATTTGAGACAACAACTTCTAGAGTGACTCCCAAATCCAATGTCTATTTCTTAATTTCCACTAGGGCAATCTTCCCTTAAACTAAAACAGATGAATTATTTTGCATTAATTTTGTGTGGAGTTCCTGTATTTTTATGGAAACAACTGAGATTTTCCTTACAATAGGTTTATTGGCACCGCTAATGGGGCTGTAGGACATGAAATCAAATGCTGCACTCAGCTGTAATGGTTTATGAACCTTGCTAAAGTCAAATTACAATAATCATATGCATGTTAATGTGCCATTAGGAGATGAGTTACACGAATCATTGCCACCAGATATGGTCTGTCACTACAGTGAATTGCTTTCCTCCTAAAGAAGCCCTGTCCACTTCTGTTGATCTTCTTAAAATTCTTATACTACAGCTAAATTTTTGAATACTGAATGTGTATCTTGTACAAAATATATTGCTAATCTATTACCAATAAGGATGTGCTCAAACCTGCATTGGTATCTTCTGGAAAGAAAAGTTAAAAATATGGCAATTTCACAACTGGCTCATTTCACATTTTTTGCTTTTTTATGGTGACAGAGTGCACCCATTACAAAAACACTATGAGAGCCATAAAAATAGAGCATCCCATTTGGTTAAAGCCATCAAAGGACCAGCTTGGGTGGCATAAGTATATGTTTCTTGTAGTATCTCCGTCATCCTTAAAAAGGAAAACAAAAATCATATTTTTGTTGTGTTTTCAGTGGGCTGTGCCTTTGTTTTGTTTTGTTTTTTGCTTTGATTGGATTTTGGTGTAACCATTCTTCTGAAACCCAATATCTGAGAAAATTAATAGTTTCTTTTCCAACTGTCCCTTCTTTAAAACTAATTACCATGATGACCAATTCAGTTATTTTTTAAAAAAAATTTAACAAGTTTGTAAAGAACCTAGCAATATATTTTAGGATATGGTGGCTAAAGAAAACTTCTGTGTACAAATGCAATATTTTAAACCAGGCAAGACTATTTCTTTCTTTTAGGCTTTGAAATAGTTGAAGCTTGACAAAGAGAGTCTACACAATAAGCACTACAAGCAGCAGTCTCTCTCTCCTTCCTTGCAAATTTCTAGCTCTCATGGTTAAGAATTTCCTGAAAATGTGAATATCAAAGACTCAAAACCCAAAGGCAAATAAAAGAATCTTAAACATATTACCTTTTTAAAAAAAAAGTCTCATTTTAATATAATAATTTGGGAGAAGGAATAGGGGATGAAAACTGAAGCCCAAGAACTTTAGCACCAGGCCGGGGGTTTTAGCAGCAAGACACAAGAAGGCTAAGCCAAGAAGTCTAAGCCAGTCCTAGTGACCCCATTAAAACAGGGTCACAACCATTGTACTAGAGCCTGTCAATACTGTCTCCACGTATCTTTTAAAATTTCCTATAGCAAGCACTGAAAACGAGGACAAAAAAGTATAATGGTTTGCCCCAGGGGCGGCCTGTGACTATAGGCCGACTCGGCCATCGACTAGGGCGCTGCCATCAACGGGGCGCCCGATGTTGACGTTACTCCATTGACGGCCATGCTGGCGGGGGCACCGATCACGCGTTTCGCCTAGGGCGCCAGCTGCCGCAGCCCGCCTCAGGCCACTCCTGGTTTGCCCATTGTTTGTTCTCCATTACACAAGATGTGCAACACTGACTCAAGGTTTGACAAAGGCATTCTCCAGATTATAGTATATTAACAAAAAATACTTAGCTGTGTTATTGATGGTAACTTATACTAACTAGTAAAATCTAATTTAATTTTACCCTTTATGCCAAATCCAGGCCTGTATGCAGGAATTTCAGGGGGGATGCTTTTTTTGTAAATGTGGACTACAAAGGTGTGAATGAACCCCCCATGATCCTCCAAGTAAGTGGGGAAATAAGCCCCAGCCTTCCTCCAGCCAGACAGAACATGGGGTAGGGAGGTTCGGGCAGCACGTCGCTTCTGCCTTCCCCTGGCCGTCCAGAGCATGTTTATCTGCAGAACTGTGGGAGAGGTGTGCTTTCACACACTTCACATGCCCCTCCTCTGCGTCACACTTAATTGTCTAAGTGGAGTGAAATGAACAGAGAAAACAACAGGAGACTGGTCTTGGTCAATTTCACATTTTAGTTAATTCACGAAGCAGTCTTCATCTTTAAATAGGATAGGAGGATTTTTTTTTTTTTTTGAGAGAGAGAGAAAGTTTTCAGGGATATTTAAGGAGAAACATGAAAATGTGCATAATAGGTTTTGTATGTGTATTTTTATCTACAAAAAGCAGTGAATTTTTTAGCCTAAATCAATGGATGTACATCTTCTGGTTTCCCCTTCCTCTGTTTAATATGAGCTTGCATTATAGCCCTCTGTTTTGCCTTTACAGGTTGGATCACTTCTTGACTGAGAATAAACAACAAGGAGTCTGGTAGCACTTTAAAAGACCAACAAATGTATTACGGCATACGTTTCCATGAGATACAACTCACTTCCTCAAATGCTTGAAAAGAAAAAAGGAAGGATATAGAGATGGGAGAGTGAATTTTGCCTGAACAGGGAAAGCAGGATTAGGCTCTTCATAGCAAACTCTGCTTACCTTCATGCAAAGCAAACTATGATTTTGCTACCTCAGGCTTTCTATCATAACAACAGAGTTTTTCAGAGGAACAGTTGCTTTTGTGCACATTATGACTGAATGAGTGTTTAAACAAGTCAATTTATCAGCTACTCTTTCTGAGATCAGTGAAATGGATGCATCATATCAAAAATGAACATAATATTCATTTCATTTACTTTAATGGACAACTTTATAGGGGTAGTTCCCCCCACTCAGTTATCTTTTATGATGAGTACTTAATAACCTTGGAGGGAGAAACAAATATTAAAAAGGGAGAGATCTGTCCCTTAATGGTACGCACCCTCTAGTCTATTTCCTTGCTGCTTTATAGTCATTGTTTTAAACCTACATCTTCTGTCTTTGAAACATCAAGGCTTCTATGTCATGCTTTTAGCTTAAATGTCTCAGCAAGTGTGTTTACATATCCTGGTTTTCCAAAATCATGACATGGCTACACTTGTTATTATCTAGCTCATCTTCACAGGCTCCTTACCCTTGGTACATGGTCTTTTTCATATTAATAAAAGATGATCCCACATATCTTTTGTTCCTAATTATTTATTTCCTTTTAGTTAAATTAGTTAATTTCTGTTGAAACCATATCAAGCTCAATAATATGTGTGATGTGATTGTGTACTGAGAAAGAAGACATGAAACTGAGGAAATTTCACTTTGAAAAAAATAAGAGAGGGAGGGAAAAACCACAAACGTTCACACTCAAAAACACCATTTAAAAGTCTGACAGGCAGACTTTTGAGGAAAGCTAATAAATCAATTAATCATGTACATTATTATACTGCCAATAAAATCATGAACATTCTGCAAACTGGTCAAAATTGTCCTGAGTTTATTAAATCCTTGTCATTATTCACTGATGATTTTTGTGTGTGCAAATTGTTTATTCCGTGGCTTGCAATTTGAGCTGTATTGTACAGTTATGAGTGGTCAAATAAGTCACAGGGCACTGGTTTTGTACATTATTTGAATGAGTGCAATTATTTTACTATAATCATCAGGTTTCTGGAGTGACTGTTTTATACAAACAGTTTAAAGTTTGCTTTCCAGGTCAATTTCAGCTTCAAAATCCACTTTCCACTGATAGTTGTGCTCCTATAACAATCACAAAATGAGCTTGCATAAAGGGAGCACAAGCAAAGCCAAAGTAAATGTTCTAAAAACCAATATTTGCTGGAAAATATTTATCTAGCGCTACTTCCAAGTCTGACATAGTTCTTACTGGATTTAATGTTGCAGGCTTGTTGAAACCTTGATTTAAAATCATTTTGAAGTCTCGCCTAGAACAGTGACTTTGAGCCTTGCACTCCCATTGACTTCAGTGGGAGCAGAATAGGCCCCATTGTTATAATGTTTTGCTTGTCAGAAAATGTCAAGCCATAGCCAGTGACTGAACTTCACTATTTAGCTTAATTACTTTGTTCATTTCCATCTCTCTGAGCCACTCCCCAGCTGGTAGAGCTCCTGTAATTTTCAAAATGCCCATATTGTTTCAGGGCAGAGTTGTAACCATGTTGGTCCCTTGAAAGTGTGTGTCTCACCTACAAAAGTTGGTCCAATAAAAGGTATTACCTCACTTCCATCATCTCCCACATTGTTTCAGCTAATATAAGGCTTTGCTTTTGGTAAAAAAAGCAACTATTAAAGGCCCGAATCCTGCCAATATTTATGCATGTGTTTAACTGATCTGGAATTACAGTTAAGAACATACATAAGAGTTTTCAGAATTTGGGCCAAAGTTTTGCAAGTTCTGTTTCAGATGCAGCTACTCTTTAGTTAAGTACGTAATTTTTTTAAAGTCTTGGTATTCAGTGCAAGCAGGTGTCTTATTCATCTACAAATGCTTCAGGAAACAGAGTATTTTTAGGAATATTTTACTTGTTGCAGTTTATCATCATCATCTTAGGAACCGCAAGACAATCTGTTATATATCTCTTTCTTTCAGCATCCTAGGGTCATCCAGGCATATTAAGCTTCTATTTTTAAAACCCCCTAATGCTATGAAGCATTTGTTTTTTAAAAATAAACAAAATCACATCCAATGATTTTCACAAACTTTGCAGCCATGGAACAAGTGACATGGGTAAATTTGGGGGCTACAAACCTAGAAGTCTTACTGTATCTTCAGCTTTCAATTCCAGCTAATAGATTTGTTATACAAATTCTTTCAATATTCCTAGAACTTCTTTGACAATCAGGATAGCAAGAGACCATTCAATAAATAGCCATATTTTATATTCTTGCCATGCGCTGATCTCTGTAACTCACACATAACTATGAGTCTTAAGGACATTAATACTTTAAAGCACCAGTATTACTAGAGATCTTAAATCTGAAATTGTCATCCTCAGTATTGTCCAATATTCTAAGGGTACTACAAAAATAAAAAAGAACCCACAAGCAGTGTATCTCAAAGCCTGGATCCACCAATTCAGGCTCATGCTACAAGTCTAAAAATGGCAGCATAGATGCTGAGCTCTGAAACCTAGTGAGGGGAGATGGGACTCAGAGACAAGGTTACAGCCTGAGCATCTACACTGCTATTTTTAGACTGTAGCATGAGTCCTCTGAGTCTGAGTCAATTGACCTAGGCTCCAAGACTTGCTTCTGTGGAGCCTTTAGTTTTATTTATTTGCCATGTAAACATACCCTAGGCCATATGATTAAAAACCCAGCACAAAATAAGAATGTTCCAGTTTGAAATTAGAAAAGATTATGCCTGATCCCTTGCTGGTATTCTTTGAATGTACTATACATACAGCACATCTTTTATTTTGAGGATCTCATGGCTTTACTTCATAGGTAAATCTCAAAATACCCCTATAAGTTATATTAATATGTTAAGCAATTTTGACTATTTTATCTCATGCATTCATGCGATCACATAATGCTGGGTGTAGGAGTTGAAATTATCTCACTTAGTGCACTACTATTCATTTATTTGTGCTTCTGTAAGAAAAGAGGTCTTGCTAGAGTGGATCGTATTTGATGTCCAATTCAGAGTCAGTATCCTATCTTTGGCAGTGGCCAATACCAGTTGCTTCAAAGGGATGTGCATATAATCCTGATGTTTACATCACATCTAGAACAGTTTGGTCTAATAACTGATTATAGTATATTGAAGATTAAGCAACATTGGAGCCACATATTATTTCAACCAATTAAAAATCAGGGTTGCAATTCTGACATGAACTAATTCCATCCTAGGGTTTCAGAGAAATGTTAACCTTTAAGAACAAAAAGTTCCTTCGCATGGAGTTGTTTCCTTGTAAGTCACACCAAACCCCCTCTCATTCTCCATAAATGTTCTATGTTGTATAACTGTACATAATAAAACTCAGTTGAAATGTTTTCTGTGGAGGGGGAAATCCCCAAGGTAAAATTGCTTCCTGATTTACGTACCAAAGTTTTAGAACACATTGGATATAATGAGAAGGAAATAAGCATAAGCTTTCATTCCTGAGCTGTTTGTCACGGAGACCTCTTTCCACACTATGGCTGGATGCTGGTGTAATACTAACAGTATAAACAAATAAATATTATATACGATAATCTCAGAAATCCCTTCCCAGAAAAATCTAATTTGCTGAGCCCAATAAATAAAGGTTAATCACTACTACTTCCATACCACTGAGAATGAGTTTGTAATAATCTAAAGCTTCGCAAATTTACTCTCAGAAGAAGATAAAATCCCATGTCAGAACTAGCTCTGCACTAAAGACTGTGCAGTATATTTGCCATAATTTGATACAGTCACACCAAGAGGAATTATCTTGCTGTCCCTCTAGAGCAGTGGCATTCAGAATGACCTGCTGCCCAGAGGTATGTTGTGATCTCAAAAGTAATAATGTTGATTGTTGTGTTTCCCCCCAGCCATGTAATGTATAATAATTTTCAACCACTAGGTGGCTCCGCACAGATGTTCTAAAGATTGTCCCCCCTTCCCCCTCCCCTTTAGCTCTTAGCCATCAGTGGCATACAATGTCTGGCACACAGGTGTTCACACTGTCCTTGCCACACAGAAGAACTCGAATGCCATCAGGATTAGACAGTGGAAGGAAGCCAGCCCTACATTAAAACACTGGAAGACCCATAAAAGTGATGTTTTCCAATGCAAAGGATCAAATCACAATGTCTTATTACCGGAGAGGGACACCACACAAACAATGAAGGCATCTATTGTGGATGGAAACTTCCACCTCCACCTAAGGAAAGGAAAGGGGGCCAGGGACCAGACAATTTGAAGGATCGTTTTTCTTGCGAATGGAACCTTCCAAGGAGCGATTTAATTCCCATGCGTTCAAGAGCTAAAGGATCCCTTGCTGCATTATCTAAGGAGAGCCCAGCTGTGATCCGTGCGTGCTATGCAAACACGGGGCTGAAAGATGTGCAAGAGAACGAAGACAATGCGAGTTCTTATTGTTGGCAAGGGGTCCTTCATTCATTCAACGTAGTGAATGAAAATATGAAACCCTGCTAGGCAGGTTGAGGATCTGCTCCGCTGAGATCCTCGGCTCGCGTCGGGTACCCTTTTCCCCAGGCTCTGTAGACACCCAATCATTCACACC
This sequence comes from Pelodiscus sinensis, assembly GCF_049634645.1. Classification (NCBI taxonomy): domain Eukaryota; kingdom Metazoa; phylum Chordata; order Testudines; family Trionychidae; genus Pelodiscus; species Pelodiscus sinensis. The sequence goes on from NC_134718.1 coordinate 59,065,214, forward strand.
AGAAAACCACTTCCCTCTCTGAAAATACGCTGTACACAGCAGGGGGTTTTCAGAGCCCTCTTCGGCAATGCAGCTAACCCTGTAGTGTGCCCGGATATTTTTCATGTATATAATGCATTTTGGAAAGGATATGCACCAGTAATGCTTAGGGATGACTTTCTGTTAGCATCTCTTTCGCCCCCTCCTTTCAAGCAGCCGCCACCTCTGACAAATCTAACGCGATCTGTCTTTCAGAACAGAACGTTTAATAGCAGTTTCGTGCAATGCTCTGTTGGTAACTCAGCAAGCAAAGAAAACAGCCACTCCGGCTCTTTACACACAAACCCCCTCCGAAACCGTGCATTATTTTGCAGATTGAGGTTCCTTTTCAGATGCACTCCACAAGCTAATTCCGTGTCACCTCGCTCCATTTGCATTCAACTCGAAGTTCCTTCTGAAACTGGATTAGGATAAAAACATTCTTAAAAATGGACAGCTACGAGCACCATTATCTCACCTGATAATGCCGAATAAGGCAATGACTGTACTCTGCCAGTCGCACCATACAGAATAAAAGTCTATTTGCTGATTTGCTAACCCTTTTGAATGAATGCATCTGCAGCTGACCTTTAACAATAGACTCTGAAACAGCACAATCTGCGGGATCAGATGTAAGAGAAGGGGGAGGGAAACGCGGTGAATATTTTACCATTATAATCTCAGCCATCTCAAAAATATCCTCCCACAAAACCTCCTTGCCGCTGGAGATAAACATTCTTTTGTTTAAAGCAAGCGTTTCGAACGCAGGTTCAGCCACATGCAACCCTCGGCAGCGCTCAAGATCCGCACTGGGTCTAAAAATCCACAGGATGCATCTCCCCCTTCCTCCGGCTATGCATTGCCTACCAGGGGAGTAAATGCGACAGGGATGCTCCATCGCTCTTGCTGGCTCTTTCTCTTACCTTCCCTGGCTTTCAGCAAGACAGTGTTGGCCACAATATTTTCCAGCTCCATTGACAGTATCAGTCAGCGAAGGTAGCGGCACTGCAGCAGGATGTCAGTTTCTATAGGTGCTGCTGATTCTCTGTGCGATAAATCAGCCTCCTTCCTCTAGAGCATTATTCCTCCTTATTGCCCCCTCCTGCAGTTTCCTCTTTGAGAAAGTCACTGCTCGCTCTCCCCTCGCTAATATTTTCTCCCCCTCTGTATTGCTCCGCTACTCCATTCTCCTCCTCCCCCCGCCCCGGCTCGCTCTCTCTGATGGTTTAATGTTTCAGATGCTGCTGTCTCCCTCCCTCCCCGGGGGTGTGGTACTATGAAGCTGGTTCCGCAACTCTGCGCAAGCGCCGTCCTCCACAGCTGGTTCATTCCTCAGCGTTACGGGGCCGGGGATGCTGGGATTTGTAGGCTGAACGCCTGCTCTGGGGTTTGGCTTGCCCCTGGCCAAGGAGACCTCCATTATGGAAGCTCAAAGGAGGGGGAGTTGCCAGGGCCGTATAGGGGCTATGACACATTACAGCTAAGATGTGGGGAGTTCACACATGCAGCAGGTCATCGGCACAGTTTGCGAGCAGCCAGCAGCTCAAGCCATGTTTAATCCCGTGCCACGAGTTGCAGAGTTCTCCGGAACAGGACACTAGTTGTTGCTCATTGCTTTTTTGATGGGGGGGAAGGGAGGGATGGGAAGAGAATGAACGACTGACAGATGAAAGCGGTGGAGACTCAAGATGAATTGGGGACTTTAATCACCCACGTTCAGTGCAATTATCGCAGTACTTTGAAACCACTGGAGCCCTCCTCCACGCGTCGTGCACAAAACCCTTGTATGCTAGGTGGGCTTGCACGAAGTTGTGACTTTGCGATCGACGCCTGCGTAGTGTTGTCACAGCCCGGCAGTCCTGCCTTAGCCTTCGAACGGGTTTGCTTTGTGGCTTGCTGCGGGCGTGGGTGCTTTGTGCGCAACACAGTTCACGATTGTTTCCAGAGACCCTAGTGCAATTGTATAAACGAGGCACTCAGCTCCTTCCTGTGTAAATCGAGTTCGGTTTCCTGTAGGTCTCACTTCTTGAGAGGTTAAGGTCCCACGAGAAACACGGTTCAAAGGGGTACGGGTTGGGGGGGGTGCAGGCGCTTCATGCACGTCTCTGTTCTCACTAGTGATTTATAACGCTACTTTACCAGCCGCAGCTGCTTTAACTCCGTGGAGTTATCAGCCACAGCCCCACTGGAGGGCTCAGCCTTGTGCAGGGGCGCCACCCAGTGGCTCATGGTAGTTACTGTCTAATAGACCTTGGATTCTATCATTTCTAGTCCAACTCAGCTGATGAAAAACTTAAAAGAACAACGAAGACTCTAGTAGCACTTTAAAGACTCATGGTATCGTGAGCTTTTGTGGGCACAACCCACTTCTTCAGATAACAGGAGTGTTAGCAGTCCAGATCCAAGAATAAATGGGGAGGGAGGCGGAAAAAATGGAATGGGTGGAAGAAAAAAAACCAGTGAGTATATAAACTTCAGAGGGATAGGATAGACAAGTGAGTCTGTAACAGGAAAAACTTAAAAAACAACAATTAGTCTTAAAGACTAAATAGTTACAAAAGGCTGATAAGAACCATTAGTTTGCACTTGGAAAGGAAGATGACCAACATCAGATTCTACTCAGACATCAAGAACTATTAGCACCTTCATTGGTTGGTTGATAATGTGCGAGCCATCCAATATCCCGATTCAAACCATTAGCATAACAAACTTGTGACTGAAGTTAAGCTACAATCCTTCTCTGTGTATTTGGCTTGTGGAATTGGTCTGAAACACAACAGCAACATGGAGATCCATTAATGAGTGTCCAGGAAGATTAAAGTGTTCTCCAAAAGTTTTTGTGTGTTGCCTTTTCAAATATCTGACTTGTGTCTTTTAATTCTTTCCTGTAGAGACTGTCCAGGTTGGCCAATATATATTGCAGTGGGGCATTGCTGGAATTTGATAGCATAGATCACATTGATGGACGTGCAGTTAAATAGCCTCTGATTTAGTGGCTGATGTGGTTGGGTCCAGTGATGAAAACACTTGTGTAGATGTGTGGGCAGAGTTGGCACCAGGGCTGATTGCAGAGGTAGGCTCCTGGATGCTTATGATGTAGCTGTGCTGAGTGGTTACCGAAAAGAATTTGTTTCAGGTTAGGGGGGTTGTCTGTAAGCAAGAATGAAGTGAGTTTTACCCATGAAATCTTATGACCTAATACATATCTTAGTGTCTACGGTGCCACCGGTCTGCTCCTTGCCTGATGGAGATACAGGTACCAGGACATCAAGCAAAATCCTCTCTCTCTCTTGGATGCAATAACAGTTTGTGATCGACTTTATTACTGTCAAGATTTCACCCCTCAGGTTAAAAGTCATAAATCTTTATGAAGCCTCAAGTGCTTAGCTCCTACCGCTCTCACTCCCTGGAACTGAAAGCAGGAGGGCTCCACAGCAATTGTGAGAATCAGGCCACTCATTTTTAAAACATTTCCTTACCTCTGTTACTAATAACTGAATTTTCCCTGGTCAAATTACTTACTGTACATAGACTCATAGACTTTAAGGTCAGAAGGGACCATTATGATCATCTAGTCTGACCCCCTGCACAATGCAGGCCACAGAATCTCACCCACCCCTTCCTATGACATGCTCACTATGTGCCTTTCATAACTAAATAAAACAGGCCGATCAGTTTCATTTTGAGACTTGGGCAATTTCATTTCAAGATGGTTAGATCCTCATCTGCTGTCAGCACAGACACTGGGGGCTCGTCTACATTGGCCCCTTTTCCGGAAGGGGCATGGTAATTTTTGAAATCGCAATAGGGAAATGCGCGGGGGATTTAAATATCCCCCGCGGCATTTAAATAAAAATGTCCGCCGCTTTTTTCCGGCTTTTAGAAAAGCCGGAAAAGAGCGTCTACACTTGCCCCGATCCTCCGGAAAAAAAGCCCTTTTCCGGAGGATCTTATTCCTACTTTTAAGTACTTTGAAGTAGGAATAAGATCCTCCGGAAAAGGGCTTTTTTTCCGGAGGATCGGGGCAAGTGTAGACGCTCTTTTCCGGCTTTTCTAAAAGCCGGAAAAAAGCGGCAGACATTTTTATTTAAATGCCGCGGGGGATATTTAAATCCCCCGTGCATTTCCCTATTGCGATTTCAAAAATTACCATGCCCCTTCCGGAAAAGGGGCCAATGTAGACGTAGCCTGCATGTTTGGTGTGAAAACACAAGTAGGGAACATTTATCCAAACTCAAGCATCTTTGAAAAACAAAAACCTTTCTAACCAGCAGTGGCTTTTTAAATGTTGATGACACCTTGAAATTGAGATGTAAACTAACTGACAAGATGCCCTTATTATTTCTCCATGCATTTGTTTCATTATACACCAATCACTAAATAACACCACTAATTTCAGTGGGAACCTTGTTTTCAGCTACATCCATGTAATATGATTAATTTCGGGCTGGGTGGGAGTACATGTCTAAGTGAAAGGGACATTTACCCCGGTGAAAACTGTTAAAGACCAATCAACTTGAACCCTATTTATATTTGAATGTCTGCTATACAGATCAGGTGCCATCTCTTCGATTCTGATCTTACTTATACTGTATGGCTATGTCTAGACTGGCATGATTTTCCGCAAATGCTTTTAACGGAAAAGTTTTCCATTAAAAGCATTTGCAGAAAAGAGCGTCTAGATTGGCACGGACGCTTTTCCGCAAAAGCACTTTTTGTGGAAAAGCTTTTGCACAAAAGGACTTTTGCCCGAAAGGGAGTAGCATAGTATTTCCGCAAGAAGCACTGATTTCTTACATGAGATCGTCAGTGTTCTTGCGGAAATTAAAGCGGCCAGTGTAGACAGCTGGCAAGTTTTTCTGCAAAAGCAGCTGCTTTTGTGGAAAAACTTGCCAGTCTAGACACAGCCTATAAATACAGAGTAACTCCACAGAAGTCAGTTTTATGTGGCTGTCATTACCAAAATCTGGAGCAGACTCGTTACACTCAGTAGGCCCCCTGCTTATCCACATTAATTAAATCCTTGTGGAGTAACACAAATTAAAATACTCAGCATCTGGTAAGTATGATATAATCACCCTGTCTTCCTGTCTATGCACATGCTGATCCTAGCCCAAGCTACAGTTATACTCCTTTCTAATTGCCAGGCAAAATGGAGTAGGGAAAAAAATTATACTGACCTACCACATGTAATTTCTGAACACAGAAAATAATTAGTGTGACGGGTTGGATTACAGGAATCCCCTTGAGGTTGCCCCCCAGTGTGCTGATCAAGCTACTGATCCCAGCCTTCCTGCCTTCTGGGGCTTCCTACCACCCTGTCCTGTTGGATCAGAAGCTCTGGTCTCCCCCAGTCAAGATACAGAGGTGGGGTTATCACCCTCTGCAGAGCAATGCAGATATGATGAGGGCTCAGCTCCTAGGAACACAGACCCCAAACAGGATCAAAACCCCAAACAAATCCATCTCTCTCTATGTAATACTTTTACACAGAAAAAGCTCATCTGGTTAGCCCCCTTTATCAATGAAAGAGGCATGCACAGTGGTTCCTTTCCCACAGATAATAATTATTGACACAAGGCTTAATAATAAAAGTGTTTTTATCAAGTATAAAAAAGTAGGATTTAAGTGGCTGCAAGTGGAAATAGTCAGATCAAAGTAAGTTAAGTTAAAACAAACAAAAACCCCCAGCTAATTCTAATATACTAAGGAACTTGTTACATGCAATTTCCCCCTCTAAACTGTGAATCTTATCTTGGGTAATATGCTTCAAGTCAGAGTTGATCTTTACTCTGACTAGGGTCTAAGCTGTTTTCAAAGTTCATTGTTGCCAGGTTTCTTCATGTGTATCCTCTTCAGGGGGCAAGGCCAGCTGAAGAGAGACCAGTTGCTTTCCATTCCTTAAGCAGACTTCCCCATAAGAGAGAGACCCTTTGTTTAGCACTCCCCATTCCCATGGAAAAATACCATATGTAAGATGGATTCCAGTAGCATGTGACTATGGCCCCTGCCTTTCTGGGACCAACCACAGTCTGGCCTTTCAGGAAGAATAAAATCATTCATGAGACCTTGATTTGAGTACTGAGCCAATAAGATCCTAAAGTATCCCTCATGGCCCTCATTAGCCCATTGAGAATTAAAACCAGATTCACACTTCATATTTCTAACTTCACATATGAGAATGAGACATGCACAAAAATAAGATATCCTGATTCAGTGGATTGTAACTTTAAAATTGATATGTTATATGATGCATTTTGCATAAAGCATCTTCAAGTTATGCATATTCACATACCAGTTTTCATAAAGCATGGGAGGTCTGTGATCATGAGCATTTAATATTGTGATAAATGTCTTTTGCACCTGACTAAATGACAAAGAAAATGGGGGAGAGGTGTGTGAAACTTTAAAAGCTAGTCATACTGCTGCCAGCAAGGGCTGCTACCACACTGTCTTCAACGTCTTCTTGACATGTGAGCAAATGTTGAGTTTGTGTATGCTGTGTTTGCGTTAGTTATTTTTGTGTGAGAGAAATGCAAGGTTCTAGAGCTAGAGTATTGGTGTTTGGCTAAACAGAATCGCCATGCATGCTGTTTGACCACCTCTGCCCTAGGTCTGACGTTTATGTGAAAGAAAAAAAAGACACACTTAGACTATGGCCAAACCCCACATCAAATTTCTTCCTTAGTGGGAAGAGGACATGCCAGACCTCAGACATCTTCTACCCCTCAATAGAAAGGTGATTGTGATGTCAGAACAAGACACTAATGTCGGAAGACAGAGCAACAATATTTTAAAGAACTTTTTATACTGAACAAAAAAAATTACTCTAAACCTGCCTTTTCTCTTTGTTCCTTCATGATGAGTTTCTGTCTTAAATTTATCCTATTCGCCCTCCCCACAAGACACTGGAGCAGAACCAAGTTTACAATAAGCAGCCACCTGGAAGTAGGTCTTCCATAAACTGAACACATAAGCCCTGCTTTTGTCAGCTGTTGTGTGAGTATAGGCCTTACATCAGTAGGGTGGGTAGAGGGGTTCATTTGTAGGGAATAGCTCCCACCTATAATAAGCTCATTAGTATATTACAGCTTGAAAACAATCTTAACTCCCATTAATACTAATATAATACATGTTCACTCAGGACCCGTCAAGACCAGGCTCTTAGTCCACAGGAAACCTCTTTTCCCCTAGGAACTTGGAGCCTAGGGGATCCATTGAAGTCAATAGAAACTTTGGTCTTCCTTGTAGCAGGAGCAGCAAACACAACTTTTAGGCCCAGATTTTAAAAATAGCTCAGCACCAAACAACAAGCCCTGATTTAGGTGCCTAAAATGAAAAGCAAGCTCTTTTGAAAAATCTGGCCCCAGTTTGTGGATTCTGAGTACAAGAAAGAAAGAAAGAAAGAAAGAAAGAAAGAAAGAAAGAAAGAAAGAAAGAAAGAAAGAAAGAAAGAAAGAAAGAAAGAAAGAAAGAAAGAAAGAAAGAAAGAAAGAAAGAAAGAAAGAAAGAAGCACCCATTGAATCATATTATTTTTGCCCTGTTTTGCTACTGTATACATGAGGTTTTGTTTCACATGCAGTAAAAGAACCTAAAGTCTCTCTTCAGGATGGAGAGATGGATTCTGAGGTCTATCTGCTTTGTGAATGTGTATGTTTAGTATGCTGTGTTTTCACCAAGAAGTACATGTGCTGAAACCTACAGTGTACATACCAAAAGGTTCAGAAATCCTATTGTGTGTGTAATTTGCCTATGCTTTGAGCTTGTTGGCGAAGTGCATGCTAAGCTCATCTTCACCTTCCTGGTATCTAAAAGCATGTCTTCACATACATACAGTAGTGATCCTTAGCTCAGCTATTGCTGTTATTTAACAGAGAGAACTTTTCCAGTGCTTTTAAAAAAAAAAAAAAAAAAAAGATACCTAGGTAATGGTTTCTAGCCATTGGATAAGAAATACATTTGAAAATGCCTAATCTTCTATTAAATAATTCTGTTTGGTGCAGTACTTTGGTGCTTGATTTGAAAGTTATGAATGTAACTCTTTAAAAAGATGGCCCAGTAGAGGACTTTCCCTCCAGCCTCCTTCCTACATCTGTCTATTAGGCTCCACTTCCCCCATCAAGTCCCCAGTGGGACTCTGATTGGACACAGGAATCTGTAAAGCAGATTTCCATCTCCAGAGGGCACAGTGGAAGTGCAAGAGTGAGTCTGCAGCTACCTAATTACAGGAAGAGGCCTGTGGATGGGCCCTCAGAGCTTCTTACTAGACTGGAGCCTTACACCATAGAAATAAGCAGGGTCTGAACCAATGCTTCCATTACAGCCAGCTGTAATGAGAAAAATATCCTGGGTATGTTTATATAAATACAGTTTGCCCCTGCTTTGCTTAGATGTGTTAGATATTTGATTATTACAATGGCATTTTGCTCATTGTAATCAACTTGGCTGGTGTTGGCCCACAAATTCTGTTAATACTAATTGCAATGTCTGTAATTATTGGGGAAATATAAAAGAAGAAAGTCTGTGCTTAACCTGGCACATAGGAGGGAACATTCTCAGTTTAAAGAATGAGATTCTGGTCATGTGTACCTACATACAGTTCATTCGGTTTGCATAGGCCTGCTAGATAGTCAACTGTTGCAATGGTGTTTTGCCCATTGTAACCAATTTGGCTGTTATGGGGTCACCAACTGTGTTAACATTAAATGCAGGAATTGTGAGATATGATCACCAATGCTTACACTTATCGGGGAATGCAGAAAAGTCAGACTGTGTTTAACTCCGTTAAAAGGAGAGAGACTGTCAGCATAAAGAACCTCAGATGAACAAAGGCACCCCTGCCACCGCTGTGTGAAGTTAACCGGGGAGGGCAGGACTCTGAATCAACAGGCTGCATGCCCGCCAGGCATGAGCTGTAAGACTTGTTCATCCTATTTCTCTCCCGTCCCACCACATTCTAATGATAGAACTAGAACAGAAGGACTCTCTTTTATTGTTTTAAATATACTCCAATGGATGCTAGAATTTCTTGTTGCTGGACTGCACTTTGGGACAAGAACTGAAATCACTAGGTTTGGCCCAGAGCCAAAGCCACCACAAGCTAGCGGAAGGTGCAACGAGTGGTCAGAAGAGCAGCAGCAGCACAATGAACAGCCAGCAGAGAGGCGACGGAGAAGTGTAATGAGCAGCCAACAAGAGAGATGCAATGAGTGGCCAGCAGAGCAGCAGCGAGGTGAGATGAATAGCCAGCAAGGCAGCGACAGAGACAAGTGGATGGCGAATCACCAGCCGAGTAAGATGCCTCCTTACTCCCCTCCCCCCAAACTCAGGATGGGAGGTGAACTCTGTGGATGCATCTCTGAACTCTGGGTCTGCCCCGATCAAGGGTAGCAATTGTGAGTGGAATGCACACATGCCTAACTTTTCTGAAGGGGACACTTACATCGCTAGACTTAAGAACCTGAGAGGAAAAGGAAATTGCTCAACTTATCTGAGGTGGGATTGTTACTTATGGCTTTGGTTATCAACTCTGTTTTTTGGCATTTTCCCAAATTAATGGCATATTACTTCCCTCCCCTTTTATTAAAAGGTTCTTTTCTACACTCAGACCCTGTGCTTGCAAGTGGGGGAACACAGAGTCTCAAAGGTGCCAACGGGCGTTGTATGAATTTCCCAGGTTACTGGCTGAGGGCTCAAGTCAGTTCTGTTGGATGGATGGAGAGGTACCCCTAGATATCAAACCCAGCCCTGGCTGCTGTTGGCACTACCTAGCAGAAGGGTTACATGAGCTCTTCTTCATCTTGGTGTCTGCTCAGTAGTCAAAGACACTTCAGTCACAATAGTAGCAAAGTGCATGCAGAAAAGGCTATCTTCCATCCTATGCTACATGGAGCATGTGCAGGGAGGAGAAGGTAGTTCCGTTGCCCTGTTTTCCACTGAGGTGGGCAAAATACTCACACAAACAGGATAGAGTTACAGTATAATCACACTTGGAGCTGGGGGTATGATTCCCAGCTCTCATTGAGTAAGTGTGCTCACAACAGCTCAGCCAGCAGGATAGGCTAGCTCCCCTGAAAACATACAGTTGAGATCCTAAGCATTGACTCTTGACACTTTGCTTGCACTGCCATGGCTACACTTGAATGATAGCACACCACCCAGATGAGTATAGTTGTTTCCTCAAGCTAGGGATTGCCTCCAAGGTCAAAGTAGACAGCTTCAAACTCACATGCCATTGCATAGTACATTCAGTCATCCTGCTCTGCTGGACTATTTCACATTCTACAGCTGTTTGGAAAGTATATTTCTCTTCCCACCCTCCTGGGTACAGAGAAATCTCCTTGCAGAAAGACCAGGTGGGTGAAGTAATATCTTTCACTGGACTAGGTTCTATTGGGGAGATGCAAGTTTCGAGCTACACAGACCTGTAGAGTTCTGTATAGTTCAAAAGTTTCTCTCTCCAACAGAAGTTGGTTGCATAATACACAGTACCTCACCCACCTTGTCTCTAATATTCCAGGACCAAAACAGCTGTAACACAGAAATCCTTGCAGAGAGGCAGACACAAAGCTCCTTTCTAGAGCTCACGTCTACAGAGAGGAAGAGGAGTGTCTCTTTAAAAAAAAATATTTTAATTTTTTTCAGTGACAGATGAACATGGCTGTCCTTCTGAATTTTTTTTAAAAGGTTACTATGGGTAAGTTGAAAAACCACAACCATCCAACTGAAGAATCCCTATAAAGCTATGCATTCCTCTGGCAATAACCAGGTTATTGGTTAAAACTGTGCTTGATGGATTTTCCTCAGTCATCAATGTTCCCTCTAATTTTTTCCATGCATGTGCCATAAATTTTGTTATATGCACAGAAACATATGTGGATGTGCTCCATCGGTAGAAACACGTGCTGATGACTGAGGGGGCTTTGCTAATCAGCTGGGTGGCATTGCAAGCTGTCCTGAGCAGTTGCTCAAGCACACAGCTTAGAGGGAACACTGCCAACCAGTTTGGACTATTTTGCCCATTGATCTCTACTAGTGACCCAAGTAAACACAAGTTTGCTTCCTTTTTTAACAGCACAGCTGAGGGGGGAGGGGGAGAGTGTCCTTAAATGAGGGTAGATCTAGAGTATCCAGGCTCCAGTGCATTTCCACTAGTGTGCTCTCTCTAAGAAAGACATTGTACCCTGTCCCACAGCTGGCCGGGGAGCGTCACTGTCACCATGGCCAGCACCAGCTACCCCATTAAGAAGGCTGAATAAGGGGCGCCCTGAATGTAGGGAGGTGTGGTGGGTTCTTGAGTGGCCTAGAGGTTAGGGCATTGGTCCGGGGACCCCAAGTGGTAGGTTTGCACCCGAGGAGCATCACGACAAGCTTTCAGTTGTCCCCAGCTATGCAGGTTTCTCCCCTCCTCCATACATCTGAAGGAAAAAGAAAGGGAACATTGATGGAAACAAGGATTAGAAGCAAACACTGTGCTGAGCAGCATTCACTGTTGAAATTTCCACCTGAAAAAGTCTCTGGTTCTGTTGCCCAACTAGGGAAGGACAGTGCTTAGAGTAACCATTCTGCTCCCTTTCTATTACTGATCTGAAATCCAAGTGCCTCACCTGCATGTCACATTGCCCTGGAATCCCACTTCATGCAGACAGGTTAACAAAAAGGAGGAGAATGAGTGTTTAGGCTCCACTCCTTTTTTCCAATTATTTGTCTACTTTCATGAACTGGGGCCTGAATGTCTGGTCCTCCTCACGACTGTGGTAGAGGATCAGGCCCTTAGCACATTGTGCTTCCTTTTGTAGCAAAGAAATTGAGGCAGGAGGAAGAGAGTAGCCCAGTGTTTGCTGGAGGAAGTGGGGGAGAGGAAAGAGACTGAATTTTGCAGGGAAGTATTGAAGCTCAGAAGAACGAAGGTATAGTCTGGGGAGTTATGATTAAACGCTTACAAATGAAGATATTTCTTACTAGCTAGACTTACCCAGCGTTGCCCGGGAAACCGGAGGAACAAAATTTAGAAAAGCAGAAGCTGGTCCTGACAGCCTCCAGCCACACTGCAGCTGCCAGTGCCTGACATCTGGCCATTATGGCAGACCCCCAGGCTTTTCTACATAGAGCAAAATCTCTGACTCAAAAAAGAGGCATTGCAATGTTGAGAATCAGAGCTATTTGACTTGGCAAACAGATACAAAAGTCACAATAGAAACTATGTCTCTGCTTTCTTCCAATGTCAGGACTCTTGGAGCCATTAAAAGCACAGTGGAAGGGAGAGCCCCCAAATCACCATGGCTTGTTTCCCCACCACTGCTGGAAGCATATGGAGTCCCCTCTTCAATAGTGCTATGTTTTGCTTCCTATCAGATGGTATTTTTGCTAATTATCCTTGTAGAAGCCAATTTTTTTTTGGTAGGGAAGTAGGGGATAGGTAGGCATGCTGGGTCTGCAAATTCTCATCCAAGAGCTGAGTATAGGGATGCCTCAATCAATGGGGCTGGCCCTACTGAATCTGAGAGATTTCAAAGTGACACCTCAAACTCTTCTCCCATCTTTTTTGATGAAACTATGAGTCAACTACCTGAGCCTGCTGGCACCTCTATAGTCCCTCCTCCAGCACTACCCCCTTGACCAGCTGCCCCTCCCATGGACTGCATCTCTCACTCCCCCCCCCCCATCATCCAGTATCAAACTCAGGACCAGTGCCCAGATTTGAGGGATCCCCCCCCACACACACACCTTAGATTAATTTCTCACCCACCCAGTATCATCCAGTGCTGCCCCTTAGGCCAATGCCCTTAAAAGGAGACCCCCCCCCCCACACACACACCATGGGCTTCATTTCTCACTCACTCCCTGCAGGATTGTCCAGCCCTACTTCCTTCATCCACCTACAATCCTGCCCTCCCCACCTCGCCCCCAATGGTCCAGCCCCATCCCCTCCCACAATCTTGCCCTCCCCCCACTTGCTCCCAACAGTCCAGCCCCCCTGGACCAGCCTGCCCCCCAATGATCCAGCCCCCCCAATACTACGCTGCCTCCCACTCGCTCCCAACAGTCCAACCCCCCTGGACCAGCCCATCCCCAATGATCCAGCCCCCCCAATCCTGCCCTCCCCCCACTCGCTCCCAACAGTCCAGCCTCCCTGGACCAGCCTGCCCCCCAATGATCCAGCTCCCCCAATCCTGCCCTTCCCCCACTCGCTCCCAACAGTCCAGCCTCCCTGGACCAGCCTGCCCCCCAATGATCCAGCTCCCCCAATCCTGCCCTCCCCCCACTGGCTCCCAACAGTCCAGCCTTCCTGGACCAGCCTGCCCCCCAATGATCCTGCCCCCCAATGATCCAGCCCCCCCCAATCCTGCCCTACCCCCACTTGCCCCAACAGTCCAGGCCTCCCCCAGACCAGACTCCCCCCTCCACCTCCAGGTCCCTGATGCGCCTCCTTCCGGACATTTTTTCAAAGTGGCAGCTGAGCGGTAACACCAGCCCCGCCCCCTCCGCCTAGAGCAAGCCCCGGCAGCAACCCGTCAACCCATTGGTAAGCCTCTGGGCCCCGAGCCAATCGCAGTATTGAAGAGGGGCCCCCATACGCTTCCAGCAACAGCAGGGAAGCCGCTTCTTCCCGCACTGCTGAGCTCCTTGCAGGCCCAGGGAGAGGTGTCAGTCTCTCATCTCTTCCCTCCCACAGTACCTTAAAACCTTCTCCTGGAGGAAAGGTTATCCCATGGAAAGTCTGGTTGTGGTAGGCCTGATAGTGTCCAAGTTATTAGTGCACAAACATACACACATTCTCCTTTATATGTTAGATTTAGAGGAGGTCAGAAGACCTTCTGAAGTCCCCTTAAAAGCTTTAAGAGCTGCTGGACAACAGGAGAAATAGGGCTAGCGGCCCCTTCATTTATGGGAAACAGGGCTGGCAGTATTTTCTATAAAGGCATAAGTGCATCACTGTAATAAGAAAAGGAGAGCAGCTAAGCAGAGCGCTATGACCAGAATAACTGATGAGTCATCAGCAGGGTGGGCTCACAGGCTGAGAGAGCCATGAATGCTGCAGCAACACCCCACTGTAGCCTGCTTCTAGACCAACAGCTTCCTGGCCTAATGACTATGCCTTTACACTGTCAGGATGAGGCACCAAACTTGCCAGATAGGCCTTTGCCGGTGTTATCTCAAAGAAACATTCTCCCTCTCTTCAGATACACACAAAAAAAATATTTAACCCCCTGAAGACGGTTCATCTCCTCTAAGATGGCCTATGTTTGAAGCAGAGTTAGGTCCAGCTCTGCAAACTGATGAACCTGTCTCAGCTCCCATTAATGTTCCATACCAGTAGGTTGAGATCAGGCTGTGCAACAGCCTTTGCACCCAATCACATTTGCAGAATTCTTGCATAAGGACAAAGGCTGCCACCACATAACAGCACTGGGGCGATGCGGCAGATCTCCAGCATGACTGACTGCCAAGCCGTCTGTTGAGTTGCATTCATGAAATACGGAGTCCATAGGTCCATGTAACTTCTCCCACTGTTTTTAAATCCCTTCTGCAACCTGTTATTGTGAAGCAGAGAAGTGACTAATCACCATTTAAGCAGTTAGAGTGCAGTCAATGTCAAGGCAACAAAAATAAAAATTAGTTGTTAAAGAGGCCACATCTTGGAATCAACAAGAAGTCAGACATTAGCCTCATCCCAGCAGTGGGAGATGAAAGTGGGGGGTTAGAGCCTTTGCCCATTCCTCTCCCTTCTCTTTAGCCATCTCTCAAATTTGGTGTGGGGTACTAGTTCATTCTCCATAGCAATCATGTAATATGCTAAGGCATTTTAAATCCTCAGCTCTTGCAGAATCATGTAGTGCTTTACAAAATTATCTCCATTTTACAGATGGGTAGAGGTACAGAAAGGGTCAATACTTGCACACAGTCTCATAGCAAGCTAGTAGCAGAGCTCAAATCTCCACTATGTACTAGACCAGGGCTACTCAACATGCAGTCCACGGGCAGCCCATGGTGCAGTTTGGCATTACGTGGGGCTCAACACAAGGCGCTTGAGGGTGGGAGCAAAAATTTAAAAAATAGCCTATATAATGGCCTTCTGTCGATATGTGTTTTAGTAGTTAAATTCCTGGATTGTCATTGCTCATTAAAAGTGCTGGCATATGAGTGGAAATCAGGTAAATATTGCATTTTATTAATATCAGCAGAACTGACTTAAATGGGGCTTGCGTGTTGCGTAGTCTTGCCTTAATCTTTGTATTCATGCCCGTCAGTGTGAAAGAAGCTATTTGCATATATATTTGCATGTATATGAAATCACACTTAAGTAGCAGCTCTCAGCATGTGCTGTGAGTATCATTGTGGCCCCAAGGTTCCCAAAGTTGAGTAGCCCTGTATTAGACCATTTAGCTCAGAATCTTGTATGATTAGGCCAAAAAGCCTGATCCAAAGTCCCTTGACATCAGCCAGTGGGAAATCTCCCCTCAATTTCAGTGGGATTTGCATTACACTCCAAGGCCTCAATCTTGGAATAGATACTATGTAACTAGACTACCATGCCTACACACATACAGATGGCCCACCCATGGCCCTCCTCATGCCCCAGCTCTTACTGCAGCTGGGGAGCAGGTTAGGACACTGAGGCTTACCCACGCTATCTGGGGAGTGAGGCCACGGCTTAACCCCCACCCCATAATTGCCCACCCACCCAAAGGTGGGCCTTTCTGGCTATACAACTGGCCTACACAGAAGTCAGTGAGACTCTGCTTGGGGCCATGATCAGTTGGGCTACGTCTACACTGGCCCCTTTTCCGGAAGGGGCATGTAAATTTCACCAGTCGTCGTAGGGAAATCCGCGGGGGATTTAAATATCCCCGCGGCATTTAAATAAAAATTCCTTCAAAGTAGGAATAAGACCCTCCGGAAAAGGGCACTTTTTCCGGAGGATCGGGGCTAGTGTAGACGCTCTTTTCCGGCTTTTTTAAAAGCCGGAAAAAAGCGGCGGACATTTTTATTTAAATGCCGCGGGGGATATTTAAATCCCCCGCGGATTTCCCTACGACGACTGGTGAAATTTACATGCCCCTTCCGGAAAAGGGGCCAGTGTAGACGTAGCCCTGTAGTATTGTCTGATCAGAGACCTGTTTCTCAGGCATTTCTCTCTCTCTCTTCTCACATGTCAACTACACTGTTTATCCTGGTATCAAACTCGCAAAATGCAGCACAAGAGCAGAAAGTCAGTAGAACCATATTTGACATACATAAAAAAGGAAAAAAAAAAGCTTTACATACCTAAATAGATCTTGAACTTCATTTTGCTAATTTTTTAAACCAGAAAACATTGATTTTAATTCAGAATTTTGAATCTGATATAGCAAAAAAAATATGAGCCTTTTAAATATACTGAAATAATTAAAGCTAAGGTAGGACTCCTCTGTACAGACACTCAAGACGTAGAATTTGGGGAAGACACAAGAGAGGAAGAAGGAAGAGCAACGCTTAGGATGAGATTGTTAAAACATGGTTAAACACCAGCTACATCACACAAACAAGGTCTTCAGCCCACCTCTAGACTCCTTAGACGATGCTGATGTGGAGTGTGTAACCTAACCTGCCTTTCTTGGTCTAAGAGAAGCCAGGACCCTCTGCACAAATATAGGTATCCTGTAGCAAGCAGCTATGGTTAGTTCTCTCAATTTTGCTACCTCTCCAGGCTACTATTCAAGCCTGTCTCTGGAGCTTAAGCCCTTTCCCCCAGGTTTCCCCTAGGTTCCCCCATCTGCAGAAATTTTTCTGGCTCCAATACCAAGCAGTATCTCCTACAGCTTTCTCTGTGGAGGTTTGGCTCTTCTTTAACTCTCTCATACTTTTCTCTAAAAACCCAACACCTAGGCTGCCCCCTTACAACCTTATCCTTTTACCCAGGCTCAGCCTATGAACTTATACCAACATCCCTTCTATTCCTTTATTTAAAAAGCCTTCTCCAGACACTGTAAAAAAAAACACTCTTTCCCCCCAAACCTCCTTTATTAAGAACTCAGTTCCCTTCCAGCTGCAGTTTGTACTTAATTCTTCTACACAGCCTAATACTACACTGGACCTTGCCCACCCTTTCAATGCAACCAGGTGCATTAATTGCACTTTTGTTCCAATTAACTCCTTCTGCACCAGTGTGGGATATATCACAAGCAGCCATATTTTACTGTTGTTTAAGTATAATGCAAAATGGACTTTTAAAGTGCAGGGTGATGGTGGACACTCTCCCATATCACAGGTGACTCACTTACCTAACTCACCCATTATTTTACCAATTTCCTGCTGCCTACTTCCTGCATGTGCTATTTTCCTAGCTATTGCAGGCAGCAAATTCAGATGACTGTCAGCCCCTTATTAGGATTTCTTTCCTATACAGCTTCCCCTAATATGTAACAGAGGCTAATGAGCAGAACACTCACCTCACCATATGTTGCTAGAAAAACACCACCATATCCTTCCAGAGAGGCACAAACAATTTGGAGTGTGCATACCTGTTTGGAGTGCATGTGGAAAGGAAGCAATATCTAGCAAGGCAAGGTTCATAAGCACAGGAACTAGGGATGCGAGAGGTGCTATGGCACCCTGGGTTCCCAGTCTAGTAACCAGGGTCCTGGCTGCCTCCCCATGTGCTACAGGCTCTGCTGCTGGCCCTGTACCTGGGGACCCAGCTGCTCCCCTGTGCCCCAGGAGCTTCACACCCAGGATCACAGCTGCTGCCCCACACACCCGGGGCTCTGCTGCTGGTTGGGGTCCTGACTCCTGCTCTGCATGCCAGGGCTTTGCTCCCAGACTGAGCTGGGGGATAGGCAGGATGTGGTAAGGGGGGGATGTTAGTACCCCCACTCCTAAAAATGTTCTGTACCAGTGGCTAGGTTTTTATACAGCACTTAGCATAGTATCAGAGTACTTTACATATTTGGGAGTTCCTTCTTGGTTCTTACAAGATACTAATTCAAGGCCAGAATCCTTCATCACGATTCCCCTTTGTGAGGTTTCACTTATTAGATCTCATAGGCTACATCTACACTGGCGGCTTCTTGCGCAAGAACAGCTTGTGCAAAAACCTGCCGGGTGTCTACACTGCACACACGTTCTTACTCAAGTAAATTTACAGTACAGTGTCGGAAAACAGGGCTTCTTCCGGAAGAGTTACTCCTCTTCCCACGAGGAATAAGGCCTCTTGTACAAGAGGGCAGTGTAGACAGGCAACATTAATTTCTTGCGCAAGAAACCCCTATGGCTAAAATGGCCATCAGAGCTTTCTTGTTCAAGAGAGCGTCCACACTGCCATAGATGCTCTTGCACAAAAGGACATCTCTTGTGCAAAAGCACATGCCAGTGTAGAGGCACTCTTATCGAAGACTTTTTGAGCAAGAACTCTTACGCAAAACAGTTCTTGCGCAAGAAGCTGCCAGTGTAGACATAGCTTTAGAGCATATCAAATTAGTTTTTAGCACCTCCAGTCCAACTTTTGGTCTCCCCTGGGCCTGTGCAATACTTTAGGTAGGTCATTTCTCCTCTTTGAGCCAGAAGTCCACAGCTCTTTTTCTGGAGAGTGTATCTGATGCTTCCCATCAGCTTTTCCCTTCTGTGAGGCATCTCACAACCCTGTTTCTGGGATGTGTGCTGATAACTCAAGTGGATTTCCCTTCCCTAGGTCAGGAATCCCACAGTGCTCCTTCTACAATCTATGTGGAATAATTCAGGCTGTCTCAAGCCCTCAGACAGCCTTTTCTGAGCTTTTGTTCTTTGCCTTTGCCACCCAGAAGGCAGGGCACAAGAAAACTCCCCCTGTAGGTCTCTAGAGGCTTCTAGTTTATCACTAGGCTGGCTTAATTTAGCCACATGTGGCTACTATAATCTCTCCCTCAGCCCTGCAAGGAGAGCTGAGTCACAGTGGCTAGTCACCTTATTTTGTTTGTGTGTCCCTTTTGTACCCTTTTCCCACACTCTAGCCTTCTTTCATTCCGCTTTCCTTATGAGCTGAACTGAGTCTCCATCCAGGTTTGGCAAGAGAGGATTTTCCAAGAGTGGGTGGTGCGATGGTGGTGGTCCAGGCTTTCCATACAGCAAGGGTGGCCATCTTGAGGTGGGGTGTAGATGTGAGTGGGCTTAGGATTTGTTCAGGATGTGGTGTGGTTGAATCAATGGTTTCTTTGAAGCATGGGGGGTAAGGAGTGCGGGTGTAGTAGGAGGGCCAGCTTCAGACTTTCCCTCAGGATGGAGCATTAGATCTGGGATGTGCGGTAGGTTCAGGCCTTCCACAGGCTGAAGGGGAGATGGATTCGTTGGTGGAGTTTGGGATGGGTGAATCCAGAACA
The DNA here is from genome assembly GCF_049634645.1 of Pelodiscus sinensis. NCBI lineage: Eukaryota > Metazoa > Chordata > Testudines > Trionychidae > Pelodiscus > Pelodiscus sinensis. The sequence continues at coordinate 59,084,567 of NC_134718.1, forward strand.
TAATTAAGCTCAATATAATTGGCCCCAGGGTAGCTCTCCCACAGTAGGGTTGCATTTGGGCCTTTCCAAAACACAGGGGAAAGGGAGAAAGCAGGTAGATACTCAGGAATTAGGTGCTGTTGGACACCCTGTGAATAGGAGCTGGGCAGGTGAATCACCGTACCATGGTCAGGCTCAGTGTATCCAAAGATGTAGGGAGGGGAGGGGAGGGGAGGGGAGGATCCCTCGTTCAATGTATCTCAAGATGCAGAGCATGTGAATTAGGGTTGCAAATTCTGACTGAAGCCTTTTTCCCCTGCAACATGACCTAATGCAGGGGTGGGGGGAAGGAGTTTGGGTGAAGGAGGCAACTGTGACCTGGGACACTTGTCTGGGTGGAAGGGCGTGGACTGCAACCTAGAGCAGGGAATTGAGGTACAGGAAGGGGTGCAGGGATTTGGGTTGTGACCTAGGCTAGGAGGGGACTGTGATCTGGGGCAGGGGTTTGGGGTGCCAGCTCTGTGAGGGGATATGGGTACAGCAGAGAGGCAGAGGATTTCAGGATGTGGAGTGGGAGGCAGAGGGTTGGGGAAAGGTAGGGATTGGGGTGTCAAAGGTAGGCTCTGCCAGGAGACTTACCAGCCAACAGCAGTGCCTGCCTGCCCGCCCCACAGGTTGCAGGCACAGACATGTGCTCTGGAGCCCCTTGTGCTTCATGGCTGCCTGTTTTTGAAGCAGGCAGTTCCCATTGGCCAGCTTCTGGCCAGAAACCGGCCAATGGGATTGTGCTGGGGGTGGGAGCAGCTCCTAAACCTTCCTCCCTCCCCTATGGACTCACAGTTTGTAAAGAAAAACCACCCTACAGCCGGGTTTCTGAGCAGCATTGGGGTGGGGGAGGCAAGTGGGGAGCCTGTCTGGGGCTCCCTGCAGTGTCCACGGGCTGGATCCAGCAACTTGGCGGGGTGGATCTGGTCCACGGGCTGTATTTTGCCCAGGCCTGACAATGTCATTTTCTTCGACTCTCCAGGGCTGCTTTCAAAGGTCACTGGAAGATAGATGCCAATTCCAGGAAACTCCAGGCCAATCCTGCAGGATTGGCAACCCTAGGGTGGATCCCAGGCTCGGTGTATGTCAGGGCTGGGTGTATCACAGGGTGCAGGGTGAGTGTTAGGCTCGGTATATCAGAGTGCAGGGCTGGCAGCTACTGGTCTTGATGTATCACATGGTGTGGGATGGGTGGGTGCGAGGCTAGGTGTCTGAGAGTGCAGAGCAGATGTCAGGCTGGGTGTCGGTGGGTGGGTGCCAGGCTGAATGTATCAGGATGCGGAGCGGGTGCATGCCAAGCTCAGTGTCTCAGGGTTTGGGGTGAGTGGATGCCTGGCTGGGTGTCTCAAGGTGTGGGACAGCCGGATGCCAGTCTGGGTGTCTCAGGCTGCACGTGCCAGTCTGGGTGTCTCAGGGTGTGGGACAGGTGGGTGCCAGGCTGATGTCTCAGGTGTAGGGCAGGCAGGCAGCAGTCTGGGTGTCTCAGCCTGTGGGGCAGGCTTGGTGTCTCAGCATGTGGGGTGGATGGGTGCTGGGCTGGGTGTCTCCGGGGGTGGGGCAAGGGGTGCCGGGCCGGGTGTCTCCGGGCGGGGGGTGCTCGGCAGGGGGTGCTCAGCTGGGTGCCTCCGGGTGCGGGGCGGGGGGTGCCGGGCATCTCCGGGCGGGGGGTGCCAGGCCGGGTGTCTCCGGGCAGGGGTGCTCGGCTGGGTGTCTCCAGGTGCGGGGCGGGGGGTGCCGGGCATCTCCGGGCGGGGGGTGCCGGGCCGGGTGTCTCCGGGCGGGGGGGGGGGTGCCGGGCCGGTGTCTCCGGGGGGCGGTGCCAGGGGTGGCTGCCCGGGGCGCTGTCTCTCTCCGACTCTCCCAGGCTCTCGGCGAAAGCTGCTGCCTCGGGCGACCTGCCGCGCCGCCCTCCCCCGTCCGCGCCTCCCCCCGCCCCGCCCCCTCCCGGCTTGTCCGCGCCGCCGGGCCCGCCTGTCACTCAGCGCCCGAACATGGCTGCTGCGCTGCGGAGGCTGCTGCTGCCCTCGGTGAGTGCGCGGGCCCCGCTCCCGCCTCAGCCCCCCCGCGGCCCGTTTGCCTGGCAGGGCTCCGGGCGCGGAGCTCCCCCGCCCCGTGCCCGCCCTCGCTGACCTCTGCCTTCCCTCCCTCCAGGTAGCCCGGGCGAGGCCCTTCTCCTGGGGCCCCTGCGCGGCTGCCCTGCGGCCCCCTGCTGCCGCCGGCGGGAGGCGATGCGCGGCTCAGGCAGAGCTGCCCCGGCCCCGGCTCCACTTCAGCACCAGTAAGTCAGCGCCGCCTCTGCCCGCCCTGGCGCATGGCAGGCACGCGGGTGCCTCCCGAACAGCCTGACCGTGTAGCTGGGAGCAGACCCCTGGGGCTTGTGGATCACAGGCCTGCAAAATCCGGCCCCCTCCCCCTTTCCTTCTCTGTAAAGTCTCAACTGGGAAGGCAGCCCTTCCTCATGCTGATGTGGTGTAAGAAGGTGACCTCTTGTTGTGGATGATGAGCAGGATAGAGTTGGACTGAAATACTCTTGGAGCAGTAACGTCCCTTGCTGAGCTGCAGCCAATCTGCAGTTTCTCAGTCTGGAAATGTTAAACTTTGGATAATATGCAGGCAAAGTGACTGAAGTTTTTCTTTTTACAGGATTGAGTTGGAAAGCAGAGGCTTCTAAAATGTCACTTTTGTACATTATCTTTGCTTCTCCAACCTGTAACACACTTTCCCCTTCTCCCTTCTACTGCTATAACATAAAAAGGCAAACAAAAAATTATTCTTATAATAAGCACAAGTAAATATATTCCTATTACATTATGGTGGATCTTGAACCTCATGGCTCACTAAATGAAAGTAGATTCAAAATTGTGAGACATTCTTATATACTACTCTAGGTGATTAACTTATTTAATAATTTAGAAGTATCTGTGTCAGTTACATACATCATGCTCCCTCGCTGTGGCTCTTAACCCTTCCAGAAAAATGTACCGCTTTCAAAGATCTGATTTGTTTTGTGTACTCACAGGTAAAACTGAAAAACTTACCAAATCAGACATAAAAATACGGAAAGTATCACATCATGCTATTACTGAAAAAATTGTTTACTTTCTTATTTTTACCATATAATTATAAAATCAATTGAAATATAAGCATTGCACTTCCATTTCAGTGTATAGTATACAAACTAGTATAAAATCATTGCCTATACAATTTTAGTTTGTACTGATTTTGCTGGTGCCTTTTATGTAGTCTGTTGTAAAACTAGTCAGATATCTAAGTGAGTTGATGTACTCCCTGGAAGACTTCTGAGTACTCCTAGTTGAGAACCACTTGCTTACAGTATGATTCATTTTTTCTAGGTTCCTCAAGGTTTGTTCCTGCTGTTACCCAACATGCTCCACATTTTAAAGGAACAGCAGTTGTCAATGGAGAGTTCAAAGAATTGACATTAGATGACTTTAAGGGGAAATATCTGGTACTTTTCTTCTACCCTTTGGATTTGTGAGTGTAACTTTTTTTTTAAACAAAATACTATCTAGACACCTTTCAGAGGAGTAGCAATGTTAGTCTGTTTCAGCAAAAACACTGAGGATTCTGTGGAACCCATGAAAGCTTATACCCAAATGAATGCATTAGTCTTTAAAGTACCACAGGACTCCTTGTTCTTTTATCTAGGCTCCCACTTAATCAGACAGAAACAGCATGTGGTGGGTTTCTATCTCCATTAACATTTCATTTGGCCTTGTCCTGGCTATCCTTGTCAAGCAGAAAGCATGTCTGTTTGAATGATAAAATTCAGGGAGAAACTTAAAAAATGACTAGTCTTGCAGCACCTTAGAGACTAACAAAAATGTAGATGGTATCATGAGGTTTTGAAGGCACAACCCACTTCTTCTGATGGCTACCCCTTTAAAATATTTGGGGAGGAGATAGTTTCATTCTTCAGCAATAGTTTTGTTGGCTTATTTTGAGGTAAAGCAGAGAACAGATTCTTTGGTCTCTGGGGGGCCTCCAGTGCTTCAGAATCTAATTGGTTCCTCTGCAGAGAGGGATCCAGGTTGCAAAGAGACTATCCCTGAGAACTTATCTGTTTGTGTACCGTGGAGTTCTAAGTCACCAGGAAGGCAAAACTGGTGGAATTGTGATTAAGCAGTTCTAATAAACCAGAAGCTGTTTAGAATGGGAATCCTGATCCCATATTAGTAGCTGGGAGAGGATTCCATTTTCCATTCTTCCATCCATGCTCCTCTAATTAGGGATATAATAGTGTAGTCGATTAACCAATAAGCATAGCTTATCGGTTAATACTATAGATTACATGCATTTCCTTCTCTCCTTGCCCACTTGCCAGTAAATTTTTCAGCAGGCTGGCCAGCAGGTCTGGGACCTACCTGTGCTGTGGGTCTGCATTTAAATGTATTAGGAGCTGGATGGGCAGGCATCCCAGCTCAGTTTTGGCTTGTCAGATCTGGGAGCCCAGGACCCTATCCCCAGACAGGGGCTGCTGCTACCTTTATCATCTGGCACCCCACCGAGGCAGCAGTGTGGAGTGACAGAGCTCTTTCGGAGTGAGGATGGAGCACACTGGCTACTGGCCCCGCTCCCGGGGACTAATAGTCAACTAACTGATAAGAATTCATGAGGTTACTTAACTATTCAACTAATTGATATTTAACATCCCTACCTCTAATGAAGAACTTTTCTTCAAAATCTGTTCACTAAGCACTAGTACAGGGGTTGGTAATAAAATGGCATTGATTCGCCAGGGCTGCCACCACTTTATTTACTGGTGCCTCTGCAAGTACCAATGATCACAGGTCATATTGGTCACAGATTGCCATTCCCATCCGGTGGGAGTGGTGAGAAGTAGCAGAGACTGGGCACAGTGCTTCCCACAGCTCCCATTGGCCAGGGACACACAAAAATCAGTGTACTATTTTACTGCATTGCAGCCTCTGTTTTTGTCAGACTTGTTGAAACTGATTCAGCTACTTAAAAACTTGAATGAGTGATGAAACAGAACTGTAAAACATGCTGTATAAGTAACACAGTAATATGTTTTGTGCCTGGAAACAAATGTTTCCTCACTCTCTTTTAAAGTTTGTGTGTGAAGCTTAAGTTTAGAATAATTACAACTTACGTTCTAACTTTTGTTTACTGTCTGCCTCTTCCCACCCAGCACTTTTGTATGCCCAACAGAAATTGTGGCTTTCAGTGACAAAGCTAATGAATTTCATGATGTGAACTGTGAGGTCGTTGCTGTATCTGTGGATTCTCACTTTTGTCATCTGGCCTGGATCAACACACCACGAAAGGTATGAGGCAGTGCTGGGGAGTGTGATAGAGAAGTTAAATGTACAGTCCTACAAATGTTTGCCTTCAACAGGACCACTTCAGCTAGGATTCAACTCTGCAGACCCTTACTATCAAGCATAAATTTCCTCTCTCCTTTTTTAATAATCTTTCTCTAATTAAACACAAGTACACACAGAGGTATTTCCTAAATATTCAACTTTCATACATTTTACAGTAGTTTATTTTAAAATTAAAGAGCATTTGAGAAATGAAGCTGAGATAGACCTCAACATTCCCTGTAGCCTTTTCCATCCATGTGTGCACCACTAGTAGAAACAAAAAAAACCTAGCTGTGGACGCTCTGCCAATCAGTTGGGTGTCATTGAAATCTTTCCAGAGTGGCTGCATAAGCACACAGTTTTTAGGGAACACTGGTGGGGGTAGGACAGGCCTAAAAAATAGTAGACACAAAGGAATTACCTGCATGTAACATTTGATAGCTTTTCTATGTTATTTATATATAACATGAGATCTAATTTTAAGTATTAAACTTTGAAGCACTATGTTCCCCATCCGGTTGTTTTAAAATAAAAAATGCAGAGACAGATAGTAGATCAAAAGTATAAGGTCAAAAACTTCTTTGCTGTTTTTAGCCAATAGCTAAATTCTGTGTTTAAAGTAATAACACAACCAGATACTTTGCTTTCCTGTCTAGTATGTGTCTTAGTACTCTTGAAACTTACACAGTATGATTAAATGTTAACTTCTGAGTAAAACATATAATAATGCATATTCTGTTTATAAGATGCTTTAAAGGTAATTATTGTGATCTTATACATAAAATGTAATTACATATCTCTGCTGTGTATGTGTAACTAGTAAATAGTTAATCAGTAGCTAACTATGACAACTTTTTTCTGATTTAATTGAAACAAAGAATAATAGACATGTTAGGGGACTTATAGCATCAGCTGAAAGCTTCAGAAATTCCTAACGACTTTTAAAACATACAGAAAAGCTTAAAACTTCTTGTGTAATAAGATGGTGCACCTAACCCTTTGAGAGAAGAGGGAAGTACTAGAGAGAATTTGTTCTTACCGTCAGATCTCTTTAAATTAAGTAGTGCCAAAATGTTGTTGGTTTTCCATCAGTAACCAAACTAGAAAATCTAATGGAACACTTAAACAAAAAAAGCTCATATCCAACATGATCAGTTGTTGCTAATATGATTAGGTGGAAATGATTCATTGTGTTCATATTTTCCCTAACAAAAATGTGCATAGGTCAAATCAAGACCAGGCTAGGGCTATTGATATTTGCAGATTCATGGGAAGGACCTCCAGTTGGTGATTTTTGTTTGTTTGTTTGTTGGTAGTAGCTTCCTACTCTGCATAATTTTGTTAGTCTGTCTGCCTAATACACTTTTATGCAAAACTTTGCCTTGGACAAATCATTTTGTATTCATATTAAACAAAGTTGGAGCAAAACTCCAAAGTGTGAATATTGGTTTCAATTTATAACTTTACATGGGTATAATAATACTTGGCACCTGCTTTATCCATAGGTCTCAAAGCATTCTAAAAAGGCAGGAAAGTTTTCTTCCCCTAGTACATTTGAGAGAAACTGACACTCAGAGAAAGAAAGGCCTTGTTTTCTTTAATGTTTAGATGACTAAAGTTATTCACATGTGTGAGTCGTTGTCATAGATAGGACTGTGCTGAATCAGAGTCTAAGAGATTGTCCAAGGTTGCACGGCGGTTCATTGACAGTGCCAGAAATAGAAAAGCTAACAGACGCATCAGTCTCGTTTCAAGGGTAGTTTATCAAAATATTGAAGAACTCAGTACACACTCTTATTCGACTGCCCACATATAGGAAAATATGTGCTTTAAATACTGAATCTATTTTAACAAAGGCTCAAGAATGAAAGTTTTATCAGTGCTGTGACTCCTGAAAGGAAAGCCTTGTAGGCATTGTGTGGTGCAGCAAAAATAAAAAAGTAGGCATTCAGTTTTCCTTCTTCTTATGCTCAGACTTACCCTTTTATTACTTATTTCTACTAGAGTGGTGGTTTGGGCCATATGAATATCCCACTTTTGTCAGATCTGACAAAGCAAATCTCCCGAGATTATGGCGTGCTGTTAGAAGGACCTGGTTTAGCACTAAGGTAGGACCTTGTTCTCTGGTAACCTTTACTGTTCTCTAGTTACTGTACTTCCTTCAAAAATCTGTGCAAGGGAGAAACCTGTCTTGTCAAACTCTGGGTCATTTGGCAATTTCTGCAGTGTTATTGTAGAAGGTGGGGGGAAGGGTATATGTCCTTATGGGGAGTCTAGGCGTGAAGCCACTGGAACTAATCTGTTCAGCAACCCGGGTGGAGAAAGGATGTTCTGTTATGTTCTTGACACTCTCCTAATTCAGCCTGGGCTTCTGCCAACACTTGCTCTCTTCCCTATCTCTGTGGAAGAGGAAGAGAAGCTAGAATAGTACTAATGTCTATGCAGATCTCCCATTTAATTTTGAGGAGGTCAAACAACAGAAAGTCCAATCTCCCCTTCTTGAATGCCCCAGATTTTAACTGTGTGTTTGGCACAGCACGATAACCCACCTGATGGCAAGGAAGACAGCATGCTACTTGGCTCCACTTTGTATTTCTCTGCTCTGTGGACTGAAACACTTCCAGCCCATCTCTATTTGAGGAAGTAGGAGTTGTATTTCTCATTAATATAAAGTAATAGAGAACAATAGTAATTCCAGAGCACTCTTTAACTCTGCTTCCATAACCTTTTTGTTTAAAAAAAATGGCTCAACCTTTTCATCTGAGTTATTTGCTAAGAAGGAACTTGAATATTTTTTACCAAATCTAATTAACTCAACAGCTTTAGTAGGTCAAGGGTGTGATTGAGACGTTCTTTTAAATGCATAATCAGCTATCCTTGCAACTAGGAATTAGTCTGAATCCTGTATTCTATGCGTATACAAGATTCAAAGTAGCACCTTCAGTGGATTCTGGAGTACCTCAAAATAGTAGGAAGAAATGCTTTCAGCACCTGGAAAACTTGGGTGGGATTAATGCTCTTTTTGTGATCAGCACCTTCAGTTCTGACTATTGTTGCTACTTCTTCTTAACTATTCTATGGTGCAAAAGTATGCATATTAGCAAGTATTGTAGAAATGTTTTAAGTCCCTGTTCCATACCCAATAGTATAAGTGATTTACAATACCTCTTTGAAATAGAATTCAGCCTGCATAAAGAGCAAGATACCCAAGTCATATGTCAGAGGTTCATATAGTCTTTGTTCATATACAGAGGTCTCTTCATTATTGATCCTAATGGAGTCATCAAACATCTGAGTGTCAATGATCTCCCAGTTGGCCGCAGTGTGGAAGAGACCCTTCGATTGGTGAAGGCATTCCAGTACGTGGAAACTCATGGAGAGGTTTGCCCAGCAAACTGGACTCCAGAGTCCCCTACGGTACGTGTTGATTAAACATCACCATCCAGAATATGAACCCAATCCTGGAAAATGAGCACCTTTTTGCATGGAAAAGTGTGAAGGCTGGGCATTATAGTATAGAAGAACTTGTGAACTTAAATCTTTAAGTTTTCACCATATGAATTGTTGCCCTCAGTCTGAATCACTTAATGTGCATTCACAGTACTAGAAGTCACATGCAGAGAAAATATCCACATTATATTCTTTTGAGAGTACAAAGTCCCTCCACACATGAGTACACATGGTATTCACTTGCTTCCCTTATTAACAATCATGGATAGTCTTGATTTGCCTTGTATTTTGTATCAGTTTAAATTAGGGCTGTCAAACTATTTTAAAAATTGCAATTAATTGCAAGATTTAAAAAAAGTTGTAATTAATCACAGATTTAACTGCACTGTCAAATAATAATAGAATACCAATTTAAATGTATTATAAATATTTTGGATGTTTTTCTACATTTTTCAAATACATTTATTTCAATTACAAAACCAAATATAAAGTAAACGCTGCTCGCTTTCTATTATTTTTATTACAAATATTTGCACTGTAAAAAAAAATCTACAAGTTGAAGCACGAAGGGACATACAAATGTTTGGAATATCTGGCATGGAAAAACCTTGCAATGCTAGCTACAACATTGTCTGCAAATATCTGTTCTCACTTTGTAAATAAGAAGCAGGCAGCATTATCTCCTGTAAAGGTATAAAAATCTTGCTTGTCTTAGTGACTGGCAAAAAAAGAAATAGGATTAACTGGGCTCAAAAGTTTTACATTATTTTCTTTTTGAGTAAAGTTTATGTGGAAAAAAATTACATTTATAAATTGCATTTATACTATAGAGAGATTGTACTACAATACTTGTAGGCTACGTCTAGACTGGCATCATTTTCCGGAAATGCTTTTAACGGAAAAGTTTTCCGTTAAAAGCATTTTCGGAACAGAGCATCTAGATTGGCACGGACGCTTTTCCATAAAAGCACTTTTTGCGGAAAAGCGTCCGTGCCAATCTAGACGCACTTTTCCACAAAAAAGCCCCGATCGCCATTTTCGCGATTGGGGCTTTTTTGCGGAAAACAAATCTGAGCTGTCTACACTGGCCCTTTTGCGCAAAAGCTTTGCACAAAAGGACTTTTGCCCGAACAGGAGCAGCATAGTATTTCCGCAAGAACACTGATAATCTTACATGAGATCGTCAGTGCTTTTGAGGAAATTCAAGCGGCCATTGTAGACAGCTGGCAAGTTTTTCCGGAAAAGCGGCTGATTTTCTGGAAAAACTGGCCAGGCTAGACACAGCCCTACTGTATGTGGTGAATTGAAAAATACTATTTCTTTTGCTTCTTTTCTACAGTGCAAGTATTTGTAATAAATAACAAAGTAAGCACTGTACACATTGTGTTCTGTGTTGTAATTGAAATCAATGTATTCGAAAATGTAGAAAAAACAAATATTGATTATACATTTAAATTGATATTCTGTCATTACAGTGTGATTAAAACTGTGATGACCCTCATTTAAATACCTTGCAGTTAAATATTTTTCCTTTTTTTTTTTTCTTAAGATTAAAATTAAAATTTGCAGGTGAGAAGTTTGCACTTGTGTTAAAATATTTGTGTACATTGCTTCTCATGAGTGAGTGGACAAACAGAAATAATTGTGTGGTTTAGTAACATAGTATACCCAATATTCCTAAATGGAGTCTTAAATCTAAAGCCATAATAAAACTTAAATCTAAAGCCATAATTTTTATTTTATACACTTTGTGCATATACCAACTTGTATAAAACTGTTATCTCTTTGTTTACAGATCAAGCCAAGTCCAGAAGCTTCTAAGGAGTACTTTGAGAAAGTTCATAAATAGATCATCAATGCAGATAGGTGGCAATTTCCTAAGGAAGCAGCCATAATTGCATTTAAGTGCAATTTCTTTTTTTTGTGTGTGTCAGGAAAAATTGTTAAATGCTGAAACATTAAATATTTACTAAATCAGAAAGTTTTAAATCATATTCTTGGAGCTGTTTCCCCCCCCCCCCCAAAGAGACTATACTGCATTCCCATAAATATATATCTCTGTAATCAGCTATTCTCTTGTGTCTCCCACATGTACTATGAATGCTTGTGACTTTGGGTGTACAGGAGTACTGGTCTCTCCTCCCCTTCATCGAATCATAAGCAATAGAAATGGTACCAGGCTTTCTATGCGCACACGAAAATTGGACGATAGACTGTTATTTCTGAGAGCTTGAAATACTGAGCTTAAAGTGGGTGATACAGAGAAATATCCAGAACATGGTTTCCTTTAATTTGCCAGTAGCTGTTTAGGCAGGGATAGAGGAATTCCTTCTTGTACAAATTATGCTCGTGTTTTTTCCCCAAATGCTTCCACATGTAAACGTGATTTGAAGGTAGAAGTAACAAACATCCACAGTCGTTCAGCTAAGATATATTGGAATATAGAACATTAAATGGAGAATAACTGCATTTCGTTGAGAAATCGGTGGGAATGTGAACTTAACTCTAATCGTGGTACACTTATTGGGGCTTAATTATTATTTTTGCCTTTTGAAATAGTTGATCACACATTTTAATTGTTGCTCTAAATGCAGATTTCCAAATATTGTGGAGCTTGATGTGTAATCATTTAGGAAGACTAATTGATTATGTTTAGGATTTAATAAGGCTTCCTTCTGATATTATTTTGAGCACATATTTTTTCTTAAACTATGAAATCATCAATAAATTGATCTTAAAGCATGTTGTCTACAATGTTCTAACTACCTTATAATTTGGATGCTCTTGCTCATCTGTTTCTAGAGACTGGGTGTCTTGTTGCATTAAGTTTCTCTCATAATGCCGCCTACTACCACTTAAAAGCTGCTAAGTGGCTACAGATGAATGCAGAAGAAACTGGACCATGTGTGTGCAAAAGGGAGCAAAGGAAGGACTGGATAAGTGAAAGCTCCTTGAAATCTGGAATAAACAAAATCTATCTTTCTGCTAGCAGAGATAGAGGAAAGAATGAAGGATATCTAGACTAGTTAGTTCTTTGATAGTCGATCTAAGAAAATAGTGCCCTAAAAGGTAATTGACTAATCTGTCAAAATGCTAGTTACAAATGAAAGACTCCTTCTGTATAATGCAAGAGCATGTAAAATATTCATTTAGGCCAAGTGACCCGAAGAGAGTGACTGAGCTCTTAGAGCTATATACCTACCAAAATATTTTTGATTCTGCCAATCCCCATAAGAACGGCCGTACTGGGTCTGACCAAAGGGCCATCTAGCCCAGTAGCCTGTCTGCCAACAGTGGCCAGCACCTGGGCTACGTCTAGATTACATCCCTTTTTCGTAAAAGGGATGCAAATTAGATGTATCGCAATTGCAAATGAAGCGGGGATTTAAATCTCCCCCACTTAATTAGCATAAAAATGTCTGCTGCTTTTTTTTGACACGGAGTTTTGCGGGAAAAAAGTGCCAGTCTAGACGCGGATCTTTCGGAAAATAAAGCCTTTTCCGAAAGATCCCTTATCCCTTATTTTAAGAGGGATAGGGGATCTTTCGGAAAAGGCTTTATTTTCCACAAGATCAGCGTCTAGACTGGCGCTTTTTTCCGGCAAAACTCCGTGCCGAAAAAAAGCGGCAGTCATTTTTATACTAATGAAGTGGGAGAGATTTAAATCCCCGCTTCATTTGCAATTGCGATACGTCTAATTTTATATCCTTTTTACGAAAAAGGGATGCAATCTAGACGTAGCCCAGGTGCCCCAGAGAGGGTGGACCAAAGACAATGAAAGCGATTTGTCTCCTGCTGTCCTTCTCCAGCCTCTGACAAACAGAGGCCAGGGACACCATTTCTATCCCCTGGCTAATAGCCTTTTATGGACCTAACCTCCATGAAATTATCTAGCTTCTCTTTAAACTCTTATAGTCCTAGCCTTCACAGCTCCTCTGGCAAGGAGTTCCACAGGTTGATTACATGCTGTGTGAAAAAGAACTTTCTTTTATTAGTTTTAAACCTGCTACCCATTAACTTCATTTGGTGTCCTCTAGTTCTTCTAATATGGGAACTAATAAATAACTTTTCTTTATGCACCCTCTCCACACCACTCATGATTTTATATACCTCTATCATATCCCCCCTCAATCTCCTCTTTTCTAAACTAAAAAGTCCCAGTCGTTTTAACCTCTTTTCATATGGTAATCATTTTAGTTGCCCTTTTCTGAACCCTTTCTAAGGCCAAATTATCTTTTTTGAGGTGAGGAGAACACATCTTCACACAGTATTCAAGATGTGGGCGTACCATAGTTTTATACAGGGGCAGTAAGATATCCTGTGTCTCATTTTCTATCCCTTTCTTAATAATTCCTAGCATCCTCTTTGCCTTTTTGACTAAACTATTATTTTAGTTTTTCATAAGATAGTTGTGAAAAATGTAAGACCCTAGTCCTGCAAAGACTTACATAGCTTCTTGTCCTCTGTGCAATCCCATTGACTTCAAATCAGATGCTCTTTATTTAAATATCAAAGTTTTCTATATCTACTCCACTTCCTGATGTATTTTCAGTTGCTAGTACTGAACAGGCATATCATGAGTCACAGCTGGGTCTCACTGCTAGATTCATTAGAAGTAATTATGGCTGACTATTTCAACTGTAAACTCTTTGTGGCAAGAACTTTCTATTACTATGTGTTTCTACCATATCTACTGCAATCGGCCATGATAGCATTGGGTCTTTTGGGCACTACAGTAATGCAAATACTAAATAATCCCTACTATACATTTTATATATATGTCTTTTCTCCCATGCTTTTTTACAGCCACCAATTTGGCAATCTCAACTTCATCTTCTAGAATTTGGCCTTTGTTTACTTTTCTTGTTGCCCATTAACCAGGTCCAGAGTGAGCTTTTGCACTCTTAGATTTTTTCCCCCAAAAGTACTGTTTGCTATAGGATAGTGGACACTTGCTTCTAATGGTCTTAAAAGCATTGAACAGATGCCATGACAGGAGCAGGAACTCTTTTTTTAAGTTATAATGAAATGTTTTCCATGGAATTTTCTTTAAATTGGTCCATTATTCTCCCCACGACATTCTGCTGTCATAGAATACTAGAACTGGAAGGGACTTCTAGAGGTCATCAAGTCCAGTCCCCTGCTCTCATAGCACAACTAAGCACCATCTAGATTATCCCTGATGCCTATCTAACCTGCTCTTAAATATCTCCAATGATGGAGATTCCACCTCCCTAGCAATCTATTTCAGTGCTTAACTACCCTGACAGGAAGTTTTTCCTAATGCTAAACCTAAACCTACCTTGTTGCAATTTAAGCCCATTGATTCTCATCCTATCAGAGGCTAGAATTTTTTTCTCCCTGCTTATAACATCCTTTTAGGTACTTGAAAGCTGTTATGTCCCCTCTCAGTATTCTCTTTTCAAAACTAAACAAACCCAATACTTTCAGTCTTCTCTCATAGGTCATGTTTTCTAGCTCTTTAGTCATTTTTGTTCCTCTTCTCTGGACCTTCTCCAGTTTTTCCATATCTTTCCTGAAATGTGGTGCCCAGAAGTGGACACAATACTCCAGTTGAGGCCTAATCAGCACAGAACAGAATGGAAGAATTACTACTTGGCTGTGTCTACACTGCACCCCTTTTCCGGAAAAGGGATGCAGATGAGACAAGTCGGAATTGCAAATGAAGCGGGGATTTACATCTCCCCCGCTCCATTTGCATGAACATGGCTGCCGCTTTTTTCCGGCTCGGGGCTTTGCCGGAAAAAAGCGCCAGTCTAGACGGGGATCTTTCAGAAAATAAAGCCTTTTCCGAAAGGTCCCTTATTCCTAATCTTAAGAGGAATAAGGGACCTTTCGGAAAAGGCTTTATTTTCCGAAAGATCCCCGTTTAGACTGGCGCTTTTTTCCGGCAAAGCCCCGAGCCGGAAAAAAGCGGCAGCCATGTTCATGCAATTGAGCGGGGGAGATGTAAATCCCCGCTTCATTTGCAATTCCGACTTGTCTCATCTGCATCCCTTTTCCGGAAAAGGGGTGCAGTGTAGATATAGCCCTTGTGTTTTGCTTACAACACTCCTGTTAATGCATCCTACTTGTGAGTTAATGTTCCCCTAAAATCAATCAATATAATATCACAAAATTGGCAAAGAAAGTGAAAAGTAAATTCAGCAATTCCTGGGCCAAGGTGGTAAACCTTTAATCTACAGCAGAAAAAAGAGGATTAAAATTGCTAACAAAGAGTGCTGGTAGCCTCTTACCTAACGGAAGTTCACAGCACAAAAGTACCCTTTATACCATAGAACTACAGAGTTGCAAATATCTTGAAATGAACATGTATCAAAGGGGTAGCCGTGTTAGTCTGGATCTGCAAAAGCGACAAGGAGTCCTGTGGCACAGGTGCCACAGGACTCCTTGTCACTCTTGGAATGAACGTTGTTTGTAACTGAAATGTTCATAACTCTGAAGAAACCATTAGGATTGATTTTTCAGTAATTTACAATTGAACATTGACTTAATAAAGCTCTGAAACTTTATTAGGCATATGAAAAATGCTGCTTCTCCTATTTTTTTAGTAGTTTACACTTAACACAGTACCATGTCCTGTTTTTGTGTTTTTTGGAATGTGTGCAGTTGACTACTCAATTTGCAACTCTAGTGTTCATAATTCTGAGGTTTTACTGTACTGTATTAGTTTAATCCAAAATTTGAACTTTTAACTGACTGGTTTAACTAAAAGATAGCAGGCACGAACAATCAAATGAGCATAGTTGTCTCCATACTAATGCAAGAAGTATGGGGAACAAGAAGGAAGAACTTGAAATACTAGCAAACACAACTGTGATATAGTTGGCATCACAGACTCGATAGAATAATATGCACAACTAGAATACTAGTATAGAAGGGTACAGCTTGCTCAGGAACAGCAGGCAGGAGAAAAAAAGGGAGGAAGTGTTGCATTATATATTAAAAACTAACAGATTTACCCACCTCACTCAAGTCCTTAACTCCTGTTTGTTTGTTTGTTTGTTTTTTTAAGGAAAATGTACATGCTTTATTGAAATAATTGTATTTTTGAAAAAAGTGTGTTATTTAATGTTAGTAAATTTTTGTAAATAGAATTCCATCAAGTGTATGTTTTCTTCATCCCTGTAAACTCATCATTTGTTTTAACAAAAAAAAGGGGTTATAGTCAATTTAATTTCCAATAATGTCTTCCAGTTTTTAAACCTTAAGCATTGATTTAGCTGTGCCAAAACAGAGCATGTCTCCAAATTTCTCTATTTTATCTTTTCTGTTAGGTTTATTGATAAGTAATCCTATACCAGGCTCATCCTATTTTTTGTGCCTTATCTTCAGTTTCTTTCAACTTTCACTCAGTTATGTCAGTTCTGAGGACTGTACTTGATTTGGTTGATTGTTTCTTTTGTTTGGTTTTATAAGAGGCAATCCCATTCCAGGCACATTCCATTTTCCTGGTACAACCAAACCCTTACCTTGCTTTAAGTTATGATGAGAGGAAACTGTATACTGAATTTGATGGTCCTAGCTCTTGCCATTTAGGAAGAAGTCTTGATCAGGCAGAAACTTTATATAGTAGATTTATATACTTGGACTGCAGTTGAGATGGAAATAGGACACAGATCTGTTAAGAGTCTCTGGGTAAGAATAAAAGGGAGGGGAATGGGGAAACAAGAGAGATGTCATGGTAGGGATCTACTACAGACCACCTAAGTAGGAAGTAAAAGTGGTTGAGACTTTTTTTTTAAACTAACAATCATCCATGACACAGGACTTGGTAGTGATGAGGGACTTCAACTGTCCAGACATTTATTGGGAAAATAACAGTAGGGGGAGGCTGTTCTAGATTTGATTTTAAAAAAAGAGGAGCAGGTTGACAATTTGAAAGTGGAAGGCAGGTTGGGTGAAAGTGATAGTGAACTGGTAGAATTCATGATTTTAAGAAATGGTAACAGGGAGAGCAGCAAAATAAAGACAGTTTCAAGACGACAGACTTTAGCAAACTCAGGGAGTTGTTAGGTAAGATCCCATGAGAAGCAAGTCAAGAGGAAAAACAATTGAAGATAGTTGGCAGTTTTTCAAAGAGACATTATTAAGGGCACAAGAGCAAACTATTCCACAGTGTAGAAAAGATTGGAAGTAAGGCAAGAGATCAGCATAGCTTAACCCAGTGGTCCCCAACGTTTTGGGGCTGCTGGGAGCCTGGGGGTGGGGCCGCTCACAAGCCACGTGACTGGGGGTGGGGCCAAGCATGCGCCGCACACCCGAGGTCTGGGCTGCCCAGGTTCCGCGCAGCCAGGGCCGGCAAGGGCACGTGTGACGCCCCCGGAGGCGGGGCCAAGGCCAGCGCCAGGGCTGGCAAGGGCACGCGCGGTGCCCCCTGGGGGCGGAGCCGGGGCCATGGCCAGCAAGGGCGGGGGTCAGGGTCGGCACTGGCATGCGTGGCGCACCCGGGGCCGGCCACGTGCCCTGGGCTGGCACCTGCCGCACGCCCGGGGGCAGGGCCAGCCCAGATTGCTCCGCAGGTGCACGTAAAGGGCCCAGCAGGCACCATGGCGCCCATGGGCACCGGGTTGGAGACCACGGGCTTAAACAGATCTGGAATGATCTAAAAATCAAAATGGAGTCCTACAAAGTGAAAACTAGGTCAAGTTACAAAGGACGAATACAAACATATAACAAATACATAGAAGCAAAATTAGAAAGACCAAAGAAGCAATGGGCTCAACTTGTAGCAAGGGAGGTTTAGGGTGGACATTAGGAAAACCTCCCTCTCAGGGTGGTTAAACGCTGGAATAAATTGCTTAAGGAGGTTGTGGAGATTTTTAAGAGCAGGTTAGCCAAACACCTGTCAGGAATGGTCTAAATGGTGATTGGTCCTACCATGTGTGTAGGGGATTTGATAGCCTCTTGAGGTTCCTTCCAGTTCTGATTCTATGAATGCAAATGAGTTTAGGATTAAAAAACTAAGCAGTCTTAAATCTGGTGTTTTTATTTTGCTGTAAGTTTTTCAATTTTCAGTGCAAGGGCCATCTTCTGGGAACAGAGGAGAGCAGTGGGTTATGTCTAGGGAGTAGTCTTATTTTTGCCTTTTGTAAAAGGGCAATATTTTTTTAAATTAAACAATGCAAGTATCAACATTTCTTTTCAAATGGCTTTAGGAGAGTTAAGCCAAATCCTTTATAGTTCAAAAGAAATGAAGTGCCCACCTTTCCACAGACCTTTTGTATAGGTCCGTCCTTAGGCATACCCAGCATAGATAGGGCACGACTGGTGCCCCAGATTTAGCGGTGCCCTAATAATACAGGTGCCTAGGGATGGGATTTTAAGCAGTCATGGGTAGCATGGGCTTCAGCAGCCCTATCCCCTGGCCATCTTCTCTTCCTGCCCCCTGTGGGCTTGGCCTGGGCTCTGGTAGTCCCCCTCCAGTCCCTGGCACACTCCTACATTCTGCAGACTCTCAGCCCAGCCCCTGCTCACCAGGCAGCAGCTGAGTGGTGCAGGCCAGAGGACTTAGGAGGAGCAAAGGGTGGCCATGCAGCTGGAGAGAAGCAGTGATTTTTCCTCTTCAAAGCACTGCTTCTCTCCAGCTTGCAACACCGCCACTTGCTGCCTGCACCTCTGGCCTGAGGCTGCAGGTGAGCCTCAGGGTTGCCAACTCTCCCAGACCAGATGCTATAGCAGTATCCTAGAACAGTGTTTCTCAACTTTTTTTTATAAAGTACCCCTTTTTCAAAAAATAAATTGTAAGTACCCCCCAGTATCTAGTTTTCAGACACACACCATTTTTTTTTCTACAATTGCAACACGTTTGTTTAAACAACTTAATCATAACTGGGCAGGCGAGGACATGTTTGGGTGTAAAAAGTACAAACATAATAAAGCGCTGTAAAACTTACAACAAAAATTCAGTTTGCTCCAGATTTCAGTTCTGTTGAGGTACCCCCCAGCCCTCTTTCGAGTACCACTAGTTGAGAAACACGGTCCTAAAATCCTAGGGCTGGAAGAGACCCCTGGAATCCGGCCCTCTGCCCAGAGCAGGGGCGGGGATGCTGGTACAGGGCCGCTGGGGGCGTGGAGCTCAGCCCTACTTTTGAAAATCCCTCCCCGTACGTGGGAGCGCTGCTGCGCAGAGGCAGCGCCCAGAGGCCTCGCCTGGCGCAGGGGCTGGGCCTGGCTGCAGCCGCTTCTGCCCAGGCACGCCCCGCTGAGCCAGGGCCCGCTGTTCGCACCACGCCGCAGTCACGGGAAAGGGGCGCGGCGCTGCCGGGAGCGTGTAGCCCAGCCCCATGGATCTCAACTTGCGCTTCTGGAGCGTGGAGGGCAAAGTAGGGCGCGGGCCGGGGAGGGCGCGGGGTGCCCGTGGGCAGAGGGCAGCGAGGGGCACGGCCCGGCCGGGCGCAGGCTGGGGCTCCTCTCCGAGCATGCCCGCGCTGGGGCTGCGTGGGGTCAGCCATGCGCACTGCGGGAAGGAGACTGTCTCCTGCAAATGCCCTTCGCTGCGCGCCTCCAGGTGGAGCGGGGCTAGTTCGCTACCGCGTTCTCAGACTAACGTGGCTGGTTTGCTGTGGCAGTAGCCACTGAACAGGTTGGACCCCAGGGTCCCGGCCCTTTAGGTTTGGGGCAGCGGCCGCTCTGAGATGTGGGGGGAGGCTGGCTGCAGATCCTCCCCTGCCTGCGTAACTGGCCCGTTTTACAGCTGTGCTTAGGGTCCCAGCCCTCCCCAAGTGAGGGTCTGATATATGTCACTGTACCCCATAAACAGTGTCCACGTTTTTCAACCCCGGCTGTCTTCTTACCCTCGCTTTAGCTTATAGGTCTCAGTGGGGTAGCCGCGTTCATTTGTAACTTTAAAAAACTTTTTAAAAAGTGGTCCTGTAGCACCTTGGAGACTAACAAATATACATACAAAACCCACTTCAGATGAGTGGAGCAAAAGGCACAGAACCCCCAAACTTCAAAGCAGAAAAAAAGGGCAGCGGGAAGGGGGGGGGGGAGAGAGTGGAACCTGTCAATTATAGTGTTCCTGTTAAATGAGTCTAGTAGAGTGAGCTTGTAAGTTAGCTTATGAGATTCATTGGTGGGGTTTGTCTTCTTTTTTGGTTGATACAGCGCTCCTAGTCGGTGATGTCACTCATGCCACAGCCAGTATTTTTCACACAAAGTGGATAAGGCAAGGCAAGGAAAGGAACCGAACCCCTGCCAAGATAAAGTGTATTTCTCCCCAGAACCTTAGCAGGCAGACTTGCTTTGTTGCAAGTTTGATGACCTCAAAGGCCACACCAGTTGGAAATAAAAGTTTTTCTCGTAATGACTAGAAAAAGGTGGCATTGAGCTTGTGAATGTCATTCTATCAACCAGATTGTAACAAAAAAGGAGGCTGCAGTTGTTAGTGGAAATTAAAAAGAAAAAAAGGCTGAAGAACCAAACTAGACGAGATTTTTGGTTTCTTTTTGCCAGCTACAGAAAAGAGTTAATTAAGTTGAACTGCAAAATATGTGTACAGTTTTCTTACTGTGTATTTTTATTAGTCTTTTTTCCAAAGATATCTTCACTGGTTAGATATTTTAGACCCTACACACTTACTGAAGTCTAAAGTAAGTACTTTACATCTTTTTACAAAACTACAGTGACTTGAATGTGACTTGAATGTGTGGGTGATGTGAAGTTGGCAGTGTAAACACAGGGGCTGCATCTAGACTGGCATGATTTTACGGAAATACTTTTAACGGAAAAGTTTTTCTGTTAAAAGTATTTCCGCAAAAGAGCATCTAGATTGGCACGGATGCTTTTGTGCAAAAAGTGCTTTTGTGCAAAAGCATCCGTGCCCAGTATAGACGCACTTTTGCGCAAGAAAGCTCTGATGGCCATTTTAGCCATTGGGGATTTTCTTGTGCAAAAAATTAAGGTGCCTGTCTATACTGGCCCTCTTGCACAAGTATTCTTGCGCAAGAGGGCTTATCCCTGAGCGGGAACGTCAAAGTATTTGCGCAAGAAGCACTGAATTCTTACATTAGATCGTCAGTGCTTCTAAAAATACATTGTATTGAGCCTTCCTACATAGTCTGCCTTTATCTAAATATTAGCTCTTACAGTCTATTTAGACTTTCACAGCATAAGCTGTACAGGCTTTTAAGTGCATTTTTCTGTGAAATTTATCATTGAATTTGGGGGGAGGGGGGAACAATAGTCCCGCCCTATTTCAGGTACAGTACAAGAAGATGCAGTGCAAACTTCTGGGCTTCTCTGCGGTCCTTTTCCACTATGGACCTGACTAAGTTAAGTTAAAGCAACTTCTCTCAGATGCTTTTTGAGCTGTTCTGCTGCCTGAAATCTCTGAAGTGGTGCCAGTTGCAGCCTGGTCCCCAATAGGCTTGTGAAGAGGTGCTCAGAAGACCCCTTCCCCATGTCTGACCTACACAGTGTCTACGCTGGGGGAATTCTTACCTAGCTGGTTTTAAGAGCCCCTTTATGCCACATAAAAGGTTAGGGAGGAATTCCACTCTGAGGGCAGATTCTCAGTTGGTGTAAATTGGCTTAGTTCCATTGAAGTTCATGGCCTTTCATCCCTGGAAACCAGGTCCAATAAAACACTTACATACATGAATAATCCTTATTAATGAGATAAATGCCAGTGAAATCAGTGTGGCTACTTGTTTGTGTACATCGAAAGTGGGGAACCTATTCTGGGTTGGGGGGCCACTGATCCACAGAAAAATCAGTTGGGGGCTGATGGCAGAGCAGCCTCTGTCGGAGGGGAGCTTGGGCCTGTCACAGACAGAGGCTGCTGCCGCCTCACGCTGCTACCCCTTTATTAGAGGCAGTAGTGTGGGGTGGAATGGAGTGAAGTGAAGCCGTGAGCCCATTGTTTTCCGATCCCCCACCCCCAGGGACCGTCAAATAATTGTGTAACTGCTAAGATTTGGTGCGATTACACAATTTTAAAATTAAATGTTATCTAATGTTCCTAATGAGCATGACATTCTAATTTTGTTTTTACAAGCACCAGGCCAGCACAACAGGGCTGGTGCAACAAAAAGTTTTGGATGGAAGAGCAGGGATGGGGAGGAATGTACTGGAAAAGAATGATTGATCTTTATTATCTTTATTTCTGGGTTTGTTTGTTTTTGTTTTGTTTTAGAATGACATAGAAGACTCCAGATTACTCTTAGAAACCAATCCTCAAACTCTTCAAGAGCCTTTACGGAACAAACAGGTATGTGATACTTACCCTCTAGTAAACCATTGAAATATATGTTTGTATACATCCCATTTGAAGTATTTGACTTTTAGCAGCCTTGTTTAACTCTTGGGGCTTGGAAGGTTTTTCCTGAGTGATAAATGAAGAGTGTCCTTCTTGCTGGACTTCTAAAATGACTTCCTAGGTGCAGTAAATACAGTAAAATTATAGGAATGTCACTTTGCGTGTCACTCAACAGCCTAAAATGCCTGAGTTTGTGTGAATCAATGGAAACAGCTACAAGTGTTGTTTGAGCTCTTTTTATTTGGAACATTACCTGGTTCCATTATCACCAGGAATCACAACCTGTTACTACCCTGTTTTTAAGTTCTTAGCACTTTTTGGCATTTTTACATGCATGTTGATACAAGTTATGCCCGACCGCACAGCTTTTGGCCACTAGTTGCTCTAACACTAGAATCTCAGAGTTATGGAAACTAGAGTTACAAACTGATCAGCCACACACCTCCTTTGGAACTGGAAAAGCAGAAGAAGGCAGCAGCAGAGACACAAAGCAAATAGAAAGCAGTACTGCATTTAAATGTAAACTACAAAAAAAAAAGGAAAGGTTAAAAAAAATTTCAAAGGTAAAGAAACATTTCTGGTTTTGCTTCATTTAAATTAAGATGGTTAAAAGCAGAATTTTCTTCTGCATAGCAAAGAATTAAAGTGATATTAAGTCAAGGTTCACTTGCAAATTTTCGGAAGTTCAATCATAATGTTTTGTTTAGCGGTATGAACAACCTACATTCCCAAGGTGTCTATAACTCTGAGGTTCTACTGTGATTAATTTGCACAGGCTGTTTGTAGGGATGTAAGTGAGTAGTCAACTACCCAATAAGCCTAGGGTTGTCAGGTAGTCAAGTCAACTACTCGTATTATCCCACTTCCCCCTTGCTGCCTCTATATTAGAGACAGCAAGGGGAGGGGAGCAGGAGCCGGTAGGGTTTCCAGATGGTTTCAGCAAAAATACCAGACACACTTGACATTACATCACAATCTACATTACATCTTATTTAGAAAATACCGGACTTTTTTATTTTCTCATTTATATTTTTTCAATTTGTTTCCTGAACAGAGAGCTCAAATACTGGACTGTCCAGTTCAAAACCGGACACCTGGCAACCTTAGGAGCCGGTGCTGGGGGGAACTGGCTTAAAAGCCCATTTCCCCCCAACACTGTCTCCACAGTGCCGCCAGCCACCTTTCCCCCCTCCCCCTTTTGCTGCAGAGGCAGCAGACTGAGTGGGAAGTGGCAGGGGAGGCTGCTCTGGCAACAGCCTCTGTTCACAGGGGTTCCCAACTCCCCACTGGGACCCTCCCTTGGAAAGGGGCTGCTGTTGGCTGGGACGGCAGCCAGCTCAGTCCCAGCTTGGGCCAGGTCTGGGACCAAACCCCAGTGCAGCTCTGTCATTGAAGACACAGTAGGAGCTGGGGGGAAAGCTGTTCAGCTCCTACTGCCATTTAAATTGCAAAGCTGCAGTGGAGTTTGGTCCCGGCGCCGGGTTTGAGCCGGCTGACTGCCTCTATTAACTAATCGAGTAGTTGCTAGAATTTTTATCAACTACTCAATTAGTAAAATAACCACATTTTAACATCCCTAGCTGCTTGCTGGCTGCTAATATTTGTTTAAGAGCTAATACCTGTGTGTCTATTTGAGTACTTGCTTTTTTAATTCAGTCATCATAACTGTTTCATTCATGAAGTATGTAGCCTTTGATTTCCATAAGCAATACTATAAAGTACTCCGAGACCCTGCTGCTGGAGCTCCCCGCTGTTCTCGCTTCTCTTCCCTCCCCCGCCCCCACTGTGTTGCTAGGACACCTTACTGTGCTCCTGCCCCGGCTGCCAGCCCTCCCTGTTCCTGGGCTCTGTGGTCCAGGAACATCCGTGGTCCATGCTGGACCATGGATGTTGCCAGACCAGGGAATCCTGGTCAAGGGAGGTACAATCTGTACTGAACTATTGAATCACTAGGTGGAATTCTCCTTTTGGTTCCTTACTGTCCCAGCGTGGTGTTTGGTAGTGCTGTGTTGCTAGAGGAGCCGCCTTTGGGATGAGATGTAAAGTTAAGTCATGACCATTTGTAATTAATAAGACTTTCCTGGCCCTTTTTGGATGGGCTCATGTGTCTAGACTTTAAGCCATGTTAAGAGCTGGTTGCATTATGTCCTAAAATTCGTTTGCCATTTTTACTCATTCTCTGACCTGATGGTTTTCTATGTTCTAATCCTGTTAGATGACAATGCCCAACATGTCAAGACAAAGTAAATGAAATGTTATGTTCAGTAGAAATTAGGGAGAGTTTTAGGGATAATATAATTAAATGGATGTGTGTGTGACATGCTATGCATTTCAGTTATCATTAGAGAAAGATGATACAAATAAAGTTAGAAATAAGATATTAGCCAATAAACCTCTTCTTAAATGCCATTTCTAATCTTATTTTTTAATCATTTAGGTAAAACAAGCCTGGATGCTAAGTCTGGTGAGTTTATAAAAGATGTTGGAATTTGTTCATATTTTTCATTTAGACTGAGAGAGATGTCCTAACTTTCTTTTCTTTTTCTTTAAGTCCTCTGTGCAATCTGGTACTGGCGAGATAATTCCTTTTGCGTTTAGACCACCAGGTCAGTTGCTGTAATAGAACCGGTTTCCAATGACTGAAACAGATGGGGGACCCCATCTAACTATAGAAAAACGCGTTCACTGTTCCTTATGTTAGTTATATTTATCTTACCAGTTGAAAACTATTCCTGTAGTTCTTTAAAGAAAATGTATTTGTATACATCTTTCACATAGTTCATCTACTCAGAGCACTGTCTGAACTCAAACTCCCTAGGGGGAAATATACTGGCCAGTCAATATTTTTTGGCACTATGTGAACAGTACCCAAATCTCTCAGTGTATTGGGTGCACTGGACTTTTACTTAATCCATAGAGCTTTGATCTGTCACACCCTGATTTATTCCAGACTAGCTGGGGTCTGTTCTGTGGGTAGAATTTGGTTGGGGGTAATGAAATAGTAAACTAGGATTGCAGAGTCTGGATGAGACACAAATATACTTTCACAAAGGCTTTTGAGAAAGTCGACCAAAGATACATGAATAACATAGCTGGAGTCAGCTACCTTAGGTTGAATTTCTGCAGCATCCTCACTGCGGGAGGTTGATGGGAGAAACTGTCCCATTGACCTCCCTTACTCCTTGGGTGTGTCTAGACTACATGCCTCCATCGACGGAGGCATGTAGATTTATTTGTTCGAAAAAGGGAAATGAAGCGGCGATTTAAATAATCGCCACTTCATTTAAATTTAAAAGGCTGCCCCGCTCTGCTGACAAACAGCTGATCAGCAGATTTTTGATCTGTTTGTCGGCAGATCAGGGCGGTCTGGACGCGCCGCGGTCAACAAGGAAGCCTTTGTCGACTGGCGCAGGTATGCCTTGTGAAACCAGGTTTACCTGCGCCGATCGACAAAGGCTTCCTTGTTGACTGCGGCGCGTCCAGACTGCCCTGATCTGCCGACAAACAGCTGATCGGCTTTTTGTCGGCAGAGCAGGGCAGCCATTTAAATTTAAATGAAACGGCGATTATTTAAATCGCCGCTTCATTTCCCTTTTTCGAACAAATAAATCTACATGCCTCCATCGACGGAGGCATGTAGTCTAGACACACCCCTTGTGACCCAGTGGAGTACCAAAGTCGACAGGGGCACGATCAGCAGTTGATTTAATCAGTCCTTACTAGACTCTTGCTGATCTCTGCAGCTTGGATCTCCCAGTAAGTGAATACAAGCCCTTGGTGATGCTTGTGCCTCCTAGTTGGGGAATGAGAGACAAAGGTCAGGATTCAAACCACAGACCATGATGCTTTCTTTTGCACTAGTCGTACATGTTTCCTTTCCCCTCATCCCCAAGCCAACTACTTGGCTCCACAAATTGATTTACTAAAAATGTTGTTTCTTCTTTTAGCTTTCCTCCCCATAGTCACCCCACTGGTGAGTAATGATGGAAGATTGCAATGGATCAATGTGTGTATTTATAATTATATACATTTTCAGAAGTGATGAGTCATTTTAGATGTCTCCGTTTCTAGATACTAGATGTTGAGTTGGACATCCAAAAATTGAGATACCTCAAACCGCTGCTCACTTTGTTTTTCACACATGAAGGTCAATCATTCAGAAGTCATCTGTTGTAATTCATGAGGCACTTAGAACAATGCCTGACTTTATTTACTCAGAACAGCTGAATTGGATTTAGAGAGAGGCACAGAAAGCCTCACACTCTGCTGCTTGGTACATACATTTCAGGGTACTAATAAAAAAACATATGGATGGAAAATAATTATTGTAATAATACCCCAGAGTTTATGTACTTGATATAGATGTCAGAATTTGGGGAGTTTAATGAAAGAGTCCATATGTTAAGTAGGGGTGTTAGAAGCATGTAATTCAATAACGGTGTAGCCGACAAATTTTTTTGTTGGATACATGATTAACCGATAAGCAGCTCTGCATTTAAAAGAGCTTGAGAGCCTGTGCAGAAGCACGCTGGCTCAGTTCCAGCGCACACCTGGTCTGATACCTACCCCTGCTGCAGAGCCGGACACCTACCCCTGCCGCTATTGGACCTAGCACTGGGACTGAGCCAGCATGCTTGTGCACTGGCTCCCAAAATACTGTAAATGCAGAGCGCCAGGGGGGAGGGGCAGGAGAGCGTGCGTTGCCAATAACATTAATCGATAAGCATTCGCTTATCGGTTAGTTGTTTAACTGGATACACTATTACATCCCTAGTATTAAGTTATTGAGCTAAATGTCCAGATTATTGTACAATCTGTGATACAGGTTGAAACTCTCTTAACTGGGATTCTCTGGTCTGGCAACAACGGTGGTCCGACGTGGATGTTGCAGGACCAGAGCGTCCCGGTGGATGGCTAGCAGCAAGTAAGGATCCCTGCAGGGCCAGTAGGGTAGTGGGCTTCCCGCAGGGAGCTGACGTCGGGGCTGGGAGACCTGGTACACGGCTGGGAGCTGCGGTGGCATGCCCAGCTGTCCAGAGCCCCAGCACACGGTGCATACAGTTGCCTGCACCTGGGCTGCCCTGCAGATCCATGGCAGTGATGGCTGCCCAATGGGTCGGCAGGGCAGCATGGGGAGCCGACTGGGAGGCCAGCAGCTGCGCCAAGGGGGCCAGCAGCAGGTGTCCAAAAATGACCTCCCCATGTCTGGCAAAATCCCTCATCCGGAACCAGTCAGGTCCCAAGGGTGTCAGGTCAGGGAGGTCTAACCTGTATTACCAAAATGTCTGGTCAGCATAGGTATTGCATTTAAAAGCAACAGTAAAACTGAAAGAAATTTCTCTTGAATATCTACCTAGTATTCTTCAAAAAATAGGGCTAGATTAATCCTTGGCATAAACAAGTACCGCTCCTCATTGTCAAGTGCTGGGTATTAAACGAAGTGTGCATTACACATCCCCTTCTGTGGATTTCGACTCCATTCATTTAATAACTGCTGCATCTTGGCTGGCATCATGGATTGATCTAGTCATCTCCAGAACTGAAAGCATCACTCCTGACTGCTTGAGCCAAAGAGTCCGTAGCTGAGAGCTGTGACAGATTGGATCCAGGATAAATAAACTGGATCCCTCTCTGCTGTAACTGAATTTGGTCTATAAATCTAAAACTGTGGCCATCAAAAAGTAAATCCTTAACTTTAAGGATCAGGCCTGGGATCAAAACTAGGCTTTACCCTAGGGATGGGCAATAATTTTTGCCCAGGGGCCACTTCAAACATTTTTGAAGGAGCCCCAGAAGGGGCAGGGCCTAAATGGGAAGGGGGCGGGGCTACACCACCCCCAGACCATGATTGGTCTGGGGGGAGCCCTTTTGTCACCCCTTCCCATTAGGCACCCATGCCCTGGAAGAGGTTTGGCATGCACTCCTGGGCCAATTAGGGCCTGAGGGCGGGGAGTATGGGAAGCCTCCTCCTGCCCTGCGAGGAGCACATGGCACTTAGAAGTGCCACAGGCTACTCACAAGGCCAGGCAGGGTGAAGGAAGCTTCACGCAGCTCCCCCATCCCCAAGCCCTGATTGGCCTGGGGGCGGGGGAGCATGTGAAGCCTCCTTCACTCACCTCCCCCGCCCCCCTGATCCTGCGAGCAGTGCATGGTGCTTCAAAGCACCACGTGCTCCTGGCAGGGCGGGAGGAGGCTTCGCATGTTCCCCCGTCCCCAGACCCTAATTGGCCTGGGGGCAGGGAAGCAGCAGGGCTTCCGCGGACCAGATCCACTCGCTTAGTGGGCCGGATCTGGCCAGTGGAGGCCCTTTTGCCCACCCCTGCTTTACCCTCTCATGAAGACTGAGTATCTGACTCATAATTATGTTCTTCTTTGTATCTAATATTTCTGTCTGACTGCATTTGTTTCTCTTTGTACCCCCCAGCTGTGAAGGTGTTTGTTATTACTGATGTCAGAGTATATCACCCAGCTAGTCTCGTACCCACTGTTTGACTGATTGTATTTCTCTTTTCTAGTAAATGGGAAAGTAAATATGCACAGCGAAATGGAAGGGATATAGGGCTTGTTAGGTCTCTAAGAGCGAAAGGGGGAGCGTTCCCAGCAAGAAGTAACTGGTGTGTTTGCATATCAGCTCTCCTAATGACTCAGCTCGCTTGCTAGAGGCCTTTGGTGCCATTGTAAATAATAATAATAAATTGGTCTCCTTCACACTTAAATTAGCCACTACTATCCATAGGTCCCTGGATTCATTGAAACTAACTTTCCCTTGTTTTTTCCTCTTAGCTTTTTACTAGTTTACTGCCACACAGAGAAGCAAAGCACATGTTTATTTGGCAGGTAATAACCATTTTCATTCTGCAATTATAAGTGTTACACATGATCCAAAAATACACTGTTGTTTACATTTTCCTTTTCTGCAGTTCCTGTTTTACGCATACACTGCTGGATTCACCATAGCAAATGGAAATGCTACAGCTAAAGCTGAAGTATGTAGGGTTTTAAAATTTATTATTTTTAGTTGCCTGATTGCTGCTTTGAACATGAGCTGATGACACTGAACTTATATAGTGTATGTGTTCTGATTTTTAGGACATTCCATTGCCACAAAAGCAACTCCTTTTGTGCACAGGAACCGTTTTTTATGCAGCGAGTGTGGGAGTACGTATTTGCATGATCTCAATAATTACTTTCTGATACTTTTGCTTGGGGGACTAGTAATGGGATTGTCACAAGGCCTAGTACCCTCCAAGTCAGTTCTTCTAGAGCTCCAAGTTATCTTGCTAGTTTCATCCCAGTACCTCTGTTGCAAACCTCTACCTTTGCTACTGACTCATTTTCCGCTGAGGTTAGAATTTAGTAGCTTTTTCTTGCTAGTATTAAATTCTTTTTTTATCATTCTCTGTTTTTTAGTCTAGAAAATAGAGAAGAAACCACAGAAGGAATTTTGCTTCTGCTAAAACATAAACTAATTTAGCAGGTCACCATGAAATATTACCACTTAGGTTCTAGATCCAAGTTCTTAGTTCACATCTGCCTCTATAACTGACTCAGTTTAAATGCCCCAAGCTTGGTAGAAGTTTGGATTTGAAGCTATGAACTTTGGGAATGTTCAGTTTTGGGGGTTTGGCCTTAATCTGTTATTGGATTCAACATTTTAGATGTATGAGGATTTCAGACTAGTTCAGTCCTCACTAAATTCAAGCACACAAGAAATACAGGCAGTCCCCGGGTTACGTACAAGATAGGGACTGTAGGTTTGTTCTTAAGTTGAATCTGTATGTAAGTTGGAACTGGCGTCAGCCGCTGCTGAAACTGATCTGTTTCAACCGCGGCTGAATCTGGACGCCAGTTCTGACTTACATACAGATTCAACTTAAGAAACCCAGGCGTCCCCAAGTCAGCTGCTGCTGAAACTGATCAGCGGCTGATTCCAGAAAGCCTGGGGCAGAGCAACTCTGCCTCGGGCTTCCTGTAGTCAGCCGCTGGTCAGTTTCAGCAGCGGCTGACTTGGGGACGCCTGGGGCAGAGCAGCTGGGGTGCTGCTGGGTTGGTCCAGTAGCGCGGTTCCTCAGCGCTACTGGAGCAACCCAGCAGCATCCAAGCTGCTCTGCCCCAGGCATCCTGATTTAGCCGCTGCTGAAACTGACCAGCAGCGGCTGAATCAGGACGCTTGGGGCAGAGCAGCTGGGGTGCTGCCGGGTTGGTCCGGAGCGGCGCTGCGGGACCAACCCGGCAGCCCCCAGCTGCTCTACCCCAGGGGTAGGCAAGAAAAGCCTGGTCTGCTGGGGGGGGGGGGGCACTAGCTGCACACACCCCCAGCAGACTAGGGAGACGGGGGTGGCGGGACCGCCCAAGTCCTCCACGGCTTTGCTCCGTCTCCCTGGTCTGCTGACCTGGGAGACGCGGAGCAAAGCCGCAGAGCATGCGGGCAGAGGGACAGTCCAGGCGCGCTGCGGCTGTCCCACTGCTGGCGTGCTCCGAGGCTTTGCTTCCCATCTCCCTGGTCTGCTAGTCAGACCAGGGAGATGGGGAGCAAAGCCTTGGAGCATGCCCGCAGCGGGACAGCCCGGGCGCGCTTGAGCTGCCCCCCTGCGGGCGTGCTCCGCGGCTTTGCTCCCCGTCTCTCTGGTCTGCTGGTCGGGAGACGGGGAGCAAAGCCGCGGAGCACGCCCGCAGGGGGACAGCTCAAGCGCGCCCGGGCTGTCCCGCTGTGGGCGTGCTTCAAGGCTTTGCTCCCTGCAGACCAGGGAGACGGGGAGCAGGTTTTCTCGCCCCGGAGGACGGGGGCGGCGGACTGTGGCGCATCTGGGCGTCCCGCCGCTCCCGTCCTCCGGGGCGAGAAAAGCCCCGTTCGTAACTGCGGATCTGACATAAGTCGGATCCGCGTAACTCGGGGACTGCCTGTATAACTTCATTGATTGTACAGGCTGAACCTCTCTAATTTGGTACGCTCTGGTCTGGCAACATCTGTGGTCCGGCATGATATTAGTTAGCCGGATGTCCACTTATCATGGATGTGACTAAGTTTCCTGCAGTCCCTCAAAGTTTGTTTACAACCACCAGTCCTGGTTCTCAGTGTTCTATGCTATTATTTAGCTCTAATTTACCCCTAAATGTCTTCTAAGAGCTCAGTAAACAGTGGAAGTGTTGGTAATGCTTCTAGAGACTATTGACCTTCCATAATCTGACATATTCTCTGGTCGGTCAAGTCCCAAAAGTGTCGGACTACAGCAGTTCAACCTGTGTTACACTGTAATGGGCAAAACTACATGTTTGTGGCATGACTTTTATTGCTAAATAAACTTAGATGGTTTTTATTTCATTTTCCACAGCTAGTTACCATAAAGACCACATGTTTCATAAATATCTAAATAAACTGAACAAATGTTTTTATTCCCACTCAGAACTTTTTTTAATTTCACAGTTGACATTTTTGTAGTACATGTGCTGATACTGAGTAGTACAGAATACTGTCCACAATGCAGTTATTATTAAATACTATTTTATCTGATAAAGCTTTCATTTTCCCATTTTTTTTCTATAAAACATGTAATCACACACAAAAAAACCCAGCTATTAGAGAAAATTTGATTGCCTTAACACCAGATTTTTTTTTTTATCGGGCTAATTTTATCAGTAGCATTTAAAATACGAAGCCACAAAGTTTTCCTTTTCCAATCTGTGACCTAACTTTCATGATTGGTTTAATTATTAACAGCATATTTTATTGTGTTTCTTCTAAATTTCCTAGACATTCCCTACCTTTGCCATGAAACGATATGGACTGAATAGTCCTACTGTGAAAACGTTCTACAGAAGAATTTTGCCCATTCCACTGGTTGGTGAGTAAAAATAAATTACAAATAAATCGCTGTGGATTTGGTCTTGTATCTGTTACGGACCATGTTCTGCCATCAATCTTTCTTTAGAATGTTTATATTTTTTACATAGAACCAAACCAGGATATAAACTGTCATAAAATCCTGGAGTATTCGCATGATTTCCTATGCATGGATGTGCCACAGCTTTTTCTCCAATGTGTGACCCGTTTGTCAGTAAAGACGTTATCCTTGCAGTTACTGTTGTGGAAAGAGTGTTTCTAGTCAACTTTGTGAAGCTGTCAGCCTAAATTTATCAGTGGTACGACTCCATTAAGATGAGTGAAATTTCACTAGGGGTGAACTTGGCCTGTAATTTAATGGCTGAAGTTGCGCTCTTTACTGGCATGTTGTTTCCTATTGCCATTAAAAGGAAGTTGTAGCCCTTTTTTGTCTGTTACATGGAATGTAGTAGGGTTGTGGCTTCCCAAATGTGTTCTTCGGATCTGCTTAGAAGCCCGCTTTCGTTGGAAGAGAAAGGAAAATACTGAGAGTCTAAACCTACTTCAAGTTCTGGCACTGACTCCCTTCCCTTGGACTAGTCACTTAGAACTATGTGCCCCCATCTGGAAACTTCCTTAGTGATAGGAATGTTGAGGGTAATTGGCGACTATTGATCTTCGAAAAGGGCGAGGTATTGTGCTGCCAGCGTTACTGAACAGCCTGGCAAAAACTGAATGAAAAGATAAACCTAATATTTCAAAAAAGGCTAGATCGACTGGATTTCCCTGATACATCTGGACCATGCTGCTGTTCACAGCTCTTCAGTCACCTACAGAGTTTAGAACAGCAGTCTAAAACTTGTGACCCACAGGCCAGTTGGACAGCCTGAGGGGGAAAAGAGAAGGAGCCCCGGGGGAAACAGAATGCACTGGGTAGGTGCACTCACTCCACTTCCTCTGCAGCTTCTGCCACCGCAGGTAGCAGAGGGGACACAGTTGCTGCTCCCCCTGGTGATCCCAAAAGCTGCGTGCTCTGGGGATGGGGCGCAATGGGAAGGAGAGGGCGTGGTGATGGCAGGAAGGGGCGGTGCTTGGGGGCCAGTAATGGACAGGTCCCCTCCCAGCCTACAAGGAGTCCTGCACTGGATTGCACAATCGCTGCAGCTGGGACTGGCCCACAGGCATGCATTTGAGAGCCCTGGCTTACAGCTTATTCTTGTTAAGAGTTTTGTTATGACAGCTGAGGCAGGAAACCCACTGGTCTCTCCACTCTTCCTAGTCTGTATCCCCTTGTGTTGTTAGCCTAGGGTTGCAAAACTTTTGTCAGTGACTGACATGACACTGGACGTTTTAAGACCATGGACAATGCTAGTTGAGAAGAAAGTGAAATATTCTTGGGCTGTGTCCCAGGTGAGTGGGAGTGCTCTGAATTAAAGCACTGAAGCACATTATTTGAGGCTTGCAACTGTGGAGTGAAGTACCTGATTGGGTTCTTTTGATCCTGTTGCTGAGCAGTGGGCAGCTTAGTGCAGCAGGCTGGTACTTGGGTTACCTAGATTCAATTACTCTCTCTTGTCATTCGTTTGCTGGATGACCTCGGGCAAGTCATTCCCCCTCCCTGCGTCTCAGTCACCCATCTGTAAAATGGGGATAATGATCGCCTTTTGTAAAGCACTTTGAGATCTATTGATAAAAAGCACTAAACAGCTAGCCATTATTTCTCTATATGAGCATTACTGAAGTACTAACATTAAACCCTGCAAACTTTGCCCACTGGCAGATCCTTGAACTTACACAAAGCCGTACAGGGATTTGTCAGCATAGGGCAGTGTGCAGGATTGCTCACATTCTTGTATCAAGATGCTCAAGATTTGGTGCAAAACCTAAGATGGATTTTCAGGGGTTGGTCTCTTCTTTGGTTAATCCAAAGTACAACTCACAGGATTCATCCCTGGAATTTTTAAAAGTGCATTAATTATAAATGTCCTAATATTGAGTTGGTAAAATCTAATCAAAGCAAAACAACTTTGGAAAAACTAACCAAGCCAAAACCTTTTTACTTTTGCAGCTGGCCTGAGTGCACTTAATGTGATGATTCCCCGAGGAGTTGAGTTTGAGGATGGAATCGAAGTGATGGACAAGAATGGCAATGTCATCGGAGTGTCACAAAAAGCTGGGATGAAGGTAGGCAAACCAGAGATGTTTATACTGGCTTGTTTTCCCTCCCAGTGAAAAGCTTGTCTTAATATTGAGAATAAAGTGAATTAACTGTATTGGAGCCAGAAACATCCCTGTTCTAATCCAAGCTTAGCCAC
The DNA here is from genome assembly GCF_049634645.1 of Pelodiscus sinensis. Lineage (NCBI taxonomy): Eukaryota > Metazoa > Chordata > Testudines > Trionychidae > Pelodiscus > Pelodiscus sinensis. The sequence continues at coordinate 59,118,806 of NC_134718.1, forward strand.
AGATCTGTTATGTATACTTAGACAAATTCCTTCAAACCAGCTCTGGACAGATTTACAGGGGATAGAGACCCCCGTCAATCCCAGTGTACCCAATGCTATGGCCAGCCACAGTGGCAGAAGCACAGGCATTCCTTCTGTCCTCCTAACCTTCGTTGTGCAGACGGCCACAAAAGGGGGGAGAAGGCTGCATGTGGGGTGGAGATGCAGGGGGAGATGGGTCACTTGGAGTCCATGGAGCAGGTAAAACTCAGTATCTTTTAAAAGTCAGGCTACTTATGCAAGGCTGAACTAATTGTAAAATAATTGCTATGTCAAGTGAGTCATATAATGTATCAATGGGAACCTCCTCTTTTTGAGATAACATACATCCTACAAGTGGCATACTCAATAGTTTAGTTTCCCTTTTAGAAATAAATCCTGCCAAACATTTTGAGCCTGCATGTAACTGTTGCATGAAATCTTAGTGTGGTATAGCTCCTAGGAAAATGGGAATATAGCCCATGACTAGCTCTGGTAATACAAATAAGTTACCAAGACTAAAAGCAAAGCTGCATGTGCAGGTAGCTCTAACTTGAATCACATTTTTCTTAGGCAGTACGAGAAACAGCTTTATCAAGAGCAGCCTTGTTTGGGACAGCAATACTTATTCCGGATTCTCTTTTATACTTCATAAAACGGTAAGAGGCGCTACTCCTGAGGTGTGTAGCTGTCAAGTTCTTGGGTGTAGTTCAGACCAGCGAAGGGTTCTGTTACTACCTGCTCTGCAAGCTTGGGTGCCTCTCAGTGCTTTGCTGTTTCAGCTCCACACATGGACCACTCACAACCAACTTATAAATCACACCTTGAGTCTTTTTGTAGTTGTAAGGCTGATTTACTAATTCTAACCCCCCGGGGTCTGTCAGCAACATGCTACTCACAGTCTGGCTTCCACCAGCATTGGTTACTGTTTGCAGCATGACCCCAACAAGCTCCCAGTCCCAAATTTTCCCCAAAACAGGTGTTCTGCATAGGGATGTAAGTGACTAGCCAACTATCCGACAAAAGCTTTTCAGACAGTCAGCACACTAGTCAACTTGTTGTCCCCCTCCCCTTGCCGCTTCTTTCAGAGGTGGAGGTGTTGGGGGGGGAGGAGGGAGAGATGGCTTAAAAGCCAGTTTCCTCCATCTCCATGGGAGGAGGCAGTGGCACAGCAGTGGCGTTCCACCTTCGAAATGTACAAGGGTCCCTGCTGGGGCTCTTGTACATTTCGAAGCAGAAGTGCCACAGGGAGACTAGGACCAGCAGGGGACTCAGAGTCAGAGTCCCCATTGGCCTCAGGCTCCATGAGACGTTTCAGTACAGGCAGTCCCCGGGTTACGTACAAGATAGGGACTGTAGGTTTGTACTTAAGTTGAATTTGTACTTAAGTCAGAACTGGCGTCCAGATTCAGCCGCTGCTGAAACTGACCAGTGGCTGACTACAGGAAGCCCGAGGCAGAGTTTCTCTGCCCCGGGCTTCCTGGAATCAGCCGCTGATCAGTTTCAACAGCAGCTGAATCTGGACGCCTGGGACAGAGCAGCTGGGGCGCTGCCGGGTTGGTCCCCGCTGTGCCGCACCTCGGCGCTGTGGGGACCGACCCGGCAGCACCCCAGCTGCTCTACCCCAGGTGTCCCCAAGTCAGCTGCTGCTGAAACTGATCAGCGGCTGATTCCAGCAACTCTGCCTTGGGCTTCCTGTAGTCAGCCGCTGGTCAGTTTCAGCAGTGGCTGACTTGGGGATGCCTGGGGCAGAGCAGCTGGGGTGCTGCTGGGTTGGTCCAGTAGTGCCGCTCCTAGGCGCTACAGGACCAACCCAGCAGCACCCCAGCTGCTCTGCCCCAGGCGTCCTGATTCAGCCGCTGCTGAAACTGTCCAGCAGCGGCTGAATCAGGACGCCTGGGGCAGAGCAGCTGGGGTGCTGCCGGGTTGGTCCAGTAGCGCCGAGGAGCGGCGCTGCGGGACCAACCGGCAGCGCCCCAGCTGCTCTACCACAGGCGTCCGCGAGAAAAGCCTGGTCTGCTGGGGGGCGAGGGGGCGCACTAGCTGTGCCCCCCACCCCTCCCCCCAGCAGACCATGGAGATGCAGGCGGCGGGACCGAGACGCGTCTGGGCAGTCCTGCCGCCCGGGTCCTCCACGGTTTTGCTCCACGTCTCCCTGGTCTGCTGGGGGGGGGGGGGGGGACAGCAGACCAGGGAGACGCGGAGCAAAGCTGTGGAGGACGCGGGCGGCAGGACCGCCCAGACGCGCTGGGGTCCCACCCGCGTCCTCCGTGGCTTTGCTCCGCGTCTTCCTGGTCTTCTGGGCCCCCCCCCTCCCCCCAGCAGACCAGGGAGACGCGGAGCAGCTTTTCTCGCCCTGGAGGACGCAGGCGGCGGGACCGCGGCGCGTCTGGGCGGTCCCGCCGCCCGCATCCTCCGGGGCGAGAAAAGCCCCGTTCGTAAGTACGGATCTGACATAAGTCGGATCCGCGTAACTCGGGGACTGCCTGTATTTGAAATGCACAGGAGCCCCTGCTGGGGCACGACTGTTTGATTAGCTGATTAATCCAATTTTAACATCCCGAGTTCTGCACTGTCCAGCCCTCTCCTTTTCAGTTCAGTTATTAATGGGTTGTGGCCAGTGTAAAGGGTCAATATTAAACAGTTTGTTGCATAGCTGGAGTCCCAAGCAGTTCAGTTTAAACACAACACTGGATTGGTTTAGATTAATCAATCAATGTTATTAACAAAAGAAGATAGGATTTTAAGTGAATTCAGATGTCCAGGGTAAAAGTCAGAAGTAGCTACAAGAGAAATTAAAGATAAAACACTTCCTAATGCCTAAAATTTGACCAACTGGAGTTGGCTCAAGGTAAAATTTTTACTAGTCACCACATATTCCCAGCAATTTGGCTGACCAAATTCTCAGGACAGAATCTGTTCTGCCCCTCTGTCGTTGTCTTCCCTCCAGCCCCCTAAAGTCCTAGGGCTGGTTCCTTTGTCATCTTAGGTGAAGAGAAGACAGATCAGCTGGGGTTTTCAGCCCCTTTCTTTTATAGACCAGTTAACTTTTGAAGTGGGTTCTTCCAAGGGTTGCCACACAAAGCAAAGTTTATTCAAACAGTAAAGAAGGTGACCTGGTCTGATGATGAAGGAGGCTCCATGCTCTTTCTTTTCAACTGTGTTTACTAATTTGGTCTGTCTGCTGCCATCTCCTCTCCCTGCTTTCTCAAGGACCCTGTTTACTATTTACATATAAATTGAGGTAAAGACACATTTACACATTCCTTCATTTAAGATGCTTCTGTCTAGGAAGGGCTGTTGTGTTTTTGACCATATCCTAAAAACATTATACATTATTATATCATGTTACTATGAAGATTTCAGCATGTACATAGCAAGTTGTTAGTTTTTAATGATTCCTCAGAAGCATAAATACCAAGCTGCTTTCTATTCCACTGGGAAGGGCATTAGAATCCTTAACTATTCTTTGCTTGCTTGCTTTTTCTTTTTCGAGTTTTACTTGTATTGCTACAGTGTATGCTTGTGTATAGACAATGCCAAGGAAGCAATTTCATTGAACTGAGAACTTACACCCATGGTCCCAACCCGGTGCCCGCGGGTGCCATGGCGCCCGCCGGCCCCTTTGCGTACGCCGGAGGAGCAACCTGGGCTGGCCTCACCTCCAGGCGTGCAGCAGGTGCCAGCCCCAGGCGCAAGGCCGGCCCCGGCTGCGCCGCGCGTGCCCTTGCCGGCCCTGGCCCTGGCCCCGGCCTTGGCCCCGCCCCCGGGTGTGCCGCGCGTGCCCTTGCCGGCCCTGGCCCTGGCGCTGGCCCCGGCCCCGGGGTCGCCACACATGCCCTTGCCGGCCCTGCCGCTGGCCCTGTGGGCGCTGCGCGTGCCTACACTGGCCCCAGCCACGCGGAACCTGGGCAGTCCCTGCCCGGGATCGCTGCACATGCCGCTGCCGGCCTCGGGCGTGTGGTGCATGCTTGGCCCCGCCCACAGTCACGTGGCCTGTGAGTGGCCCCGCCCCCATACGCGCAAAAGTGAGCGGCCCCGCCCCCAGGCGCCCGGCAGCCCCAAAAGGTTGGGGACCACTGACTTACACAATAAAAATCCTTTGCTGGGGTTCCTATGTGCTAATCTGCTTATCAGTGTTTTTGATGCAGCCTGTGTTGGGAAAGCCGCTAGCAGGCCCTCGCCACTTTGTTTACCTAAAAGGTCCATAGCCACGGAGCCTCGTGGCTCCTATTGTCTCCAGTTTGCCGTTTTCAGACAAAGGGAGCCGGGGGAAGTGGCTGTTTAGTAATTGTGTACAGTGTGACAGGATCATGCTTCCAAGTACTGGCTAAATAGAACAGAAATAGATAAAATGATCAAAGAAAAACAAATCTGAATTAAAGGACTGAGACGTTTTAAATCCATAATAGTACTTTCTGGTTTTGCTGCTTATGTCACACTTAGGGACGTTAAAGAGCGGTTAATTAGGTAACCATGTATCTGTTGAAAATCTTGGCAGCATGTAACGGTGTAACTGCTTGCTTTGCAGTATAAAGCTTATCAGTATAAGCTGCAGTATAAAGCTGTATCAGAGCCCACAGCCCGGGGCGGAAGCTGGCTCCCTGGTAGCTGGGCCAGGAGTATAAAGCTTATATCACAGAGCCCACAGAGCAGCAGGCTCCATAGAAGTGGGGCCAGGAGCTGGCCTGTAACCATCATTGTTACCAACGAGCTCATATTTATTAGTTAACAGTTTAAATGGTTTATAATGTTACATCCCTAGTCCCACTATTGTCCATTGCTGGACATTAATGCACGATCACAGCCAAAATAGTGCTAACGACAACTATATGCACATGGTAGGGAGCAAGGGAAGAGCAAGAACCTAAGTTACATAATAAAGAAAACACCCAGCAAGGAATGTAAAATTATTTTACTTACTACTGCGCGATAGCTTTAATTTTTCCCCTGTAAAAATAGTATTTAATGTCATTTGTTTCACTAGCTGTTCTGGTTTAACAGTTAAGCATGTCAGGTTTGCTTTGAACAATAATTCATCTTCCTAACTCTTTTGACAGCACACACTACTTAGTCAGAAATCCGCAAGCGTTGCCTGGAATGAGAATGATTCTGACTTTTTTAGTATTGGGCATGATGCTACCGGTTTCATTTAGCATATTCCCACAGTTGGGAAAGGTAAGTCGATTTATCCAAACTCTGGTCTTCTTGTTTTCTAGATAACCTTCTAGGACTGATTGCTAGATGGAACATCGACCATATGTCTCATCTCAAAACCTTAAGATGAGGTGGTGATAATCAGCAGGATTAAAATGACTACAGTACTCAAAATGAATCCGTGGTTTTAAATTGTGATGTTGCTTGCTAGATTCAGTGAGGCCCAGATTCAGTGTACAATTAATGTGTGGTGAGAGTAGTTATTTTATGTACATCATTCAAATTTGTCTTTTCAATACTACACAATAGGCTGAAGCAAGCAATGTAGCTCTATCCCTAGAGTTCTTTGTGATCAACAAAACTTCCCTCCTAGGGTTGTTTACTTTTTAATTTCAGTCCTGAAATTAGCAAGGGTCCTCTGGAATGCTTGTACTTATCATGACAGTTCTTTTTTCCTCAGACTGAAAGCCAGTATATCAAACAAGAAAACCAGAGGATAGATTATATTCTCTTCTGTATAACTCTCAGTTTCCCATTCCACACAAAGGGAGATGTTTAAATCAGTCCTTTACTTTCCTCCCATCAATGCCTTGCTAGACACCTAACTAGTCCCAGCAACCTTGGAAACTAGACTTCCATAAGTCTGTGAATGGGAGTTCCAATTAAGTACCCTGGAACTCCAGTCTTACGCCCTGAACAGAAAGAGGAGTCTGGGATTCCTTCCAAGATCATGTTCTGTCCCTCAGTACCCATGTTCAAAGAACTCATCCAGAAAACCATCCCATGGGATAGCACAGATCCGGGAGTAGTCCCTTGCTAATGTTAAAGGCCTAGTGTATCCTGTTATATCTTTTACAGTAGCAAAGGTAGAGTTAGATTGATGGAATTTCTGAAGCCATATGATGGAAAATATAAGTGGCTTGTTCTTTTTTTTCCACTTTATGATTTATTCACCATGTAGTGGAAGTTACTAGTTATAGTATAAAAGCCACCCAAATTATATCAAATGACAACTGCCTCATACTCAGAGTTAGAAATTACGCTGTAAGATAGATAAAGCATTTCTTTACATTTGCGGGAAGATAATTTAAAAAAACCCACAACAACCCAGCAGCCAAAACCCACACCTGTCAGTCTTGTTTTTAATTCAGTTTTATTACATGTTTTAAGTTATGTAAAGTTTGGTGTAGATATAGTTTTGACTTGGCATCTGTTATGTCACTGGTGTCCTAAATCTAATCCTCTTGTTTGTTTCAGATAAATCGAGATGATCTTGAAACAGAGATTTTGTCATCTACAGAAGAAACTGAGCTTTTTTACAACAGGGGGTTTTAGGGAATGGCTTTAACTTACTATAAGTGTGCTTTTGTTCACACTGAATTTCTAGGTCCATACAAAACTTCAAACCGAAAGTAATGTGTATAGTGCATTTTGAATAATGAAGTCATAGGTGATGTGAGGGTAGGACTTTGAACTGGGCTTGGAACAGTATGTTTTTAAATGGGCAGACTAATCTAAGCCAACTGCAGGATTCCCCCATACAATCCAGTGTGTGAACGCAACTTAATAATGTCTATACTTTAGATGTGATTAACTCCAGAAAGAGAAAAATATTGTATTACTATACCCATCAGAAACATCCATGATTCTGTACTTCCTCCCATAGCAATGTGGTAGATTCCCTACTTATTAAAACCTATAACTGCACATTAATTATAAGAAAAAGCTTTATTTTCCCATTGTTCATTCTTTTGAGATGCTACACAGGGAAGATGACTGGTAAAAGGATAAAATTCAGCTAAGGAAGGGAGGTGTTCTCCTTTCATACAAAGCTTTTAATGCTTCTTCACACTTAGTGACTCAAGTAGCAAAGTTGTATTAATATTTCCATCTGGGGAGCTGACTTTGAGCCCAGGATGTAGAATAACAGCAAGATTATGTCTCTCCCATTCCCTTTCTAAAAATAGAAGTCAATAGACTTGATCAAGGGATAAAAAAATTAGTGACTTGTGGAAGTGAGGTTGGATTTACTGGTTAATGAAATGACTTTAAAACAGCGCAACCCTGATGGTAACACAACTTTGCTTCGACGTAATTGGGAAGATGTTCAGAGAGAGAGTGTCCAGAAACAAACTACAGAATGAACCTCATGAACTTCTCTTCACTCTTCAGATGAAAGTTTTGAGGCCTGATTCAAAGGCCCCTCAAATCAAAGGAAGTCTTTTTCCTTGACTTCAGTGGGCTTTGTGTCAAACCTGAAGAAGACAGCAACCGTGGCTTTCTGATCTTATGTTAAGAAGGGTTAGAAATAAATTCTTCTTTCTACAGACTGGCTGTATTTATCTAAATTAGCTTGCCTGTGAAAACTTCTGCAGAGAAGAGAATTAAGGCCTATTTCTTGCATTATTATTGCTTCAAACAACGTAGGCAGGTGTATCTACACTAAGGAGAAAAGGGTGCCAGAGCAAGTAGCTCCTCCAATATGCAGGAGTTTCTATAAGGAGACGGGGAAGTATGCTGAACACGTGTGGGGGAGGTATGGGTTAATCCCTAACCTTGTTTGTTATTTCTTATTCGCTGTTCCTCCACGTAACCGAGAATGATGAGGAAAAACATACTGATCTTTCATGGTGTGTAAGGCAAGTAGTTACAGCACACCACCAAATAAGAGTATCCAGCTGCGAGGTAGTTATGGAGCTGTATGGGAAATGGAACACAGCAGAATCATGGTTAGCAAGGGGCCCTCTAACTCCATTACTGAAGCAGCTGTACAAGGTGTGAGGCTACCCAGGCTTCAGGTGATAATGCCTACAGCTTATCAATTATTTAATAATGGATTTGACAGATCTAGTCTGAAGAAAATACCTCTCTCACATAAGCACCTTCGGCCCTGTCTGTGCCACTGCACCTGAAAGAGGCGTACGGCAAATCCCTGCCATTTTAAATGGGAAGGTTCTCATTTTCGCTTCCTGTGTAACCATCATGAAGTCCTTACAATTCCTCCTTAAAGGAAAGCAGAGGCCCAGAACAGAGGAAGGCACAAAAGCAGCTGGTAGGAAAACAGATATTTTTTCAGAATTTGTGGCATGTTAGCAAAACTGTAAACTAGGAAGGTAAAGGAATGTCTGTTTAATCTCATTACAATATCCCGACCACCACTTAATATTGCTGCATTTTCCATAATCAATTCTATATTTCCTCTTGCCTGTTTATATTTAGTTACATTAGGGCTTTTGCTGCTCCTACAGATGTATTCTGGCTGTGGTAATACACAGTTTTCCAAAGAAATATACTGTAAAAACTCAGCTAGTAATAGGGAGAAAAATAAAGCTCTTCTGTCACAGCAGTGGCTGCAAAAAAAGTACTGCATGGATTCAGGTGATGGTTCACTGATGTGACTGTTTATAAAAGGGTTGTTTCATCATTATTCCTTTACTAGCAATATACTGAAGGTAAACACAGAAGGGCCTTAGATGTGTTCTTGAGGAACCTATGTAACACCTGTTGTTGTTAACAGAGTATACCCTTTTTTTTTTACAGTAAAGGCTAGTGTGGACAATTTAGAAAGCAAAGCAGAAGTGCTATAATGGACAAGATTGAAACAAACCCAGATTCATAAATTCCAAGGCTGGATGGGACCACTTTGATCATCCAGACCAGTGGTTCTCAACGTGGGCCATATGGCTCCCCAGGAGGGCCACGTGGAAAAAAACAGAACATTAGGGGGCCACAGTAAGTTTTTGAGGGGGGCACCCAAACTTAACTGCCAAACGTATGATGGATGAGGCTCAGAAGGGGGCCATGAGCAAAAAAAGGTTGAGAAACACTAGTCTAGACCAGTGGTGGGAAGTCCATGGGCTACATGTGGACCATTGGGGTAATCTGATTGTAGGCTGTGAGACATTTTGCTGATGTTGACTGTCTGCAGGCACCACCCCCTGCAACTCCCAGTGACTGTGGTTCTCTGTTCCTGGCCCATGGGAGGTGGGGGAAGCAGGGGGCAGCACGTCCAAGCAGTCCCTTCATGTGTAAGCACTGCCAACACAGAGCCCATTGGCTGGGAAGAGACAGACTTGCTTTTGTGTGTGTGTTTGGGGGTGGGGAGTAGAACTGGAGATTGGTAGAAGGATGGTAAATTGAGACTAGGAGTTGGGTGGAGAGATTGGGATTAAATTAACTGGGAAGAGTGACTGATAAACTGAGCAACAAGTCTAAGAGATTCATAGCTAATTAATTATGAATAGATGTGGTGTGGGAAACTCAGAGCCAGTTGGTGAGTGGAGGAGATTGAGATTAGATGAGCAGCCAGAGAGGCAAGGAGATAATGAGAACCAATGAGGTGATGGAAGATGATGGGAAGGGTGACAGATCTGAGATGTAGGTGGAAAAATTGGGACTGGGCACAATAAAGGACTGTAACAAGGTATGGGACAGAGACACACATTGAGACTAGATGGGGAAATTGAGAGTCCAGGGGAGCAGGTATGACTAGAAGCCACAATGAGAGGGATTTGAGCATTGAAACTGATATGGGGGGGAAGGGCTCAGAATCCAGCAGCTTGTGATAAGAAGCCTAAGCAGTGGAGACTGGGAATGGATAGATGAGACTGTCAGAAGTTGCTGGTGGGGGGGGGGGGAAGACAGCACCGATTACAGCACAGGTGGGAAGGGATGGGGCAGAAGGGGTTGTGCTTGAGAGTAAATGGGCAGAAGCATCTGGGTCCACTAGGGCACACTTCCCTCTGGTATCTGGATTGGAATCCAAGATTTCTGAGTCTCGTTCTTTTGCTGTCAGAAAACTCCTGTGAAATCCTTTAGCAGTAGAGTCCCATTCCCCCTCTAGTGCTGGTCCAGAGGCAGGATCCTTTACTTTGTTAGCTCAAATGACAGAGAACTGTGCAATGAATCTAAAGGTTGCAACCCTAATGAACCATGTGGATGTCAATATGTCAGAGTATAGAAATTGTTTTAGATCGTGTGTACAATTTTATAGGCTTTTAGAAAAAGCAAACATTTAAAGATGTCAAGTCAAACACTCCTAAATGAGAAAATGCCAGTACAAGGTTGGCATGTGCAAAGTGAATTGTGTCCCCTTGGGCACATACCTCATGAGATGCTCACATACATGATCAGAAACTTATTTTTTCTGTGCTTCATCAACTGCATACGCTGAACCTGCTCTGGGGATAGCGTAGGACACTAGGATGAAAGGTATGTAAGTAGATAAGGCAGGAGATTACAGGAAGACAAAAGAACAGTTTCATGGTTAAGGCTGTTGAATGCTTCTACCCTGGAGATCCCAGCCTCTGCCGGAGTTCCTATATGATGCTAATCATGTTACTCTCAAACTTGTCTCAGGTATTCACTAATTCTGCATTGCACATTTTCTGGGTGTCCAACTTGATATCCTGGGTTCTGATTTATACAAGGGCCCAGCACTCCCAGCTGCAACTGAAGACAAAGAGCATTTTGAATCTATAAAGTGCTATTTAACCCAAGTACTCTGAAAACCCAAGCCAAGCATCTCTAATTAGGCATCCAAATTTAGTGAATATTTTGACCTTAATCTTCCTTTAGCTCCCAGTCTTTAAAGTGGGATAATACCCCCTCACCTCAGATGTGTGTTGTAAAAATAAATACATATGTGAAACACTCAAATATTACAATATTTGGTACCACAGAAAAGCCTATGAGGAAATTAATTCTTTGAGCAGGGTTTGGATAGGGTGCAGTAAGGCAAGGAGGTCACACACTGAACAACAAGGAGAAAATAAAATATTCAACAGCTGTTACTTAAATACTGTGCATTGAATAAAAAGGACCCGGGGAGGGGGCAGCAAGCATGTCTTGTAAAGACAGTATCATACAAACTAGAGGGACTGAATTAATGTTGTACAGGTGACCTTAATTCTGACATTTCCTAACTTAGAAGTGCTTGACTTTGCACCCCTTAATGTTCTTAATGCAGTTTTTTGTATATGCAATTAACTCATATCTCAAGCTAAGATTTTAAGATCCCTTAAAATTTTAAGAGGGATAAGGGATCTTTCAGAAAAGGCTTTATTTTCCAAAAGATCGGTGTGTAGACTGGTGCTTTTTTCCAGCAAAGCTCGGTGCTGAAAAAAAGCGGCAGCCATTTTTATGCTAATGAAGCAGGGGAGATTTAAATCCCCGCTTCATTTGCAATTGCGATATGTCTAATTTGCATCCCTTTTACGAAAAAGGGATGCAGTCTAGACACAGCCATAGGGTGTGTCCATAGAGGAACATAGTTCACTGATTTCTGGAGACAGAAAAAGTAAGTTAAATTTTAATGAGGACATTACAATCTGTCTCTTTGAAAGTTAGCAAAACAACCTACATCAGTTCTGTTTTTTGAACTATGGAATAAAGGTAGTACTGTATGCCATTAACTGTTACATAAGTTCAATGGCCCAATTTTCTCCTCCCAGAATAAGTGTATCCCCTGGGGCCTGGAGGGGACTTTCACCTAATTTTGCACACCTTCCATTTAAATTCTGTCTCCCACCTACTACAAGAGTTTGCTTATATCACCTTATGGTACAATGTAAAAAACAAACAAACAAACACCACACACAACACAATTTCTTTTTTAAATTAGACACTGTGGTTGAAATATAATATGTTAAGTTACTATGTTACTAAATATTTCTATTTTTTATTATAATTTAAGAATGGAAGCCTTTGACTTATGATGACCATGACCATCCATGCACAATTTACATGAAATACACAAAGCAGGGGGTTCAGGAAAAAATAAGATCATAATTTTTATAGGCATAACATTACTATGGGTATACATTCCTGAAGTGCAAAATTAAGTTTCATTTGTTTTCATATAAAAACATTAGAATGAAAAGTCCAAGACAAACAATAAGGAAATGTGCAACTACAGAGTCTCTTAAGAACATAAAATAATATCAAATATTTAGTTGGCAAATGAGAACTCTGCTTTTTTGTGAGTTATTCTAAACTATGCATATTATTTCATGTTGCTGTAATAAAGCTTGCATTTTTCTTTTTGAGAAACCCACAGACAAAATCTCTCGAGATGTTCAAGACCTTATCAAAAGCATGTTGAACTCAATGGAAAGACTAAGTTCAATGGATTTAAGGATCAGGCCCTGATTGCATTTCTTTTTGTATGACCTTTAAACTTATCTGGACCATTAAAAATACCCGTTAAGTTATACAAATGGAAAAAAGTTAAGAGCGCTGATAAGAAAACATAATTCAGGTATCATTCATTTAAAAAATGCTTCTGAGTCTAGACTAACTGCAAAGCTTCTGTCAAGTAAATTTTCGAAGTAGGATTATACACCCCTGAAAATAGGGGATTATAGCAGTAATTCTCTCAGACTAACTGTAGTAAGTAGCTATTTTATATATAGATACCTAATTCCTCATCTATATTCTAAAATAGTTTTCCTTAGTTTACAATACATAAACACAAAACATTCTCAAATTAATATTGCTTGTACATAATTATGAGTTCTAACAGCTTCAGGATACCAAACATTCAATTTTTAATAGTATAAATATGGATTACTAAATTGTTGATCATAAGTATAAAATCTCTATGTAAAACCACATGCTATCACCATCTGTGCAAAGGCCAGGAAAAAGAGATCCATTTTTTTAAATAAAAGTGCTACTGCAGAATCTTTTGACTGATTTCATGGACATTTCTGCAGAAACATTGGATGTTTGGCTCAGAAAGTAGGTTTCCTTACAAGGAATTTAAGTTCTTCCCAGAAGATTACAAAGCAAAGTTAGTTTCAGACTGCTTATTGAAAAACTGTCACTTTATGGCTATGCAACAAAACAAATAGGTACATTTTTACTGCTCTAACCATATCCAGTTTTCAATATTATTGTCGATGTGTCTGATTTCAATTTGTTTATACTAGTATGTCCAGTTTTAAAATGTTATAGTACTCCAAGAGTAAGGGGGAAGATGTCAAAGGCACAAACAAGAGTCAGGTGCCCAACTCACATGTTTTTGAGTATCTGTCCTTGTGTATATAAAGTCAGAGTCAAGGAAAAGTAAAAAGACTAGAAATACTTCCAAATGTGCAGCTAGCTGCATGTTACATGTGAAATGTCTGTATTTTGCATTACATCATTGAAAATGTAACATTTTCTTTGCTACTTTTATTTTTTTATATAAGTAGTAGATAGTCCTAATTTTATAGTAAAGGGAATAATTTCATATTGGTCCACAACACTGAAGTTTATCAACGAAGTCAGATCTTAAGCATTTGTTCAGCAGCTGCTAGATGATAAAGAAAGTTTTCTGTAGCTGGTGGATATCGCTTTTGTTTTAGAGCTTCAAAGTTAAGTGTTGGTTTCTCACCATCATCAGACACTTCAGTAAATGATGCCAGATTAGTCAAGATTTCTTTTGTCTTCAGTGAAATATCCTTCAAATAAGAATAGATAAATATTCAAGCATGAATACAGCACTAGGAAAATTATACAGAGGTATTAATGTTAAATAAGACACTAATACAAAAACTATGCAGTGGAAATAACGTGTCAGAATGCATCAATCTGTCAATTATGATAAATTTGGAAGATTCTTTCCTCAGATCTGATCATGTGAGAGGCTGAACCTTTAATTCTAGAGTAGCTGGGAGTACTCTGCATTTCACAAGGTCTATAACGGGTGGGCAAAAGCCTCTCTGTGGGCTGGATCTGGCCCGCTTACAGCTTTGATCGGCCCACGAAGCAGTTCCAGGTCCCACCCCCTAGCACATTGCCTGGGAACCAGAGACATGTGAGCCCTTTTAACTACTTCTATTTAAAGGGCTCATGCCTTCCCCCGCGCCTGTCAGGCAATGTGTTGCTTGGCAGCCGTGGGGAACACGAGAACCCTTTAAACAGAAACAGTTAAAAGGGCTCCCAGCTCCCAGCGCCTTTAGTGCATTGCTAGGGAGCTGGGGAAGCGCGAGCCCTTTCAACTGCTTCTATTTAAAAGGCTCATGCCTCCTGGGTGGCTGCATTGCCTGACAGCCACCTGGCAGGAGCAAACCCTTTATACAGAAGTAATTGAAAGGGCTCAAAGCTCTCGGTCCCACTGGCCTGTTGCCTAGGAGGCATGAGCCCTTTCAGCTGCTTCTGTTCAAAGGGCTTGTAGCTGCCAAGCAACAAGTTAGCAGCAGAGGCCAGGAGCTGCGAGCTGTGTTATGTGAATTCTAATCTTCTATCCCAGACAACTCTGGGAGGAGGATAGCCCCCAGCACCTTCCCATCTGCTCCAGGTCCCTTCCATTAGTCAGAAGTTGGAGGGAGGGACCCCAGGCCAAGCAAAGCTCCCGGTAGGGTAGCTCTCAGCCCCGCCCCTTCCACCTGAGGCCCCACCCTTTCGAGTAGGCCCACAGCCACTTTTAAAATGTGTGAAGTAGCCCCCTCTTCAAAAATTATTTCCCACCCCTGGTCTATAATCTATATTTCAAAATGATTACCACAATGCAATTGTGCAATTGCTAACAGACGCTACTGCTGTAGGAACAAGGGTAAAGACACAATATATTGTAGCCCAATCTTAAAACTGAAAAAGCATATTTCAGGGATTAAACTGTTAGCTATGAATTTTGTCAACAAGTTATACTATAAGTGAAACAAATAACTGATAATAAAACCTTACACCACTGTAAACATTTTATTTTAATGCCAGTTACATGTATTTCAAAGGAATGTCTGAAATTTCTTCAGCAACATGAAGTGCCAACACACTGTTTTAGTTACTTTATTTGTATGCTATCATAACCCGGTGATCATAGCAGAACTATTTTAAGGATTGTAATGTATAATATTTATAAACTAAAAATTGCAAAAGATAAAAGGACTTTCAGAGAAGCGGGACCTGACATTCCATTTTGTTCTTTCTTTTTTAAATAAAATGTTAATGAAAGAAGAAATGTAAACATAAAAGGACTAACCTTAATGACCTGACTATCTGATTTATCTGGATCTTCTGCAGACTGAACAATGAGTTGACCAATTTCTTTATGCAATTTTCCCATAGTCATTGCATCTTGGGATAGAGAAAATGTATAATGAATTCATTCTGATCATCTAACCCATCTAAAAGATAGTATTTTGCACCCTTCATCCAAGAACAGTAGTAGCAGGACATGTAACAATGGCACCTCTTACTTTTACTTATATGCTCTCTTTATTGGAACTTCCTGAAAATATTTATGTAGGAAGAAGAAGAAGAATAGGACTGCCTATAAGAACTTTTCCAAAAAATGAACTTTGTCGTATTTTCATGTATTCCCATCACATCACCTTTATTGCTCTTGCTGGGATAAAATTAATATGCAGAGGTACAATTAGACAACAAAATATTTTAGATCCTACAACAGTGTTACAGATAATAAGTATACTACTAGTCCACAAAGTATGCTTAAGTTTTTATACAACTAACTATAAAGTGAAGATAAATCAAGATTAACCAAGATCAGGCTTTCTTCTTTATCCTTTAAAAATAAGAGCTTATAAATATTTTAAAGGATTGTTATGAATTTTTAGTAGCGAAATGTGCACGTATTTAAGAGACAAACTGTCAACTGGTAAACTGATGGCAAGCCGAATTATAAGTAGACCTCATGATCTGTCTCTGTTGTTGTTCACCCATGAAGGAATTAATTTGTGTATTATCAATAAAACCAAATTAAGATTTCCTCCTGCTCTAAAGATTTTATCCTCTATGCACTGAGTTTTGCAAGCAGCATTTCCTCTTGAGAGGTGATACACAACCCAAAGTTCAGTGGGGATGAAAATGAGAAGAGATATTTATAAAGACTTAGTCTTAGGCTGGATCCACAACCCATCCATGATTTAGAATGTAACTTTATGAAAATGTGAACTGTCTCAGTCACATGTTTTTAATTAAGACTTTTGTATTATAGACAGACCACCCTTCTCTAATTTAATTACTTAGGCATTTGTACATGATGACATTATGGCCCAGATTTACCAAAGAACTTCCAGGCTCCCAGGTGAGAGAGCTCTAAAATAATTACTCTCTCTCACCTAACCTAGAAACAGGACCAAGATGGTAATGAACCTGGCTCTCTGCTTTGTAAATCTGCAAACAAATACCTTCCCCTTCCCTGCTTCTCCCCGCCCCCCAAGAAAACAAAAACAAGTGTGACAACCAACCTTTCGCTTGCTGGGAAATGGTAATTTCACTGTCTGCCAAATTCACATACACATCATATAGATCCGGTCTATTGCTCACTTTGGAGTCTATAAATCCAGCAATGTAACCTAGGTGGTAGAGATTTACCAAGACAAGTTCTGATTTAAACATGAAAAAAGAGATGTAGTATAAAGTAAAATCTGTTTTAAAATTAAGGACTTGATCCAGCACCCATTGAAGTTAAAACTTCTTTGGGTATTTGATTAGGCACCTGGGTATTTTTTTTACTTATGGAAATTGAAATTAAGAACCAAACTACACTATGTAGTAAGGAATGTTATGTTTTCAGTTTCAAAGCTTTATTACTACTCAGAAGAGTCCAAAAAATGGCTTTGTGTTCACTTTCCAAAGGTGGAATAGATAGAAGATCTATAGACTAAGAGACTCAGTTGCCCTGAGTTGGTATTTGTGACAGGAATATGATGGTTGTGACAGTATTAATTCAGAATATGTTCCACATGACAACTAGGTTCATCTCCAAATGCCTTCCATTATTGCAGCAGTTTTCTGTGAAAGTGTGGTTTAGTGATTTTAATGACTTGAGGTATACATTAGCGGTAAAACAGTCAAACATTAAATATACTTCTTAACTATAAAAATGATCATCTGAAAGAGATGAAGTGAGGAAATTCAGTACTAAGAATACCACTAAGTCCTTTATTTACACTGTTGTGTCCAGTTTAGGAAGGGAAAGAGTAGAAGCTTATGAGTCTGTTCATGTGTTGTACGTAACCCGGGGACTGCCTGTATAAGATAGGGACTGTAGGTTTGTTCTTAAGTTGAATCTGTATGTAAGTCGGAACTGGCGTCAGCCGCTGCTGAAACTGATCAGTTTCAACCCCGGCTGAATCTGGATGCCAGTTCTGACTTACATACAGATTCAACTTAAGAAACCCAGGCATCCCCAAGTCAGCTACTGTTGAAACTGATCAGCGGCTGATTCCAGGAAGCCTGGGGCAGAGCAACTCTGCCTCGGGCTTCCTGTAGTCAGCCGCTGGTCAGTTTCAGCAGCGGCTTACTTGGGGACGCCTGGGGCAGAGCAGCTGGGGTGCTGCTGGGTTGCTCCAGTAGCGCGGCTCCTCAGCGCTACTGGAGCAACCCAGCAGCACCCCAGCTGCTCTGCCCCAGGCGTCCTGATTCAGCCGCTGCTGAAACTGACCAGCAGCGGCTGAATCAGGATGCCTGGGGCAGAGCAGCTGGAGTGCTGCCGGGTTGGTCCGGAGCGGCGCTGCGGGACCAACCCAGCAGCCCCCAGCTGCTCTACCCCAGGGGTAGGCAAGAAAAGCCTGGTCTGCTGGGGGGGGGGGGGCCACTAGCTGCACCCCCCCCCCCCAGCAGACCAGGGAGACGGGGGTGGCGGGACCGCCCAAGTCCTCCACGGCTTTGCTCCGTCTCCCTGGTCTGCTGACCTGGGAGACACGGAGCAAAGCCGCAGAGCACGCGGGCAGCGGGACAGTCCAGGCTCGCCGCGGCTGTCCCACTGCTGGTGTGCTTCGAGGCTTTGCTCCCCATCTCCCTGGTCTGCTGGTCGGGAGACGGGGAGCAAAGCTGCAGAGCACGCCCGCAGGGAGACATCTGGATTGTCTTTTCCCTTCCCCCAAGGTGCTGTAAATGATTTTCTTTAGTTATTTAGGAGATACTCTCTAAGGATTTGCTCTATTAGAATGTAATTCATATTACAAATATTACAAACTGTGAAATAGTTATTACCAAATCATCTTTTGCTAATCTTCCTGTGGCCTCTAAGTGGAAATGGTCACACAAAGTGAAACAAAGAATTAATCTTTCATCTGCTACAAGCTGCTCAGCTATTTGTAGACTACAATTGGGAGAATACAGTATAGCCCAACCATAGGGGAATGATTTAAAAAAATGTGGGAGATTGTTGGTACAGAAAAATTAATACCAGTTCTGTATCCAGCAACGTAGACAGGACAAAGGGATATATAGATATTTAGTTACCTTCTGTTCAGAACTCAAATTAGATTGTCCTAATCTGTTCACAGCTGTTCAATTTTTTTGAATAGCAACGTTTGATACACATATTTAACATATTTTTTATAGATATTTCACTCAATTTAATAAAATCACTAACAACATCATAGGTGTTGTAATGAAGCTCACTTTATAATATAGTAACACCCTGTTAAATAGGCTTGGTTCCTGTATAATGTCTCTTTAAACAAAAGGTAATTGTTGTAATGATGTTTTATTTCTGATATTTACATGGCAAGGATTTGTAAACTTATTAATTTCCTAAATAAATCGCTTACTAGGTAGGGAACTGAGCTTGTTTCCTTTAGATGTTGATTTGGGTCAGATAGCATGAAACATTTAATGCACTGTTACATGAGGGGTTAATAATGTGCTTTTCACTCATAAGATTATCTTCAAAGTATATACATTGTTAAAGATTAAGTTTTCTCTTTTTTTAACTACAAAATAGCAATTTAGGGTATTTCATTTAAATTAATAAGAAGCAATTCACTTTAAAAGGCTAAACTGCTATTTTGAGTGTGCTCTACTGTGTTAGTTGGTGATTGTGTATTCCCCGTCCAGTTAACCACCAATAGAACTATTTATCTAATCTGTAATTTAAAATGAAAAATACTTTTTAAAAAGAAAAATATATATAGTTTAACTTCTATGACAGATTTAAAGAATTAAAAATCCTCAAAATGAATTTATTATGGAAATAGCAACAGACTTTTCATGACAGTATTATTAAGGGGTGTTGTTTCAATGCAAATGAAATTAACGTTATGAACAAGGTTTTGACTGATAACTTATTATCACTACCTGTGCAGGTCTTTAATGCTTCCAGTTCATCATCATGTAAATGAACATATGAATGAAGAATTGACCAGTCCCGTCGATGCCACACTAAAGCAGGCAGAGTCCTAAAGAAATTAAGTTAGGATTTGAAACTAAGTATTTTTTCTTGTATTAATCAGTGACTTAGCATATTCATTTTATTTTTAAGGCCCCCATTCAGCAAAGCACTTAAGCACATATTATGAAATCAATGGAACCTAAGAACATGTTTAATTGTAAGCATTTACATCAGTGCTTTCCTGAATATGGATACTTTTCAGAACCAGGACTTAATTCAATTTGTTTTATAGGTGTGTGCTATACCTGGTAAACTCCTGGATGACTTCTATTCTAGGGTGATATACAACAATTCTTTTCTTTAACATCAGTGCAGTGAATAGAATAACTGTTTCCATGCCAAACTGAGATACTATATCTATGGAACAAGAAAGACATTATGGTATCAAAAGTATATGGCAATATTTCTTTAAAACTTGTCGATTAGTCACCAGATATCACTATACTCAGAATATAAATTAACAAATATGACCTGTTTCTTATCTGAACAGAATTTGGGACTTGATATAAAAATCTATTTTATATAACTGCAGAATGGCATTGTGGGTTTCATATTTTAAAAAGACATATATAATCAGTTGACTATAGATTTGTTTTTAACCTTTGATTGAACCTGCGAGGTAAGCTTTTCGTGCATCAAAGTCTTTGCTGAGAAAAGATCCATTTTCTTCACTCTGGCAGATCCCCTTTGTAAGAACTGCAATATAACTCTCCATCATTTTAACTGGACTCCCATTCTTCAAGTAGATTCTGCATGAAAAAAGAGAAAATATTTAGTTTTTGTCTGTGATGGTGCGAACAGTACAGCTAGGCATATGAAAAGGTCATGGTACCACCAAGACACTGATTTGTAAAAATTATGATTTTAAGACCCATGATTGATGTTAGTTTTAAATAAGAGAATAAAAAGCCTTTTATAGCATGTGCACAAATCTTGTCTGTTTTTTTTTTTAACTAATCATGTGATCATACCTTCATGATTATCAAAAAAACATTAGCAAAGAATGGCTGACAGGAACCCTGCCACGGGACAAACACAAGAACTCTCAGTCTGTCCCCTATGCATGGAAAAAGGAAACTCTCCGCTCTCTTAATATCCATTTGCTAATCATCTCTCTTCCTCTGAGTTTTAACTAAGTTGCCCAGGGGAAAGAATAGAATTTAGATGTAGGAACACCGTACCTAAAGCTTCAAACAGATTATTTCAAATATAGGGTTGCAGATAGTTGTAAATTGCCATTTTCCATTTTAGTTTCCCTACAGAGTTGTCACATTTATTTTTTAAATTCAGTTATAATTTTCAGATAATTTAGAAAGACTCAGTTTATGTCAAGTTTAGAAAGATCCACAAACAAAAAAAGCAAACAAGTCACAATCAACCTAAATAGTTTATGCAACCATGAAAAAGAAAGATCATAGAGATTCTTCAGTGTTTGTTACATTTTTAAATTATGTTCTTGGGAAAAAAAAAAGCTGGGAAAACGAGGAATTTTATTTGTATGGTTAACTATGTTGAACATTCATTATGTTCTTAACTTTATCACATGACACAAAATAGACAGTTCTAAATAAGCATATACTTAGAATTGCAATATCTGGAATTCCAGAAAACATTTTCATATTGTTAGACCACATATATAGTTCAATTTTCCAAATTAGCAAGGACTAAGTATTTAAACATTCACACTACATAGAGCTTTTATACAGACCTACACAATATCCTAGTGAAAGCTGCATATTTCTCCGGATTAAAATCTTTGGCAGTCAGAACAATAGAAAAGTGAGTCACCTGTCCAAAATATACAAAAACATGTAGGTTAATGTATTATATATCTCCACTTTAATGCATGTAATTCTTATATTACTAAATTTAACACAACTATCAAACAAGATATTACAGTACCAGGAGACTGACACAGTTGCAAATCTCATTTATATTCAGTAAAAAAGACATCACAAATGGCTTCTGAACTGACCCACTTTCACTGAATCAGAACTATCAATATTTAGCAGATAAAATTAAACAAAAAATTAACAGAGTAAAAAAACCCCTCAAAACACCAGACCCAGACTTTCTCCACCCTATTAACATCATACTGCAGCTATGGCAGAGAGAGGAGGACAGAACCAGAAAGGGGAGGAGGAGGGAAGCCTTCTCAGGTGGAGAGAATGTGAGAAGGACAGGAAGAATCACCACTGATTGTTACTGAACATGAAATGCCACTGGTCTTACAACAATTTATTAAGGAACCTGAATGTCAGAATACAGATGAAATAAAAGTACAGCTGCAATATTTCAAAAATGCATTTAAAATACGTTAGCAGAAACGTTGAGAATGCATCAATGAAAAACCTGTTATAATTATAAATAAAGAGTGAGATATAACAATGCTGTTCAAAGACTCATTTATGTGCCCATTTTTATAATATCTAACAAATTGCCTCAAACCCTTTCCATTGGTCTTATTAGAGACACAGCATAAGATGGTGATACAATTGGGGGTGGCATTCTGTGTGTGCAAAATTAATCTCTTGCACTCTGAGGGGAAAGAAACAGGGAGGGATATAATAAGAAAGTGAGTATTTACTGCTAAAAAATATAAGTTAAGGGGAGTTCTACAAAGTCTATCATGCAGTGATGAAAACTGCTGAAAAACGAGCAGGATGTAAAATAAAACAAGAATATGCACAGTGTTTCTGCCTCTCTCTTTTACCTAATATCAGCTTATTATCCTTTCACAATTCAAAGCTTCCTATATAACTTCTTTCTTCTACATTGACTGGCCCTGGAGTAACTCTCCTGTTCTCAAATAACAGACCATCTATTAAAACACCCCTAAAATAAAAATCCATGATTCACCCAACTTTCTCCTTTTCATCCTTCTCCATTTCTTTAATAATTTTCTCCCCACAATGACCTATGTCAGTTACTTTTTGGGTCTAACTTCAAATTGTAAGCAGGGAAAAAATATATGTAGGATTTACATATAAATAATAAGAGTTTTCCTTATTGTTACTGTAATTTATGACTGCTCCACAGAATATATCTTTAATGCTTCAGGAACCAAATTCACCCGAAAGTATAAACTGATGCAATCCAACTGATATCAAAGGCAATTGCATCCACTTACTCAAGGGCTGCATATGTCCCCCTTTCTTTTTATCCAGCCACTTCCTTTTTTGCTGTTCATAGAAAGGCCAAATGGGGAGTGTATATTACACTTGTTTTGCATACACACAGAATACCAATCTTCTTCTTACTATATAGTTTAGAAATGTCTGGCTGGCTGGCTGTCCACCTGCGAGTGTTTGTTCAAGAAGTCCCTAAATAGTATGAGCTAAGACCAGCAAACTTGGTATGCAGCTTCCTCTTATCAAAATTTAAAGCAAGGTCAGGGTTTGGTTGTGCCAGGATAATGGGATGTGCATGGAATTCGACTGCTTTAGATCTCTTTATTGGTGATTTAGTCCCACCTTTTCCAAAACTGAAGAATCTTGAACTTCCACTGTTGTGATATAGAACCACGATCTTCTATACTGGCCAAATACAAAGGTGTGAAGCAATTTATTTTCATCTGTAAGGCAGCATTTTCTCAGCAACAGATCCCTCATTTCAGCTGTTGTGGAAGGATAACACCATACCCAGAGAGTATCTCCATTGGTGTCTTTTTCTATGGTGGAAAGATGTTCACTGTGAGAATGCCAAACAGCAGCAAGGAAGTAAATTGATTGGTTAATCAGATCCGTTTACTGGAATCGGCTTAACATCCCATTTTTATACTAACTACAGCACTACCCACTCATGCCTCAACTGTTAAAAGTTGTCTGTGAGTGCTTCTTTTATTAACTTTTATTTTCACATATTGTTGTAAAAGTCTGCTCTTGGCTAACTCCTGGCATGCAAAGTCCTAGGCAGGTGAGGCTTTTGAGTATGTAGAAAAGTAAGAATTTTTGTTTTCAAAGGTGCTATTCTCAGTTATGCAGCTCCTGCACACTTACTTAACTGACTCCAATGGAATTATTTAATTACTTGAAAATAAGCGTGAACAAAGTATTTTCAGAATCCTAACTTGCATAATTTAAAATCTCCATCATTCAAACTGTCACAATGCTTTGAAGTGGTAAAGCATCATTTAAGTATTAATTGTTCATTGTTAAACTAACAGACTTGTTTGGACTACATTATCAATATAGTTCTTAATTAACAATACTTTCACTTTGTATGCCAATAAAATTTTATAGTTATATGGCATCTATATGCTACAAAAGGGGCTATATTATAAATACTCAGACAGACTTCATTCCCAGATTCCATACTAACCACTAGGGATGTTAGAATTTAATCGATTAACCAGTTAAGCAATAAGATGATGCTTATCAGTTAATGTTATTGGTTAAACTCTGCCCTGCTCCCGGATGGCTTCACAGTGGCAGCAAAACCTCCTCCCCAGGAGCGGAGCCAGCAGCTGAGCTGTTTGCTCCTGCTGGTCCCACTCCGTGGGAGATGGCTGGTCACCCTGCTCTGGGGAAGGCTTTGCAATATGAAGCTTATTTAAGCTTTATACTACAGAGCCCACAGCACATGTAACCGCTAAGATTTTTAGCGGTTACATGGTTCCCTTATTAAACAACTTTTAACATCCCTACTAACCACATGCCAAATGTTGCCTTCAGATACCCCCCGCATATTCCCAATGGCTTGTATCAGAGGGCGGGCTCTGGCTTTTTACAGGAATCTTTTCCTCGCTAAGTGCTTTAAGATAAACTGACATAAATAATGAAAACAAGCAACACTTGGTCATTTATATGATTCTTTCCCACTAGTTAATCAATCCTAACTACACCCCAGAAAGGCAAAGATATGTTGTTAGTCCCATTTTTATCAGTGGCTAGTTAAATTTTGTGGGCAGTTTTGGAGTTTACATCTCAGTATAGAATCATATATTTGGCAGGAAAGGACCTCAAAAAGTCATCAAGTCCAGCCCCCTGAGCTGTGGTAGGGCCAACTGAACTTAGACAATATCTGATAGATGTTTGTACAACTTGTTTTTAAAAGTGTCCTATGATGGGGACTCAATGACTTTCCTTGGAAGCCTATTACAGGAATTAACTACCCTTATAGACAGAATGATTTTCTTAATATCTAACCTAAATCTCCCTTGCTCCATATTAAGACCATTATGTCTTGTCCTACCTTTAGTGAACATGGAGAACAATTGATCAGTGTGTCTTTTATAATAGCCCTTAACATATTGGAAGACTGTTATCAGGTTGTCTATCAGTTTTTGCTCAAGACTACACCTCTTTAGTTTTTCCAACTCTTCTTCATCAGTCAGATTTTCTACATCTTTCATTATGTGTTGCTCTCCTCTGGACTTTTTCCATTTTGTCCACATCCTACCTAAATTGTGCTGCCCAGAAATGGGCACAGTACTCCACTGTTAAGTAGACAAGGACAATTATCTCCTGTATCTATTGTACACCACTTCTATTAATACATCTCAGAATCATATTAGCTTTTTTTCCAGCTATGTCATGAGTCATTGATGACTCATATTGAGTTTGTGGTCCACTAGAACTCCCAGAGTCTTTTCAGCAGCATTACCACCTATGCTAGGGGCGGGCAAATTACGAACCATGGGCTGTATCAAACCCCTCAGTTTTTTACTCCAGCTTTTGGGCACCAGGGCTGGAAGCTTGCTTGCCCTACTCTACTCATGTCTTAGCTGTGAACACATCCTGGAGACAGGGGCAGCCAGGGGTGTTGCACGCTGCCCCTGCCCCTGCCCCAAACTCCAGCTCTTCAGCTCCCATTGGCTGGAAACTACAGCCAATGGGAGCTACTAGGGTGGTACCTATGGATAAGGCAGTGGAATGGGAGTGGGAATAGGCTGCTGCTTCCTGGAGCTGCTTGAAGTAGACAACTCCCAAAGCCTGCACCCCTGAGTCCCTCTTGTACCCCAAGGCCCTCATCTTCAGCCCCAGAGACCTCATCCTCCCATTGAATCCCAATCTCATCCCAGCCCAGCCCTAATTCCCCTTCTGCATCTTAACCCCCCGTTCCAGCCCAAAGCCCCCTCCCGCACCTTGAACTTCTCATTTCTGGCCCCCCTTCCAGAGTCTGCTCCAACTAGAGCCCTAACCCAATCCCACACCCCAACTCCCAATTATGTGAGCATTCATGACCCACCATACAATTTCTGTACTGAGATAAGGCCCTCAGGCAAAAAAAAATTGCCCACCCCAAACTAGATGGTTTGCTGTTGTGTATTTGATTTTTTTCCTAAGTGAACTATTTTGAACTTGTCTTTATTTAATTTCATCCTGTTGGAACTAAGACCAAATTTTCAAAGTCACTTTGAATTTAAAACCTGTCCTCCAAAGTGCTTGCAACCCCTCCCAGCTTGGTGTCATCTGCAATAAGCCTACTCTCCACTCCATTAGCCAAGTCATCAAATGTAAACATCCCATAGGACCCAGAACGAAACCCTGTGGGGACCCCCCTTCCGACAGTCTCTCAATTTATCAGCAAGCCACTGATTACCCTTTGAGTGTGATCTTTCAACCACTTGAGCACTTACAGCCATTTCATCTAGACATTTCCCCAATTTGCTTATGAGAACTTCATACAGAACTGTGTCAAAAGCCATGCCAAAGATAGGGAAAGTTGGCAAAAGAGGAACAGTTCCCCTTCCCCCCGCGGGTTGGTTACAGCCCCCGCACGTGAAGGAGAAGGGGTAGGGGTGCACCTCAAAGAGTGGGGACTGTTTGACAGGTGCTGCCCTCACCGCCCTGGGCACTGAGGGCCACTGAACCACACGGCGAAGTCTGAATACGCTGGAAACCACTTTCAAGGCAGGGGGTGGGGCAGCACGTCTGCTCCCACTGGCACAAGGGCCCCACCCTCCATTGAAGGGGCAGGAGCCTGGCAAGAAGCTGGAGTCCGGGCTCTGCAAGGGGCGAAGGGGGCGGGGGGGTCGCCTTACCGATCAGCCCCACGCCTAGCAGCTGCTGAATCTCCGGCTCTGCCATCTTCCCGCCGTCCGGCTCCACTCGCCTCCCTGCCCGGCCAGAGCGCACCAGGCGCGGCCCGGCCTTCTCCCCCGCTTCCCGGATCCCCTGCCGCTGCCGCCGCCGCCGCCTGAGCGCCCAGGCCCGGCCCCGCCTCACTCCGGCTCCGCCCGCTGCCTCGGCCCCGCCTTCGGCGCTGGGCCCGGCCCCGCTGTTTCCCCGCCTCCCAGGCCCACATAGGACGCGGGCTCGGCCTCTCAGCTGCCCTGGGAGACCAGTGAGGCGGCAGGCGCCGGGCTTGCCGCAGCAGCAAGCCGAGCCGGGCTTCGCCCCGCTCCTCGGGCCCCTCCGGCGGGCCTGGCTTCCCCCCAACCCGGTCTCGCTCTGGGCGGTCTGGTCTCCCCACCCCGCGTCGTTTTCCTGGCGCTCCTCCCTTCATTCGTGATAGAAATGTAGCCGTGTTAGTCTGGTGTAGCTGAAACAAAATACAGGACAATGTAGCACTTGAAAGACTAACACGATGGTTTATTAGATGATGAGCTTTCGTGGGCCAGACCCACTATTTGATCTGAGGTAGTGAAGTGGGTCTGGCCCACGAAAGCTCATCATCTAATAAACCATCTTGTTAGGCTTTCAAGTGCTACATAGTCCTGGATTTTGTTTCTCAGTTCATTCGGCCTCGCCCCTGACTCCCTCTGCCCTGACTCCCTCTGCGTGGCCTCACCACCCCTAGATCTTTTGGATGGCTCCCCCTTTCCTGCTTACGCCTCTGGGGGTCTCTCCCCTGTGTGATTTCCCCCCTATGGCTCACTGAATGATTGATTTTTTTGGTTTGATGGCTGAAGTGAACAATCTGAATAAATAAATGAAATCGGTTATTTTCCAAGTGAAACATTTTTTCCCACCAGTTGCCAAAATGCAGAACTGAAAGCATTTTAGGCAGGCTGACTGCAACTTTTCGCATGTCCTTCTGAAACAGTGTTTTAAAACAAAACAGTGAGGTTTGAAGCAAAATGTTGAAATAAAATGTTGGCCCGACAGGACATTTGCAAAATGAAATGATTCATTTAAAAGCAAAATGTCAAAATGGTTGATTTAAAAAATGTCAAATGAACTTTTTTCTTTTCTTAATAATAATTCTTAACATTGTTCAAAACTACATATTTCAACTAATTTACTGTATGATCAAAAAGTTTGCCCAGTTCTATTGCACACCCTGAGCTGCACCAGAACTCCACTTATGTTTAATGGTGAACTGTCAACGTGTTTTGATGTTTACTTAGGGTGGGTTTCTTTCCTCAGTTACTCTTCTGATGTGTGTGCATGTGTGGGGGGCAGCATTTCACATTCTTAAAGCCTTCTTCTCCATGACTAAGTGAATGTCCATCTCATTACCTTTCCGATCTATTTTCAAGTAAAAGTTAAAAACTATCTTTTTTACTTTTGACTGTCCTGAATTTTTCTCTTTTTCTGTTTGTTTTAACTTTGTAACTATGTGTATTATTTAACCCTGTGAATCATTGCTGGGTATAGTTATATGCAAACTGTTATACAGAATACAATTACATTGCTTAGAAGTCTTACTTATTATCAATTACTTTTATTACAGTTACATCCAAAGGCTACAAACAGAATCTGGGTCAGGAGTATTTGGCATTATACAAACACATACAATGATCCTGCAAAGTCTGCATGCAATTAAGCACATGGATAAATGTAGGATTGGGGCCTACCAGTTTTCTTCTGTTTTGAGTACCTCTTCACTAGATTGTGTGGAAAGCATAGTAAAACTCTCATAAAAGTAAAAGTAAAAAGATTGATCTTGTTTACCTCAGAAAGGGCACGTGTAAGAGAGAGCACGACAAAAGTATATAAAATAATGAAAGGAAGTAGATTGGGAATCAATGTTTTCCCTTTTTCATACTTCAGGAACAAGGGGACATTCAGTGAAATTAAAAGCTGGTAAATTCAAAACTGATTAAATAGTTTTTTACATGATATGTAATTAGACTGAAGAACTCAACCTGCAGGAAGCTGTTATAAAAATTCAGAGCAGGTTTGGATATGAATAAGAATATCTGAAGTTATAATTAATTATAACAAAAATGGAAGGAAAATTAAACTTGGAGCTTCAAGGTTTATGTCAGTCTCTAACCATAGAGGATAAGGTAGAAGCCTATCCCACACCTGTCTATTTTGGGGTTCTTACACCTTCCACTGACCTACCTACTACTGACCATTGCCAGAGATAAGATACTGGACTACATGAAATGCAGAATGACAATTCTTATGTTTTATCTGATTCTTTCTTGATAGTGTGGGTACGAGGTGGAGAAAGGGAAAGAAAATATTTCTAGTACAGTCACAATGCTTATCAGAAACATTCCATTCCACACCCAGCCTGCTCTTCTTGCTATTAACAGAAACAAGTATTTATTTCTGGTAAAATAACAATTGGAGTGAGTGCAAGGTGCCTCTGGGCTCTCACCCTATTATTAAACCACCATTTGAAATATATTATTCAGGTTGCATTGTAATTGTTTTGAGACTTTATATGTGTTTTTGTGGCTGCACAATATTGAAACAATAAGAAAACATAAGAAACCAACAATTATCAATAAAGTAAAAATTCCATTGAAATATAACAAAACAATAATAAATTGTCTCATTGCCACTGTAAATTGCCAGATTTCAGACCCAAGTCTTCCCTTTACTATATGTTCTATATAGTTCTGTAAAATCACATGTGCTCATGTTCAGGGATGCTAGTGCTGGAAGTAGGATTGTGAGCAACTAGTCAACTATCTGATAAGCAAAATGGACTGTAAGGTGGATAGAAAACTGGCTAAATTGTTGGGCCCAACAGGAAGTGATCAACAGCTCAATGTCTGGTTGGTGGTCAGTTTCAAGTGGCGTGCCCCAAGGATTGGTTCTAGGGCTGGTTTTGTTCAACATCTTTATCAATAACCTGGATGAGGGGATGGATAACACCCTTGGCAAGTTTGCAGATGACACTAAGCTAGGGGGAAGAGGTAGATATGTTACAGGGTAGAGATAGGGTCCAGAGTGACCTAGACAGATTAGGGGATTGGGCCAAAAGAAATCAGATGAGGTTCAACAAGGACAAGTGCAGAGTTGCACGCTTGGGACAGAAGAATCCCAAGCACTGTTACAGGGTGGGGGCAAAGTGGCTTAGCAGCAGTGCCGCACAAAAGGACCTGGGGATAACAGTGGATGGGAAGCTGAATACGAGTCAACAGTGTGCCCTTGTAGCCAAGAAGTCTAATTGCATAGGACACTAAACTACAAGAAGCTCTGGGAGACAGACCCATAGTCTCCTATAGACAACCACCTAACCTCAAGATGATTCTTACCAACAACCACAGGACATACCACACTAATACCAACCCTGATACTTTCCCTTGCAACAAACCCCGCTGCCAGCTTTGTCCACATATTCACTCTGCTGACACCATTATTGGGCCTAACCAAGTGAGTTATAAGATCAAGAATACATATTCCTGCGCCTCCAGAAATATAATCTATGCTATCATGTGCTGAAAGTGTCCGTCTGCTATGTACATTGGACAAACGTCTCAGACACTTCGCCAAAGAATCAATGCCCACAAAACAGACATTAGACAGGATCACAAAGAAAAAACAGTTGCTTGTCATTTCAACAAGAAAGGACACTGTCTGAATGACCTGCTAACCTGCATCCTACTTCAGAAGACATTCAAATCTGCACTTGAAAGGGAATCCTCTGAACTGGCATTCATGCTAAAATTCGACACTCTCCACAGAGGAATTAACAAAGACATCTTACCCATTACAAAGATAGCTTCCCCAATTATCACCTCTTAAACTATTAACTCACAGACATCTTCCTTTCCCCACCTCTAATATCATTAACTCACTGGCATTCACCTTCCTTCCCCCCCCCCCCACATCTCCCTTCTGTTCTGTAATGTGATTTGTCCTTTTCATGTGTGTTCACTTTTTTTTTTAAATTGTATCCTTTGGTATATATGGTTGTGACTATTTTCTTCCATTATTTGATCTGAGGAAGTGGGTCTGGCCCACGAAAGCTCATCATCTAATAAACCATCTTGTTAGTTTTTAAAGTGCTACATAGTCCTGTATTTTGTTTCAGCTACACCAGACTAACACGGCTACATTTCTATCACTAATTGCATATTAGGGTGCATTAGGAAGAGTATTTCCAGCAGATCTAGAGAAGTGATTATTCACTTTTATTCGGCACTGGTGAGGCCACATCTAAAGTATTGCATTCCGTTCTGGGCTGCCCACTATAGAAAGGATGTGGATGCATTGGAGAGGGTCTAGCAGAGGGCAACCAAAATAATTAGGGGTCTGGAGCACAGGACCCATGAGGAGAGGCTAAGGGATTTGGGCTTGTTTAGTTGGCAGAAAAGAGTGAGTGGGGATTTGCTAGCAGCCTTCAACTTCCTGAAGGGAGGCTTCAGAGAGGATGTTCTCAGTAGTGACAGATGGCAGAGCAAGAAGCAATTGTCTCAAGTTACAGTGGGGAGGTCTAGGTTGGATATTAGGAAAAACTCTCTCACTAGAAGGATGGTGAAGCACTGGATTGGGTCACTTAATATGGTGGAATCTCCATCTCTAGAGATTTTTAAGTCCCAGCTTGACAAAGCTCTGGCTGAATGGTTTAGTTAGGGTTGGTCCTGCTTTGGACCAGATGACCTGAGGTCTCTTCCAGCCCCAGGAGTCTATGGTAAGGTGCTCTTTACATGTGCACTGAATTATTCCTTTAGGAAAGGTCCTGCAGCACCTTTAGTGCCTGCAACACACCCTCTCCATCACCCAGCCAGGCTTGTCCCTTACAGGGGTCACAGGTCGCGCATTGCTACCATGGGGACAGAGGATTCGAACCGACACCTGCCGAAGCTCTTACTGCCTGGCGCTAACCCCTCCACCACGGGCTACTAGGCGAATGCAGCGCTGCATGCCGGGACGGATCGCTACACCCCAGCCTCCCGCTTCCCCCTCCCTCTCGGGGAAGGAGGGGTTTCCGCTTCTGGACACGTCGGTGCGCGTGGGTCACGTGGCGCGCTCCCTTTCCGGCCCAGCAGGCTGCCTGTCTGGGCGCACGCAGCCGCCCGCCGCCGCCCCGTGAGGAGACGCCGCTGCCCCCGCCGCCATCATGCCGGTGTATTTCCAGCGGCCCGAGAATGCCCTGAAGCGGGCGAACGGTGAGTGCGGGCGGGACCCGCGCCCGCCCCGCTCCCCTGCCTGGCGCCGGGTGGCGAAGGGCCGGGCCTAGGCCCAGCCGCGGCCCGGCGCAGGGACCATCGCCCGGGCAGGCCGCGGCAGGACCCGTCCCAGGCGCGGAGGATCCGGGGGCGGGAAGGGGGGGGGGCGTTTTCAGCATTTCCCCGTCTTGGGCCTCGCTCCCGGCAGCCGCGGCAGTCGCCGCCTCAGCGGGGCCATGTGGCGCGGGCGGGACGAGCGTGACAATGAGCCCTCGCGCCTGCCCGGCGCTGCCCGCGGCCGATTTGCAGCGGAGCCGCCTCGGGCCCGCAGCTGCCCGGGTTTTGTGCAGCGCGGAGCAGGCTGCGCCGGCCCTCAGCCCGATCCCGTGTAAACGCGGCCTCTCACGCGGCGGCATTGCACGGACTGTCCCCCACTGCGGCTGCCTCTGCTGAAGCGAAGGGAAGTTGGCAGCTATTGTCCAGCACTCTGCGTGGCACCAGGCGGAAGGCAGGTCAAGGGCACCCCTTCCCCCCTCTATTTTTCTGTGTTGAAGCAGCCTCTTGAACCATGAATCCGCAATCAGACTGTGTTGTACTGTGTGCTCCGCGGGCAGGCGCGCAGCCCTCAATCAAATGTCATTAGGGTGTGACAAAACGCTGCCAGATGGATGAAATAAACCAATGGGATGAGGCTTCAATGAAATGGGCAAGGTGCTGTACATCACTCTGACCTCTGCCTAGCCAGTTGATAAACTGAAGTGTAGGACAAAGTGTAGGACACTTCATTTGCATGCACTTGTCCTGAGGCATCTGTCATGATATTTTTAATCTTGATGCAGAGTGAACAGAGCTTTTTTTATTAAAGGTCTTGTCTGAGAGACATCTTCACAGTACATTCTAGAATTCTCTCGATATTTTTGGCTGAATCAGGCCTGCTACAATTTGAGATGTTTATGCAGTCATCTACTTTCCTCATAGTGTTCTTTGCAGGTCCCATGTTTAACAGCCCACCCCTAGTTAACTGATCTTATTTTATAGACAGTAAAATGTCAGTTTTTTATTTAATGTATAAATAATATCCTAGGACAAATGCAGACTAGGGATGTGAACCAGTAGTTGACTGTCTGATAAACACATGCTTATAGGATAGTCAGCACAGTAATAGACTAGTCATTCTTCCCCCTTGCTGTCTCTATCAGAAAGAGGAAGCAAGGGGGAGAAATATGGGGGACAGCTGAGGAGTCCCCAAGCTGCACGTGGTGTTTCAAAGCAGCAGCAATACGTGGAGCCCAGGATCAGCTGGGGACTCCCCTGCTGACCCTGGGCTCCACACAGTGCTACCGCTTTCAAATGCTGCGGGAAGCATGGAGCCAGTGGGGGACTGCCCCACTGGTTCCGTGCTCCCTCCAGCACCTTTGCGTTTAAAGTGTAGCAACAGCTCTGGGACCGCTTCTACACTTCAGAGGCGGAGGCACCCATATTGACTAATCAAATATGCAATTTGCATCGACTATTGGATTACTCAATTAATTGAAATTTAACATTCCTAATGCGCACAGGGTTTTAAAGCAAATATCACTAAGGACTGCTGCTGAAGTATCCCTTACCAGCTTCCAAGAGTAAAGCCTGACTGGCTGTGGGTATCAACAAACTCCTGCCAAATTGAATATGCAGACTTAACATTTTTTATGTTCAGTGTAACCTGTTTTAAATAGCCAGCAAAACTATCTAACAGAGATGATGTCTGTCTAAGGCTCTGATAATACTAGATGCGCTGTGTGTGAAAACAGCACAAAGTTTTATTGGATGGCATGTGGGTTCGATGTGCCACACTAGTTTGTAATTTGAAGACGGTCCTGAGTACAGATTTCTCTGTCAACTTAATAATGAAGGTTGGAATTGTCAAAAGCCCCTAATGGAGTAGGACACCTGATTCTTAGCCTTTTCGGATGGGATTTTCAAAGAAGGCTATCTTCCCTCCAAAACAATGATTATACAGTAGTCTTTAAGAGTGTGTCTAGACTATAGGGTTTTGTTGACAAAAGTGGACTTTTTTGACAAAACTAAACCTGCGTCTACACTACCGCTGAGTTCTGTCGACATAACGTCAGCAGAACTCAGCAGTTTTGTTGACGCTGGTAAACCTCATTTTACGAGGAATAACGCCTTTTGTCGATGGAGTTCTGTCGACAGAAGATGTTATTGCATCTACACCGTCCTTTGCGTCTACACTGCCATGTCGACAAAGCAGCGTGCTTTGTCAACAGAACTGAATGTAGTCTAGACGCTCTTTGTTGACAGAAGCTATTTACAAAAGCCTGTAGTCTAGACGTACCCTGAATTACATCGGTCTGACAAACTACCCATGTTCTGTATTTCCTACTCTCAGCATACGCAGGTAGGTCAGCCTTCGTCATTCACCTGATGACAGAGTGCATAAGCACCTCATAAGATTTTGAAAGCACATCACAAATATTAATTAAACTTAACAATTTTCGTTGTTTTGATTTTTATGGTACTTCACACAAATTAAATGATACTTAATTTAAGATTTAAATCAATATTTATAGGATTGTCATGGTGAAATAAGCCGAATAAATGATCTTTGTAACTCCATGGTATGGGGGAAAAGAAGATCTGATGTTTGTATTTTGTATGCAATGTATTGAAAAGAGGTGGTTGCATTTTATATTTGGTTCCATTTCTGAATGAGCAATACATATAGCCTTTCATAGATAATGTTCCAGTCATCTGATCTTGCAGAAACAAAGGCACAGATAATTGTAACGATCTATGTAAAAAAAGGATAGTTTTCCTGTTTAGTAACAGATGGGGTAAAAGTCACACATGGCCACTGCCATTCATTTGTTTTTTCCTGTCCACTTGCACAGTGAAAACTCTGTCCAGGCACTCACATCTTAGTTACTGAAACATCCTTTGCTTTAATTTTAACAAATACAGTCTCACCTCATTCAGAACGCTGTGCAAATATAATTTTCCTAGCCTGTTTCTTAGACCATATCACTCTATTTGAATCCCTCTACTGGTATCCCTTATGAAATGTAAGCTGCTTCACTTCATTTTCAAAATCTTTCAAAACTTATGCAGGCTCTACATATTGTGTCTCATGCACTAGCAAAATGACAACTCCCACTTCTGATTCATCAGTGATGTCAGATACCATCACCGACTTTTAAATATTCAAATAGTTACCTTTGTGCTTTCTCTCATGCTGCCCCATATGCTTTTGAACAGCTTTCTGTACACACCCTCATAGCTATTCTATTCTTCTTCAGATCTCTCCTTAAAACTCTTCTTTGTCATAGTGCCTACAAAAATTTGACCACGGTTAGACCACTGGTGTATCAAGATGTGGGATGTGAAATCTAGTGACGTGAAAGAATAGTCAACTATACAATTAACTGTCAACCCTAGGTTAATTGTTTAATCTAGTCAACTACTTGCATCCCCTTTACTATGCTGCCTCTGGGAGGAGGGGAGGAAGGGAAGCAGGAGCTAATGCTGGAGGGATCTGACTTAAAAGCCAGTTTCCCGCTAGCACTAGCTCCACAGTGCTGCCTGTTTCCCTCTCCCCACCAACTGCTGCCTTTATCAGAGACAGCAGTACAGTGAGGGGCTTAGGGGAAGCTGCCACAAAACAGCCCCTGCCTGCAGTGGGCCCAGGCTCACCACAGACAGGCTGGTGCTCAGCAGCAGCCCCAGTCTGCAGGAGGTCCAAGCTCCCCTCTGGAGCAGCCTCTGTCCATGGAGAGCTTAGACTTCCTGTGAACAGGGGCTGCTGCCACCCTGCTCTGTATCAGAGGCAACAGTGCAAAGTGGCAGGATGCTGCCCAGGAGTGGGGCTGGAGCACATTGTCTGCTAGCCCTGGGAATATAGAATAGTCGACTAACCGCTAAGAATTCATGTGGTTAGTTGACCATTCTACTACCCGTGATCTAACATCCCTAGTAAAATCCTATTTAATCAGTTAACCGGTTAAACGTTAGACTTAACCGATTAAGCAGGATCCAGGCCAAGGACCACTCCAGCCCAGCTGGCATTGGTTCCAGCCCACAGGGCACTGCTGGCCATGGCCCCAGCCTGTTGGGCCTTATCTGTCCACCTGTTTTGTTTTACATGATGATTCTAAATTCTTTTGGGAAGGGGTTGTCTTTTTTATTTACACAGTGTCTTTCGCAGTGAACTCATGGCCTGTGACGGGATCCCAGACACTGTGGCAATACAAATATTTAATAATAATCGGAGAACTGATAAATGGCCAAAGATTTACTATAGTTTCTGTGTTGCATATAGTGGACATGCTCCCTCAGTGAAGCGTGTTGCCCAGCTTTTAAAAACAGAAGAATGGCCATTCTGGGTCAAACCAATGGTCTAGCCCAGTGTCTTTTCTTCTTATAGAGGGCAATGCCAGAATCTTCAGAAAGAATTAATAGAACAGGCAGTCATTGATTGATCTATCCTTGCCCCACACATTTACCTAATTCTTAATTGAACTAGGCATATATGTGAGTAGTTGACTACAGGATAAGCGTAGGCTTATCAGGTAGTTGAGATGACTACTTGCATTCCTCCCCACACCTTGCTGCCTCTATATCAGAAGGAGGGGGGAGCAAGAGCTGGTACTGAGGGGAGCCAGCTTAAAAACCGGTTCCCGCCAGCGCTGTCTCCGCTGTGCCGCCTCCCCCTTTTTTCAGAGGCAGCAGCATGTGGGGAGTGGGGAAAGGAACAGAGGAGGCTGCCATGAAGCAGCCTCTGCCCACGATGGGCCTAGGCTCCATTCATGGTGGCTGGGGCTGGCTGCAGCTGGAGCAGCCCTGACCATAGGGCCTTCCATAGTGAGAGCCCCTGCAGACACTGGCTACTGGACCTGGCGTGAATTGAGACTGAGAAAGCCTGGCTCAGTCGCACCTCGTGCTGAGTCCAGGAGCTGGACCTGCTGTAACTCTGCAGTTTAAATGTAGTATGAGCCAAGCTGCCTGCCCGTCTGGTTCTTATGACATTTAAACTGCAGAACCGCAGTGGGGGGTATCTCCTGAAGGCTTCCTCTCTTATTGACTAATTGTGTAGTTGCTAGAAATTCTATCGACTACACATTTTTCTATTTACTCACTTCCTAACATCCCTAAATTAAACACAAGTATACTTTTGCTGTTCACAGCGTCCCTGGCAAAGAATTCCACAGATTAAGTGGTGTATGAAGAAATACTTGCTTATGTTTGTTTTAAATCTGCTGCCCATTAATTCACTTGAGTGATTTCTGCTTCTTTTTTATTTAAAATAGTAAATACTCACTTTTTCCACACCATTTATCATTTTGTAGATTTCTGTCATATCCTCTTTGAGTTTTTTCCAAGTTAAAAAGTCTGTTCTTTTTAATCTCTTCTCATTTGGAAGCTGTTCCTTATGGGTGAGGCTCACCACTTCTGGTTAACTTTTGGGGGCTGGAGCAGCTCCTTGCCCTCCTTGGGGCTAGTCCAGCCGGAGCAGCCCCTGTCTGAGGCGGGTGGGAGGGAGGCTCCAGTCCAGCCTTTAAAAGGCTGGTGCACAGCAGGGGGACCCTGCACTAGTCAAGAATCAGCCATCCCAGTTTATACTGGGTCCCTCCTGCTGTGCTTTAGCCTTTAAAATGTATTAAGAGCCAACAGACTCTTAATACATTTAAAAGGCTGGTGCGCAGTGGGGCAACCTGGTTTGAGCTAGGAGTCAGCTGTTCTGGCTCGTGCCATGTCCCCCTGCTGCGCTTCTGGGACTGGGTGCAAGCCGGGAATCAGCTGATTCCCGGCTTGTGCCCGATCCCCACTTCCTTCCCTGGGCCTGCAGAGACAGTGCTGGGGAGAACTGGCTTTTAAGCCAGCTTCCCCCAGCACTGGCTCCTGTTCCCTCTCTTGCTGTTTCTGATAGAGGCAGCAAGGGTGGGGGAGAGTGACTAATCAAGGACTAGTCCATTATAAGCTTTTGCTTATCTGATAGTCAACTAGACACTTACATCCCAAATCTGCAGATTTTGCCACCTTAATGTTTATCTCTTTTTCCAGATCATTTATGAATATGATGAATAGCACTGGTCCCAGCACAGTGGGGACATTGCTATTTACTTCTTTCCTTTTGAAAACTGATCCTTTATGCCTACTCTTTGTTTCCTATCTTTTAATCAGTTACTGATCCATGAAAGATTCTTCCCTCTTGCCCCATGATTGCATACTTGTCTAAGAATCTTTGGTGAGGAACTTTGTCAAAGACTTTCTGAAAGTTCAGGTACACCGTATCCACTGAACTATCATTCTGTGTTTGTTGACACTCTGAAAGAATTCTAATACAGTAAAACTCCAATGGTCCGGCATCTGACAGTCCGGCACTCCTGATGGTCCGGCACCATCAGGAACCCGGAAGTGCTCCGGGCAGCCGGACCATTGGATCTGCTCTGCTCCCAGCTTCCCCGATTCAGCCGCTGCTAAAACAGACCAGCACTGAATCCGGGAAGCAGGGGGCAGAACAGCTGGAGTGCTGCTGGGTAGGTCCAGTAGCACTGCTCCTCGGGGCTGCGGGACCAACCCGGCAGCACCCCAGCTGTCCCCGATTCAGCCGCTGCTGAAATTGACCAGCGGCTGACTCCAGGAAGCTGGGGCAGAGCAGCTCTGTCTCTGGCTTCCTGGAGTCAGCCACTGATCAGTTTCTGCAGCATCTGACTAGGGTACACCTGGGACAGAGCAGCTGGGGTGCTGCTGGGGTGGTCCCCGCAGCGCCGAGGTTTGGTGCTACCAGACCAACCCAGCAGCGCCCCAACTGCTCTGTCCCAGGCGTCCCGATTCAGCCACTGCTGAAACTGACCAGGGCTGACTCCAGGAAGCTGGGGCAGAGCAGCTCTGTCTCTGGCTTCCTGGAGTCAGCCACTGATCAGTTTCTGCAGCATCTGACTAGGGTACACCTGGGACAGAGCAGCTGGGGTGCTGCTGGGGTGGTCCCCGCAGCGCCGAGGTTTGGTGCTACCAGACCAACCCAGCAGCGCCCCAACTGCTCTGTCCTAGGCGTCCCGATTCAGCCACTGCTGAAACTGACCAGGGCTGACTCCAGGAAGCTGGGGCAGAGCAGCTCTGTCTCCCGCTTCCTGGAGTCAGCCACTGATCAGTTTCTGCAGCAGCTGACTTGGGGACACCTGGGGCAGAGAAGCTGGTTGGTCCAGTAGCGCCGAGGAGCGGTGCTGCGGGACCAACCCGTCAGCACCCCAGCTGCTCTGCCCCAGGCGTCCCCAAGAGCAGCTGGGGTGCTGATGGGTTGGTCTCGCGGCGCCAAGGGTCGGTGCTACTGGACCAACCCGGCAGCACTCCAGCTGCTCTGCTGCAGGCATCCCCGATTCAGCCACTGCTGAAACTGACCAGCAGCGGCTGAATTGGGGACTCCTGGGGCAGAGCTGGACTATCAGAAGGGAGGACTATGAGGGGGTCTGGGGTAGCATCCCCCCACCCCACCCCAGACCCCTCATAGCCCCCCCCCTTCTGATAGTCTGGCATATTTGATAATCCGGCACCCCCTGGGTCCTAAAGGTGCCAGATTATTGGAAGTTTACTGTAGATTGGTGAGGTTTGATGTCTATTTACAAAAGCTGTGTTGACTATTCCTCAACAAAATGTGTTCATCTTTTTTCTGTCTGATAATTTTCTTCTTTACTACTTTTCAGGCAGTCTGCCTGGAGCAGAAGTCAGGCATATCAGCCTGTGATTAGGGATGTGAATGTTTAACCGGTTACAGTTAACTAGTGGGGACTGGAGCAGCATCCTGCCCCAGGTGTGGAGAGTTCTGGGCTGGAGTGCCCCCACTATTTAATTAACGGGTTAAACATAATATTTAACTGGTTAACCAGTTAAATGTGATTTTACATCCCTACCTGTGATTGCCGGGATTGCCTTTAGAGGTTTTTAAACATATTGAAGTCACATTAACTATCCTCCAGACATCTGGTACAGAAGCTGATATAAATTATAGGTTACATACCCCATCACTCTTGGATGGATAGTAGTGATTCATTACTGTTTAAATAATCAGTTTGTCCCAAAATCTCCTTTGATACCTTGATCTGGGAGAGTCCCTCATATTTGTCACTTAAAAGGAATGGCTTAGGTGTAGGAGTCTCCTTCACATCTTCTGTAGTAAAAATTGATGCAACAAATTCATTTGGCATCTCTGTAAATATCTTTTAAGTGCTCCTTTAGCACCTGGATAGTCCAGTGTCCATATTAATTGTTTGGCAGGCTTCCTGTTTCTGATGTACCTAAAAATGTTTTTTTGTTAGTTTTTGCTAGTTTTCTAATATTTCTATCTTGTCAAATTGAGCTCCCAGACTAGTATAGAAACTGGCTAATTTGTTCCAAGGAGAGTGTTTTCATAACCAGTGAAGGATGAATAATTTGAAGTTGGCTACATTTAGAATTATTGATCTTCCACATTCCAGATATAGTGACATAGAAAGGTTTTGTTGCAATTTGGCCCTTCAGGACTCTTTGGGTGTTCTTGCTTTTGTTAAAAGTTTCTGCTAAAATACCATTAATTACTTGATCTTCTGCAAGACTTGCCATACATGAGCTTAGTAATTAAAAGCTCCAAAATCAGAGGCATTAATTGTGTGCTGTAGTCAGCACTGAGAATCATGACTGGGCAGACTAGCATTCTCATTCCAGGACTGGACTAGCCTGTCATGTTTGTTCTCATATGTTAAAACCTCCAGAGCTGAATAGTATTGCCCCATAGGTTGTGTTCAAGCAGTAGGAACAACCTAAATTTTACATTGCCTGTACTTTTATTTAAAACATCATGGTAAATTTAAAATAATGCTGAATGTCATGGGCTATCCAGATTTTGAATGCTGTAATTTATATACTGTTTTACCTTCAGAGGAGTCAGTTCCTTTTATGCAAAATGATTGCTCACATAAAATTATTACCTAGTATTTAGTACTATGGTTCCAGAATTATATTATGGAAATGTTAGCCATATTATAACTTTATTTTCATGTTAAAATTCTGAGACAAGACAAGACCTAATACACATGTAATTTTCCTATCTAGCTGCTAGCTCTTTCTCCACTTTCTGGCAACTAGATGTTTTTTGAGGTTAGCTCTAATTGTTAGACTGACAAAGCAGGTAATGTGCTGTTCTGGCAAGTTGGATTTTTTTCTGCTCTTGTGTTAGTTTTCTGTCATTTCTTTGTTTCTCTGAGCCCTTCCTCCATTGCCTCTTTCCTCACTTGTGTGGTATAGCACCAGTTTTTAAGGATTTGGAAAATAAATAGGATTTGGTCCCTTGACCCTTTACTTGGTCTGTTTTTCTTCCTCCTTTTTTCAGTCGTTTTTGTCCTTTTCATCCTCTCATTTCTTTTGCCTCCCATTTCCTTTTTTTAATTTTTGTTGCAGTTTAAAAATGCCTTCAGCTAGTGCCTATGTATGTCTTGGCAGTTTTGTAAAGAGCTCCAGTGTAGTTTGTTCCTGAGTGGCTTGGTGTATTTCATGCTCCATTTTATACATGCTACAGGGAGGACAGAATTGAGCCATGATTACAATGTGAGATCCTGTTAATAACTGCACTTAGCCTCTGTGCTTGAGGGTTGGTAAGTGGTAATTGGCTGTCCTCCTTGGAGAAATGATCCTTAAAACTGGGTGTATATATTTTCCTGTATATTATTAATAATACTTACATAGATCCTGATCCTGGATTTATAGCCAGCTTTGCTTTGAGCCTGAATGGAACTCTTGACTTCATTATGAGGATCGTCTATCACTAACAGCACTGAAAGAACAGAACCATGCCTACAGTGCAGTGTAAGCCTAGATCCATGAGACTCAAGTTCACAAACCAGGTGATTCTAAGCTCATAGTGACCGTGGTTTTAGAATTTCTAGGTCTGCGTTTTGGACTTACACTAATATGTCCAAGTGCACTGCACAGACCCAAGTCCAACCAGCCTATCCAAGGCTGTTTAGTGCCCTCCCCAGCGGTAGCCCTTGGTTTATAGTGCACTATGGGAAAACTTGACTCTCCAGCCAGCAGCACTTTACCATAAGTTGCCTCTGCTCATCAGCACATCTAGCTGAGCCATCTTTGGGTCTGCATGTTCCAGGCATTTGGAGCCAGTCTGGAGGCACCATTTGAAGAACTTGTACTGCTTATGTTTTTGCCTCAGGAAACTGGCATTTTCATCCAGGAGATAGTGTTGGGCATTCGGTTGTCGTTTTCTGTGTTCCCAAAACACCTCTTGGAGGAGGAAAATGATACAAATATTGCAGCTAGGGATGTTAGAAATAATTTATTTTAGTGATTGTGTAGCTGCAACAATTCTTAGCTGTTACACAGTTACTAAGAATGTTCCCTCCCCAGGGGTGGGGCTGGCAACCAGTGTGCTCCTGGCCCCACTCCTGGGGAGTCCACTGCTATCCCCTGTTGTCTCTGTATCAGAGAGGCAGCAGTGCAGGGTGGCAGCAGACTCTGTCCATTGTGGACCTGGGCTTGCCGCTGACAGAGGCTGGTCCGTGGGATGCTGGAGTGGCATCTATCCACTGGGAGTTCCAGCCCCTTGTGGACAGGGGCTGCCTTTGCCCTGTACTGCTGATACAGAGGCAACAATGTGGAATGGCAGGTGTGAGCTGGTTTTTAAACTGGCTCCCTCTGCAGACTGGCTCACACCTGCTGCCCTATGCTGAGCCAGCCAGGTCCAAGTTTTAAATGCAGAGCATGCAGGGAGGGAAGGTTGTTTCAGTTAAACAGGATCATTAACAGATAAGCAATCACTTATTGGTTAAACAGTTTGCCAACTAGCTGATAATATCCCTATTGCAAACTCCAAGTGGCAAATGCTGCTTGTGGCTCTTGATGCTCCTTTTGTAGACTGGCACTTTTGGAACAGAGCCATAAGCAGAAACTGGTGGGATCTCATTATATAGACATAGGATGTCCAGCAGTGGGCCCAGAACTTGTGTGTGAAGAAAACAACATTTCTAGAGCTTTGTGAGCAGTTTGCCCTGACCCTCCAGCATCAAGAAACACACATTGAACTCGGGATGTGAATGGGTAACTGGTTAACCCACAGTTAACAGTGTAACAGAATTTTTATTGGTTACATGGTTAATATTTTATCTATATTTTTACATCCCTACCATGAATTGTGTTTTTTACAGATTTGAGAAAATGAGATGTTTTGTTGCATACAAGTTCTCACTATGCCTCATCATGTTTGTACCTTTTTTTAAACATTTATTTTATACAATTCATCTTTAGAGATGATAACATTTGTTAATGAATCCAGCACCTTTGTCATTCTGTAATACAAGGCTGTAAACTGGCCAGCTGTCATGAAATGACCAAAAGAGAATTTAAATAAAGTCATGTGCATACACAAAAAGCGAGCAGTGCAAAACCATGAAACCAGTACAAAAAAAAAAATCTGAACGTCTCTGACGTCTGAGTGTCCCTAACCCCTCCATTCTTGTCCTTTGAAGGCATTTTTTTGCGCTCAAAGCTGCTGCATGAGGATGGAGGACTTTGCACTGTGTACATTTTCCCATCCCAGTTAGGATTAGGTCCTGGTTGCATGGGTCTCACAACCATAGAATTGTCCAAAGAGTTCCTGGTCTGCAGGATAATGCTACTGGCTTAACAGGTGCTGGTGGAGCCAGGAGCCTGCACTCTTGCAGCTGTTAGCAGCAGCAGCAGCAGCAGCCTCTCAACGAGGTCTTTCTCTCACATAACATTCCCCCTCAAAGAACTGCACTGGCAGTCTCTTCTCTCACTCTGCATCCTTTTTGCCTTTTACTGTGTCATGATTTTTTCCCTCTGGTACTGGTGCCTGCCTTTATCCGGAATGTTCACCATGAGATTGTTGCAGGCACACTTTCTCTTTGACTACATTTTAATAGTGCAAAACCCCAACTTCCTTCTGGATTGTGGCTGGCATGCAGAAGGAGACCAGCTTAAAAACTGAAAGCAATCAGGTTTGTTTCAGTATTACAGAAGTGTTTTTAGAATCTCCAAACCAAAAAATAACTCCATCAGTGTGTTTAGAAAGCTAAATTTTAGTTCCTAAATGCTCTGTGAACACTAAGAAGCATTATACATAAAGCCTTCACACGTGACAAAAAGGTGAAATTTATCTTTAAAAATTGCTGATCACTTCAGCCTGGGGTTGGAGGGCAAGGAAATAAACCATGGAAATAAACTTGCTGTGGTTCACTACCTATAGGTTCACTATCCTTTCAGGTTATTAGTATTTTGGAACATAACAGTTTTGGAGATTGCTGAATGTCAAAGCGATACTCTGTTCTAGTGTGCTGGTGGCAAGCCAGCCATTTATGCTAAAGAGGTTTTCAAGTTGCAGCAAGTGAACCACACATCTGAGTTGAATAGGCTGGTGACCTGAAGAAGAGGGCCTAGAAAAAACACCCAGTTCTGAAATGTGACTCTCCTTTTGGTGTTTGTACCAAGGGAAAAATTTGCAGCTATCAGCACCCTGATTGGATCACCGTTTGTAGGGAAATGAACAAAATTCTATGTTATCTCCCATGTGGATTGCTGCTTCTCTGAAAGCCCCATGCAGCTAGCACATAATTATATAGCCTGTCTAGATATATGTAGTCCATAGACTACT
This sequence comes from Pelodiscus sinensis, assembly GCF_049634645.1. Classification (NCBI taxonomy): domain Eukaryota; kingdom Metazoa; phylum Chordata; order Testudines; family Trionychidae; genus Pelodiscus; species Pelodiscus sinensis. The sequence continues at coordinate 59,162,996 of NC_134718.1, forward strand.
AGATGCAAATACCTTGGACAATATGGACTCTTAATTGCATTCATGGACTATATACATATCACAAGGACTCTCTGGCATAATAATGGGGAATGCAATAGGGATGTGAGTGAGTAGTTGAGTACTTGACTACCTGATAAGGCTAAGTTTATTGTGTAGTCAAGTTGAGTACTCAACTACTCACTCCCTGTCGCTTGGAAACAGGATCTATTGCAGTGGGGAGCTGGCTTAAAAGCTGATTCCTTCCAGCTCTGCGGTGCCACCTCCCCCCACCTCTGTCAGTCCCAGATCCACCGGCTCTGGGATCTGTCTGTGCTGCGGCTCTGCATTTTAAATGTAGCAAGAGCCCAGTGGCTCTTACTACATTTGAAATGCAACGCAGCAGTGGTCTGAAACCGGCGAGAGCCAGGACTAATCAGTCCTGGCTCACGCGGGTTCTGGGAGCTGCCCCCACTGCAGTTCTGCACAACAGCTCCCCTTATTGACTAATTGTGTGGTCGATACAAATTGCTCCATAGCATTCTTTGAATGCAGTTTACCCTTTTCCCTCCCCCCCCAATATACTTAGGCAACTAAGACCTGTAATGTGTCCTCATTCTCAGCAGATATTGTGGACTGCATACAACAACCTGATCTATTTCAAACAGTTCTTAGAGACTAACAAAAATGTAGATGGTATCGTGAGCTTTTGTGGGCACAACCTTACGCTTATGATACCATCTACATTTTTTTTTAGTCTCTAAGGTATTGCAGAACTATTTGGGTTTTTTTTGTTTTAAGTTTTTCAGTTACAGACTAACAGAGCTATCCCTCTGAGATTATTTCCAATGGTTAATTCATCACACATGAACTATGTTCCTCTTATGCCAGTTCCATTTAAAGGCAGCTTATTATGCTCTGGCATAGCTAATTTATATGATGCTGTGTACTGTCAGGGAAGTGCTAGCTTTTAGTGCTCCTAAGCAACTTTGCGACAGTCTGTCATTAGCAGATACATACTGCTATGTGTATGCAGCTTGCAACAACAGTTTCAGTGGGATGGCTGGGGCTGGAACAGCAGTTGAAAGTCACCATGTCAGGTCTCCAACTGTTAGTTCCCTTCTTTTCCCCCAACTTTTGCTAAAAACAGCTGAGACAAAATCTTAACCTTAGTCATAAACCAGAAATCTCTCATTGGTATATTAATAACAGTCATGGATATTGAAATTTACCAAGCCTCGGACTACTTTTGTCTTTTCCATTTCTATTGCTTGTTCTGTGGTGGGCTGCTCCTCTAGGAAGTTAGCACACAGGTCCTGTGAGTATGGCCCCAGGATGTGCTGTAGCTGCTGTGGGAGCAAAGTATCCTTAGGGACAGGCCATGAGCACCTGAGTCCCTTCTGGTGCTGTAGTGGATTCAGGAGGTCGTAAGGTCACCATCCTAGCTGATTAGTTGGCTCAGTGCTTGACACAGTTCCCAGCACCTGGTGGTCATAAGAGGCAGGATGAAGTATGCTTCTTGTTGATGGCTTTCCAATACTGTGTCTGGATCTACCCTCTGCACTGAATCCCCAACACTGCCAGCTTCACATGTGGTTATTTCTAAGTATTCTTACTAGAATCAAACGTCTTTTTTTCCTCACACTAAAGATGTACCAGAATCTGGCTGTGGTCCTGTGACCAGGTGTACGAGCATGTTTGGCAAAGGACTTCCTAATGTTGGCCATAGCTAACGCAGGAGGTAGTTCAATCTCCTGCAGTTCAGTTGAGCAGTCAGAATAAAATGGAAGGATTAAACACAGAAAATATTTGAACCTGGGAGGGAGTGTCAATTTTCAGAACTTGGCCTAGAAAGGTCAGGAGACCGTGGCCCATCGGATTGTGAGATAGCGTTGGAAGACACCATGCTGAGAACCCTGGCCTGACCCGTGGCCACGCTGCAAAATGATAGTTAAGACTCGAGTCCCAGTGGGACTTTGGCACAGAGTCCTGCCCACTGCCAAGCAATAGGCCTGGACTGCTGAGCGTGTACTAGCCCAGATCTGTCTGACTTAAGTGTACGGGTGAAAAGCAGATTTGGGCTTGAACCTGAGTCTGAGCCAAGGGCTATGTTGTAGTGTAGACATAATTACATCACTGATATTTTTACTCCAGTCAGAAAAAAAAGATCTGCCAATTAAATGTGACCATTGGTTTACTTTGACTGTTACAATTATTGCTTAATTCTAAATTACAATGGGAAATAGAGAAAATGCATACCGTAAGTAGAACTTCTTTGGCATATGTAAGTGATCTGATGAAGAATTTGTTTTCAGAATTTCTTGAGGTTGGCAAGAAACAACCTGCCCTCGATGTTCTTTATGATGTTATGAAAAGCAAAAAACATCGAACATGGCAAAAAATCCACGAGCCAATTATGCTGAAGTACCTGGAGCTTTGTGTGGACCTCCGCAAGAGTCACTTGGCCAAGGAAGGATTGTATCAGTACAAGAACATTTGCCAACAGGTAGGGTTTGTGAATTGTTCATTCTTTACCACTCACAGCATGATGTAAGTTAGAGTTATTTTACTCCTAAAACATGAAATTGTTTTGTATCCTGATCCCCAGTCCTGCAAGTTGCTACGGTCTGCCAAACAACTTGCAGGGCTAGCGTCTAGATAGCAGAAACCCAATATAAGTAGATCTCCAGGTTTGGTTGGTGTTTCTGGGCACTATTACAAATGTAATCAAAGTGATAAAAATAACAACTAGATCTTAGATTTATAATCTAATTCTGTCTTAGCCTGCTTTAGATTTTACTACTCTAATTAGGATATATGCTTTTAATATTTGCTTTCCATGGGGGGGGGGGGAGGTGAAAGCCACTTCAAACGTTCTACTCTTTTTCTAGGTGAACATTAAATCTTTGGAGGATGTTGTTCGAGCCTACTTAAAACTAGCTGAGGAAAAAACTGAAGCTGCCAAGGAAGAGTCCCAGCAGATGGTGCTAGATATAGAAGATTTGGATAATATTCAAACTCCAGAGAGGTAGGAGATCATTCTTTCAATTGTAATCCCTTGTAAGGGTTTATCTCTTCTGTGTTTTTACAGCCCCTAGCATAAGCGTACCTTAATTCCATATGGAGCCTTTAGGTGCTGTTGTAATATACAAATTTACGATTGTTGTGGGGGGGGCGGTGGTTATGCTTTTGCTATCTTTTTAGATAAGACATAGGCTGTATCTATACTTGCACTTGCTTGACAAAACTTTTGGTCCCTCCGTCCCCCAAGAATACGTGTGAGAGTTGCTTTATTGTTGGCAGGAGAGTGTTCTTGTCAAAGCGAAACCTGCTCACTGGGGGTGAAAGTATTCTGTTGGCAAAAGTGCCAACTTATAGCAACTGGGCTTTATCGACACAGCTTTGTCACTACAAGTTACTAGTGTAGATTAAGGATGTTTAATTGTGGTTACCTTTTTACCACTCTGCTCTTACTATATTTGAAATGCAGAGGCTCAGTGTCCTGGAATAGCGCGAGCCAGGACTGCTCGGTCCTGGTTCGTACTGAGTCCAGCAGCCCCTGCTATCCGCCGCAAACGGGCTGATTCCGGAGCAGCCTCTGTTTGTGGCGGACAAGGGTGGCCACCGCAAATAGAGGCTGCTCTGGCACCAGTCCCTGTCTGTGGGAGACGGTGCTGGAGGGACCCGGCTTTTAAGATGGCTCCCTCCAACACTGGCTCTTGTGTGGCCCCCCCGCCCCTTGTGCCTCTCATAGGTAGCTATTCTCTAACATTCCTAGTTCCCACTTTTGAAATGTAGCAAGACCCCCCCCCCCCATGGAAATTGGCTTGAGCAGGGACTGCTTCAGTCCCTACTCGTGCTGTTTCCTCACTGTGCCTCTGCCTCCCCTTTCCTCTGCGGAGATGGTGATGTGGGGAACCTCCTTTTAAGCCGGCTCCCCCCAGCTCTGGTTCCTGCTTCCCCCCCACCCTTGCTGCCCCTCTCTGATAGAGGCAGCAAAGGAAGGGGGAAACGACTAGTCGAGTCATTACTCAACTGTACAATACTTATAAGCTTATACTTATTAGATAGTTGACTACGTCTTTTAGCGAATATACCCCGCACCCAAGAATAACCCGCACCCGAATATACCCCGAGGTTTTTGCAGTTTGAGTAAAAAAAATCTTGTATACCCCGCGTACGAGTATACCCCGCGTACGAGTATAACCCGCAGGGTATACAAGACATTTTTTTCAAACTGTGCAGAGGAGGGGGTGGGGGTGGGGAATTAGCCACCCTCCGGACGGGGGAGCACTCACTCCACCTGGTTCCCGCACAGCCGCACAACCTCCGGGCGGGGGAATGAGAGCGCTCTCCCGCCCCTTCCTGCGGCTGCGCAGCCTCTAGCCTCCGAGCGGGGGAGCGCTCATCTCCTGGTTCTTGCGCATCGGGAGCGCTCCTGCACAAGAACCGGGGGATAAGTGCGCCCCCCACCTGGAGGCTGACAGCTGCAGGAAGGGGCTGGGGAAGCGCTTCTGCGCAGGACCCGGGGGATGAGCACTCCCCCACCTGGAGGCTGCGCAGCGGGGGAATGGGTGGGGTAGTGCGCTGCTCACCACTAGGTGAGTAAAAAAATTTTTGTATACCCCGCACCCAAGTATACCCTGCAGAGGGGGTGCGGGGTTTGTAAAGTATGGTAGTCGCTTACATCCCTAGTGTATATACACCCTAGTGTAGCTCTTACCAAGTGTACATTTTAAAAATAGAATTTCTAATTAACTTATAGATCCTGGTTTTGAATTTATGATTAGGCTTGAGAAGTTTTGAGTAAAATTAAATCATCAGTGTTAGAAAAAATGGCTTTGTTTTATAAATGACATATCTGACTTTTCTTGTAGGGTAAATGTGGCAGGCTATGTGTTGAGCCCTGCGTAAATCCAAGCCGCACCGTGGGCCGAGTAGTCCCGATGTAAATGGTTTTGAGAGTGTCTGGGAGTTGACGGAATCTGTGCCTAATTACAGATTTAAAATAATGTCAATCTTAAATTAGATTTTAAGAAGGAGTGTTTATGGGGTGTGTTTGTGTTTGTGTTTCCTTCAGAAAAACAAACTACAGGTTAAATCTCTCTAGTCTGGCACCCTCAGGATCTGACCTGTGCCGAACCATAGAATTTGTCAGACCATGGGAGGTCAATATTGTCTAGCAGCATAACCAACACTTCACTGCTTGTTGGACTCTTAGAAGACATTTAGGAGTAAAATAGAGTTAAATAACAACACAGAACACTGAGACCCAGGACTGTGGCTGTAAACAAACTTTATGGGACAACAGGAAACCTATGATAAGTGGACATCCTGCTAACTAAAATCATGCTGCACCACGGATGTTGCCGGACCAGAGAGTGCTGAACTAGAGAGATTTAACCTGAACACAGTTATTTAAGAGATGTGCCTGATGATAGGGTGTGGAAGAAACAAGCTTAATAACCTGCGATAAAGGTAACCCTAACAAAAATGATTATTTGATCAAGCATGATCTTGTTCAGTACCAGGGAATAGGTAGTTGGTGAGGCATTGGCAAGTCAATAATTATTTGGTCTAGTACATATACATTCACAAATAATTTAAAATGTGTTATGATATTATAAAAAATGTAAATTTTCCTTGCATTTGATATCTTGCAGATTTTAAACTAATAGGTGGATTTAGTTAGAAGTAGAAAAATATATATTTTAAGTAAGTAGAATGTTGAGCAAATACCCATTGAAGCTGTCACTAACTGCATATCTTCTAGGTTTATACAAAATGCTTTCTCTGATATTGTTTAGGCATATTGCTTTAACTTCTGCTTTGTCATATGCCAGTACCAGAAAGCACCTGAATTGGCTGCTGGTGCCTCTGGTACCATTGCAAGTTTGTTGGAGAGGAAGTCTGGGCCCGTAAGAGAGCAGATCACAGAATTCTAGATGTTTGAATCTGGTAGATGAGTCTGTAGCTCGCTTGATGGAAGGGGGAAAATCTTTTTAGATACGGTGTTCCCAAAATAGTCTTTTTGTCTGGTGGTGTGAGTGACAGAAGCAAGGAAACCTGGGCCTTTCAGGGGTGCCACCCAGTACCATTGGCTATCTACTTAGGAGCCATCTTGAGCTGGATCTAGCTTTGAAATTCATTGACAAGCATGTGAGTTCTTTTTAAATTCTTCCCAACAGCCAAAGTCTTGGGAGCATATGTAAAACATACAGTAAACCTTAGTCATTTCAAGTTTGATTAGGCTTTTTTGCAGGTCCTAATAAGAAAGAGGTGAGCAATGATAGTGGAAATTGTGAGAACTAAACATGTCACTTTCTCAATTATAGTGTTCTCTTAAGTGCTGTAAGTGGAGAAGACACTCAAGATCGTACAGATCGGCTGCTTTTGACTCCCTGGGTTAAATTTCTATGGGAATCATACAGACAGTGTTTGGACCTTCTTCGAAACAATTCTAGAGTGGAACGCCTTTACCATGATATTGCTCAGCAAGGTAAACTGAAAGCATGAAATGTGCTAAGTCACACTGTAATTTACGTCTGTTTGTGCACGTTCTCATCTGAAAACGTAAAGGTTAGTTTTGCTTGAATAGAGCTATTGTTGAATAAGATTACTCTCTCAGGCTTGTGTGAATGCAAACAGTATTTTAGAAATACCCGAGGCCTCTTCATTACAGGATTGCTGAATCTGTAGTTAAGATCTTACCTGGTGCAAGTAGTTTTTTCTAACAGATCTTTCAAGAACAGTTTTATTTTTTGCAGGAGTTTCCTCTATTTAAGAATATTTAGTTAATGCTGTACCTGTGTTAATCTCTTTTCTTAATCACAAGCAGTAGGCACATTTCCCTCTTGTTGTTCTTTATGGCCAGTGTTGTCCCCTTATGAGATCTGACACACAACTTATTTAAGGTGCAATAGTTTACTAGTTGAAACATTATTCTTTCAATCACAAATTATTGAGTTCCATGCAGGAATAACTGGATGAACTGTAATGCCCTTTGCTGAGAAGAAGGAAAGATGAGAAAATCATGATGGTCCTAATGGCCTTAATCTCTGAGTATTGAAAGAAGAGAAATGGGTGAATAAAGAATCTCCTTAAGAGGTTTTTTGTGTGGGAATGTGGAAGAAATAATCTAGGGTTGTCTTCTTCCATTTTCATGATAACATGGATATTTTTATCAGTATCCTCTATTAAAAGAAACAACTACAAGTTACTAGGTGTGCATGCGTCCGTCTGTCCGTCCCCCAAAATTGTGTATATTGTGGATGGGTTCCTTTATTCCTTAAAAGATCTTCCTGTCACTCATCCACTGTTCACTACCACACTGATTTTTCTCATCCAAAATAAATCTGCTGATCACTGGGGGAAGGTGATATTTCCAGTAGTAAGTTAGAGCAGAAGTGTCCGAATGCAGGCATTCTTATTTTAAAAAGATAATTTTAAAGGGGGTGAAGTAGAAAACAAGAATTTACCCCCTTTTTGTGAATGTTGAAGTAACTTGCCACAATGGGATAATCTGAATTTTGTCAGAGTTTGATGAGAACCTTTTCCTGTTTTTCATGGAACCAGAAACTTTTAGATTCTGCCACCCAGATAGTTTTATTCAGAATTATTTTGGACACCTTGTGAGAGCCTGGTACAAAGTAAGAGCAAGAAACCATGTTTCCTGTTGAACATTTAAAAAAAAGTCTAATAAAGTGATCTTTTCAGGTTTTCAATTGAGTAATTCTGCAAAAGCACTCAATGTAGCATTATCCTGTATAGTATCTGGTTTGTCTCTTGAAAGTCTTTCAGTGGACTTCTTCAAATCAAGGCAACTTGATTTTCATATAATGCAGTTTGAAGCTTTAGGTAATTTTATAGCTATTCAACAGAAATGTAACTTAATGCTAACGTAAGTGTCATTCAATTTTACAGCTTTTAAATTTTGCTTGCAATACACTCGTAAGGCTGAGTTTCGTAAACTCTGCGATAACCTGAGGATGCATTTAGGGCAGATCCAACGTCACCATAACCAAAGTACAGCAATTAACCTCAGTAATCCTGAGAGCCAGTCTATGCACTTGGAGACAAGACTTGTACAGCTGGATAGTGCTATTAGTATGGAATTGTGGCAGGTATGTGTTAAACTGTATGCTTGTTAACAGGGCACCAATACTGTATCAAGATTCATTGACCCTCAGTCCCAAACTGGTATCAAATTGTGAATTCCATAGCATGTACTCCTAGGTCTAAAATGCATACGGGGATGCAGAGTTGTAGAGTGACACTTTAATATGTTGAATTTAGAGTTATGTTTGTATTACATATCAAACATCTGTTGATTCTGTTGCTGTCTAGAAGCAGAGCATCAAGATAAGCCACTATTTGTAATGGAAAATGAATTTCTTCTTTGAGTGCTTGCTCATGTTCATTCCAGTTAGGTGTGCGAGTGCCGTGTTCACAGATTCTGGAGCTTTTTTCCCTTAGCAGTACCTGTTGGGCCAGACAGGGAGCCCCCTGGAGTGGCGCCGATATATCGGTGCATATATACCCTTTCTGGCTCTCCATTCCCTCAGTTCCTTCTTACCACCCGTGATGGTTGCATAGCTGTTCTTACTTTTAGCTTGTGTACATAGTTCTTACTAGTCCTTCGAGTCTTTTGTAGTGTAGATAGTGTTAATAGTTTTAGATAAGTGAGAGGGGAGTTTTCCCTTCTCTTTGGCTCTCCCTGGCTGGGGCGGGAATGCCCGTGCTGCGGGGATTCAAGCCAGGTGCTAAATGCATTAAACCTGTATCTTGCGGTGATCCGCATGACTCTTGTCTTGGTGAGGGCTTTTGCATAGAAAATTGCCAAATTTGCAAGAGCTTTAAGCCCAGAACTAAGTGGGAATGTGATTGCCATTCAAAGCTCATCCTGATGGAATTGGCACGTCGCACCAGCTTTGGTGCAGGAAACTGCGACGTTCTTAAAAAAAGTCATCCGTGTCGAGGCACCGCTCACAGTCTTCAGCACTGGGGAAGAAAAGACAACATAGGGAAAGATTCCCTGAGCGGCATAGCCACAAGTGCACCCTTTGGAGGAGCACTCGGCTTCTACATCACACCACGATGCTCCCGTGCCAGCGAGGCACCAGTGGAGTTCGGCACCTAGGGAGAGTCTGGTGCCAGTCGTCATGATAGAAGAGATTCAGCAACCATTGATCCCCGAGACCTTCGATGTGGCATGGGAGGTCAACAAGCTGACTACATCCCCATGCCCTGAGGCAAGTCGACACTCATCTTCGGTACCATGTCAGCAGGTCCAGACCAGGATTCTGGCACCGATACCATCGGCACCGGTCCAGTTATCGGCGACAGCACCAGTGCCCAGAGATCCAGCCCTGACCATACTGCCAGCGCCGCTAGGGACACCATTCCAACCAGCATATGTTGCTCTCCTGGAACTGTACCAGCACGAGCCATCAGTCCAGTTGCTTCCCACGGTGATGGCAGCTCAGATGATGTCCCCACTGGTACCAGGACCAGCGCATAGGGGAAAGCCAATTGCCATGTCTCACCACAGGCAATCACATTGCTCACTGGCACCACCATGGTCAGTTTCCAAATATTCCTCCAACTCAGAGGCTGAATCAGTGCACTCCCAGGCCTCCACCTTTAGGTCAAGGTCACGGTACCGATCCAGTTCAGGGCACAGGTCTTGGAACCAAAGCCCATCGGTCCACCAGGCTTAGCCGCCTAGATTGCAGCTGCAGCCTGCCTTTTTGGACCCCTATCACCAGGCCCGAGGCCCCTCTCCATCCAGGACGGTATCTGTGGCTACACATTCTAGGAGTGCTCCCTTGGCCAGCCCCCTACCGAGGATTCTGGCATTAGAATCTGCCCAGTCTTGCAGTAAGGATGTGGTGAGACCCCTTGTGGAAGGGGAGGGCAACCTCCCTCCATCCGCTCCACTCACTGAACCCTCAATGCAATCAGGGAGTCGTCTTCCTTGTTGCCCAATGAGGCTTTGGCTGACCTTACTTTCCCTCAGCCCACTATGGACACCAGGGCTCACCAGGACCATGTTCTCTATTGGAGAGAAGCAGCAAGGGGGGTGGGGAGCAGGAGCCAGTGCTGGGGGGGAGGGAGGTGGCTTAAAAGCCATTTTCCCCCAGCACTGTCTGGGGGGGCAGGAGAGGAAGAAGGGCAGCTGAGTCCAGACGCAAATCAGGATCAGCTGATTCCCAGCTCTCACCCAGTCCTAGATGCTGCACCTCTGCTTTTTAAATGTATTAAGAGCTTAATTTAAAAAGCAGAGGCGCAGCAGTGAGGAAGGGAGGACTGGGAGTGAGTCAGGACAGCTAACCCTGCTGTGGCTCTGCCTTTTAAATGTATTTAGAGCTTCCAGGCTCTTAATATATTTCAAAGGCAGAGGCATGGTGGGGGGACCATGAGCAAGCCGGGGCAGCTGATGCCCAGATCACTCCCAGTTCCCCCACTATGCCTCTGCCTTTTAAATGTCTTTATAGCCACTAGCCTAGTAGCTCGGGAGCAACCCGGGGTCTGGAGCAAACTCTGCTGTAGCTCTGCAGTATCCCCCTTCACCGACTAATTGAGTAGTCAGTGGAAATTCCATTGACTTCTTAGTTAGCTGATTACACACAATTTAATATCCCTACTTTGTTATATTAATCTGAAAAATATTTCCAGTTTGTTCCTTTTTTCAGATATAGATTTGTCATGCTTCTAATATAGTAAATCTTAAACATTTCTGAGAATATTTTAGATTTTTGTAAGCTACTTTATTCAATTATGGTCACTGTTGATTAGCTGGGAGGTGGAGAAAAGGGCAAATAGTGGAGCTCATTGGAAAACATTCCGACGAGACTTTTATCATTGGAATTTGTCAGTTTGTCAAAATCAAAATGTTTTGCAAAGATCTTTCAATTTTGATGAAGTTCTGATGGAAATCAGCTAGGCCTCTGAAACCTTGTATGTCTGGTTTCTTGACAGTTCACCCACCTGCTGCTTTGCATTCCGCCTGGTGGGCTGACAGAGAGAGAGCTGTGAGTCTCGCAGGGAGTTTGTGTGTTATTCCAGGAAATATAATTCCTTTTGCTGTCCAGCTCTAGCAGATATATTGCAAATGTTTAAAACTGTGTAAATCATTTCTGTGTTAGAAAGGAACATATTGATTTTTGGGTAACTGACAAAACTGAAAATTGCAGTCAGTTATATATTTAAATTCTATTACTTTTATATATTAAATATGCTTCTAAAAGCTATAGCTCTAATTTTATTGCAGGTAATATACTGGAAGTAATTCTTTTGTTCATTATTTTAGGAAGCTTTCAAAGCAGTGGAGGATATTCATGGGCTATTCTCCTTGTCAAAGAAACCACCCAAACCTCAACTGATGGCAAATTACTATCACAAAGTTTCAACTGTCTTCTGGAAATCAGGAAATGCTCTTTTTCATGCATCAACACTTCACCGACTGTACCACCTGTCAAGAGAAATGCGAAAGAATCTCACGCAAGAGGAGATGCAGAGGTGGGCAGAGATGCTTTTCACCTAGCTTCTGGTTTTATCCACTTATGTATAAATTTAGTGTGTAATAAGAAGCAGATAGAATGTGTATTTGAGAGGCTGGTATCAGACACTGAACAGCTTTGTTTAAAGGGATAAATTATGAATGTTTCAATAATTAGGGCAAGAAGGACATTCAACAAATTTTGAAATTAAGGTGAGCAATGGGACCTGGATGTTACATTATCTTAGCCACAGATCGAAACCTAAATATTAGAGGAAGTCACTGAACCTCTGTCTTGCCTCCATTTTCCATTCTGTGAAATGGTCAAATACTCCACATGACTTAGTTATTGTTACTAAAGTATTCTGAGATCTTTGAATTGAAAGCTACTATGTAAATATATGTTATTTACGTACATGGCGTTAATTACTTGGACAAGTTAGATATCTTCAAGTCACCAGGGCCTGATGAAATGCATCTTAGAATACTCAAGGAGCTGACTGAGAGATATCTGAGCTATTAGCTGTTCTCTTTGAAAAGTCATGGAAGATGGGAGAGATTCCAGAAGACTGGAAAAGGCGAATATAATGCCCATCTATAAAAAAGGTAAATAAGGGCAAACCAGGGAAGCTTACCAGTCAGCTTAACTTCTGTACCAGGAAAGATAATGGAGCAAATAATTAAGGAATCAGTTTGCAGACATCTGGAAGACAAGGTAATACATAACAGCATGGATTTGTAATGAACAAATCATGAAAGCTGTCAGGTTGCTTTGACATTGACAGGATATCCAGCCTTCTGGATAAGAGGGAAGTGGTAGATATATACCTAGACTTTAGTAAAGCATTTGATACAGTCTTGCATGACTGTCTCATTAATAAACTAGGGAAATACAACCTGTATGGGGCTACTATAAATTGGGTGTATAACTGGTTAGATAATTGTTCCCAGAGAGTAATTATCAATGGTTCACATTCATACTGGAATGGCATTAGTGGGGCTCCACAGGGATCAGTTTTGGGACCAGTTCTGTTCAATATCTTCATTAATGATCTAGAATTCTAGATAATGGCCTAAAGACTACATTCAAATCTAAAGTTTGTAGATGCAACCCTTCCCAGTTTGGTATCAAGTGCTTTGGAGGACAGGATTATAATTCAAAATGTTGTGGATAAACTGGAGAAATGGTATGTAGAAAATAGGATGAAATTTAATAAGGACAAATGCAAAGTTTCCATTTAAGGAAGAAACAATTAGTTGCACAACATATAAAATAGGAAATGGACTGTCTAGGATGGAGTATTATGGAAAGGGCTCTAAGACTCTCATAGTGGAATAACAAGGTAAATATGAATCAACAGTGAAATACTTTTGCAAAAAAAAAAAACACACCCATTCTGGGATGTATTATCAGGCTGTTATAAGCAAGACACAAGAAGAATTCTTCCATTCAGACTGCACTGGTTAGGCCTCCACTGGAGTATTGTGACCAGTACTAGGTGTCATATTTCAAGAAGGATGTGAACAAATTGAAGAAGATCTATAGAAGAGCAACAAAAATGACGAAAGGTCTAGGAAATATGACCTGTAAGGGAAGATTAAAAGAATTAAATTTGTTTAGTCTGGAAAAGAAAAGGCTGAGAGCAGACACAAGTTTTCATGTGTCTAAAAAGTTGTCACAAGGAGGAGAGAAAAAAATTATTCTTAACCTCTGGGGATAAGAGGCAGTGGTCTTAGATTGCAGCAAGGGAGGTTTAGGTTGAACATTAGGGAAAACTTGCTAACTGTGATTGAGGCTGGTTAATCACTAGAATAAATTGGGTGGAAAGGTTGTGGAAATTCCATCACTGGAGATTTTAAAGAGGTTAGATAAATACCTGCCAGGGATGATCTAAATGGTGCTTGGTCCTGCCATGAATGGAGGGGACTAGACTTGATGACCCCAAGAGGTCCCTTCCAGTTATGTGATTCAGGCAGACAAAGTGCTGGGTATGATGTTCAAAAGGCTTCTGAAGCATGCTAGGGCACTCACTAAGCAGCAGTTGTCTATCCAGGGATGAACTCTGTTGTAAATCTGAAATGTTAGCCCTTGTAAATTCAAAAATGGTAGGAAGGTATAATTTAAGGAATATGTTTACATTCCACTTAAATAAATGTATCTGGGCATTCAGCACATATTTCAAATTTTATTTAATGTCCCTTTCTACTACTGCAACATATTAAGTTAGATTGAGTTTTTTTTTAATTATTATTATTGCATACAATTAATCTTAGGGACATACAAAAATCTATTCCATAGCTAAGGTGCTATGCACCAAAAGACAGACTGAGATGGGACTGGCTACCAGTCCTTTATTGGATGGTTATTTTTTTTTATTATTATTTGGAGAGGAGGATTCTCTTTTAGGAGGTTGAATAATAAGAACGGATATTAACTTAAGTACTTACCTATAGAAGTTAAGAAGCATTCAGAATTAGTCTGAACACTAAAATTGCTGAGGTGTCTTGTTTTCTGGCATTGCTTATATTAAGAGTGTTAAGAATTGAGTAAATGACTAATCATGTACTTGATAATTTGATAAGTGGCCGCTGCAGCTCTGCAGTTTAGATGCAGTAAGAGCCAGATGTGCAGACAGCCTGCCTCCTACTACATTCAAACTGCAGATCCGCAGTGGGAGTAGGTCTGGGACCTGGCCTGAGCTGGGACTGCAGCAGTCCCAGCTCGTGCCGGGTTCTGCACTGTGGCTGTGCCTTTTAAATGTAGAAAGAGCCACTTGGCTCTTACTACATTTAAAAGGCAGTGCTGCTGTGCCTCTGCCTCCCCTGTTCCCCTACAGAAATGGTGGGGGGGGGGGAACTGGCTTTTAAGCTGGCTCCCCCCAGCACTGGCTCCTGCTCTGATCTGCCTCCCCTTGCTGCCTCTGATATAGAGGCAGCAAAGGGGTGGGTGGGGGAGGGAGGGAGGAGGAATGTGGGTAGTTGACTCGACTACTCTTTTACATCCCTAGTTTATATGGCATAGTTTTTGAAAGAATACACCATTCACCCCGTAGTTCTTATACTGATCGGATGCTTCTGTTTTACACCTGAAATATATGTGTGTGTGTGGGGGGGGGAACACACACACACCACACAGTACAACAAAATGCACACACGAAGAGATTTCTGTTCTTTTATAATTAATTGTTTGTAATTATACTTTACCAACAGGATGTCAACCCGAGTTCTTTTGGCTACTCTGTCAATTCCTATAACTCCGGAACGAACTGATATTGCTCGTCTTCTGGATATGGATGGTATCATTGTTGAAAAGCAGCGACGTCTAGCCACGCTGCTAGGCCTCCAGGCCCCGCCTACACGCATCAGTCTTATTAACGATATGGTAAGTAATGGTGTTTGAGTAAAAGATTTTATATGTAATCTATATAGTTAGATGTAGAGCTGCTGTTAAAAACAGGCCAGTAAATTTAAAAAGTACATTAAAGTAAAAGAATTCAACATGATTAACTGTAAAGTTCATAATTTAACTATGTAGTAATAAACTTTCTTCCGATGTGCTAGAAAAATAGGCTGAAGTTAGAAATACAGACCAAGGAGATGGACTTGTTGCATTTGAAAACCAACATGGATAGACTAACCCTAACTCTGTGTCTTTGTACCCAGTGAAATTTAATATTGCACTGTATATTGATAAATATTGTCCATTTTGTGACAAAAAGCAAACCAGAGGCTTGCTGTGAATGATCTTGCAGCAAGTATCTTTGGAAAGTGTGATAATTTTCAGTTATTTCTTTTGCTTTCCCAAATTGAAGGGTAGTTAATTAGTTCAGATATTTTAATATTACTAAGGTAAGATTAGTACATTAATCTGAATGAAGGTTTGCAAAGAGCTAGGAAATTAGAAACATTTGCCTTTGATTTGAGAGGAGGTTAGCAAGATACAGTTTGCCTTCTGGTGATATCTTCCAGGTTCTCATAGGAAACAAAAATATAGTTTTTCTCCATTGAAAACTGAACTCCTATTACCTCTCATAATTTAAGCATTATTATTTTTGTATCTAGCAGTTTTTTTGCCACTTTTAATTTTAGAACTTTGGGATTTTACCAATAAGCAGTAACATGTGCAGCTGGAGTTTAGATTTACTCATGGATATACTAGCGATGTAAGAGTTTAACTGGCTAATCCATAAGCATTAGATTATCAGTTAACCTTATTGGTTAAACTCCCAGCCACCACTGGAGTCCATGGGGCTGGTAGCCATCAGGAATTTAAATCTGTTACACAGTGGGGTTTTTTTGTTGTTTTTTAATTTTTACATCCTTAGAATATACTCATGCAAGGACTATTTTCATTTGTCTGAGAAGTGCCTCACATGCTATGCGCACTAACCTATCAAAATACTTATCATAGACTAGATTTTTTTGTTTGTTCTGCAAATGTATATTTGCAACTGGAAACAAAATGATATAAATTAAAGCATAATACATTTAAGCATTTCATTGGCTGTATATTTAATTTCTTAGATGCAAAATTTCCGAGTGTAATTATTGCAGTACTGAAACAAATATTGAAGTATCTTGAACAAATATTTTTTTCTTCCATTATGTTGACTTTAGGTGAGGTTCAATGTTGTGCAGCATGTTGTTCCAGAGGTAAAGGAACTTTACAATTGGCTTGAAGTAGATTTCCACCCACTAAAACTATGTGGCCGTGTAACCAAGGTAAGAGTATATTGAGAAACATTAATTTGGGCAGATGATACCTAGCTAGGTTGGATGGATTGTCAACTTTTTGGGCCAGGGTCTTCATTTAGCCCACTTTCGTTATTGCTCTGTGTTAACATTATATACACTGCTGTGCATGCCTGTTTTGCTACATACGTTTTCAAAAGCATTTTTAACCTGGTATATGTGTTGGCACCCCTTCAAGTGCAGCTACAGGGGAGAGAGTTTTGGGAGCAACTAAGGATGTTAAGGACTAGTTGACTATCTGATGAGCAAATGCTTATTGGATAGTTAGTTGACTAGTTGATTTCCTCCCTCCCCCCATTCCTTACTGCCTCTGTCAGATAGAGGCAGCAAAGGGGGGGAAGCAGAGGGTGCTTCAAAGCAGCAGCGCCGCACAGCTGATCCCCGGCTCAGCTGTGCAGCGCTGCTCCTTTGAAATGCTGCCCTTGATGTTTCAAAGTGGCAGCACCACATAGAGCCCGGGGTCAGCTGAGGACTCCCCAGCTGATCCCGGGCCGCCCAGCAGGGGCTCTTGTACATTTCAGAGGAGGAGTGTGGAAGTGCCTATCTACTAGTTGAGTAGTTGATGGAAATTCCATCAACTAGTAAATTAACCACTAGTTAACATCCTTAGGAGCAACTGTGAAGGTGATTATTGGGGGAGGCAGTTAAGCTAAGCTTTTGGTGGCTGACTTTAAGTAGTAATACACAGCCTCAGCGGCTAGTGTAGACAGCTGGCAAGTTTTTCCGCAAAAGCACCTGCTTTTGCGGAAAAACTTGCCAGTCTAGACGCTGCCCTAATGTTTAATGGGTTAACTGATTAAAACAGGATTTTACGTCTCTACTTGAAATGTGAAGAGTTTTTTGCAGGCTATCAGATGAAATAGATATTGTAACTTTCTGGATATTGTGACAGGTTCTAAACTGGGTGAAAGAGCAAGCTGAAAAGGAACCTGAATTGCAACTGTATGTCCCACATCTGCAAAATAACACCATCCTTCGTCTTCTGCAGCAGGTATGATTATTTAAAAAAAAAAAATAATAATTGTAAGAGGTGTCTGAGTTTGAGATTGTTTTGCAAAATCTGAAGCCAAAAATGTAACATTTTGTTTTACGCCCTAAGTAAAAATGTTGCCATTGAATGTAAATGCTCTTAATATGACTTTTAAACAGTCTTTTCCCCTCATCCATATAACCCACCCTTCTTGTCTTGTACTGTGGTGTTAAATGCAACTGAAGTTGTGATCCTATTTTAAATAGTAGTGGTATACACTGGTGTAAGATTTTTTATATAGATTTATTTGTTCCTTTACTTAGCTTTTCAGTCTTATTCTCTCTTTTCAATCCTTTGTTTCCTTGTAGTTGATATGAAGTAGGCTTGTTTTGTCAAATGCACATTTCATTGACCTGCACTCATTGCAATGGTGAGCAGTGTTATTTCTGATGTGCTAGACAATAGCTGAAGGTTAATTAGCAGCATTGCTGTATATAGTTACTGCTGCCAGTCTCTTTCACACAGAGGACCTAGTCAAGAAAATCACTTGATCCTAGCTTATGATTAAATGAAATGTGGGAATTAAGTGTTACAGTAGTGTTGGTAAAATATGAATCATAATTAAACACATCTTGGTTAATCTATTGTCCAAGTTAATCAGGCTAGTTTTATAGCCTGTGCAACAATTTTCGCCTCTATTAACCCTGCTTTTTAATGGGATGAAAACTGAATAGTTATATTGTGCAGGTGGCGCAGATTTATCAGACCATCGACTTTTCTCGTTTGACTACCCTGGTTCCTTTTGTTGATGCTTTCCAATTGGAACGTGCTATTGTTGATGCAGCCAGACATTGTGACTTGCAAGTAAGTGCCATAAAAAGACTACCGAAAAAGTGTATTTGTGTGTGTGATTATACTTGTGGCTTTCAAATGTGTGGCCAAGCTCTGGGGTCAGATGAAAAGTAGCAGGCCCTCAACCCCAATAATATAGAATGGATGCTGATATACAGGGAACGAGAAGCTTGAGGACATGATCTTTTTTGATAGGTTAATTTGTTACTGTTTTAAAGTTCTTGAATTGTATTGCTCACTTA
The DNA here is from genome assembly GCF_049634645.1 of Pelodiscus sinensis. Taxonomy (NCBI): domain Eukaryota; kingdom Metazoa; phylum Chordata; order Testudines; family Trionychidae; genus Pelodiscus; species Pelodiscus sinensis. The sequence goes on from NC_134718.1 coordinate 59,181,288, forward strand.
CAGTCATGAAGAGGAGTGTAGTATGTAATGTAAGTGCAAAAAAAAGAAAAAGTGAAACTTCAGGTGTCTGCCCAAGGGATCAGATTGTATAATAGACAATGCCCTAATCAAAAAGTTTAACAAAACCATACCGGAAACTTTGGGCATCTCTCCAAAGTAATCATTTAGGGAACTTCCAAAAGCTGTACTTCATGCACAGTTTGTCTATCTGTAGGCACAGAAATAAAGCAGCGGATAGCTTGAGGCATTTTAACTTCCACTGTAGATAATAGATGTATTGCCACTGGAAGTAAAGTATATGCCTATGTATTAAACATATCCTGAGCTATAGCCTGCACTACCATATTTTTGCATATGATCTTGAAGAAACGAACTGTATATATTACAGAGCACTTTACATCCATTCATTTAATGTAGGGAAGATGTAGAGTCTAGTTAGTACCTAAAATAAAACACATGCAGTTGAAGGCCTCATTGAAGTTAGCGGCAAGATTTCTAGTGGGTACATTGGACTTGGGCTTTCACTCTTGGGGTGTGTCTAGACTACAGAGTTTTGTCGACAAAACTAAACCTGCGTCTACGCTACCGCTGAGTTCTGTCGACATAAAGTCGACAGAACTCAGCAGTTTTGTCGATGCTGGTAAACCTCATTTTACGAGGCATAACGCCTTTTGTCGACAGAGTTCTGTCAACAGAAGGTGTTATTGCATTTAGGGTTGTGTCTAGACTACAGGGTTTTGTCAACAAAGCAGCTTGCTTTGTCGACAGAACTGAATGTAGTCTAGACGCTCTTTGTCGACAGAAGCTTTGTCGACAGATACTGTCGACAAAACTTCTGTCAACAAAAGCCTGTAGTCTAGACATACCCTTGGTTTCTACTGCCAAGTGTAAGTATAATAAAGTAGGACAAGTGAGCTGGCAGTAATGAATGGGAAATAGCACAAACTATTCATGTCGCTGGTTTTCACCTCATGCAATGTTCCCTGCATAAAATCATTGAAAGACTGCAACTTACAATCATGCTTCCGCACTTCTCTTTATTCCAACTTTGGAGAGACACTTCTTTAGGGGTGAGCTTTTTTTGTTCTGTTGAATATAAGCCAGATACAGCAGTAATTTTGTTCCCTAATTGTTCAGACAAATTTCCAATATCTAGGTGTTTTTTTTAAAAGTATCCTACATTTAGAGCTTGTCGCATGCTGAAGTTGCACCATTTTTTAACTTGGTTTATAAACAAATTTAGTTAAACTTCGGCAAACCCCTATGTGGACAAGCTTCTTTTGCTTAAAATTATTAATTGTTTCATTTTGTGTCTGTAAATTTAAGCTGAATTTAAACCAGTCACATGCAGTTTCACCTCTTTAAATCAGTCAATTTAAAATCACATGTTAAATTAAATTGGTACATCTTTGTGTGTTGATCTGGTTTTGAAGACACTGTCAATTTAAAATCACACTTCCAGCAATGAAGTTGTTTATGATAGTAGAATTATTTTTTTCCAGTTCATTTTTTATATTGGTTCATATTTTGTGCATATTCAGTTTTACAGTTTCCAGCTATGGGTCGCTTGTTCTACAATGAAGAGACACACATTATTTAAATGTAATAGTTAAAAAAAATGTTTTTATAAAATCACAATGAGGAAGCTAGACGTAAATAGAGGTCACTACTTTTAACTCACTTTTTGAAACTGACTGTATTTCACATTAATGTCTCATTTTAAATATTTCATCGTGCTTTAATCTAATAATCTTTTTTCAATTTATTTTGCAAAGGTTCGTCTTGATCATACTTCTCGAACACTGAGTTTTGGATCAGATTTAAATTATTCAACTCGGGAAGATGCCCCACTTGGCCCTCAGCTGCAAAGCATGCCCTCTGAGCAAATTAGAAATCAGCTGACTGCTATGTCCTCTGCTCTTGCTAAGGCTCTTGAAGTCATTAAACCTCCAAACATAGTGGTAAGATATTTTAAGCTTTTGAATTTGTCAACAAAACTATCAACATTCTATGAAGTGAATTGTGTGTGTGTCTCTTATACTGCTTCTGTTCAACTTTTCAAAAGCACATTTCATTGACTTGCTCTCATTGCATTGCTGAGCAGTGTTATTTCTGATGTGCTAAAGAAACAGGTGAAGGTTAATTAGCAGCATAACTATATGTAGTTACTGTTGCCAGTCCCCTTCAGACAAAACAACTGATCAGGAACGTCAGTATGTAAAAAAATTATGTAATAATAAAATGATTATTAGTAGCAGATGGTTAAATGTGTCTTAGCAGTGATGAGAAGGTTGAGAGTACCTGAAGGAGAAATTACCTATTGTAATGTGAGAATTACTTCATTACTCTTTTTAAACCCTTTTTCAGGGAGTAAAAAGTATAATTATTCACTATGATTGACCCATGTATTATGGCCCATATTTATATTGTGGAGATTAAAATAAATTTTCAATTATAATAGTGTTTAATGTGTACTTTTATTTTTAGGATTCATCAAATAATAAATATTTTCTCCATAGGGACAGTGTTCTCGTAACAGAGAGTGAGTGAACAGTTGAAGTATTACTCCTTTTTTTTGGTAGTCATCTTAATATTTCAACCATGATTTATCAAGTTTCAGTTTATTATTGCTTAAGTATTACTTAAGCAATAAACATTATTCCAGAGTGTATTCCAGAGCTCATTAGTCATATGAGTGCACATTGTGTAATGCAAGTTATCCAATGCTTTTGTTAACTGAACACATCCTGAAATTTTGTGCTTAAAACATTTTTATATAATGCTTTAAATAATGTTTTCCAAATATAGTTTTGTTATGATGAGGGACAACCAATTGTGTGCTAGTTTTTATGAATCTGCCTAATCTGACCTGCAGTTTAGATACCTGCTCGACTTGCGGGTTGAGTGAGCTAACTAGACATGTAAATACTTGCAGTTAAATCTGCAGAAATTCACAACTGCAGAGTTCTGATTTTAAAATCAAGCACCCTTTGTGGTTACAATGGTTATCTTGGGGAAGCTGTAAACCAATTACACTGTTTTTTATGTTACATTCAGAACTTTACTCTGTATCAACACACCCTGTCAGTCAGTGGGTCAAATTCACTACAGTGTATATGGGTGATTTTTAAAATAAATCTTAAGCCTTTCCTCCCCCTCCTCTTTTTTTTCCCTCATACTCCCGTGTCATCTCTCCCTTTAGTAGGACTTGTAAGTGGTTCAAGGGCTTCCAAAAAATGTACATACTTATTCTTTTGTAAAGCTTTGCAGGGCCTGATAAACTAATGTGAAAATGGGTAATGAATAGCAAGTAAAGAAAGTGGCGGACGATACTTAAAAGGACACAGTCTGTGTGAAATATGGTTCTTTTTATAAATAAATTAAAAATAGTCTCAGATACTGCACTTGCTTCTGAGTCATCCTGTTAATTTTTATGGTCCTACAACTTTCTGTCCTCTGTTGCTGTATTAAAGATATAAAGAAACATGGAAAACTGAGTAAATGATTGTACAAGTGAAACTGGCTATACATAAAGTGCTATTTAGTGGATAAAAACAAACTGAAGAAAGTATTCTTTTTCCATCTCTAAGTTGTAGAATCATAACTGTTCTTGTTATAATAATATGTAAAATATTTTCAGACCAAATTGGTATTTTTTAAGGAAGTTCAACATTTCACAACTAGGGCACACTTTATAGTGCGTTGATCTAATACTGTGTTTGATGTGTTTAACTTCATGCATGTGAATAATCTCTTTGAGACTACTGGGATTTCAGTTTCAGTAAAGTTTTTTTATACCAAAATATAGGAAATAAGACCACTTTCAGTATTTGTTTTACAATGTTTCACTTTCCCATTAGGGATGTTAAATTTAGATTAATCAACTAATCAAATAGTCAATGGAATTTCCATCGACTACTTGATTAGTCGATAAGGGCGCCTCTGCCTTTGAAATGTGTAAGAGCCCCATGGGGTTCTTGTACATTTCAAAAGCAGGGAGCATAGGGCTAAGGGAGGACTGCTTGAGTCCCCCGCTCGCCCTGTGCCCTCCACTGCATTTCTGCTTTTGAAATGTAGTAAGAGCCCCACTACATTTCAAAGGCGAAAGCACTGCCAGTTCGCTGCTGCACCCCTGCCCCTCACCCCAGATGGTCCTGGGGGGGGGGGACTGGCTTTTAAGCTGGGTCCCCCCCCCCCCCCCCCCCCGGCACCGGCTCCGTTCCTGCCCCCCTTGCTACCTTTCTCTGATAGAAGCAGCAAGGTGTATGTGCATGCGTGCGCGCGCACATGCTTATCAGATAGTCGATTAGTCACTTACTAGTCCCTATTTCCCATTACTTGGGCATTTTAAAGGGATGCTAACCAATTTGCTTTCTGGTTCTTGATTTGCATTCAGCAAGAGAAAGAAGAACAACATCAGTTGGCTGTCACTGCTTACTTAAAGAATTCAAGGAAAGAGCATCAGCGTATCCTTGCCCGTCGTCAAACTATAGAGGAGAGAAAGGAGCGTCTTGAAAGTCTAAACATTCAACGTGAGAAAGAAGAGTTGGAACAGCGTGAAGCTGAACTTCAGAAAGTTCGTAAAGCAGAAGAAGAGAGACTGCGCCAGGAGGCAAAAGAGAGAGAGAAGGAGCGTATTCTGCAAGAACATGAGCAAATCAAAAAGAAGACTGTTCGTGAACGCTTGGAACAGATTAAAAAGACTGAACTGGGAGCCAAGGCATTCAAAGATATTGATATTGAGGTAAGCAACTTATTACTGGAATATTTGAATTATTCTAGATTCTTATACTGTTACTCAACTGCCTAAATTTCATATTCTCACTTGCTTTGTTTTTATGTCAATAAGATGTTCCTAAAAATATGAGGCTACCTATTTGGGCAACTTAAATATTTGATTTTTTTCAGTCATTGGGGGAGGAGCTATTTACATAGAGGAAAGATGTCCGGCCATTTCAGAGGGGACTGAAGATTTCTTTTATCTAGATACCTATCTACTAGTAAAACATGAAATAGACAACTGGTGACAACCGACTATATCGTAGAGTTCTACTGGTGACAACTGACTATATCTTAGAGTTGAGATAAAAATCCACGAGATGTTGTCAAAGTATAATGCAAGTTACACAACAGATCTTAACAGGAGTCTAAAATTGTTCAGAAAGTCAGCTAGTTTGAAAGTTAAATGAGAGATTGCATAAAAGTTGAAGTAAACATAGTTGTTTCCTGGCATAGGGAAACTACATTCATTTGCTTTTTGTACTGTTTAGTAACTCGAATATCTGATTGTAGGATCTTGAAGAATTGGATCCCGACTTCATCATGGCTAAACAGGTTGAACAGCTGGAGAAAGAAAAAAAAGAACTCCAAGAACGTCTGAAGAATCAGGAAAAGAAGGTATATAAAGCAATACGAGTATGGGTTTGCCACACAGACATTTACACAGGTTTTGTTAAACCATTGGAAACTGCTGTGTAGGTTTATTTTAATCTAAAACAATACCCGTTTACCTTGCTCTAGAGATACAGGAATAAGTTGAATTGATATAAGCCAGGTTTTAATTGACTAGTGTCTCCACACATAAATCTGCACCAATTTATCAAAATAGATTTAAAATCAGACCGTGAATTAAACAGGTACAAGTAAGCATGTTTCATAAACCAGTATGCTGAAAATACTGAGGTAGTGAATATATTGAGGTAGAGATTTTTTTTTTTTTTTTTTAGCATATCTGGTTTGGTTTTTATTTTGTACAGTATGTGTTATACATACGCTGACCTTCTGTCCCGGATTTTCCGGGACAGTCCTGATTTTTAATCTCCTGTTCTGGTGTCCCCATGAAACACTGAAATGTCCCGAAAAGCCCAGAGACTCCAAGGCAGCTAGAAGCAGCGGTGCACTGTTTCCCCTCTCCCATCCTTGGCTTGGAGAATAAGAGTTAAGGAGACTTCCTGCAGGCTTTCCCTGCTACTCAGGAATCTTCCAATAGGAGCAGTGGGAGGCCTGCCTGTTGGGAGCGTGCAAAAGCAAGGAATTAGCGGGGAGAGGGGGCACTGGTAACCAGCACTTGGGTCACCTGGGGAGTGGGAGGCACTGGACTGGTGCGTCTCAGCTGGGGTGGGGGTGGGGGAGTGCTGGGCCACTACATCTCAGCTGGGCTGCAGGGAGGGGTGGGGGAAGCTGGTAACAAGCACTTGGCTTAGCTGGGCTGTGGGGATGGGGGATTCCGGGAAATCCAATGGGGATGAGGGGGAAGGAAGCAGCAAGGGGCATGAAATGACCTCCCCTGATCCGGAAAAACCCTCATCCAGCACCAGTCAGGTTCTGAGGATGATGGACCAGGGAAGTCCAACCCCTATACCCAGTCCGCTCCTGAACCCTTCTTCCTGTCCAGACTCTGCACCCTCTCTCCTGGTCAGACACGCTATACCCAGCCTGCTTCTGCACCCTACTTCCCACCCAGACCTTGCAACCGCCCCCCCCCCCATCTCCCTCCCACATCCTACACCCCGTCGTCCCTATTCCACTCACTGGCAGCCCTGTCCCAAACACTGAATCCCTCAATTTTGTCCCCACCCCAGAACCTTAAGGGGGTCCATAAAATACACCAGAAAGATCAGATTTACCTGTGGGAAGACCTGATCCTCAGTCCTCCATGTCGCTTCTCCTCACCCCTTGGGGCTGGAGCACCAGAGGAGTGAGGTATCTCAGTTGGGGGCTACCTCAGTATGGTTTGGGGGTTTTTGGAGGTGATTTTTGCTTCTCACTTGTGTGGCCCTCAACTAACTTTTCTGTGGGTCAGTGGCCCCTGACCCAAAAAAGGTTGACAACCCCTGCTATAAATAAAGAAAACATTGAAACCTTTTGGTTTGACATAAATTCATATTTCATTTTATTTAAAATGAAATTTGATAAACTAACATGAGAATTAAAATGCCTAATCTGTTTAATAATTTAAATTAAGCTGTTCTCCCCTGCTGTATAGAACTAGCAAAATGGCTGGGGTGTAATTATGTAATTAACGGTGAGTTTCCATTAGCAACTCGTAGTCCAGTTGTAAACTGGAAAGGTTTACACTGAGCCAGGTGGTCCACGGGTCAAAAAATTTGAAGACCCTGAAATAGAGGCACCATGTCGCCGCCCACCCCCACCACCATCTCCTTCGGCTCCCTGCTGCTCCACAAGAGTTCACAGAGAGATTGGATCTGTTACCATGGCAGTGAAATCACCGGGTCACCCCGGTGTGGATGATGGACAGACTCTTCTGTAAGTCTCCCTCATCCAAGCAGTTGATGATTTAAACATCATGTTAAGATGCCACATGAAAACACTTGGTGCGTCCACAAAGAGGCAGGATGTATATTTTTCCTTTTCCTTTTCTTATTTTCATGACTTGTGTGTCTGGGTAAACAAGTCCTTGATGAGATATTTTGACCTCCAGTGTCAAGGGATTTGTTCTTCTGTCTTTGGGCTGTATGTTGCCTAGACCTAAATGGAGTTATCTGTGACAATGTATTTCTGAGTTATTCTGAGACACAGTGAAACCTGTGTGAAAGACCCCACGTCAAGTGAGAGAAAGTGCTGCTATCAAAAGAAATCAATTCAAAGTCTCTCCAATTTTCTTCAAAGATCACCTCAGCCAGGCAGTGGGACTTTTACTGATTGGTCCCTTATATTTTTGAAGAGTGACTAAATGTTAACTGAATCTTTTTGGGTAATGTCAGCAGATTGCTTTGGTCCCAATCCTAGCTTAAAGTTTAAATTATATCAGGCCCTTTGTAAGCAGGTTAGGAAGTGGTCTGATTTGGCAATTATTATTAGATATTATTTACATAATATAGGCATTGCTATCATGGTATTGACATACACATTTCTCAGTAGCTTTACATATAAAATAGCCCAGCCCCATTGATCTCCATGGGAAATGTACCTTGCAAGCAGTGGTGGAGGGGGTTAAGTAAAATGGTCTTCTCCACCCTGTAATTGTCATGGTTAGTTCAATATTGTCATTATGGCTTATGGAAACAGAGGATGCTTGATAGTTTTGCAGTAACTTCAAAAAATGCAGTTGCAGCACATCTCATTAGGGATGTAAATTTCTATTTAATTAATCAGTAAACCAGTTAATGTTAGGTCACACTGGGGCTGCCACTGGCTGGACTCCCCACGGAAAGAGGCTGCTCTGGACACTGGCACAATTCCCTGCCTGTAGGACCCCTGAGTTCTGCACAGACAGGGGCTTCTACGGACAAGAGCAGCTGCTGTCTGCAGTGAGCCCTCTGCGGGGCTGAAGCAGCTCCCTGCCCGAAGCAGGTAGAGAGCTGCTCCAGTCCCCCTGATTACCTGTTACCTTATGATGCCTACTAGGCTCAATTAAGAGGCTAAGGAAGTTTTCCCGTGAAATTGTGAGATCGTTCTGGCCCTGAGTCAAATGGGGCTGCATCTACACTGCAGAACAATAGGGTTGGATCTGAAGTGCTGCAGTGTCATGAGACCTTAGGTCTGGGGACTGGGTTAATGAGTTTGCAGTATAGTTGCATGGGGACTCCTACAGTGACCAAACCCATCCCTATTGGTAGAGGACAGTGGGAGTACTTGGAGGAGTCACGTGACACTTTTCCAGTCATGTGAACCTCTTGACCCCAGAAGTACTATCGCCAGGGGTGGGACTTCCTGTGACAGGAGGGTGGGGCCTTAAAAGGTCAGGGGCATGGCTAATGTGTCCCTATTTTTGCTTCAGAAAATATGGTCACTGTAATTATACATTTATTTTTTTATATTTAGATTGACTATTTTGAAAGAGCAAAACGCTTGGAAGAAATTCCCCTGATAAAGACTGCGTATGAAGAACAAAGAATCCGAGATATGGACCTTTGGGAACAGCAAGAAGAAGAAAGGGTAAAGATATTTTGATTTCATATAGCAGCATCATTTGGTCCTAATTATATTAGCTGGCTCTGTGCCATTTCCCCTGTCCAGCTGAATCCAAGAAGAGGAGATGTGATTTAGTTCATAGGGGATTCTTTCAGTTTATCGTTATTTCCTTCCCACTCCTGGACAGCAGAGTATTTTGTGGCAGTCAAGATAGAGTAAAGAGGCAGTTATCTGATAAACTGCCTCTGGATTTGGATACTAAGGCTGGAACAACCTGAGGAGATTTGCTGTGTGTTATAAAGACAAATATTATGTAATTTAAAAAAAAATATTTTTTACTTTTGCATGTTTGCAGATCACGACAATGCAGCTGGAACGAGAAAAAGCCCTGGAGCATAAGAACAGAATGTCAAGGATGTTGGAGGATAAAGACATGTTTGTAGCTAGGCTCAAGGCAGCACGACAATCAGTTTATCAGGTAAACGTCATGTGTTCTTGTTGCAAAAGCATTTCCATAAAGTACAGGACTTAATTTGTGAGATCAGTTTTCCACTTGAAAAATACAGATGAATTAAGAAATAGGCCTAGAAAAGATGTCTGTTTAAATTACAATGATAATGCTCTGCTGTGTTTCAGAAACTATGGGGGAAAGTCCTTTCTGACAATCTAGAACAATCCCAGTTCTGACAGAAGTCCCTTTAAGAGACAAACAGTGGTGGCCACAATGTGATATTGAGCCACAGAACAGTTTTCTAAGTCCAGAAAGCCATGGTTCTTTAATTGAGAGTAACGTTAATGAAGCATGAATGGGAGTGGAGATGTCCATAGGATTATCTAGCGGAGCTACTTCCCACATACCGTCATTTGAAATGGTTGTGGCAGCTCCCACTTTTGCTTACATGGATAAGTAATTATTAAAACATTCCGTTTATTTTAGCTGCCTTTTAATGCAGTTTAGAAGCTGTAAATAAGGGGAACAGCAGGATGTGACTAGTCAGCTCTTCCAGACCACAGATGATCCATGGACCACAGTTTGGAGTTGCTCCTCTGGTTAGAGTAATCTTGAAAATGTTTAATAGACTTAATTTTGAAAATAGACTTAATTTAACACAATTAATGAGTTTCATTTGTATCTTGTTAGTTGCTTCAGCAGATCACCTGTACGTTACTGAGGTTACTGGTATTTTAGATGAAAGACTAGGTTTGTGACCTGAAGAGGTCATACCTAAATTAGATAAATGAAAGGGGAGAAGACATGCACTAGAAATTGTATGACTTGGTTTCCTTTTCTAGCATTTTGAAAACTGTACTGTATTTCTCTTTGGTGTACAAGAGATTTAGCAGTTTTCCTCCTGTAAATATTATGGAATTTAGAAGGGAAAATTATTATGCAAAAATTTATATGTGGAGTAACTCTTTAGGAGTTACCTCAACAGAGTTTTTTCTTATAATTATTAAGGATATGAGAAATTGTTAAACTTAATATTCTGCAGAAGTAGGAATCTAAATTGTTTTGCTGTTCTAACTACTGTTAAAGAAGAGGTTTTAGCAGCTCTCTGATAGTTACGCACAACTTTTTGCGGGGAACTTCATATGATTCCTGAAAGATTGGGCATCCATATATCATACTTGAATTTCTGATCAGCACTGAGGCTGCTTATTCTGTTTCTGAGAGGTGGACATTGCATCCCTGTGTGCTTTCCTTCCCAGAAGAGGGCTGGCAGGAGAAAAGTTCAGCCATTACCCCGTAAAATGGCCAGCAGATGGAAAGTAGTTGATTACTGCATAATTTATTTGTCGTTACTATTTTGTGGTTCTTTGCATCTGTGTTGAGTGACCTAAATAGCTCTCTAGCCATTTAGATTGAGTTCTGAAAGTTTTTCTTGTACTCTTGCTATTCTTCAGGAAAAGCTCAAACAGTTCCAAGAAAGATTAGCAGAAGAGCGGCATAATCGTTTGGAGGAACGCAAGAGACAACGTAAAGAGGAGAGGCGTATTTCTTATTACAGAGAAAAGGAGGAGGAAGAGGAAAGATTGCGAGAGGAAAAAATACTTAAAGGTAAAAATTGAGACATGTATTGAGTAAACAGACTGATATTATATTATATCTCTGTCTTGAACCATCCAAAAATCTTTCAGAGTCAAACATAGGTCACCATATTTCACCGGATAGTAGGAAATTGTTATGTTCAAGAAGGTTCTATATCCATTGCAACCAGATGGTGCATCTTGCGAACTACATGTTTGTGCAGCCACCCAGCCTGCTGGCAGCCTTTCTGCATTTATGCATGCTTGCTCACTCGCTTGGTCACTCTCTCTCTGAAAATGGGGACAGAGGTGTGTGGGATGAAACAAAAATAAAGAGGCAGTAATGAATGAGGGAGGGTATAGAGTAAGAATGCTAGATATTCTCTGCTTATAGGTTTCAAATTAAAATTCTCAGTCTTTCAGTACGTAAGCAGAAAAAATAGAGGGAACATTGTGGATCATTGCAGTGTTCTTTCTAGTCCTACTTCTTTTGTCTGTGGTGGTCAGTACCTGAGATGACAGAAGATGATGCTTGGAAGCCCTTCAATTGGACAGTTATGAAGTAGCTTTCCTAAGGCAAATGTTTTCCCAGCCTGTTAGTGGGTGGCTGAAGTCTTGAAGTGACAGTTGTTTTTCCTTTATAAAAACACTACAAAATCTTATCTTTATTCAGGATTTTTGTGTCTGCCTTATGAAATAATGTGCTGGTTTTTTTTAATATGTCCTTGAGAAGAGCTTCTTGCCTATGCTTGAGGTACATCAAGATTGTTTAGTATTTCACAACTTAGTTTTAATAAATTTGATTTGTGCAGAAGCATATACGTATGTGTATAGTTCCTTTGTTAAATATCCAACAGCTGAGATATGAAGTTATTCAACTATTTTTGTTTTTGTTTTTTTCTGTCACTTAGATGTTAATTATTTTCAAAAGAAGAATACAGGCAGTCCCCGGGTTTCGTCAGCCCGACTTAAGTCGGACCCCTAGTTACGAATGGGGGGGTGGGGGGGAGGAGAGAGAGAGACGCACTAGTGCGGGGTGCCTCCCCCACTGTCGCCGCCTCTGGCGGCGCGGGGGGCACTTCCCCCCAGCAGACCAGGGAGATGCAGAGCTAGCGGGGACCTACCCGGCAGCGCCCCAGCTGCTCTGTCCCAGGTGTCCAGATTCAGCCGCTGTTGAAACTGATCAGCGGCTGATTCCAGGAATCCCGTGGCAGAGCAGCTCTGCCTCGGGCTTCCTGTAGTCAGCCGCTGGTCAGTTTCAGCAGCGGCTGACTTGGGAACCTGGGGCAGAGCAGCTGGGGTGCTGCTGGGTTGGTCCCGCCGTGCCAAGGGTCGGCGCTACCAGACCAACCCAGCAGCACTCCAGCTGCTGTGCCCCAGGCGTGTCCGATTCAGCCGCTGCTGGTCAGTTTCAACAGTGGCTGAATCTGGACGCCAGTTCTGACTTACATACAAATTCAACTTAAGAACAAACCTACGGTCCCTATCTTGTACGTAACCCGGGGACTGCCTGTACTGCTGTTCACAATAGGGATGTCAAAGGTTAACTAGTGAGAGCTGGAGTAGCTCCCTGCCTGCTCTGGGCAGGGGGCTTCTGTAGTCCCATGGGGCTCAGTACAGACAGGGGCATGCCAGCCTGGCTGAACTAGATCCTGTCCGTGGCAGGACCAGGCATGCCATAGGCTGGGTTGCAGCAGATATCCTGCCTGCCCCTCCTTTAATCAGTTAACCAGTTAAATATTATGTTTAATCAGTTAACCAATTAAACGGGATTTTATATCCCTGGTTCACAGTTGCTAAAGTGGTTATTTAGATTTTTGTGGGCCTGAGGAGGACTATTGTGTACCCTTTCTCTTTTCTTCCAGTTAATGAACTGTGAGAGAACATGCTATATCGATAGTTTATTTTATTTTAGTTTTTTAAATACAAATTCTTGTTACAGAGCGCGAAGAGAAGGAACGTGTTGAGCGTGAAAAACGAGAGCAGGAACAGCGTGAATATCAGGAGCGTGTCAGAAAATTAGAAGAAGTAGAGAGGAAAAAACGTCAAAGAGAGCAGGAAATTGAAGAGAGGGAGCGTCGCAGAGAAGAGGAGAGGAGAGGTCTTGATGACCCACTTTCAAGAAGGGTATTGTGTGCGCTTTTTTTTAATGGGATAGTTGCTCTTCTATATTTTGCAAGGAGTTGAAAATGCAGCTTAGGTGAGCTCATGAAAGCAGTGTAGGGGTGCACAGCTTGTAAGGAAAAGTTTAGTTAAATTCTCTGTGACTATTTGCTTGTCTAGTTAGAAGTTATTACTGGGGTGTCAGCAATTGACAGTTTATTCATTGCTTTGCCATAGAAAATTAGTTGTCAACAAATTACACCAATATGTTTAAAGCGGGGCTACTCAACATGGAGCCCGTGGCCCGTTTGTTTGTGGCCTGCAGCACAATTTGGGTTTACACGGGGCACAACATGTGGCCCGCAGGTGGGATCCTTTGAACATGGCCACCACTGGGAACATTCTCCACAATGGCGAGGTGTCTCCTAGGTGGGATGAGCATTGAAAGACACAAGTCGACAGACTGGCTGGAACAGACAGGTACAGGGTGTTGGCGTTTCTAGCCCCCAGAAAGGAGGTGCTGGGAGCGCCGGAGCACTATGGGAAGTGCTGGCTGCTTAGCCTTGTGGGCAGAGCGTTAGAGGTGCTGAATGGCTCTCACTGGCCACATTTGAGTCCGGCATCGCGGCTTAAGGCTTAATCTTTGTATTCATGCCCGTCATGAAAGAAGCTATTTGCATGTCTTCTTTGAGTGTTGTACCTGTGGGTGCTCCACAGTTGGCGTCAGGCTCATCATGGCACCACACATCGGAGACTTCGAGAGCAGTGATCAGGTGGGCTGCGCATGTGAGAGTGGAGAGCAGTGCTCCTGCCTTTGAAGTAGCACGAGCCGCCCGCTTCTCCTCAGTTCCTTCATTGCCGCCCTCAGCCACAGACGGAGCTCAGTTCTCTCCTCCTCAGTGTGCTCTGCAGGACAAAGCAGAACCACCTTATCAGATTAGGTGCCTCAGTACTACCTTCTTTTTACACAGAAAACAAACAAAAGAAGCCAGCGCCGCCACCAGGTTTACCGCCAGGCAGCGGCAAGCAAACAAAAGAAAAAGGAAACAGAAACCCACGACCCACAGTCAGTCTCCGATGCTTGTACAGTTATAGATAGCTTCTGGGACACATGCCAGACTCTGCTAAGGAGAAAAGATGTGGCAAATGCCGAGAATTTATGCCCGCCACTGATGCCCACAGTAAACATATATGCTATGTGGGGTACACACATGTACCTCAGAAATGTGTCCATTGCTGTAGCCTCACAATCAGAGCTTGCAAAGAAAAGGAACTCAGTGTGCACGCAGTCTATGGATCCTTGGACCCCCATAATTATCAAAGGGGCAATAAGGGCTCGAGTGCAGCTTCTCCTCAGGGAAAACATCCAAGCCCTTCTCCTCAGAGAACACGCTCAGAACCTAGACCCTCACCAGCCTGCTCCCTCCCCTCAAGAATTAGCAAAGGAGAGGAGCCAGGCACTTCAGGCACGGCAAAGTCTCGAGCCTCCTCAATAACGGCCTCAAAGACAAGAACATTATGGCAGATACCCTCAACTTCCTCACAGAACACAAGTGGGAACTACATGATCAGATCACCCAGAAGCTGTTCCACCGATGGGGGCGACCACAGAGAGATCTCATTGCCACCAGGCAGAACTCCAAATGTCCCCAGTATTGCTCCTGAGCAGGCACAGGGCATAGCTCATTTGGGGGGAGCCACCTATTGTGTGCTTTCCCACCCATTCTTCTCATTCCCAAAGTCTCCCGGAAGACAGAGACGGATGGGGCCCAGGTGATTTTGATAGCCCCAGCCAGGGCCCGACAGACATGGTTCACATGTCTTTATCACCTGTCTCTACGCTCTACCTACTCACTTCTGAACTGCCCCAGAGCTGCTCTCCCAGAACCAGGGGTCAGTACTTCACCCCCAACCACAAATTCTGCGCCTGATGGCATGGTACCTATCTGGTTCTCGGCAGCAGAGCAACAGTGCTCCCAACAAGTGAAAAATGTTCTGCTGCATAGCAGGAGACAAACAACACACAAGATTTACCTATTTTGGTAAATGCCCTGGTTTACACAATGATGTACACCCAGGGCATTCGAGCCATTCAGGGCTCCGCTCCACCAAGTACTGGAGTACATCATGCACCTGAAATAACAAAATTTGTCAATTTCACCGCTCAGGGTGCACATGGCCGCCATTACAGCTTTCCACCCTCCCATTGATGGGTTCTCCATATTTGCCCATCCCATCTCAAAAAGATTGTGAAAGGGCCTGCAGAACCGTCACCCTCCTTAGAAACCCATTCCCCCCATGTGGGACTTAAAATTGGTCCTACACTCACTCACAAGACTTTTGAACCAATGGCAACCGTACCACTTAATTTTCTTACCATGCAAATGTTGTTCCATCTGGCAATCACTTCTGCAAGGTGGGTCAATGAACTCGCAGCTCTCACGTCCTCGCCTCCAAACACGACCATATGGTCATTCTGCAGCCACACCTGTTCTTCTTACCCAAAGGAAACTCAGAAGTCCATATCAATGAACCGATAGTCCTTTCCACTTTCTATCCAAAACCCCATAATTCCAGGGAAGAAGACATATTACACACCCTGGACGTCAGAAGGGCATTTGCCTTCAATCTCAATAGGACTCAATCCTTTTGATCATCCCAGAGATTGATGGTTTCCTTGGCTGAGAGGTCCCAGGGAAAACCGCTGTCTTCCCAGTGCATATCAAAACTCATAACATGCATTGCTACATGCTACTTGTTCCAGAATAGGGCATTACCAATGAATCCAAAGGCCCACTCTACCAGAACTATGGCGACATTGGCTGCTTTCCTAAAGGGAGTCTCACTCCAGGAAATATGCAGAGCAGCAACATGGTCGTCTAATCACACCTTCACAAAGCATTACGCTATTCCACCGTGCTCCACAACAGATACCGCAGTAGCCAACGCGGTTCTCTCTACAATCTATATCAATTGATGGAAGCCCACTGTCCATCTCAATGGGCACTGCGACACAGTCACCAACAGTGGAGCACCTATGGGGACATTACTCGAAGAAGAAAGAAGATGCTCAGTTACCCGCCCTTCTCCCCAGTTCTTCAGGCAATAATAGCAGCCCACTAGGGCGTCAAAGAAGAAACAGGGGAGAAGTGGGAGCGCCGCTTTCCACTTTCGCATGAGCAGCCCATCCAATCACTACTTGCAAAGTCTCCGATCTGTGGTGCCAGGACGAGCCTGACACCAACTATGGAACATCCATGGGGTCACCCATCTTGAAGAACAATCGTTACTGCATGAAGTGAGTAACTTCTCTATATATTTGCATGAATATGCAACCACAGCATGTGCTGTGAGTATCATTGTGGCCCCAGACTTTCCAAGTTGAGTAGCCCTGGTTTAAAGGAATAGAGAATAGATTTTCTTGGTAAGCACAGATGAATTGGGAGGGACCAATGAAGAACAAAACTGTAATGGCTTATGCTAAAGTTGTGAATCACAATAGCCATTAAAGGAAAACTCCAGTCTAAATATAATAATCTACTCAATCTATCAGGACTAAAAATATATTTAAAAAGTGAGCTTATTTTGAAAATGTAATATGAAATGGGACTGAAATAATACTCTTTCCCAGTAGAGTACACTGAAAATAATCATTTAAAAATCCAAAATTTTAAGTTAAATTGTGTCGTCATTTTTTGGGACTAGTTTAATTATAAAGGCAATCCAAAAATGTGTGTTACATCCTGCATCTTATCTATACAAAACATTGAACTTTTTTCTATTTTTTAATGCTTGCTAATGGGAAGGCTTGTTTTAGGTCCTCCTTTTGATGTGTTGTTCACGGAGATACTGAAACAAGTGTACTTGTAGAAGTATTTTTCTATAAATATTTTTGAAAAAGTGGTGGTTCTTAGCAAACATTTTTTGCTACCTAAATCCACCACCCCATTTAATACAGGTGACACCCTTCACAATCACACTAGATTCTTGTGTGAATCTAGAAATTAAACCTAAAGAAATATAATTTGAAGGGCTCGACAAATTATACATCTACTTGCCCATGGCGAGTAGATTGTAACCCGGAAGAGCCGGGTCCCATCGATCTGCACATGCTCAGATCGCCGGACAACGCGGCCGGCAAGCAGGACTCACCGCGGTTTGGCGAGCCCTGATCATTTGTATCATTTCATCTGATAGGTCTGTACCTCATCTTACCTAATTTACAGTTATTCAAGTTTTACATTGTAGAGAATATCAGATTAATTGGTGCCAGAGCATGGTGTTATGTAAATGGCCCGCAAACATTAAAAGTTTTTTTTTTTTATGCTACCAAAGCTGATGCTACTCTTTACCTGTGGTTACAGGAATCTCGTTGGGGTGATTCTGAAGGCACCTGGAGACGAGGCACTGAACCAGAACCAGATAGGAGGCGAGCACCACCAGACAGGTAAATAGAAGGAAATACATTCCTATGGTTGCTGCCCACGTGTCTCTCTTCTACAGCTACAGCTCTGGGAGGGGTGGGTGGAACGTGGACAGAGGTAAGGGGGTTGAGGCTGGGTCCGACAGCTGGAACAGTGACTAGATCCCAGTCATGCCCCCTCCCCCCCCAAATGTTCCTCAGCACACCCCTAGAGACCTTTGCCTAGACTCTGGCCCCTCAAATTCCTTTTCTGCTCTTCTTCGATTCCTACAAATGAGCAAGGAAGAGGTAGTGAAGCAGCCAGACTTATTCTCTTTGTAATTCAGCAGGTGGTTAGCAGGGGAGCAAATGTAGTCTGGAAGGGACAACAGTTGTTCCAAGCAATTCCTGGGATAGGAGGGGAGATGTTGCCTCCTACCTCCTCTTGACAGTGATGAGGCTGAATCAGACACTTCCAGTTAAAAATGGCAATGGGACTGGTTGGGGAGCGCATCGCACACTTTCTTCATAATGTGCGTCAACCCACTGCTCTGAAACATAAATCTTTCTTGTATGTAAAGTTCCACTTCTCACTCTTTTCATGTGGTTTCATAGGGAATGGCGCCGTGGAGAAGCACGTGATGATGAAAGACCTTTTCGAAGAGGAGATGATCTCCTTAGACGTGGTGGTGCTGAAGAAAAAGACCCTTCTCTTCAGGAAGCAAATGAAGACAGAGCCCCCAAGCAGGATGTAGATGAGGATGGGGGGCCCAGGCGGGGCGTGGATGAGGATGGGGGGCCCAGGCGAGGCGTGGATGAGGATGGGGGGCCCAGGCGGGGCGTGGATGAGGATGGGGGGCCCAGGCGGGGTGTGGATGAGGATGGGGGGCCCAGGCGGGGCGTGGATGAGGATGGGGGACCCAAGCGGGGCGAGGATGAGGATGAGGATGAGGGACCCAGGCGGGGTGTGGATCAAGATGGGGGACCTAGGCAGAGTGTAGATGAGGATGGGGGACCCAGGCGGGGAGTGGATCAGGATAGAGGGAGTTGGCGTGCTGCAGATGACGACAGAGGACCGAGGCGCGGCCTGGATGACGACAGGGGACCGAGGCGCGGCCTAGATGACGACAGGGGACCCAGGCGTGGCCTGGATGATGACAGGGGGAGTTGGCGTGCTGCAGACGACGACAGGGGTCCCCGGCGCGGCCTGGACGACGACAGGGGTCCCCGGCGCGGCCTGGACGACGACAGGGGTCCCTGGCGAGCTGCAGACGACGACAGGGGTCCGAGGCGCGGCCTGGACGACGACAGGGGTCCGAGGCGCGGCCTGGACGACGACAGGGGTCCCTGGCGTGCTGCAGATGACGACAGGGGTCCGAGGCGCGGCCTGGACGACGACAGGGGTCCGAGGCGCGGCCTGGACGACGACAGGGGTCCGAGGCGCGGCCTGGACGACGACAGGGGTCCCAGGCGCGGCCTGGACGACGACAGGGGTCCCAGGCGCGGCCTGGACGACGACAGGGGTCCCAGGCGCGGCCTGGACGACGACAGGGGTCCCAGGCGCGGCCTGGACGACGACAGGGGTCCCAGGCGCGGCCTGGACGACGACAGGGGGAGTTGGCGTGCTGCAGACGACGACAGGGGTCCCCGGCGCGGCCTGGACGACGACAGGGGTCCCCGGCGCGGCCTGGACGACGACAGGGGTCCCCGGCGCGGCCTGGACGACGACAGGGGGAGTTGGCGCACTATGGATGAGGATAGGGGGCCTAGGCGAGGCCTGGATGAGGATAGGGGGCCTAGGCGAGGCCTGGATGAGGATAGAATTTCCAGACGAGATGAGGACAGAGGACCCTGGCGTAGTGCAGATGAGGATCGATTGTCAAGGCGTGATGATGACCGGGGTCCATGGCGTGGTGGGGATGATGACAGAGGGCCTAGACGTGGTGATGATTCAAGACCTGGACCTTGGAGACCATTTGGTAAACCAGGTAAAATAATTTTGTAATTAAACTATGGATTATTCATGGTTCTCTCCATTTTCTAAAATTTTCATGGTTCTTTCTTTCCATTTTCAAAATTTGCTGAGTTTAGTAAGATGTATAATTAAGTATTAGATATTTGAGAGAGAGCAGAAATAACTGTTATTTTAAAACCAAGATTAGATGTGTTTCTGAAAGATATGCTATTGTTCACTCTAGAAACGAGGAATTAATATGAATCAAATAATTTTCTGTTGTAAATGACTGGATCAAACAGGTTAATCTGGATGCTCTTTTTAAATGATCCTTTTCCATTTTATTAATTTTTTTAAAATGAATCAGTATTTATTGCTTCTGTAGCAAATACTTAAAAGTCAAATATTAATGCTAGGGCAGAATCAGATACTGTATTAATAGTTTTGACTCCCTTTTTAATCTGTCCCAGAGCTCAACCTTATTTAAAGAGAATTTGGAATTCATCAGCCAAAACGGACTTTGGTATTTCTGTGGTTTTGTGCGCCTTTTTATGTATAGCATGCACAAAATATTTCGAGTCATTTATTTGAAGTCTTAGCTAATAATGGCTAAAACAGTTGTTTTCTGTACACATATGCGTAGCTAGGTCTGAACTATTGAGGGTATCGTCAATACTTTTATTATCTTCTGGTAACTTTTTTAATGTTGTAGTTAAGAAAAAGCACAGATGTTAAATGCAACGATTTAAACAATAAATGTAATAATTTTGAAATCCAGTTCTAATATGGTAAGTGAATAAGCCCCAGTACTCACCCTTCAAAAGCTTTCCTTTCTCCATTCGTAAGAAAGACGGGATGAACAATGTGTAATAGAGGAGTACTACTAATACATGCAACTAAGAATTATAAATCATGGAATGGTATGGCAAGAGTATCAAACAAATTGATTGAAATAGTAATTTAGATTTTAAAAGTAGTAACTATGATCCCCAAAATTAATGTTGATTTCTGATAAAGTTCATCTTGTTTAAAATCTTTTGCCCTGATAGAGTAGGCTGAGGAAGTGTTGGCTGTTAGAGGTTATACTAATGACCTGTTGTTTAGTGCTTATTTTGACGTTTGCCAGTGAGGTCTCTGAGGTGTTTGGCATTCTATTAGGTGAAAGAGATTTGACTATAGGTTCTTCTTCAAATCTTTGTTTTTTGTGGTTCCCACTTGCGGTGGGAGCCACAGGAACAAAAACATGAAGCAGAATCATTGTAAAGGCAAGAAAACCGTTCTCTCTTGACTACTTTGATTGTCAGAAAATAATGTGATTCCTTTTGTTACTAATAGGTGGATGGAGAGAACGAGAAAAAGCTCGTGAAGACAGTTGGGGACCCCCGCGAGACTCCAGACCTTCAGAAGATCGTGAGTGGGATAGAGATAAAGATCGTGATGAGAACGAAAAGGATCGTGAGTTTGACAAAGATCGTGACTTTGATCGGGATGATCGCTTCAGACGTCCAAGGTTTGATTTTCCTATTAATATTGGTAGGGCTTTTATTTTTTTGATATTTTTTGTAAAGGGAAAATAACATTTGGCTTTTTTCCTTTCATGAAATTAGTCATATCTTTAAAGCAATAAACAAATTAAATTTTTTCATATTGTGAAGAAAACGAATTGTTTCCAGAGCAACCACAAAGTGGTTTTACTGGTCACTTTTAAAAATAGTTGCAATCTTTTTCTTAATCAATACTGAGCATTGACCTTAGGTTTCACTAAAATAAAAGATCTGAACTTTAAACAGTCCAATAAATTTTTCTCAAATGCTGCCCAGTGTCTGGTATACTTATCATATTGAAACAGTGTTTCAGGTAACTATTGCAATTTTTTACACTGTTGTGTTCACTGTCTCAGAAGCCAGAGTATAAAGTGTTACTTACATTTAGTTCTTTTTAATTGACAAAAGGGATGAGCCTGGCTGGAGGAGAGGACCAGCTGAAGAAGTTTCCAGCTGGAGAGATTCCAGTCGTAGAGATGAATGGGATAGAGGTGGTCGTGACCTCAGAGATGACCGGGGTGGTCGTGATCTTAGAGATCGGCGTGTTGATGATAGAGACAGAAGAGGACCTCCAATCAGAACAGAGCGTGAAGAAAGTATGTTTGTTTCCCCTTACCAGTTGAAATATTTGTCACTGGGGCTCATTTACAATAAGGCTCCTTTACAATACTCTGACAATGTAAAAGGGCCTTGAAGTGGAGTAACTTAACGTGTGTAGTTAAGGTCCCTTTTACTGTCAATCCCCACTGCCAGATGGTATAAAAGGAAGGGGGTTTCATGTAAATGCATCTGGCCCTGAATCTTTAAAAAAAAAAAAAAAATTTTACCCCAGTAGACCTTCATCATTTGGGTTGTTAGATCAGTGAGAATAAGACTATTACAAATTTCCAAGGGGTAGCCAAGTTAGTCTGTAACAGGAAAAACTTAAAAAATGACAAATTTTCTGGTAGCACTTTAAAGACTAACAAAACATGTAGATGGTATCATGAGCTTTTGTGGGCATAGCCCACTTCTTCCACTATTAAAAATGTCACTAGGAGTTCTTAGTGAAAAAACATACTGTTGTCTGACATGAAGCTATTCACAGGTTTCACCCAACAGTGTTGGCTGGGGAAAAGTTTTTTGTGGCCAGTAAACTGTCCTCCTTTACAGTCTTTAACCCAGTAGTTAAAGCCATTTGCCTGGGATGCGGGAGATGTAGGTTTATATCCCCATTCAGGAGCAGAGACTTGTACTCATATCTCCGCTCCCAGGTGAGCGTCTTGACCACCAGATTATAGGCTGCACTGTGGTGGATTGCTCTTAATCTTTCCTCTTAAAGCAGTTCCATTTTGTAGAAATACTTAAATATTCATTGAGCCAAAGTGAGTTGGAGATGTGGATTCAAATCCTACCTCTGAATTGGTCATTTGAATCCACATCTGACTCACTGGGTAAGTACGTGTCCTCATTACAGCCACAGTGTATGTGAATGTGCTTAAATCCCATTTGCTTCAATCCAGAATAGGGCTATTGCCCTGTATCTGGCCCTCACTGATAAAATGGAGTAGGAAGTGCTGTGCAAGACATTCTGACAACTGAAAGGAGGAGGAACAACTTGTTTTCAGCCCTGAGATTGTTTTATTTTATGTTAGTTGTGTATTCAAAAGTGTCTTCCATTTAACTTTCACATTATTGGAAAACAAATTGTGTTCACCTTCTCTCTACTCTGAAATAGTTTCCTATACAGTTTAGTATTTCTAGAGCATTCTTATGTGTAGAATGAGGTATTAATCCACTGAAACTTCTGTTATTTTTGACATGGGGCACATCTAAAACCGTTTTTTTCATATTTATATAAAATTTGGATTTTTCAGATTCATTGTGTTATGAAGTTCAACTGTTTTCTAGTCAGTTTTGAAGTATCTCAGGATTTGGTGGTATTGGCTAATTATCAATTTTTATTTTATTTGCTTTTTAGCTACATAAACAGTGAGTTTATAATGTATATTACACAGTGCTCTAGCTAGATTAAGGCTGGTTCTGTGCAACTGAAAATGGGTCACTAGTGGCAGATTTTCACTACAGCACTGTAAAATTACATTGTGGGCTCTGGACATGGGTGTCACCCTCATCTTGCTGTATTGCTTAAATGGAAGCAGTGATTCCAGCATGGTAAAGATTGAGAACTACTGAATTAAACAATCAGTGCTAGACTTGTTGATTTAAGCTCTCGTAAGGGACTATAATAATGCCAAAAGTGGTTTCTAATGATCTTGCATGTTTTTAGCGAATTCATGGAGGCGTGGTGATGACAGAAAGGAAGAACAAGGGGAAGAACATGAAACTATCCGGCGAGCTGCTCCAGCTCCTACTTCTACTCCTCCTGCTCCCGCTTCTGCTCCTCCTATTTCAAAAGATAGGGAGAAAGATGCAGAGAGAGAGAAGGGGCCTTGGAGAACAGAAAAAGAGCGAGAACCTCTTCGTCGTGCAAAAAATGAAACAGACGAAGAAGGATGGACAACTGTACGACGTTAAGTCAAAAATTAAACACAGTTTAAACAGGAGTTTTAGTGTTGATTTGATCAAATACACAGATTATTATATTTGTGCTTATAAACATTCGGAATTCGTATTCTTTGACAGATGTTTTGAGGTAACATGAAAGCATGAGCCCGTATTACCTACTCATAATAGATTGATCATGCACAAAACTAGCAGCAGGAGGTTGGAAATTGAATGCCGGTTTCTGACATTTCAAATGCTGCATATTTCACAGATCACTTGTTGCTAAAATAAAAATGTGAACTCTGTAGCTCTCCTGAGCAACACTTATATCTCAAACTAAAACTTACTTTTAAAAAAAAATCTTAATTTGGAATGGGGTATGATTATATCACAGAATATGCAGTTGAAAACAGATCTCACATAAAGTGGTCACATTATTGAAAAGATGGAGCTGGATACATAATTGGCCAAGATGAACTGTAAAAACCCCTCCCCTATTTAGGTATTTTTGAGGGCAAGAGGCTTTGGTAAGGTATTTTATCATTATCTGAATTCAGTAAGTTGTTTAAATTTAAATCAATTACAATAAACATTATGAACATTAGCTACACTGGGATATTTTCTATAGATTTTACTTGAATGTGTATGCCTATGAAGCCATTTTGCAGTGATTGTTCTAATAAAGAATACTGCTGCAGTGCGAAACAACAAAACATCATTAGATTTTTAGAACTCAAGCATGACGGTCAACATACTGCTGGGTACTTTGTTTTGCCAATAGCATAACTGCTTTTTCCATTACTGGATAATTCAAGCCTTTCAAGCATTTATAAATATTGTCATATTTAAAATGTGTGGTTTTGGAGGAATTGTTCGGATTTTTCCCCCAACTCTTTGTCTTCAGGGTAAATGCTTTCCTTTTCAACAAGTGCTTTGTAGTAATGGCTGTGTTGACTGACTTCAATTTTGGGGGTGCAGTAACATTGTTAATCATTAACTATCTGGTCTAATGGAAGCCAACACAGAACTTGCTACTGTGTGTTTCTTCAATGATAAATAAACAACTTCTAGAATTAGCTTCTATAGTTTGACTTTTTAATTAACGTTACTGATGTATTTTCATACAAAAAAAGGCAAGCTGCTTAACTTAATCCCTTCCCTTTTCTGTGCTAATTGAAAGTAACTTGCTTCTTGAATGGTTTTCTTACTGGGAAGCAGTGATTAATTTATGACAAACATGAACTTAAAGTTATGCCCTTCATCTTGTCCCTTTTTCTGCACCCTCCATGAAAAACCTTCACTTACACCATTATCTTCTTTTGAGGGTCAGATGAAGGTTGGTCAGCTCTGTTCCTTAGTTGGTCATAGCAATTGCTTCAAAGCAACACTATGCTGCTTAGCAAAGCAGGACCTTGCACCACCTCTGTATCATCTTATCCTGAGAGAGGTGGAACCAGAGAATAGGACTCAACCCTTTGTGATAACAGTGTACTGACCACAAGTACACACTGGCTAGTCTTTTAGATATTTGTAGTTGTTCCTACCATGCACTTCTAGACTGAAAAGTGATTATAACAAACCAATTGTTTTCCCCTTTTTTCATGAATAAAACTGTACTTGTTTGGGGTACATGTTACATATATACACATGACTTTTTTCTAAGATTCTTCCACCATGGAATTCTTCTCTTATAGCAAAAATCAGTTCCAGAATCTAAAGCTTACATTTAAAAAATTGAGCCTGTGACCCCCTTGAAAATACAGATCAAGTACAGACAGGCTTGAGGTCTGTGCACACCCTAGAAAAGTTCTGAGATGTGAACTGTTCCCATTCATCTTAGTGGCCTACTAACTTGAATTAAAAGATAACCACTTTAAATGTTATGTTTTTTATTTTACTAGATATGTCTCCCATGCTTCTTCAGATGCTGAAGCCTCCTTCCCAACAGCTTGAGATACAACTATGCATTATTAATACATAAGATTTTTTTAAATAATTGTGATAAAGCTCAGTTTGATGGAAATTGAGCTGATTTGCTTTCATCACTAACTCTTCATTTTTGTTTAAACTGTTTGAGAACATAGGTCCAGCTTGCTCATTTTTAAGGATGTATAAAACATGTTCAGGTGTTAAATCACTGCTAGATTACTCCTTTTGCCTCTTATATTTGTGATGAGAGGGGGTAGATTGCAATGAGATGCAGTTTTTAAAAATTTCTGATTTTGATTATTTGCCACTCTTTTGTTGCTAGAGGGTCTCAATACGCAAACTCCTAGCTACATGTTTATTAATTCCCTGGGTATTTCGAGTCATCTTGAAATTGCAAGTTACATAGGTTTTATAAATGTCACCAAAGGAGTGCATTAGAGGATCACTTAATAGTGAAATGTATACATTTTTTGATGAATCTGTAGTAGAACACCTAGCCAGCAGGGGGAATGCTATTACTTTGTCTGCTTTTCATTTACATTTGAAACTAGGCTACTTTTTGTAGTAGTGGAATGCTTATATTGCAGCTCTAAGGACAAGATTTGCCATTGCATAATTAGAATCTTACTTCAATAATGTAATGCTGCTAGAGTGCTGAGTCATCCTGCTGTTTGTTGTACAGCCAAGTATCTGTAGAATGTATTACAAGTATCCCTCTAAAATGTTCATGTGATGTGGCTGCCAGGTTAGCTTACTGGTTATGGAGTATGAATCTTTGTGACAGAAGCCATCTTGCTATGGTCATTTAAAATGAACTTCCATTTACTATATTACATGCCGAAATTGCTTCTGTACTTCACACTAGGGATGTGAATGGGTGATGCTTCAGTTGTGTAATCATCATGAGTGGAAACAACCCCAATCCCTATCCTCACCTCTTACATCATGCAGGGGGTCTGCCTTAGTCCTGCAGGTCCTGCCACTAGTAGGGGCACTGTTAACTGGTCATCTGAAGAAGAGCTGTGCCCACAAACTCATGATACCAGCTATAGGTTTTATCTGTAAAATGCTACCAGACTTTTTGTTCTTTTACATTTATTCTGTACCGACTAATTTGGCTACCCCTTGAAGCAGCTGGTTAAACAATGTTTGACCAGTTAATTCAACAGGCTTTTACATCCCTACTCCACACAACTTAAAGACTAAGTTACTCTTAAACTAGCCCTCTCTGCTTAACCTTCCCGTGATGCCTAGGGTTTAGATTATCTAAAAATATCTGATTAAATAGAACGACTTGACAAAAAAAGTGTAAAATTCACTTTCACCGGAGAATTTGGTTTAAAAAGTAGCTTTTGCCCACCTCATTAGTGACCTACCCCAGTGCATGTAAATACTATGCTTAACTACAATAGGCTGGAAAGGGGAGAAAGAAACAGACTTGATAATTAAATTAGATTTTTTTTAAAAATCCCCTTGTTCCTTAAAATTATTGTTAAAGTGAATCATTCTTCAGAGCACAAAATACTTTTTATAAAAGGTGTAACATGTTCATAAGATGGATCCCAATTTTCACCTTTCAGGCCTAACATACATCTTGTTGATAATCTCTAGTTTGTTTATTGGAACGTAACTCTGCTGGATCAAGTTAAGCTATTAGCTGACCATTGTTATCTAATTACTAGTACAAGCTAAAAAACAACAAATGATTTGGTAGCAGTTTATAGACTAGCATACTACCAGACCATTTGTTTTTTCCCTGTACAGAGTAACTCAGCTATCCCCTAAAGCTTTAGTACAAGCTAGTACATGAGTTGGGGTCTTCAAACAACTCTAGTTCTTACAGCTGCCAGGCTTGCATGTGTTGCAGAATGAGTGAAGTGTCAAGAATTGGCACATACTTATGGAGGTTGTTAGGTCATACTCAATAGCATCAAGAATGTTATTCTGATTCCTTGAAAGACCAGCATTAGTGATTGTAAGCATAGAGTATGTTTTCTATTACACCACATAGTAAGGGTTATACTAGCTGCTTGTGAACAACTCTACATACAACTGACAGTTTTATGCATCCCCTAAACAGGATTTTGGACAAAGAAGGGTGTTTGCCCTCTCCAGCAGCATAATGGGTAACCTACAATAACCACCTTAATGGCTACAACATTGCTGATGGAAATACTGAGTTACAACAGCATTAATTTAGCACTCCCAGTTCAGACATTCTTCTGATGAAGACTGCAGTTTAGATTCTAGCATTGGATGTAGTGTTCATTAAGTGCATTGACAGTTTCCACATGAAACTCATGCTAAGTGATACCCACATTTAGAACTGACATTGAGGGGCTGGAAACCTGATATTACAATACAATTGCCATAAGCAAATTTGTACACTAGACTGCTATTTAAACTACTTGTTTTAGTAGGTACATTCCACTGGCATGTGCTACTGTAATGCAAAGAGTCTATTTATGAAATCAGATTAGGATGGGAAGAGACTTCAAGAGGTCATGTGGTCCAACCTGAACTGTTTATACTTCTAAATTCTCATCTACACAGCAATGTAAACACAAAGATCAGCTGTGAAATCCCACAAAACAAGCTCTTTGGAGAGTCTTTAAGTGCAAATTGGAGAGAGTGAGGTCTGTTTATCTGTAAGGCAAAACATAGTACACAACTGACATCTAAAGGAAAGTAAGAACAGCATATGGCTAATTAAGTTATGTTGATTAAGTGTTACTTAATGAATCTTCCTTTAAGCAAAACACACCCAACACTAGCTTTGAAATTCAATGAATTAGACTACAGCACTCTCCCATTAGAAACAAATAGTTGCTTAGTCACTGTTAAAAGCTCCCTAGCTTAAGAATTTTGGAAGGTTGACCATATGTACTTCAGAGTATAAATAGTATTGTCATACAAGCAAGAAGGTATGTTGCTTTAAGATGATCAGTCTACTTGCTACTGTTAAATTAGCCTAAGTCACACATGGCATTAATCTAAATGCAGGTATAATCTAATCTGCAAGGCTCTAGAACTTCATCAGTCCTTTTAGCTGTAAAATGTAATGTGCACAGTAGATTACTAGAAAGGGAGAGATTCACTCCATGAAACATTAGCAAGTCTTCTCTCCCCCTCCCCTTTACAATGCAAACAGTGAAAGTGAACACTTTGCTTGGTAGAATCTAAATGTACTATGCTGAGATTAGACTTCCATCCTGAGCAAATTTAATTAACTTTTTGGACCACTGCTGCTTACCTACTGTAGTCTCAATATGAGATTGAGAGAATCAGAATACAGTTTGGCCTTGCTCTGTAGTAACTGTTTTCTAGTTATGACCTCCCTTGTGAAAAGTTATGACCTCCCTTGTGAAAAGTATCTCAGCACATAGACCTGAGGTAGTTTGAAAAAAGCCTTGCACAGAAAGCAGTAGGGGGCATTCTCTCATGTTTGAGAGAGCACTTCTTGCAAGGGCTTTCTAGCAGCTTTTGCACTTAAAATCTACCTAGGGCTCTTTCCTTCATCCCCATTAAAAGCTGTGTTTTCTTCACAAGCAAAAGAGCATGGTAGCTATCAGAATCTATGCTATAAATCTGAGGGAAAGCCAACAAGAATTTTGGATACCACTAATTACGCATTAGGGATACAGAACATGGCAGCTAATATTAAGTTGAGTGACTATAAATATAGCAACAGGGTAACAAAACCACCTAGAAAACATGGCTGTCATTGTTTAAGATAGCTGGCCTTTGCTGTACATGTATGGGGAGGGAAAGAAGAGAACAGGCTTAAGTTAAATTTGTGTCGTCTTTACTTCACTCTATAAAACAAAAATGCAAATTTAAACAGCACCATTGCCACCTGTGGCCAGTAAAGGGCTTTACAATCTCGACAGTGTTTATTATTGGAAGGGGAGGAAAGGAAAGGGAATTTAGAGGAATTAAAGTTAATTTATAGACTAACTGAAGGAGGGCAATAGAATTAAAATAACACGAACTGTAGATCAATACAAAAAAGATGTGTACACAAAGGGGAGCTCTCCCCACGCTGAAATGTCATATGATCATTCTTGATCTCAAAATCCCCCACAAACACCAGACTAACAATCATACTACCTACTTACAACCAACATTGTTGTTTTGTTAGGACAATGCAAACAACCACAAGCAGCATAATTCCCCTCCCCTGTCGAGCTCACCCTTTAAACACAAAATTTAAAAACATCAATTCTCCATTTGGCTAGGATACTGTAGAAACAAAAATTCATTTGCTTAGCAGTACACAGAGGCCTTCTCTTCAGATTCTGTAAAATAGTGTTTAAAATGCCTCCTTTTCTCCAATAAACCAACATGAGCACCCCCAATGGGAGCTCTCTACTATTCAATTTCATCTTAATCCTTTTTAAAAATTAGATATATATTATACAATAAACAAATACAGTGCATCTAAACTGCATATTTATAATTAATTATATAGAGTTAACTTCAGAGCCCAGCTTCCCTGGATGCTAAGTATACAAACTAGAAACTATCATCATTATCGTACATAAGCCCAGGAGCTGTTTACATTCTAGTCTCCATGTTTTATATATTAATGTGTTAAAGAACAAAAATGTAATCCGCTTTAAGACACTCTTCTAAAAAACTGGGAAAAGAGTCTTTGTGGGCCACACCAAAATATTGCTGTCGGGTCACTTTCCACTGAAGTGGCCTCAGTCAAAAGGAAAAAAAAAACCAAATCCATCGCCAACAAAACAAACAGTCCCGAGGCCGGGCGGCGGCAGCCCCCTAGCGGAGTTTCTTGCCCAAGGCGGTCCTGGCGTTTCGCAGCTGCTGCTTGGCGGCACTGGCCTGCATTTTGGAGAGCGGGCAGTACTTGATGGTATGGGCATTGTCCCCACTGGCCCCGCACAGGGGGCACGTGTATCTCCGCAGCACGGGGCACAAGACCCGGCCGTCGGGGCCCTTGAGGATGTGAGTGGTATAGAGGGCTACGGCTTCCTTGTTATTCCTGCAGAAGACACAGACTTGCAGCTCCGGCTTGAGCAGCCGGGAGCCGGGCTTCTGGGCTGCGTGGGCGCCCAGCCCGCCGCCCCACGCGTGGGGGGAGCGGTCCCGCTGCAGGTGATCCGGGGAGCAGTTGAACACCACGGCGGCAGGGCTGGAGCGGCCGGAGAAGGGGCTGAAGTCGGCGAAGCGCTCCTCCAAGAAGCTCTCGCCGTGGTGGTGGCCGCACAGGTCGAAGTCGTGCAAATGCAGCGCGCCCTCGAAATAGGGAGTCCCCACTTCTTCCTCCTCCTCCTCCTCTTCCTCGTCTTCCTCTTCCTCCTCCTCCTCCTCCGGAGCCGGCTGCACGGCGGCGGCCACCACCACGGAGGGGGGCTTGGCCCCGAAGCCCTTCTCCTCGCCCACGGCCTTGGTGATCAGCGTGGCCAGCCCCAGGTAGTCATTCCACGAGTTGAACGCGTTCCCGTACGCGTGATGGCTCTTGGCCCCGTAGCGGGCGCCCTGCAAGAACTCCACGGGCGGGCGCTTCTCCAGCTTGCTGGCGGGGAAAGCCTCCATCGGAGCCACACCACGCGCGCGGCTGCTGCTGCTGCTTCCCACCCGGGGCCGTGGGACCCGAGTCCCAGCCACCGCCTGCGCGCTGCAGCCGCGGCTCCGAGGCTCGCCCGCAGCCAGCCCAGCTCTACGCGGCGGCCGCGAGCCGGGGCTGAGCTAGATACATTCGGGGGAGGGGAGAGGGGAGGAGGCTCAGCCCAGGGGCCGCGCGCTAATTGGCCACCAGCCAAAGCAGCCCCTCCCGACCCGGCTTCGCTGCTCCGGCCGCCGATTGGTGGATGCGTGGAAGCTGCGTTCCGTCTGCTGCAGCTGTGTGTGCACGGGCGGCACCGCCCCCCGCCTTTGATTCGGAGCAGGTGAGAGGCCGCCGGCCCTCTGCGGCGGTGGCTTGGGGAATGCGCGCACACTCACATGCTGCGTCACGTGTGGCCGCCAGGCCCCTGCCCAAGCCTCCCACCAGCTGCTGAGCATGATGATGTGCAAAACCCAGCATCCTCCTGCCAAGCTTGGGCACTGCCCTGGCTATTGACCTTCCTGCATGGGGAAGGAGGACTGGGGTGTCTTTCTGCGGGTTGTATTTCATGTCGGATGGGTGCAGTGTTGCTGGCCTACCTCCAAGGATAGGGGGTTGGGAGACTTAATGAGGCCCTGATCCTGTAGAAAGATACTGCTGGAGACGGGTTCTTGCATCCCTGAAGAGCCCTCTTGATGTTAGTGGGGTTCTAAGCAGGTTCTGGGGTCCTTGCATGGAAAAGCTAGCAGGAGCAGGACACTTGATGCTTTTCAGTTAGTTATAAAATGCTGATAGTGAAATGCTAAATATGACTAAATATACAAACCTTCAAAAAAATCCCAAAACGTCACCTCACAGGGACCTGCAAACAGAATTGCCCTAGCCTATAGACTAACGTGGGCAGCAATAAAACAACACCAGCCTCAAGCAGATGTAAGTATTTGTCAGGGCAACTTGAGCTTTCCAAACACACACAAAAAAGAAGGTCTGATAATATCAATCACAAACTGAGCTATAACCCCAGCAAAGGAGACGGGCTGGCAACTCTATGATTACTGCTGAGGAGTTCACTATTGCTACTGATTTTACGAAGGAAGACACTACAGTGATAAAACCTTAAGCTAGCTAGCTTGTAGCTTCACTTACACTGGTGCAAACGAGGTTCAGTTTTTCTGAACTCAACAGTATTACATTGGTTTTAATTCAGCAAATTAAGATCACTGTTTATTTCCACCCTTTTGTGGGCCCAGGGTTTGAGCAGCTGAAAGGTGCATTCCTATTTTTTTAAACAAATCCTATAAAAAGTACTGGAGCCAGTGCCTGTGTTGTATAAACTATAAGAAAGACAGACAAAAGCAAAGAGTTTGTAGAAGTGGAAAATGTATTGTCCAAGATTAGGCTGCGTATCTTTCTGCAAATTCAGAATTGTTAGGAACCCATCCGGCAAGGAAGAAACTGTGAAATAGCTTTGAAAATAAAGTTTTTAATTACACTTCCTGGCTGCCTGCTGCTGATAGCCATCTTGCAGACAAAGCATCACTTGCAACACTGAGCTCCAGTTAGTTTCCAACCTGTCTTTATACTAGTGTAACTCTCATTAAAAAATAACATTTGGTTAAAATAGAGAACAATGAAGTTCTTTGTAAGCAGCTTGGAACATTTATCAGTCTATATTCTCTGAGCTTAATTCCTGCCATCTTGGACCCTGTCAGAATATGCCGAAGCAGAAGAAAGTCTTGAAGGGGGAAGGGATTATGGCATCTGCAGAAAACAACTGTGATTTTCCTTACATCGAGGAACCTAAAGATAGTGCAGCTTGAAAAGTGTGTGGAACTGGTCTGGAAAAAAGGGGTCACCTAGGCAAGTGGGGATATGCAGATTCAGAACATCACAGTCTCCAGCAGCATCGAACTCGTGTAAGAGAGCTATAGCAATGCAGTTCTGATATACAGTCACTTGAGATCAAATCAGTGTTGGTCTCTAGTGACAATGAGAAGATTTTAATGCCTTTTTGCCCAGTGTTTCAAAGTGTCTAGTCTGAAGGCATGCTGGTCCTTGAGAGGTGGTTTCACTATATACATAAACTGAATTAATAATATAATACAACAGGTTTGGGATCAGGCCTTTACAGAGGGATTATTCTAGTAGTGCTATAGTGAGGGAGAATCTGGCCCATAGACGTTACCTATGTGACCCTACCAGCATGAGAAGCTAATGAATGCAAGATGGGTCAGACATGCAGCTGCAACTAAAAACATCTATTTCAAGTTTATAGTAAGAACTGCTGGGTTAAGTAAAGCAGGTTCAGGCTTTGGGTTTTTTTTTTTTTTTAAGTGATAAATCTCTCTTCCCAACTGCCAGAGAGCAGTGTGGTTTCTAGCTGACAGACATTTTCCTGGTAATTAAATAAGGATTAGAATTTAGATGGTGTGTTATTTAAATACTTGGAATTGAATCCAATAAAATATCAGTACCTCAAGTGTCTGATTCTCCTTTATACCAAGGCTGCTCTGTGCCACTCTGGCAGTTTGAAGGGGCATTGGCGAGGAAGGCTGGTCACAAGCCTAGAGCACTACTAGCTGAGGGTTGTCAGGTGTCTGTTTTTTAACCAGAACGCCTGTAAAAAAGGCCTCCCGGTGGCTCCAGACAGCTTCCAGAGAACACTGATCCCAACTCCCTGAACCTGAATCCTTTCTTGCTCCGCAATCTCCTCATCCCCACCCCCACCCAGGATTCTCCTGGAGTCTTCAGGAATTAAAGATTAATCTTGAATTGGAGATTATGTCATGTGATGAAACCTCCAGGAATATCCAGCCAAAATCAGCAACCCAATATCACAGCCTAGCCGGAGCCCACGCCCTAACCTTGTATCCCAGTTCTGAGCCCCCTTCTGCATGCCAAATTCATTGGTCCCAGGCCAGAACCCTGTCCTGCACCTGAACTCCTCATATCTGGTCTCACCCCAGAGCCTGCACCCCTTCCCAGTGCTAACCCCCAGCCCAGTGAAAGTGAATGAGGGTGGGTGGTGGGAAGAGTGACCAATGGAACAGGAGGGAGGGAATGCGGGGTGGGACCTTGGAGAAGGGGCAGGCCTTAGAAAATGGGTGGGGCAGGGCAAGAGTGTTCAGTTTTGTGATTAGAAAGTTGGCAACTCTATACTAGCCTGGCACTTGGAGGACTGGTTTCAATTCCCTGCTTTGATGCAGACTCCCTTTGTGATGTTAAGCAAGCAAGTCATTTATGTGCCTAAATTCTTCCAGTTCCAGGCTTCCTATGATGCAAAAAACCTTCTATTGAACAGTTTGGTACCTAAACTCACTCAGCACCTAAGCTTTCAAGGTAGAAATTCCCTCTTCCCCTGTTTCTGCTTCTAGGTATGTGCAGTTCCACCCCTAGTTAGTGTGTAGATGCCAGTCTCTCACCTAGGCTCCAGAACCTAACTAATAGCCCAGTTTTTCAGAGGGGCTGACCACCTGAAGAGTTCAGAAGCACCAATGAGTTCATCTCTACAGGAGATCAGCACTCTTGAAAATCAGGCCCTGATGCAGCTGGCATTGCTCACCCGCTTTTTGTGTAGGGGCACTTATGGCCTTGGGTCTCAGACAGTGAGAATCTCCTGTCATTTGTGCTGATACTTCTGGCCAAATGTTACAGAAATCAGAGCGGGAAAGGGCTTTGGTTCATTCTGTCAGTTTCCATTCTATTGTAGGGAATAGCATGAAAAAATCTACACCCTGAAAGTATTATAAAATATATGGCTGTTAGCACTGCAGTAGCATCAACATCATGTCCACCGAGAACTCTGGTGGAGCTTATGTCTGATGACAATACAAATACTGTGCAAGAAGCAGGCTGAAAGCATTATTCTCTTGCCCTCCCTGTCCATGTTTTCTTTTAATAACCTATCAAGTTTTAATAAGACACCTTCACTGAGTGTTCTCTTTTTTTGGAGATCTAACTTCAGAACCTTTAGATTTAACTCTTCCTATAGATTTTGAATTGGCTTGTTGGGTGCCATGTTACTGTGTTAGTTCTAGTGCAGATGACCAGATAGCAAATGTGATTTTTTTTCAGAGGGGGGCATTGTTGTCCGTATAAGACAAAGTCCCTAATATCGAGATGTCTGGTCACCCAAAGTGCAGGAAACATCTCTGTTGACATTGGAGGGATTAGTGTATCATTGAAACTGTTTCATTGGACGTTTCCATACTGCAAACAAAAATGCCTGTGATAAGGAGCTGCTGGGTGAGGAGCTGCAGCTTAAGAACAGAAGAACAGCCACAGTGGGTCAGACCATAGGTTCATCTACCCCAGTATCTTGTCTTCTGACAATGGTCAGCACTAGGTGCCCCAGAGGGAATGAACAGAACAGGGAATCAAGCTTGAAATAAAAATGAAAATCTGGAGGTTTAATCTTGCTTGATAACATGAAACCTAGGAACACTAAGGACAAAGGGGCCTTTAAAATTCTATTTTAAAAATGAACCCTCCCTCCTTCTTGCATTTAAGTTGAAGCCTATATCTCAATCACCACAAAATGTGTTCCCTTAATAGCCCCGGAAAAACTTAAACATTTAAGACAATAGTAGGATGAACATTTTTTGGGTGCCTTGTTTCATCCTCATGTTGATTTATAGAGTTGGAGAATATAGATACCATGAGTATTGGAAGCTGCAGAAGAAATGGCCCTCGACATTGTGAAAGTAACACTATGGGCCAAACTCTAACCAGTGCAATGAAAAGTGGTTTAATCATCCCCTAAAATCAGTGAGACCTCATATTCTTGATCCATGTACAAAGAATGGATTATTTATGTTAGAGACATGAATAATTTGCACAGGAGGTGCGAGGAGAAGCCATTGTTGGGTTTGGGAACAAGTGCATGTAAACATGTCCTTGGCCTTGATGCCCCATTCTTGCAAATTTTCATCTGGCATGGCTGGGGTTAGAATGGAGATCTTTCGCCATGTGGTGCAGTAACAGTAGGCAAGTACATGTATTACACCACCAAGGGACATATGTGTCATTAGCTAAACCTTGGCACTATAATAGGCGTGATATTTAATTCATATGTGTGCAACCAATGGATCTCTGCCTTTAGCTCAGGCACTAGTGGCCCATTGCTTTTAGATCCACAGGTCCTGGGTTCAGTTCCCTTTGATAAATCCATCTCTGGGGTCATCACATTAGTACATGTACATTAGTACATTTAGTGATGGAACGTCCCACTCCTTTCCCTGACCCAGAGCCAGTTCGCTGTTGCCACCTGCAAAGAAACAGACACTATACAGACTAACTGGCAGTGAACTCTTTATATCCAAAAGCCAATATCATCTAATAGGAGAGCTGTCAAACTGGAGATTCAGTTGGGACAGGGATCTTACTCTATGGGATTATTTGCTTTTTTCTGGATTGGGAGGATTTAGTATCTTTAGAATCTGCTGATGTATGGTGTATCTTATGAAGCCTGCAGTCCTGGCAACTTTGATATCATCAAGCTTTTCTTTGAAACCTCCCTGGAATAATGAAGCTGCTTTTATTTAATGTGGGAGATGCTGACAAGCCCACCCAAGAGAGTGGAGATCTCTTGAAAGGATCTTTGTGGTTAAAATATTAGCTTCACTGACATTTTTTGATTCCCTCCCTCTTCCTGCCCCCCCAAGGATCAAGGAGCTGCTTGTTTCTGTCAGCAATGAAAAATACATTTGGTGCTCTCCTAAGAAAGACACGGCTCTGCCCAGGATTTCTGGGGTAGCATTTAGTGACCCCGTCCAAAGCCTTGGGTTGAACAGATCATGCATTGTTTGGAAATGAAAGTTTATAGTACAGTGTTCTCCTTTGGGTAAGAGACTGGGAACAGCTGGTGGGACAAAAATAGGTTAGATTTATTACAAAAGATGTAAACAGAAGAGTAATGAAAGCAAGGGCTCAATGACTGGAATATTTTCAAGTGCTCCAGTTCTAATATTAAATATTTGGGTAAAGAATAGATCCTGTTACATGCTCTCTTTCTCGATGGAAAGAGTGATGTTTAAAAGCTAACTGCAAAAACAGTCATTCTATCTTGACCAAAGTTTCTGAGTGGATTTTTGTTTATATTGTTTATATTTCCATTGTGCCTGTGAGTTCCAGTTAGAGACCAGGATTCCATTCTGCTAGGTGCCGTACAAACACAGGAAGCTTCCATGTTAGAAGAGTCATGAAGAGTCATTTTTCCATGAAATTGGTCTATTAGACTTGAGCAGTGTTTCTCAACCAGTGGTACGAGAACCCTTAGGGGTACTCAAGAGAAGTCTGGGGGGTACGTCAACACAACTGAAATTTGGAGAAAACGGAATTTTTGTTTAAAGTTTTACAGTGCTTTATTATTTTTGTACTTTTTACACCCAAAAATGTCATCACCCACCCGGTTATGATTAAGTTGTTTAAACAAATGTGTTGCAACGGTAGAAAAAAAAAAGTGTGTGTCTGAAAAATGTAGGTACTGGGGGTATATATATATATATATATTTTTTTTTTTTTAAAAAGGGGTAGTTTATATATATATATATATATATATATATATATATATATATATATACACAAAAAGTTGAGAAACACTGGACCAGAGACATTGACAATACTCTTAAGGCTCTTCCTGACTTAGGTTTGATCAACAGTGTAGTTCTCGTGATAAGCAAGGAAGCTGATGAAAGATGTCAGATGCCGATCTTTCAACACTAGGGATTCTCAAACTTTTTTTGTTAGTAAGGACCACACCTGCCTCACTCAATCTCTTGAATCCACTCATTCCCTTCTTGCAACTACATAACAACTCTGTGGCACCTGCAGTAATCGCTAATGTACACAAGTGACACCCACCAGGAATTAAATTTATTTTTAGCTGCCTTTTACTTTTATTCAGCAGCTGGAAACATGGAGCAGCACAAGGCACCATAACTAGCCAGATCTGAGCACCTTTGCTCTACATCTGCAAACACAGCAAAATAAAAGATCATAGAAAAATAATGCTTTGGATTGGAATAAAAGCAGTTGTTTGGGGGAAGTAAGCACCTTCCACTTGAAAATTGCACTCTTTTTTAAGTTGCAAACTCCAACACATCAAAGACAGTAAGTGCCAGAATTTAGGTTGTTCACATCATCCACAGAATTTGAACCCAAACCTCCAGCAGTGCCGCCCAGCCTGAGCAATGGGAGTAATAGCATTATCTGGCAGCAGAAGGCTCATGCCATGGGGATGACAGGAATTGGGTTTCGGAGGCTCTGAGGTGAGTTCTGAAATAATCTCTTTATATCTGGAGCTTTGGGGTGGTCCCTTCCTCATTTGGTGCCCCCATACTGGGCAGTGGGCCCCTGGGGAATTGTAATGGCTCAGGAGGGGTTGATGGAGGAGCCTGAACAGGCTTTTTCTGAACTCCTAGAGAGGCTGTCTGCTTCTGAGGTTCCCATACAGTGCATGCTTAAGCTATCACTGTTTTGATGATGGCACAAGCATGACCTTAGATTAGAATGTTCACCGTCATTTATTATTTTTGGTGTAATGACAAAAATGTGTTGGCAATACAAGTGACAGAGAGAAATGGTGATTTTTCAAAAGTTTATTGCTCAGCAGCTCAGAGTAGAATTCCATGGGAGAAAGAAAAGACATTTCTCTACTCCCAGGGCTTTCTCCTGCACAAAATTAAAAGGCCTTCTGCAAGTAATGGGGACGGTGGCTCTAGACAAATAAAAGGCCCCAAAATATTTTATAATGGAAAATATTAGCCAGACTAAATAGAGGGGCTGCTACCAGATCCCCCTATAACATACACACACTATAATTTTTTCCTTTTCTTTATATATATTGAACATAAAAATGAAAACATAGGTTATCAAAACTAACAGAATTTCAGATTTATCTACCTGAGCTACAGTGTAATATAAATGCAACCCAGAAAGCTAATGTTTATCATCACAAGTATATTTTCCTGAGGTTATTATAACTCACACTGATAGCTTGAGGGCGGGGAGAGGAGAATAAGAAAGTAGCATAGAAATTCATATATTCTGTTTTAATGAAAATCAAACAGTTTTTATGGAAACTGAAAAGGATCTCTTATTTCAGAGCAACTTGTGCTTATGCATTTTGCAAATATGTGAGAGGAGCAAAACATGACAAATTCTGTAACCACGTCAGTTCATAAATATGATTTTACTTTTAAAGAAAATGAGTTGTTTGAAATTTAAAAAATACTCCTTCTTAGAGATCTCATTAATTACACAACAGCATAATATAGTTGTACATTGTACACATTTAAAATTAGTGGTGATCAATCCATAGAGTATTATAATGACTTATTTCTGCATGATAGAGCAAGGTTTTTTCATTGTATTTGTTTATATCTAAAACTGGCTTGCAAAAAGTGTTTATATTTATCTGGACTGTGACACGGGTGTGCATAGCCCTCACTAGAACAGGGAGGGGGGGAAACCCTGTGGGCCGAGGAAGTCCCGCCCCTTCAACCAGACTGGGCATGCTCTAAGAGCTGGGGCAGCATAAAAGGCAAGAGAGCAGCTCAGTCCGGGCTGGCCAGTGAGGAAGGACCTGCAGCCAGAACTACAACAGCTAGTGACCCTGACAGTGGAAACTGACGGTCCAGGAGACTGTTGCCACTTGGCCCCAGTGAGAAGGTGCTGCTGGGGAACTGGAGGATCCCGCAGAACCGGTAGGAAGCAACCCAGGGAGGGTGCAGGATCAGCCCCTTCAGTCCAGGTACACTCAGCGTGTTTTGACCAGATTCCCCGCGGAAGGGGGCAGTAGATGGATTGGTTGTTCACAGGGTCCAGGTGGAGCAGGGTGGACCAAGGTCTCCTTACCAGAATGCAAACCCCAGGCTTTCTGACTCTGGCCCATAGGCCAGGCTGCCCTGAACCAAGGGTGGCATATTGACTCCGGCCAGCAGGCCATGCTGCCCTGCACTAGGGGCCATTGATGGACTCTCTGGGCTATCCCAAGATAGGGGCTATTTACTGATTTTGGCCAATAGGCCATACTGCCCTGTGAGCAGGGCTGCTTAAGGACTCTGTGCTACCCTGAGACGAGGGAATATTCACGGATTTATTGAGGCAGCCAGCAGCCTCACAGCCTGGCAGGCGGCATCTGCACTCTGGAACATCCTCGTGCCTGTGACAGGGTTTGCATACGCCACCACAGACTGTAAAGACACAACCACTTTTCCATGGTAGATACAACTTGTTACCCCTCTATAATGCTTCTAGAAAGTCCCTTTGTCCTACAAATTGGTATGCAAGTTGCGGTCCAGAAGGGCTATTTTGGGTGCATTGGCCAGGCCAATGTGGAGATACCAGGGCCAGATTCTCAGCTGGTGTAGGTCAGGATGACTCCACTGAAGATCATGTAACTATGCCAGCTGACACTATCTGTGGATCTATCCCATGAGAATATAAAAATATCCAGGTGAAATCCTGGCCCCACTGAAGTCAGTGGGAGTTTTGCCATTGATTCAGTGCGACTAGGATTTAATCTTCACAGTTTATCATGGCTGAATGATTATGATGATCAGGTGTCAGACTGAATGTTGAAATAGAAATGCCTATGGAGTTTTGCTTGTTACAACTTAGGAACCATTAATGCCTTTTGGAATATAAAAGCGAGGTTGCCGTACTTTTGGAAGTGTCACAGTTCTGAACTAGGAATGTCAGTGTGACTATCAGCCAGTAATGGATGCTCCATTTCTGCTGGTAACTTTGGGATAAGAAGGAGGAGCCCCCCAATTCAGAAAAACTTTCTAAGTACATGCTTAAGAGCTTTTCTGAACTGGGGAGAAGTTGAGCAGATTCATAAAGCTGTTTGGTTTCAGAAGTCTGCAGAGCTCAGGCATAAAGGGAAACAATGTGGACTTGCGACACTGGGTGAAATCTTGACTCCATTGAAGTAAATGGAAAACTCCCACTGATTCCAAAGGGGCGAGGATTTCATCTATTTACTTCAAAGGGACCTAAGCATATGCTTATGCTTTGTTGAACAGGGACCTAAATGATGATACAGAGTTCAAGGAAACGGCAGATCGGGGCTTGTGTGTGTGTGTGTGTGTGTTTTGCTCTGTTAAGGGAGTTGAATAAAGAGGGGTTTCAGGTTTTGAAGCCTTTGAATGTCTTGTTTGAAAGGAATATTTCAAACAAAGTTTATCCTAGAAATTCCACATTCCTTTTATTCATCAGTCCTCTGTGAAAATTAGTGCCCTGGAGGATTTCTGGGAAGGCCCGATACTTATGTTTGGATTTACTGCTGTTAGTTTCTGAATATCATTGAATACCAATGCATATTTCTAATGTCTGTAAGGATTCTAGAATTTTTGGGGTATTACATGGCTGCTTAAGTGCAGAGGTTACTCCAGCAGCGTCCCTAAAGAGAACCAGCCAGGTTGAAACCTCGGGAAGTCTGAATACTTAGCTTTGAAGAATTTTTGGTGCAGTTATAGCTAGCAAGTAATCAATATAGCCTAATTAATTAACAAAGGTGTCATTTAGGGAAGCAATCTAACTTATAATTTATATCGGTATTTTTCCTTGACAACTTCCTTAAAAACATAAGAGAATTCCCACACAATGTTTTATTAAATATAGTAAGTATCAAAATTAAAAAACAAACCCAAAACAATCTTTCAAACTCGCTGGAAATCCAAGATAAAGGTAACCTGCAAAGGATATGAATTTGTGCCTCACTTTTTTGCTTCCTTAGGGTGTAGAATGAGAATCATTTATTGTTTGTTTTATATTACAAATTCAGGTCTTGTCTGTCAGGGAAGATGGATGGGAAAATTAGTGAAATGATTACATCACAGAGGTCGAGAGTTCAAATGATGCAACTGAGAGGGGAAGGAGTTTTTAACGAGAGTATCATTTGCATTTATTTCCTTTGTTTCTTTCAACATTGTTTTAAATGCCCATTAAACTTCAGAGATCAATGAACATTTTGAATAAAGGAACCTTGGTTAACGATGGAACACTGCTACCCT
Source organism: Pelodiscus sinensis (assembly GCF_049634645.1). Classification (NCBI taxonomy): domain Eukaryota; kingdom Metazoa; phylum Chordata; order Testudines; family Trionychidae; genus Pelodiscus; species Pelodiscus sinensis. The sequence continues at coordinate 59,223,196 of NC_134718.1, forward strand.
GAGAGGTTACAGTAAACACGTTGTGGAGCATCTAAGGAGTATGTCTACACAGCAAATAGGCACCTGCAGGCTGGCCTGCCAACGAGCGGGGAGGGGGTAAAGGGCAGTTGCTCTGGTGCCTGGTGAGGCAAAGGGGCCCAGGTTCTGGCTGCCTGCACTGCTGCCGTGGCAGCAGAGGCATTCAAACCCCAGTCCCTTTAAATTGCTGTGCCGCATGTTCTGGGCATCCCTTAGGGCCGCCTAGGGAGGTGGGGGTGCTGTGTGGCTTCCCTGCCTGCAAGTGGCCTGTGCCAGCTGATTCGAGCTGGCAGAGCTTGGGTAGCAGGCCTGTATCACTGTGGTATAGATATATCTGAACTCAGGCTGGAGCCCGGGCACTAGGACTCAACGAGATGGGAGGGTCCCAGGTCTTGAGCCCCAGCTTGAGTGTGAAGTCTACACAGCAATGAAACCACCCTACAACCCAAAGTCAGTTGGTATGGTCCGACTGTGGATTTTTTTTTCATTGTGATATAGACAACATACCCTAATTAGGCCCTCCAGCAAGAGAGACCAGTGCACCAGGTCGGGCATCTCCGACTGTTGTGGAAAGTGAGACTGGATCTTAATGACCACAGATTCACAGAGCTTCAGTTTTGCCTCATTTGAAAGACCGATACCACATCCCAGTCTGTCTTTTACGAAAGTTAAATGCATTTTGGTTTATGGGGAGATTTTCCAAAAGTGCCTAAGGGATTTGAAGCAGTAGTCCCTTGGATTCTTTTCAATAAGTATTGTTCTCCTAAACCTCTTACGTGCTTTGGAAATAGGGTTACCAGATGATATCAAAAAAATACCGGACACACTTGATCTCAGATGGGGGTGGGGGGCCAGCTGTGAGGGGAGCAGGGCTGGCCGGGAGGAGGTTGGGGGAACTGGGCTGGCCAGAGGAGATTGGGGGTGGGGGAGAATGGTTGGCGGGAAGCAGGGCTGTCCGGAAGAGGATTGGGGAGGGAGCAGGGCTGGCTGGGAGGAACTGGCCAGCAGGGAGCAGGGCTAGCTGAGAGGGGGTCACGGGGAGCGGGGCTGGCCGGAGGAGATCGGGGGAAGGAACCAGCCAGCGGGAAGCAGGGCTGGCTGGGAAGGGGTTGGGGGGTGCGGTGCTGGCCGGAAGGGGAGCGGGGGGAACATGGGGGGGGGGAACCAGCTGGCAGGGAGCGGTGCTGGCCCAGGCACAAGCAGATCCCGGGATACTGCTCACCCGCATACGGTCCCAGCGGGGTGCACGGGCAAGTCTGGCCCCGGGGATTCCATCCCGCCCCGCCCCCACCCTCCTCCTCTCTACTGTGTAGTTGCGTACTGCCTGGCTGGGACCATGAGTGTGTTTACCAGCCAGGCAGTACGCAACTACGTACTGATACTCCTGATGATAATAATAAAACTTAATTAATTAGAAAATACCGGACATTCATATGTACAGTATTTTCTCAATTTGTTTCCCGGACAGAAAGCTCAAATACTGGACTATCCAGTTCAAAACCAGACACATGGCAACTGTATTTGGAAAACTTCCTCCTAAAGACAAACAACTAATTGCATACCAAAATGGTATCAATTTTTTTCTTAACAATATAATTGCAATTGAGAAGTGGCTGGTAAGGGTGTTAAGATTACATACATGATTGTGCATTTCAGTCATTTACCAGGAGTTTTGGTTACTCAGTGCAACCTTGATTGTGATTTCTTGGAATGCATGCAGTAGAATCTCATTATTACTAGGAAACGAAGTATTATGGTAATAAGAACTTTCAAAATGTTGAGTGGCTGAAAGTAGATGTAATTCTAAAAAACAGGAAAAACTCTTCTCTCAGATATGCATAATAGATTTTGAGATTCTGGGCTGCCTACTTTCATTGATTCAATGCAAAGGGAAAGCAGACTATAATAATGACACACTGTATAGTGTCACAGATGAATCTGGTGCTTTACAGACACATAGACCAGATCTGAGACCAGATTCTGCTCAAACAAGTTCCAAAGAGATTGAAACAAATTAGAACCAAATCTCCAGAACTCCAGATGGAATAAATGCGGGGTGAGGGGGAGGAGAAGAGGAGGGGACATGTGGAAGATGCTGTGTTGGTTCATCCAGGCAGAAAGTTGGCAAGATCTCCCTGGCAGACAACTAATGGAGAAAACTAAGAGCTTCGCTTGTATGTTAGGCATTCCTGATTTCACTGTAACGAATGGCAGGGTAGCTATTTTATACAGTTCAAGCAGCAGCATAGCAAAAGTAAAGATGTGGATAACAGTGTTCCAGAATGTTGGGCTATGGAAGATTTCCTGGAAGCTTTCCATGAGGGGGAAAGACCCAAAATATGCATGAAGTGCTAGACGAAAAAGGAATGGGCAGGTGTCATCTAAGTGGAGTATTAAAATTAAGATGCTGCTCATGTATCAATAGCTTAAGTGAACAAGGATGGGAAAATGGATCCCGATGCTATAAAAACAAATAAGACATAAAGGTTGTTTTAAGGACGTGAAGACAAGACTGGTGCTGTTTGAAGCCAGCAAGAATGTACAGGTGAGATATATGGAAGAATTGTTTGTATACAGCATGAGCACATTTGCACAGTATTGCACGGGTCCTTAACTCAATTTTTTTGGTAAATAAAAGAAAAATTCAGACCAGGCCTGCTTGCTCTTCCCCTTACTGTCTCTGTCAGGGAGGGAGAGCAAAATGCACAACTTTCCAGCCAGAGTGAGGAATGCAGCAAATTGTCTTTTTCCCCTCGTTCTCTGATACAAGCGAACAGCCAGCAATGTCCCCATAGGGGAGGGGGAAGCTTCTGCCCTTCCTAAAGGGTGCCTGGAGGGGTGTGGTGGGGGGGGAGGGGGAGGAGAGGGGGCGGAAGACTCAGGGCTGGAGAAGTCCTGGGCAGGAGGGGGGCATATGCCCCCAGCCAGTCCTGATCACCTGCCTGGTGGTTCTGTCTTTTTTTTTTTTTCCCCCTCTATGGTTTTATAAGAAGCAATCCCATTCCAGGCATATCCCATTTTCCTGACACAGTCTTAAATTATGATAAAAGAAAGGTGTATGCTGAATTTGGTGGTTCTAGCTCTTTCTGTTTAGGAGGAATTCCTGAACGAACAGACACACAGATACTCTCTCTCAAATACATAGTGGATTAGTTTTCTTCAAAGAGGTAGACAGTTTAATGTCGTCACGTGCTATCTGCACAGCAAACACAGATCATAAAAAATGTAAAAACATAAAATTTAATTTTCTATTTGCCAAAAGAGTCTTGAATACCAAGAAACAAGCAGGGTGATATGAAAGTTGTTACCACCCAGACCCCCCTGCCTCCACCCTCTCATCACCCAGGGCTGTCCCCCCCCTCCCGCCCCCCGATACCTCCACCGCACCCAGGGCATCCACTGAGCTAAAGGGGACCGTGGTGGTTGGGGGAGCCCAGGGCTGGGACAATAGGGGGCTGCAGGATGGGAGGGGCAGGGCTGGCGGGGACAGGGCCGGGACACAGGAGAGCAAGGGGAAAAGACCGTTTGCTGCATTCCTCACTCTGGCTGGAGAGTTGTGCATTAAAGTCAATGGCAAAACTCCCATTGACTTCAGTAGAGCCAAGATGGCGCTTAATGCTTTTTCTTAGGCCATCAGTGTAATTAATATAAGACAAGGCAAATTCTAGCCATATTACCAAAATATTTCACTTTTTTTTGGTTACACCTGGGAGAAATGGCCCAAACCAGAACAATAATTGGCAGGTGCTACTGAAGGGTTAGTGCCACTGAAAAACACCCATGGCCTGGTTATAAGGGAAGGGAGCCTGTTCTCCTTCTGAGATGTCAGAACAGGATCTTGATTGATCCATCCAACAGGAGTATTGATGCATGCAAGAGGAAGAAACAGTCAAAACTAATAAAGCAGAGAATCAAGCACAGAGTGAGTGGGGGCTGGAACAATACTGCAGGCAGGGGTGCTGAATTAGGCTGAATCTTAAGCCCTTTCAATGGGTGTCAGCTCTCGTGGACTGGATGATTGGATGCCATTTGGTACAGTCCAGGAGAATTTGCAGCCCTCGCTCCTTGCTGCCCACAGAGGAGCCACGGCTGGGGGCATCTGCAGAGCCCCAGGCTGGTGGTGGGACGTTGGGTGGGAACGGAGTCTCCAGGACTGGCGGCCTGGACCCTGGGGCCAGCAGAGCTGGCAGGCTGCAGTTCTCACGTGGGCAGGACTAGTGGGCGACAGGACCCTGAGGGGTGGTGGAGTCTTGAGGCTGGCAGGTGGCGGCAAAGCTGGCTGGCAGGACCCTGGAGGCCTGGCAGGACTCCGTGGGGCCACTTGGAGGCCAGGGTCTGGGGCTGGTGAAGCCAGTGGCTGGTCAGCAGCAGAGCTGGTCCCTGGGTGCAGAGAAGCAGTGTGCAGAAACATCCTATTTCCCACGCCTGTGCCCAGAGTTTTGTATCCGCATTACAGGTGGTTGTACAGGTGTGATTGCTGCTCAGGTGGGTATCTGTGCACTAGCACTCACTTAGTGCAGATACGTATTGTCATGAAGATGCACTAATATGAACGTCTGTGCAGGCTGCACAAGCATACTCCGTACTCTTGGTATGTTTTCACATTGCTCATCCTCTGTGCCCTTGCATCTTTTTTGCTATTTGTGGCGGTGCTAGCTAGCACAAATTTAGTACAGGTATGTGACAGACCACACCCTGCAAACTGCAAAACTCTTAGGCTGTGTCTAGACTGGCCAGTTTTTCCGAAAAATCAGCTGCTTTTCTGGAAAAACTTGCCAGCTGTCTACACTTTTGCGCAAAAGGGCCAGTGTAGACAGCTGAGATTTGTTTTGCGCAAAAAAGCCCCGATCGCGAAAATGGCGATCGGAGCTTTTTTGCAGAAAAGCGCATCTAGTTTGGCCACAGACGCTTTTCCACAAAAAGTGCTTTTGCGGAAAAGCGTTCGTGCCTATCTAGATGCTCTTTTCCGAAAATGCTTTTAATGGAAAACTTTCCCGTTAAAAGCATTTCCGGAAAATCATGCCAGTCTAGAAGTAGCCCTATAGAAGGCAGCCATATTGGGAGGTGGGTTAATGCTTTCTTGTTTCCAAATTAGCTTCACCTGAACACAGCCCAGGGGCCAGGGTAGAAAATAGAGGCCTAATTAGGAGGCAGCTTGCAGCTGGGGTTAATTAAGCACCTGCTGCCAATTAAGGCCTCTGGGGTTCCTATAAAAGGATTCCTCCCAGGCACTGGGGAGAGGAGTTTATGGAAGGTGCACATAGCAGAGCAAGGTAATGCTGAATCCTAAGGACTGGCCTGTGATGAGAGTGACTCAGTAAATGGGAACCCTTGTCTCTAGGGAAACCCCAGAGCAACACGGGGAAGCTCTCTGAGGTGCATGCCTAACTGCCAGGAAGTGCAGAACACCCAGGGAGCTACCAAGGGACTTTGTCACAGGTATGTCTACCTAACTTGCAATTACACCTCTGATTCCAGTGCAGACATACCCAATCTCTTGTGATAAGCTTGAGGTCTTTCAGTGAGGCGCTCCTAACACATGCTCTAAGGAGTATGCAGGGGCAGGCTATTTTCCTCCAGGCATGCTGTTGCGTAGATGTGGGTGAATATGGCAAAGATGCTTTTGTGAATATACTTACAAACAGGAACTGTAACTTCATTTTGCTGGTGTTCCATAGGCTCCTTCTAGTTTCTCTGGATAAAATTTACATGGCCCACACAGTGAAAAATTTTATTTTCTGTGGAGGATCTGTACTAGCAAATTTTTGTTTTACAGGAATGTTTGAGGAAAGCAAAGATGGCTATTCTTACCCATGCATGGGTAAGATGATTCCTTTGCATTTTCAAGTGTCCAGAGAGTCCACTCACATTTGATTCCAATTTTATATTTTGTGAATACACTTTTATAGCTTCAATTATAAGACTAATAGAAATATGCCATCCTTTGAAAAACAATTATATGTTTGAGGGGTTTTTTTTGAACAGCAGCAACAACAAAAATCTAGCTCTCAGCTAAGTCAGAAACCCAAATGTTATAGCACTGAGAGCCAGAGGGCAAAACTGGCTATCCATAAAAATGAAGCTGAATTCACTGATTTTCATTTGCCCAAGATCAGAAGAATGTAAGAAGTAAACAGAAGTGAATAAATTGCATTTTAAAAGTTCCCCTTTTTAACAACTTCTGGCTACTGGTAGCACTGATAAAGAAATGTTTAATGTCTGATATATATATTTTAGAATCTGTCTGTGTCCATATGTCTGAGTCTGTTCAAGAACTGCTCCTTAATGGTAAGAGCTAGGACCACCACATTTGGTATGTAGCTTCCTCTTAACATAACTTACAGCAAGGTAAGGGTTTGGTTGTGTCAGGACAATGGGATGTGCCTGGAATCTGACTTTCTCATCAAATGGTAAGGGAGGAGTCTGTTAGGAGGAGGGTTATACTGTAGAATGACTAGAGAGGAGTAGCAAGAGGCCAGAGTTGAGAATCTGGACAACTATAGCCTCATTGGACCAGCAGAAGGTAAAAGTGGCAAAAGGGACAGCTACCTACTATATATTTCAGAGAGTTTGTCTGTGTGCCTGTCCTACAGCCAGGGGATATGCAGCTTTAGTAGGTACAGCTGGGAGAAGGGTGCAGCAGCCATGGACAGGCGCTTCTCAGCTGGCCTCAAACTGCTGCAGTAAGAGAGGGCTGAGATTATCCTCTTCACTGGGGCAGCCTGTGTACTGAACCCCTCATCTCCAGTCCCACCCCAGAACAGTGATTTAAATGAAGAACAAAACTTATTTGAGTTAAGGACCTGAGCAACACCAGGTAAATCTTCTAGTATGTGATAGTTAAACTGACAGTGTCCCTGGAAAAATAATCTAATGTGAGACTTAAGAACAAGTTGTAGAAACATATCTATTTCATTGAAATGCTTGACACAATCAAAATTGTTTTTGTTTTGAAAAGGTTAAAGCCCTTCATTTCAGCTTGGTTCCAACATATGCATATCACAAACATTCAAAAATAAGTCAAAACCAAAGTCTTTGACCTTTTAAAAATTGTTTATTTCAAAACCAAATTTTTTTATTGTGAGAATTTTGACTTTTCCTTCTGATATGAGATGAAAGTTCAGAATTGGAAATTGAGTCTCCAGTAGGAATTTTGTGTTGTCACCCTTTAACACATGGCAGCTGAGAGGAGCATATGGGTTCAGGCACATACCCAGGAATTTCTGGGTCAGGGGTGCTTTTTTGTAAATGTGGACTGCAAGGCTATGAATGCACTTCCTATAGTCCCTCAAGTAAGCGTAGAAATCAGCCCCATCCTCCCCCCCCCCAGCAAGCCAAAGCATGGGGTAGGGAGACTCAGGCAGCACATTGTTCCTGCTTTTCCCCCCCCGGCTGGCCAGAGCATGTTTACTTACGGGACCATGGGTGGGGGGTGATTTTGCACCTGGCCTGTGTATCAGCCTCAGTTTAATGTAAGCTTTGAGTTAATCAATTCAGAATAAAAGGGTATCATTCAGATACTTACTGGCTGCATCTAGACTGGCATGATTTTCTGAAAATGCTTTTAATGGAAAAGTTTTCCGTTAAAAGCATTTTTGGAACAGAGCGTCTAGATTGGCACGGATGCAAAAGCACTTTTTGCGGAAAAGCGTCCATGCCAAACTAGACGTGCTTTTCTGCAATCGCGATCGGGGCCCATTTTCGCGATCGGGGCTTTTTTGCGGAAAACAAATCTGAGCTGTCTACACTGGCCCTTTTGTTCAAAAGCTTTGCGCAAAAGAGACTTTTGCCTGAACAGGAGCAGAATAGTATTTCCGCAAGAAGCACTGATTTCTTAGAGTAGGAAGTCCGTGCTTTTGCAGAAATTCAAGCGGCCAGTGTAGACAGCTGGCAAGTTGTTTTTTTCCGGAAAATCAGCTGTCTAGACACAGCCACCCTGTCTCTGAATGCTAAGGCTTATACATCATCTAGATGCAGATGAAACTTGGTGATGGTGGTGGTGGCGGCAAAGAATGGCCATGATGACAGCTTTCATTCATCTGAGAATGAAAGGGAAGCTGAAAATCCATTGTGGAAAAAGGATGTTTCACAACTGGTTATGGTGACTTAATAGTTGCCACAAGTCCTGCTTCTCACTGCTGCTGTTTCAGCTCGCAGATTAAACTAGCTGTTTGCATTGCTGCTGGAGGCCTGGGAAATGTCAGACAATCATGACACAGGAATTCAAAACTGTGAGATTATGCAGCATGTTACAGCATGATTTTATAATTTGAAATATAATAATATCTGAGCATTAGAGTTACTGTGGAGTGAAACAAATAAGAATTTTAATAACTGTCCTTAAATCTAGCCCAGTGAATGGAACTTGGTGTCCTATGGTTCAAAAGTCACTGGGTACTGGGGTTTGCTACTGTTTGGGGGGGTGTAATAGAGAGACTGCTATTAACATTTTAATGTAGAAGGGATCTGCACGAATGCCATCTTTTGGCTATGGGATCAATCTGACATTTTAGGCATGGGGATGTTTTGTTTTTTAATTTAATTTTTTTTTATTAGAGCATTCAACCTCACACTTGCTGAAATCCCACCCTGTATCCCCACATCAGTTTATCATTCTCCTCCCGGAATCACACTGATAAAATGCAACTCCTGCTTTTTTGTAGGATATACTTGCTTAAAAATTCAATGCCTCTCCAATAATGTCTACATTAGAGTTTTTTCTGGGATACCAGGGAAACGGGTCTGCTTTTTCAGAACCGTTTCCGAAAAAGCGAGCGCATTCTTTCCAAAGTTCTGTATTCCTCACAACATGGAGGGTTTTCATGTAGATGAGCCAAATATCAGAAAAGCCTTTTCCGAAAAAACAAACCGAAAAAGGTACACAAATTGAGGTTTGCAAATCTTTTTCAGAAAAAGAACACAGTGTATACATAGTCTTAGTCTTGTAAGTGACCCTTGTCAGCATAGGGACAGATTGTTATACCCATGCTCACAATGAACTGCACTTTTCTCCACAAGTAGTCCCACTGGCTTCAATAGGGTTATTGATTGTGTAAGGTGCTATTCTTCATTAATAGTATTGTATACAATTTGGCCCTTGGGTTTAAGCTGTCTTACGTTATTGGTTACCTGTGGATTTTTCTATTGTGTGTGTGTGTGTGTGTGTGTGTGTGTGTGGCTACAACTTACTATGACTTCTTGCTAGGATACTCAAACTCATTTCACACGTTATCTTATTATAAATAACTAAAATGCTATGGAAAGTATTAGATACTCTAGGGATGCTGCCAACCGTGCACAAATTGACCTACATTGAGGAAAGAGAAGAAACCAGAAGTAGGAGTCAGGAAACTTGGCTTCCTTTGCAACAGTCTGACCAACTTCTTGGTCTTTTTAAGCAAGTGACTTCAGCTACAATTTTCATGTGCCCACTAACTTTTGTTTAAATGCCTACTTTCTGGGGTTCCAACATGATGTTGCAAATTGTGGATCCCCACATGGAGTTGCTTAATCAGAGGGAATACTTGAAAAGATTAGTCTTTAGATTTGATTCTCCGCTGCTTTACACCTTGTATGGCCAAGTCCTATCTTCCAAAGTAGGATGACACTTTTAGGGGAAATGGCCGCTCCTTTGGCAGTGTTCTAGGTATACTTTGCACAGGCATAAATGACTACACAAAGGCAGTAATGGATGAGGAATCTGCAGCTCGGCTTCCTTCTCTGTAAAATGGGCATAATACAGTTGCGAGGCTAAATTCATATGCTATGGTCAGAGGGAAGGGGCTATAACAAGTAAATGCAAAACTTGTATGTGACTGTAGTTTGTGTGTGTGTGTAACACATCATAACTGGATTAAATTGAGATGGTTATAGATATAATCCGTCGTCTGATATTGTTGGTCTACATATTGTTTTAAATGCACATCTACTAAAATACTCAGAAACCATCCCCTTCCAACAACAACTGCAGCACAACTCAATTTTTAATGCATGACCACAATGTGTTTGCTATTTTACTCTGGGCTGGATATAGCTGCTAACTTGTGCTTTCTTTATAGACTAACAAATAGAATCCCAGGACTGTGACTCTGTTAAAGCTTCTTATGAAAACAAAGTAAAATAAGAAAATCCAGGTTAGCTTTCACCCTCTGGAAAACCAGACTGATTAAATTTGAGAGGCTGGGAAATGACAGGCAACAAAATTATTTTCAAGCTTCAAAATGGGTGTGACAGCAGGGAGGACAGAGAATTAAAAAATTTCTTTAAAAAAAATCCTCTACTGTTTGACAGTGTTAATAAAATTGTCAGAGTTGAACCAAATAGATCTTAAATTGATCCCTTTAAACTAGTGCATCTTCTCCAATATGGAGCAGCGCTGTATGAATAATTGACTTTTCTGAGGGGGAGAGGTTGCTGGCAGTTCTGAAAATATGATATTGTTTTGGATCAACGAGAACCCCATATCTGGGGGGCTGTGGAAGGGTTCAGCAAATTAGTTAAACAAAACAAAAAAACCCACCCATATGGGATCAAACAATGTTTTTGTTCCACTTGAAATCCTAGAATCCTAAAACTAGGTGGTTAGAAGCAGTGTTGTCTGTAAGCCAGAGCTACTCAACTTTGGAACCTCCAGGGGCCACAAGGATACCCACAGCACATGCTGAGGGCCGCAACTTAAGTGTGGTTGCATATACATGTAAATAGCTTCTTTCACACGGATGGGTATGAATACAAAGATTAAGGCAAAACTACACAACATGCAGGCCCCATTTAAGTCAGTTCTGCTGATATTAATAAAAGGCAATATTTACCTGATTTCTACCTATGTGACAGCACTTTTAATGAGCAATGACAGTCCAGGAATTTAACTGCTAAACCACATATCAACAGAAGGCCATTATATTGACTACTTTTTTGTTTTGGCTTCCACTCACGGGCTATTGAGCCCTGCATAAACCCAAACTGCACCGCAGGCTGCAAACAAACAGGCCGCATGTGGCCTGTGCGCCACATGTTGAGTAGCCCTGCTGTAAGTTGTGCACTTGAGTGGCCACCCAGAAAAGACTGAAGTGCCACCCAGCTGATTAGCAGAGCGCTCACAGCCTCCAGCAGCATGTGTTTCAATATCTGCCCAAGCCTCAGTGCACAGAAGAAAATTTATTCTGCACATAGATGGAAAAAATTAGAGGAAACATTGGTTAGCAGAGACTGCAAGGCTCATCTAGTCTAACCCCTTTTTCTCCTGCCCCCCCACCGAGATGCATTATTTGTTGTGGCTGAACCAAGCCAGAGAGCTGTCCAGCCTCCTTTTGAAAACCTCTAGCGAAGGCACTTCTGTCATGAACCTAGGCAATCTGTTCTGCTTCTTCTGTTCTTATAGTTAGATTATCTCTCAGGAAGAACTTCCTAACATTGCCCCTTGCCCTACTCTCTGTGGCAAGAGAGAACAACTTGTCTCCAGCTTCATGGCGGTCTTTCTTTGAAAACTGTTACATCTCCCCTTAATCTCCTCTTTTTTTTCCCCCCCCCTAATTAAACACACCCAGTTCCTTCAGCCTTTGTTCATATGGCTTTAATTCCATTGTTTTGGTCATCTTTGACACACACCTCTTGATCCTTTCAAGTTTCTCTATCTTTTCTATACATTGGTGTCCAAAATTGGACCTAATACTCCAGCTGATGCCTACCTAATGCTGCTATTACCTCCTGAGAGTTGCATGCTATGCCTCTGATAGTGCAAAGACAAATACAGTTTTGGATTGCAACCAGTGTTCCCTCTAAGATTTTTCCATCCATGCATGGAGTGAGCTTTGTCTTGTGTACCAATATTGAGGTCATGTGCACTTGTTTGGATGTGTGCCACCATGGTATCAAAGTTATTAACAAATATTTTTTATATATATATATATATATATATAAACTTCTAAAACAAGGGATAATTAATAAGGTGCATGACTTTAAATGTTTAATGTGAAGTAAAAAAAATTAATACTGCACATTTGCAGTATTAATGTTAGATTAGCCTCAAGGCTGCTCTAAATCTGCACTGTCCACAGTTTCATAGAAGGCCAAGATTAAGCACATTGCAGCACTGTTCTAGTTTTCCTCCAGAATGCCCCTATTCCAGGAGCTTTAAGGGGGGGGGGGGGAAGAACCTCAGAGCCATTTCATTGCCTCTAAGCAAGATAGGGAGTCCCTGTCTTTGGGATTGGTCCTGCTTTGGGCAGGGGGCTAGACTCCATGGCCTTCTGAGGTCTCTTCCAGCCCTATGGCTAAGTCTACACTGGCCCCATAAAACGGAATAGTCATGCAAAGCAGGTAAGTCAGAATAGGGAAATCCACGGGGGATTTAAATATCCCCCGCGGATTTAAATAAACATGTCTGCCGCTTTTTTTCCGGCTTGGGGGAAAAGCCGGTAAAAAGCGTCTAGACTGGCGCGATCCTCCGGAATAAAGCCCTTTTCCGGAGGATCTCTTATTCCTACTTTCAAGATCCCTTTCTTGAAAGTAGGAATAAGGGATCTTGCGGAAAAGGGTTTATTTTCCGCAAGATCCCGTCTAGACTGGCGCTTTTCTCCGGCAAAACCCCGAGCCGGAAAAAAGCGGCAGCCATGTTCATGCAAATGCCGCGGGGGATATTTAAATCCCCCGCGGCATTTGCAATTCTGAATGGTCTCATTAGCATCCCTTTTCTGGAAAAGGGTGCCAATGTAGACACAGTCCAGCTGTTTTAAAACATCTGGCAGTTCCCTTTAGGTTTCTACTAGGAAGAGACTTCGCACACTCTCCCTGCCCCCAGGCCTGTCAGTACCTGGGGGCAGGGAGTGCACACAAGTCTCCTTGCCCCTGCAAGAGCGCACAGCGGCTAGAGACACCAACTGTTTTAAAACAGCCAGTGTGTGTGTCTAGCCGCTGTGTGCCCCTGGTAGGGCAGGGACAGGATGTGAGAGACTTCACGTACCACCCGCCCCCCTCGGGCTCTGATTGGCCTGGTGATCGGGGAGTGCAGGGTGACTGCAGGCCAGCTCCAGCCTGCAGAGGGCCATTTGCCCATCCCTGTAGTAGACGCTGGTAAGAGGATATCAAGGAGATCATAATGTTTAGTTGGTATGGCAGAATGTAGTAATATAAATTACATATCGCGGTATGCAAGCACCCTACAGCCTCGGTTATTCTTAAATATTGTGAATTCTAAACAGGCGCTTTGCCTGTTGCAGTGAATAGTATTAATGTAATGGAGCCGTTCACGTGACTAAACACAGTGCTAGTTAATGTATCTTGACAGATTGGGCCGTTGGCCCCCTAACCCAGCCATCTGATCTGTGTTTGCAGACCCTGCACACGTGTGGCATTCCAAAAGCCCCTCCTTTTGATGTACATATCTGTGAAGTGCCTCGCCCACCGGTGTGTCTAACACAACCAACACCCCTGTCATGAAAAATGTTGACGCTGCATTTGGCCAGTCAAGTGTATAATCAATGCTGTGTAGTCCATGCCACTCTCTGTGGCTTGTGTAACCCCCATGCCTAATAGGGAGAGATCTGTGAGAGCTATAGAGAAGTGTGGGAAGGAATGAGCTGTGTCTGGGTCACTTTGGGTGCGTCTAGACTACAGGGTTTTTTATTGTTTTAAATTTTAAAGTGGCCTTTTTTCCCCCAGAAAAACTTCTTGCATCTAGGCTGCTGTGGCGTTCTTTCGAAATTAAATAGAAAGAACACAGCAGTTCTTCTTCGGGGATGTCCCCATGGGTGCTCCACTATGGGTGCTGGCCTTGCCCCGGGGCTGTAGATGGAAGCTTGTGCAGTGTTCGGCCGGACTGCGCATGTGCCGTGAGCTCGCGGTTTTCAAGCTCTTTTCTCTAGTGCACGGTCCGGCCTCCCGCCAGTTCCTCTAGACCGCCTCCGGCTGCAGATGCTTGGAACCGCTCCTCACCTCACTTGCTGAACTAGACTTCTAGTTGACGTGTGTGTGTGTGTGTGTGTGTGTGTGTGTGTTCCCTATATTTCCCCTTTGTTGCTCCTTATTTAAAAAAAAAAAGCCAAACGAAAGGAAGAATAGACACTGACAGTACTGTTCTTACCTTCCGCCTCTCAGATGTTCTCCTGTCCTGCTCCTTGTACATAGTTGCATCTCCTTAATTTGTCTGCTTTGTCGTCTTTTTTTTTTTTTAACAGAATAATAGCACAAATACATATAGAAGAACATCAGCAATCAGACAAGTAGCCGTCTTTCTGCGGCCGTAAGAACTGCCTCAGGAACTGGCAACATGTCGGCAGCTACCGGCTTAAAAAAATGTGGCTCTTGCCGGGAGGCAGTGCCGGCCTCCGATGGTCACTCGGAATGCATCTGTTGTCTGGGGGAATCTCATGTCCCGCCGAAATGTACTCACTGCAGCAAACTGACTTCCAGGGCTAGAAAGGACAGGGAGAGGCACCTCTGAATGATCCTTTTTGATAAAGCCCTGCAGCCGCAACACACTGATGCTGACCAACAGCCCCACAAGCGACGGGCTTCCTTCCCCAACTGCGGGGCTTCAAAAAAAGCTTAGACTCTCCCCTACTAGATCCCTGCCGACTGCCTTACATGGCAGAGAGAGTCAGGTGGAAAGACTGGGGATGTCTGGCACTGCAAAGCCACGTCCCCCTACCTCAACGGTGCAAAAGCCAAAGCGGCAACAGGAGCCTTCTCAAAAGCCCGCACCCCAGGCAGCTCTGTCTCAGCCTCTTTCTCTGCCGCCCACACAGAGTGCTGAGCCATTGGCGAGAGCTCCCTCGGAGCCGAGCATTACGGCACCGGCACCCGCACCGCTGTCAAACCACCGCACGGTGCCGGAGTACACAGCGCCAACCTGGTCTACCATGGGCACGGCACCGATCACTGCTGTCCCCGAGCCGCCGGCGCCGAGCAGCACAGCGCTGGCTAGTGCTTCAGCGCACGCCGCAAGAGCAGGAGCTCTGAGCCCTGCTGCCTTGATCTCTCTGCACCAGAGCTGCTCTCGCTCCTGTCTCTTCTCCCCGGCACTGTTCCCCTCTCCTCCAGTGCCGTGCTCCCCACATCTCTATACCGGCTGGCATAGGTCTCCCCATGCTTCTTCAGACCGCCTTCTCCATTCTTGGCTGCTAGACCCTCTCATCAGAGACATTGCTCCAGAGAGCTCTCTGCGTCTCCTGCTCCTTCCAGGGCATCAGATAGCTGCTCCTGTTCACCTTACTCTCCACACCATTATCGATATCACGATTGTTCTCACTGTCACGACAGACGCTCACCACAACATAGCACATACCTCCGCAGCGACCACTATTCCCAAGATTCCTGCAGCGGCTACTCCTACCGATCACGATCTGCCTACTACTATGTCCCATGCAGGCACTCTCCAGCTCCGACTCCCCTTACTCCTCTGCATCATTCAGCATCACCATCTCATCCTCCATCGGAATCGGAGCATACCCTCTTTGTGGCCCAGCTACCGGGGACCGCTATACCAGACTCATCCCTGCCAGACGACGCAGTCATGCCAGGCGAGGGTTCTCCACCAGATGACCTACGTCAATTCCAGGAGTTGTTTAAACGAGTAGCCATCACACAGGAGATACTGTTGCAGGAGCTCAAGGACAAGCTACGTGAGCTTTTCAGAAACCTCCAGCCACAGCATAGGTTGCGCCTGGCCATTCCCCTCGATGAGGGCATCCTGGAAATTGCCGATGAAATATGGCGTGCTCTGGCATCGGCTCTTCCAACTAACAAATGGGCGGACAGGAAATACTTCGTGCCCCCAAAGGGCATGGAATTCCTCTTTGCCCATCCGCAACCTAGTTCCTTAGTCGTTGACACAGCCCAACAGAGGGCTAGAGCCCCACACTTCAAACAACAGGGCTCCAACAAGGACATAAAGAGATTTGACCTTCTGGGCAGAGAGGTCTACACATCAGCAACGCTACTCCTTAGAATCGCCAGTTACTCGGCGCATCTATCCAACCATACCTTCGACACCTTTTCCCATCTCACCCACCTCATGGATCATCTTCCGGATTCAAAGAAATCTATCCTGAAATCAGTAATCCAAGAGGGCTACACATCAGCAAGAATGTCCCTCCAAATGGCCATGGACGTCACTGACACTGCCGCATGTTCTATTGCCACCGCCATCGTTATGCGGAGAGCCTCTTACCTTCAAGTGGAGGGAGTTCCAAAGGAGCTCCAGGCCAGAGTTGAGGACTTACCCTTTGACAAAGACAAGCTTTTCGCTGAGAACACGGACATAATCTTACACTCCTCTAAAGTCTCCCGAACAACTCTACGAACACTGGGGATGTACACCCCCCCCCCCTTTCAGGAGGCGCCGGTATTCCCCATACCAACGCAGATACGACTACTCTTACGTTAGACATCAATGGCAGCAGCACTACCAGCAGCAGAGGTCGTTTGACAACCAACGCTCATGCCAGAGATCCCAGCGACGCCGAAACCCAAACGGCAGGACAAACATGCCTCCCAACAACAAGCAACAGGTTTGATGCCTTGGTGGGGGTGAGCAGACAGTCATAGGCAGCACCATGAATCATTTGACCCAACTCTTTCACCACCGGTTGAGGCCCTTTTTCCACCAATGGGCCAAAATCACTACGGACAGATGGGTCCTTGAAATTGTCCAAACTGGCTACCCTATTTCCTTCACATCCATTCCACTCACCACCCCTCCCACCCAGTCCCTTTTCAGGGACCCCTCTCTCGAAGCCCTCCTCCAAGCAGAAGTTGATCACCTTCTTTCTTTGTGCCAGTCAGTCCCAAATTAGTTCAGAAACAAAGGCTTCTACTCTCATTACTTCCTCACCCAGAAAAGGTCCGGAGGTTGGCGTCCCATCCTAGACCTCCGTTTGAACAAATACCTCAGGAAACAACGATTCAAAATGACCACCTTAGCTGCCATAATCCCTACGTTAGATCCACAAGACTGGTTTGCCGCCCTCGACCTATTTCCACGTCCTGATCCATCCAGCTCACAGGAGGTTCTTACGCTTTGTCATGGCAAAGGACCACTTCCAATACAAGGTCCTTCCCTTCAGGCTATCATCAGCCCCCAGGGTATTTTCAAGGGTCTTATCATCATCGGAGGAAGGCCGTGACTACCAAGGAGTACTCATTTTCCCATACCTGGACGATTGCCTACTTGAGGGTCCTTCTGCACTTGGTTTCTCAGATGGTTCAGCTCACCAGGCAAGCCTTTCAATCTCTCGGACTCCTCCTCAACGAGCAAAAGTCCGTTTTGCACCCCACACAGAACATCGAGTTCATAGGGGCCTGCCTGGACTCACTTGCTGACAGAGCTTTCCTGCCCTTACAAAGGTTTCAGGCTATCCAGGACCTCATTCACACCATCACCGTCAGCCCCACTGTCTCGCTTATGACATGCCTGAGACTGATGGGCCATATGGCTGCCATAACATACGTGGTCAAACACGCCAGGCTACACCTGCGCACCCTTCAGTACTGGCTGACACTCGTATACGACCACACCAGATACAACCTCCACAGACTGGTAACACCTCCACCCGCCATTACCCGATCACTCCTGTGGTGGACCAGCCCCAAGAATCTCTTATCAGGGGTACCTTTTCATCAATAAGAACCCCTCCACCAGATCACAACAGATGCCTCTATTGGGCTGGGGAGCTCACATGGGCCCCCTCTCAGTGCAGGGCCAATGGTCCCCACAAGAAGCTCGTCTACACACAAACCTTTTAGAACTACGTGCCATTTTCAACACATGCAAGTCCTTCCTCATCCATATTTGAAATACCACAGTGAGGATACTCATGGACAACGTCACAGCCATGTATTATGTGAATCGCCAGGGCGGTGCTCACTCCTGTTCCCTATGCACAGAAGCTATCCGCTTCTGGAACTGGTGCATTCGCCACAGAATAACACCTACGGCATCCTACTTATCTGGCACCACAAATGTCACCGCAGAATTCCTAAGCAGACACTTCGATGGGAAGTCAGGGTTATGCCCTAGCTTCTGCACTGCGCAGAAGCAGAGAATGGAATGCAATTTACCAAATTTTTAACACAACCCAAATATGTTTTAAAAGGACGCCGCAAAAGTGTCGATGTACGTTACTGAAAATGAGAGGCAATAGATTTAGGCCTAAGAATCTGATCTTTCCTAGAACTAAGATCTCCCTTTAAGGAAGGGCTAGAGCAGTGATTCCCACCTTTTTCCCTAAAATTTTTCATATCCCTACCTATGAAAACGTTTGCTTGGCCAGAAAAAGTTGACAGTGGGGAGTGCAATTCAATTACTGCCAAATTATTTTCAAGAAAATTAATTTGTAAAGAGCTGTTATATATGTCAGCTTACATTGTAAGGAAAAAAAAAAGTATTCCACGATTTCTTGCGAAACCCCTGACGATGGTCTGCGAAACCCCAGGGTCTGGCAGGATTTTGTTCACTGGACTAGAGAACTGAAGAATTTCTGAAAGTGTTCCGCGGAATCACTCTCAAACACATTAAGTGGCCACCCCGGTTTGTTTATTTACTGGCACTCTGGCCACAGAGTCTCACGGCTCCCATTGGCTCCGTTTTGTCCTTTGCAGCCAAGAGGAGCAGCAGGAAGTGCCTCCCTTCCTGCTGTTCCTGAGTGCAGGGAGACTTGGGCTGGCTCGGGCCATGGCAACCTCCTTTCCCACTGCTACAGGGCCAGAGAGACTCAGGCTGCATGGCCTCTTTCCTCCCTGCTGCTCCAGGAATGCTGACGCCTGCATACACTCTTCCCTTCCCCATGGTGGTGGGGGGTGTGTGCTTGGTGCATTGCTCCTCCCCGCCCTGTTGGGGGGAGGGCCTCAGCAGAGGAGGCGGGGCTGTAGGTAGGGCTGTGGGCCTGCCTCCCCTACCTCAGCTGTACTGACCACCCATGTCCATGTCACAAACTGGCCTTGCACGGGGAGGAAATCCATATCTCAAACCAGCCCTCTGTTTCTCTAGTACAGCCTCTGTGTTGGTTGTAGAGACCATTTGTTCATCTCCAGTTGTCAGGCAAAGAACTGCTGTTTGTCAGAATGGTGGAGGGTATTGAAATAAACTTCTCCATTAGTCCCTATTTACAATACATCCACCTCCATACTATTGTAGCACCTGACTGCAGCCACATGAGACAGAAGAATATTATCCCCATTTTACAAATGCGGAACCTGAGCACAGAGAGATGGATAAGTCATTTGCCCACAATCCTGTAGTAAGACTGACAGGGTCACAAATACAGCCCAGACTAGATTCCCTGTCTTATGCCTCAATCACAAGACCATCCTTCCTCTGTAAAGAAAAAATCATTTGAAATCCCATCAGATAACGGTTTCTGGGACTTGTGGCATTTAGTCTTCTACTTTGCCGGCCTCCTGCATAAAACAGTCACATGATCCAATTTAAATGCCAGCCCAATTTTCAAGCGTGTGTTTGTTTGCAGGAAAGTGGAATGTTGGCTTAGAAAAACTCCGCTTCCATTGGGAGCTGTTTGAAATCGGATAATCTCACTGGGATGAATACAGAAACTGTTCTTGTGTGAGCAGTCAAAACCTGGTGCTAGAGCAAGATTCTTTGATAGGGCATTTGCCTTATGTCTTTGGTACAGCAAAGCCTGACCCTGCACTTGTGGTAGTCAACGGCAAAACTCTCCTGGACTGCAATGTTCCGGGATCTGGCTGAAAGCACGGGGAGACTGGGTGAGTCCACCAAAGAAACCAGGCTGATCAATAAGCAGCTCTTATCAGCTCTGGGATAACACATCCCTTTGGCATTGTGACATGAATAACCATAGGCAGCTTTAGTGCAGATGAATGGTACTTGTGTGGGGCTGGCGTTCAGATGCTCCCCACAGGGTTAGTGGTGTAATGGTGTTACCCGATGGGGCGACTGTATATATTTACCTACCAATTAGCCTAATTAAATTATTGAGAAGATTAAGGTGCGACCCCAAACTCCGCATCAATCACCGGTTTTTGTTCTTTATCCTTAGATATGGCGCATAAATAAAAACTGAACAATTTGGATAAGGTTTATAACTAAACTATTATATAGTAATCTCAAACAAGCAAGGGGGCAGTCCCCTCAAACACTTAATAACTTTACCAGAGTCTAGCGGCACTGAGGTGATGGGTGTGACGCTAGCGACCTCAATCCGTTGGCTAATTGAATGCCTCGGGAGAGGAACAGCCAGGAGTCCCTCGATGGATGACTGCGCCGACGCTGGCGACCTCAATCCATTGGCTAGTTGAAAGCCTCGGGAGAGGAGCAGCCAGGAGGTCCCGCGAAGCGCTGGAATCGGGAGCGATGTGTTCCCCTTCCGGGAAGACCTTCAGCCTCTTCCTGCATTTCGGCGCAGCTGGAACGGCGATGGACACGAGACTCTAAACTAACCTATACTACACTTATCCTAAAATAATACCCTAACTCGCGACGCACCTGCTGAACAGACACAAGGCCGGCTGATGTGCTGTGACCGATGCTGCCTGACGGACAGACTTGATGACGAGAGCTAATCTAAACCTACTTAAGTAAGATTATCAGAGTATAAGACCAAGCCTTCCACTTGGCTTAACTCGTAGATGATGCTAACCTCATTTATACGACCCGGGACAAGACGCTAGACCACACACATACACCCTCTCATGCATGCACTAGTCTAACCTACACCTAGCCTGACGCCCTGACGCAACAACTGAAACGGGCATTGCTCAGGCCTTTATAGGTTAGACTCATGCATTTGCATGAGGGTTCTGGTTTGAAGTGACTGGTCTGTACAAGATGCTCTTTTGCATAGCTTTAAAATGATTGGTTGTGGGAATTATTAATTACATATTCATGAAACAACAATCGTTCCTATGAATATTCATTGAGTTAAAAGTTAAACTGTAAATGAATATTCATCAGCTTAGAATTTTAAAATGGAACAAGTCAGTACATAAGCCAGCAATGCAATGTTCTTATATACACACATTATTATTGTATCCACACTCAGCCAACATAGATACAAGGTTACATTAGGCTCACTACCATCATCACATAACAATTAAACATAATTAATGGTCATACTAGTCTTCAATTAATACAATTCTGTTTACAATGGGGAGAGGAGGGTGAAAGAGCCATAGGCAAATCTCCTCCTTTGTGTTTGTTCCTTTCGGTAGCAGTTCTCCAATACCCACGTTTTACTCTCCACCTGGAATTCCTTGCACTAGAAGAGAGGTCTGCAGATGTCATTGCTCCACGATTCCCTTCTGACAACAACAATTCCTACATCACCCCAGGTGGAGGGACTGAAGCCTGAGCCTGCCTGAATGCCCATGTTCTGGGAGGTGGGGAGCGGGTCGCAAAGCAAAAGCCTGAGCCCCAATGGCTTCAACCACAGGCAGGAGCCCCACCATCCAGGACTGAAGCCCTTTGGCTTTGGCAGAGGTGCTCAGGATTTAGCCTGGGCCCCAGCAAGTCTAAGCCAGCCCTGGTGACCCCAATAAAATGGGGTCCTGACCCACAGTTTGAGAATAGCTGCATGAGAACATTACTGGTGCTTTCTGTTGCATTCTTCTGACTCTCTTTTCAAGACCTGCAGTGGTGCACTATACTGGGCCCTGTTTTCCAGTGCCTTGGATCTTGTGCAGACATTTGCTTCTGGGAAGCTGGGGCCATCTTTTCATTGCATGTGTATGCAGCACTTAGCACAGTGGGGTCTGGCTCCTGACTAGGATCAGCCAACTACACACACAAATGATCCTGATTCAGTAGTTCTTTACCTACTAGGTTTTCCCAGGTGTAAAAATGGCACAAGATGTAAAGCAGTGGAGAATCAGCCCCAGTGCTCAATGGTCAGCTTTGTTTTCCAGATATAAGTTTTACCTCCCTGGTCCGACACCCTTGGGACCTGCCAGACCAGGGGAGGTCAGTGCCGGCCCTGCTGCTGCTGGTGGCAACAGAGAGGCCAGCAATGATCAAGCTGTGGGCGTGCTTCGGGGAAGAGTTCAGATGGCTGTGGAGCCCTGTGGCTAGAGACTAGGAGCACATCCCCACAGGGCTCCACAACCGCTCTTTTCCCGAGCGCCCCCTGTCCCTGCTCTCTTCCCCTCCCCCTTTCTGAGCTTGAGGGCTACATATGAGCTGTCCAAAGTGCTCCAGAAGCTCTGGGCAGGTAGGGGCCCAGATTTTCCCTGTGAGTGCTCCAGTCTGGGAGCACCCACAAGGATGCCATACCATACATGGTACCAGACCACAGAAGTCTGGACTATAGAGGTCCAGCCTGAATACGGATGTAGCACTCATTAACTTGGAGTTGCATCCGTGTCTCTGAGGGCAGCATTAGGCCCAATTCATTTTATCAGCCTAGTACCACTGAAGTCATGTGAGCCTTTCTGTTCACTCATAGAACACTAGAACTGGAAGGGACCTCGAGAGGTCATCGAGTCCAGTCTCCTACCCTCACGGCAGGACCAAGCACTGTCTAGACCATCCCTGATAGATGTCTATCAAACCTACTCTTAAATATCTCCAGTGATGGAGATTCCACACTAGGCACTTCATTCTAGTGTTTAACCACCCTGCCAGGCAGGGAGCTTTTCCTAATGCACCTCAGGCACTGAATGCATCTGTCTGATCTAGTCCTCTACATCACTTACTGATCAACTCCATGTATACTGACAGCAATTAAAGCCCATTGCTTTTTGTCCTAACATCGGAGGTCAAGGAGAACAATTTTTCTCCCTCCTCCTTGTGACACCCTTTTAGATACTTGAAAACAGCTCTCATGTCCCCTCTCGGGCTTCTCCTTTCCAAAATAAACCAGCCCAATTCTTTCAGCCTTCCCTCATAGCTCAACTTCAGTGGGATTTGAATCAGACTGTTAGCAGTTATGTCACCCCTAAACTGTATCCAGTCACACTCTACCTGCTGGATGTTAGTATCTGGTGGTGTGTCTTAGGGGTTCTGCTCAAAATGTGTCAGTATACATGGAGTTGATCGCTAAGCGTATGTCTACACTGCATTCGTCTTTCAAGAGAGGAATGCAAATGCAGAGGAACGAAATTGCAAATGAAGTGCGGATTTGAATTTCCCATGCTTAATTTGCATAATCTTGTCTGGCCGCTATTTCAAAATACCCTATTTC
The DNA here is from genome assembly GCF_049634645.1 of Pelodiscus sinensis. Lineage (NCBI taxonomy): Eukaryota > Metazoa > Chordata > Testudines > Trionychidae > Pelodiscus > Pelodiscus sinensis. The sequence goes on from NC_134718.1 coordinate 59,246,364, forward strand.
GAAAAAAGAAACACTGTGTAGATGCGGTTATTTCGAGGAAAAAACCCTTCTTTCGAAATTACCCTTAACCCTTATTCCTTATAAAATAAGGTTTATTTCGAAAGGTGTGTTTTTTTTTTTCTTGACATAACCGCATCTACACAGTGGTGTTTTTTGTTTTTTTTCTTAAATTCGAAATAGGGTATTTTGAAAAAGCAGCCGGACGTGATTATGCAAATGAAGCACGGGAAATTCAAATCCGTTCTTCATTTGCAATTTTGCTCGGCTGCATTTGCATTCCTCTCTCAAAAGAGGAATGCAGTGTAGACATACCCTAAGTGATATAGAGGACTAGATCAGACAGATGCATTCAGTGCCTGAAGTGCATAGTTGTAATTAAGTTTGGGGTACAGGGGAGAAAGACAGTTCAGGCATGGAAAGAACCCTTCTTAAAATGAGCATTTTGCTAAATTGATTTTGTTCCTCTGATTCACTGCAGTTGTGCAGGCTTTCAGCTGCCCTGGCATAACTCATTATTCACTCATTTTTTCCCTATTAATAAATATGCACAAGCACTTAAACAGAATAATGTGCCATGTAAAAAAACAACACAACTTCATGTGCCTGTCAGGGGAAAATATATCTATAGGAAAACAGTCTCAGCTGCAGATTTAGTTGACTGAAGTTGATTGTTGCTTTGTTTCTTAGGGCTGTACTCTGTTACACAGGCAGCTTTATTTCTCCTCTTGTATTAATTCATGTTTAGTGAATCTTTCCTCTTTCAGCTAGTTGGTCCATGCAATACATATTTTGGTCAGAACCAATAGTGATTTTGAGCACTCTTTTACTTCAGTGGGGAAGATGTCAGAATTGGAACCATTCACAACCCATCATGAACTGCAGAATAAGGAGCAAGCTCTTAGATGGGGCAAAAAAAAGCTTTGAGTTGAAAAATAGGAATAGAGAGCAACATAAAAATAAATGTGCTGGCCTTATGGAAAGAGCATCTTGAATCTTTATTCCCTTAAGTGAGTTTATCTTCTAATCGTGGAATGGCTTCTGTAGTGTCTGCTATTGCATCAGCAATTTGGGTGTGTGAAGGTACCCCCTCGCCATCTACCTCAGCAATTGCATAGTCTGCAATGTCAGAAAATGTTATTTCCATTGGAAAAAAAATCTCATTGTAACTGTTAGAGTCCCCTCTAAGTTCGAATGAGTTATTACAGCAGGCTTTCACCTGGGCTGATAACAGGTCTCCAGGGCAGCATTCTCCTCTGAGCTCCTGCATAGAGGTCATATTTTATACTAATATTAGATTATGGTAATAATGTCACTCTTGAGGGGGAGTTTTTTCTCTCTCAAAGTGTGTTTCATTTGGAGGCGTTTGTGTGTGAATTGCAGTGGGCATCTCAGCTGCAATCTGTCCTGGCATGGGGGTGGGGTGGGTGCACCTGCCGTTGGGGTAGGCTAGCCCCTGGTCCCTTCCTCCACCTGTGGCCCCTTTTCCCTTCCACTCCTTTTCTCCCACCAGAGTCCAGAGCTAGCACCCCCCCCCATGGCCACTGGGCCCCCTGGCATAGCCCTTGCCCCAGCCCCAGAGTGCCTGGCAGGTGGTACAGTCCCAGTGCGCCCATTGCTGGGCAGGCAAAGGAGCAGTGCGCCCTGCCCCCAGCTTGCCTGCTGTAGTCTCTTGGCCACAGAAGAGCAGGAAGGGAAGGGAAGGGAAGGGAAATGGAAATAGGCAGGAGGGAGGCTGGGGGTAGAGTATGAGCGGGGCCACGCCAAGCTGTTTAGCCTATGCTACCTGCTGCTCGTGTGTCCTGGAGTGGTAGGGAGTGTGTATTTACCCCAGTGACTGCAACTCCTCTGAACCAGGTGTTCTGCAGACTGGAGGGGAACTAATCCTCTCCTAGCCACTCTCCAGACCCTTTGGAGAGACTAGCACTGTCATTCACCCCTTCCAGGCCTCGTGACTGGCAATTTGGATGGCCCCTCTCCAAAGGAAGGAAGGGCCCCTTTCCCCTTCTTCCACAATCTTCTGCCTTTCCACGCAGAAAAGCTCCATGAAGCGTACTACTGCACAGCCACGGGAGTGACTTCAGGTGGGAATTTGAGCATAAACACCCCCAGCCCTGTGGTGAGGCGCCAGCTATCTCCCCATTAGCTCATTTAAAGGGAAGTGCAAACGAGACTGAAACAAGTCCAGTGTATTTTTATGCACTAGCTGCCCCATATAGGAAGAGTAAGTGGGGCACTCAGCACATCTGCCATTTTAAACTCACCCAACGGGATTTTTTTCCTAAGAGGTGTGTTCATTATTTTATACTTGGAAGGTCAAAAAATAACACTGCGCAAAAACAAGCTATTTGTAGATGTATTCTAGCAGGCCCCTGGAGGCTTGAGCCAAGATCAGGGCTTCCTTGGGCTCAATGTTGCACATATATTCAGACCTTGTATACACTTACTGGCACCATTGATCTACAAAGTCGACACACCACAGCATCTTGCGTGAGGTACGGTCAGTAGGGGCTACTTTCCCATTGCTGCTGCCTATTCTTCTCATCTTGGTGGAATACCGGCATCGACAGGAGTGTGCTCGGAGATTGATTTATTGTGTCTTAGCAGACTTGAGAAATCAACAGCTGGTGGATCGATTGCTGCAGTGACAATTCAACGCATAGCATAGACAAGGACATAGTCTCTGTCTCAAGCTTACAGTCTAAAGAGAAAAAGACCAGCAGGAGTATAACAGGGTGAGGAAGAAGTGAAACTTGTTTTCTGTGGCCTGTAATGTTGGATGGGGCATTTTATTTGGTGTTTATTTTTATGTTCATAAGCCCAGGCCCCAAAGAGGAGTATTCTTGCCCTCAAAAGTCTGCAGGGAGTGAATCTGAGAAACCGAGAGGAGAATTGAAATGAGGAGTGGCTTGCAGGCCTCCCTGAGACCACTGGGGACTGTAGGGTGGTGGCCACTTGTTCAGAGAGGTAGACACCCAGAGGAGTGGCTATAGAATAGAGTCTCCTGAGTTCCAGGTCAGAGCATTAGGCTATGCTACCTCTGAGCATAGTTACATAAGAAGGAATGTCCCCATACGGCCAATCCTCTGGCAAGATCCACGCTCCAGTAGGGCGCCAGTGTCATTTGTGGTTCTCTGGCTTCTCTCCTCACAGCAGAGCAGAGTTTGTGGTGAGCACAATGTCAAGACAGCTGAAAGGAAGGGAAAACAAACCTGTGTGAAATGAGTGATGTGCTAATAGAGCAACCTTCCCAGTCTCTTGGGCATAAAACACTTTTTTTTTTTTAGCTTGTTCATTAAAAAACACCTGCAGCTCATATTTCTGTTCTAATTCTCCCTCTCTGCCCCCATTTAAATGTGCAAACTAGAAAATGGTCCAGAAATAGAAACTGAAAACAAGCAAAATGGCCTAACACGGGAACCCTTGTCCTTCCAAAGTCATCAGGACACAAACGGAAGTGAGGTTCATATGTTAGTACTCTGAGCAATGATGGGGGGGAGGGGGGAATTCTTTGTATGTCTGTCTTCTTTCACTGGACAGCCTCAAAGATCTTTAATTAGAATCATACCACTCTCACTAGGTAGGTATTATCATATTGGGGGAGGGGGGAAAGAAATAAAGGGCTCTATCTTGCCTGGGGCTGAGCATCCTGGCCATGTTAAAGAAAACATTTAAAGTATATGCTTAACTTTAAGTAGAGGACACTGAAGTCAACAGAACTACTCATATGCTTAAAGTTTAACACTTCCTTAAGCACTTTGCTTAATCAGATCTTTCAGGTTTGAGCTCAAAAGTGAGGCTTAGAAGGATTAAAGCCAACAGTTTCAAACATGAACCTTGCAATGCAGCCCTTAGTCCCCAGTCCTGCAAATAAATAAGTGCATGAGTATTTGCGGAGTTCATAACGTGGAATCCGTTCTTTGATTTCAAGAGGGGCTCTCAGATGCCTACTGTTACTCAGGTTGGTGTGTATCTGTAGAATTGGGGCCCTCGGATTAGACCCAGAGAGAAAGTCTGTCTTTTTACTGAATGCTTGTGCAGCGCCCTGCGCCACTTCTTTAATTACATACCTATGCTGAAGCATGTCAATAAGTTATCTGATTTTAAAGATGCTGAGCCCCTGCTGCTCCCAATGGTCGACCTGTTCTCCTGTGACAATGATTCCCCCTCGCACCTCTAAGCAGAGATTGACATACATTCCTTTTCAAACAATGTTGCAAAATATCAGCCGATAACTGGACAGGAAAATGTGTAGCTTCATGTCCTTTCGGGCTATTTCCCTCCTACATTTCAAAGCTAAAACTACAACTCCTAAGCCTAAACTGACAAAGCCAAATTTGAGCTGTGATTGATTTTGTTTGGAAGAGCTCAGTGGAGTGACAGTTTACCTCGGTTTCTTTCTCTTGATAAATGTTGGGGTTTTTTATTTCCTTTGAAAAATGGAGGCTTTTTTGGCTGGGAAAGACCCCAAATCTGGATTTCTTTTTGTTTCCCTGACAGCTGATTTGATGGTCATGGATTCAAAATGTGAAGCTTACAAAAAAAAAAAAAAGTGAAATGAACAGCGTACACCCAAGAGAGCTTCCTGCCATTACATGAAGCAGCTGTTAATGATGCCTTTGATAATGTGCCATGCTGAAGGGACTGCTACATGATTTCTTTTCTGTATCCAGACGGCAGTGTTTTTAGCTTGATTGTATTTGCCCTCAGGGGGGTTACAATAGCATGTTTTCAAACAGAGCCACCATGAAGCACCTTGTGTCACAAACAAGGCTCATTAGCATAGCTGTGCAATTAAACCAAGCTCGGCCTGCAGGACGGAGATAAACAACTCCCAGTTTATGGCCCAGTTGACTTTTGCTGGAGATGGATCAGCTGACAGCTTGGAGTGGTGATGCTTTGTCTCTTGAGTACAGCTGTTCAGGGGGTGATCTTTCAGAATGTGACTCTTCCCTGGACTCACCCAGGGTATTAACTCTAATTATAAGGAAAAGCCAAGGGCTATGGTTTTCTAAATATGGGAACATCACAGGCCCCAAACAGCTGGGATGTGCTACTGCTTTCCTCTCCTTGAAAACAACAGCCCTGCTGGTGTATGGTTGCCCATCTGGCAGGCTCTCCTAATGCACATCATAAATGCAAATTATATTTATCTTTATTTTTACTAGAAGGTTAAAAGGAAGGGAATATATATATATAGCCATAGATGTGTATATCTGTCTCCCAGCAGCACATATGTATTATAGCACTGTACTAATGGGCTACTGGACTACGTCTAGACTGGCCTGATTTTCCGCAAATGCTTTTAACGGAAAAGTTTTCCATTAAAAGCATTTGCGGAAAAGAGCATCTAGATTGGCATGGACGCTTTTCCGCAAAAGCACTTTTTGCGGAAAAGCGTCCATGCCAATCTAGACGTGCTTTTGCACAAAAAAGCCCCGATTGCCATTTTCGTGATCAGGGCTTTTTTGCGCAAAACAAATCTGAGCTGGCTACACTGGCCCGTTTGTGCGAAAGCTTTGCGCAAAAGGACTTTTTCCTGAACGGGAACAGCATAGTATTTCCGCAAAAAGCACTGATTTCAGACAGTAGGAAGTCAGAGTTCTTGAGGAAATTCAAGCAGCCAGTGTAGACAGCTGGCAAGTTTTTCCAGTCTAGCTTGCCAGTCTAGACACAGCCATGATGCTATAGTGTGACGACATCCTTCCATTTGTCTCTGCTTTCAGATGCTTCTGTCTTCATGAAAATTGCTTTTTGGGATGAAATTTTCATGTTTACTCTCCAGCCCAATGTCAAATTGGTTCTAAGTCTGATTCTCATTCTTTTCATATGATTTGGGATCTAAGCATGACAGATGCATAGATTTTTGTTGTTGTTGTTGCTTTGTTTCTGTTTCATTTGTCTGAAAACTGACACGGTCACTTGTTAAACCCAAAACCACAACACACTGTAGTCACCAAAATAAACAGTAATGGCAGAAAAGCAGAGTAGTTCAGAATGTCACCTTGACTCAGGGAATCTTCATACACAGAAAAATATACACAGAAAAATATGGATGTCCTAGTGCAATGGAAAATGAAATACAAAACGTGTCACCTAGTTGATGAAAAAAATCCTTCCAGCCAGGAACTTATGAAACAAACATTTAAAATTCTCTACAAACACTCAGTTGACAGCTCCTTTTGCAGTATCAGTGATTGACTGCTAAATTGGCATGTCTGTTCTCCTGTCTTGCTTCATCCAGGTACCAGAATTGACTCTCCTGAAAGCCAGTGACCCTCAGTAAAGGAAAAATATAGAATGGATTTCTTCTGACTAGCAGAACTAAACTTCAGATTGCAATCCCATGGTCCTTTGTGCACTTTTGAATAATTAAGGGGATCGTATCTCTTGTCTAAAAATGTGTTCTGACATAGCAATTGTGTCACGAACATCCTTTTTATAACCACTGTAGATCCCTGCAAGACTGTTACTTCCAATACCCACTGGACCACATGAGAAATGGGATTAGAGAGATGCTCAACTTTGCTACAATGAATAGTGCAAATGAAGGCAACAGGATGATTGGAGTAAATTAAACATGTGCATGAACGTGTGGGACACTAACGGTACTGGGTGACAAGTCCAGAGGAGTAGGGATCGTACCTGGGATCTCTAGATCTTAAAGCATAAGCCTCTGAATGTAGCTAGGTAACGAATGCTGTAGTAGGCTCATCAACATATGTAAATAGTCCAGCCCCTATTAAACAAGGCACAGAGTGCCACAATGAACATGTGTGGGGTCCATTTGCAGGATCAGGGCTTTTGTACAGTAGCCATATGAAAGGCTAATGCATGTGACGAGGAAGGTGCCAACTCTGCAGTTGACCTTTCTTAGGCAGATGCTTGCATTTGCATGGTACCCCCTTATTGTCAATGTGTTTCCAGGTATGGAGAGGGCCTTGCCCACATACAGTCTATTTCAGGATCAGGGTGTGAGGCAGCACCACCATAACCTGGCTAAATTGTGTTTTAAAAATGCAACCAAGAATCTCCTTCGATGAGGGAGAGTTTAAGGTGGGGAGCCCAAACTCTGGGCATTAGGGATTCTCTGGCTCTCAATAATTATCAACTTCAAGGGACAGACAATGGCCCAGATGGAGAGAACTATCTTGTTATTCCCAGAAATCAATGGTATACGCTTGTTAAAATGACAGGAAATCTATTTTTATCTAAGTTTCGAAGGAAGGACTTTCAGGTACAACTGTGGGCATTTAATGTGTATGAAGTATTTGACCATAAATCTCACATATAAAATTAAATAGCTCCCACTTTTTATGGCCCCTCTTCTGGTTTATTCATAGACCCTTCCCGCCTACCCCAGCTCTTCCCCATCAGTCTTAAAATTAATACTTCAGGACAGCCACAGACTTCAGTAGGGCCCCAACTTCTAACTTTCCTTTTCAACTCAAAAGCATAATTTGAATCTTACCGAGCTGGCACTACAACATGGTGTCAGACAGAGCCTCTGAATGTGGGCAAAAAGTCAGTGAGTAAAGGAGAAAACTTTGTCCTTCAACTGTCTTGCTTTTCATGGCTATAACCCAACACATTTTCAGTATACCACCTGTAAGGCCCTGGTCCTGGAAGCACCTCATTTGAATGCCCATGTGCTGGGAGGTGGGGAGTGGGTCGCAAAGCAAAAGCCTGAGCCCCAATGGCTTCAACCACAGGCAGGAGCCCCACCATCCAGGACTGAAGCCCTCTGGCTTTGGCTTTGGCATAGGTGCTCAGGATTTAGCCTGGGCCCCAGCAAGTCTAAGCCAGCCCTGGTGACCCCAATAAAATGGGGTCCTGACCCACAGTTTGAGAATAGCTGCATGAGAACATTACTGGTGCTTTCTGTTGCATTCTTCTGACTCTCTTTTCAAGACCTGCGTGTGCACATTTAAGTTGTAAAAAAAGAACGGATGTTGATTCCTAGATTGTAAGACCAGAAGAGACCGTTGTGATTATCTAGGCTGTGTCCAGACTCAAGGGTTTTTTCGAAAAAAAGTAGCCTTTTTTCGAAAAAACTTCTCCTGTGTCTAGACTGCAGCCGCATTATTTCAAAATTAAATTGCGGCTTTTCTTTCGATGGCGGAAAACCTCATTTCACGAGGAAGAACGCCTTTTTTCAAAAGTGCTCTTTCGAAAAAAGGCGTTCTTGAATGCAAACAGGGCTTTTTCGAAAGAGAGCATCCAGACTGTCTGGGTGCTTTCTTTCAAAAAAGCGGCTTGCTTTTTCGAAAGAACTGCTTGCAGTCTAGACGCGCTTTTTCCAAAGAGGCTTTTTCAAAAATATCTTTCGAAAAAGCCTCTTTCGAAAGAGGCTTGCAGTCGAGACGTAGCCCTACTGTGATCTCCTGGATAGCAGGACACAGACCCTCACCCTGATTAAGTACAGCTGCTTGTGCAAGGGTGTAAGTGCAAGTGGTGTGCTAGACTCCTGTAGCTGGGATGGGCTGTACTATCCACCTAGGCCTCCTAAGATGGTGACCACGGGGGCTGTGAAGGCTCAGAAATCCTTCCCTTTTTGTGTTTGTTGGCCAGAGTCAAGGTGTGGCATAAAAGCAGCAAGGCAGGGGGTGAGGAACCTTTTTTTCTACCCAAGGCCATTAATCCACAGGGGGAAAAAAATCAGTCCTGGATCACATACAACCCCAAGGAGCGAAGGCGGGGGGGCGCAGCGGCTCAGGGCTTCCCCCTGCAGCCAAGCGAGCTGGCGCTCGTGGCTCCAGCCCTACAGGGGGAACATAGAGGCTCAGGATGGGGCCAGAAATGAGGGCTTCAGGGTGCAGGAGGGGGGGCTGGGGCAAAGGCTTGGGATGTGAACGGGTGAAGGCTCTGGCTGGGGGGGGCAAGTTCTGGAGGCAGAAGTGGGTTCAGGGCTGGGATGTGGGTGGGAGTGAGGCTGTGACTGGAGTTAGGGTTCTGGAGGGGGTTCCAAACTGGGGCAGAAGGATCAGGGTGTAGTCTGCCCTGGTAGTACTTATCTAAGGGGGCGGCTCCCAGCTGGCAGCGCAAGGGGGCTAAGGGAGACTCCCTGCCTGCCCTGTCCATGTGCCACTCCCGGAAGCAGCTGCCATGTCTGGAGGCTCTTTGTGATGTGAGCTGCCTGTATGTGCAGGCACCGCTTCCATGGTACCTGGCCAGTGGGAGCTGTAGAGCTGGCCCGGGGCGGGGGGAAAAAGGGGGCAGGGACAGCATGCAAAGCTTTCCTGATCTCCCTTGCCCCCAGCGGCTGCAAGGACAGGGCTTCCATCATGGGTGGATGAAATTAAGCAGTGGCTGGAGGTTACCCCCACCTCCATGTAAGAGATCTCATAGATTAAGGTAGCTGCAGCTTGTCAGACTACTAGCCATACATAATAGGCATATATCACACAGGACGGGAGAGCTATAGAGCATCTTGCCTATAGCAGAATCAGATGGTGGAAGAGGAGTGACAGAGTGATGCAGTTTAAGGCCAGAAGGAAACACCAGATCTTCTAGTTTGACCTTTTGTATATCATAGGCCACCAACACCACCCAACCATTGAAATTAGATCTAAGTACCACAGCCTATCGGCAGGTCCTCTCTGCCCCAGGCCTCACTCCCACTCCACTCCTTACCCCAAGCCCCCACACTTTCCCCGCCTGTTCCCACCCCTGCTGTGCTCTGTCTTTGCCCCCTTTCCATCCCTTAAGTCCAAGCCCCTGCCCCTACTCCACCTCTTTCCATCTTTCACCCCCCTCCCGAACAATGCTGGGAGTTGGCAGGGTGGGGCAGAGTGGGGTGGAGTGGAGCAGAGCAGCACCAGACCCCCCCCCCCAAATATCCCTCATCTCCGCATCACCCTAAAGTGCAGGGCACAGGATGGTGGCCCCAGTTCCTCCAATGGATGGGATGGCTCTGCCCACTGAAGAGTAGACTAGCATGCGCCACAAGCATAGGACAGGAGGAACCAAGCTATACCAGTGCCCATGGTTCCTGCAGGAGCAGGGAAGCAAGTGAAAGAGACCCAGAAAATCTTGGCAAGTAACCTGCACGCACGAGCTGAAGAAGGTGAAATCTCTCAAAGCCAGTGTTCCCTCTAAGCTGTGGGACGGCCCAGCTTCACAGGTGATTAATCAGCCCCATCCAGTCAGAGGCTCAGGGTTCCCTGCAGGGATCTGACAGACTGGGTGGGGCTGATTAATCACTTGTGAAGCTGTGCTGCCGCCCCACAGCTTAGAGGGAACGCTGGTCTCAGCCACTACTGATCTGATCTGGAGAGAATTCCTTCCCAACCCATAGTGACCAGTTGACCCTGAGCAATAACCAGCCAGTCCAAGCTCTGAGAGGAGACTGTCTGATCCCATCCTAGAGCCCTGGCCCAACCGACCAATGTCCCATTTCTCATCATGGCGGTTCCTGATGTTTCAGAGTAAGGTCTCTAGTTTTGATTCCTTGGCAGAGAAGGCCTTCAGCTATGAGAGTCTGGTAAATAGCGATTAGATGAGGGGTCAGTAGATGATGTTCAGGAATACGTGGCATAGTTCCTAGATTGTATAGGAGCAGTAAAATATGATGTTGTGCAGGGCAAATGTCTTCCTTTGGGTAGATCTTCACATCAGCTTCCTTTGGAAAGGACTGTCTTTCCTCCTGAGAAGAGAGGAGGTTTGAGGCAGTAATTCAACCCAAAGTCAGGTGAAACTTGCTAACTTGCTGCTGAGTCTGAGCGAAGCAAAGAGCCACTCTGACCTGAGTTATAGCCTGAGGAAAGACACATGGGAAACTGTGACTGGTTTTGAACACTGCCAAGCTGAAACTGAATAAAGTGTGGCACAAAGTCCAACATGTCCTGAACCTCTTCTGAGCATCCTGTTCCTTCTGGTGCAGATGGTGTTAATTCTCCTCCAGGCAATGTAAGTGCTAGCTAATTTGAGGATGACCTACTATGGAATGTTGCCTGTTCCATCGTAGTGGTGACTTCTAAGATTTCATGGGGTAAGTTGAGGAGGAGGAGTTGATTAACTAGAGGCAGATTACTTGCATAGCTGAGCATTACAGGTTCTGCCTGAGTGTTTAGCACAGCTCTGTTTCTGGAGTTTCTAACTATTTTCTGCTCCCTGTCACAGCTACTGGCATGCATATGAAGAGTTTTAGTGTTCTGGTTCAGGTTAAGATTTTGTCTCAGATATTTTTAGAAAAGTTACAAGTTGGGGGTAATAAACAAAAATTCATGCAAGCCCGTGACCTGTCTGTGACTTCTAGTAAAAATAATGGGGGAGAGGTGACGGGAGGATCTTTGTCATCTGAGGGGCTGTATGTGGAAGGGATGAAATCCTGAGCCTCGCTGAGGTGGGGGAAGGTGAATCTAGTATCCACCATTGGAGCAGCTGATAGCTGCCATGGACAACAGGGGCCCTGGAGCTAACAGCTCTGGGGTCCTGGCTGCATATGACAGCTTGGAGCGCTGTGTTCCCCTACCACCTGTGATGTTCTCCTACCACCCACCGTGCCTGAGAGCAGTGGGGCCCCCACCACCTGTCACCCACTGGCTGACAGCTCTGGCCCTGCCATCTCAGGTCTCTGAGAGTCACATGAGTTCTGTGACAGAATCTTATCCTTAGCCATGGCATAGTGTTAGCAAAACCCAGTAGACTTTGATGTTTGTTTATGACACCTTCGCTTATGCTAAAACCTTGTAGCCATGGATGATACTGCCAATAATATATCACAGAAGACATGCTAAGGATCTCACTACTGATTCCCATACCTCTCGCACCTTCCCAAATAGAAAATGGAACTATTAGCGTGGATCGTGGATACATGGGCTGCTGTGTAGAATTGTTACTTGACTGAATCTAATTAGGGAAATGCACTTTTGTGAGCTATTTCCTCATTAATAGGAACAAAATCCCTGAAATTAACGTTGTTCTCTTTGAGAGCAAGTAGATAATTATTAAAACTGCCGGGGTCAATTTTTTTGACTACTTTCTCTCAGCCACTTGCCCAGATTCAACCTCGGTTTTCTCTTTCCCTTTCTTACTCCCATCTTTCAGTGGGTTTGAAGTGAGGTCCTTCGCACAACTGATGCATTTGTGTTTGGGTGTAGTGTGATAACATTGGGCCATTACATCTGCTCAATTCCACAACTTCCAGCACTGTTCTAAACACCAAAGGAGAGAATCCTATTGATGGTGATGAAAATCAGATGGTTAGGAGGGGCAAATGGGGATTTGGGGGACTGCTGGACCCTGGTTAGCAGATTCAGCAGCTTCACTCTGGTCTGTAATGGTGTAAAGGTCAAAAGAATGCCTCCATTAATGCCCCCATTGGGTTGTCTGGGGTGCCCAGGGAGCGGTAGCACCTCTGGTGTGAGGACTTGGTGTGTCTCTTCAGGGGGGCAGTTCACGCATCTTTGGTCCCCTCACCTGTGGCTCCAAGAAGCTGTAGCATGCGCAGTGGCCACACCCCGATAAACCACTTTGACAGGTGGGATAAACCAGGTGAGGGTAGCCGACAGGTCTGAAACCTTTGGTGACATAAGAGCTTGCCTACCCCCAGCATGCGAAGTTGGCTCCGGCGGACTGTGCGGATGAGATCAACAGTGAGATCCAACGACCAGGAAGGCGGTTCTGCCACGCTCTGTGGAGAGCGACGGACATGACAAGGCACTGAAGACATCACGGCCATCCACTGCAGCCTAGGAAATCTCCAGCCGTGATGACTTCATACCACTGGAACCAGGCTTCTTAGGCCAAAGGAGTGGAACTGCCCCTGTGCAACGGCTTTTCCACTTTAAGTACTTTCCTGCACAGGTTCTTTGCACATTCTCATCTCTTTTAGTTTACAAAAAATTACTTCAAAGTCCTGCGGCGGTAGGGGAGGGGCGAAGTGACAAGTGGAGATGGCCACTGGGAGTCGTAGTCCCAAACCTGAACGTAGGCAGCCTGTGGACTTTGGTCGCTCAACTCTGATCCTGGGACAACAGAGGAGTTTGGCAACATCCCAGGCGACTGAGCAGGCCTTTTTAGGAGTAGCACTGCTCACCCTCAAATGAGGGAGGGGACTAGAAAAGGTGTCCCAAAAATTGCTTCAGCATTGGGAAGCTGCAGCATATTGGTCATCATGAGCAATTCGCAGCCTGCCTTGACGACATGCTGACATCCCATGGACCCTTGACTGGAAACCCAACACAAAAATGGGACCAGTTCAAAACCCTGGTGACGGAGTCCTCTAAGTTGACACTAGGACTAAAAAAGAGAGTTCATCAAGATTGGTTTGACGAAAATGACGAGACCATCATGAAGATCTTAGAGGAAAAACAGAACGCATTTTTGGTATGGCAAAATGACCAGTCCTCAATCTCCCAACGTGACCGTTTCAAGCACCTTCAGAGTCTGGCGCAGACTGCACTTTGCAAAATGCAAGATGAGTGGTGGGAGAGAGAAGCTGATGAAGTCCAACATTATGCTGATACCAAGAACTCCAAGATGTTCTTCAGTGCTGTCAAAGCTATATATGGACCTTCAAAGCCAAGTACTGTACCACTCCAGTCTGCAGATGGCATGACCCTCCTGAGGGAGAAGAGCAGCATCAATGAAAGGTGGAGAGAGCACTTCAGCAACCTTCTCAATAGGCCCTCCATTGTCGACCCTGTGGCCCTAGATCAGATCTCTCAGAAACCCACGATAGATAGTCTTGACCTGCCCCTACAATGGATGAGGTCAAAAAGGCAATCAGCCAGACTAGCTCTGGCAAAGCTCCTGGGACGGACGGTATTCCTGCTGAAATTTTCAAGGCAGCAGGACCAGTGTCACTCAAAGCCTTTCACAGCATTTTGACCAGCACCTGCCCAAAGATTTTAGGGATGCCACAGTCATCTCGCTCCTTAAGAACAAGGACAATAAAGCTGACTGTGGAAATTACTGGGGCATCTTCCTTCTCTCTACTGCTGGGAAGATACTGGCTCGAGTCATCCTTAACCGTCTGATCACCAGCATCTCAGAGGAGAACCTACCAGAGGCACAGTAGGTTTCCGTACAGGCTGCAGCACTATTGACATGATCTTTGCTGTTTGTCAGGTCCAGGAAAAGTGCACAGAGCAGAACTTGGATCTATGTGCTGTCTTTATAGACCTGACCAAGGCATTTGACACCATCAACAGAGAATCCCTGTGGATTATCCTGTTAAAATTCAGCTGCCCGAAAAGATTTGTCAGCCTCATACGCCTGTTCCATGATGACATGACTGGCTTTGTTTTTTCGAATGGTGAGTTTTCAGATCCATTTGAGATCCAATGGCGTGAAGCAAGCATGTGTGCTGGCCCCAGTGCTATTCAACCTCTTTTTACATGCGTCCTCAGCCTCGCAGTCAGGGACCTGGACCATGGAGTCTACATAAAGTACAGGCTTGATGGGTCAGTTTTTGACCTTCGTCGTTTGAATGCTGGAACCAAGATGCTTGAGAGACTCATTCTTGAAGCCCTTTTTGCTGACGACTGTGCACTTATGGCACACGAGGAATTTGATCTCTAGCTTATTGTCAACAAGTTTGCTGAAGCCACTTGCCTCTCTGGTTTAACCATCCACCTAGGAAAGACCGAGGTACTGTTTCAGCCTGCTCCAGGATCTGCTGCTCTCCCTCCTTCAATCTCTATTGAAGTGAATAGAGGGTATGTCTACACTACAAAGTTAATTCGAACTAACAGACGTTAGTTCGAATTAACTTTGATAGGTGCTACACATGCAAACCGCTAGTTCGAACTTAATTCGAACTAGCAGAGAACTTAATTCGAACTAGTGGAGCGCTTAATTCGAACTAGGTAAACCTCATTCTACGAGGACTAATGCCTAGTTCGAATTAACTAGTTCGAATTAAGGGCTGTGTAGCCACTTAATTCGAACTAGTGGGAGGCTAGCCCTCCCCAGCTTTCCCTGGTGGCCACTCTGGGCACCACCAGGGAAACTCGTCTGCCCCACTCCTGGCCCCGGAGCCGTTAAAGGGGCATGGGCTGGCTACGGTGCCCATGCCAGGTGCAAGCCTGCCAGCACCCAGCCAGCAGACCCCGCACCTGGCACGGCACGAACCAGCCACCCGCTGCCACCCAGCCCTCTGCCTCTTCCCGGGACCAGGCTGGCGGCTCCCGGGAGCCTGCCCAGGTCCGCAAGAGGCAGGCACCCGCCTGGTCTAGTGCGGAGATCGTGGACCTCATCCACGACCTCCGTACTAGGCACAGGAAAGTGGCCATCTAGGGCAGGATAGCTGCCAGCCTGGCCACCCAGGAGCAGGTTTGCATGAAAATCAGGGTGGTCCAGTGAGACCCCCGACCCTGAGCCCTGAGCTTACAATGGTCGTACTGGGTCAGACCAAAGGTCCATCTAGCCCAGTAGCCTGTCTGCCAACAGCGGCCAACACTAGGTACCCTGTAGGGGATGGACTGAAGACAATGACCAAGCCATTTGTCTCGTGCCATCCATCTCCAGCCTTCCGCAAACAGAGGCCAGGGACACCATTCCTACCCCCTGGCTAATACCACTCCATGGACCCAACCTCCATGAATTTCTCTCACTTCTCTTTAAACTCTGTTCTAGTTGTAGCCTTCACAGCCTCCTGCAGCAAGGAGTTCCACAGGTTGACTATTTGCTTTGTGAAGAACTTTCTGTTATTAGTTTGAAGCCTGCTACCCATTCATTTCATTTGCTGTCCTCTAGTCCTTCTATTATGGGAACCAATGAAGAACTTTTCTTTATGCACCCTCTCCACACCACTCATGCTTCAAAGTAGGAATAAGATCCTCCGGAAAAGGGCGCTTTTTCTGGAGGATCGGGGCCAGTGTAGACGCTCTTTTCCGGCTTTTCTAAAAGCCGGAAAAAAGCGGCGGACATTTTTATTTAAATGCCGCGGGGGATATTTAAATCCCCCGCGGATTTCCCTATTACGATCTCTGAAATTAACATGGCCCTTCCGGAAAAGGGGCCAATGTAGACGAGCCCCAGGTGTAATTCTAAATAAAACTAGACTAGTCTGAAACAAATCAGTATTTGGCCTTCCCCATCTGTGAAAGACTTGTACTGACTGATCAAGAAGGAAGAATACTTTCCCTATGAAGAAAGGTTAAAACACCTGGGACTTTTCAGTTTAGAAAAGAGGAGACTGAGGGGGGATATGATAGAGGTATGTAAATTCATGAGTGGTGTGGAGAGGGTGAATAAAGAAAAGATATGTATTAGTTCCCATAATAGAAGAACTAGAGAACACCAAACGAAGTTAATGTAGCAGGTTTAAAGTAGCAGGTTTAAAACTAATAAAAGAAAATTCTTCTTCACGCAGTGTATAGTCAACCTGTGGAACTCCTTGCCAGAGGAGGCTGTGAAGGCTAGGACTATAACAGAGTTTAAAGAGAAGCTAGATAATTTCATGGAGGTTAGGTCCATAAAAGACTATTAGCCAGGGGATAGAAATGGTGTCCCTGGCCTCTGTTTGTCAGAGGCTGGAGAAGGATGGCAGGAGACAAATCGCTTGATCATTATCTTCGGTCCACCCTCTCTGGGGCATGGTGTTGGCCAGTCAGCAGACAGGCTACTGGCCTAGATGGACCTTTGGTCTGACCCAGTACGGCTGTTCTTATGTTCTTATGTTATGTTCTTATGTTCTACTTTGTGCTAATAATTACAATTATGCTGGAATACAAGGTTCAGTAGTACTACTTGCAAATTGCCTAGCAGTTTGTTTTTCCTGGGAACAAGAGGCAGCTTGTTGCAATGTAGAGAGGCAAAGAGAATAAGGGAAACATTCTCCTTTTCCCTAGTTATATTATTAAAAGCTTGAACCTTTCCTACAATGCTTGGTTATAAGAGCTGCAAAAAGCAAAGCATGTAGTCAAATTCACTTGCTTGTGACTTCTAGCTGGAAGTGTGGGCTTAAGCTGTGAAATTTCTACAGAGCCATTTTTGGTGGCTTCAGGAAGGTAAGGGGAAGGTGTACATACTCTGTGTATGACAAGATGTGAGCTGAATACAGAACAGACAGACTGCAAGGAAGGTGCTCTCAAGCAGAGAGGCAAAATGGAGAGACGATTATTACTGATATGCCCACAAAATGCACAAGAATGCTCAGTTCAGCAACATAACTATCAGACTGTATTTTGCTCTCAGCAAGAGCGTGCTGATGGGGTGGCTGCCTCTTGAGAGGCTTCGTTAGGTTGCGCCTATAAATAAAAGAGACCCACTTGCATAGTGTTTATAGGAACCCAAGCTTCAATCAAAGCCCTTGATTCAGGCTTGACTCAGCATGTACGTGAATTGTTTTCTCAGATCAGCTTCAGCTGGTATTTGGTGGTGTGCATGCCTGGCATTCTTAGTTCCTGCTTTAGTGAGCAGTGAAATTGCTGTCTGCAGTCCAGCTTTGTAACTTTTGCAGGAAGCTCTTATTGTGAGGGGGGTTTCTGGCATGGACAGCCTGATATAGGCCCTTTCGGTGTGATCATTATGGGGCCAGATGAGTGAATATTGTTCTCACAGTCACCTTATAGGCAGAAAATTCAGTTCTGTGAATTGTGCGAGCAGCCAAAGGTTCTGACCAGGATATATATATATGAGTGAGAGTGCGTGCAGGCCTGCCAACGGTGGGAGGCGGGAAAGGGGACAGTAGCCCTGGGGCTTAGCAATTCAAAGAGGTCCAGGGCTCCCAGCTGCCGCTGTGGCTATGGTGGCAGCCGGAGCCTGACACTCTTTAAATTGTCACCAAAGCCATGTGCTCCATGCGGTTTTGAGGGTAGAAGGGGGCAGCATATTTCAGGCAGGGACCCACCAGGGACCCACGGAGGTGATCACAACCGTAACTGAGTGCATCCATTCTGAATGTATAAATTCTTGGTTACCCTATGAGACATGGAAGCACTGTTATCCTTGTTGTACAGCTGGAACCCTGCGGGATAGAGGTGCGCAACCACAACTGAAAGTCAAATGTTCATCAGAAAACCTGAGCCTATGAGCTGTTCTTTACCAGTTCTACTTTACTCGTCCGAGGACAGATGAGAAGTCTGTGGCAAAACAGGGATGTGAACGGAAGTCTTCTGAATCTTAGACTAGTGCTTTAGCCAGGTTGTGCACTCACCAAGGAAGACACAATCCCTGCCCCAAAGAGTTCATCGTCCAAATAGACAAAATTGACCAAGTGGCAAAGTCAGGGCCGGCCCACAACACTTTGGCACCTGAGGCGGGGAGCTCAAATAACACTCCCATGCCCCCTCGCTTGGGCCAGCAGCAGACACAATTTTCTACACTCTGGGTCCTAGTGGTGCCCCCCCACAGTCTGCCACCTGAGGCGGCCGCCTCAGTTCGCCTCATGGTGAGGCCAGACCTGGGCAAAGTTCATCACTTATTTGGCTGTAGAGCAGTGACCAGGCTGATGGCAAGCACATGCTGTGTCAGTCCCAGTGGGAACTTACATTCTAGATGTCAGTCCTGAGATGTCATCATGCATCAATTCCTGGATAGCACTGACTGGCACTGGAGCTTGAAGCTTCAGGGGGATAGCCGAGTGAGACTGTACAGAATAAGCTTAAAAAACAACAAATGGTCTGGTAGCACTTTAAAGACTAACAAAACATGTAGACGGTATCATGAGCTTTCTTGGCACAGCCCACTTCTTCAGATGACCAGAGTTTGACTTGAGTTACCCCTGACTGAAGAAGGGTTTCCTGCTTTCATTCTACAGAGGAAAATGCTATGAGAGTTAACCCAGATAATGACCCATACAAGCCAAAGGGGCTCCACAGACTGCAGTTTGTTTTTCATCTTTTTCCTCACTGAAGCATGGTGACTTATGGATGGGGGGAAAATGTGCCAGCAAAAGCCAGAAAAAAAAAAGCTACCAGATTGGATAAGGAGGAAACCACCACAGCACTAAAGGAAACCAGGGAGTGAAGTGTTCTGCGGCTCAGACATATCAGGGGCAGGAAGAGAAGCTTCCGAAAGGTTTTGCTTTGCACCCTCTTCCCATCCCCCTAAATATTGAATACCAGAGCTGCATGTTCTGATGAATATTTGCCTTTCTGTTGTGGCTACACCCCTCTCAATAATTTTGTTCAAGTGGTATGTATGGCGATGGCAGGTTGCCAGTGCATTTTTCTGCACTGAAGGTGACTGCTACCAGCCAAAGAGAAAGGAGCTGTATAATAATCCTCTGTGCTTTGTGTCTGTGCCTTTGATCCAAGGTCTCAAAGTACTCTGCAAGGACTTTGATATATAACGGGGCTTTGCACCTCTTTAAAATGGATTCCCACCTAGACAATGAAAGGAACTTTCAGCAGGGCCCATGTGACCCATATCCTCTGCTCCACTGGGATCTCTGCTCTGTGCTTAGCTTCCCTGCGAGAGGCAGGGAGCGGAAAGAATCCTAGTGCTGCAGCTGTAGAGTCCATGTGGAGCTGTTTTGTCAGTAGGGCTCTCTCGCAAAACCCAGTTTGTTTTGCTCAGTCTGTCTGGAAGAGAGGGGCGGAGTCAAAGTGTTTCAACTCTGGGTTGGGCAATTTGCATACATGGCTACCCAGGGGAGAGGGAAGCCTGTCGCCAGAACATGGCTTCTGGAATGCCTCTTCAGCCCTCCCCGGCACAAAGCTGTCTGGTTTATAGAGGGTGGTGCTGTGGGGAGCTCAGAGCTGTTGTGTCGAGACTACGAAGCGCCTTTTAGACAACCACAAGCCTGCAGATGGAGAGAAGGGGGGGGGGTAGAAAAGAGGCTTTTAGTGCAGTGTCTTTATGCAGACCTCTTTCTGTGCTGTATTTTACTCCCTTCTCTTTCTCCCAGCAGTGCTGATTGCCATATCCTTGTTTGGAATGGGGGGGGTGGGGGGGAGATACAGAATTACAACTTGTTTATTCTGTGTCTCTAGCAGAGAAGCTATTCTGTCCCACTTTCAGGTTTTTTCTTTCAGGCCTTTCCCAGAAGGCAATGCTGATGCAGGCACACAACTGCTATCAGTGTGAAATCCAGTGACGGTGATTAAACACGAAAGGCATGGATCTCTCTCCTGATCTGTAAGGTAGCACTTACTGCAGTAATTCTCAGTTAGATGAACTTGGAAGGTCGGCAGAAGCCTGATCATGCGGTGAAGGGACTGGACTGAGACTCGTGATCACTTGATTAAGTTCTTGGTCCTAGCCTGGACTAGATGTGTGATCTTGGGCAAATCATTTAATTTTTCTATGCCTCAGTTTCCTATTTGTTACATGAGGTTACATTTCCTTTGTCAGTCTTATTTATTTACACTGCAAGCTCTTGGTGCAAGGGTTCTCACTATGGCTTGTCTTCACTACTGGCCAGATCCAACAGGGGTCATTTTATCTGGTCGGCTGCGTCTAGACTGGCCAGTTTTTCCGGAAAATCAGCCGCTTTTCCGGAAAAACTTGCCAGCTGTCTACACTGGCTGCTTGAATTTCCGCAAAAGCACTGACTTTTTGCGGAAATACTATGCTGCTCCCTTTCGGGCAAAAGTCCCTTTTGCGCAAAACTTTTGCGCAAAAGGGACAGTGTAGATAGCTGAGATTTGTTTTCCGCAAAAAAAGCCCTGATCCCGAAAATGGCAATCGGGGCTTTTTTGAGGAAAAGTGCATCTAGATTGGCACGGACGCTTTTCCGCAAAAAGTGCTTTTGCGGAAAAGCGTCCGTGCCAATCTAGACGCTCTTTTCTGAAAATTCTTTTAACGGAAAAACTTTTCCGTTAAAAGCATTTCCGGAAAATCATGCCAGTCTAGACGTAGCCATCCAGTATTGACATGATAAATCAACTGCCGATCATTCTCTCATGGACTCTGGTACTGCACCTTAATGAGAAGCACAAGAGGAGTTGACAGGAGAGCGTCCTATGTTGGCACACGGCAGCAGACACACTTCAGTTAAGTAGATCTAGGTACGTTAACTTCAGCTACACTCTCCATGTAGTTGAAATTGTTTCTTAGATCAGTCTTCCCTGGTAGTGTAGAACTGTCTTAGGTGTCTAGCACAGTGAGGTCCTGTCCTCAGGGGAAGCCTCTTGATGGTACTGTAATAAAAGTGTAAGCAGGATTGAAGGAATGCATCCCTTACAGCTATCTGGAAGTGGAGAGAGACTCTGGGTGTGTCGATGTAAATAGTTTGCTCCTGCTTTGCTTAGAGGTGTTAGATATTCAGCAGCTGGAGTGGTATTTTGCTCATTGTAATCAACTGAATTTGTGATCCAATACCTGATATTTTGTAGTCAGTGCAGGGATAACTAAAATTCGGGGACCACAGAAAAGTAGGACTGTGCTACATTGTTCCAAATGAAAGGGCTCACAGTTAGCAGAAAGCATCTTGCTAATGCAGGAGCTCGACTTTCAGAGATCTGTGAGAGGGGAGAGGATGAGGAGAGGTTATTCTAGTTAGGAGGCTATATGAACTCCTCAGTTTGGACTGGTTTGACCTGGGTCATTCTCCCCACCACTACACACACAGGCTGTGTCTAGACTGGCAAGTTTTTCCGGAAAATCATCTGCTTTTCCGGAAAAACTTGCCAGCTGTCTACACTGGCCGCTTGAATTTCTGAAAAAGCACTGACGATCTCATGTAAAATCATGAGTGCTTTTCCGGAAAAACTATGCTGCTCCTGTTTGGGCAAAAGTCTTTTTCCGAAAGACTTTTGTGCAACAGGGCCAGTGTAGACAGCATAGTACTGTTTTCCGCAAAAAAGCCCCAATCGCGAAAAAGGCGATCGGGGCTTTTTTGCGGAAAACCGCGTCTAGATTGGCCATGGATGCTTTTCCGCAAAAAGTGCTTTTGCGGAAAAGCATCCTGCCAATCTAGACGTGCTTTTCCGAAAATGCTTTTAACGGAAAACTTTTCCATTAAAAGCATTTTCGGAAATTCATGCCAGTGTAGACGTAGCCACACTGTTCAAAGCATGGAGCTAAATAGGCATTATTAGGTGCCTCTTTCTACTGTTAATTTGTGTTGAAATTGTGTTGCTTCTACCCTGCTTGCTAAGAATTGAAATCACTGGGAACTGACATCACTTGAGACTGACGGACAGAAGTCACAGCCAAGAAATGGATGGCAGCAGCTGGTGACTGAGAGCCAGTAGTGCAACAATGGAGAGATGTGACAAGCGGCCAGCAGAGCAGTGGCAGAGAGGCATAATGAGCAACCAGCAGGTTCGCGGCAGAGAGGTGAGACGAATGGCCAGCAGGGCACTGGCAGAAAGCAACGGCTGGTGAGTGACCAGCTAAGTGAGTAAGATGCCTCTTCACCTCCCCCCACCACGCTCAGGATGGGAGATGAACTTTGCGGCTGCACATCTGAACTCTGAGTCTGCTCTGACCACGGGCAGCAACTGGAGTGGGGTGCAGAGAAGGGTTGGGCATGTGGTTTACAGTTCCCACATTTAGGGGTAGCATGCTTAGTGACCCCCACAACAGTCCCAAATTATTTACAATTCTCCACATTCCATTCCAACACTGACCCTCCATCAGCCCTCGCTGAATGGGATTTACATAGCCACACCTCGTATTCTCTCCTGAGCTGTATTTACAGATCAGCAGTTAATTACCTTGCCGAGCTAAACAATTGTAGTGGGCACACTCGCCCCTCCTTTTAGCTGGCTGATAGCAAGCAGCAGTTCAGCCCCTGCTTACAGATGTAATGTGGCACAGTCTTGTAAATTGCATGTTGGACAGGAAGACTAATGGGTCAAATTCTTAAAAGTTCCTGTCTGTGAAACAAACAATGGCAGAATGCTGTGAGGCAAAACACAGGCCATAGTCTGGCCGGAAGGCACCAGAAGCGTAGGAGGCATACACACACTGGAATAGTTCTGGAAATGCCTGGTTCAAAGTACTTGTGGCAGGGAATACAAGACTTAGGCCTTGTCTATACCAAAAGGAAGATCACTGCTGCCATGATCGATCTTCTGGAGTTTGATTTAGCAAGTCTAGTTAAGACTTTCTAATCGAATTCACAAGGCGCTCCCGCTGGCATCCAGTACTCCTATTTTTGAGAGGTAGTCTATGTAGCTGGAGTTATGTACATTAAGCCGAGCTGCCTGGGCTAGTGTAAATGTGGCCTCAGTAGTAGAGAGATACTGATCATGTTGGCAAAAAGAGGAGAGATGCTACTTCCTCCCTTTCTTGGCTGAACTATAATGAACAAAGATATCTTGTGTACCAGGTCTCTGCCAGCCAGAACAGAATCAAAGGCATCCTGTCTGCTGGCTTGTTGCTCAAATAAGTGCTGCACTTGCATTAATATGTTTCCATTAGAGCTGTGTGGAGTCTGGGGAATTCTGTTTTGTGAAAAATTTCACAAAAAGTTTTGGTTTTGACTTTTTTCACAAAAAGTTTTGGTCCATTTCTATTAAGGGGTAATGAATATTTTTCAAACAGAAAATCATTTCAAACTGATAAATCAAAACTTCCAAGACCAAAAATGTCAAAATAGGAGCTTTTTCCCGTTTTTTTTCCAGAATGAAATTTTGGCACAAGGGACCCGATCTCATGAAGCATTTCAATGGTATTGCAATTTCCAACAGAAAATGGCTCCATTTAATGTTTTTGCAACTACTTTTAGCTTCCACTCTTTGCAAAAGTTGAAGAGGGGGAAATGGGAAGTGGGCATAACATATCCAGGTTTGTGAAGACCTGTATGTGGCTCTTCTGCAGGCAAACTAGAACTTACAGATGGGTGGTGGATGGGGGTATTCATTGGCTTTTCTTCAAATTGCAGGAAGTAGAGTGCATTTCTAAAGTCCTATGACTACGTCTAGACTGGCATGATTTTCCGGGAATGCTTTTAACGGAAAAGTTTTCTGTTAAAAGCATTTGCGGAAAAGAGCGTCTAGATTAGCACGGACGCTTTTCTGTAAAAGCACTTTTTGCAGAAAAGCGTCCGTGGCCAATCTAGACGCGGTTTTGCGCAAGAAAGCCCCGATCGCCATTTTTGCCATCGGAGCTTTTTTTGCGCAAAGCAGTTTTTAGCTGTCTACCCTGCCCTCTTGCGCAAAAACATTTCCGGAAAAGGGCTTTTGCCCAAACGGGAACATCAAAGCATTTGTGCAAGAAGCACTGATTTCGGAGAGTAGAACGTCAGTGCTTTTGCGCAAAATCAAGCGGCCAGTGTAGACAGCTGGCAAGTTTTTCCGCAAAAGCGGCTGTTTTTGCGGAAAAACTTGACAGTCTAGACGCAGTCTATGTGTTCTACGGGCCTGCTACTTTTCAGCATAACTCACTCCTCCTACTTATGACCTGACCAGCTGCTTCTCCCTGCATAATTTGGCTTTGCATGAAGTAAAATGGATGGGGCTTTCTTCTAAACTTCTGTGCGAACAGGAAATGAGAGATTTCATCCCAAAGTGATGATCAGCTGAGTTGGTGGTCTCTATTCAGTTCCTAGTGGACAAGTGCTGACAATATCAAACTAAGCATGAATTGGCATCCTCCTTGGCCAATCAGCTGAGGCAAGTAAATTAATATGGAACCTGAACTCTTGCTTACTGCTAAAATCCTCTCTTTGGGTCCTGGGCGAGGCACACTTGAGCAAAGTCTATGCTGCTGTGGGACCATGAGTCTTATGCTTTCCAGGTGACTAGATTGACACGTTAAATAAGATACTTCAGCAAGGATCATCTGTCCTGCTTATGAATAGATCCATAGTCTCCCAGGAGTCCGAAATGCTCTTGCCAGTTGCCACTCCAACCCCTCTACTTAAAACTTTCAAGATGTTGTTTTAAATTCCACACAGAAACATGGCTAGATTGAGTAAATAAACAGCAGGTGTTTGAAATATTTCAGAACTACACTGCAAACAAGAACTTTAGGGTACCTGGACATTGATGGCAATATGACATTGAATTTCTTCTTCCATTAGCATGAATAAGACCAAACACCAGAACTGCAACTTTCAAACTATTGGCCCCATGCTATAAATGGCAGAGAGGCCCAAACCCCCATGACTGGCTTCTTGTATAATTGCCCTAAAATCTAGAGGTGGGATTTTCCAAAGCAGTTAAACCTTCAGTAAGACCTTTGTGCCTGAGTCCCTTATAGAGAATTTCTTAAAGTGCTTACATTAAGCATTTCCATGTTGATTTACTTTTATCGAGTCTCAATGTGGCCATTTAATAGGAGTAAAAATAACTTCGCCTCAGTAAAAGGCAATCATTTGCTTAAAGTTATCTCAGCTAAGATAAAAGTATTCTTAGTCCATAAATGAAAGTCCTGTTGCTGTAATGACTGGTCTTTCAGTTTATCAACCGCTGTATCCTTTTATTAGCATATTCTGGTGTTAATATAGGGAAAGTGCTAATTTTTACACCCTGTCTAAGGTTCTTAACTTCCAAGTACTCATGAAATTGCTATCTTTGTACAGGACACAATTACTAATGTTCTCTCTAGCGGCATCTTTTGGTTCCACTTTAAAACCTTTTAGTGATTTAAACCAATACAGAAAATCTGATCTGAATTATATTCCTTCTCCTCTTCCCTCTGAGATGAATTTACAGTGGCTTTATATTAGATTTGGGTGCAGATTATTGATTTAGACACAGGAATCCAATAAGGCCCATAATATGGGGAGAAGTGCAACTGATAGGGAAACACAATTGTTCAATCCACTTATTGCCTGTTTACCTACCAATAATGATAAAAGTGGGGAAGAAAACTACAAAAGCTAGACAGCAATAAGCACATCCTTAGAGCAAGGAAGAAGTAAAGATAAATAGAAGAGTAAGAACATAGTAAGAGTACAGCCATTTAGTTCTACCATCGTGACCAGGTGAATATGGCGTATTGCATAAGAACAGGGATAATGTTCTCAAAAAGGTCCAAGAGACTAAGAGAGACTTATAGAATTTCAATAGGAGTTTAATTGCTGTAGGCACCTCTGTAAATCACAACCATACTACTCCAGATGAGTGAAGGACTTTACATAACCTTAGCTGTGTTTCTCAAAGTAGCAAATGAAAGCTTATTCTATACTATAAATACTAAGGAACTAAATCACACAAGACTGCCTTGCAGCATTAAAACTTTCACAGACAGAGGGTGGGTGACATGCCCAAGGTGTCACAAGTGATCAGTGGCAGAGCTAGGCAAAGCACCCTCCCTTTTTCCCCTTTCTTTGCTTTAGTGAACAGCCTTTTCTTTCCCTCAAAATAAATCCACTGCCTAATTGCTAGATCTGCATCGCTAGAGCTCAGAAATGTCATTCCAGCTTTAGTCATCAAAACATTTATTTGTCCGTTTTTTGGGGGGGAAGATGGCTTTATAACAAAATGGACCCTTTAGCACACAAACTTTTGTCAAACAAGTTTTGGGGGTTTTCTGGGCAACTAACTCCTGGATCTCTTTGTTTTAAATGTAAACTTTTTTGGTTTACAGTTATTGAAAACAAAACTTGCTTATCTTTTGTTTTTTAGTAAAACTTCAAAATTACGAAAAACCTTTTTTATGTAAAAAATTTATGGTGGGAAGGCAAAGGGGAAGTATGTTCCTATTTCCTAAGCCACTCTAGCAATAGCCTTTGAATGAAAAGCATGTGAACATTTCTTGAGTCTGTCATATGCACAAATGTAATAATGCTCCATGAAAAAATGTTGTTTTTCCAGCAGAATTCAGATTCCAACAATTCAGAACATAACAGCAATTCCAAAGAAAACAGAAAATAGAACTATTTCACCAGACAATAGGAAGAGCCTCAAACATTACTAGGGATACCACATACCATACAAAACTTCAGCCAGAGCCTGTTTTTCAGTCCTCATCAGTGGTATGTGTATCTGATTCAGCTGGTGAGAAGCCAAAACCCATCCTGTTAAGTTTTTTCCCTCCCCTTTTACATAATCCTGAATTTAGGTTAATATATAAACCAGCTGCAGTTGGGTGCATTTTGCAGGCTGGCTAAACTGTGGGCTGGACAGCGATGCTCTGTTTGGAACAGATCCACAACTTGTTCTCATCAACCATTGGGTTTCATGTCTGCTTCTCAGTACCTAAGTGCCTTTTCCTAGGTTTGCAGAAACAATGCCCGAACATCCTTTTAAGTGACACTTGAGAGAAAGGGGCAAACCTCTTTCACCTATGAATCTCACTTCCTTCGTTTCTTTCTGTTTCACTAGGAGAGTGGTGAAGCACTGGAATGGATTACTAGGGAGATAGTGGAATCTCCATCGCTAGAGCAGGGCTGGCTTTAGGCTTTTTCCTCCGAATTGGGCCCCGTGCCTAAGAAGGGGGCCCCATGCCTAAGAGGGCCCCGCTCCCGGGTGTGCGGTACATGCGCAGTGCCTCCCCGGCACTCGGTGCATGCGCGGCGCTGCCTCCGCGAATTGGACCCCACACTTCCTAAAGCCAGCCCTGCCTAGAGGTTTTTAAGTCTCGGCTTGACAGAGCCCTGGTTGGGTTGATTTAATTGCGGTTGGTCCTGCTTTGGGCAGGGGGCTGGACTTGATGACCTCCTGAGATCTCTTCCAGCTCTCTGATTCTATGAGGTGTTATGGCTTGCCTTTGTTTATGACCTTGAATAAGGACCCTCCATTGCTCTCTCTCCCCAGAGCCTGGTTTGGTGCAATCTGCCCCTCGCACCATCTTTGAAATAAGTCTTCAGGGGCAATGCTGGATCTGGCTTGTTAGTGAGAGTTATTCCCTTTCTTAAATATGTGCAAGGATGACTCAGTGAAGCCTTGGGTTCATTGGCTCAGGAAGCAGAGGTCCAAATCCTTAGGTGTGTTGGACCATAGTTGTCCTGAAGTGGAGAAACTGAGTCCAAGCAATTGTTTGTTTTCGTGAGTTGACTGTATACGTTGAGGTTCCATCTGTGTTGCATGTACAGTAAAGACCCATTGGCACAGTTTATGAGAGAGAGGATCAGATCTGCCCGGGCCAAACATTTCCTCTTCCTGTTGGCTTAGTGAAGTGTTCCAGTTGGCTGCAGTACTGCAATTCTGTATATTCGAGTTTTTGAAGGGCTTTGAGATGAAAGACACTCTCCTTCCTAAGGAAATCTTTCATAATTTCACAGTCCCAGGGATACAGACCTGGGAAATCTTGATTATGCTGACTCCTCTCTCTCTCTCTTTGGAGTATAAACATTCCATTAAACTCTAAATCAACAGGCTGTGGTTAAAGAACTTGGTAAATTGTATTCAATTGGCATACGATGGAGCATCTCTGAAGTGCCTCTAACTAGCTGGCAAATAAGTCATGCTCTCTCTCTCTCTCTTCCCCTTTTATGAGGTGAGATATACAGTACCAGAGACATAAGACTTGAAGGCTTCTAATCTTGTTTAGTGTGTGTGTATATATAATTTCTTCCCCCTTTCAGATGAAGATAAGTTTCATTACGTGGTTCTAAACCTGGTTCTAAACCCGTATTTTTCCATTCACTGGTTGCCACTGGTGTTGCGCTCTCTCTCTCTCTCTCTCTCCCTCTCTCTCTCTCTCTCTTTCTTTTAAAAAATTTTAAATTAATTTATTTATTTATTTTAGAAAAACCAGATGGCTTTAGTGTTGTTTACTTCAGGAAACATTTTGAGCATTCAATAATAAAGCTGAGAGGAAATCCTTCACTTCCTTTATGCCTCCTAGCTAGTAACCACATCAATATGAAGGGAGGGTGCTTTTTGGGTACTGACCCAATGTCACAGTTCAAAACACAACCATAAATACTTTCAAGATGTAGTCTTGAATTAGACTGGTGGTTAAGGAACGGCCAGCGCTTCTTGGAAAAAAATTCTTTCCTTGCTGCAGCCAGTCTCTAAATTACACTGGCATCTAGCAATTAACATACAAAGGCTTTTGGATCTGCAAGATCATTTTTCATGTCAATAAACACATTCCTTTGCTTTCCAGTGCCATGTTTAATAATTCTCATTTCCTATGGTGGAAAAAAAAACCCTCTTGTGCTGTATTTGTATTACACAAATTACATGGAAGAAACGCCATATCTGATCAAAGTTATTAAATAAAAATGTTTTCAGAAATCCAATTTTTAAAAATCTAGTTTGCTGCTGGTAAATAGTATCTTGCCTAGAAAGAGCAGAAACATTACGTTTCTAGTACCCTCTGCATGGTGGGTTCTCCTGCCCTCCTTCTGTCCCTCCATTATTTTGGAAATTTAGCCGGCAGGAAAGATCTATAAGCTTCTCCAAACTATTTCTCATAACATGAACTAGAGCAGTGGTTCCCAACGCGGTGCCCGCGGGCGCCATGGCACCTGCTGGGGCATTTATGTGTGCCCGCCGAGTGACCAGGGCCAGCCCATGCCATTCTTGTGTCCCGGGCGTGCGGCGCATGTGCAGCCCTGTCCCCAGACACACGGTGCATGCGCAGACCCGCCCCTAGGCGATGGGCAGCCCCAAAAGGTTGGGGACCACTGAACTAGAGTCTGCCTTTAAACAAGGCATGAGGTTTGTTTAAGGTTCCGGTTTAACTGTCAGTCCCACAGCTAATGTTTCAGAACATTTTCTCTTCTAGTACCCTGCAGGCTGGAAGTCAACAGAGGTGGCTTCTGTTCCTGGTTTTGCCATTGACTGGCTGAACAGGCTTGGGCAGGCCGACTGATGGGGTGGGCAAAGGAAGCATTTGCCCTGGAGCCTGGCAATTCAAAAGGAGCGGTGGCGGCTGGAGCCATGGGCCTTTTAAATTGCTGCCAGAGTACCATGCAGTACATTCCAGGTGGCTCTGACGGCTGGCTGCTCCAGCCCCGCCCCTTCTGCTTGAGGCCCCGCCCCTTCTGGGATCATGAAGCTTGCCCCCTTCCTTTGCCGAGGAGCCCAGCAAGTCTGTTGGCACCCCTGGGCTTGGGTAAGAAACTTTGGCCCAAATCTTCAATATATCTTGGTTCCTAATGTCCACTGATTTCCTATGGAAGTTAGGAGCTTAAATGCTTTGAAGAACTGGGCCTCATGTTCTCTCTCCCATCCTATCCTCTTCTTTGGTGTAAAGAAGCATAGGTGTTAACTCCATGGATGCTCCAACCCCAGAGCACCCATGGGGGGAAAAAATAGTGGGAGCTCAGCACCCACCAGCCACAGCTGTTTGGCAGCACCACTGATCAGCTGGTTGGGGGGAGGAGGGGCTCAGATGAGCTAATTGGTAGTGTCCTGGAATAGCTAACTGGGGCCAACACAAAACAGCTGTTTGGTGGCTTGGAGAGGGGCTTGGAGTAGTGTGGAAACCAGTGACTGGCCGGTGGGCAGAGGCCTTGGGGAGGGGGCAGAGCAAGGGTGGGAAGAGGGAGAGCAAAAGTGGAGGGGGGGAGGGGGACGCTCAGGGCAGAACAGGGGTGGAGCATCCCCAGGAAAAAATAAGTCTGTGTCTATGGAGAGAGAGATTGAAAAAGGAATGAAAGTACTTTCTGTGTGACAAGAGGTTCTAGTTCTTTTGAGTCAGATTCAATTCCCAATAGAGGCAATAGATTCCCACTCATTGAGAGACTTGTACTGGGTAATTAGAGAGTCAAATAATTAAATCCCATTTATCTCCTCTTTTAAAATCAAAGACAAAACACAATTCCTGCCTCTTTTCCACACAACAAGGCCTCGCTGCGGGTAACATTCCAACAACCAAAAGCTATGTACTTAACTCTCAAATGAGTTTATCACAGTAAGGTCATTACATTTTATGGACTAAGTGTTTCAGCAAGTGGAGGAAGAGGATTGTTGTGAAATTTGGATGGATGTGCATAATGTCACTTTTGAGCCATAGTCTGGGTTTGTGGAACATGCAAGACTTGATTAAACTGATGTAACAAATGAACTATGCCTTTATTGTATTAGCTATATCACAGCATGCATCACAGTGGAAAGCTGCGTGATGAAAAATTTTAGAGAGAAACTAAAACATATTAGAGGAAATGCCTTCAAAGTCACCAGATCAAAATGTGGTTTTTTTTCTTGTTTGCCTGAGCTCTTTTGATTTAATATTCATTAGACAAAACTGTCTGGTCTGTGTTTATGATTACAATGTATTTACTGAGAGGTTGTAACTTAACTGTTAACAACATATTGCTCTTAATATGTAACAGTTGATGTGCATTCAGTCCCTTTTGCACATTAAACATCCAGAGAGGTGTGTCAGTGCTTTCAAGGCATTTATATCTTTTGTGCAATTTCATTGAACCAGCAGTCTAGCACAGCCAGGTGCAAAACATACGGAATTGCTTGCAAAAGCCTTTTCTTTTGCATGCACGCTCAGCCAGTAAATTAAATAGAATATCCTGCATACATCAATAAAACTTGTTGTAAATGATATATGCAGTAGTAACCTGTGCACAATACAACTGATTTCCATCCATGTTGTGTAATATATTTTACATATATTTTCTTTTCTGAGAATTCATATCAGCACCTGATTTTGTTTAGCATATAAATATTCTTGATTTTAAAAAACTTGTGTGAGTCTTATGAAAGTAATATTAAAAAATATACACAAAATTTAAAATGTATATGCGTACACTTATAGGCATCTACATACTTAATTTGGTGCCTGAATATTTCCAGACATGTATAATACATATTCCCCAAATGTATAATAAAGTGTTTATAAAATATTATAAAAATAAAATATTATATTTATATAACACATTAATACAACTTGCATTAGTAGATACTGAAACAGATATACTCTCTCAAGAGTGTCCTCTTTTTTGAAAAATCAGATATGGTAACCCTAGATTAATAATAAACAAGCATTGAGAAATACTGTCATTGCTTCATGGGAGGTTGCAGATTTTCAGAGGTTATGGGTGCATATGCAGATGCATTCTGTTTCTTTAAAACTATAACAGAACAATCAGATGAGGTAGTGGGGAGGTGTGTGGGAAATAGAGGAAGGGTTTAGGCAGAAATTCTACACCAAAATGAAAAGATAATAGCAGAACAGCTGTACCGATAATATTGTGTTCCTCCTTATGAAAAATTACCTACTATTGTCACATAGCAACACTCAGGCAACGTCTACACTGGCAGCTTCTTGCGCAAGAACAGCCATTCTTAAGCAAAAAATTGCTGGCTGTCTATGTTCTTCCAGAAGTAAATTTACAGTATAGCTTTGTAAAACAGGGCTTCTTCCGGAAGAGTTATTCCTCTCCCCATGAGGAATAAGCCCTCTTGCACAAGAGATCTTCCAGAAGAGGCCAGTGTAGTCAGGCAGCATGAATTTCTTGTGCAAGAAGCCCCTATGGTTAAAATGGCCATCAGAGCTTTCTTGCGCAAGAGAGCATCTACACTGCTGTGAATGCTCTTGCGCAAAAGCACATGGCAGTGTGGACACTGTCTTCTGGAAGAGTTTTTGCACAAGAACTCTTCCGCAAAAGAGTTCTTGTGCAAGAAGCTGCCAGTGTAGACATAGCCTCAGTTTGCAATAAACTCATTGGGAGTTACGTGGCTCTACAGTAGAGATGAACCACACCTCTCCCATTGATTTCATTTAGCAAAAATATAAAGCCCCATTTCCTTCCTACAGCACTGTTCAGACCTCTGAAAATTAAGGTGCTTTTATCTGGGTAGCTATATACAGATTTTGAAGCCCAGCTTTAGGGACCCAAGTTGAATTTATTAACTTTAGTGGGAACAGGAGTGGAACCTTTGTGCCTGGAGGCCCTTTGGGTGGAAAGTTGCTTTATAAATAAGTGATCATTAGAAACAGTCACAATTCAATTCTGAGGACAGACTTGGAACCGTATTACCATTTGTGCTGGGTTTAGCTCCAGTTGTGATTAATTGTGGTAACAGGCCTGTGAAAAGGATTACAACTGAAGAACCTTAATTGTGCCTTTCCTTTGCACTGATCACCATTTTGTATGAGCTAAAAATCAACTGTGGTTTGAAGTCAGCTTCCACCACCTTACCCAGCATGTGCTCTTCAATCAGCATTGAAATGGGACTCTATACTTTTCCATGGAGTTGCTCATACTGTAGGACTAGGTCTTTGCTTCCCCTTCCTTTCCTGATGCTATCCCTGAAAATTGCACTTCTGAGTGTAGTCCTGCTATCTGTAACCTGACTGGCCCAGATAGGTTTGTGTTACAGAAATGACCATATTCCTCTAATTCATATTTGCAGCAGGAAATTGCATATCTTCCAAACTGAGATTTCATCTAATTCATTTCTGAGTTGAATTAATTTCTTTGATTGAAATTCTATTTTCTTAGCACACAAGAGGCCATAAAAGAATCTGCCTAAACGCTCTGGTTTGGGTTTTATTTATTGTACTTTTTAAACTGTAAACAGTTAAATGTCTTTGAATTACTGGTCAATCTCATTTGCTTTGCTCTGAGCTAGAGTAATATATTTTTTAAAAGAGTTTCTGCTAATGGGTCTTTTAAAAAAGGTGACAATGAAATATAATAGCTTTTTTGATAAGGAGACCAACTCTACACTGCATATTATTTTAATGTTATTTGACAAAATAACCATTATAATACTGTTGTTTTTCACTTGGGATTTATTTTGTCAATCAACATTAAATCAATCGAAATCTAAAATATTTCCCCATTCGCACAAAACACATTTCTCTGCCAGGGGTAATGTAATGACCAGGCAATGACCCTCATTTTTATGTTTCCCCTACTGTGAAGAGGAATTGAAGCCAAAATGTAGAATGCTAATAGCTGTATAGCCCCAGTCAATCTAGCAAATCTAAAGGACTCAGCCATGAGACACATTTCAATATTACAACAGTTTTATGTGCTTTAACCAGCATGCCTTTTTCTAGCTAACCAGGTAGCACATTAGAGATCCTTATCTTAAAGCTGCCTGCCTCATCATAAGGAGTGGATACCTTCCCCAATTGCATTAGGCTGGAAGTGGTTAACCATAGATGACTATCTTTAAACCATAGGTTTCCAGACTCTTCTTATTGCAGACCCTCCAGATCTACCAGCTGCCCATGTACCCCCACCCTTCTTATCACTGATGGTTTGTGTGTTCTTAACACTACCTGTCTTTAGCCGCTTGTCTATTTCACTGTTACGGACAGATCTGGAGTGCAATGTATACAATCAAGTTCCCCCCCTCCCCACTAAGTTCTGAGCTCCGTTAGACTGGACAGTTGCTGGGCAACTGAACCCGCTCTGTACAGTGATTGGAGGTGAGGGCTTTGTACATCGGCGTTACTGAGTATCTGTGTCCTCGTGGGTACATCTTGAAGTAAATTAGCTACCATATTTTATGTAACAAATTCCCACAGAATTTTAAGGTATCTGAACAGTCTAGTATGCAAATGCAATCAGTAAAAAAGCTAATAAATAAAATACACCATTGTACATTTTTTCCCATTCACCCCCTCCCAAAATGTCTTGTGTACCCCCAGGGCTATAAGTACCATAGTTTGGGTACCCTTGCTGTGTAAAACACTGCCAGGTATTGACACTGCTGTTATTTTATGGGCTAATCCTGCAGGCAGAGGTGGATTAATGCTTCCCAGAGCCCTAGATCAGACCATGTGGAAAGACTTTCCCCGTCTCTTTTGCATGTGGTCCTGCCTCTTTCACCTGCAGCCCCACTCCTGTCTGCCCTTGTTCCACCCAGTGCCCCCCCATTCCACTCGCTCCACAATACGTTTGCTCCTTTCTGAATCCCTACACTGTGGCCAGGAAAATCTCTATCCCTGGATCACAGCTGTAGCAGGGACTGAGCAAATCCAGTCCCCGGGCTAGAATGGGGACCCAGATGTTGGGGCTTCCCCTGTCCTTGCCCTTGCTTTTGCACGTGACCAGGGTCAAGGTGTTGGGGCTTCTGCTGTCTCACATTTCTGTCAGAGAGCAGGGTCAGGCATGGGGGCTTCCCCTGCTGCCCTCTGGTTTCTTCTGGGGACAGAGTCAGGGCACACTGGGAGGCTTCCTCTGCTTAGAGTCTTGTGCCAGGGAGGGAGACAGGGGGCTCCTGTGGGTGAGCTTCCCCCATTCTGTGACTTCTGCTGGGATAGGGTGGGGGTTTCCCTCTGCCCATAGCTTCTGCCAGGGACAGGGTCAAGATGGGTGGGCTACTGCAGGGGTTTCCCCCATCCCACGGCTTCTGCTGCGGACAGGGTTAAAGGAGTGTGGCGGCTCCTCCTGCCTCACTCTCCGGGCAGTGGAAACCACTGGGCATGGGCTCTATGGACCAGTGGCTAATTTGCCACCTGCGTGCAGGACACTGAATGCAATTACCTACAACCCAGGTCTGTGGCACCTGAGAGTGCTCATGTCCTCACAGAGCCATGTAGACCGGCAACCAGGGAGTACAGTGGAGAGCGTACACACCTGCTGCTCCAGGGACCTCGACTGGCCAACCATTCTATTTAACCCTAGAGAATGTTTCAAGAAATTGTCTGGGCAAACAGCTTCTGGGCCTGCTGTGACTCCATACTTGACTCTGAACTGGCCCTGGCTCTGGTCTGAGTCCAGCCCTGCCTCCTGTTTCCAGCCTGGCAGTACCTCTGATCTCCAGTCTTTGACCCTGACTCTTGCTTAGGGAACCCGTCTCTAGCAAGTCCTCTCATCCCACCTCACCAACTACAGTCCTGGATGTGTGGAGTTTAGCTTAACTGTAACCACTGCCTGTGCTCTGGTTCCTTGCACCCTGCATAACAGGGCCCCGTAATGATCTCATTTGTGCTTGCAAAAAATAACAATTATTCAAGTGAGTATTTTCAGGGGAAAATCTGGTTAGGACCCAACCCTGCAAGAAAATGAGCATCTCGTGAGGTGCACAGTGCCCAAAAGTTCCATTGGCGTCATGAGTTGAAGGTGCTTAACATGTTGCCTAGTGCCAAAAACCAAAATAACTTTTGGTGAATACCCACCACCTCTTTTTTCTTTGAAAGCTTCTTACCAATGTTTTGGGTTTTCATTTACTGGGCCAGTTACTCAACTTGTGTCCACAATGGTAGCTCTGTTGGAACTAC
Organism: Pelodiscus sinensis; assembly: GCF_049634645.1. Lineage (NCBI taxonomy): Eukaryota > Metazoa > Chordata > Testudines > Trionychidae > Pelodiscus > Pelodiscus sinensis. Next base: position 59,282,244 of record NC_134718.1, read on the forward strand.
AGGCAGTCCCCGGGTTACGTACAAGATAGGGACTGTAGGTTTGTTCTTAAGTTGAATCTGTATGTAAGTCGGAACTGACGTCCAGATTCAGCCGCTGCTGAAACTGACCGCCAGTTCTGACTTACATACAGATTCAACTTAAGAACCCCAAGCTTCCCCAAGTCAGCTGCTGCTGAAACTGATCAGTGGCTAATTCCAGGAAGCCTGGGGCAGAGCAACTCTGCCTCGGGCTTCCTGTAGTCAGCGCTGGTCAGTTTCAGCAGCGGCTGACTTGGGGACGCCTGGGGCAGAGCAGCTGGGGTGCTGCTGGGTTGCTCCAGTAGCACCGCTCCTCGGCGCTACTGGACCAACCCAGCAGCACCCCAGCTGCTCTGCCCCAGGCGTCCTGATTCAGCCACTGCTGAAACTGACCAGCAGTGGCTGGATCAGGACCTGGGGCAGAGCAGCTGGGGTGCTGCTGGGTTGGTCCAGTAGTGCCCAGAGCGGGTGCTGCAAGACCAATCCGCAGCGCCCCAGCTGCTCTGCTCCAGGGTCCAAAACAAAAGCCTGGTCTGCTGGGGGGGGGCACACTATCCGCGCCCCCCCCAGCAGACCAGGGACACGAGGAGCAGAGCAGCAGCAGCAGCGGGGTGCCGCGCCTCTGAGGCTTTGCTCTGGCAAAGTCTCAGGGGCGCGGGACCCCCCCCCCCCGCGGCTGCGGCTTCAGTCCCGGTGCCTGTGACTCAAGCGGCAGCAGCGGGCGGGTTCCCGCGCTTCTGAGGCTTTGCCAGAGCAAAGCCTCAGAAGCGCGGGGAACCGCCGCTGCTGCCGCTTGAGTCCCGGTGCCTGTGGTCTGCTGGGGACGGTCCCCAGCAGACCACAGGCACTGGGTCTCAAGCGGCAGCAGCGGCGGTTCCCGCGCTTCTGAGGCTTTGCTCTGGCAAAGCCTCAGAAGCGCGGGAACCCGCCCGGTGCCCCTGGTCTGCTGGAGACAGTCTCCAGCAGACATGGGGCACTGGAGCAGCTTACGAACGGGGCTTTCTCGCCCCGGAGCTCGCAGGTAGCAATCCGCTACCTCGACCTCCGGGGCGAGAAAGCCCCGTTTGTAAGTGCGGATCCGACGTAAGTCGGATCCGCGTAAGTCGGGGACTGCCTGTACGACTATTCATGTCACCTGAGTAACAGTCTCTAGCAAAGAAACAAGGTTCGCTTAGTGTTTAAAACAAAGAACTGTATAGCAGGAAAGCCCAGGATTACAGATAGTGTGTTCTGAAGTTGCTGATTTAGTATATAACCTGGAGCAAGTTTCTCAACCCTTTTGTGCTTCAGTCAGCTTGGCTGGAAAATTGGTTTGAGTAAGAAAAACCTTGTGAAAAACCCAGCTACTTCATTGGAGTGGAGCTTTCCTAGGTAAATACATTAAAATAAACACACCCAGAACAGCAAACCATTTCACTCTTGTCTAGCTATTCTATTTTTCTAAAGCACAATGATAGTCTGCAAGTAGTTACTTTGAGAATGTGGGTACACACTACAGTCCAGGGGACTGGGATTTCTGCATTACCTTGAAGGCTTCACAGAAATTACTTCAGCGATCTGCATTTAATCCCCAGTGGGCAGTGATCCATACTGGAAAACTTCCTGCTTCGCTTGACACAGTAATTTCTGATTCTGAGAGTATCTTCAGACAGAGACGAGGGGGCTGAAATTTCCCCTATGGAAAAGGGGAAGTTTGCCCAAGTCAGAGTGGAACTAAATGGTAAACTGTGTGGGAAAGCTTGCATTGCAGAGCTGGCTTTGAGCCAAGCCTAGGGGGATTAAGGAAAGTTTAGTTTATCTTCCCTGGGAGGAAATGTTCACCCACCTATCTGCCAAAAATAAACCAGAATATTGGGCATAACTCCAGCACAGACCCTTTCTAGACTTTCTCTATTAGATTTTGTAAAAAACCAACATAACCCCAGAGCATGCAATGTACCCGCTCCCGTAAGCATCTGACCTTTCTGTCAGGAAGGCAAATGATCTCTGGCAGTGTGACTCTTTTATGATCCTGCTAATGAACTCCACAGTTTATACTTCTTGTATGATTAGTAATGCCAGAAAATTAACCAAGCAAAGATAATTCATCAGTTTGAGCCTCAGTTCTGGATGAATATATTGCCCCTTTTACTCCTCCCCCAGCTCCCACTCATGCTTGTTTCTAAATTCTAAGTTTTTCTAGAAGTTTTTTTCCAAGGAGAAGTCCCACAGAATTTTCTCTACATACACAATTCCTTCCCATCTCACTCTCCTGACCCTCTGCAATCAAAGTACTTCATGGGATCACAATGGAAAGTGCTACCAATTTAAGGGAGGGTAGGGGAGACACGTGGCTACGTCTAGACTGCTCCCTATTTCACAAGAAAATATGCAAATGAGGCAAAGTGGTGAATATTGCCGTGCCTCATTTGCATACTTAATGAGCCGCCATTTTGCGCAAGTGGCTTTTGTGCAAAAAGGAGCCATCTACACTGTTCCTTTTTGCACAAAGCCCCCTCTTGTGCAAGAGCCGTTCCGCTGCTTTTTTTCAGGAAGAATGGCTCTTGCACAATAGGGTTTTTTTTGTGCAAAAATTAAGTATGCAAATGAGGCGCGGCGATATTCACCGCTTTGCCTCATTTACATATTTTCTTGCGCAAGAGGGGGCAGTCTAGATGTAGCCACAGAGTTTTGAAGGTGAAATGTCAAATGCCCTGGCCAGTCAGCTTTTGTCACTGTATAAAGCTCAAAACAAACCAATGAATATCCAGCATCATCACTCGTGTTGACTTGCAGTACCACAGCATGTGAAGAAAAGGGTGAACAGCCCCGGCACTGCTGTGATCGTATTTATATTACAATATTTTGTAAATTATAAGCCTCTTACTGTCCAGAAATTAAGTTTAGTTTTAATCTGTTTGTGGGTTTCAATGTGTATTTAAAACATATAAGCAGGTATACACCGTCTATTCCTGGTTATCCAAATAGCACGGGGGCGTCTGGATTTTAGCCGGTGTTTGGATAATGCAGGGGGCAAGAGTGGCCTTGCAAGGACTCCTCTGTAGCTCTGCTGTCATTGCTTCACTCAACCCAGTGACAGTAGGGGTGCCTGGAGGGAGGTCTGGCAAGGGCCAAAGGATAACCACAGACTGGAAGAGCTTCTGTAGACGTGGGTGGGTAAGTAGGTTTGGCATGGGACCTTCCCTTGTGCTTTTAGTAGGGCTTTGGTATTTTTTTCTTTTGGGATCAGTTCTGGATGGGTATATTGTCCCTCTTCCTTTCCCCCTTGTTCCCACTCACACCTATTCCTAAATTCTGAGATTTTTAGAAGTGTTTTTCCAAGGTGAAGTCACACAGGATTTTCTCTACCTGCATGTGTAGGAGAGTGTGAGGGAAGAGGCTGATGATAAAGGCTAGTAGCAGGCTGGTTGTGGATCGGAAGGATTCTATGGAGGAAGTGGTGGTCTGAGTAAACAGACTGTAGCTATTTATTGTAGTCCCGGTGCTAAAACCCAGAATAGAAGGTGTTCCCTGCTGATGAAAGCAGTGTGGTTGTGTCTGAACCAAAGTCTGGAAAAAAGCTATTAAGCAATGAAGTTGGTCTGAAGAATTGGTATGAAGCTGCTGGACTAGAATAATGGAATCCTAGGTCAGGAAGAGACCTTGACAGATAGGTCATCTAATTCTGTCCCCTGTACTCATGACAGGACTAAGTATGACTAGTCCTGATAGTTTTGTTTAACCTGCTCTTAAAAGGATTCCACAATCTCTTTAGGCAATTTATTTCTGTGCTTAACTAGCCTGAGAGGAAGTTTTCCCTAATGTTCAACCTAAACTGCCCTTAGTGCAATCTAGAGATGTACAGGATTTGATTTATCTGGGAAGAGATGGAAGAACATGTAACCGAGCAAGAAGGCTGAGTCATAAGAAGGAGACATACCAGGACCATGGTGGCTGTCAGTGTGTAGGCTGCCTGAGAGGTAAACCCTGTTGTGCCATACCCTGCCATGAGGGGTCACACCAGTAGGTAAGCAAATTTATCACAGTAGGCCTGGCCAGACTCGTTAACATCAATGGAGTTGCCAGTGGTGAAATTAACCTGATGTCCTTGTGAAGGGTTGGTGCAAAGGCATGTTCTTCACACACCCGAAACTCCCAAGTAGGTATGTGCTGTAAATCTGACAAAGATATGGGGATTGCAGTCAGAATTGTTAATTTGGGAGACTCTGCCCACACAGCCCAATGCTCATTGGCACAAAGAATCTTGTTTACACTGACTGTGCAGAGCACAAGTTCTCTCAGGATCTCTCTGAGACAGCTTTCCCCCTTGACACATACTCCTCTTACACAGGGCTCTGTTTCTCCCGAAAAATGGCCAGGATCTAATTAAGGGGAAGGATGGATATTTATGGACATACTGGATGCTTCCGAGGAGTAATAATTGGCTACTGGGCCTTTCACCTCTAGCTTGTGGATTTGAATGCAGATCAGCTTGGATAGTGACTTTTAATGTCATTGCCAGCTGGCAGCTGTTTTCCATATTAAATGAGTTGGTAGTTCCAGTGCAGTTTCTAGTGCATAAGAAAGCAAAATCAATAATTACCACCTCAATGGCAGTAATTAGCACCCTTTAATGTAGATGTAATTTAAAGTTGCTTAATGAATGTGGTTCATGTATATGTGATTCATGTAGAAACAACATTGTGATCAATATAAATCAACCAACCTCTGTGCTGTTACCAAAGCTGGAACGTATTTATGTTGGAAACAAACATGGATATTTGAACAACAGAGACCCTATAACAGCAAAAATTGATCAAGGGTGCAGTGAGATGGTCCTTGTTCATACGTTATGCCCAGGATCCACATCATTCCAAGGTTAAGTTTCCACGTAAGCGCTGGCTGCAGTGACAAGCCCTTTGAACCTGCCAGCATAGACCGTTCCAAATCACAAAAGTGCAGTGCTCAGAACCCTGTCACTGCAGTAACTGGAGGCTCTGCTGGTGGCCGTGGCATATGAAGTACTAACGTGTAGCCATAACATGCCTTTCCTCACTGGCTCTACACGCTGCCCCTGCCCTGAGCACTAGCTCCGCACTCCCATTGGCTGGGACACTGCTACTGGCTGCTTCTGGGGCGCAGCATGGTCTGTGGTGCCAGGACAGGCAGAAAGCCTGCCTCAGCACCCCCATTGCACCGCTGACCACGAGCCACTGAAGGTGAGCCCTCCCGCCCCAGCCCTGACAGCCAGGCAGGGCCCCCAAAGCTGTCATCCTCAGCCCCATCCTGGAGCCCACGTTCTGGTCAAATTATGTTGGCTCATGGACATCAACAATTCTCTGCAACTGGGTCACAAGAAAAAAAGTTTGGAAAAAAAACCCCACTGCTCTAGATCCCCAAAGCAGCTGCAGCCTCTGCCACTCCAACAATGGAGGCTGCATTCGGACTCCTCCTTCTGAGGCGTCACACAGGTGTCAAGACTAGGAAGAGAAGCTTGCTTATAGGGGAGCTGACAGCTACTCCGGGCCTCTGGGCAGGGTCTGCACTGCTGGAAGGGGAATGGCTGGGGACAGCCAGCCCTGAGTACCCCCCACAGCACCCTCTCCCACCCCCCAGACCTTAGAGCCACTTGGAGCGGCTGCAATTTAAAGGGCCTGGAGCTCTGTGAGCTGCTGTGGCTGCAGCAATGGTGGCAATGGCCAGAAGCCCTGGGCCCTTTAGAATTGCTGGCCCTTGGGGCAATTGCCCCCCTTAACTTCTCTGTCAATAGACCTGCATGCTTATAACCCTGCCCTCTCCTGCTTTCCATCCAGCTCCCTGGCTGTGCTGTAGATTCTAACAAGGGGGAAATAATCACATTTCCTCTTCCACGAACCTCCTCCTATGGCTTTGGTCTCCTCTGTGCTATGGAGCACAGGGATGGCTAGAACCGCTAAGGCTGGGTTCTGTGGCACATTTGGTCACTTACTAGGTAATGAGAACCATCAATCAGTAAAAGACTGAACATACAGGACTAAAGGTGCTGCCTTGTAAGAGGGTCTTACAGAGGTTCTCTCTGAGGGAAGACTGTCTGTCCAAGAATCACAAACAGCTCTCTGACCCCTTTACAATAAAACAAAGGGCATTACTGTAATTACAGGAAGACACAGTGTTTCATACTGCAGACACATCATGCTGAAGAATCAAAGAGGGATGTGCAGGGCAGGGAGGAAAACTGGCAGCATATGACCTGCAGAAGAAGAAAGAGGAGAACTCTCATGTACCTGCAGTGCAGGTAGAGGTAAGAAATTGCTTTAAGTCTCTCTGCACAGGTACTGTGGCAGAGAATGGTTTGGAAGGGTTGCCTGAGTGGAGGGATCACAAGGAGACCCAATCAACTGGAAGGCCTGGGATGCACGGTGCTGGGGTGGGGATTCTACGACCACCACTCCCAAGAGGGAGAAGATGGGTAGAGGTGATCGGGGACTCAGCCCTAAGGGGAATGGAGTTCTCCATCTGCTGTCCAGACTGAGAAACTCGAAGTGTGCTGCTTGCCTGGAGCTAGAATACAGGATGTGATGGAGTGCCTGCTGAGACCAATCTATCCATAGTACTGCTACTCCTTCCTACTTATCCACATGGGCACCAATGATACTGCCAAGAATAACCTTAAATGGGTGGACTCTCTGGGAAGAAGGATAAAGGAGTTTGAGGCACAAGACTTGTTCTTGTCCACCCTCCCTTTTGAAGGAAAAGGCCTAGGGAGGGGCTATCAGATTGTGGAGATAAATGTCTGATGGGCCTGTGCTGTCAGAGGGCCTTGGATTCTTCAACCATGGGATTGTTGTTCCAGGAAGAAAGAATGCTAGGAAGAGAGGGATCCACCAGATGAAGAGAGGGAAAAGCATTGTCACAGGCAGGCTTTCTAACCCAGTGAGGAAGGCTTTAAACTTGGTTTACCAGGGAATGGTGACGTAAGCCTTGAGGTAAGTGGAGATGTCAGATACCAGGAGGAAACACAAGGAAGCAAGTGCAACAGAGGAAGCCTCATGGTCCCTCCTGAGGAAGTGGGGCAGTTGGCTAGTTATCTTAGGTGCCTGTACATGAACACAAGAAGCTGAGGAAACCAACAGGAAGAATTGGAAGTCCTGGCACAGTCAAGGAACTATGATGTGATTGGAATAATGGAGACTTGCTGGGGAAACTCACATGGCTCGAACACTGTCAAGGATGGATATAAACTGTGCAGGCAGGGTGGGTGGGATAGAAAAGATGGAGGAGTTGCGCTGTATGTCAGAGAGCCTTATGACTGCTCAGAGCTCCAGTATGAAACTGGAAAAAAGGCTGTGGTGAGGTTTTCTGGGTTAAGATTAGAGGCAAGAGCAACAAGGGTGATGTTTTGGTGGACATCTGCTGTAGACCCCCAGACCAAGAGGATGAGGTAGACGAGGCTTTCTTTGGACAACTAATCAAAGTTTCCATATCACAGGCCCTGATTCTCATGGGGGACTTCAGTCATCTAGACTTCTGCTGGAAGAAGAATACAGCAGCATACAGACAATTCAGGAAGTTTTGGGGGAGGGTTGGGGACAATTTCCTAGTGCAAGAGCAAGAGGAACCAAGTTGGGGTCATGTTCCTCTTCACCTGCTGCTCACAAACAGGGAAGAAGTGGTAGAAGTAGAAGTAGGTGGAAACCTGGACAGCATTGACCATGTGATGGTTGAATTCAGGATCCTCACAAAAGGAAGAAAGGAGAGCAGCAGAATACAAACCTTGGCCTTCAGAAAAGCAGACTGTGACTCCATCACGGAAGGGAACTGATGGGCAGGGTCCTTTGGGAGGCTATTGTGAGGGGAAATAGAGTTCAGGAGAGCTGGCTGCATTTTAAATAAGTCTTATTGAGGGCACAGGAACACACCATTTCAATGTGCAGAAAGAATAGTCACTATGGTAGGCGACCAGCTTGTCTTAACAGAGAATTCTTCAGTGAGCTTTTTTTTTTTCCCCCACAAAAAGGAAATTTATAAAAAGTGTAAACTTGAACGGATGACTAGGGAGGAGTATAAAATATTGCTCAAGCGTGCAGGAGTGTAATCTGGAATGCCAAAGCACAACTGGAGTTGCAGCTAGCAAGGGATGGGAAAGGAAACAAGAAGAGTTTCTACAGGTATGTTAATAACAGGAAGGCCAGTGACTGTGTGGGAGCCTTACTGAATGGGGAAGGGAGCCTAGTAACAGATGACGTGGGAAAAAGCTGCAGCACTTCATGCTTTTTCCTCTTGATCTTCACAGACAAGGTCGGCTGCCAGACTGCTGCACTGGGCAGCACAGTATGGGGAGAGGGAGGCCAGCCATCTCCCCATGAAAGAACAGGCTAAGGACTATCTACAAAAGCTGGACATGCACAAGTCTATGGGGCCGGATCTAATGGACCTGAGTGTGCGGAGGGAGTTGGCTGATGTGATTGCAGAGCCACTGTCCATTACCTTTGAAAACTTGTGGCGATCAGGGGAGGTCCCAGATATACTGGGAAAAGGCAAATGTAGTGCCCATCTCGAAAAAAGGGAGGAAGGAAAATCTGGAAAATTACAGACTGGTCTGCCTCAGCTCAATCCCTGGAAAAATCATGGAGCAGGTCCTCAAAGAATCCATTTTGGAGTATTTGGAGGAGAGGAGGAAAGTGACCAGGAATAGCCACTAAGGGCAAGTCATGCTTGGGCTCGCCCATGGCAGGAGGGGAAAAGGAGGCAGTTGCCCTGGGGCCCAGTGATTCAAAAAGGCCCAGGGTGCCTGGCTGCTGCAGCCATCACTACTGCAAAAGTGGTGGTAGTGGCTGCCCAAGGCTCTTTAAATATTTGCTAAATCACCGTGTGGCAGAGTCTGGGTAGTGCTGAGGGCTTCTGGGGGCTGGGGCTGACATGGTGTGCTTTGGGCAGTGCTGAGGGCTGACTGCCCTAGTCCTGCTCCTTCTGCCTGAGGTCCCACCTCTTCTGGGAGCACAGAACTGGGCCCTCCCCACCTTTGCCTGGGGCCCAGAAAGTCTGTTCACTCTGCTGATCGTGCCTGGCCAACCTCATTGCCTTTGATGATGAGATAATGAGCTCTGTGGATATGGGGACGGTGGTAGATGTGACAGACCATGACCTTAGCAAAGCTTTTGGTAAGGTCACCCAGAGTATTCTTGCCAGTAAGTTAAAGAAGTACTACGTGCATGGACTATAAGGTGAATGGAACCCTGACTAGGTACTCACTGTCATACTCAACAGGTAGTGATCAATGGCTCGTTGGCAGCAAGTATCAAGTGCAGTGCCGCAGGGGTCAGTCCCGAGGCCAGTTTTGTTGAGCATCTTTATTAACGATCTGAATGGTGGGTTGGATTGCCCTGTAATGGGGTACACTCACCGCCACAGCACCACTAGCCGTTGGTCCTGGGAATTAGCTCAGACGTCAGATGGCGGGATCCTTTGCGGGACACTGCCCTCTGGCAGTACCCACAACAGCCTCCACGCTTCCCCCCCCTTCCAGGGCTGGTTGGTTGTAGGTTGGTATGCCTTCGGGAGGGGTTCCTCCGCCTCTGGCGTAGTGGGTGGCCACTCCACCCCGCTACCCTATCGTGCCTTAAAATAGTCCAAGTCAGTGAGTCTTAATTCGAACTACTTAATTCAAACTAGGCGTTAGTCCTCGTAGAATGAGGTTTACCTAGTTCGAATTAAGCGCTCCGCTAGTTCGAATTAAGTTCGAACTAGCGGTTTGTATGTGTAGCGCCTATGAAAGTTAATTCGAACTAACGTCTGTTAGTTCGAATTAACTTTGTAGTGTAGACATACCCTCCCTGACTGAGGTGGTGTAGTTGGGGGTTGTCTGGCTTTGAGCGGGGGGTTGGTCTCAATGACCCCTGAGGTCTCTTCCAAACCTAATCGTCTATGGATAGACTGGACTGTGATGAAAATGACCATATATATACAAATATGCTCACTTGTTCAGCCCAGACAACATGCTCAGCAGCCGTTTGTGCCGTACACGAATATAGTCCTTGATAGATCAGTTGGACGTCTTCTCCTACACTGTGTCCTGTTGATGTAATTTACTGCGGACTAAAATCTAGATACATCATCGATGAGATTCTTTAAGAAAGCCAGAGGTGAAGATGAGCTAGCGGGTTGATTTATGTTTTTAAAATTCTAATCTCCTGGGAGAAGCATTTTGAAGGTAGGATTGAATAAGGAGGGAGTGATGCCTAAGGCCAGGTCTACACTAGACCCGGGAGCTCAGATTAAAGTTTGTGACTCCAGCTACATACTTACCTACATAGTTGGCTTACCTTAAGACAAGCTTGGTGGTATCCCCACAGCAGGACACTCCCGTCAGCTTCCCTTATTCCTGCCAAGAGCAGGAGCAGGAGTACTGGATGCCGGGGGGGGGGGGGGGGGCACCCTCTGAGTTGATTTATTAAGTCTGACTAGACTCGCAAAATTGAACTCCGGGAGATTGATCACGGGAGTGGCAATCTTCCATGGAATGAAGGCCTTTGTGTCCTGAGATGGGGACTCTAATCAATGCAGAAAAGGGAGCTCAGAAACATCTACCAAAATGGGAGAGTGAAGAAAGAAACCCAAGGGACGTGCATGTCGATTACAGACACAGACACAGAAATCTAAGTCTCAATCAGCAGCCCAGAGTCATCTTTCCCTACAGCACTATGAAAGAAACAGCCTGCCTTTATCCACGTGTCTCTACCTTGATTCCAAACCTCCAGCATCTGAAAGACAATCCTCTTACAGCCTTTCATTAGGCTTGTGGTCATGTCAGAAAGAATCATCAGGGCAATGCTGATGTGGCCAAAACATCTCGAACTCTTTGACCCTGGCAGCCAGCAGGATTGCTTTGTGAAGCCTTAAATACAAAAAGCATTAAAGTTAATGAAAGAGATTTGGTCCTGTCTGGTGTCAAGGGTCGATAGAAGTTTACAGACACCTTCACCTGCCAGTCCAGTCGTGCCTGGCTTCAATTTGTTTTCTATGGGCTGTATGATAAATAACAACTATGATTCTCAAATTCTGCTACAGCCTTTTAACAAGTCAGAAATATCTGCAGTCATTTGAAACTTTGTATGGATAAAGGCCATTAGCCATTTTGTTATGTTAACTGTGTCTTCAAGCAAAGAACTAATCTGTTGTTTCCAATGAAGAAACATGCCTGAAAGGAAAAATAAGACACAGCAGATAATGAAGATGCTGAAGAAAAAGTTTTTTCAGCTTTTGAGCTTTCTTCTGCCTTTTGTTTAAGAATCTGTGCTATAGAAAACAGCTGTTTCCCAGAACTTCTCAAATGCTGATGATCAAATACTTTAGAATCCAATACACTTTTCACCAAGAATGGAGTGTTAGATGCCAAACACAATCATTAACTATTCATACTGTTTGGCATCCTTTCAAATCACACTTGAACCAGAAACTGTTTTGATGAGTATCTTTTTTTTCATGCAGCTGCCTTTCCTGTGAGTGTGTGTGTAGGTTTTTGTCTTTACATTTCAAAATAACCTGAAAAACATGACCTGTAAAACTGGCTTGATTTCATATTGTTAAAATAATCTCTATCTTGCAACTAGCTTCAGTATATTCAGAGTTAAAATAGATACCATTTCATCAAATCAGAATTGTATTGTATTTGAGTTATGTAAAACATGAAATTAAATGATTTTGATATTGTACCTGTACACTTCACCTTCATTTACTTCTCTGGGGAGATGGGAACGAGAGGCTTCTTGTCTCCTCACCTCTATGGCAGCCCATTAAGTGAGTTGCCAGGAAACTGTCCAGTAACTGGACCACCAAACCTGATGTTGTGAAGACCAGGACTTTAACAGGGTTCAAAAAAGAACTAGATAAATTCATGGAGCTTAGGTCCATCAATGGCTATTAGCCAGGATGGGTAGGAATGTCCCTAGCTTCTGTTTGTCAGAGGCTGGAAATGGGTGACAGGAGAGGGATCACATGATGATTACCTGTTTCTGTTCACTCCCTTTGGGGCATCTGGCATTGGCCACTGTCAGAAGATTGGATACTGGGCTAGATGGACCTTTGGCCTGACCCAGTATGGCCATTCTTATGTTCTTATGTAAATTTTATAGTGGTGTGCTATCAAATTCTCGCAAGAGTCTTTCCCAAAAGATGTCTGCCACAGTCAGTAATGCACAGGGTCTCCCTTTATTTGGGTTTTCTGGGCTAGGTTTGAATTTTCTGGGCTAGCTTCACAAGGAGCAAGGTTAGGAACTCGTGTTTGAAATCAGAGAGTCTATGCCCAAAGGGCACCATGTTAACAAGGCGCTGTTGAGAGCCTCTGTGAACAAACCATCAAATCGGTGTGCTTTGGCTCTGTTGTTAATGTCTCTTTCTAGATGTCTTTTTCATTTTGCCATGTGCTTAGTCTGACCACTGACTGTATTTACGGCAAGTATTCTCCATTTTTAACGGAAAAACAATCACTCTTGACAGACAACACAATTACAGGTACAATCATACAGAAAACTTGGGAGGTGGTTAAATAGCAGTAATGGCTCTTGCTGGCTCATGGAAATAATTGCCTTTCACACCTAGCAGGAAGAACCTTTTTTTACATATCTAGCATTTCAGAAAGCCAGTTACATTTCAAAGAATAAACAGGCAGGAATAAGAAGACGCTTGTCTGGGCTGTGGGGCTAAAAACCATTTAAAAGCAAGTGGTGATTCAGTCGTTTGACTTTCAGAAGCTGGGGTGTTTGCTTAATTGTAGAAAGATGATTGTTGCATGAGCATGAACTTTCAGTGTTTTTAATAGACCCAGTTTACTAGACAGGGAATAATTCACGCAAGTAGGTTTCTAAGCATCTCTTTATTACCGAATCGAGATTGCCCGTCACCTTGGCCTTTCCAGAAGTGATAGCAAGAGCTCAGGTGTGGGGGAGTAAGATCTGGAGGCTGGAGGAGAGATGGAAGCACTAGTCAATGGTGTACTTTTAGGAGGAGTTGATATGTTATGGGGTGGGAGGACCAGGGGTCAGAACAAAGCGCAGAAAGTGGGATTGTGTTGAAGCTCTTGCTGTTGTTTGAGAGTGTAAGGTTTAGACAACCTCTGTTGCCTGCCCTAATGGTCTATTTTCAGGCTCAGGATATAATTGCTGTATTCCTTCAATGGACATAAAGGAGTAGAGGAGGTAGAAATGTGCATATGATTATGTAGGGACTCGGATCCTTTGACCTCTTGTATAGTGGTCCTAGGACTCCTTTTCTCCAGCCTTGAAGGGAATGGGTTGAGGAAGGCTAGTTGTGTGGAGTATCTTCATGCTCTGATCAGGGTGAATCATAACGTTGGGTTTATATTGGAAATGTTTTCTCTGGATTTTTACATGTGAGTTGTTTGGCTGGTTTTAAGGGGCAAGAGCTATGAGAACAAGTGGCAAGAGGTATGAGAACGGGCACCTTAAAGAAATGTGAAGTGGGAAGGAATTGTACCAGGAAGAACCAAAACTATTCAATCTCTGTCCTGTCTAAAAATACTAAAAGGGAAATTGAAGAAATGTTGTCGTGACAAAAGGAGACGGAAGATACTGGCTTGCTAAAGAAGCTGATAATGAGATACTACTTAGATAGTATATAACTTATTGCCTTTTCTGTCTGTACCAACACTCACTTGCTTATGTTTAGACATATGAGGAGAGGGCAAATGCTTGCAAAGTTCTGTTTAAATATGTTTAAAACAAGCAAGACTTCTACTGTAATTTTTTTGTTTCTCAGAATGTGTTGGTTTTAGCAGAGCTCATTAAAGCATATACCAATAGTCTAACAGATTTTGAGTGACAGACTGCTCAGGCCATGTAGTCCTCTTGCGGAATGGGTTCACCAAAGCTAACGTTCATCTGCACAAGATCTTGTGGGATTAAAGACCCTCAGTATGGAAGTGTGCAAGTGCTACTGTGGTGTGCAGCAGTAAAAGAGGTTGGGAGAAGTAGCAGAATGTCCACACGCTTCCTTATCTTATATCCTAAATCAGGTCAGTGTATTTATTGCAAGTAAAATTCCTATTGGAGGAAGTCTGTAGTTGAGTCAGTCCTTCCTTAGGGCCGGCTGCGATCCAAGACATCTCATTGTTGGAATTTATAAAGATTGTACTATGCTTGTTGAAAGATGCCCAGTGGACAGCCCTGAAGCCTGAAGTCCTCCACCTGTCCTCAGAATAGATTAAACATAGAAGCAACAGTTCATATTTTAAGAGCCCGTGAACTCTTAGGGTTCATCTACACTAAGGATGCGATCCGTTGCAGAAGGTGCCTTCCTAAGCAATGAAAACAGTTTGGCTGCCAGTGTGGAGGGCATGAAACCACTCTGAATGGCATTGCAATGACAGAGACTTCGTGAAACACGGCACCTCTCAGGCTTCCTGTAACAGAGTTGAAAACTGTCTAGAGCAGTAGTTGGAAATCACTGGGGTAGGGCTTACTGTTATTGATCGCTGACAGTAAGAAGCCATTTTCTAAGGCCACCTTTGAGCAATCAGAGGAGGGGGGGGGTCATTGGCCCTTCAGTCTCTCGTCAACCTAAGGCTGCCAGTAATGTACAGGTGAGGCTTTTTAATTGTTTTGTGGTGTGCATACTTTTCCATGGGAACTGAACTGACACCACCAACTCTTTGTATAGACCATAGATCAGCAGTCAAATGTAACTACTTTTGGTCAGCGTTGTGCTAGGCCAAATTCAGAAGAGAGGCTCAATATGCTGTTACCAGTCCCCTAAGCCACCAACCACACTACCCAAATGTGGATTATTGATCAATGGTCTCCAGACAGTTGCACTGAATATAAGTGAGTTGAAATTTCATTCAGAAGCTGTAAGTATTTTCTGCTTCCCTTGCCCTTCGCCCCATTAATGGTAAAGGAAGGAAAATGAAAGGCATGCTACCAAGTGAAGTAAAGGATCAAACTCAATAGCTGGCTAGCCTCTTAAAGCCTTGCAACTCTTACAAACGCTAATGGGAATCTCCATGCACGTGCCAAGCCCTCTAAAATATCAGCATTTTGTAAATCGATGCAGATGCTAGTAGGAGTGCTGCTAATGAATTTTACTTGGCTATTCAAAGCCTCCTGAAACTTGCAGCAGTGACAGTAAATTCAAAGGGAGCCAAGGCAATTTCATATCTCTCTGTCCTACCCAAAGCTGTCTCCAGCTGCGTGAAGCAAAGTGCCTGCTTTATCTTCTCGCAGCCTCATAGATGGATGAACTGCTGTTTGGTGAATAACACATGCAAATTCTCATCCTACTGAAGCAAACAGATTCTAGCAGCAAGCACGTGATTGAAAAGAGCAGAACGATAGTCTTTCTAGAAATGTATTTGTGAGCAAGAGGAAAATATGCCTTCAGGAAATTTCAAAATAGTTCTCATAGGTTCTGGGTTTTTTTTGTTTTGTTTTCTGCACAATGGCTCTATTTCCTCATCCATTCTTATTCCTCTGCTTGGTGCAACAACCGGAGACAAAAACAGCAGAAGCAGCAAGTGTTATTAGAGAACTATTTAATGCAATTACGTCATATCTTACAGGATTTGCAATTTGTATCTGGGTAAATCTTAATTTTCAGAGCTTCATGTCCTGGCAAATAGTTTGTTAAAGATTAGCATTGCAGTTCATGATTGGAATCCACTCTGCATTATTCCATGCCTTTCCTTTTCACATGGCACATTATGCTAATCATACTGTATTCCATTTTTCAATAAAAGGTCAACAGTGCACTGTTTGTGCAGAATGTGCAATTTAAACTTCATGTCTGTCATTAGAGATAATCTAGGTTTGCTGTATCAAGTGGGGTTGTCATAGAAACTAGACCTGAGATCTCTGTTTACTGCCTTTGGAGAATAA
This sequence comes from Pelodiscus sinensis, assembly GCF_049634645.1. Classification (NCBI taxonomy): domain Eukaryota; kingdom Metazoa; phylum Chordata; order Testudines; family Trionychidae; genus Pelodiscus; species Pelodiscus sinensis. The sequence goes on from NC_134718.1 coordinate 59,298,107, forward strand.
ACATTTTGCATTTATTTTACTGAAAAATAGTTGAACAATTTAAATAAGGTTTGAAAACAAAAGCATAATAGCCCAGAGAGAGATGTCATTCATCAAAAATCAATATATATAATGCAATTGGTAAACGCTAAGCATTGAAGCAATTGACTGACAGCAATAGAGAAATATTTCCCGTGGGATAAGGAAGTAACTGATAGTGTATCATAATGCCTGGAGCAGGATTAATTTAAATTTGCTAATGGGTTTTGTTCTAGCTATTATAACACAGAAGAATATTTGTTTAAATTTCACTTAGTGTCATCTAAGGCTTTGTTATGTTATAACTTTGGACATTCATAATCGTACTGAGAGACTTTAGTTTTGTTCCCTGTGATCTTTCATGTCTTCCTACCAAAGCTTATACTTTTCTTCCCATTTTGTGACAAGGTTTACTTGAGATCCTAAAATTAACTCTGCTATCTGTGCTATTTACTTGGTAACCTTCATCTTTGGGCAAGAGGGCTGCCAGTGTTGTAGTCTCACCAAAAAAATTGGTCTTATCCTTATTGTGTAATATTGCTTACTTTTGGAACTCACATCCATGAGGTAGTAATATTTTTTAAAAGGATTAGTATTTGCAGGTTACAGCAGAAGAAAAATGATCGGGGCTATTAATTATGCCACCGAACATAATCATATCCCTATCTGGGGTTATGTAAGTTATTTCTTGATGGCCTAAAACTGCACTATTGATTAAATGCATTATGGGGATTTAATACTTTCTTCCAAACCATCTGGCATTGTTGAGAGAAAGAGGAGCATTTAAATCTATAGATGGACTTATGCTAACTAGGTCTTCCAATATGGTTCCAAAACTGGGACTTGATGCACACTTTTGAGAGAGGGCTGAAACAGGAATTTTAACACAAACTTCGGAACAGGCCCAGCCCTAGGGCAAGGTGAGCAAGGCAAATGCCTTGGCCTGCACTTTTGGGGCCCTGCACTGCTGAGTATTCACCACCCATCAGTTGGGCCTGTGCCCCGCTCCTAGCATCCTGCTTTGGGCCCTGCAAACCCTTTGGATGGGCCTGCTTAGGAATTTATTAACAAGTTTACCAGCATAGTCTATTTGATTACTTTTTTGGCATGATGATGAAAAGCAGTTTCATATATTGCTTCTGCATCAAATAAGTACTCACCCCAGTCAAGCAGGTTAGTGGAATTTGCACTAACGCCTTCTGAGGGATAATCACACCTGAGGATGTAAAGGATGATCATAAGGGGCCTATTTCTCTATTGGTGTAAGTGTGTACAGTCAGCTCCATTGACTTCAGTGAAGTGCTGCCAATTTGTAAGGGTATGTCTACACTACAAAGTTAATTCGAACTAACAGATGTTAGTTCGAATTAACTTTGATAGGCGCTACACTAGCGATCCACTAATTCGAATTTAATTCGAACTAGGTAAACCTCATTTTACGAGGACTAACGCCTAGTTCGAATTAGCTAGTTCGAATTAAGGGCTGTGTAGCCACTTAATTCGAACTAGTAGGAGGTTAGCCCTCCCCAGCTTTCCCTGGTGGCCACTCTGGGCACCACCAGGGAAACTCTTCTGCCCCCCTCCCGGCCCCAGAGCCCTTAAAGGGGCACGGTCTGGCTATGGTGCCCGTGCCAGGTGCAAGCCTGCCAGCACCCAGCCCTTCACCTCTTCCCGGGACCAGGCTGGCAGCTCCCGGAAGCCTGCCCGGGTCTGCAAGAGGCGGGCGCCCGCCTGGTCTAGTGCGGACATCGTGGACCTCATCCACGACCTCCGCACTAGGCACAGGAAAGTGGCCGTCTAGGGCAGGATAGCTGCCAGCCAGGCCACCCAGGAGCAGGTTTGCATGAAAACCAAGGTGGTCCACTGAGACCCTGAGCCCTGAGCTTAGAATGGCTGTACTGGGTCAGACCAAAGGTCCATCTAGCCCAGTAGCCTGTCTGTCAACAGTGGCCAACACTTGGTACCCTGAAGGGGATGGACCGAAGACAATGACCAAGCCATTTGTCTCGTGCCATCCATCTCCAGCCTTCCACAAACAGAGGCCAGGGATACCATTTCTACCCTCTGGCTAATAGCACTCCATGGACCCAACCTCCATGACTTTCTCTCACTTCTCTTTAAACTCTGTTAGGGTATGTCTATACTACCCTCCTAATTCGAAATAGGAGGGTAATGTAGGCATACCGCAATTGCAAATTCAAATCCCGGGCTTCATTTGCAATTGCGGTATGCCTACATTACCCTCCTATTTCGAATTAGGAGGGTAATGTAGACATACCCTTATAGTTCTAGCCTTCACAGCCTCCTGCAGCAAGGAGTTCCACAGGTTGACTATTTGCTTTGTGAAGAAGAACTTTCTGTTGTTAGTTTGAAGCCTGCTACCTATTCATTTCATTTGGTGTCCTCTAGTCCTTCTATTATGGGAACTAATGAAGAACTTTTCTTTATGCACCCTCTCCACACCACTCATGTTTTTATAGACCTCTATCCTATCCCCCCTCAGTCTCCTCTTTTCTAAGCTGAAAAGTCCCAGTCTCTTTAGCCTCTCTTCATATGGGACCTGTTCCAAACCCCTGATCATTTTAGTTGCCCTCCCCTCTCCCACCCTCTCTCTTCCCCTCTCCCACCTCCTTTTCCCAGTCTCCCCGAGTTTTGTTCAATAAAGAGAGTTTCTATTTTTGAACACACGTGTCCTTTATTTTGTACATCAGGAAGGGGGGCTAGGGAGGGGTAAGTGGAAGGAGGTGAGGGAGGAATGGGGTACGAGCCCCCGATGGGGAGGACTGGGGTGGCTCTGCGGGCTCCTCGGGGTGGAAGCTCTCCTGAAGCCCCTTGATTGACCCACCTCTCCGGATGGCAGCCTGCGGCAAGTGCAGCCGGGCTGATGGCTGAGTGCTGTGATGTGCCGCGTATGGGCACTCAGGGCACTCCAAGCCAGGACTGCTTTGCAAGCGGGGAACCCCTGAGAACTGTCTGTCCAGGGTGGGGGTCGGGTCCCTTTAAGCACAGCCCTCGGCTCGCCTGAGACAGCAGCTCTACGCTGTAAGGGTGTGTCTAAACTACAGAGTTTTGTTGACAAAAGTGGACTTTTGTTGACAAAACTATACCTGCGTCCACACTACCGCTGAGTACTGTCGACATAACGTCGACAGAACTCAGCAGTTTTGTCGACGCTGGTAAACCTCATTTCACGAGGCATAACGCCTTCTGTCGACAGAGTTCTGTTGACAGAAAGCGTTATTGCATGTAATCTGTCCTTGCATCTACACTGCCATGTCGATAAAGCAGCTTGCTTTGTCGACAGAACTGAATGTAATGTAGACGCTCTTTGTCGACGGAAGCTTTGTCGACAGTATCTGTCGACAAAACTTCTGTCGACAAAAGCCTGTAGTCTAGATGTACCCTAAGTCCTAATCTGATGCCCTGCCGGCACTGCTTCCGGCCATTCTTAACCTTGGTTCAGGGTCCACTCAGTGTGGACATGCTAGTTCGAATTAGCAAAACGCTAATTCAAACTAGTTTTTAAGTCTAGATGCGCTAATTCGAATTAGCTTAGTTCGAATTAACTAATTCGAACTAAGTTAGTTCGAATTAGTGCTGTAGTGTAGACATACCCTAAGAGTAGAGGATAAAGTCCAAATTCTTCACTCTAAAGAGATTTAAAATCTCAAAATTTTTGTTGGTAAAAATGGGGAGTACAACTTGACTGAAGTCAGTGGAGTTGTGCAGACTTTTATCAACAGAAGATTTGTCCTTGTTGTCTTTCATGTCTGTACAGCACCATGCACTCCAAATGCACTGCACACACAATAAGAATGTTATTGCAACCAAGATCGGTATTATAGTAACTGCAGCGCTTAGCGGTAACCAGGAATTCCTCTCGTTGTGGGTGTGTATCCAATGCACCAGTGATTCTAATTACAATTTAAACATTTTCCCTAAGCAGAAAAATCTTTGCATGCCTGATTTGTTTGCTCAGCAAGATGAACTTCCCTGCTAATCATCTGCTCTATGTGTAGTTCTTGACTTTTAGCTGGGTTTGTAACACAGAAGGGTCTGTAAGTCAGGTCCCAGCTTGTCGAGCCTCCATTTTTACAAATGTTGTGTGATACAGTCAGCCAGTGTTAGCAGCATGAAAGCAAAGCTTGCAAGCAACTCTTTACCATGCCCTAGTTGCGATGTAGGCAGGGGCAGATGACCATTTTGCGGGGCCCAGGGCAGCACAATTTCGCGGGGCCCCCCTTTGCCACGGCGCATGCGCGCGGCTTCTTGAAGCACGGGGCCCGGGACGGCCGCCCCGCTCGCCCTGCCCTATATCTGCCCCTGGATGTAGGGACAAGTGGCCCTGCCAGTGTGGGAATGAGCCATGGCCTGCTTCAGAAAAAGGGGAAAAGCTTTACAATAATATGCACTTAACCCTGTTCTAAGTTGACTGGTGCCACTAGCCTGTTTGTAGGAGGCTGGGAATGGATGGCAGGAGAGGGATCACTTGATGATCCTCTGGTGCACCTGGCAGTGGCCACTGTTGGAAGACAGGATGCTGGGCTAGATGGACCTTTGGTTTGACCCAAGATGGCCCTTCTTGTGTTCTTTTCCAGTTAAGCTCAGCTGCCCCGGACACTCCAGCAACAACATCTGTCCCAGGGCTTCGGACAGTACCCTTCACCACAGCTATCTTTTGCAGGGTGTGGCCGGCGATTCAACTGCTCATGAAACTGAGGCCTTGCCTGTTGATGGCCTTGAAACTCAGGCCCTAAAGCCTTGACTTGGCAACAAGACAGTCGTTTGGCTTGATGCTCAATCTACGCCGCTGGCATTGTGAATGGAAAACTTCCTGCTTTGCCCCGCCTGAGTGGTACAGGCTTTGTGTTTCATAACCACAGATTACAACACAGATAATAAAATTCACCTCAAGGAGGATGTTAGTGAAATAAGTATGGAATTCCCAAGTCAGCGCCTCCATAAGAAGCAGGTGATGTGCATTATCTGCCACTGTGGGTCACTCCCCAAGATGAAGGACACAGTTAATAGATTATTTTATCCAATGTGGCTAGATGGAGCCAAGTTCATTTTTTCTTGTGCAAAGGGAAGGTAAATTTCCTGAAAGTATTTGTCTCTCCTAGTGTCAATTACCTCTTTCCTGGGACCTTTGTGGAGCTTTCTGAAAGCATTTAAAAAGGAAAAGCAGCAAAGGTGGGGGGAGAGAGTAGGTACATAAGACTGAGGTCAAAGTTTTGCTGTGGGGGTGGTGAAAAACCTGGGATTGCAACAGCCTCCCAGCTTTCCTGTTGCACAGACTAGCTGTGAATGTTAAACTTATCCGCCTGCTCTTAGATGCCATAGTAACAAGTCTGTATTTGTGGCTGCCCTTCACATTCTGATTATTGGTAGGGAACTTGACTACGGGGAATGCTGCAGAACAAAAGGTATATGCCTGGATGAGGGACACACATGCTCCCCACCCCCACCTTCTGGCTCAGAAATTATACCTTTTGGCATGGAGCCGCCTTCAAAAATCTCAGTGGTTTAGTCCCTTTATTTCTTATTCAGCTTTCAGTTAATCTTCTTTCCAGCCATGTAGAAGTGTGAAGCAAGAAGTGGACTCTGCTGGGAGGGTAGGGAAGGGCCTTGGTGTTGTATATCTGACAGTGATTGCTTGGCGAAGTGCTGGGATTTAATAACATGGAGCACGTAGTGCGCCTCTGTGACTAGGGAAGGCGGTCCTTGGAAAGGCAAGGCTACGGCCTTATGGCTGCAGGCCATATTAAGTAACATAATTATCGTTTCTACATTTAAATCTTTTCTAAAGACTGTGGTGCCTATAAGAAAAATGGCTGATTACAACTAGGTTGTGGGCAATCAGGAATAATTTGTAGATATTACTTACACACACAAAATAATTTGTATTATTGGACCTTTACATTACTGTGGCCAAGTATCACTATGTCTGTCTGTCTTTTGGGTCAGAAACTGAGCTTTTTTTTAGTAGTTAGAAAGCACTGAAAAGAGAACAGATGCTTTCAAACATAATAGCCATAACAATTACCCTGTATAGCAAACACAGCATTTCCATTTTCTAGTGCTGTTACACCATTTGCGCAAAGATATAATTTTAAATATTTTCATTCTACTTATCAATTTTTATGAAAGAGCTGAGTGCAAGTTGCAGGTCTCTACCAATGTGTCCTAATTTTTTTCATCCATGCCTGGGATAAATTTTGTTATGTGCACCGAGGCATGTGCAGATGTGTACCACCCATGGAAACACATGCTATAGGTACTGTGGGAACTCTGCTAATCAGCTGGGTAGCATTTGAATCTCTTCTGGGTAGCCGCCCTTCCCTAAGTACTCAGCTTACAGGGAACACTGGTCTCTACTCACTGAATTCAAGTTGATTTCTCTATCTCTTTGAGGGCCTCAGAGCCCCGAGGAACAGTGGGAGTGGAAAGAGTCATGATTATAGGTAACTGTAAAGTGGAAGTGCCTTCCTGTGATAAACGTCACTTTTTGACAGAAATTTCATCCTGTACTTGGACATGCTTCGCAGGAGGGGATTTCCATAAAATTTCAGTTTTGAACGAATTGAAATGGAGTTTTTTGCCTTGCTGGCTGCAGACAGAAAATGCAAAGACAGAAACCCCAGTCAGGGAGCTGTCCTCTTTGAGTTTCCCAACAACAACATTTTTTTTTTTAAATAAAGTTGAAACTTTCTTGTGGAAAATTTCAAATTTCAACACACTCAAGTTAGAGCTGGATAAGGATTTAGAATGGTTCTCTCCCTACAAAGGCAATTTCCCCTCTGGGTAGCCACAATCCCTATCAGCTTCTGGGAATGAGCCACCTCTATCCTGACTGAACTGGCTCCCTTAACACTAGTCCTATACTTGGTAATTAACTCCCTTCTTTTGATATACCAGCGCTGATAGACTAGTACTGGTGCTCAGTTAATGTCTTTGTTCAGGCCCAAGGAAATGTAAATTTGACAGTTTCCCTGGGCCTGAACAAAGACATTAACTACATTTAACACCTCATTGACATCAAAAGCTAAGGATGGGACACTGTCAGCCCACTCAATTAGCCTTATTAGCACCGGCACTACAGTTGACCAGTATTTGTTTCCTTTCCCTTTTTCTGTTATAAATTCTGGGTCTCCTTTTCCCTCCTCCTCCCTTTTTTTTTGTTATAAATGCTGGGTCCCCCCCCCCCTTTTTTTAACTCAAGCTCTTCTGAAGAAGTGGATTTTGCCCACAAAACCTCAGTCTCTAAGGTGCTACAGGACTACTTGTTTTTAAAGTTACAGACTAACAACGCTACCCGTCTGAGACTTTCAGACTTTAGCTTCGTCCAGAGGACTTTGCTCATGAGATGGGGAGAGAAGGGCAGATGCTGGTGCTTGAAATTTGTAATGTCTCATTTACTTTCCCCCAATAACAGACAACACACTATGGAGCAGAAAAGATGGAATGTTCCAAAGGGAGAGGGGATGGATGGATTTTTCTCCCCCAAACCTTTCATAACAGGACAGGGAAAGTGGATTCTTTGCAAGAGGCTTGAACCTTGCCCAGGAAACAGCTTTTATGACTGCAGATCTGGTGATACTCGTGAGGAATCTTTTTCTATTGTGCCTGCCTCCTCCTTGACACACATGTATTTTCTTCTTGTCAGTTGCCTTTTTTTTCCATTTTTTTACAGCATCCAGAACGGTGTTAGCCAATTTATACAACCAAAGATTAATTATTTAGTTAAATTTAAGAACTCATCTCTGATGGGATGTTCAGCCAGAGAGCCAAGTGCCTTTGCACATTTAAAAACATCATAAAGAGGAGTTACACAATCAAAGCAATGGCAGTTCTTCTTCCCCAGACTCTCACAACGTCTTGCATGGACATTCGGCAGATTCAGGGAGAATCGAAAGTCCCACCTCACCCAACACTGTTGACCCAAACTGAAATCTCCCTCCCTTAATTACATCAGCCCTTTCCCCATGCTTACTGAAAGAGACAGACTTTGCAGTCTGTCAAGAGAGGTTCCAGCCCAGTGGTGCACCACCTGCGGCTTCAGGGTCACATAGTAGCCCATTGGAGTTCTGTGAGTGGCCTGCAAGACATTTTGTTCACTCAGGGTAATTTTTTCCGTGTAATTTTTTCCCTACCGATATTAATAAAATGACATAAAGCCAGGGCACGTGAAATGACTGTGAAAGCCCTGCATTCCCTCTGCATTCAACCCAAGTGTTGCTAAGGTTCAGTTGGCGCACTCCACCAATTCTAGGTACGCAAGTGAAGTTAACAAAACTATCCTCGGTGGCCATCTTGGTCACAACAATGTTTCAGCCCCCCGAGATGGAGGAGGGCCACTCATGGGGTACACGCACTAGCCTAGGTTGCCCATTGCTGGTTCAGTTTTGGACTTTGGGGGGGGGGGGGGAGGAGGAACTCCAATGTAAAGTGGCCCTTCCAGAGAACAACCTGCTGGCAGCTCTTCTAGAGCAAGGGGGCAGAGTGTTGTAGCTGGAGTGCTGACCCCAGCTGCAGTGGAATCGGAAGACTCTGGCATGAAGTGGACACTGAAGTCTGGAGAAAAATTCCCTCTAGTGTGGAGCTGTATCTGATTGATGGAAATGGTCCTATTGTGCCTGCCTCTTCCTTGAACCACAACAGAGGGGATGCGTTCTGGAGAACGGGAGGCCAGGAGGTCTTGGAGCTGCAGAGCCCCCTGCAGTCAGTTGGGTGGGGGCTGCTCTGGGGGCCGGTAGCTCCTGGGGATTCCCTGAGCTCCCTCAGCAGCTCAATTCCCAAAGCCACCTCAGGAACGGCAGCACCGAGGAAGAAGTCTGTGTAAACCCAGCCGTGCCCTTTTTGGCAGAGACTCTCCCTAGGATGGGGAGTGCCGCAGTGGACAACACACCCAGCTTGTAAGAAGCCCCGAGCAGAACCTAGATAGTGTCCCTCAAGAGACACATTGACACAATGTATCTGCTGGCAGAGCACCTCTGGAGCCCAGAAAACAATTAAGCCTGTTCTCTGCCGGCATTGCTGGACTGGCACGTGGCAAGGCAAATAATCTACCCGAGTCCCCCTCCCAGCCCAATGCTGCCAGAGAAGACAAGTGACACTAGCTCTTGTATTGTAGTGCAGAGATCTCCCTGCTGCTCATCCTCCCAGCTCTCCCAGAAAGGCCTGATGTGAGAAACAAAAATCCAGCTTTAAAATAGACGTGGCTGGGCAGCATGTCAAGACACTCGGCTTTGCTTGGGGCTGGGTGTTAGCCACATGTCTACACTAAGCAAATGACCCACTACTGACAAGGGGTCCCTGCTGGACTGGTGTTGAAACAGGATAGCTGCTACAGCAAATGGGACACCATCTTCAGTATGACTGAAATCTGATTCCACCAAGCTGCTACCATGCTTTCTGAGATGGTGTCCGGGAACCAGGGCCAGCTCTAGGCACCAGCAAATCAAGCACGTGCTTGGGGCAGCACATTTCCAGGGGCGGCATTTTCAGGTAAGCATCCGCCCCCAGCAATGTCTGGCCCTGCCCCGCCGATTTTAAAGGGCCGTTGGAGCTCCCCTCTGGCTGCATGTCGCCGGGAGCTAGCTGCGGAGCACGGCGCAGCTAGGCTCTGCCCCGCCCCACCGGCCCCAGCCCCCTTCGCCGGCAAGAGACCGCTCCCTGCCAGCTGCCCGGCTCGCTGTCCCTGCCCCTCCCTGTGCCTCTCTGGCTCCACGCCGCCCGTTTTCCATGCCGCCCCGCACCCTGCTCCCCTGCACCCCAGTCCCCCTGCTCTCCCTGTGACTCTCTGGCTCTGCACTGCCCTTGCATCCTGCTCCCCCCAATCCCTGCGCCCCTCTGGCTCTGCGCTGCCTGTTCCCTGCGCCGCCTCTGAACCCTGGTCCCCATGCCCCTCTGACTCTGCACCCCCTCTGCACACCGCAGCCCCTTTTCCCTGCGCCCCTCTGGGTCTGTGCCCCCCATTCCCCACACTGCCCCTGGACCCTGACCCCTCTGCCCCCCTGTTCCCCGCATCCCACTCCCCATGCTTCCGCTGCACCCTGCACCCTGCTGTCCCCAATCCCTGCATCCTTCTGACTCCGTGCCTCCCGTTCCCTGCGCCACCCCTGTACCCCCACACTGTTCCCTGCACCGCTCTGGCTCTGCGCACCCCAGTCTCACTGCTTCCCCTGGTCCCCACGCCGCTCTAGCTCTGCGCCTCCCATTCCCCATGGTGAACCCTGCTCCCCCTGTTCCCCAGGCCTCTCTGGCTCTGCACTGTCCCTGCACTCTGCTCCCCCTGTGGGTCGGGAGAGAGGGGTGCTTGTCCATAGGGAGGGACTGGACAGGGCAGGGAAAAGGCTGCTGTGACCCAGCAGCGAGTGAAAGGGGAGGGGGAGTTTACTTGACGCGCCTTTGCCTTATGGAAAAAAAATAATTAAAATATTTGCTATTTATAGGGCTAAAATGCCGGGACAAAATCGAAAACAAAAACAAAAAAACCCATTGCAAAGTGCAAACGTGTAAAAGCCAACCAAAAAGAGGGGGTAGGGCAAAACATTTTTTTGCTTGGGGCGGTAAAAAGCCTAGAGCCGGCCCTGTCAGGAACAGTTTTGTCCCATTTGTTCTGTCAGTCACTATTCAATTCCAGTTTGAAAAGTGGCAGCTTTTCATGCCCATTACCAACAATGAGGTAATTGTCACAAAGCAGACAGAAGTTTGAGCATTTGAAGATAAAGTGGGCAAAAATGAACAATATCAATTTGCCTTCTTTAGCCTCTATCTAGGGACTGTCCAGTTAGTATCTAAGTACGGAACAACGCATGTGTGCACAGTATCTTGACACGACTCTCCAGGGATGGGTTTCCCATGTGCTTATAGAGTACTAGAGCAGAAGGAAGAAGTTGTGTTCATTGAGCTGTGGACTGGGATTCCTCCAGCTTTCTAGCTTCTACTCATATGCCTCAAACTTGATGGACTTCTCTCCAAACGGGAAGTAGTACCTTCCTCCCAAGGTGCTGTCGGATTGAATTAGTGTTTGTAAAGCCCTTGGAGGTGCAATTAGGTGACACATGCTCTGCCATATGTGCATATTACTTAACAAAGGTCAGGGAGACCTGAGGTAAATCATGGGATACATGCTAGTTATGACTTTTCAAACAGCCTAGGGAGCGCGTTACTGCACACACCCAGTTTCTCAAAGCTTTCTAAAAAACGAGGGACAGGCATGCTAGCCTTGGCTTGTTCTCACCCTTCCAGAGATACTAACTTCCCTTCTGCAGCTGGAAGCTGTGCGTCCAGTTCTGCAGCAGCAGCCACAACCCATGTCATTTAAAGGGAAAGAGCGACAATGCACCTGTTTTGCTATGGAAAATATCCAAGATGGTTGGGGCGAAAGAAAGATTGGAACAGGGCCTTCGAAAGGTTCTCTAGTCTATCATAAGAATGGCCATACTGGGTCAGAGCAAAGGTCCAACTAGCCCAATGTCCTGTCTGCTGACAGTGGGCAATACCAGGTGCCCTGGAAGGAATGAACAGAACTGGGAATCATCATGTGACCTGTCACCCATTCCCAGCCTCTGACAAACATTCCCACTGTGAATCTAGTGGAGCTGGAACTGACTAACAAGCATTACCACTTGATAGTTGCTCAGAGTCCTATGCGAAATTAATTGGTGGGGAGTCCCAGTGTTGCCAAGTCTTGCATACTCTTCTGAGAGGGAGACCTGGCTGTTTCTCCAGAGATTAGGCAGGTGAGTAACTTTCACTTGTGCTGGATATTATGAGAATGAACCTGAAGAATAATGTAAAACGTGGTTTAAAAGTGAAGTTCTTCTTCGAGTGCTTGCTCATGTCCATTCTGATTAGGTGTACGCGCGTCACGTGCACGGATACCGGAGCTTTTTTTCCCTTAGCAGTATCCATAGGGCCAGCAGGGAGCCCCCTGGAGTGGCGCCGGTATACCGGTGCATATATACCCTTGCTGGCCCTCCCACCCTTCAGTTCCTTCTTACCGCCCGTGACGGTAGCTGGAGCGTGCTTCAGGCTATTGCCTATCTCTTAGCAGCTTATCTCTTATCCGTTGGCTTTTTATATAGATAGGACACGAGAGTTTCGTAAGTCAAATCAATTGTTTATTTCAGTGGCAGAAAGGATGTATGGTCAGCCAGTCTCGACGCAGCGTATATCCTCGTGGATTACTTCCTGCATTCGACTGCGCTACGAGGGCGCGGGTAAACCACTGCCGCGCATAACAGCATATTCCACTAGAGCCCAGGCAACGTCGGCGGCGTTCCTGGCCTGCGTGCCGATCTTGGAGATCTGCAGGGCAGCAACCTGGTCATCAGTGCACACCTTTGCAGAGCATTATGCAATCCCGCAGCTGGCCAGGGAGGATGCTGCTGTCGGGACGGCAGTTCTGTGTTCTGCAGAATAATAAAATAATACTTAGTCACCTTCCGACCCCGCCTCCGGAGGGGGGACACGGCTAGGGACTCACCTAATCAGAATGGACATGACAAGCACTCGAAGAAGAAGAGGTTACTTACCTCGTAACTGTAGTTCTTCGAGATGTGTTGCTCATGTCCATTCTGCATCCCACCCACCTCCCCGTGTTGGAAGGAGCCGGCAAGAAGGAACTGAAGGGTGGGAGGGCCAGCAGGGGTATATATGCACCGGTATACCGGCGCCACTCCAGGGGGCTCCCTGCTGGCCCTATGGATACTGCTAAGGGAAAAAAAGCTCCGGTATCCGTGCACGCGGCGCGCGTACACCTAATCAGAATGGACATGAGCAACACATCTCGAAGAACTACAGTTACGAGGTAAGTAACCTCTTCTTTTTTCCCCCATTTGACTGCAGGAGAAAGTCATTTCCAGGAAAAGCACTTGACACGGTTTCTGCTTTTTTAGTTACATTCTGTTCATTTTGTAGTGGGAGTTTCAAGACTTACCAAACCAACCATGGGGATGGGGGGGAAGTGCATGCACTGTAAGCACCATGGCAGCATAGAGGGGAGCACACACTGAACAAGGATGGTGCAGCATGGTTAGGCAAAGTTACAGCTAATAGGTTGCCAATAGTAAGGGTTGTCTACATGACTCTAAAGGGGGAAGAGAGAAGGCTAACAATGTAGTGAAATAGCTATGGGTTGGATACGCATTTTGGATATTGGCATTTGGCAAAGAATTGGGCGGATGGGAAAAGGGGAAAACCAAATCTTTTAGATTCCTATTCCTAGACAATGTTTCCTCTAATCTTTTCCATCCATGTATGGATTTTTCCAGCCACATGTGGAATAATTTTTTATGTGCACCAAAGTGTGTGCAAATGTGCACCAGCAGTAGAAACAAAAACCCTACAGGTGGGCACTCTGCTAATCAACTGAGTAGCATTTGAATCTTTTCTGAGCATCTGCACATGCACACAGCTTACAAGGAACACTGTTGTTAGGTGTATTTTATGACAGTGTGACACAAGTGCTAAGTATTGGGGATATTGAGAATCATTCAGTAGAGTTTGAGAGTATTGTTCAGGGAAAAGCGGAAATATATTTTAAAAACACATTTCTAAACTTTACATCGAACTTTAAAAAGTGCTAGAATAGGGCTAAAATCCTGTAATTATCAGGCTGTGCCTAGACTACATGGCTCCATCGATGGAGCCATGTAGATTAGGGTTGTAGGCAAAGGCAAATGAAGCCGCGATTTAAATGATCGCGGCTTCATTTAAATTTACATAGCTGCTGCGCTGAGCCGACAAACAGCTGATCAGCTGTTTGTCCGCTCAGTGCGCTAGTCTGGACGCTCCCCTGCCGACATCAAAGCCCTTTGTCAGCAGCCCCGTTATTCCTCGTGGGATGAGGTTTACCGGGGCTGCCAACAAAGGGCTTTGATGTCGGCAGGGGAGTGTCCAGACTAGCGCGCTGAGCGGGCAAACAGCTGATTAGCTGTTTGTCGGCTCAGCGCGGCAGCCATGTAAATGTAAATGAAGCCGCGATCGTTTAAATCGCGGCTTCATTTGCGTTTGCCGTCGACGGAGCCATGTAGTCTAGACATACCCTCATTGTGGGAGCAGAATGCTGCTGGCTACGTCACAGGAAACTTGTCTCGCTACCAGGATAACCGAGTAAAGAGATTTTCAAAGATTTTTTTTTTTAAGTCTATTTAAAAAAAAATAGAACGTAGCTCACAATAACTTTGTATATATCTCATTTCCTGCATATTCCAGAAATGAGAGAGAGTTTGTGCTTCCATCTTAGCAGGTGGCTGAGCTTCATTCTCTGTATGGCGATAATGAAACAGTGACTTGTATTTCTAGAGGCTGTTTGTAAAAAAGCAATATCCTTAGCTAAACATGTACTAAGTATCTAAGGCACTGCAGGCTAGCAACCCAGTCTTCCTTTAAATAGTGATTGTAGGCAGGCCTTGTGATGGCAGTAGTCTTCCCAGGCCTTGTGATTTTATTGAAATTCTCATGATGTTTTTTAAAACTCCAGCTTCTGGAATCAAGTGATTCCATGAGAAATTTCAGCTTTCACTTAAAAAAAAAAAAAAAGTAGTATGTTTTGAACCTTCCTGGTTATGCACGCCACTTTGACTTGCTTTAGTATTCACATCCTCATGGTATACGTGGCTGCACTGGGTAGTCAAGCCCTCAGTCACTTTTGCAAGTGAATGCTTCTGTCAACCTAGTATTCATCAATCAAGGAGGAAGTGGGCTGGAATGGGTGCCTCACCTCTCATCATAGTTCCCTCTAAGGTGTGCGCTTGCTCAGCTGTGCACAAAACATTCTAGGCCTGCCCACCTCCTTTGCATAGCCATGTAGCAGCACTCACCACTCATGTTCCTGTTGGAACATGAGTGGAGGGTTCCTGCTTGGTGGATGCCACGCAGCTTCACTAGCGGGGCTGTGGGAGCCGGGGCACTCTGAGGCTTTGGCAGGTGGCTGAGGCCCCAGTTCCAGTTCCAGCAGCAGCCCCGCAGCCCACCTGGTGAGTGGCTGTCCCAGTGTGCTTCAGCTGCAGCTGGAGCCGTGGTGAGGCTGTCCCTGCTGGGGAAGCCTCATTGCAACTCTGGTTCCAGCTCTGGTAGCCATACGTCCCAGCTGGTGGGGCTGCATGGTGGGTGGCTGCCCTGGCCGGAGCCGAGCATGGTGAGACTTTGGCAGGCAGCTGAAGGCTGTGCTTGCTAGGACCGTGTGTGCCAGGACTGGAGCGGAGGCAGTGATTGCATATAAATAAGTAAGGATCTCTTCCCTCTTCTGCCATGCTCAGTGTGGGGTTTTCTACCCCATTACAAATGTCTATGGCATTAAAAAAATGTATTCAGTTATGTGCACAGTTTGCATGAATCTGTAGAACAGAGCTAGGATTGATTTGTTTTTATAATATACATGTCCGTTTCACAGATGAAATACTCAAAGGGCTCAGTTAAGCTTCTTGTTTATTTTCCTAGATCATGAAATCACACTTATATCAGTAGATAAATTAATGTAATTATTCTGTGATTTTACTGGCGGTCTTAAGTGTTGAATTATGAATCTGATCCACTTTTTCTTATCTTGCTCTTTTTTACAACTGTATTTGTACCACAAAACATGGAGCATTGTTTAACCTGAATGAGTACACCTTTGGATTCAATAACAGTGTAAAGAAAATAATAAAGAGTTCCTTTGATAAGTACACCTTTAAACTATATTAAGAATTTAAATGCTGAAATGAAGACACTGATTCAGAGATGCACTTAATTGTATACATAAATCCCTTTGAAGTCAATACAATTTAATCATGTGTTTAATGCTAATCATGTATTTGGGTGTTTGGTTATGAAGGGCTGGAAACATCAGATTTAATTTTAAGTATATTATTAAATATTTTTTTGAAATACAATTTAAACAATAAAGTGCATATTTCGGTTCCAACAATTGCTTGTCCTAAAAAGAAAGTATTGCAATCCTGCAACTATTAGCAATCCACCAATTAAAAGTTAAACTTCCAAAAGGATTCACAAAGGAGACACATTAATCTATAATACACTAAATCCGAAACAGAAATATTGTTTGTATCGTAACCATTTCAAAAGCAGCTATGTGTCGTGTCACAATAGTGTGTGTGAACTTCCTCTGAAGTCAATGTAGTTAGTGAGAAGAGGGAGCAGAATGTCAGAGAGGCCTTATGTGTAAGGTGGTTTAATGTTTTGGTTAGTGGCCAGAGTGGGGAATTAAGGGCCAGATTCTCTGCTGGTAGAAGTTGAAATCAGTGGAGCTAATGCAATTCACACCTGCTGAGGATCTACATGTCTGAAGATGCAAAGAGAGACAAAACAAGTCTGAGGCAGAGGAGCTGGGGTCAGGACCACATGGTGGCTGTCCAGCTGCTCCCCGGGAGGACTGTGTGGATTAACATTACTCCTACTGTAAACTGCATATGAACTATATTCTTTCTTTTGGTAAGCTGGCAAAGGGAGAGGAGAAACCTGCATATCCAACTGGAACTATTTTGGATTCTAGCTGTGATTCATTGGATAGTCCCTTTCTGGGCTACAGTGGAGTATTAATTTTCTTTTCATTTGATTTCATATTAAATAAACATTTAAGTCATGCACCTTGTTAGTTATTCCTTGTTTTAGTATTTTCTTCCCTAATATTTTTAAAATATATGGATCTAAGATATTTGGTGGAACTAATCCAGAAAAGTGTACATGACCTCATTATTGGTACACAAGATAAAACTCCCTCTACTCATGGACAGAAAATCTTAGTGGGAACACTGCCTCTCATGCGTGCTCCCTGGTCAAGTGGGTGTGTGCCTGCAGCTTTCCTTCCTTTCAGGATCCTCTGGTGGCCGCTGTACTTGCCAAGAGGGTCTTCAGTGACTCAGCCCTGTGGCTGAGTCATGCACAGTACAGTACATGTGCAAACAAACCTCTTTTGAGGTGTGAGTCCAAAATGTCGTGCTGCCCTCCCTGGGTTACCTTCACTTGGTCCATCTAGGTTGCAAGGCTCCTACTTGGAACTGAACAGTGCCCTGAAGGCTTCTTCACTAAGCCTCTACTTGAGTTCTCAGTGACCCCAGCCTTCCGCTGAGGCACTCCTCTTTGACTCAGTTAATTGACTAGAGCTTCCTGATGAGTCCTTGGCTATTCCTGCAGCCGGCCCTGCAGCAGCTCTGCTGCTCTGTCCAGTCTTTCAGCTCCTACAGCCAGCCAGGAACACCTCTTGCTCCCCAGTCTCTGCAAGCAGACTGAATTCATGCTGCTCCTTTTAGATGAGCCCGCTGGGCTATGATTGGTCCCTTTATGCAGCCCCCTCCCCATTGGCTGTGTCCCACCCAACTGTTCTAAGTAGCTTGGAGGACTTCTCTAGTGCTCTTTTTTTGGGGTGGGGTGAGGTAGGACCACAAGGCCTTGAGCAGGATGCTGCTGGACCTCGTCCACCTCATCACATGACTATACAACATCAGAAAAACCCTTTACATTAGTACAGATTATGTCTGCTAATGGTCCCTAAACTCTGGGCATGTCCTCCCAGCTGCAGCCCTGGCCTTGGCCCCGGCCCTCTCCTGGACCTGTCTCTAGGGGACGTGGGGTCATAGATTACAGTACCGGTAGTGGTGGGTGTTATCTAAAAAGTTTGGGACCATTGGTCTACACCAGTATTTCTCAAAGTGGTCCACAGATCCAGTCTCGGAGAGCTGCTACCGGGCCGCTCCGGTTTGTTTACTTACCCGCTCCGCAGCCACAGAGCCTGGCAGCTCCCACTGGCTGCGGTTTGCCTTTTGCAACCAAGGGGAGCTGTGGGAAGCAGCGGCCTGGGTCACACTGCTTCCCGCGGCTTCCCTTGGCTGTAAATGGTGAACTGCAGCCAATGGGAGCTGTGAGGTTCTGTGGCTGTGAAGCTGGTAAGTAAACAGACTAGAGCGGCCTGGTAGCAGCTTTCTCAGAGTGGGTCTGCGGACCACTTTGAGAAACTCTGGTCTACACTAAAGGCGGAGTATAGTGTAGCGATACTATTAGTGAGAGACCAAGTGGGAAATACTTACTCCTAGGGTGTCAATTTTCAAACAGACTTGAACTGATTAAGGCTCTTGAATTCATTTTCCCCAGTGACCTGGGGCTTGTCTGCATGGAGCAATAGCGAGTGTTATGAGGATGGTGAGTGTTATTCTAAAGCGCACCAATGTATCGTGCATGAACTGGCTCATTGTGCCTTAAAAGTTCCCAACTGCACATGTAGACAAGCCCTTAGACACTGGGAAGCCTAAAACTCATTGCAGTGGGCTTTCAAATATTTTATCCTGCTGTTTTACCTGGAACGTGCTGCTGGACAAAGCAAAGTTCTATTTGTGAGCCAACATCTGGTACAGTGCTGTTTCCACCATGGATGAGACTACATTGAACTTTAAGTTTAGAAAAGCATTTTGTCAAATCTCTGGCATCCAAACCTGTATGCTGAATTCCTGAACATTGCCTCCATATGGCCAGGAAAACCAGAAGCTGCATCAGGGAACTAGTCCATCAATCCCGCATGTTAGTTTTCTGAGGGTCCTTTGCAAGTTTCCCTGCCTGGTGTCCTTTGTGTTGGCCTAACCTTGGAGTTGTTTCTGCTGACCCTAGCGCAACTGTCATACAAGCATAAATTGGATGAGAGCTAATTAACTGTCAAAACTCAGGGCAAAAGGCCATACACCCTTGCTTCACTTTCTGGTGGGTTTTAGTCCTTTCTTTTTGATGTGACAGCTTGTCCTCTGTTCTTTTTGCAGGCAGCTACCAATGCAGAGGAAATGCAATACAGCTACGCTATCACTTATCACCAGTGACAGCAAATAAACATGAAAAATGGGGTTAGAACCACTAAAGGACAATGATTAGAAAGGTTTATTCTTTCATCCTAAATCATGATGGTTAGCAGTCAGCTGTAGTAGATGAAGTTATTTATACATGCCTGGGCTTATTAGGAGATATGTTTTTATAGAGCGATAAATAGCAGTTTTAATCAGATGATACATGTGCATATTCTAAAGAAACAAAATTCCAGACTGCAATGTAACTATATGTTTGTGGAAAGGCAGAGAACAAATGAAAACTGATCAAGCTGACATTTAGTTCAATGTACATGGAACCCACATGCTTCTACTGCAGTAGAACCAGAATTATTTTTTGCAGAACACATTTCCATTGAAAAATGGAGTTGCCTGAGATTGAAACGGTTTGCAGGGATGTGTCAATTTCACTAACATTTGTTACACAATTTATTTCAATCCTGTTAATGTTTAATTTTAATAAAGTCAAAGCATTTTGTTTTGACTTCAGTGGTTAGTTTTGATTTTTAAATGATTTAGTCATTTTAAACTTATATGATAATTCTGTTTAATTATTTTGTTATCAAAATATTTCCACAGCATTGAAATGAAATGTTTTGACATAGTAAAATCCAAACTATTTAATGATTCAGAATGGATGTTTTTCAGAATTTTCGTCGAACTGGAAATAGTAAGTTTGTTTTAATTCCAAATCAGAATAAATATTTCAGAATCTTTTTCAAAACATTTCAGGTAGAGATTCATCACAATGGACCTTTTCCCATGCAAAGTTTCAGCTTTGGCAAGTCAGCATATTCCAATGATAAAATGTTAGTTGAAAAGCCCTCAGGCCGCACTAAACACCATACGTCTGTGTTGTGAAGGCTTCAGAGAACACTCTCCCATCAACGGTGCACATCTTCACCCATGTGCTACATCCACAAACCTGCATCAATACACCTGCACCAATGTAACCTGATAGTGAAAACAAACCTAAGTAGACCCAGGCTATTTGCCTGAGGGGTTCTAATCGCTGAATGGCTCTTTGGACGGGGGTTAGTTGAGTTGATTCTGGAGAATTTGGAGGGGACTGAGATGCTGCCATTCTCCTCAGGTTCTGGAGAATACAAGTGATGAATCTATCTATCTATCTATCTATCTATCTATCTATCTATCTATCTATCTTGAGGCCAAGCTTTAGTGAGCCCAGATCTGTGCACACTGTAGTTGGAAGTGTAATTTCCATTGCAGGTAACCATACATGCACTAGCTTTGATCAAGCTGGCATACTAAAAATAGCATGTAGCAGCGGTGGTCTGGTGAGGGCATGGACTAGTCACCAGAGCACAGTCCTATCCAAGAGAACCCTCCGTAACTCCCTGGACAGCTAGCTTGACCTGCCTCCTGAGCCGTGGTGGGTACACTGCTATTTTTAGTGCACAGCTTGATCAAAGCTCCTGTGTGTACATCTACTTGAGCTGGAAATGATGCCCTCAGCTACAGTGTGCACATACTGTGAGAACGCATCCCTGTGAGACCAGAGGGGGACGTGTCGGCAGGTGTGTTCCAAAATATAAAAGTGGGTACAACGCAGAAGATGCCAAAGTGGACAGCTCTGATAACTCCAAGAGGTCTCCTGCCTAATAGCCTTTGTTCAAAAGTTATTCCTAAGTATTCCAAATACTATTTGCAATGTTTGTGCGTGTATTAAATGTTTGCTTTGTTTAGTAAGTACATGCAGCTTTCTTTGAAGCTGACTGGAAACTGTTACTTACTAACACCTACGTTCAAAGGTTTTCTGCATCATAGCTCTGAGGTTTAACTCTGTGTAGGTGTGGGAAAAGAGGCCTGTAATAATTAACTTATTATATTATGTCTTGGCTGCATCAGTCATGTCAGTGTTTGGACATCTAAGTCAATGAAGTTCTTAAAGAAAAACATAAATAATGTAAAAATATCAGGCTTTCTAAAACACTGTAAAGATGTTTTGTCTGACCGCACACGGCATAATTTTGTGTTTTTTGAAATTCAAATATTTTCAATGGCAGCAAACTCCCAATACCAAAAAACTGCAATAAATATTTTACATTAAGGGAAATTTATATATACACATAGTAGTTTAAGCCAATGCCTTTTTTCCCTCTGCTGGCTCTGGGCCTGACCCTCCTCTCAGTTTTACCACAGAAAATTTGAAAGATCTCCACTAGCTCCAAGGGAATACCTTATATACAATGGTGAAACAGAGAGCTGACTAAGTCCATTGCACATTGATTTGTGGCCAAGCACCCAAGCTGACTGTGTGTTATTTGTTTGTCAGCCTACCTGCTAATTTAATATCTCAGAAACAGCCACCTGTGTCAGATAACAACATTTGGGACTGGTAGGATGATGAAGGAAGGTGCCTACTTTAAAAAATGGATCCACATACCATGTACCTGCAGCTCATGTTCATTAGATGTGCTGAAAGTCATCCATAAAGAAGTTTTCTAGCCTTGCCCAGCTTCTCACTGCATAGACCTTAGACTTATACCCTAATATGTAAATTTGCAGCAGTGTAATGCTACAGTTATATGAGTGCAATCTCCCAATGTGGACATGTGTTGCTACTTGAAGTGGGGCCATACGCTGATGTGGCTTAATCTGGTAATTTAGTTTAGAGCAGTGCATCTACAGTGAGTCTATGTCTACACTGTCAGTTTTTGCTGGAAGAAGCAATGCAAATGAAGTGCTGATTAGCATATTGTCACACTTCATTTGCATAATCTATTCGGAGCTGTTTTTGCACAAAAAGGAAACGTCCACACTGCTTGTTTTTGCGCAAAAACCCCTTGCGCGTGTAAGCAGGGTCAGGATAAGCTCTACCCTGACATCTGGTGGTGAATTGTGGTGAGTGGCGCAAAAAGACTTCAGGGGCTGATCTCATTTGGATAGGCACACCCACCCCACCTAGTATGTCCTTACAGCAGCCCAAATGGTTACTTTGGCCACTGTGGGATCCCCAGTCTCTCTGTTATTGAGGCAGGGGGGATAAAGTGTTGTTACCCTGATTATGTGAATCAAGGACAGTGGAATAGTGGAACTGTTTGACAGAGGGATTCGCCATAAACTAAGTAGCACTCGCTAAACAAGGGTCATGGGTTCCAAACCCAGTCAAGTTGAGAAAGGCTAGGGACAGGTCTTTGTACCTGGTGGTGGGGCCCTGTCTGAGGGCCTAAAACACACCAATTGCACCCTCTCCACTGTGGAATATCAGAGCTAATTTGGATTCCATTAGGAGTCTGGTTGCAAGCTGCTGAGCTGACTTCCCTATGGGCCAATAGTGCACTAGCACTGATGTTCTTCTACTGTGAGCTGAAATTGCTGTGTACTGAGGGGAACCTGGTGCTATGCTGCTGAGAGCTGAAATCTACTATGAGCTGAAATCACTGTTGCTGTGGGGAGCCTGACGCTATACTGCTGAGCTACTAGCAGAGCAATTTGTGGGGATGTCTGGCGGGTGCAGGTGGCCAGCAGAGTGGCTGGTGGGGATGACCGGCGGGTGGGCAGTGGAGCAGCTGCAGGAACTACCAGCTGGTGGCCAGGGGTGTGGACTGAGACGGCTGGCGCAACAGGGCAGTTCATGGGATGTCTGGAGCGGCTCACGGGACAGCAGGTGGAGTGATTCACGTCAACAGCGGCAGCAGAACCCTATGGAGAGGCAGAGCTGCCGGTGGACCACATAAGGTGTATCAACCCCTGCCCCCTCCATTCCACCCAGGTGGATGGTAAAACCATGCTGGGTGAACTTTTGAACCCTGGGGCGGCACTGACCCGGGGCAGAGGCTTTTGGGGTGTTGGACTTTGGGTGATTTTTGGGTTGCTGGATTCAGGAGACTCTTTGGGTTGTTGGACTTTTGGGGACTTTGTGTGATTCGTGGCTGGTGGGTGGGTCTTTGCTCATGTTTGGTTTATGAATCTAAGTTGTGGTGTTTTCCCACTTTAATGCTGATGTCGCTTACCTCGTGTTATTAAAGATTTGCTGTTATACTGAGGCTTGTGCTTACGAGAGGGGAAGAATTGCCTCTTTGAGGCGCCCTGGGATGTGTGTAAGATTTCCCAGGTCACTGGGTGAGGGCTTGAGCCGGTGTTGTATTATGTTGTTGTGAGGAGACCCCTAGATACTGAACCCGGCCCTTGCTGCTATTAACTCGGCCTGGCAGAAGGGTTACACGCAAAAATTGCTTGGAATAGATTATACAAATGAAGCGTGACAATATGCTAATCAGCACGTCATTTGCATTGCCTCTTCCGGCAAAAGCCATAGTGTAGACAAAGCCTAAGGGTTTGTGCAGGGGTAAATACATTGGGGTAGTTAATTCGCTGTACATGTCTCTATGATCCTTATCGGACTATGTAGGTATCTGTTTCTATACATGTTCCAGATGTGTTCTTATACTGTGTCCATGATGACCATTCCCAGTGGTGAAAGTAACTTAAAATTTCTTACATTGACTGTCCTATTGCAACTTGGGTCCCTGCTAACTCTTTAAATAGCTCCCTGATGGCTTGTGCCGCAGCTCAGCCAGCTCTTGCTGGAGCTGTACACCAGGGTGCACACCCTTACTTTCACCTCTGACTACACCTATTTCCTCAGCTCTTTGGTAATCTCTATACCGTGCACTCCTTCTCCTTTGTAAAAGGTTATCCCACCTGATTATTTTTTGTTTAGGTAGTTCTCCATTTGTTCCTCACTTCAGTTTATTGAACCCAAGAGCAAGGTCCCTTTCCAAATTGATCTTTAGATGCATGATATAATTTTGTTGCATAGTTTTCAGGATAAATGGGTGTGGAAAGGTGAACTCATTCACAGTTTACAGGAAATATGGCAATTTTGAAGGTCTTTGCACTACCAAGGCTGAAGGGAGACCCACCTGAAATACCCCTGAAAAGCTGGTACATTTTACTTTGTAGTTGTATGTTGAAATTGAGAAGAAAAATTAAAAATAATTTAACAGTGGAAAGTGCTGTGATTCCTCTGCCATTAATAGGGTTCTTGTGTCACTAAACAGTGTTAGAAATCACATGTATTGGTGGTGACATGTGCTGAGGCCAGTAGACACTATATGGTGTACATTTTGCTCACTCTCCACCTATTCTATTGGCTTATCCAGGGAAAGGCTTGGTAGGTCACCTGAATTAGTCAAAGGGTATGACTAACTTCAGTGGAGAGGATGGCAGGAGAAGACACAGGGAATGTGAGTAGGAGGTGGGATGGAATTTTGTAATGGACTCTGAGTTGTGGTAAATTCCTTCCTTTTCTTTGTAGTTGAACCTGGGGTAACACAAGCATTTGATTAATGTTTGGATCCTGGCTGAAGAAAGCTTTCACTTTACATTGTTTATTTAAAAAGCGGTTGCAAATTACTATCTCCCCCCTCCCCTATCCAAACAGCTGCTCAGTTATGTGGTAATCAAGAAACAGCACAAAGGTGTCTTGAAGTTTAAACCAAACTATCCTTTTATTTCTTGGTTTTTAAATTGGCTGCTGGTGGAAATGTTTATATATCAAGCCTTTTAAAATTCCAGGCACCTCGCTATTCCTTTCTGCATAGTCCCTTTGTAGACCCAAACCTCTGTAGATCTGTTTCTTTTTGAAGATGTTTTAAGAGATGCTTCACACCCTCTACACTTCACTGCCTGGTGACTCTTGCACTTCTTACAACCTCAAAAGCATTATCCACAGGAAGAGTTAAAACTTTCTGGTAAACTTGCATTTGAGGGGCTTGTATCTGCTTTTACATAATATAAATTTCTTACCAGTCAGTGCTGATGAGGCTCAAGCATTGTTTCTGATTGTTGCAAGGGACTGGATTTTTAAAGTTATCAGATATAAAATGCTGGCTGCAGCAGGCTAAGAAGTGCAAAGTCAGTGTTATGTTAAAATAAAGGATACTGGCCATCATATTCCTTGTTGTCTTCCCTCCACAGAAAGTCTATGTTGATGCTATCAAGCTGCCAAAAAATCCTAATCTTGCGTTTATTTTTTATTTTCATAAAGTTGAAATCAGAGTTGTCCCTAGGAGTGTGCAGGGCCTGGGACAATCCCCACGCTCCTTCCTGAGCCCCATCCCGCTCACCACTTCTTCCCACCCCATACCACCCCCCCACTCCAACTCCATCTCTTCTCCCAAGTCCCACCCCGGCTGTGCCCTCCTTCCCCCCTTCATGTCCCTGCTCCACTCTCACTCACCCCCGTTGCATCCCTCCCCAAAACATCCTCCCCTGAGCTATGCACCCCAGGGAATTACCAGGGGGCTTATGGCCTGTGGCAGCAGGGGTCAGAGACACCCCCACAGCCACTGTACCAGTGGGAGCTGCGGGAAGCAGAGTGATCTGTCTGGAAGAAATATGGCCGAGTGAAGCAGGCTCCTATGTCTGCAGGGGCAGGCCCAGCCCCTGCTACCAGCCCCAGGCCTCTCCCGATAATCCCCCATGGATGAGGTTGAGGCAACTCATACAGGGTATGTCTACACTACCGCTCTAGTTCTTACTAGGGTGGTAATGTAGGCAACCGGAGTTGCAAATGAAGCCCGGGATTTGAATTTCCCGGGCTTCATTTGCATCTCGCCAGGCGCCGCCATTTTTAAATGTCCGCTAGGCTTCCTATTCCGAACTACCGTTACTCCTCGTGCAAATGAAGCCCGGGAAATTCAAATCCCGGGCTTCATTTGCAATTCTGGTTGCCTGCATTACCACCCTAGTTCGAACTAGGGTGGTAGTGTAGACATACCCACAGGGACCACAGCCATCCCCCCATGAGACAGTTTGGAGTAGTGTTCCCAGGGCTCCCCAAAGTGCAGGTCCAGAGAGGCCACCCCAAACCATTCCTCTGGTTGCCATTGATTTCATTGGGAGCCGTGTTGAATCCTAAATTAAGAAGTTGGCTTTTCTGCCAGGCTGAATATTTGCTCTGGTGTCAAATTACAGCCCAGATTGTCAAGGGACTAAAGAATTTTTTTCTTTACTGCCTTCCTTGAAATACCTTTAGAGGAGTCAGATTTGCACAGGCTGGGTTCTGGGCCCTTTCTGATCAGCAGGGTTGCTTGACCTGACTCAAGTTCAGCCCCTGAAATCACTGGTCATGGTGGAAAACCTGGGCCTATCTGTTTGTGCTCCCCTGCAGTCTTCATGGGCTTCTCCTTCAGGAGCCAACCTCTGCTTAGTCCTTCCTGCTGACCAAACTGAACCCCAGTGGATGGAATGATGATAAATAATGTAGTAAACAGAAAGGCAAGACTGAAGAAAATTTTTTCTCTCTCTCTCTTTTTATTATGCTGACAAATGATTGGTTATTCACAGGGATTGTTTATGGCACTAGTAGGAAAACTTAAGTAGCAACAGCATACAGCAAAACTGACCATGTTCATTCTTCAGAACTCCTATCTTGGCATAGACACAAGGATCTCAAACAAGTTCCTATTTTCACTAGTCCTTTAATGTGCTGGCTACCTGCCACTGTGAAATAGCCTTCTCTCCTCCACCAGAAAAGAACAGGTAAGCCTGTATTACTTTCCATGCTTTTCTTGGCTTCTGCCTGGTCCTCCTGGCTTAGCTCTGCTTGCCCTGTATCTCGCTCTCTCTGGCTCTCTCACTCCCCGACACACACACCCTACATCTCTCTCTCACACATACACATACACCTTATATATCCCACCTACACCCCCCTTTATATGCTCCCACACACACACGCTCTTGAACTGAGTTTAAAATATCTTGTATTGGGTGTTCTCTGACCCCATTCCTAATCAAAACGGAGTGGCACATAGAACTGGATGTGATTTCAAGTCCATTGACAAATGCAGAATTCTTAACCCCCTCCTTCCCCCCATCTTTTTTGAGTGCTTTCTGTCATCAGCGATAAGGAACCGACCCTTCCCTCTTTGATCATCCCTCTGGCCCCCCCATGCATAAATGAGAGAGGATTGCAGCTGCCCTTAGAAACAAGAGCATAATATTTACAAATGAGTGAGTGTATCTGGAGACAGGGTAAAGAACTTAATTTCACCGTGTAACATGAAGAACTTATGGGAATGAGTCAAAGATGAAAGTCTGCGGAGCTGGACAAGTAAACGGAGCTGGCCTCAAGGTTCCCCAGCCTGGCTCGCCCCCTTCTTTCAAAAGGAATGGGTTTGCTGCTTAGGCGATCTTGCTCTGGACACCCATTTGTGCTGCTTTCTGTCAGAGACTGTCAAAAAGCACTTGGTGATATAACCCTGTTTGCTGCTTTTTACTTCCGCAGCAAATTGAGAAGCAGGAGAGAGAGCAGCAAGGAAATGCACGGTTTCTTTTTTGCAAGGGCTTCTCCTCTGCCATGCCCAGTCTTCCCAAGGAGGTTTATGCCATGAACGGAGGTTACCAGACAACCAGAAAAGCAGTCTGGTGCTCCTGACAGCTTCCCCGTTTGTCTGCTCAGCACCCTTTTTGGAGTAGCAGTCGAAGTGTTGCTTCCCTGGCCCCTTGCTCTAGGGACTTGCCGCAGGAACTAGCTCCATGGTGTGGCATTCCTTTCCAGAGCACAGCTTCCTCAGTCCATTCCCTCCCAGCTGCCCTCTAGCAGCCCTTTGCAGGCCCAAGTGTAGCCCAGCCTTCTTTGATTGGCTGGGCTGGGCTTACCTGCTCTGGTCCAGGGAGCTGGGCTTAGTCTAGCCTCAGGAGCCCACTACCCTGCATGACCTTCCCTTTCTGCTCATCTCGTGTCTCCGTTCCACAATAGACAACTGCAATGAAGAGCTGCAGAAACAGAATGATCCAAGGGGTAATGCAGAGCTCCAGTAAAAGCAGGTAAATCGTAGCCCTATAATGATCTGAAGAGAACAATATGACCCAGAATGATTCAGGGGGTTGTGCTCTGCAGTGATAACCCCTCCCTTGTGCCAGAATAACACACCAGTCTGCTGGTTTGATGCCTTCCCCATATAAAAGGCCCTCTCACTCTCTTGGAAATTATTTGTCCCCTCTTCAGTCAACTCTCTCTATACTGGCTCTTGCTGCTGAGTTCTAGTGGGGTAATTCTTTCTGTATCATTTATCGGTGATGTGGTCTCTCTTAAATTCCCAGTCTCAGTGCCATCTGGCCTAATAAGTAAGTAAGTACATGAATCCAGCACACCTGATATAAATATTTTCTTACAAATTAAATCATAAATGAGAGAGTAATTATTTCATCAGGGCAACAGACTAAATTTTATGACAAGTTTTTTAAAACCTACTTAAAGTCAGTGTTGCAGAAATCTATACAGTACTATAGGCATGGTTTTTAAACAACTGAAATAGTTTTTTTTTAATTATTAGAGAAGCAGTTTTTAAACCAACATTTTTGTCAGAATCTCCCACTTCAATTGGGAAGTTACTGCATTCCACAAACGTTTTTCCCAAGACCAACCTCATGCACAACATGGAAATGTCAGCCCATAAGAACTTTTACAAACTTAAAATAGTAATAGATAACAAGTGGATAGACTGGGAAATGATAGACAATTTCAATATAGTTGTGGCTACTGCTCTACCTCTAACATAGTCATCCTCCAACTTAACACCTGCGAACCTCAGTTCTGTGTCTTTCTCAAGGATAAAAAGGTGGAAAACTCCTATGGGTATGTCTATACTACAGCGTTATTTCAAAATAGTTTATTTCGAAATAACGAGTTTAGACACAAAATGCATTTCGAAATAGTGCATCCACACTGATAGGACGCTGAATCGCATTTAAGGCCATCTGGAACCGGTTCTGGCAGGGCATCAGGTCAGGAGTTACCTTGTGTGGCTGCTGCCTGAGGCTATCTGAGACCTGTGCTTAAAGGGACCCCCTCCCCGGACAGCTGGTTCTAAGGTTTCCCTGCTTGCTTGCCTACCTCTCTGAGGGACAGCAAAGCATTTTTTTCTCTGAGTGCTCTGGTTGCCCTCACTCAGGACACCACAGCACTCTGCAACATGGAGCTGGAGCTGCCCCTGGGCACTCTGTTGCTTCTCCTGGATGTGTTGCTGCGAGTCTGGCAGCATGTTCTGCAGGCAGTAACAGTCTCCCTGGTGTGCCCCATTGGGGGCTTGGCCTCATTCCTCCCTCACGTCCTTCCACTTACCCCTCCCTAAAACCCCTTCCTGTTGTACAATAAAAGACACGTATTCATTACAACAAAGCCTCTTTATTGAACAAAACTGGGGTGGGGAGAGAGTGAAACTGAGGTGAGACTGGGGAAAGAAGGTGGGAGAGGGGAGGGGGAAACCTGGGAGGAGGGCGCTAGCAGGGGGAGGAAGGGAGAGGAGAAGCTGAGGGTTGGGGGTCTCGCCAGCCCAACTGTCTCCCAGCACCGTTGGTGCGGGGGCCTCAGCATCCCTGGGAGTGTGGGGAGGGTGTGGAGGAAGAAGTGGGAGGGGGGAGAAGGAGTGGAAGGAGGAGCGGTAGCTGGGGAGGCAGCAGGGGCTGGAGCAGCAGGAGTCAGCAAGCGCTGCCCCAGGGTTGATGACCGCCTGGGGGGCACGGATTGTCCTGGCCTCCAGGATGTGGTCCACAGAATAAAATAGGGGCAGGGGTCTGGGTCTGCCCCTGGTTGGGAGCAACCCCCTGTGGCCTTCACATAGGTCGGCCGTAGCTCCTTTATTTTCGTGTGAACCTGCTCCTGGATTCGCATGTGGCCTTTGGTGGCCAGGCTGGCAGCCATCTGCCTGTAGACGGTTGCATTCTTCCATTTAGTGTGGAGATCATGGACATTGGAGGCATCCCCCCCAAACCTGAATTAGGTCCCTGATCTCCGCACTGGACCAGGCAGGCGCCCGCCTTTTGCAGCCTCTGGTGAGCTCCTGGGAGCTGGCAGACTAGTCCTGGGGAGCGGTGGAAGGTTGGCTGGCACTGGCTGCCTGGCTCATGCTGGGACCACTGGGTCAGGTGCAGCGACTGCTGGCTCTGGGCTGGCAGGCTTGGAGCTGGCACAGGCCCTGTGGCCAGAGTCTACTCTTTTAAGGGCTCTGGGGAGGGGGGAGGAAGAGGAGTTTTCTTTGTTGTGTCCAGAGTGGCCACCAGAGCACCCTGGGAAGGCTGGAGGCCCCCTATTTTGAAATAAGCGTCTACACAGCACTTATTTTTAAATAGATTAAACAGTACTTTGTTTTAAGGAGACCGAAGGCCATTGCATCCACCACTGAACACAGACTCTTGAAGGGAAGAATTGCAGGCAAACATAGTGGATAAACTGTTAGATGAGTCCCTGGGCTACAGTGGGGATCCCAGCCCTGGAATGGGATACCTGTGCGGGGAGCACTTGGAGGCCAAGGAAGGGTCTCGGGGTGCAACTGGCCATGAACCAGGACACACCCTATGACTGGCTAGTAACAGCTTAATGCAGTGTAATATCATTCCAGAAAGTTGGTAGCTGTGGTCTGGGAGGATACATGTTACTGTCACGGATGATGGTAGCAAACAGTTGTGTCCAAGGGATGTCGGCAGTATGCTAGTATGAGATGATGTGGCAGGGGACCACTACACCCACCTGTGACACCTTAGTAGCTAGATCTGAGCACATTGCTTGTGGCACCTGCATTCTTGCTCAGTGCTATTTCACCTGGTGCTGGCCACTGTCGGTAGACAGGATACTGGGCTAGATGGACCTTTGGTCTGACCCAGTACGGCCATTCTTATGTTCTTATGTTATGTTCATTTCTAAGCAGGAGTGCTGAGCAAACTATGTTTTGGGTAATTTTTTTTTTAAAGTGCCACTTTGGTGCTTGCGTCTCAATGACAGCCAGTGGGATTTAGGCTCCTGAGTGAACTAGGCTCTTTGGAGCAATCTAACCTTTGTTTTCAGCAGCCAGAGAATTCTTGAGGAATGGGAGCAGGTGCAGTGGCGGAGCTGTGAGCTCATCCAATCATTCTGATTTTCCTTTGCAAGGCAGCTTTATGCCTGCACGTGTGAAGCAGCAGCCAACACAATCATCACGCTGTCAATAATTCACACAGTGCGATTACTTTTGGAAGTGCCTCTCACCTTCCATTTATTTCAGAGGCCTGGCTGGATGACACTGCAACACCATAATCAGCTCTGAGGCTTGACAGATAATCTGGTCTGGCTGATTTTGGTCGCAGAGGTAGTGGGACTTTGCAATAGAATATTCTTCCATGCACAGACAGGATTGGTGCACAGGTGGAATTACTGGCGGGTCTTATAAAGTTCTTGTCGCATCTGGTGTTAGAGTGGCTGCAGTCAGGGGCAGCTTTGCTGGATCCTCTTCGTTTCAGCCGTGCCACTGCAAATAGCATTGGGTTTGGGAAACAGATGTACAACAGAAACATTGTTGCGAAATCTGGCCCAGAGCTGTCCTGGGATATAGTGGGCTGGATTCTCAGCTCGTGCCAATCAATGCAGCACCACTGACATTATGCTAGCTGAGACTCTGCCCTGTGTCAGTATCACAACATGGACACCCAATTCCTGATGTGGCGGTTTTGATTGCAGAATCGAAAGCCTATCGAATGTGAGCATGCAGCCACTCAAAAGGGGAAAGAAGCTCAGGTTTCCTAAAGGAAACCCACCCCTTATATGAATCTGGGTGGGGAAGGGTGAGAGGAAGTATTCTCTCAAAATACCTGCCATCGTGTTCCTCCCAGGCTGATGGATTTTTTTCCCCTCTTTAGTTCTTTACGAATTCTGAGTAACAAGCTGATGTTCTACATCAGCCACAATATTTCATTGTCATAATCTTCCTTTAGAGGCAATGTAATGCCTACTCTGGGAGCCACCACTGCTGCTACGGGACTGATTTTTTTTTGGCACCAAACATATTTACTTCACAGAGGGACTTTCAGAGTAAAATAACTTTTAGGACATTTGATCATAGATGGATAGATAGATATCTATCTAAAGTGACTATATTTGAGAGAGTTTGTCTGTCTGTGTCTGTTTGTTCAAGTACTTCTCCTAAATGGTAAAAACTAAGACCACCAAATTCAGTATGCAGCTTCCTCTTCTCATAATTTAAAGCAAGGTAAGGGGTTGGCTGTGCCAGGAAAATGGGACGTGCCTGGAATAGGATTGCTTCTCAGAAAGCCACACAGAAAAGAGACAGAATCACCAGGCAAGTGAAAGGGGGTGGCTGAGGGTGCACCCCCCTCCATCCAGAACTGCCCCAGCCTTGACCTTCCCAACCCTCAGACACCCTTTAGAGAGGGTGGGGGGTGGGGCTGAATCCCCTCCCCCTGATTTATATGGAAACATTGCTCACTGTTCCCCTTTGTCAGGGAGTGAGAGAAAGTGCCCAGTTTGCTGCATCCCTCACTCTGACTGGGGAGCACAGAGGGCAGATGAAGCTGGACCTGCCCCAGCCAGGGGACATGCACCCCTCCCCCGGCTGTGCCTGCTAGAGCTGCAGAGGCCATAGAGAGGTGCTTTTCACCTAGTCACATGTTGCTGCGGTGAGAAAAGGCTGGGGTAGTCCTCTCTCACTAGGGCAGCCTACACCCTGGACCACTCATCCCCAGTCCCACCCCAGAGCAATGCTTTCAATGACTCATGGAATTTTCATGTTATTTTCCAAAAAAACAAATGAATTGAGTTAAGGACCTGAGTAATGCCGGGTAAGCCTTCTGGTGTTTCTATATGAGTGCTGATGGCTTTTCCATTGGCTTGTTCTTGGAATCCATCTCTCTCACTACAACATGAAGAACTCCTAATGTCTTTATGCCGAATCTGAAGTATGTAAAGAAACAAATCCTCTGGAGCTCGGTGTAATATGTGCTTAGAATGATCTGCTGGCAGAAATTTAATTTTGTTTCCAGTAATTTGGGGTTATAGATAGGATTATATCTCCCAGTCAGAGAAAGACATTAATCAAGAAATAGGCCTCTTAATCCCTCTTTCAATTTTAATGAAAGACTGTAAAAATGCCTTTCACCAGTGGATGTCAAGTATCAGTAGTGCTGTGATTAACATGCTTTTGTGATAGGTTTACTGTTGTACTATGTACCCAGTTATTCAGTAACCTAATTTAAGCTGTCTGTCAAGTGAAAATAGCTACAAAGAGAGCATTATTTTCTTACTGAAGTTACAATAGGAAACTTCTGTTTTTTAGAAACATTTTATTTCTGAATGCTGGGTGCCCTCGATGCACTGACACAGTCAACCTTCAGAATAAATGGGCAAAGGCTGATGTAACACAAATCACAATGTCCTCTAAATGGCAATTAGGAAGGAGATAATAAGAAATGTTGCAGAAGCAGATATATGCAAAGGGATTGATTCTCTCACCATTATAATTTGGGAATAATTCCACTGCAGTTTGGTGTAAAACTGGTATGCTTGGGAAAAGAAATAGGCCCTGTATCTCCAGTCTGCTCTTCTTTCCCCTCCATCTTTGTGAAGTCAAAGCCAACCATTGGAAGCCTTGTGGTCTGAATTGCATTCAGCTTCTTTACCTAATTAATGTTTTCTAATGTGAGTTGATTGTCAGATATGAACCTCCTAGAGGTTTAAAGTCAAGGTCAGACAGACCATTCTGTCTCCCAGACACTGAAACCTGAGAGTGAAATACCCAACTTTTCATAAATTGGTTTTTCCCCCCTGGTCTTCTAAAAAGAAACCTCTAGAACAGAGGTTTTCAAACTTGGGTTGTGGACCTGCCAGGGAAAGCCCCTGATGGGCCCACAACACTTTGTTTACTCTATAGCTCCACAGCCGTGGAGCCTTGCAGCTCCCATTGGCAGTGGTTTGCCAATGGGAGCTGCAAAGCTCCTTGGTTGCAGAGCTTTAGAGTAAACAAAGCATCCTGGGCTTGCTGGGGGCTTTCCTTGGTGGGTCTGCAACCCAAGTTTGAAAATGCCTGCTGTAGAAAAACAAAGAACCCAAATCAGAAACATAGAATCATAGAATACTAAGACTGGAAGGGACCTCGAGAGGTCATCGAGTCCAGTCTCCTGCCCTCATGGCAGGACCAAATACTGTCTAGACCAACCCTGATAGACATTTATCTAACCTACTCTTAAGTATCTCCAGAGATGGAGATTCCACAACCTCCCTGGGCAATTTATTCCAGTGTTTGACTACCCTGACAGTTAGGAACTTTTTCCTAATGTCCAATGGAAAATACTGTTCAAATGAACATATGGCTTAAATGGCTACTTATATAAAATCAGGTCTGCACAGGACACAACCCAAAATACGGGCAATCACACACTAACCTAAACGATTACACAAAATGAGGAACGATTATATTAGATGCCAGTGGAACATGTACAAAAGGCAGCATGGTGCACTGCCCATATTGACTTTTCCATGTCAGC
The DNA here is from genome assembly GCF_049634645.1 of Pelodiscus sinensis. Lineage (NCBI taxonomy): Eukaryota > Metazoa > Chordata > Testudines > Trionychidae > Pelodiscus > Pelodiscus sinensis. The sequence goes on from NC_134718.1 coordinate 59,332,222, forward strand.
CTATCCCATATGGAAGACAGCTTTTGGCCCGATCCTGCTAATTTTGCAAAGTTTTTTAGATCAAATGTTGCTGGAATGCCAAGGTGGGAACCAGTAATCCCAGGCAACAATGGACCAATACCTCATGCTTTGTTTTTACTAGACGCCAGAGGCAAGCATGGCATCATTGCACAACAACTCCTCAGAGAGCGAAACTGGTTGAAGCTCAGAGCTGACATGGCATTTATCCCTTCCAGCCCCATGGAAGTGGTCAACCTAGCATAAGTCTGGGCAACTTTCTATGTGGAAAATGTAGACAAGACATCTTAGTGATTGTGTTTCCCGTCAGTGGATTCACCAAACTATTCATTACCCAGCCTACTTCCATTGCACAGGATTTCATGGGAAAGAAAAAGATTTCTTTTTGTATATAACAGCCATCAATTTGGATTTCACTCCCTCTTTCTATATGCTGGCAACAGGGCTCTGACCTCTGGCTCACGTATATAATCTCTCATGGGTACTCTGTACATCAGGATGCCCATTTGTAACCTCTTACTGGCCATATTAATAACTCTAATTGTCAATGACAGGGCAATTAGTCTCAACAAGCAGCCTGAACTATTATGTTTGTCTGCTACAGTGACAGAATATTCAGTAAATGTAATAGGGAAACATCTCCTTGGGGTTTGTCCCACTAAATGACAGGGTTGATCATTTCTCTGCCTCCCATTTAAATGGCTGTGAATGTACGTTATTTGAATGGTTTCTAGTACCTCTGTTAAAAAACAGCAGTTAGCAGAAGTAAAGGCCACTCTTACTGTAGGCAAACTAGGCAGCTGCCTACCATGACAGATTTGGCCCGGCTGTCCCTTCTTTCTGACAGAGGGGCAGCCGGACCAAAGTTGAGTGATGTTGGAGACTCCATGGGTAATGTAACTCCATGTCAGATCTTCAGGAGTGTAGAAGTTTGCTGTCACTGGCCGATGATCAGGAAAACTGACTATCTCCTGAAGAATCAAAAGGTAGCAATATCTATCCAAGGATTCAACATACTGCTTGCAGTCTCTGGTTTGTTGCTCCCTGACCTATAGCAGTATCCGGTAGAAGGATCTGTTTTCTTAAACTGTTCTCAAAGTGCTGAGCACTTCTCGGAGGATTTTGCATCAGGGAAAAATAATCTGGCTGGTATTTTCCATTTGTAAATTGCATATGGATTCTGCAAACCCTGAACAGAAATAGCTCCAATCCCATTACCTATTTTTGGCCAGTCTTCCATTTTGGCCCAAATAATTCTTCACTCAGAGAGGTGTACAAAAATCCCACTGATGTATCTGAAGTGTGTATTCTTCTGAGTGCAGAGGGTGTGCCAAGAAAGAGAACTTTTATAATGTGTTAGTCTGTTGTGGCTGTTTATGTTACATCTGTTTCTTGAGGTCCCAGCTAAGATCAGAATTCTGTTGTGGTGGATTCTGTGCTTGAATTTACACAGCTTTGATGGGAAAACACGGAAAGAGGAAACAGAGGCCTTGCCTAAATGGCAGGACTAGCAAGAGCCCTCTCCTCTGACTTCCAGTCCAGTGCCCTGTTCACTAGCCCATGGTGCCTTTGGAGCAGTGTGCAAGCAAGACTTATGTGAACTGAGAGGCAGTTTGTTGATGTGCAGGTATTTCCCAGAGGAGTAAACCTAATAATTTTGTCAAGTGCTTCGGGGATGGTTTTCCTACTCTCATCTGCTCCTTTCATGGCAGCATGCAGGGATCTCTCATGCTAGCAGACTCTCTTCAGGGATCACATTCCTGCTGCCCACAGGAGGGATCAAGCGATTCCGTGTCACCTGCCCACACAGCAGAACAATTCAGGGCCTTCCACATGGAGAACGTCTGTCTTATTTTTTGTTTTTGCACAGGTCTGTGAATTCACTTTTCTCTATCTCCTCCTTACTATTGGCAAGTGGCCTACAGTAATTTTCCATCTGCTTTCCATTTCCTCTCTGCATAACTCTGGTGGGCAGATAGACACTGATAGGGTTGCTGGTAAACATCTTACTTTGTGAAGAGAATTGTCTTGCTTAAACTAACCATGACATGTTTTCCCTTATTGCACTCAAACCTTTTAACTTCGTAGGGTCTCGAATGATGGGGCATTGCATTTTGTTTATTGATGCAATTTGCAGTCTTTGAAATATAGCAAGTGTGGGGGGGGGGCTGCCACTTTTTTGTGACAGCTGCTTCACTTTTAAGTGGAATATATAAGGGTGGCTATGTATCCGTTCAATCAGGGCTGCATTTGGGAGAAGGATCTCACCATCTTTTTAAGCACAGTGGGGGCGATGTGGCAAAACTGTCAGCTTGATACAAAGAAACAATATGAATAAATGAGTTTTTAAAAATAGGGCCATTAAATTTGGAGAGCGAGAGGGGAGAATTTTCCTTTATTCTTATCCTGGTTTTTATACTGTGTAAAACATGTTGCAGCATTTTCTTCATTAGTACTGAACTGACAAGCTGGATGGCTTCCAAAATAGCTGGCTCCAAACTGCATTCATATTGACCTAAAATGTCAACTGCTATTATATTCTGCTGACCGTTGATTGCTATGGTAGCTTCAGAAACAATCTTCTTCTGCAGCTTTTTATTTTGTACATTTCAGTGCCTCATAGTGTTTGAAGTATGAAAGTCATAGGAACTGATAGTGCCTTTAATTTAAACCAACTCTCACTCCAAGTGAAATGAATTGTTAATCTCCTAGTTATTCTTAATCTGGTGGTTATTCATATTGGGAGCCTTCTCTCTGTGTAGACCCATTGTATTTGCAGCTTCTAGCAGAATGCCACTTGACCTTTCCCTGTTCTGCCTCACACAAAGAAACTGGCTAAGTACCTCTAATTAACTCCCTTAGCACCTTATAGTGTTCTGTTAAAAATAATATCATTATATGTAGCTAAGGAACCTGCTCTCGGGTTATTTGCTTATCCAGTGAAAATGTCCTGTAAACATAAGCCTGGAAAGATGTGGCTTTTATAATTGATGGCATGAGCTCTAATGTTACACAGGATGGACATCTTTTTAATCATGGATCAGATGTGTACAAATGGAAGGAGAGCTTTTGGGTAGTCCTCTTACTACTGACAGAGAGCACTAAAAAACCTTGGATACATTATTTGGTATTATGCACTGTTGGGAACAAGCTGATATAGGCAGTGAGATGGACTTGATGACCTATACCGTGTTTTTCTATATTTTGTGACTCTAAGAAATAAATCATTCCTATGGGGTTTGTGTACATCCTTCTGCAGTTATTCTCCAGGACTCTTCCAACTACATGCAACTTGAAAAAACTTAAAAACAACAACTAGCTTTGCAGCACCTTTAAGACTAACAACATGTAACCCGGCAATTCAAAGGGGCAATTGCCTCTAGCCCTTTAAATCACACTCCGGGTGGCTCTTAGGACTACCTGGTCAGGTAACGGCACTGCACCGCATGCTCCAGGTAGGGCGGGGCGGGGCGGGGCAGGGCAGGGCAGGGGCACTGCAGTGTGGGCAGTGCTGAGGGCTGACTGCTGTTGGCTCTGAGGCACTGCCTCCTTCTGGGAGCACAGAGCCACTCTCCCCCCACCTTGCCCAGGGGCCCAGAGTGGTGAAATACCTTTTGTAACATTTTAGGAATGTTGTATGGAATAGTTATAACTTACCAGGATTATCTGGAAGTGAGAGGGGTCAAGTATTCAGCGTGCAACTCTCCCCCGCCCATAATGCCATTTTTATGCCTTAAAAATGTGTGTGGCACTTTTTTGGTGTTCACCATCTCTGATAGGAGCAAGGAACCTGCAGAGTCCAGTGCTGCTCTCATGAACACTGCAAATACAGGACGTAAAATTCTCAAATTCCCCACAGAGCTGAGGGTTTCTTTGAGGACAGTTTGCTGAGACACACATCAAAAAAGCAATTCCAAGTTGCTGATGGTGTTGCTAGAATAGCCACAGATGGTGAAATGCTGCTTCTAGGTCTGAGAAACTGGCCCTGACTAGTGGCATCATGTCATAACACAGGTTTAGGATGATGGGCAGTGGCCCCAAACCTGGATGTGTATGCTGAGCTCACTTCAGCCCACCAGTGCATGGACACCAGAAGGAAGGCTGCATTGATAATGGAGAATAAGTTGCAATTGCACTGTGGAGGCTGTATAACTCCAGTCAGTGGGAAATTATATTGGTATTGGAAAATCCACAGGGGCAGTAAGAGTTTAAGGCCATTTAATCATCTCCTGAAGTCCAGGACCATGACTGTCAGCAACATGCAGAATAGAAAGGATGGAATTGCAGCAATGGGGTTCCTGAACTGTGGTGGGGTGATAGATGGCATGTATATCCCTATTTTAGCATCAGCCCAGTATGCCGCAGAGAGAGGCATCAAGAGAGAGGGCTACTTTTTTCTATGCTTATGCAAGTGTTGATGGATCACTGCAGATACTTCCACACTTTCAGTGTGGACTGGTCAGGGAAGTGATAGAAATGTAGCCGTGTTAGTCTGGTGTAGCTGAAACAAAATACAGGACTATGTAGCACTTTAAAGACTAACAAGATGGTTTATTAGATGATGAGCTTTCGTGGGCCAGACCCACTTCCTCAGATCAAATAGTGGAAGAAAATAGTCACAACCATATATACCAAAGGATACAATTAAAAAAATGAACACATATGAAAAGGACAAATCAAATTTCAGAACAGAAGGGGGATGCGGAGGGGGGGGGGGAAGGTAAATGTCTGTGAGCTAATGGTATTAGAGGTGATAATTGGGGAAGCTATCTTTGTAATGGGTAAGGTAGCTAGGGTCTTTGTTGAGACCCACGCGTAGATTGTCGAATTTTAGCATGAATGACAGTTCAGAGGATTCCCTTTAAAGTGCAGATTTAAAAGGCTTCTGAAGCAGGCAGGTAATTAATACCATTAGCTCACAGACATTTACCTTCCCCCCCCCCCCGCATCCCCCTTCTGTTCTGAAATTTGATTTGTCCTTTTCATATGTGTTCATTTTTTTAATTGTATCCTTTGGTATATATGGTTGTGACTATTTTCTTCCACTATTTAATCTGAGGAAGTGGGTCTGGCCCACGAAAGCTCATCACCTAATAAACCATCTTGTTAGTCTTTAAAGTGCTACATAGTCCTGTATTTGGTCAGGGAAGGTACATGATGAATACATCTTGAAGAGCTCAGGGATATTCAGAAAGCTGCAGGCAGGGACATTCTTCCCTAACTGGTGGCTAACTATTGATGATGTAGAAAGGCTGCTAGCAATTCTGGGCAAGCCAACGTACCCCTTGCTCCCATGTTTCATGAAGCCATAGTCTGGTTGCCCCAATAGCACCCAGGAAAGGTTGAGCTACTAGCTCAGTAGGTGTAGAATGACTGTTGAATGTGCTTTTGGTTGGTTGAAGGGTGCTTGCGGTGTTTACTCGCTAGATTGAATTTGAATGAGAAAAATATCTTAATGGTTATAGCAGCTTGCGTGTCCTGCATCATGGCCGTAAGATAAGGGGAAAAGCTGCTGACGGGGTGGTGGGCAGATATGGAACAATTGTCTGCTGACTTTGAGTAGCCAGACACAAAGACCATTACAAGAACTGCATGTGGAGCTAGGCAGTTGAGGCGGGCTTTGGAAGAGCATTTTAATGGTCAGCCAAGTAGTGCTCTCTACTGGTGTGTTCTCTAGGCCTGTAGTTGCAGCCCTGAGCCAGACTCTGCTGGTCATCCCTGAAGTCATGTCTCGGGTGAAGGGATGCAGTATGCGTGTGCATATGGGGGGGAGAAGGCATGAGGATGGACATTTCCTTGGGCATGGGGAGTCCCTGGAGACCAGATTACAAAAATACTCTGTGGCCCCCGGGCTGTGAGTATGAGACTCCTGGTCTAGAGGTTATACAGGTTGAACCTCTTGCCCTGTCCTGACTCCTGCACCCTCCACGCTGCCAGCACCCTGCCCGGAAGGACCTGGGAAACACCAGGTAAGTCTTCCAGTCAAGTTCTAACTGACTGTCACAAGTTATAACCCAGGTCACCTTAACTCTGCTTTCCCTCAGGTAACTTTGAGATGGTTCTTTTTCCATGGTTTTAGTTTGGGCCTTTGGAACTTCAGTAGTTTTTAAGGGTGTTTAACTTTTTTTTGGTAATGTTCAACTTCCGAACTATATTGTGTTGCTTTTAGGCTGGAGCATTCGCACATTGTTGTGGCTTCTAGAATAATTGATACTGATTAGCAAGGAAGTGGCAGAGTAAACTTTGGGATCTTTTTGTATGACTTGCAACGGAGCAGAGTTAAGGGTGTTTGGATATCCTCTTGCTGTCTGTTGATTTGCTTGGCTTTAGGCTTGTGTGTGTGTGTGTGTGTGTGTGTGTGAGAGAGAGAGAGAGAGAGAGAGAGAGAGAGAGAGAATACTTTAAACTTGGAGTATGTTTGTGTGCGGAATATGCTAGCAAAGTTTCTGCTATTTTCCACCTCTCTGCAGAAATAAACTTGCCTCGGGCATCTGTTGCTTTTATTATTTGTAATAATCTGTGGAAAGCAGAAATAAAATTTCACTTGGGGCTGGTCCTGCGTGACTGGATTCAGGAAGCATTTTGTTACTGACTTTAATGGGAGCATAGGGAAGGAACTATGACATGGTAAGGATAAAGGGGACTGTAGATCATATGGCAAAGCTAAAGGAGGGATCATCTTGCACAGGACACCTTTAGGTAAAATACTTTCCATCATGAAACTGTTCCTGAAGGATGAAGCCCATGGGTAACTTGCAACCTTTCTGAGAAGGAGAGAGGATCTTGAAATGGATCTAAAAATATATTTGTTTATATAATTTGCAAAGAATTGAAATATTAGCAGCATGAACATCAAGGAGTCCTGTGGCACCTTTAAAGATGAACACATTTGTCTGGGCATAAGCTTTCATGGTTTGGAACCCACTTTGTCATCTGATGAAGTTTATGCCCAAATAAATGTGTTAGTCTTTCAGGTGCCACAGAACTCCTCATTGTTTTTGCTGAAACAGACAAACATGGTCTGCTGAAATTAGCAGCATAATTATTTGTTAGATAAAGATGAGATTTTATGTGCAGCTATAGTGGTGCCTGCAAATCCATGCAGTTTGCCCGGAGAGGTTCCTTCCTAGCTGCATAAATATCAACAAAGTGCAGTGTCATTGATGGGATTCTTGGGGAAGGGGAAGATCCTGATGCCAGCTGATGTTTTGATTTATTATTTAGATTACTGTGGGGCAGAGAGGCCCCAGCGACTCAACTTGCAAGTAGCGCTAGCCGAAGACTGCCCAGAACTGTAGCAATGTCCATGCGGGATGTTACTGTACTGTACGCTCATGCGCTGTAGATTTATACCTCAGTTTGCCACACAATGATGTCCCATATAAACAAGCCCTTAGGCTCCATTGTGTGAGGCCAATACTGTAGTGGTTTAAAAAACACATCTATTGTCTATTTGCCCAAATGAAAAGTGGGTACACTCTGTGGATGTATATTGAAGCCTTGACTACATTACTGTCAGGTGTGGCCCCAAATAGCTTGTCCAAATACCCCAGACAGCCATGGAAATGGAAGCAGAGAGCGGTTAAATGATTTGCCCACATTCACGCAGCTGTTCGGTAGCAGTATCAGAAACAGAGCCCTGGACTCCTGACTTACAGTTCAATTCTCTACCCTGCCTTGTTAACCTTCCGTTACCCCATTTAAGGGAAGGTTGCTTACCTCTGTCTGAGTTCGCCCACTACTCAGATGCTCTTGACTTTTATAAAACTTCCCAAGAGCAAATCTGCCTTTGAAAAGGACCAGAGTCACCAAATGATTCCTATTGTCAAAACCTTTACCCAGGAAAAGGCTGTCACCAGCTTTTCTTATCAGATCTTCATTCCAACTCTTTCATTTCAGATTATGTTAGCAGAATCCATTGCAGCATAATCTATATTTTAAGGGGCAAAGGATAAATACGTCGTAAAGTTCATCTTCACAGAAGTTTTGTTTACCTTCCAATGGGGGTGCTTGTGCATTTCAAAGTGGAAGTGCAGGATGGAGCCTGGGGTCAGCGGGGTCAGACCAAATGTCCATCTAGCCCAGTACCCTGTCTACCGACAGTGGCCAATGCCAGGTGTCCCAGAGGGAGTGAATCAAACAGGTAATGATCAAGCAATCTCTCTCCTGCCATCCATCTCCACCCTCTGACAAACAGAGGTTAGGGACACCATTCCTTACCCATACTGACTAATAGCCATTTATGGACTTAACCTCCATGAATTTATCTAGTTCTCTTTTAAACCCTGTTATAGTCCTAGCCTTCACAACCTCCTCAGGCAAGGAGTTCCACAGATTGACTATGTGTTGTGTGAAGAAGAACTTCCTTTTATTTGTTTTAAACCTGCTGTCCATTGGTTTCATTTGGTGGCCCCTAGTTCTTAATTTATGGGAACAAGTAAATAACTTTTCCTTATTCACTTTCTCCACACCACTCATGATTTTATAGACCTCTATCCTATCCTTCCTTAGTCTCCTCTTTTCCAAGCTGAAAAGTCCCAGTCTCTCTAATCTCTCCTCATATGGGCCTCGTTTCAAACCCCTAATCATTTTAGTTGCCCTTCTCTGAACCTTTTCTAATGCCAGTATATCTTTTTTGAGATGAGGAAACCACATCTGTACGCAGTATTCAAGATGTGGGCGTACCATAGATTTATATAAGGGCAATAAAATATTCTCCATCTTATTCTCTATCCCTTTTTTAATGATTCCTAACATCCTGTTTGCTTTTTTGACTGCCGCTGCACACTGCGTGGATGTCTTCTGAAAACTATCCACAATGACTCCAAGTTCTCTTCTCTGATTAATTGTAGCTAAATTAGTCCCTATCATATTATATGTATAGTTGGGGTTATTTTTTCCAATGTGCCTTACTTTACATTTATCCACATTAAATTTCATTTGCCATTTTGTTGCCCAGTCACTTAGTTTGGTGAGATCTTTTTGAAGTTATTCACAATCTGCTTTGGACTTAACTACCTTGAGCAGTTTAGTATCATCTTCAAACTTTGCCACCTCACTGTTTACCCCTTTCTCCAGATCATTTATGAATAAGTTGAATAGGATTGGTCCTAGGACTGACCCTTGGGGAACACCACTAGTTACCCCTCTCCATTCTGAAAATTTACCATTTATTCCTACCATTTGTTTCCTGTCTTTTAACTAGTTTTTAGTCCATGAAAGGACCTTTCCTCTTATCCCATGAGAACTTAATTTACATAAGAGCCTTTGGTGAGGGACCTTGTCAAAGGCTTTCTGGAAATCTAAGTACACTGTATCTACTGGATCCTCCTTGTCCACATGTTTGTTGATCCCTTCAGAGAACTCTAATAGATTAGTAAGACGTGATTTCCCTTTACAGAAACCATGTTGACATTTGCCTAACAAATTATGTTCTTGTACGTGTCTGACAATTTTATTCTTTACTATTGTTTCAACTAATTTGCCTGGTACTGACGTTAGACTTACCTGTCTGTAATTGCCAGGATCACCTGTATAGCCCTTTTTAAATATTGGCGTTACATTAGCTATCTTCCAGTCATTGGGTACAGAAGCTGATTTAAAGGATAGGTTACAAACCATAGTTAATAGTTCTGCAATTTCACATTTGAGTTTTCAGAACTCTTGGGTAAATGCCATCTGGTCCCAGTGACTTGTTACTGTTAAGTTTATCAATTAATTCCAAAATCTCCTCTAATGACACTTCAGTCTGTGACAAGTCCTCAGATTTGTTACCTGCAAAGGACGGGTCAGGTTTGGGAATCTCCCTAACATCCTCAGCCATGAAGACTGAAGCAAAGAATTCATTTAGTTTCTCCTCAATGACTTTATCACCTTTAAGTGCTCCTTTTGTTCCGTGCAGCATTTCCCCAGAACTTAGGGAAATGCCAGCTGATCCTGGGTTCCCCAGCTGTCCCTGGGCTCTGTGCGGTGCTACCCTTTTGAAATGCTGAGGGATCAGCTGTGCAGCACTACACTTTGAACGCTGCCTCAGTGTTTCAACGGGGCAATGCCGCACAGCTGATCCTGGGCTCAGTTGTGTGGCGCTGCCACTTTGAAGTACCCCCTTTCCTTCCCCGTTGCTGCCTCTATCTGATAGAGGCAGCAAGGGTGGGTGTGTAATCAACTAGTCAATTGGATGACTGACTATCTGATAAGCATTTAGGGTATGTCTACACTACCCTCCTAGTTCGAACTAGGAGGATAATGTAGGCATACCGCACTTGCAAATGAAGCCCGGGATTTTCATTTCACGAGGAGTAACGCTATGCCTACATTACCTCCTAGTGCGGTATTACCTCCAAGTGCGGTATGCCTACATTACCCCGCTAGTTCGAACTAGCGGGGTAGTGTAGACATACCCTTACTTATTAAATAGTCGACTAGTCCTTAACATGCTTAGTGGGGAGTTCCTCTAGAGATCTTTGTTAAAATATTAACAGCACATCGCAGTAAAGCGTAACATTTTGAATCCATTTTTTATGACTTTCCACTCCCTGTGATTGTGGAAATAGTTTTCTGCCAAATAAAGGACCTGTACATAGAAACATGCTTTTGTATGACTCTTTGTTTGCCTTAATGACAGTTTTTGCCCTGTAAATGCAGTAAAGTATGGAAATATTGTTGTAGATTGTGCAATTTTCTGACGGTGATTTTCCTTGATAAAGGCCTGTGGAGAGCACATTTCCCCTTCCCACTTATCTCCTGTCAAAAGGCAGCAATCTACCTGAAAAATTCCAGCTGTCACTCTAAACAAAATATACAATTACACTGGGCTGATGTTTTAATAAAAATGATTGCCATGACAAAAATCTGGAGTCACTTTCTAAGCGCAGTGCTGTTTACCTCCAGGTCTTTGCATTATAAGTGTATCACCTGTTCCAGCTACTTGAATGGAAAGATGAACTGTCATCAGTTAAAACTTAGTGCTTGGCCAAAGTAAAATATTTGTTTTGTTATGCTCTCTTGTTTGTTGCTTGACTGATATTTTGCATGGGGAGGGCATAGAGGGGGGAATTGCTTCTAACTAGCCAAAGCCAGCTATTTTAGGAAATTGAGCAAGAAGACAGATACTGTTCAAGTGGCTGGATAAGAGAAAGAAACAGAACATGTTAACTCTTCCGGAATAACTAGATAGATGAAAGAAAATGGGAATGTTCCTGAAACAGACATGTTTGTATGAATAATTCTAAGTGCTTAGTTGGAGGATTAAGCTTCAAAATTTTGGATCTGGATTTTCACCATCTTGAAATGAGAAATGTGAAGATTTTGTTATTTTATGATTTGCAAATGCCCCTATTTCCATACTGGGTTAAACTTTATTTTAGGGCTTCTCTTAACCTCAGAGGGTATTCAGAAATCCAGAGCCAAATTTATATGACTTGATCTTATCTCTACCTCTTACATGCCCTAGAGATCATAGAGGGGACTGTAGCCTTAAGATAAAGTATTGGGTACTTATTCGTATCAAATATTGCTGTTTTTCACACATCCTATTTTTGCTGATGATATTTGTAGTATCTGGGAAGTATCACACCTCAGCCTGTTCTGCTTTTAAAGAAGCAAATATGAATTCATTCCCCTTGTGCGAATTTTCTTCTTGCAATTTAGACTTGGCTTTTGTACAATGACATTTTGCACTGAAGGTTCTTATGAGTTAGTGACATAATCCGATTAGAAGTAAAGAATTTTGGTTTCTTTACAACTGAGGATTCAGGCAGCAAAGGAATAGAACCTCCGCCCAAAAAATGTGGATAAGAGGCATCTAGCTGGGTTAATGTTAAAAATCCAAGTACAGTAAAACCTGTGCTATTCGGAACCTGTGCTATTCGGAACCTATCTGGAAAACGTTAGTAACCGGCAAAATTTAGAAACCGGGGGCTGGGTGTGGCCATGCGGCATGCCGCTTTAATCCTGCTGGTGCAAGGCTGGTGGTCAGAGCTCCAGCAGGGGGAGGGTGCTTGGTGGAGGGAGGGTGCTTACCACATCTACATGTACCAGTGATTTGGATCCAGAGAATGACTAAACTTTTAGTTTTAATGTATGTTACTGTGCCTTATAATAGTTACAGTACTGTTTCCGTTTAATAAAATAAGTTTTACTATTATTGTCCATTGGTTTTTCCTAGGTTAATGGGACCCTCAGATAACCAGAATTTTTAGACATCCAGAACACCCTAATCCCCAAGCGTGCCGGATAACACTGGTTTTACTGTATCTGACTTTGCACACAGTGTGGGCTTTGCTCCATGTTAGTGACACAATAGTCATTTGACATTAGATTGTAAGTGACATAAATAGTTGCTGTTTTCAACCTGAGTTGATCCAGCTCCATGGAAAGAAGGAAACCAATTTGTTTTTGTTGGGTAGTGATTGGTCACTGTTCCTAGCTCTGATTCTTTCAAGCTTATTCCCTGGAGCAGACCCTGTGTGTGATACTTTTCTTGGGTAGTGGGACTGTATAGTTGGCCTAAACCCTACAACCATTGGTCAGTCCTCCTGAGTCCCCTAATTGCTTAGACACATTCCTCACTGAAGTTCACCGGTTTGGAAACTCTGGTTACCTAATTACATCCTTCAGGGACAATATGGCAGTAAAACAAGGAACACAAGCATAACAAAAGAATTACTTTATAGAACGCACACTCATACAGAGTCTCTTCATTTTTAACAGAGTACAAGGGAGAAACAGATCTAGGAGTACAACAAAACTCTGAATGCAATCCCTGTGAGTCCACTCAGATATCTGAGAGAGCTTGCTTCAATAAAGAAATAACGCTCCCCCCCCCAACCATAAACCACCGGTTGTCACCTCTGACCTCACACTGGAACCCATATGGGGTATTGTGGAAAGGATCTCAATAGGTCATCTAATCCAGTCCCCTGCACTCAAGTCAGGACTACTCAATATGTGCAGTGAAAGGTTTGTTATCCAGCACTGTTAACCAGAAAACTTTGTTAACCGGCATTGCCCCAGCCACAATACTGTCACACCTTCAGGCGCACAGGCCTGGCTTGGTTTACCATGATTGGCTTAACAATTTTTTATTTAAGAAGTACTAATCATCTTTAACTCAAAATAGAAATGTGAGACCAACTGCATCACACTACAAAACTACCAATATTAAAAACTTGAGTTTTACTATTATTGTCCATTGTTTTTTCCTAGGTTGATGGGGACCCTCAGATAACTGGAATTTTCAGATAACCAGAACGCCCTAATCCCCGAGCTTGCCAGGTAACACAGGTTTTACTGTATTTATCTAACATGTTCTTAAAACCCTCCAATGATGGAGATTCCACATCCTCCAGAGGCAATTTCCACAACCTCCAGAGTGCTTAATCATCCTTACAGAATTGCAGAAACAATTTGTATGGTTGTGAGAGTGCTGAGAGACATTGAATAAACTGTAAACCCGCTTGGAAACTACTTTGTCAGGGGGTGCTGCAGTACCTCCCTATCTCTAGTTCTATGCCCAACAGTTAGGAAGTTTTTCTTAATGTCCAACCTAAACCACCCTTGCTGCAACTTACGCCCATTGCTTCTCGTTCTGAGGTTAAGGAGAATAATTTTTCCACTTGCTCCTTGTAATAATCTTTTATGTACTTGAAAACTGTTACTATATCCCTCCTCAGTCTTCTCTAAACAGAACAACCTTCGTTTTTTAATCTTTCCTCCTCTACATCATGCTTTCTAGACCTTTATTATTTTTTGTGGCTCTTCTCAGGACTTTCTCCAGTTTATTCACATGTCCTGAAATGTGGCGCCCAGAACTGTACACAATACCCCAACTGAGGTCTTATCAGCATGGAGTAGAGTGGAAGAATTACTTATTGTGTCTTGCTTACAACACTTCTGCTAATACCTCTCAGAATGATGTTTGCTTTTTTTTTTGGTTTGTTTTGTCATACTGTTTACTCATATTTAGCTTTGGATCCATTATAACCCCCAGATGCCTTTCTGCAGTACTCAATCCTAGGTAGTCATTTCATATGTTTACTCATATCACTTACAGCCCCTCTAACCTTGGCATTGTCCTCAGACTCTATGGGTACGTCTAAACTACATGGCTCCGTCGACGGAGCCATGTAGATTTGTTATTTTGGCAAAGTCAAATGAAGCCGCGATTTAAATGATCGCGGCTTCATTTAAATTTACATGGCTGCCGCGCTGAGCCGACAAACAGCTGATCGGCTGTTTGTCCGCTCAGCGCGCTAGTCTGGACGCTCCCCTGCTGACATCAAAGCCCTTTGTCGGCAGCCCCGGTAAACCTCGTCCCACGAGGAATAACGGGGCTGCCGACAAAGGGCTTTGATGTCGGCAGGGGAGCGTCCAGACTAGTGCGCTGAGCCGACAAACAGCCGATCAGCTGTTTGTCGGCTCAGCGCGTCAGCCATGTAAATTTAAATGAAGCCGCGATCATTTAAATCGCGGCTTCATTTGACTTTGCCTATGTGTCTAATCTACATGCCTCTGACGACAGAGCCATGTAGTCTAGACACAGCCTATAAGTCAGTGGTCACCAACCAGTGGCTCGGGATCTGCTGGTAGATCTTGGAGCCTGTGATGGGTGATCCTGACTGGTTTGCCCCTCTGCCACTGCTGTGCATCTTCCACCCTTTGCCTTGGAGCTGCCCTCCCCCACACCCAGAAGCCTACTGCTTGCTGTGCAGAGCAGGTAAGGGAGAGGAGAGCGCTGATGTCAGGGTGCCCCCTCGCCTACCCTGTATTCTAGCTCCACAGAATGGAATAGGGGGCACAACGGGGCTTGGGATGGAGGGAGTTTGCTGGCTGCTTTTGGGAGTGGTGCAGGGCCAGGGCAGGGGTGAGCCTGCCTTAGCCCTACTGCACCACCACCCAGGAGCCACCTGAGATAACCAGTGTCCAGCTGGAGCCAGTTCTGAACCCCTGCCCCAAGTCATGAACCCCTCCTGCACCCCAAACCCGTAAACTAACCCCCTGGACTCAAACTGCCTTACCCTGAACCTCCTCCTGCACCCCAACTTCCTGCCCCAGGCTCAGCTTAGAGCCCCCCTCACACTCCAAATCCCTTAGCCCAAGAACAGAGCCTGTGCCCCAATCCTCTGCTGCTGCCTGATGCAAGGGAGGGAAAATGGGAGAGGGAGGGATGAGCAGGGGCAGGGCCTTGGAGAAGGGGCACAGAGGAGGTGGGGCAAGGATATTTGGATTTGAGGTAGATCCTGGATTGCACTTAAGTTCAAAAAGTGATCTCCTTCTTAAAAAGATTGGAGACCACTGCTATAAGTGTACTCTCTATGTCATTATGTAAATCATTGATGAAAATATTGAACAAAACTAGACCCAGGACCAATCCCTGCAGCACCCCACTCTGTGTCCTCTTTCAGCTTGACTGTGAACCACCGATAACTACTCTCTGGGAATGGTTTTCCTACCAGTTATGCACCCCCTTTATTGTAGTGGCACCTGGGCTGTATTTCCCTAGTTTGTAATCAAACAACTGCAACCCAATATACAATGGGAACCCCATCCCGAAAGAAATATTTCCCAAACCTCCACTTCTGGCCTTCAAACAACGCCTCCCAGCTTCTCCTCCTCAGAAGCAAGTTCCCCAGACCAAAACCAACCTCAAAGTGGTACCAGACTCTGGCAGAACAACAGATGCTAAATCCTGCAGATCTATTTTCACTTCCACAATGATCAAGTGCTTCCACAACATACATTTCAAGATCTATGGAATCAAACAGAGCCAGGAATAGGACTCAGATCTCCTGGCTAATGCTCTATCCATTAGGTCACACGGTCTCTGCAAGTGTGTGAATCTGATTTCAAAATGTTCAACATTGTCACTTTTTTGTGAGGATGACAAAACTGAGCGCGTGAAAATAAGTTGAAGCTCAAGAAGTCTCATATATAAGAAGTTTCTTTGATTGCATTTAGTCTGAGTTGCCAGAACATAGACTTCATTAGGAGGAGCTTTTTTATGCACATGACAGAGAAAAATTATAGGCAGTGGTGTCCTCACTGAAAAAAGCTCCATTAGATTGCCATTAGTTGCTAATAATACATCATAATTATTCTGATAGGGTTAAGCTCATCTTTTCCGTCTTCCACCTGCCTTGCAGAGATAACCTCTAAGAATACCCTGAAGGACTGTCAGACTCCAATTCAAAAGCTTTTACCATAACTGAATTTTGAAAACAATTCATTACCTACCATAGATTGGAGGAAATGTAAAAATATGGGTCTTTTGCTCTCCAGTTTTCATTCTCTCATGACTGCACTCAATGCTTATTCAGACTCTGGAATAATTTGATTTTTTTCTATTATTATTAGGCAAGGGTATTCTGTATATAAGTGCAATGTTCATTCATCAGAATTCCTCTCATTTGCAGTTAGTTGCATAAATGCTTGACTATATTTAAAGAATTTGCCAATCTGGGTTGTGTGACAGTCGCCTATCTAAAACATTGATTTATATTTAGCAAATATATCATGGTGTTCAAGGGCTAAGTCTTATAAATATTCTTTTATAAAATAAAGGTATTTTAAGAGATGCACTTACTCAAAAGATGCATCACTCTGACCACTTTTTAAATTTCACAGGTGTGTGCTTGGAAATAGTAAGTTGACATGGTAGAAACGATTGAATGTTTACTTCCAGGTGTCTTGTGATTACCAGTCTCTTGTTCTCATCAGTCATGCTCAGTGTTAACAGCCGAAGCATGACTTGAATGTAGGTTTGTTATATTCATTTGAATTGTAACATTGCCGAGAGAGTTCTTATCTACTATATATTTGAGTGTGTCTTTGTGTTGGTCTGTTCAAGAACTCCTCCTAAACTGTAAGAGCAAGGAACATCAAATTCAGTCTACATCTTACTGAACTTACAGCACGGCGAGTCTTTGTTTGTGCCAGGAAAATGGGAAGTGCTTGGAAGAGGATTGCGTCTCATGAAGCCAAAATAAAAAACAGACAGAATCGCCAGGGGAAAGAGGCTAGCTGGGAGTGCCTCCCCCAGGCAGGATTGCTCTAGCCCTGAGCCTTCCATTCTCCACCAGTCACCCTTTAGGGAGGGCAGCAGGGGGATGAAATTCTCCCCCCATCATATGGGGACATTGCTGGCTGTACAGCAACAGGAAAGTGCACAGTTTGCTGCATTGCCCCCTGCGCTGCTCAGCCAGAGTGAGCAGATGGATCTGGACCTGTCCCAGTTGCAGTACACACATCCCTCCTTCGGCTGTGCCCGCTGGAGCTGCAGTGGCCATGGAGATGCTCTTCTCACCTGGCCCCAAGCTGCTGTGGTGAGAGAGGGCTGGGATTGTCCTCTCTCCCCAGGCCAGCCTGCATACTGAACCACTCATCACCACCCCTGCCCCAGAGCAGTGATTCAAACAAAGCATGTGCATTGTCATTTTATTTTCCAAAAATTGAGTAAGGAATCAAGCAACGCTGGATACATCTGTAAGTTGGTATTTATATGTTAGTAGTGTTTAGAAGCTGCAGTCATGCTAGCGTCCCATTGTAGCTAAGCATTGTGCATACAAGAATGTATACATTTAGATTTTACCAAAGCTGGTTGGAGAATGAGACTCCCTCCCCCCCAAAACAAATCCTTCCTTTGTGATGAAACCCGGCTGAGAGAAGCCTATGAATAGAGGAAATCTAGAGAAGACAGAGCTGGCAGAAATGATACTTTTAATGAAGTAATACGGTGCACAACAGAGGCAGCTGGGTGTACGCATAGGTCTCTGTGCATCAGTGGTAGTGGTCAGTGATCTGCCAGACAGCATGTCAAAAATGCTATTAAAATAAGCATGTTATGTTAGAGATCCTTTAAGGAAACTGAAGTTTAGAAAGGTAATTAAAATGAGGCAAGAGGGGCAGAAATATGGGCAAAAGAAAACAAACAAGTATTGTGGTGCAATCTCTTTATCATGAAAGTTGAGCTTACAAACGTGAATTATGTACAAAGGTAACTGAATTAAAAAATAAAACAATGTATGGCTTAACTTAGAAAGTCCACTCAGTCCTATTTGTTGTACGGTCCATGCCAATATCAAGATATTAGATAATGATTCAAAGAAGTGTGGACCAGCACATGTTTATTTTCGATATCTAAGTCAGATGCCACCAGCAGAAGGTTGATTTTCCTTTTTGATGGTTTGGGTTCTCTAGTTTCCACATCAGAGTATTGCTCCACCCCTCATCCCTCTCAGATTTCCGTAAGCACCTCAGAGTCTTAAACCCTGGGTTGAGTGCTGTAGCTATCTTTAGAAATCTCACATTGGTACCTTCTTTGCATTTTATGAAGTCTGCCTTGAAAGTGTTCTTAAAGTGATCAGTGTATGCTGGGTCATCATCTGAGATTGTTATAACATGAATTAAATGGCAGACTGTGGGTAAAACAGCAGGAAACAATCAATGCTCCCTCAATGAGTTCAGACATAAATTTAATTAAAGCGTTTTTTTTTACAACCACATTAAAATGGAATGGAAACATGTCCTCTGGAATGACGGCCAAATCATGAAGTAGCATATGATTGTTTAGCATATCAGGTATGTAAATAACCAGCATTGCCAGCTACAAAAGTGCCTGAATGCATGTTTTCACTTTCAGGTAATACTGTAAACAAGAAATGGGCAGCATTATCTTCCAGAAATGTAAACTTACTTGTTTGTCTTAGCAATTGGCTGAAAAAAAAGTAAGACTGAGAGGACTTGTAGGATCTAAAATTTTACATTGGTTTGTTTTTGAATACAGTTATGTAACAAAAAGTTACAATTGTAAGTTGAACTTTCATGATAAAGAGATAGCACTACAGTACTTATATGTGGTGAACTGAAAAATGCTATTTCTTTTGTTTATCATTGTTTCAGTGAAAATATTTGTAATAAAAATAACAAGGTAAACACTAACACTTTGTATTCTGTGGTGTAATTGAAATTATTATATTCGAAAATGTAGGAAACATCCAACAATATTTAATACATTTCAACTACAATTAATTTTTGAGTTAACCACGTGAGTTAAATGTGATTGACAGCTTTAATATAATATATACATTACTATATATTTTAGAAACGTGCAGTTGTCTGTCCATCCAACCATCTGTACGTCCATTTGTTCAAGTACTCCTCCTAAATGGTAAGAGCTAGGAACATGAAATTTGGTGTGCAGCTTCCTCTTGTCGTAACTTAAAGCAAGGTAAAGGCTTGCTTGTGCCAGGACAATGGGATATGCCTGGAATTTGATTTTCTCATAAAATGGAAAGGGGGGGGTCGGGTAGAAGGGAGTTATACTGCAGCATGACCACAGAGGAGACAGCCAAAGGGCCAGAGATAAAAGACTGGGACAGCAATAAGCCCTTGGGCAAACATGGGGCAGGAGTGGAAATAGGGACAGCTATCTACTATATATTTCACAGAGTTTGTGTGTCTGTCTGTCCACCCAGCTGGGACACATGCACCCTTCCCACAGCTGTGCCTGCTGGAGCGTCAATGACTACGGAGAGGTGCTTCTCACCTGGCCCCAAGCTGCTGCAGTGGGAGCGGGCTGGAGTAGTTCTCTCTCCCTGAGGCAGCCTGCATAGTGACCCTTCACCCCAGCCCCAACCAGAACAGTGATTTAAATGAAGAAAAACAAAACTTATTGGAGTTAAGGACCTGACCGAGGTAAACCTAGTAAATCTACACACACATGCACACACACAGAGTGATGGAGCAATCTAGCAATAGTGAGGAGCTATGAAAGTATCCCCTCCCCCCAGGTCTGAATTCACTAATTTGACCCTCCAGTAAAACATGCAAATCAATATTGGAGTTGTGAGTATCAGCAAGATCATGATGTGATGACTGCAGGCAGAAGTAGAAGTTACACATGTGCCTATGTAGCATCTCTCTCTCCACTACAGAATTAGGGAAGCAATCGGGATGAGACATGCCCGAGAATCAAGATTAGTTTGAGTCCTTGGTCTTTGTTCTCATCTTGAAATAAGAATAAGTGTAAATTGCCTGTTCTGCCAAGTTATCTGGGATATATTGAAAACTGTCAAAATTAGAAACTGTCACTTTGAATTATAAGGGGTTTCCTGGTTGGCCTGCAGGGTAGGGAGAAGCCATGTAATTTGGGCTCTCTTGGACAGTCTGAACAAGTGGGTTGAGTTTTGCCTGTGTGCCTCACTTCTCTGCATTGTGTTAGTGTTCTGGGTTCTAAGAAACAAAAGTGTGTTATATTGCAGTGTTCCAGAAAGAATGCTTTCCCCCCTTCTTTTCTGTGTGTAGTATGTTCAGTGAACATAACTTCTTCCATCCTTTTCCCTTCTACACCTGTCCCTTTTCAACAGTATGCATCTCCTTCACTTAAATGTGATCACTTGACATGCGTTGGGGGTTTGTACCAGCAGAAATTTATTTTTTCACTCCTTAAAGAAAAGACACAATACACTTTCATTTAAATTATATGGCAGAAATTATCTACATGCTGTACATGTTAGGGCAGAGTAGAGACCTTGGCATGATAATGCTGTGCCTTTTGTGAAAGCCTTGATCTATGCATTGCTCAATAAATTGATTTCCTTAGAAAGGGACCTTTCCAGCAAAATGGAAACTACAACTCACATACTGGGAAGGGCCCATTAGAAGAATGTGGGTTCATTAGCCCCATTGAAAATGATACTGTGAGTGGTATTGCAGAAGCAAAACCAAAGGTCTGGAAATCTTGGCAGGAAATCCAGCCAAGATCTACTATATTATCTTTCACCTAACTTGTTCAGTGACACAAATGATGTCTGGGACTTTGCTGCTGATTATTTAGCTCTATTATGTGAAGTTTGACAAAATAAGATTTTGAGGAAACTCCTACTAATGACCCTGAGGCTGTCAGAAAGCTCTCTTGGCTAGAATGCTTCTGTTAATAAGTAAAATGACCTAGATGGAGTTCATAAATATCCCAGATGAATGATTCATTCACGGTGCAGTTTAGGTAAAGTTACAAGATCTCTGTAGCTTATGGGAGTAGCCGAATTAGTCTGTACAGAATTGGCCTGGAGGTCGGGGAGCAGCAGGGCCTCCACAAGCCGGATCCACCTGCTTGGTGGGCTGGATCTGGCCCACAGAGGCCCTTTTGTCCACCTCTGATCTAGAGCATCCCTGATAGATATAACACATGATCTTAGCCAAAAGGTGCTCTTAAATATCTCTAGTGATGGAGATTCCATGACCTCCGTAGGCAATTTATTCCAGTGTTTAACCATCTGCCCAGCTAGAAAGTATTTCTTAATGTCCAACCTAAACCTCCCTTGCTGCAGTTTAAGAATCTGGTGCTGAATAGTCACAGAAAATATAGCAGGGAAAAGATTGCTTCCCTAATTCTGTAATTAATTCACTATTAGAAGTTACTCAACTGTCTGTCTCTACAGGACAGGACTCCACTAGAAGCGCTTCATTGGTGCAGCTTTACAATAATGGAGCTGCATGGCTGTAGTGTGTCTGGTGAAGACGCTCTATGCCTGTAGGATAGTGCTCTCCTGCCAGCATAATTACTTCACCTCTGTGAGAGGTGGAAGCTGTGTCGGTGGGAGAGTGTCTCCCTCTGATTTAGCACTAGTGTGGGCAACACTTAGGTCTCTGTAATTTGCATCATCCAAGGGTGTCTTTTTCACGTCCCTGAACAATGCAAGTTAGATAAACTTAGGGCATCTCTATGCTGCTACTTAACTTGCTAAATAGAGACATAAAGAGAGTTCCTAAGTGTATGTGATATTTGGAAGAGTAGATATAGGCAGTATCTTAATGTCCTTGTAAATCACAGTAATGGAGAAATTCTGGGTTTCCAGCGGTGAAGAAACTTATATCACTGAGAACACATTTTGTTTTCCTGAATTACCACAATTATTCATCATCAGCTTGAGTCAAATAAAAACAGTGACAAGCTGCTTTGGGATTCATATATTTATGCATGGAGAAAAGAACTTAGAATGAGGGTTTTTTTTTTTTTGGCACACATTGCATGTGCCAGTGATGGATCATCCTTTTCCTTTATTGAATACAGGCAAACAACCTAGCTTGGAAGTGGAGCTAATCATCTGGCAAAGGGACAGGATTCTAAATATTACTCTTCAGAATAGTGAAAGTCCCTTATATGGTAATACCTGTCTGTAAGCTTCGTGATGCAGAGAGTGCAAGAGAAGTGGATGTTTCTGTAGTTCCTACTGCTCAATGGAAAGAGGGTGAAAGGGGGAGATGAGGCTGGTTCCAGCAACAGTACCCCACTGAAAGCTTGACTATTGACTTAGACTGGTAAGAGGATAAACAGCCAAGCCCTTCAGTCTGCTGCTACTATTAGGCCAATCATGGCAATATTTTGGAAGAGTCCACGCCTATCTGTTAGAAACTGAATGGCACTGAGTAATTTCTTTTACACTGGTCTCCAAGTAACAGCTGCTTGTTATGATTTTCAGTTACTACCAACTTAGGTTAGATTTTCATTGCTAAATTTAAAGTGGAAGATTCCATATCCTCAGCTCTGGTGAAGAGTGATGAATAAAAATGTCTATGCAGTGGATGGATTTATTAATGCCTATTAATGCCTTGAGCTATCCAGTGCCCCAATAACGACAATCCAATATAATGGCCCACTAGATGCAGATAGTCATGAGCTAATTAATTGAAAATGAGTTAATTGTGATTAATTCCCTAGGAATAGCGAAGGCGTTAAGAACAAGGTGCTCTAGGAGATTGGGGGCTAATTTTGAGGAGGTGTGTAAGGGGGTGCGGGTTGCACCTCAGAGTATGGAGCTGATTTAGAGTAATTTACACCATTCCCTGATGTATAGCTTATGTCACCTTTTGTATCCTCTGAACCAACCCTTCGCTGTTGCCAGCACAAGGATTTGTGGAGAACATACTGGCTACGTTTACACTGGCATGATTTTCCGGAAATGCTTTTAACGGAAAAGTTTTCCGTTAAAAGCATTTTCGGAAAAGAGTGTCTAGATTGGCAGGATGCTTTTCCACAAAAGCACTTTATGATCAATCTAGACGCGCTTTTCCACAAAAAAGCCACAATTGCCATTTTCGCGATCGGGGCTTTTTTGCGGAAAACAGTACTGTGCTGTTTACGCTGGCCCTCTTGCACAAATGATTTGTGCAAGAGGGCTTTTGCCTGAACGGGAGCAGCACAGTATTCAAAGGGCCAGTGTAGACAGCTGGCAAGTTTTTCTGCAAAAGCAGATGATTTTGTGGAAAAACTTGCCAGTCTAGACACAGCCACTGGGTTTTCTAACCTGAAACCCAAGCCCTTTCCTGGTAACTTTATTTTTTCACTGAACAGTAGAGAAAATCTACTCTTTGGTGAATTCAAGAAAATTAGATAATCAAAGGTTCAGTGAAGTATCTGAGTCACTGCACAGAGATCATGCTGCCCTGGCTGGGGTCAGTTCAAGGGGATTAAAGGACTTGCAGCTGCTTCTGGCTCAGGAAGCAACCCAACTGGTAGAGAGGCTTGTGTTTATAGAGCAGAAAGAAGAGATTCTAATCCCAGCTTCCCAGTTGTGTGTTTTATTTAGTAACTATGTCTTCAGCACCTGAATTCATTATGTGCATTAACACATTTTTGCCTTCCTCCAGTGCATCTGCTCTAAGTAAGGAACCTGTCTGTGTTAAAAAAAAAAAACCAAACAAACAAACCCCCCCCCCCAAAACACCAAAACAAACATGAGAATTGGTCTTTAGGAAAAAAATCCCCAATATTTATTTTTATTGTGTTCATATTTTTTTCTTAAACGATTTATTTACTGAAGAGTTCACATCTTATTTCTCTTCTTAAGGAAATATTGTAGAAGACCACGAAATGAGATAAAAAATATCCATGGCTGCTACTTTTCAGAAAGCCCTAATTGCAAGTTCTCTGGGTTTTTTAAAAAAAATCTCACTGTTGTAATATTCAGTTGATACAAAAATTAACTAAATCAAATTTAGATTTTGTCAGAGAGAAACTCTTACTCCTAAAAGTGAGTCTAATTTATAAAATAAACAGAATAATAGCAAAAACAAAGCAGCAGTGCAACTGTAAAAGTATAGATACCAGATTAGGTGTTCTGATATTTGAAGTTCTACATTCACTGAGGCTTACTTCATTTCCCAATACACTAAATTCACTCTCAATACCATCAGTTGTTATTTTTTCAGACATTCAAGGGAGTATTTCTGAATTGTTAGAACAGCTGCAATATTCCAATAGTCACATACTGTGCTATGACAGCATATGATATCCTATGAATTACAGCTGTTAAAGATGTGTTTATGAAACAAAACTCCTATATCTTACTGGCTTTGGCATCAGCTGGATGGAGTAAGTGATAAATAGATGTAAATAATGGTAACTTCTATGAGACTCCTGAAAGGAAAGTGTTATACAAAATACAAAGTAATCCAGAGTGTGTGTGTGTGTGTGTGTGTGTGTTTTCCCTCTTCACAGATTCATCTGAAAGAAGCATGCACATTAAGCATGCTTAATGGAGTATAAGTTCTAGAGCTCATTCACAGAGAGGAGATTTTAATACAGTGTTTATTTTCCAGGAAGTCTTGCGAACAAGCAGATTCTAATAATGTGCTATGAATCAAATCAGTTTTATTTATTTTATTCTTTCAATTTATAATGCATCTTTACAAAATGCTCTTAAGTGCAGGCATAATTTAAAACAAAATAATATAACAGATGAATAGATAGTGTGTTCATGTCTCAGCAACATTTACTTAGAGCAGTGTTTCTCAATTTTATTTGGCCACGGAACCCTTTTAAACTCAAAAGAATTTTGCGGAACCCCTAATAACAGTCTAATATAAGGAGCTGAAAAAATAGTCCATAAATAAGTAAGGATAACAACAAACAAATGCTCAACAAGGTCATAAGTTCAACATTTACTTTAATTGCACATATTTAAAAAGAAAAATCACATAATATTAATTACTTTTTTTAAATTATAAAAAAGGTTACTGTAATGGGATTTCCTCACAGAAGCCTTATTTTTACTTCACAGAACCCTGGGGTTCCACGGAACACCATTTAGGAAACACTGACTTGGGGTATGTCTACACTACATGGCTCCGTTGACAGAGCCATATAGTTGAACTTTGTAGACATAGCAAAATGAGGCGGCAATTTAAATAATCACTGCTCCATTTACATCAAAATGGCTGCCACGCTGTGCTGATCAGCTGTTTGTTGGCTCAGCGCAGTAGTCTAGACGCTCTGTGGTCGACATCAAAAGTCTTTGTTGACTGCCCCGTTATGCCTTGTGGGATGAGGTTTACCGGGGAGGTCAACAAAGGCTTTTGATGTCGACCACAGAGCGTCTAGACTACTGCGCTGAGCCAACAAACAGCTGATCAGCTCAGCGCGGCAGCCATTTTGATGTAAATGAAGCAGTGATTATTTAAATTTCCACTTCATTTTGCTATGTCTACAAAGCTCATCTACATGGCTCTGTTGACAGAGCCATGTAGTGTAGACATACCCTTAGAGGAATGAAATATTCTGTGGATTAGAGTGGAAAGGGAACCTATGGATCTTGCATAGAAGGATTTTGTTGGTCGCCTTAATGGTCATCAGGGCTGGTTCAAATAACTGATAAACATTAAATTGGGGAGTCCCAGCTACAAGGCCCAACAGTCAATTTCTGATGCTAATGAGCAGGTTTGACAGTCATGTTGGGCTCCTGAGCGAAGTGGTGGGGATGGTCTATATACAGCTTGGTCCTGCCGTGAGTGCGGGGGACTGGATTTGATCACTTCTGGAGGTTCCTTCCTGTTCTGTGATCCTATGGGAGAGTATAAACAGAAACATCCCATACATCTCCTCTATGCTGTTCATTATTTTGTGTAGCTCTGTCATGTACCATCTTATTTATCCTGTCAGTCTTTTCAATATCTGTTCACATGAAATTCTCAAAAGGAAAGTCTTGTGCAAAATGTAAAATAATCCAAGGCTCCATTATCTGGTTCTCAGTCCCTTATCCATAAAAACGAGGACGATGGTACTTACCTACCCCATGGAAGATGTTGGAAGGCTACACTTATTAATGCTTCTGAAGTGCTCAGATACTACAGTGAGGACAGAACGTATTAGTAACTAGATAGTAACAATGACAGGATATGATTCAGGAATTTTTGCATTTTAGGAAAAAGGGAGGAAAATACTTGCATTTTAATATAAAATCTAGCAATCTCAGCATAAAGGGAAGTAATTATACATGAAAGAAGCATGGTCTTTTGTTATTAGGCGTTTAAAGTATCAATTTCATTTTAATCATAATATTTTAATATTTAGATTTACCTTCTAATACTTTAATAACTTTAGTAGCAAGTAAGGGAAGTCCTTACTAGCTTATTTCATGAGCATGTCCAGGACATTGCGCTTAATGAGGTTTATAATTCAATATAACTACAGCTGCATCTTTAATTATGCCTAACATTTAATCTTCATTGCACCACTTGAATCGAAAGAGCTAAAATTAAACGTGCTGCAGCCTAGCCTAATAATAAACATGCATGACATTTTGTGCCAAATCTGTGTCTGATTAGAATGGTGCAAATTTACAATTCTGCTTGATATAACAAAACACAGTTTGTTTATTTTAATTTTGTCTTTCAGAAGTTTTAACATATCCATATACGGTAGATATATTCAAATACATTGACACAGAAATACAGCAGGAGTATATATTGACATTATGAAATACTGATAGATAAATACTCTTGAGTATCATGACAGAAATAATTCCCTAACAACACCTCTCCTGAAAAAATTAGAAGTATCAGAATCTTAATCTACCTGGAGTCAGTTTGTAAAGCTCTCATGAAAGACCAAAAGTATATGTGATGGGTGAAGATAGACCCACCCCTTCTGCCCAGGCCCCGCCCACTACAGAGCCAAACCCCACCCCTCAGCATCATAGAGGGGGCAGGGAGCACCTGGCCCCGGCTTCTCCAGCCCAGGATTATGAGGAGGACAGGTGCTCGGGGGCACAACACTCTGCCTCCAGTATGTTTACAGTAGGCGTTCTGGGTGTGGAGTCTAGATGGAGTCAGGCTGGTGATTTGGGAAGGCAATGCCTTCCCCCGCCTATTATACTCACTGCCCCGACCAAAAGTCTTCATAGTTGGATGTTGTGCCTCTAATGAGGATTGTGTATGTTAGCTCAGTTAGCCAGTCAAAGACTCCAAGGGGGAAAAGCAGATTTCCACTTCGAAAACGACTTTTTGGGTGGCTGTAAGCACTGCAACAATCCATTTGTGTCATTAGTGAACACAGTGGATCTTCCGTAAAGTCTAAAACACAGAGGACTGATTAGGGGAATCCCCTAACCTGGTTACCACATACTTCCCTCCCAAATGTGGATATACTTTGACATTCAAAGATAAGAGATGGGTTTGCATTGGAGCTGTCACATCTTCAGTATTTACTACGTGGAGCTCATCCAGCTTTATTCCGTTGCTCAGGAGACCAATAATATTGACTTAGAATTTTGTTCGGAAAGAAATACAGACGCATACAAGTATGACACCAGATATTATCCCTCTTGTCAGAGGAAACAGAGAGCGTTACCTCCTTGTCCCATTTTTCTTCTTTGGTATAGTCAGGAGGATAAATCAATGAGTTCAGCCCACAAAATGTTTTTTTGCTAACCTACTTTTTAAGGTGCAGTTCAAGCAGAGTGCTGTTTGTGGCCTGCTAACAGTTCCCCAGCTCCTTTGTAATTTTGAGTCAATGTTTATTGTAGAACCATTGAGGCTGGTGTTTATCACAATGACATGTGCAGGAGGTGAAAGTTGCACTTTCGAAAATGTCTTGTATGGTTAATATTGCCTTGGTTAGCCAGATGATTTTGAGCTTTTTAAGCTATTAGGCAATGTAAATCAGAGATTATTCCAGATTGGCATGGAAGGAGAGTTGGTGAGATTAGAAGTGGTAATGGACTTGCTTTTCTTGCGGAATAACTTTGATGTCTTTGTATTCCATAACAGTTGTTTCAAAACTCCGTTTATTCTTGTGAAAGTTGAAGCAGGAAATTTAAGTGGACTTAAGTTAAAAAATATACATTAATCTTAGTCCTACATTCATTTTAATAGCTTCTACCTTTTTGAGTGAAGATAGCAGCAGTGGATATTTCAGTCATCTGAAGAAATTTAGAGTCACTAAGTAGATGTGTGTTTAATTTCCATCTTGAGGGTCTTGTAGTACTATGAAAAGTATGTATATGAAGAAAAAGTGAAGCATGATCAGAGATGTTATTACTGATTTCTGCTTCCAGGAGCTTGTGTGTGTGTGTATACACACAAGTCTCCAAATAGCCACAAGTCCAATAGCCTTCAGTAGGGATAATGGACGATTTGCAAAGGCTGAAGATTTTCTCCTAGAACACCAAGATTTGTCTATATCCACCATGACAGTGTTTTTTCTTCTCCTATGTTACCACTGGCACATCAGGTCCACTGAAAATAATGAAAAGTATTTCTGTGATAAAGGGTGTGTTGCCACCTCTAGAACACAGTCCAAAATTAATCTCTTTGTATTGGAAATGCCTGCAATCACTAAGTAACTGCCCTCTGGATCTGACCATGACCCAATAAATAAAAAATATAGAGTCTTGTGGATTTGTATTACTACTTCCCTTTTCTTAAGCTGAAAGAGGAGACATATTCATGTCCCACCAGTAGCTTATTAATTCTGTCCACATCATCATTCCTTACAAGTGTCTCTTTAAGGAAAGCTGCATGACATTCATTTGATTTTGAGTGCCTCAAAGTTTTGATTTGTTTAGAAGGTTCATTAAATCCCTGTAAATTACAGGAACAAATCTTAATATTAATGAAAAATTAGTGATTGTTCAGCTACTAATTGACGCCAAATAGATTGACAGCCAGTGAGTGCCTCTTGAAACCCTCCTCCCAATACCATATACTACCCATCTTACCTTTAATATTCCACACTTCCATTATGAGCACATTTAGGTACCAGTTGGCATATGCCTACACCCACCTTTCCTTCCCCTTATGTTCAAAATGAATATATTAGAAAAATGCCAAAATTTGCCTAAATTTACCAAAACACCTAGATGTTTCAAGATATATAAATAAATGAAACATATTGCTTCATAGATAAGAATGCACATGGAGTAGTATACAGTATGTACATCTTAATAAGATGTTTAAATATTTATACCAGTTGACTAATAAAGAAAGGTAAACATGAAGTGGCATAATTG
The DNA here is from genome assembly GCF_049634645.1 of Pelodiscus sinensis. Taxonomy (NCBI): domain Eukaryota; kingdom Metazoa; phylum Chordata; order Testudines; family Trionychidae; genus Pelodiscus; species Pelodiscus sinensis. The sequence continues at coordinate 59,361,525 of NC_134718.1, forward strand.
ACAAGATGCAAATAAAAAATAAATATTAATATATTTTGCCATAAACATTACGATTTATAAAATGTAAGTATTACGTAGAAATTTAAAAATATACAAGTGCTCTTATAAAGTGATAAATGTAGTCACAAATAATACATAACTAGCTATGAAGATATTAGCATCATGTATCTAGTATATATCTGAGAGAGTTCGTGTGCCTGTCTGTCTGTCCGTCTTTTAGTCTGTCTGTTCAAGAACTCCTCCTAAAAGGTAAGAGCTAGGACCACCAAATTGTATACAGGTTCCTCCTCTTATAACTTAAAGCAAGGTAAGGATTTGGTTGTGGCAGGACAATGGGATGTGCATGGAATGTGATTGTTTCTCATCAAATGGAAAGGGAAGGCAGTGATAGTAGGGACAGTTATACTCCAGAATGACCACAGAGGTTCAGCAAGCAAGTGCTTCCCCACCACCTACTGCTCCGACAGTCCAGGAGAGCTGTGAAGCAGCCGTCACCTGGACAGTGCGGCTCCTGCCAGCCCAACCAATCCAGGGGAGAGGTCCCTGCCATGCTGGCTGGTGCAGTCAAGAGGTCATGGTCGGCCCAGAGAACCATGGAGCAGCTGTTGGCTGCCCTAATTTGGTTCTGGGCAGCTCTGCCCTGGGGAGCAGCTGCTGCCCACCATCAACCATTTCCCTAAGCCCCCTCACCTCTCAACCCACTATCCTAACTCCTCAGTCCCCCCTTCCCTGACTCCTTCACTCCCATCCCCTGCCCTGAGCCCATTCTCACCCCCCAGGTCTGACTCCTGCACACCCCACCCTCCCAGCCCCCTGTCCTGAGCCCCCACATCCCTGAGCTGCTGCCCAGACACCTGCATCCCATACCCCTAGCCTCATTCCCTGAAGGACCCAAGCAATGCAAGGTAAAACTTGTAGTATATTATAAACAAATAAATAGACATAAATATAGATATAAATAAAAGTAGAAATAAGAAGAGTATATATAGTTATGACTATAGATATGCTCATGTTGATTCATCAATATTCTGAAAGTATTGATTATCAAGCTATAGTAAATAACTTGTTCAACGGTATTAGTTATAACCCTATGACACCTAAATATGTCAAATACATGTGCGCATGTTACCTGGTTTTCCCATTCCCATTCCTTTCCTTCAGGGCCTAAACTTTCCATTTTCTTTTCTTTGTGAGAGAATCGTGCTGTCACTCTTCCTGTAGTCTGGTCTAAATTCCTGTAGTTCTTGCCGATAAGGGATTGAAGTATTTCATAGAATCTGTCACATTCATTATGACAATTGTAGAATTTTTGAGGCTGTATTTAGTATGTGATTCTCAGAGAGCTTATTTGATGCCATTAAGTGCTGCTCTCTGCTTAAATTTACAGAGCAGTCTGGATACAAAGAAAATTTAAAATCCTTATTCTTGAGTTCCTTTTTGCCTAGGAGCAGACTTCAGCTTAACTTTGTCATTAAACCGTAGTAATTTAACGATGTTGCATTTGGGTTTTTTGTTGTCTTCTCTACCTCCTGCCACTCAACGAGCCCTTTCAACATCAAGGGGTGGCAAACCAGGATCCAATCTTAATATCACAGAGAGTGTGTTCTGGAGAAAACTAATAATTTTTTTCCGTCAGTCCTTCAAGGACACCCCAGTAATGGCAAATTATTCCCACAGGATCATTTTTCAAGATCTTCTTGTTTCTACTAAAAAATAGTCTTTGCCTTATGAATCATTCTTTACTTTAACCTCCTTCAGTTCTTTGGAAGCTTTTTGCAGTTTGTTACTTAAATAATGCAAATAAGCTTTGACTTCTCCCAAAGTGTAAGGAGCTCATGGATAGCTTGAGCTAAAAAGTCAAATTTGGCAGCTAGAATGTCCTTCCTAGCTACCTAGTCATGGGTGAGAGTCCAAAACTCATACAACTCAGTGGAAAGACTCCCATTGACTTAATGGACTCTGGGTTAGCTTCTTACTGAGCTGTATTGCAGATGATACCAAACTGTTTAGGATAGTCAAGACAGAAGCAGACTGTGAGGGACTCCAAGAAGATCTCACCAAACTGAGTGATTGGGCAACAAAATGGCAAATGAAATTTAATGTGGATAAGTGTAAAGTAATGCACATCGGGAAAAATAACCCCAACTATACGTACAGTATGATGGGGGCTAATTTGGCTATGACAAATCAGGAAAGAGATCTTGGAGTTATCGTGGACAGTTCTCTGAAAACTTCCACACAGTGTGCAGCGGCGGTCAAAAAGGCAAATAGGATGCTAGGAATTATTAGGAAAGGGATAGAAAATAAGACCCAGAATATCTTACTGCCCCTGTATAAAACTATGGTACGCCCACATCTTGAATACTGTGTACAGATGTGGTCTCCTCACCTCAAAAAAGATATTTTGGCCTTGGAAAGGGTTCAGAAAAGGGCAACTAAAATGAATAGGGGTTTGGAACGGGTCCCATATGAGGAGAGGTTAAAGCGACTGGGACTTTTCTGTTTAGAAAAGAGGAGACTGAGGGGGGATATGATAGAGGTCTATAAAATCATGAGTGGTGTGGAGAGGGCTGATAAAGAAAAGTTATTTATTAGTTCCCATAATAGAAGAACTAGACGACACCAAATGAAATTAATGGGTAGCAGGTTTAAAACTAATCAAAGAAAGTTCTTCTTCACACAGTGTAGTCAACCTGTGGAACTCCTTGCCAGAGGAGGCTGTGAAGGCTAGGACTATAATAGAGTTTAAAGAGAAGCTGGATAAATTCATGGAGGTTAGGTCCATAAAAGGCTATTAGCCAGGGGATAAAATGGTGTCCTTGGCCTCTGTTTGTCAGAGGCTGGAGAGGGATGGCAGGAGACAAATCGCTTGATCATTGTCTTCGGTCCACCCTCTCTGGGGCACCTGGTGCTGGCCACTGTCGGTAGACAGGATACTGGGCTAGATGGACCTTTGGTCTGACCCAGTACGGCCGTTCTTATGTTCTTATGTTTGGTGGAGCACAGGGTACTTTCGATGTACTTTGAACTGAGCATAGTAAAACAAAGTGAATCAGCTCAGACATACTATGCCTGTGACATTCACGGGAAATCCCAGTAACAAATAACAAGGCAGTACTTCATCAGGAGTCTGATCAGAATAATTTTACATTAGCTGGGTCAGGGCAGCTAGCTTTGATCAACAAAGATGAAAGCCTGGTGAAAACTCCACTGGGCCACAGAGTCCCCTGCTGTATTTGCTGCCTGAACTAGACTTCATGTTTCAAGTCCATGCCATCTAACTGTAGTTAAAGAAAGGAAGATCAAAGCCTACAAATCTTCCTGATCTATATCAGGGCAGCAAATTAAAGGTAAAAAGCTTGGTATTTTTAACACACACAAACACAAAGTGAATTGTGAACTCTGCCGTTCACGAGAAAATACACATTGCTGCTTATGGATTTGGAAAGTCACTATCTTTTGATCAGGTGTCTTAAACTGTGTCTTAGTTTCTTTTTTCCCTCCTGTTGTATTGATTTTTATCTTTTTTGTTGTTGTTTTTTTTGTCTTAAAGTATGCTGGGACTACATCATACAACAAAGGTATGTAGTTGCTCAAATGATAAAGGATGAATCATTCACTCATTTCTCCATATTGAATGGTCATTTTCCCTTCTACCTCCACAACAAACATGTATGAGATTGGCTAGGCACTGTTCTGATGACAGTTTCTCTAACTAAGCCAGCTGGGAAAAAAGACGATGTAATAACACGGACCCACTGCCTGCCATGATCAATTTTTATTTGAAGGGGTTCTAATTATGATGGAAAAGCTTGTTTCCCAAGTTAGCTACCTTGAGGCCAACCTTGAAAATATGTCACATCTGGCTGCTGTGATTGCCTCTTAAGACTAATGCTAGATCCAGGCTTTCCAAGGAGCAAAAAATAGAATGGTGGCACCTTGTTGTCTTGCACAGAAATGAAAAAGCAAGAATCTGGCAGATCCATGTAAAGAAATGGAAGGTCAAAAAGACAGAACCAATAAAGGTGTCTGAGAGGGGTAGCCATATTAGTCTGTAACTTTAAAAATGAGTAGTCCTGTAGCACCTTAGAGCATGGGTGGGAAACCTCAGGTCTGGGGGGCTGGATGCAGCCCCCAGTTTTTCTGGATCCAGCCTCCGAGGTTCAAGGCCAGTGTTCCCTCTAAAATTTTCCATCCATGCATGGAGTGAGTTTTGTCTTGTGTTCCAATACTGACGTCATGTGCACTTGTTTGGATGTGTGCCACTGTGGCACTCCAGTTGTAAACCTCTCCCTTTCCCCTTCTGCTGCCATGTCTCCCTTCCTCCTCTCACCCCATCTGCTCCCCTAGTGCCTGCTGCTCCCCTCCCCGCCCCTCACCCTCCTCTGCTGTCCTGGTTCCTGCCCTTCTCACTCCCCTCAGCCCTCCTGGGACCTGCCTCCCTCCCCATCCTTTCTGACCCCTGCACCTGCCTTGTCTTCCCCATGTGCCCACCTCCCCTCTAGCTCCCCTTCCCATCCACTCTCCTATCACCTCCCTCTACCCACCTTCTCTGCCCTCTGGTGCCAGTCCCTCTCCTTCTACTCCCCTGCCCATGTCTTCCCTTTGGCTTAACCCCCACGATTCCTCTGGCACCTGCACCTCCCTGTACCCCCTGCACCCTCCTGGTGCTTCCCCCTTCCCTCACTGCTGCTGCCTTCCCAACACCTGCCTCCTTTGTCTTCTTCCTCCCTGCTGCCCACCCCTACATTAACCTCTGCCCTAGTTCTTCTCACATCCCTCTGTGCCCTCACACATGACTTGCTCCATTCCCCTGTCTTCCTCATTCCCATCACTCCTTTCAACCCATCTTCTCCTGGCACCCACTCCTCCCCTCTCCTCTTCCTCCCTCTTGCCCCATTGCCCCTCCCATGTGCTCCTCCCCTTTCATCTCCCAGCATCACCCTGTCCCCTCCCTTCTTCCACCTCCACTGACAACTTCCCATTCCCCCTTCCTCCTGCCCTTTCCCCTCATTGTATCCTCTTGACCTTCTGGCATTTATCTCTCCTCCACCCTCCACTTGGTGCCTTTCCCTTCCTCCTCAGCACAAGCCCCTTGCTCTCACTCCCCCTGCCCCTTATTCCTTCCCTTGCCCCTTCCCTCACCTTCTGCCTTCCTGACATCTGCACCCATTAGCCCCCTTTAGCTCCCTGGTTCCAGATCTGGCTGAGTGGTGGGTGGCTGCCCCATGTGCTGGGGCTGGAGCTAGGACTGTGGTGCTATTTTTAGTACCCCGGCCCCAACCTAGGAGCAGCTGCACTGTGGCGCGGCTCCAGGACCATGCTATTAAAAATAACTCCATGGCCCCTGCTCTATCCTGGCATATGGGGCAGTTGCAGGGGTGGATGGGCCTCGGTGCACAAACTTCAGGCTGGGGAAACAAAAGGCTGTGCTGGAAGACTAGGGCTTGCCAGCAGACCATGCTCCCCCTCTGGGCTGGTGGATTCCTGGAGCTGAGTTGTAGCTCCTTGGCTCCTGGAAACAGGCCTGAAAGACTGAGGCTGCTATCACTGAGCTGCCAACTCTAGTGAGAGGTTCAGTGGGCATTGAAGGAAAGGGCAAGAGGCAGGGCAGAGACCAGGAGGGTGGAAAGGATGGACCAGGAAAATGGAAGAGAAAGCAGGGCCATGGGGAGGGGTAAAGAGATGGGTATGGGCTGGGAGACAAGGGAAGGCAGGGAGGAGGATGGCCCCAGCACGCATGGTGAGGTGGCCGTGAAGCGCAATGGGCATGGAGAGGTGGCCTGGGTGTGCAGTGCAGGACTGGTCCTTGTGCCTCCCTGGGGAAGAAAGAAACACAGTTAGGTCACTAGCTGAAGGCCAAACTCAGCTACCAGCATGCCACTGCCTCCTCCCCAGTTCCCGCGGGGCTGAGGGCTGAAGCGACGGCCGCCCATCTCTGCTCCTCAAAGTGCTCGGGGCAGCATGCCCACATGCCGAGACTTGGACCGGGGCTGTAGTGCTATTTTTAGTACCATGGTTCCGGCCCCAGAAGCCACCAGGCAGCCAGTGCCCCAGCTGCTCATGGGGGCTGGGCCACGTGGCAGGCGGCTGCCCTGTGTGCTGAGATTGCAGCCAGTGCCACAATGCTATTTTTAGTACCATGGCTCAGCCTCCCACTCTGGCAGCCACCACACAGGCCGCATGTGTCCCACCACTGGTAGCAGCTGAGGCTGTGACTGTGTGGCTCTGTTCAGGGGTTGAGTGGGACTGAAATTCTTGGTGTGGGCCCGTGCAGCTGTGCACCTTACAGGGAACCCTGCTCAGGTCCTCCCCCCAACATTGAGGAGCCTAGGCTGGCATTCCAGCCCCTCCACTGTCCCACTGCAGAGCTGGAGAACACAAAATCTACCAGGCTAGGCCTCCCTAGGCTCTGATGTGGGAGGGGAATGTGGGAAGTGTCTTTCTTCTTCTCAGTTGGGGGCCCAGTCAGCAAGGGTTTTTTATTGTTTGTTTTTGCTTTTCACTTGTGTGCAGCCTCTGACTGATTTTTCTGTGGGTCAGCAGCCCCTACCCCAAAAAAAGGTTCCCGCCTCTGCCTGAGGCTACGTCTAGACTACAAGCCTCTTTCGAAAGAGGCTTTTTCAAAAGAATCTTTCAAAAAGGCTTCTTTCGAAAAAGAGCATCTAGACTACAAGCAGATTTTTTCGAGAAAGCGAGCCGCTTCTTCAAAAGAGAGTCTAGATGCTCTCTTTCAAAAAAGCAGTTTGCATTCAATAATGCCTTTTTTCGAAAGAGTACTTTCAAAAAGGCGTCATTCCTTGTAAAATGAGGTTTACCACAATTGAAAAAAACTGCTGCTTTCTTTTGATTTATTTTTGAAAGAATGTGGCTGCAGTTTAGACTCAGGTGAAGTTTTTTCAAAAAAAGGCTACTTTTTTCGAAAAATCTTTACCTGCGTCTAGACTGCTGCCTTGTTCTTTTGAAAGTAAATAGAAAGAACATGGTAGTTTTTTCGACTGCAAAAAGCTCATTTTATGAGGAATAACACCTTTTGTCGAAAGTGCTCTTTTGAAAAAAGGTGCTATGTAATGCAAACTGTGCTTTTTCGAAAGAGAGCATCCAGACTGCCTGGGTGCTCTCTTTTGAAAAAGCGGCTTGCTTTTTTGAAAGTACTGGTTGTAGTCTAGATGCTCTTTTTTGAAAAATACTTTCGAAAAAGCCCCTTTTGAAAGAGGCTTGCAGTCTAGACATAGCCTGAGAGACTAACAAAAATATATAGCGTCATGAGCTTTCATGGATAAGTCCCACTGCATCAGATGAGTTGGAGTAGAAATAACAGAATCCAAGATATAGGTAACAGCAAAAGAGCTATCTGTCAATTGTAGGACCCATGCTAATGAAAATAATTAAGTGGTCTGGATATTTCCCATTCATAGCTTTTGATGTGAAAATGTGGATGTTAAAGGCTTGGGAAATTGGCTTTGTAGTGTGGTAACCAGTTAATGTCTTTATCTAAGCCCAGGGTAACTCAGATTTGTAGGTGAATTCCAGTTCTTCAGTCCCTCTCTGTAACTGGGTGGTGAAATTCCTTTATAGGAGAATAGCTACTTTTAAATCCATGAGGGAGTGACCAGGTAGGTTAAAACATTCCCCTATGGGTTTATGTGTGTACTTGAAACATGAAGTTTAGTTCAGGTTTGTTTATGACATTTCTGATGTCTGATTTGTATCAATTTATCCTTTGCCACAGATACTGTCTGGTTTGGCCAATATACATGGCAAAGGGGCACTGCTGGCACTTCATGGCATGTATCACATTAGAGCAGTGTTTCCCAAATAGTGCTCCATGGATCCCCAGGATTCTGTGAAGCGAAAGTAAGGGTTCTGCGAGAACTTGGAACCTCTCTCTTCCTCCCCCCCCCCCTCCCCCGGTTAAAGAGACAGCTATCACTTTTTTTTTTTTTTTTGCTCACCAATTTTCCTGGCTGGGGTTCCTTGAAATTCTGAAGGGGTTCCTTGGCCAAAAAAAGTTGGGAAACACTGCTTTAGAGGATATGAAATTGTATGAGTCTCTACTGTTGTTGTGGCTTATGTGGTTAGGTCCTGTGATGGTGTTGCTTGTATAGATATGTGGACAGGGTTGGTAACGGGCTTTGTTACAGGCGTAGACTCCTGGATGAACATATCTAAGGTGTGGTAGGGATACTAACAGTTATGATAGCACAGGCAAAGTTATGATTTGCAGATTTGCAGTAGGAAGCTTAATATTGTTTGTTTTTGTTGTTTTAATAAGCTCTTATCATTGCAAATTACAGGCAGTCCCCAACTTACGCGGATCTGACTTACGTCGGATCCGCACTTACGAACGGAGCTTTCTCGCCCCGGAAGTCGGGGCGAGAAAGCCCCGTTCGTAAGCTGCTCCGGTGCCCCTGGTCTGCTGGAGACCGTCTCCAGCAGACCAGGGGCACCGGGCGGGTTCCCGCGCTTCTGAGGCTTTGCCAGAGCAAAGCCTCAGAAGCGCGGGAACCGCTGCTGCTGCCCCTTGAGACCCGGTGCCTGTGGTCTGCTGGGGACGGTCCCCAGCAGACCACAGGCACCGGGACTGAAGCCGCAGCCGCGGGGGGTCCCGCGCCTCTGAGGTTTTGCCAGAGCAAAGCCTCAGAGGCGCGGGGAACCGCCGCTGCTGCCGCTCCAGTCTGGGTGCCTGTGGTCTGCTGGGGGCCATCCCCAGCAGACCACAGGCACCCAGACTGAAGCCGCAGCCGTGGCGGGGTCCCTCGCCTCTGAGGCTTTGCCAGAGCAAAGCCTCAGAGGCGCGGCACCCCGCTGCCGCTGCGGCTCTGCTCCCCGTGTCCCTGGTCTGCTGGGGGGGGGGCGCAGCTAGTGTGCTCCCCCCCCCCAGCAGACCAGGCTTTTGTTTTGGACTCTGGGGCAGAGCAGCTGGGGCGCTGCCGATTGGTCCTGCAGCGCCCGTGGGCACTACTGGACCAACCCGGCAGCACCCCAGCTGCTCTGCCCCAGGTCCTGATTCAGCCGCTGCTGGTCAGTTTCAGCAGCGGCTGAATCAGGACGTCTGGGGCAGAGCAGATGGGGTGCTGATGGGTTGGTCCAGTAGCACCCCAGCTGCTCTGCCCCAGGCGTCCCCAAGTCAGCTTCTGCTGAAACTGACCAGCGCTGACTACAGGAAGCCCGAGGCAGAGTTGCTCTGCCCCGGGCTTCCTGGAATCAGCTGCTGATCAGTTTCAGCAGCAGCTGACTTGGGGACGCCTGGGGTTCTTAAGTTGATTCTGTATGTAAGTCAGAACTGGCGGTCAGTTTCAGCAGTGTCTGAATCTGGACGCCAGTTCCGACTTACATACAGATTCAACTTAAGAACAAACCTACAGTCCCTATCTTGTACGTAACCCGGGGACTGCCTGTACAACTTCCCTTGTTTACTTTAAGAGCTGGCCTCAATGCATTTATGCAAATGGCTAGCTACAGATGGCTGACATTGAGACAAACCACCGATTTAAACACAGATTTATTTACAGGAGTCAAAATTGAGGAAGAGATGGTGGGTAAGTTGATTTAGGAGGCAAGAGAGGAGACTGTTTTAATTGTATTTAGAGGTATAAAGGAGATGGCTGTAAATGACACCAGAGAAAAATAGAAATTGTTCTATTGTTGTGAAGTTTGATTGAAGTGGTTAAAGGGAAAGAGAAAGAAGTTCCATCAACAGGCCTGAAAAAGTGGAAAGTCATTAGTTAGTTAGCTTGTAGTTTTTGTTGTTTGAAAGGTAACAATAAATAGCAGCTCTGAGATCAAGATTGCCAGATCTCCAAATCATACTAAGCTGGGAAGAATAACAACCAACAACATAGATACAGAATGTTCAACAGATTGGGGGATGAGGTTTAGTGAAATTAAACCCAGAATTAAACTCAGAACAGAGAATTAAAAAGCCAAAGATATCTGCTGAACAGAAGGATGCTACAACATAGAGAGAGGAATGGCAACTGGGGATTCACAAGAAAATATTCCATTCCTTAATGTGCACTGCAAATGCAAATGCAGCGCTAAATTGTATTGCTCCCAGAATAAGAGATGCTGTTATATAAAACGGTGTCTTGGCTTTCTGTCCCGATCTACTATATTTAGTGTTGCTAGATGCTAGTACCCTCTAAATATTGTGATAAAAAGCAAATCAAATGCTGCTAAACACTGAGGCTGAATATAGCAAAAGGAATTAAAAAACAAAGAGAATTAAGCATACTTATTATTAGCAAGAACAGACTTTGTAGCAGGGCTGGCCCTAGACCAAAGGAGACTCTTCAGTGCCACCCCCCTTCCCTCCCCTTCCCGATTTGTTGAACTGGAAATGCCTTATTTTGATTGCATGTATAGCCCATTTCTTCAATTTGATGCATGATATGCATGCATGACTCATCCCTGTCATAGCTACTATATATTCGAGAGAGTTTGTCTGTCTGTCTAAGAGTCTGTTTGTTCAAGAACTCCTCCTAAATGGTAAGAGCTAGGACCACCAAATTCAGTATACAGCTTCCTCTTATCCTAACTTAATGGAAGTTGAGTGCAAGTTAAGTGCCAGGAAAATAGGATGTACCTGGAATGGAATGAAGTATCAGAGGAGTAGCCACGTTAGTCTGAATCTGCAAAAACAACAAGAAGTCCTGTGGCACCTTATAGACTAACAGATTTATTGGAGCATGAGCTTTCATGGGCTAAACCCACTTCATCAGATATATGTAGTGACTGAATTGACCTCGTTATCTCTGACTTTTCTCTTGATTGGAACTCTTTTCTTATGCCTGTATATTTATATCTGCCTCTGGAATTTCCACTACATGCATCTGACGAAGTGGGTCTTTGCCCACGAAAGCTCATGCTCCAATACATCTGTTAGTCTATAAGGTGCCCCAGGACTTCTCATTGTTTTTGGAATGGAATTGCTTCTCATAAAACCAACAGAAAAGAGAACGAATCACTAGGCAGGTGAAACGGGCTGGCTGGGGCTACATCCTTCCACCCCCAGGTACCCTTCAGGGAGGGCAGCAGGGGGCTTAAGCTCCCCCCTGATTTGTACAGGAACATTGCTGACTGTTTCCCTTTGTCAGGGAGTGGGAGGGAAGTGCACAGTTTGCTGCATTGCTCACTCTGGTTGGGGAGCACAAGGGGAGGATGAATCTGGACCTGCCTCAGCTGGGGAACATGCACCCTTCCCCGGCTGTGCCCATTGCAGCTGCAGAGGCCATGGAAAGGCACTTCTCACCTGGCCCCAAAACTGCTGCAATGAGAGAGGGCTGGAGTAGCCCTCTCTTCCCAGGGCAGCCTGCATACTGACCCCTCATCCCCAGCCGCACCCAGGAGCAATGATTTAAATGAGGAAAAATAAAAATTAATTGAGTTAAGGACTCAAGCACGGCCAGGTAAATCTAGTAAACAAATACATTTGAATGCTAGGATTTGTAAATCTGTGTTTTTTTCATGCCATATATAAGCAAAATTTTCATTTCTTGTAAGCTTATGGAAATTTCTTAATTTTCAGAATAATTGAGATGTATTAACATCAAGGAATTGAACTGGTGGACTAGCATTAAATAGTGTTACAATAGGACATTAACCCAAGTCTTTTAGTTTGAAAAGGTCGCTTTTCTCATCTTTGCCCTCCAGAACTGAAGCATAGTGTCAGAGAGATCCAAAGACTGCCCCAAAACATTTTCAGGTGTTAAATAGCAAGTGATATTAGTCTCATTGGCCACTGGCAGTCAAAGATACGTTTTAATGAGCCTGAGCTTCAAATAGCTATGCTTACCACTTGTGACTGTGACTGGCAATGTAAGCTGAATCCTCAAAGCTACCCACACATTAGAAAAAATGTCCTTTTTCTCTACCTCCTGAATGAATTGGAGAATTTGAAGAGTGCTTCCCATGTTGCAAAATGTGACGGATGTCGTCCAATTGAACATAGAGCTCTTTATCATTGATGTCCAAACATTCTCCGTGTGTCAGCATCCGATGAAACTTTGTACGTTTGTTCAAGAGTGTTTTCCTGTCCATTGATAACTTACCAATCATACAACCCCCCTCTCCTCCCAACCAGTCTTTTTCTGGTGCTTCATTTGTCCAATTGACATGTCCATTTGTCCAATGGACTTTCTTCAGAGGACATGTCAATGAGTAAGCATGTCAATGAGTGAAGAAAAAAACTCCCTCATTCTCCTTTATGATACAAGGAAAACCGGGTGATTCTCCATCACTTTCCTCACATTTTCATTCCTTATCTTCAGGTAAAACTGTGAATTCCTTAGTAATAAAACTTCCATTGTTTATGCTTTGATCCTTGATTTCTTCACTGGGACGATTGCTACAGCCTAAAGCCCAGTTTATGTTGCTTTGTTTCAAATATTGTCTCATCCAATTTGCCCCTTGCCGTAAACCAGATTGCAGTTGGGCATTTTGCTTCCTATACTGAGCTCCTGAAGATTTCTTCAGGGGCATCTTCTAATTTCTACAGGGAAAACCAGACTGTGCGCTTGAAACTACATAAGAAAATAAGAACGGCCGTACTGGGTCAGACCAAAGGTCCATCTAGCCCAGTATCCTGTCTACCGACAGTGGCCAGCACCAGGTGCCCCAGAGAGGGTGGACCGAAGACAATGATCAAGCGATTTGTCTCCTGCCATCCCTCTCCAGCCTCTGACAAACAGAGGCCAAGGACACCATTTTATCCCCTGGCTAATAGCCTTTTATGGACCTAACCTCCATGAATTTATCCAGCTTCTCTTTAAACTCTATTATAGTCCTAGCCTTCACAGCCTCCTCTGGCAAGGAGTTCCACAGGTTGACTACACGCTGTGTGAAGAAGAACTTTCTTTGATTAGTTTTAAACCTGCTACCCATTAATTTCATTTGGCGTCCTCTAGTTCTTCTATTATGGGAACTAATAAATAACTTTTCTTTATCAGCCCTCTCCACACCACTCATGATTTTATAGACCTCTATCATATCCCCCCTCAGTCTCCTCTTTTCTAATCTGAAAAGTCCCAGTCGCTTTAACCTCTCCTCATATGGGACCCGTTCCAAACCCCTAATCATTTTAGTTGCCCTTTTCTGAACCCTTTCCAAGGCCAAAATATCTTTTTTGAGGTGAGGACACCACATCTGTACACAGTATTCAAGATGTGAGCGTACCATAATTTTCTATGTCCATGCTCTGGACGTTCCTAATCAGGGAACACCCGTGGTATGGAGGAAGAAGCAGCGCCGTGTGCTGCAGCTCCCCTCCCCTAGCTAGGGGAATGGCAGTGCAACAACGTGTTTCTCCTGTGACTTTTCCCCACTGCTCCCATAGCAGTAGGGGCAGTGCCAGGAAACAGAATGGAGCACAGAGCCACATGTACCCCCAGGAACAGAGTGCCAGGTAAGTGCTCACCCCCCATCCCTCTCATGCCCAGACCTTACAGTGCCCCTTGGCCTGGCAAAATCTTTAATCCAGCATACCCTGGGTTGCCAGATTAAAAATCTTTAATCCAGCATTCCCAGGGTTGCCAGATTAAAGAGGTTCAAGTGTATTAGAGCAAGAGTTTATGTTCCGCAGTCTTCATCAAACACTATAGGGTGAGCATGGTAAAAGAAGTAGCAGTATTTCTTTTATATTGTTTCGTAGATAGAGGTTTGAATATGTATTTTCTTAGTCACTACTTATACTCTTCAAGTCTTAAAACACAAGTACACTTTCACAATAACACAATAAAATGAGGCTTACAATATCACAGCTGGGCTCTCACTGTACTTCACTTCATTCTTATATTTCACTGACTAAAGGGGTGACTCTCCACCCCTTGTATAACTGCCAAGGCAATGCCGACAACATTCTAGGAGATTCAAGGAAAATGTAATCCCGTGAAAGTCCGGAAAGTTCTAGGAGATTCTAGAACATTCTAGCAAGTCAGTGAAAAATTAGTCCCCATAATAGAATACTCGAAACCGTTTACATCATACATTCTAATTTCCCCTTTGTCGCTAACAACAAAACCAACACCCTTAGCCTGGTACCGCCCCCTCACCCAAGCCTGGCACCCCAGACGGTCACCTGGGTCTCCTGCCCCTAAATATGGCCCTTTGTAGGACAAGGTTGTAACTGATTCTTAAATGGGGTTCTCTTTCAAAATATTTTAACATCTTTCACACAATGCTATTTTAGGGCTACTCTGCACAGTGCTGAGCTTTCACATTTTCCAGCAATTTCACTGGGAGTTGGGGGCACCTACCACCTTGCAGAGCAAGCTGGGCACATGGCAAAAGGAGCCTTTCAGTCAGGGGAGTCGACAGCCTGCACAGGCCCCGGGGCAAGGTGAGGGGTCAGCTCTGTGCTCCCAGAAGGGATGGGGCCTTGGGTAGAAAGGGCAGGGCCTGGGGCAGCCAGCCCTTTATGACGCACTGATGCATTCCCCCAACCCTCAGAGCTGCCACAATAGCCTCTGGTTGGTGGGCCTGTTCTCAGTCCTTTCACTGTTGTATATGAGCTATCCACTTGAAACTATATGTGAGAGAGAAGTTCCCATACCCAACTTGAGATTTGCTGTGCTTCAAATCTGCACTGAAGAGCAAAATCTCATCTAATATCTGCCTTATGGAATCTCAGCAGGAAGGCTGTGACTTGTAACACACCAGCAGTGTTTTTTAATGAACTTTAACAACTCTGTGGATGTCTGTACATTAAGTTTCAGGGCTGGCCCACAACATTTTGGCACCGGAGGCGGGGAGCTCAAATGATGCCCCCACGCTCCCTCGCTTGGGCCAAAACTTTGAAAGGTCTCTTGTGCCCTCCTTCCTCCAGCACGGCACTCCACCATCTCTGTGCATCTAGAGCAGAGAGAATCCATATGGACCAGCAGCTGATACAATTTTCTACACTCTGGGTCCTAGTGGCAACCCCCCCCCCCCCACAGTCTGGCACTGGAGGCAATTGCCTCAGCTCGCCTTATGGTGGGGCCAGTCCTGTTAAGTTTTAGACAACAGGAGTGGACACCATGTAGTTTTTCAAAATATCTGTCTGCAAATTTCCCTCCATTTTGCAAGAAGAAAGATGATTGTTTTGACTTATGAATCAAGAAAATGTTAAGTTATTGTTTAAAATACATGACCGACAAAAATCAGACCATGTTGTTGGAAACATCCTTTTGTGACACAGGTAGAAATTCACCTTCCCACAGAGGCACAGCTCAAGGCCTGTGTATGATGCACCTCTTAAGTCTCCCCATTTAAATCTTATTTTGAGATCATAAATTGTGCGTCCATTTCTTGGTAGGAGAGTGACCACCATTTCAAAATGCAAAACCAGGACACATGCAAGAGCTCTGCCCCTTCCTTGGCCCTGCCTTCCTCTTCTTGAGAGGCCACACACTCTGGCCAGGCAGGTAGCTGGAGCTAAGGCGGTGATGAGAGCTTCCCAAGAAGCCTGGGCCTCTGTGGAAAGCCCTAGACCCTCCATTTGCTTTGGATGGAGGGGACGGGAAACCTAAAAGCAGCTCTCAGACCATGTCTCCACCCCTGGGGCACACCCTCAGGACAAGTGAAGGATCTGGGACTGTGAGGAACTCCCCACAGTTGCGCAGGCTCACTGAATGGCTCTTGCTACTGTCTAGATGTGGCTTCTGGTCTGGCTAGGGTCAGGGCCTCTGGGGAAAGAGGAGGATCAGGAGGAGGGGCCACATGGTGAGGGAGAGCTAATGCCCTCCTGAGCCTCACTCACCAAGAAGTGAGTGGTACCACCCATGACGCAAATGCAAACTATATTGCAGGGAATCCAGGACAAATGCTGTCCCAGAGTCTTCAGGCTGGAACCAGGACTTGACATGTGCATTTTGGGACTGTCTCTCCCCTTTAGGGACGAGTGGTAACCCTATTTGGTGGCCATCTCCACAGGGACGAATTTTACCAAAAAGCTCAGTTTTGGGCTCCACTATATTAAGAAAACATCTGCTCATGAAACTCCCTGATACTACCCAGAAGCAAACCTACACAAGCACTCCCCCTAATCCCTGATCAGGAGTTTTCTATCTGCTACCCAAGATACACAAACATGGAAATCCCTGACAACCCATCATCTTAAGCATTGGCACACTTACAACAGGATTATTGGGCTATATTGACTGTCTCCTCAGACCCTATGCTACCAACACACGTAGCTATCTTTGAGACACCACCGACTTCCTGAGGAAACTACAGAATCTTCCTGAAAACATCAGTAATTTTCCTGAAAACACCATCCTGGCCACCATGGATATAGAAGCTCTTTACACCAACATTCCACATGAAAATGGATTACAGGCTATCAGGAACACCATCTCTGATGACACCACTGTACACCTGGTAACAGAGCTCTGCGACTTTGTCCTCACCCACAACTATTTCTGATTTGGAGACAATGTATATCTTCAAGTCAGGGGCACAGCCATGGGCAGCTGCATGGCCCCACAATATGCCAACATCTTTATGGCTGATCTTGAACGTTTCCTCAGCTCTTGCCCCCCTAGTACCCTTACTCTACTTATGCTGCATTGATAACATCTTCATCATCTGGACCCAGGGGAAGGAGACCCTTGAAGAATTTCACAGAGATTTCAACAACTTCCACCCCACCATCAACCTTAGCTTGGACCAGCCCACACGAGAGATCCACTTCCTTGATACTACAGTACAATTACATGACAGACACATTTCCACCACCTTATACTGGAAACCTACCAACCGTTACGCTTGCCTTCATACCTCTAGCTTCCATCCTAGACACATTTCCCAATTTATTGTTTACAGCCAAGCCCTAACCGGATTTGCTCCAATCCCACAGATGGAGATAAATACCTACAGAATCTATATAGAGCATTCTTAAAAATGAAATACCCACCCAGAGAAGTGAAAAAACAGATCAACAGAGCCAAATGAGTACCCATACATCAGCTACTTCAAGATAGATCCAGAAAAGAAAACAACCGGACACACTTGTCATCACCTACAGCCCACAACTTAAATCCCTCCAATGCATTATCAACAATCTATAACTTATCCTAGAAAATGACCCCTCACTCTCACAGGCCTTGGGGGACAGGCCAATCCTCGCCTACAGACAAACCCCTAATCTCCAATAAATTCTTTCCAATAACCATGCAGCACACCTCCATCATACTCATCCAGGAACCCACCTGTGCAATCAACCCTGGTGCCAGCTCTGTCCCTACATTTATACCAATGATTTCATCACAGGACCTAACCACATAAACCACCACATCAGGGGCTTATAAAACTGTATATTCACTAATGTGATCTATGCCATCAAGTGCCAGCAATGCTCCTCTGCTGTGTATATTGGACAAACTGGACAGTTTCTACGAGAGAGAATTAATGGACACAAATCAGATATCCAAAAAGGCAACACACAGAAACCTGTTGGGAAACATTTTAACTTGCCCAGGCACTCATTAATGGGTCTCAATGTCACCATATTGTTTCAGGCCAAATTCACAAGCCAACTCCACAGGGAGGCCTCAGAACTCAACTTCATTTACAAAGTTTCAGAGGGGTAGCCGAGTTAGTCTATAACAGGAAAAACTTAAAAAACAAACAAACAGTCTGGTAGCACTTTAAAGACTAACAAAACATGTAGATGGTATCATGAGCTTTTGTGGGCACAGCCCACTTCTTCAGATGACTGGAGTGTCGGAAGTCCAGAACCAAGATTGATTGATTCCTTCAACAGGGGTATGAACAAAGACATTGGGGTGGATGACTCGCTACATTCCACATCCTAATGACATAAACAACCAAACAATGGATACTTAGAGAAGGTACTAAGTGTTCTTATCAGCTTCATGTAGCATGGACACTTCAACTGACTATTCTTTTCCCTTTTTTTTCCCTCCCCCCTTCTTTATCCTTCTCTCTTCCCATCCGCCATTTATTTAGAAACTGGACCTTTAATAACTCCATTCCTCAGAAGAAGATTGTGCCCACGAAAGCTCATGAAACCATCTATGTGTTTGTTCATCTCCAAGGTGTATTCATTGTTTTTTAAGTTTTTCCAGTTACAGACTAACATGGCTACCCCTCTGAAGCTTCTGCTGACATTGTTTTACTACTGATAAGAGAATAGGCAGGCGTTGTAGGATAGAGATCTTTAAGCACACTGAGGCCTTTTACATGCTAGAGCTGAGTGCAAGCAGCTTCTGGCCCAAGATGCACTTCTGAACCCCCAGTGCACAGCAAACTAGGAACTGCCTGAAACTTTATCCTTTTTCTCTAGTTCCCTTCATTATGCTACAGACATCAGCAGTAGTAGGGGGCACGCTGGGCACCAAAGTAGATTCAGGCATCTTTTTACCTTCAGTGTAAAAAGGCTGAAGTGAACACTTAGGTCCTAACAAGAGGATTTTCAAAAGCATTCAGCAGTGAATTAACCTAGGAGCAAACTAGGCCAAAGCTGACCTTTCCTGGATAACTCTACTCTCAGGTTTGAGAAGTATGTGTGGACACTAATCTCTACTAGCTGTTTTTTCATTAGTTATACATATTATTGTAACTACAAATGAACAACCTGGGGGCAAGCTACTATCAGCTGGTATATACCCAGAATAAATGTTACTGCCCCCTAAAGTGCTGGTGGTTTATTCTGACATAGACTACTTGTCATTTTTTTAGCTAATAGGTGCCAAAAAGGGAACAATGAACGAATGCTCCAAATGACTGTCAGTAAATTTATTTTGTAGTTAACAGCCTTTGTAATGCACAGACTAACTTTATCTCATTTCACTGTGGGTGTGCTGGGATAATTGCTCGAGTACTTTGTTAAAAAGAAAAGCTCTCTCTATTTCCATTAACTCACTGCATGGTGTCTGTTTCACTTGACTGCACTAGGTACCATTTACAGTTCAATTTCACAATCATGATGGACTGAAACATATAAACCTGCTTTGTCTCCACTCCACTAATCACATGCATTAATAAACAGGGAGATTCATAAGGTCTTTTATTCTTTTTTCCTTTTGGTCTATTTTTATATCTCAAATCTTACTGAAACCCAGATTTCCACAGGAATAAATAAAGTCCCTTCTTATTCAGCAGGGTGTAATAGGTTAAATAGGTTACTATTTTCTGGATGAGAACCAGGCATACAGAAGTTGTTGCAAATTAAAAATATAGTAACAAAGAAGAGCATTGTATGATGTCAATCTAGAGAATGCATGTGTTTATATAATCGCAATGGAATTTACTTTGAACTTTAGCCTGGAGAATTCACTTAGTGGGGGGGATGGAAAAATTCATGTATCTGAAGAATGAACTAGCTAAGGCAAAGTAGTAAAACTGTGTAGTTAGTTTTATAACAAAAGCCACACAAAAATGCAAAGAATCCCTTTTGTAATAGATAGGGACTAGCAAGCCGCTCAGCCATTAGAATATGAAATAAGCATATATGCGACAGGAAATGCTAATATTACTTGCATTCCTCTCATTGCTTTTCTTGGTATGGCTATTTTTTATTGCCTTTTTAAGGAATTGTTTTTGAACATGACTTACTCTGGCTCCTTTTTTTTTTTTTTTTTTTTTAAAGCTGAACAGCTGAGATGATTAAAAAGTGAGAAAACAGGCTGGATCACCATTACATGAATTAAAGCATGGCTGGAAGATCAGAACACTGAGGGCTGTTTTCTGTCCATAGTTCCTTTTGTCAGGCAAGGATAAAAAAATGTTTGGCCCACAGCAACAGGCAGGTTTGGGCTGAATAGGCCTGTCTTGTGTAGTCCCAAGTCCAATGATATTTCTCATGTGAGGAAGTAATACTACTCTCAGTGAAAAGATGGCAGAATTTGATCCTTAGTAAATGGAATACTAAGGTTTCCCTAACTTGCAAGCATGTGATGAGGTAAATGCATGTGAGTAAATTGCACTGTTTTGGGCCAGATTTTCACAAGTGCTCCACACCGGACAGCTCCTAGTGGGATATTTGTGGTCAGACATGAAGAACTCAGTACACTGGATGTTGAGCTTCTTTGCCCAAATGGGACTTCTGTGCCCTTGAGAATCTGGCCCATACTACACAAAGCAATTAATAGAATGAAACAGCTGATATTGTGAGGTTGGCGCATTCTGCCACCACAAAATGTCAAGAGGTTCTGCTTATTTATGGGCCACCCTTCAGTGTTTACTGGAGCAAAAATCCCACTGTGATCGGATGTTTTGCCTGAGTAAAGGCTGAAATATTGGATCTTCTGATTTTTCATTTCTTTCTGTCAAGAAAATAATCCTCAGATTCTTATGTTTAAATCACCAATATTTTAACACTGGAAGTCCCACTTTTCATTTTTTTTAAATTGCTTTTTCAGCATATTCTTTTGAGAGAAAAACATCAGCAAATTAAGATGGCTGGGATTGTATCTTGCGCTTGAACAAACATTAGAAAGTGTGCCTCATTCTAAATAAATGCCACATGTCCTAAAAAGCCAATTGGGTTGCTTCTGTGATAAACCACCTGCAGTGTACAATGGCAATGTGATTCATCTTCAGATTTAGCTATTGCCACAATAAGGTTCTTTTCAGACTTCAGCTAGGGTAATTTAATGACAATATTGGAGCTAGAAGACATAAGCATGTTGTAACTTCTTTTCTAAATGACTCACATAGTGTTTGGAAATTAAATATCCGTAGCAGCAAACCTTTGCTTTTAATTCACTCTAACTCCCCTGCTCTTTATCAGTTTAGGAAACAAGTGCCTCAGAGCATGAGACCCTGTGCTCTCTAGGGAGTAGGGGCTCTGTGTAGCCCCTGTGTGTGTTGGGGGGTGATGGAGCCATGCTTGGCTTGCTAAATTACTCCGACCTCCATCTCAAATATGAAGCTTGCCCTCTGCAGGAAGGGAACTGTTATTACAGCCATGAATGCAAAAAGGGAAGCTGGTCTTTAAAAATTGGACCCATAAATTCCACAGACTCTAGAAGAGTTATATTGAATTTTCTTGATGTTCCACTATTAATAAAATGTGCTATGGTTTTATTTAAGAAGAAGCTGGGGAGCTTTGAAAGACTGTGTGGAAGATGTTTTGTCATGCAATACCATGAATCCAGCTCCCTCTATATCTCCTTCATGAGAGCTTCAGCTGTGGTGTTATACATCCACCTCCCACAGAAGGTAAAAAGTGGATCTCTGGTTCTCCTAGCTATATTCTGTGGTTGTATACAATTCTGTAGATCTAAGCTGTGGCTGTCCTTGGGCATAATTATTTTACACCCAGTTCAGAGCAACCAGCTCAAAATGATGCTCAATCCATGTATGGCAAGTGTTTAGCTCCATGAATTGACGGAAGAATTGCATTGTTATTTTGTGGTTGAACACAGTTAGACACTATTTATCGTAGAGGAACATTGTCAACTTTAAAATATTTTTAATATCGTATGTGTATTTCATGGGTTACGTGAAATTTACTTGCTCTTCAGATTTACAACCTGCTTCCATATGCTAATTCCCAGGGAAGACTCAGACATTTGTTTCTACAACCTGGTATTTGCCCTTTATGGGCCTAATCCAAAACCTCAGAGATCACTGGGAATCTTTTCTTTGATGCTGGTGGGCTTTGGGTCAAGCCTACAAGTGCCAGTACAAATATACCCATCTTCCTTTACACTGTCCCCAGAAGTCACTTCTTTCTCCTCTCTTCCCTTCACTCTATCGAAACAGGATGAAAGATATAAAACATGCAGGGCTGATGAGGGAGGAGGTGAAGGAAGGGGCAATTGTGTCAGGGTCCCAAACTCAGACTCTGACCCCCAAAACAACCACTATGGTTAAACAGGCAGGGCTAAGGGTGCAGATTTAGCAGACCAGAGCTCAACATTACTCTCAGTGGACCTGGATGTATCAATTATAGCTACTGACATACAGTATTTGTGGGGAGTATGCCCTTCCTCCCCTAGATTTGCAGTGTAATGGAAGAGGGTTTTTCAGTCCTGAGTGTTTCCTACCATCTTTAGCTTTTCAAGATCAGTTCTTTTTCTTTCTGAGGAACCCTTGTGTGTTGAAGCAATCCGGGCCATCAGGACTCAATGGACATTCCTATGAACCATGAGCACCCAGCGATGCTGATGGGAATTATCTCAAGATAAGCTGGGATGGTGACTTGCCAGGAATGCATTTCAGAGAAACTTTAAAAAGTCAGTGTTTGCAGGAGAAGGGATTATGAATGTACATGATATATAAAACAGTGATCCTGTCTTTTTATGTATCAGAAAAATCATTGCTTTATCAGGTTACACAGTGTTTCCTGGCTTCTGCTTTCATGCTGATAATGATGGCTTTAAACAGGAAACAATACAGCATTAAAGTGACAGCCTGTGTCCCTGAGCTAGATTCCTTAATAACAACACTTAGCAGTTGCACAGTGCTTTTTCTTCATATCCCCTTACAAACCAATTCAGACCTGGTGAAAGCAGCAACAGCTTCATTGATTTTTGGTGGCAAAGAGCTTAATAGGTTTCATAAAAGAATTACACACTTGCATGGGTAATAAGAATATTGTCTGCTGCTACGCTAAGTAAAATAAAAATTTATAAGGGATATCAGGTCTCATGCTTCAAGCCATAAACCAGTCATCAGCTTCTGGAGACTAGCGAGCAATTCCCTCATGCACCATTTTGCAACTACATGCCTGTTTATAGGATGTTTATACTTTTCTCTGAAGCCTCTGGTACTGACAGCTGTCAAGGACAGGGTACTGAACTAGAGAGGCTAATGATCATAGGTCCCAACCCCCGGGGTGCTCCAGCACTGGAGCACCCATAGGGAAAACTACTGGGCAGAACTTTCACTGGCAGCCAAGCTCCCCCCTTAGATCCTTCTCCCCCCACATCTCTCATACACCAGTGCCCCAGTGACCAAATCCTCCCCCTACCCTTCCAGTGCTTCCAGAGTTCTGCAAACAGCTGATTCATGGAATTGAGGAAGTTCTGGTAGGGAAGGGGAGGAGCTAAGGACTGGGTCTGCTTGACAGAGAAGGCAGGGCATGGGTGGGAGCATGGGGAAGGGATGGAATGGGAGCAAGGAGGGGGTGAAGCAGGGGCAGGGCTAGGAATGGGAGAGAGTTGAGCACCCCTGGATGGTGGGGAAGTTAATGCATCTGTTACTGATCTTAAATGGCAATTGTTCTGTTTCTAGGAGTTTGCTGCTTACTCTGGTCCATAAACTAATTAAAGACCTGGTATACTCCACACCAACTGCCGTAATAGCAAGGGCACCAGAGGTCTGTCCCAAATACACTTGTGAAATATGAGCCTTATCTCTACTTTTCAGTAGAAAAAACTGAGGCAGAGAGATTATGTGATGTGCCCAAAGCCACAGAGAAAGCCAGTTGTCAGCTTGAACAACAAGGTTGGCATTCTTGACTCCTCTTCCTGTTTTCTGCATAGAAGATAACAATTGTCTCCAGCAAGAAATCAGTCTAATTTGAGGCAGTAAAGGGACATGTCTAGCAAGCAGTAAATAAACCATAGAAGCTAGATAACGCTCACACGAAATGAGGTGTCTTCCTTCATTCCTGAGATAGTTGAATACCATTCCCCAGAAATTGTTTGAAACTGGTAATATTTAGCACCAATTCAGCCGGGTGTGAGGCTCCTGTATATGCTCATTGAGCCATATAAAATGAGCTGAATTATATATTAAGAGCATTTTTGCACTTCAGGAATGCCTGAGGAGGACTCTCCACTACTGTGCCTTTTATGTAACTTCGGTCCTAGCTGATGGAGATGCTGATGTTGCACCAAGTGACTGACACTGAGATGCCCAATGAAATCAAAGAAGTTGTGGATGATTCTGACAAGAAACCTAAAGAAATGGCAAATACACGAACCAGGGACTGTTCTGCCTATGACATATAAAACAATGGAATAGCAACCATCTGATATTTTACCAGGGGTGGAAGTCTCTGCAAAACTGTGGTATGCCTCTACTGCAGTAGTGTCTCTTACTATTGATAATAGGGAATTAATGCTAGGTTCCCCTTAGTCACAGTACATTAAACAGGCCAATATTTTAAATGTGGCTTCTAGGGTTCTAAAGCCATATACCTATGCATTTAAGTGGCCTGACGTTGTTTTCCAAAGGCACTGAGGACCCACAAGTCCATAATTTACATAAGAACATAAGAACGGCCTCACTGGGTCAGACCAAAGGTCCATCTAGTCCAGTATCCTGTCTACCGACAGTGGCCAGCACCAGGTGCCCCAGAGAGGGTGGACCGAAGACAATGATCAAGCGATTTGTCTCCTGCCATCCCTCTCCAGCCTCTGAAAAACAGAGGGCAAGGACACCATTTTATCCCTTGGCTAATAGCCTTTTGTGGACCTAACCTCCATGAAATTATCTAGCTTCTCTTTAAACTCTATTATAGTCCTAGCCTTCACAGCCTCCTCTGGCAAGGAGTTCCACAGGTTGACTACACGCTGTGTGAAGAAGAACTTTCTTTTATTAGTTTTAAATCTGCTACCCATTAATTTCATTTGGTGTCCTCTAGTTCTTCTATTTAGGGAACTAATAAATAACTTTTCTTTATCGGCCCTCTCCACACCACTCATGATTTTATAGACCTCTATCATATCCCCCCTCAGTCTCCTCTTTTCTAATCTGAAAAGTCCCAGTCGCTTTAACCTCTCCTCATATGGGACCCGTTCCAAACCCCTAATCATTTTAGTTGCCCTTTTCTGAACCCTTTCCAAGGCCAAAATATCTTTTTTTGAGGTGAGGAGACCACATCTGTACACAGTATTCAAGATGTGGGCGTACCATAGTTTTATACAGGGGCAGTAAGATATTCTGGGTCTTATTTTCTATTCCTTTCTTAATAATTCCTAGCATCCTATTTGCCTTTTTGACCGCCGCTGCACAGTGTGTGGAAGTTTTCAGAGGACTGTCCATGTGGAATGAGGAGTAACGGTAGTTCGAACTAGGAAGCCTAGTTCGAACTACCTAGTTCGTGCCGCGTGTAGCCGCACAGCACAGGGTTCGAACCAGCCGGGATTTAAAAATGGCGGCGCCCGGCTTATGCAAATGAAGCCCGGGAAATTCAAATCCCGGGCTTCATTTGCAATTGCGGTATGCGTACATTACCCTCCTATTTCGAAATAGGAGGGTAGTGTAGACATACCCTAACAGATTAGTATGACAGGATTTCCCTTTACAGAAACCATGTTGACTTTTGTCCAATAAATTATGTTCTTCTACATGCTTCACGATTTTATTCTTTACTATTGTTTCGACTAATTTGCCCTGTACTGAAGTTAGACTTACCGGTCTGTAATTGCCAGGATCGCCTCTAGAGCCCTTTTTAAATATTGGTGTCACGTTGGCTACCTTCCAGTCATTAGGTACGGAAGCCGATTTAAAGGAGAGGTTACAAACCACAGATAATAGCTCAGCAAATTCCCATTTAAGTTCTTTTAGAACCCTTGGATGAATGCCATCCGGTCCTGGAGATTTGTTAACATTAAATTTTTCTATTTGTTCCAAAACCTCCTCTAATGACACTTCAATCTGGGACAGTTCCTCAGATTCATCACCCACAAAGGACGGTGCAGATTCAGGAATCTCCCCAACGTCCTCAGCTGTGAAGACTGAAGCAAAGAAATCATTTAGTTTCTCCGCAATGGCTTTATCGTCCTTGATTGTTCCTTTTATAGCTCGATCATCTAGGGGACCCACAGGTTTTTTAGCAGGCTTCCTGCTTCTAATGTACTTAAAAAACATTTTATTTCTTTTTGAGTTTTTGGCTAGCTGTTCCTCAAAATCTTTTTTTGCTTTTCTTATTACATTTTTACACTTGATTTGACAGTGTTTATGTTCCTTTCTATTTATCTCACTAGGATTGGACTTCCACTTCTTAAAAGATACCTTTTTGTCCCTCACTGCTTCTTTTACATGGTGGTTAAGCCACGGTGACTCTTTTTTAGGTCTCTTGCTATGTTTTTTAATTTGGGGTATACATTTAAGTTGGGCCTCTATTATGGTGTCTTTAAAAAGTTTCCATGCAGCTTTCAGGGATTTGGCTCTAGTCACTGTGCCTTTTAATTTCTGTTTAACTAACCTCCTCATTTTTGTGTAATTCCCCTTTTTGAAATTAAATGCCAGGGTGCTGGACTGCTGAGGTGTTCTTCCCACCACAGGAATGTTGAATGTTATTATATTATGGTCACTATTCCCAAGCAGTCCGGCAACGGTTATATCCTGGACCTGATCCTGCACTCCACTCAGGACTAAATCGAGAATTGCCTTTCCCTTTGTGGGTTCCTGCACTAGCTGCTCCAAGAAGCAGTCATTTAAGCCATTGAGAAATTTTATCTCCACTTCTTTTCCTGAGGTGACATGTATCCAGTCAATATGGGGGTAATTAAAATCCCCCATTATTATAGAGTTCTTTATTTTGGTAGCCTCTCTAATTTTCCTCAGCATTTCAATGTCAGTATCGCTGTCAGGGGGCGGACAGACTTGCCCCAGGCCCCAGGCAAGGCGGGTGGGATTTGGCTTCATGCTCCTGGAAGGGACGGGGCCTCAGGCAGAAGGGGTGGGGCTGGGACATTCAGCCCTCAACACCTCATGGACGCACCATGCTGCCTGCTCTAAAGCTCTCAGTCGCATGGAGTGTGCCACGCAGTGCTCCCTCAGAGATTTAAAGGGCCTAAAGTCCAGCCGCAACCACTACCAGTAATCACTGGGCCCCAGAGCAACTGCCCTCTTTGCGCCCCTCCCCATCGGTGGGCCTGCTGAGCTATATTGTATTCATCAGCGCTCTGATAGATGTTGGACCTGTGAGCGTCAGTTTAGGCGCTCACGGTGAACAACAGCTCTTAATGTGGACAGAGCTGTCTCCAGTTGGGGTATCCAAAGCTACTCTAAAAGCCCTGATTGTGTAAAGATTCAGAACTAATTCCTTCTTGATCCATGTACACGTAGATTCAGTTATATTCTGAACCGTTCCTAGTTTTTGTGGCTTCATCTTGATTTTTTCCAAACTAACTCAGGGGCATTTCTTTCCACCCACCATTATCTGCTTCTCTGAAATAGTTGACAGTGGCTTCCTCTGGGCAATCCACCTACTCATTCTCCCCCCTCCCCTTGTTTTCTTTAACAAAATCCAACTTTTAAGGAGACCTTCCCATTGTGCAATGCTTTTCTGTTTCCTTGTGCTTATCAGCCTCTTTTCCCCATCACATCTTAGAGTCTTCATTTGCTGCCTGTCAACCATTTCCCAAATGGGCTTTACCTTTTACTGGCCCTAGGAATAGTGATTCCTCTTCCACCACCTCCTTTTCAAATATATTTTGAATCCACATCTCACAAATAGGAACGGCTGCAGAAACTATATCTAGTTGCTCTGTAACTCTTGCCAAGAAGCTGTTTTCAAATCATTTTCATCATTCCTAACTTCCTATTTCACATCCTCTTTCTTATCCTGTTCTGCTAACAAGATAAACAACAGCTACAAATCACACCACTCCTTGTCCTTGAAGATTTCTTGCCTGAAGAAAAATACCTCTTGTCCCTGGGCCTTAATTTTAACATGCTGTGATTGCTGCTTCGTTCCATTCCAATTCATTGTTAAAACCTAGTCACTCTCCCCTTGTTACACACATTCAGATTTTTTTCCTCTTAATACCATACTTGGTTTTGCCCACAGTAGTCACAGTCATCATTAGTCATGTCTTTAGTAGCCTCTCACCAGCTAGACCTTTGATTCTGTTCCTACTCAGATGCCCAAGGCTATGCTATGTCTCTTAGGGCAGCAGGTTCAGTGGGTGGCTGTTTCAGGCTGTATATCACATTGCCAACCTCAGCATAATCATGCCCATCCTCCGTGATTGTCTTTTGTCTTTCCAGCTGCTAGAGACTTTTCCCTCAGTTGCCACAGAATCTGTCCTAGCAACAGAGAAAGTAGCTGCAGTGAAAAGGCTAATCAGAGCGACAAGTCATAAAAATATGTTAAAGATGATTAACCTTGCAGTAATTTTAGTTAAGATCAACCTGGTTCTACAGATTTTGAGGGAACCCCCCCCCCCCTGCCTATATGCAATGAGAATCTAGTGAGAATCAATCCTGTAATCTACAGTTAATGCTTATCATTAAAATACAAATATGATAAAAATAACAGCCCTTCAGAGTCTGTGTTTGAGAAATCAAGAAATACTCTGTGGTATATTTAAGATTAAATCCTTGATTAGCTGCAATTCTTTAATTACAGCGTGAAGCCTTTATTTTATGTTGGAATATGGCCATAAAGACTGTTTAGCAGAATTGATTACAAATTTGAATCATGGTTGAAATATTTAGACTATAGTCCAGCACTCGAGCCAAGTACCAAGTGAACAAATAGGAATAGCTTTCACTTCCAGAACCAAGCTTCTAGGATCCTTAATGCAAATGACTAATTATACAATACTCCTAGAAATATTTCAGATGTTTCAAAAGTCACATTTGTTTGGATGCAGATGCTCCTGTACAAGACAAGAACAAAATGAATATATTTTTTGTGCCTTGCAGTAATAATATCTTGGTACTAGAGGGGAAAAAATCGTATTATCTTTTTGACTAGAACAACATTATTTTGCAAATCTGTCACTGATAGTAATGTGCTAGGAGAAAGAGTGAGCATAATAATTTAGTTATGAGACATTGAGTAAAACAAATGATCTTTATAAAGCAGGAGGTGTCCTTACTTTTCATTTTCTAAGGCCCATGTTGCCTATAATTTTCAGGGGCCTGGATAAATACCAGCTGTTGAGTGCCTACCAGCTATACTTCTTCCTGAAGAGATTTCTGTCATAGAAAAGAATGGTGATGCTTCTTTAGAGGATAATCTGTGTGACAGTAGCTGTGAATATAAGAAGCCATTTCAGGCCCAAGGAGAATCAGTGTTTTTTGGCACACCCTCAGTACTGAAAAAGGTCAGTGCCTAAAATGATCTTTGTTCAGTGTCCATTGAAACTGGCAACCAGCTTCATCCCTTTTTGCACTCAGGGAAAAAAGATGCCCCATAGATAGGAGACTTTAAATGATCCCCTTTTTTCCTTGTTCCCTTCATAATAATATGAATTTGCCGTATGAAGGGGCAGCTACTGGATGTAGTTTTAAGGCATCAGGATACTTCATAAAAGTAGGAGGTGACATTTGCCAAAGAGTCTTAGAAGTACCTACATTTTTATAGTCTAGTGACTCAATGAACAGCAGGTTGTCTATAACCATAGCAATCAGATGTGGTGTGACAGATTCCAATTATGCTGATCACAGAGGTAATTTCACTGGTTATGAAGGGGAACTTGTCTTATGTTTAAGCTGTTATACTATGTTTTTTCTAATTATACTGTTAAATTGGCATTGTTAGTCATATTGAGATCTGTACTACAGTGAGAAACCAGCATGCTAATTACACTGGGAAATTTATATCTTGGTTATAATGGAGGGAAGGTTTTACTAGAAACAGGCATAGTGGATTTACTTGTTATGATGGGAAAAGTGGTTTTGAAGCATTTCATCTTGTATGGTATGCTTGTTGTTGGTTTCCCATGGTAAGTAATATGAAGTAACTGAAAGTAATATAGATTCTAAGGCCAAAAGAGACCACTATGTTAATCCTCCTAGTCTGGCCTCAGGCCATAGAACTTCCCCCAAAATAATTTCTAGAGCAGATCGTTTTAGAAAAACATCCCATTTAAAAATTGCCAGTGATGGAGAATCCATTATAACCCTTGGTAAAGTGTCCCAGTGGAAATTATTCTCACTGTTAAAAATTAACACCTCACTTCCAGTCTGAATTTGTCTACCTTAAACTTCCAGCAGTTGGATGGTGTTGTACCTTTCTCTACTGGGCTGAAGAGTCCATTATTAAATATTTGTTCCTCATTTAGGTACTTGTAGACTGTAACCAAGTCACCATTAGCCTTCTATTTGTTAAGCACCAGTGCCAAATACAGAGGTAAAATAACTTCTCTACTCAAAATGCCTGTATTTTTGTATCCCAGGATTGCATTAGCTCTTTGGGCCAGAACATCCCTCTGAGAGCTCATGTTCATTATTCACCATGACCCCCAAATCTTCTTCACAGTCAGTGCTTTCCAGCACAGGATCCTTCATCTTGTAAGCATGACTTATTCTTTGTTCCTAGATGTATACATTTACCATTAGCCATATGAAAATATACATTTGCTTGTGCCCAGTGTACCAGGCAATTCAGACCTCTCTGACTCAGTGACCTATGCTTTTCCATTATTTACCACTATCCCATTTTATATGATCAGAACTACGTCGGTGGTTATTTTATGTTTTCTTCTGGGTCAAATGGGATGGCTGCCTCATACTGGAGTAAAAAGGGTTAAAAGCAGCCCTTGGAGAGGGCTAGGGCTAGGAGCCAATCAGAAGGAGGCTGAAGACAGGGACTAGTTTGGCTGTCTAAAAAGGGCTGCAAAGCAGAGGGAGCTCAGTCTCTCTCCAGACCAGGAGAGGGAAGGAATTGTTGTCTACAGGTAAATGTGCCACAGACAGAACAGTACTGGGGGGAGAGACAGGGGAGCTCCAGCCTGATCAGCACTGCCCAGGAGGGTACTAGGGCTGCAGGAGGCAGCCAGGGAGAAAATAGGCAGCAGACCCACCACCCTTACCAATAAGAGTGGCCGATTCTGACTGCAGTTTGCCCCGGAGGGAGGAGTAGATGAAGGGCAGCAGAGAATCACTGAGGTGAGTGGTGGACTTAGGTGAACTGGGTTCCCTGGAAGGGGAGGAACTCGGATGTGGGCACTGCCTAAAGGGGAAGGGTTTGCCACAGTCTGGGATGGACGCAGATCCCAACATGGTGAAGTGGAGGAGATCTGAAGGGAGTTGGCAGGTAATTGTGGATGGGCCATTGCTAGTAGAGGATGTTCCAGGGCTGAAGTAAGCTAATTCCCTGACTGGCCAGCAGGAGGTTTTGTGTGGTGAGTCTAAACACATCACATTTACTGATTCAGATGTTAAATAGTGTAGGGCCAAGAAATGACCCTCTAGGACCCCTCAGGAAACACACCCACTTAATGGCTATTTTCCATTTATAGTTACATTTGGAAACCTGTCAGTTAGCTAGACTTTAATCCATTTAATGTGTCTGAAGGAACGCCTAACATAGTGAATGCTAGTGGGAAGGGGGTAGTTTTAGAAGGTAAAATAAAAAAAAGAACAAGTTAAAAATCAGCTAGAAAAGTTAGATGCCTGCAAGTCACGAGGGCCTGATGAAATGCATCCTAGAATACTTAAGGAGCTGATAGAGGAGGTATCTGAGCCTCTAGCTATCATCTTTGGAAAATCATGGGAGACAGGAGAGATTCCACAGGACTGGAAAAGGGCAAATATAGTGCCCATCTATAAAAAGGGAAATAAGAACAACCCAGGAAACTACAGACCAGTTAGTTTAACTTCTGTGCCAGGGAAGATAATGGAGCAAGTAATTAAGGAAATCATCTGTAAACACTTGGAAAGTGGCAAAGTGATAGGGAACAACCAGCGTGGATTTGTAAAGAACAAATCATGTCAAACCAATCTGATAGCTTTCTTTAATAGGATAACGAGTCTTGTGGATAAGGGAGAAGCAGTGGCTGTGGTATACCTAGACTTTAGTAAGGCATTTGATATGGTCTCTCATTATATTCTTATCAATAAACTAGGTAAATACAACTTAGATGGGGCATAATTGGCTGGATAACCGTACTCAGAGAGTAATTATTAATGGTTCACAATCCTGCTGGAAAGGCATAACACGTGGGTTCCGCAAGGGTCTGTTATGGGACCGGCTCTGTTCAATATCTTCATCAATGATTTAGATATTGGTATAGAAAGTATGCTTATTAAGTATGCAGATGATACCAAACTGGGAGGGGTTGCGACTAATCTGCAGGATAGGGTCATAATTCAAAATGACCTGGACAAATTGGAGAAATGGTCTGAGGTAAATAGGATGAAGTTTAATAAAGACAAATGCAAAGTGCTCCACTTAGGAAGGAACAATCAATTTCATACATACAGAATAGGAAGCGACTGTCTGGGAAGGAGTACGGCAGAAAGGGATCTAGAGGTTATAGTGGACCACAAGTTGAATATGAGTCAGCAGTGTGATGCCATTGCAAAGAAAGCAAACGTTATTCTGGGATGCATTAACAGGTGTGTTGTGAGCAAGACACGAGAAGTCATTCTTCCGCTCTACTCTGTGCTGGTTAGGCCTCAGTTGGAGTATTGTGTCCAGTTCTGGGCACTGCATTTCAAGAAAGATGTGGAGAAATTGGAGAGGGTCCTGAAAAGAGCAACGAGGATGATTAAAGGTCTAGAGAACATGACCTATGAGGGAAGGCTGAAGAAATTAGGTTTGTTTAGTTTAGAAAAGAGAAGATCGAGGGGGAACATGATAGCAGTTTTCAGATATCTAAAAGGGTGTCATAAGGAGGAGGGAGAAAACGTGTTCATCTTGGCCCCTGGGGATAGAACAAGAAGCAATGGGCTTAAACTGCAGCAAGGGAGGTTTAGGTTGGACATTAGGAAAAAGTTCCTAACCGTCAGGGTGGTCAAACACTGGAATAAATTGCCCAGGGAGGTTGTGGAATCCCCATCTCTGGAGCTATTTAAGAGTAGGTTAGATAAATGTCTATCAGGGATAGTCTAGACAGTATTTGGTCCTGCCATGAGAGCAGGGGACTGGACTCGATGACCTCTCGAGGTCCCTTCCAGTCCTAGTATTCTATGATTCATTCTGAAGTTCTGGGTCCATTGTTGCTCTTCCCAGCACTCCAGGATGATGTGGTTCCACCAGTCGCTGTAGTGTAGACATACCCAAAGAGACCCCAAACAGATTTTACTGATTCACCAAAATGTAGATTAATTTTAACCCAAACAGAACATTTATTTAGAACTGCCATTGAACCAAAGTATCACTTATTTGTCCAACTCATTGGCCACGCAACATATTTTTGAAACATTTCTTTCCTGTCTGCTCCAGCCTCTATGTACATTGGAAATCATTGTGTTCATGGCAGGCCTGCTGATGAGGTGGGGTGGAGGGGGAAGGTGCAGAGGAGAAGGGGGAAAATTGCCCTGGTGCCCAATGATTCTAAAGGGCCCGGGGCCCATTTGGAATGAAACAGGACTCGAACCACATGAACCTCCATTTCTACACTACCCTTATTTGGGCACACAGATGGTATCAGAGATGTGTGTCCGGCCATGCCTCCCTTTCCAAAGGCTACACTTTTCCAAAGAGCGGAAGTGGCAATGAAATGCACGTTGTATGGGGTTCTCACAGATGCCTTCCCTCATCTCCTGTACACACGATGAAGAACAAGCTGCATTTTTGTTCTAACAAGCTTTTTTTGAGAAGATCCCATGTAATTTGTTCCCTTTCTGTCAGCCACTCCACATGCACCAGATGGGAGTCCCAGGTGTGTAGTTAGACTCCGGAGCTCTATCAGTCAGGAGCTCTGCTCAGTTCTTTCCTCCAGTCTGTTTTACAATGAACACAGCATCCAGTAAGGGCTCTTTTCTATTCTGAATGAAATGCTTTCACCCTTAGCTTGAAAGTCTCCGTAGGAAAAGATACATTTGAGAGACTATCATAACTCTCACTTCAACCCAGCCCGCTGCAATGTCAGGAAAGCCATTTATAGAGAGCATTCAGTAATTGCATGCTTAATATTTCATCAGTTATATGAAGCATAATGTCACTAAAATAGATATGGATTTGAAAGAATCATTTTTAAGAAATGTGGTTTTAGAGATTCTTGTGTGTAATGACAGCTACAGTATGTATTATTGTAAATGTTACTGTGGGCTTATTGATGTACAGAGCAATTATATGAAGCTGAAGAAATTTGGACCTTGTTTCTAGATATGTTTGGACAGAAAATGATAAAAGAATGCCAGGCTTCCATTTCTTCTAATCCCTCCTCCTTTTTTCTCCCCTCCGTCTCTCCTTTCCGTATTCATCTATGGATTCTATTTTATTACTGTTACCCCATCCTATGTCTGTGTGGTGTCATCTGGTTTTATGTTGCCTGGCCTTGCAGCTTTGAGAAGTTGTAAAACTGCATAATTCTTTTGGCGATTCCATAAAGCATGCAGTATTTGGAAACGTGTTCGTACTTTTCCAGTCTGCTTCCTTATGAAAATGCATAAAAAATCAATCCCAATAGAGATGCTTCAGCCCTGCAGACAGTTGCTGCAAACGCCTGCCATGAAAGAAATTATCCAAACTATCTTTTAACATAAGGCAGAGATGTTTATGTTATAATAGTGCTGTAGTCCATTTTAATTGCACTGCATTATGTTACTACT
The DNA here is from genome assembly GCF_049634645.1 of Pelodiscus sinensis. Classification (NCBI taxonomy): domain Eukaryota; kingdom Metazoa; phylum Chordata; order Testudines; family Trionychidae; genus Pelodiscus; species Pelodiscus sinensis. The sequence goes on from NC_134718.1 coordinate 59,395,884, forward strand.
ACAAGTAAAATTCTGCTGAGGCTTACTAGTACTAATATCTATCAGTACAGACTATATATCTGTTTGTAACCTAATGAACGTATCTGCATATTGAACAAAAAGAACACCTATGGACAGTGCTGAAATGGCAAGCCCCAGTGGTATCTTTTGGTTAAAAATATAGTATTAGTTATGTCTCCCTTTTACTACCGGAACGTATTAATGTTCGAAAATATTTTCGTTAGTCCTCTGAATAGCTGTGAGCCAGGGGAGCTCTCAGCCTCGCTGGACCCCAGTGCGAGGTGTGGGGGGCCCTCCCGGCACTGCACTCCATGGGCCGTGTGTGGAAGTTGTGGAGCTTTGATGGAAGGGTTGGGGCTTTGGGCAGAAGGGTGGGGCTGAGAACAGGCAGCCCTCAGCACCTCTCAAACCATGGCACGGTCCCCCAACCCTCAATACTACTGGGAGAGCACGGCACCCGGAGCCCTGGGCCTTTTTGAATCATCAGGCAATTGCCCCCTTTGTTTTCCCCTGTCGGCAGGCCTGCTGTGGGCACAGTGGTTTCTGATGTACATAGAGGCTGGAGCAGACGGGAAAGAGATCTTTATTAAATATGTTGAGAGGCCAGTGTTACATGTGGGGACTTCAGTGTTTGAGAGCTATCAATCTGGTTGCACCCTGCATTCTAACCCTCCACTGCTGCCACATTGAATGAAGCTCTCCTGAAACCTAACGCTCTTTTTCCCGTTCCACTCAACACGCAAGCTTTCAAAATGTGTATTCTCCCAACTTCAGTGTGCACAAATTTTGATGCCTGCAACCCTATATTTGTCCATGCCTTTAGGGCATCATGCACACTGACATTTATGCACATCTAAGGCAGACATGCACAAAAGGGTGGATCTGTATTAACAAATGTGGACTAGGACGTCAGATCAAAAATGACACTCATTGCCAGAATAATGACATGTCTTTCAATAATGGTAGATAGTATCCCCTGCTTGAAAAAAACCCCCAAGGTACCGATACTTGCATGATGTGGAGGCATTATTGCAGGACTCTGCCATGGATCCTGTAAGCATGGTGTCCCTTTGTGGAGCCAGCTACCAACCATCAGTTCTCAATTTGATGTGACTCATAATTAAATGTAACCTCCTACTGTAAGTCTTGTAAATATAAAATTAATGGATTATATACAATTAAGCCAGTTGTAATTGACTATGCACAGCATGAAAGGGAGAAGCTGTCTTCACCTAAATGCTGCTTTATGAATACAATGATAGTTTTTTAATTCCAATTATATTTTGGTAACACTTGTAATTTTCTCTTTATGTGGCGGGGGTCAGGGGAGAGGGGAGAGAGTAGCACATTTTATATTATAAACTACCTTCCCCATTATGGTTTTTCTGATGCTGCATGTGATTCAGCTACGGAATAACTGCTACAATAGAACAATTTATATTGACTTTCCAGTAAGTTGGCATGGTTCCTGATGGATATATAGCACTATCTCAAACCATTCTCCCGCCTCCATTTGGAATAAAAAGCTTTCCTCCCACTTACTTATTCTTGTTTTGTTAATTTTATTCAAACTGCATAGGCTTTTATTTAGCCTATCTGTAATATCCCTACATCAAGTTAGGAATAAAAATATCTGTACCATGGTTAATCCATGATTTATTTGACTATTATTTCTGCTGGAAATATAAATATAAGGGAAAATTATTCTAATGTACCTCCCAGTTTCTTACATTATTCAGTGTAATAAATTCTCTATTGTTAAAGAAGTTACTGCAGTAATTATTAAGCTTCTTTCTCGATTATTTAAATGTTCTGGAGAAAAAAATGCTAAGTTCAATACTAACAGTACCTGGGATTTTAAAATCCACTTTCTTGTTTTATTTAAGTCCATGGGCAAGATTTTCTAGCTTTTTACTGTATAATTCAGTAGTTTCATTTAAACCAATGGATTTACTCCATTGTTACACTGATGTAATGTGCAAGAGAATCAGGGCCAATATTTTTAGTGGTGCCATAAGTTAAGGGATGCTTTTAAAATACATTTTCCTCACGCTCGATCCATGGAAGAGCAAAGGAAGATATAGTATCCAGTTCCCGCTCCACTTGGGCATGTTTGTGTCCCCACATGTGTGGAGTTCATTGCAGGATCAGGGCCTCAAACTGGACAGTTTCTTTTCTCATCTGAATTCAAAGGGAAATTTCATTTTCCATGATTCTAGTTGCACTCCTTCTAAAGGTAGCTGCTCAATAATAGCGCTTAAATCTTATAGCACTTAACGGTGGAACTTTCTTATAAAGCTGAGGGTATCGAAAGGGTCACAACAATCTAGTAAAAGCTTCTTTTCTAAGGAAATCTTGTGTATTTCTATGGGGAATGTACTGGAGAGGCCCCGACTCCACACACTTGAAAGGGGCGGGACCTCAGGCGGGAGGGGTGGACTGGGGACAGTGTTGCTCCGGTGGCATCCAAGAGCAATAGGCCCTTTTGTTTCATTGGGCCCAGGGATAATTGCTCCCTTTGCTTTCACCTCTTTCCCCCATCAGTGGGGCTGGGAAAGTAAAGAAAATGTCAAACACACAAGACCGCCAATTCATAGCCACCTAACCAATTTACATGGGTGGGTTTTTTTGTTTTGTTTTTTGTTTTTTTTGCAGCTGTAGCTTCCTCCAGGAATTTCAGACTCAAAGTGAGTAAGTTTTGTCAATTACATATTCACCTAAGTGTTTTTGTTGAGTCCCATGAAACATGACACTCGTATTCATCAGTATTGATGTAGTGTCTCACGGAGTACAAGAGCCATATTCTGCTAGGTATTAGTCACATACATAATGAAAAGAGAATATTTTAGCTTCTGTGTAGCTTTTGGCTTTGTCAGAATAGTCAATAACTCAGTTTATTTAAAACCTGACACTTGGTGAAAACTTGCTCTCTCCTGGAAAATCCATATGTTTAAGATTCAGGTTAAAGATATTGAAAATATTTTGAAAAATATTTTCAATATGCAAAATATTCTGTCGTTTCTTCTGATGTAACCAGTCATTTTACTTATTTAATGCTGTTGAATCTGGTCTGGAGGCCTTGCATGTTACTAGGTGTAGGAACTGATGTAGAAATCCCGACAGGCAGATTTAATAGATCTATAACTGCAGATTGTGCCCCTTTCATTTCTTATATGATAATTTGTTTTCTCATGAGCTCTGCTTCCAAGGAGACATGCCAATGTTTTGCTGCTTTTGAAAAGCTAGTTTTATTTGTTACTCTGCCTTTCGACTCAATAACATCTTAACTTCTCCCCTTACATTTATCAGATATTTACATTGATTTTGACTTTCCATGCTCTTAGGGTGAGCTTCCTATCTCTATCTTTATTTTGAAAGAAAGTAAATCTTACAGCTGTTTCCCCCTCAGCCCTTTATTAGCCATGACAAACAATCTCTCTTAAATTGTCACTTTGGCCACTTTCCGTAAAATAACATTACTAACCTCCCCTGGATTGTCTAGTTTTATATAAAAAAGCCCACAGTGAATAGTCCTGTAGCACCTTAGGGTATGTCTACACTGCCTCCCTTGCAGGAGGAATAACGGTAGTTCGAATTAGGGGCTTTAATTCGAACTACCTTGCCCGTGCTGCGTGTAGCAGTGAGCAGGTAGTTTGAACTACGGGGCATTTAAAAATGGCGACACCCGGGAACATGCAAATGAAGCCCAGGATATTTAAATCCCGGGCTTCATTTGCAAGTTCGAATGCCTGCATTAGCCACCCTAGTTCGAACTAGGGTGGCAGTATAAACATACCCGTAGAGACTAACCAAAAAATATAGACAGTATCATGAGTGGCACAACCCACTTCTTCAGATGAATGATTCGGGCTGGTTATTTTGAAATAATAACTCCTGCTTTCCATGAGGAATATCACTTATTTCAAAATAGTTATTTCAAAATAGCGGTAGCGTGGATGCTCCACTGCAGCTATTTCGAAATAACTACTCCCCAGAGTCATTCAAAGTAATTATTCCCCTGTGCTTCTTGGGGCTTTAAGACTAATTTTGTGGCTTACCTGTAGTGTGGAATGCTATTTTGAAATAGTTATTTTGAGAGTTATTGTTTCAAAATGATTTCCTAGGGTAGACATGCCCTAAGGTGCTACAGGACCAGTCATCGTTTTTAAGTTACAGACTAACACAGCTACTCATCTGAAACACATTTTATATAGTCAAGAGTATTTTAGTAGTTTTTCTGATGACCCTTAGGTGGTGAAATATCATTAGGTTCTGATTCACTGAAGTGCTTATGTAATGCAGACAGGTAGAACCAAACCTGGGACCTCTGAAGCTTAGTGCATGAACCTCTGCATCTACATCTTGAGCTAAAAGCCGGCTGCCTCACGGAATCCTCACGTGATCTCTCCCCTGTTACCCATTTCCAGAGAAAGAGAGGCTAGGCACACTATTCCTACCCATCCTGGCTAATAGCCATTGATGGACCTAACCTCTATGAATCTATCTAACTCTTTTTTCAACCCTGTTAAAGTTCTAGATTTCACCACAACCTCTGGCAAGGATTCGCTTATAGTCTACCAGGATGTGGTCAGAAGATCTGGTTTCTGGATATCTTGGGAAGCCAAATAGAATCGAAACAACAGGGATCTGAAGCACCATTGTGATACTCCACTTTAATGCCACTGTGACTCTTGATACCAATGGCATTATAACAGCATACAACTGGAGTAACATAATGGTGAATCAGGCTCTCTGTGTCTTCCTGGTTTCCAGCGATACTCAGGATTGACACTGGTTCCTCTGGATTACTGAATCATTTAAATTGATTGCAATACATGATCCTGATTCTGGTAGGGAGGATATTCCATTTTTCTTCAATCTGCTTCTCTGTGGAGTGAAAGTATAAATGTCAGAAGATTTTATTTCTCTTTTTGTGGATTGAATCCACTTCTTCTTTTTCTTCTTTTTTGTCTTTGTCTGGAAGCTTAAGAAATGTATTGTCTTTGCTATTGGTGTTACCTGGAAGAGGAATGGGGAAGGGGACTTGACTGGGCTAGGCTCCTTCTGTTCAAAACTAGACTCAGAATCTTCCACTGAAAAGAATTCTTTGACTGAAGCTATTTATGAAAAAGAGAGAGTCTGTCTCTGCTTTCCCTTCCCCTTATCTCCTGTTTGATTTTCTTTCCCTGACTCCAGGGCAAATTGATTTTCCCTGGACTCTAATTGATTTATTTATTTCTATTACAGGTTTGAATTTGGGCTGGAGAGTTGCTAGCTAGAATGCTGTGTTGTCTCTCCAGGCAAAAAAAAGCACAAAGGCTCTATCCAAGGGACTGTTGAGGCAAAGGTGGCCTTATGATCCTTTGACGCCTCTGCATTTGAAGGCAGGCATGATCCCAGTTAGAGCAGCCACTTGAAGTCCAGATGCCCCTGTGTGACGTAGTGGGGGTACTTGCTGGGCTGTGGTGACCTCTGCTGTCTGGAGCAAGACCCAGCAGGGAAAACCTCATTATGCAAAGGTGACTCAAAAACCTGTCTGACCTGCGGCCCCCCCATGGGGAGAAACAAAGGGAGGTGGAATGCTGCCCTGGCTGTGGGCAGGGCTGGAAGAGGGGGAGTTAGTTCCTGGCTGGAAGGCAGGGAAGAAGGAGCTGGGGAGGGGGCTGGGACTCCCCTATCTCAAGGGGGGCACTGAGGCCTCTTAGCCCCAGTTCCTGTAACCAGATTACATCTGTGCTGCGCTGTGCTGGAGGAACAATAAACAACCTCCATTCTACTGGCTGGTGAAGTCTGTTCATGCCATTTCGGGCTACAGGTCTAAAAACTGTCGTGTAGAAGTCTGGGCTAGAGAGTAGAGTCTCAGAGCTAGAGCCGCTGCCCAAGCCTAATCATCTACACTGCAGTTTTTTGCCCTGTGAGCCTGAGGCCAGGTCTACACTAGGGAGCAAAATCGACGTAAGATATACAACTCCCACTAAGTGAATAGAATATCTGGAGTCAACGTACCTTAGTTCAACTTACCACAGCATCCCCACTGTGGGGGGGTCTATAGGAGAAACTCTCCTGTTGACTTCCCTTACTCTTTGTGACCCAGAGGAGTACCAGAGTCCATGGAATACCATTGGTGGTTGATTTAGCACATCCTTACCAGACTCACTAAATCAACTTCTGGGAGATGGATCTCTGCAGCATTGATCTCCCGGTAAGTGTAGATAAGGCCTGAGATAGCTGGCCTGGGCCAGTCACAGCCATACTGTGGGTCTTTTCTGCAGTGTAGACATACTCTTAGGTGTAGGGGATGGGTAGGGTGGGGATGGGTCCCTATATCATCACTGGCTCCAGTCTAGCACTCCTTTCTTGTACCAGTTTTGTGCTATGTTCCCAGAAGTGATTTATGCAGATGGACTTTTGTCTCTCTCATTTTTTCTAGAAATATATGTGTTTAATCATCAGGGTATCCCATGTAGCCTCTCCTGGGGTTGATGGGGAGAAGAGCCATATTTTACTTCTGAGTAACCTGCTTAATTATGATACAACTCAGTAATTTTAGCTTTATTGCAACCTTCCGGCCTGCTTCTGTATTCTTTAAGAGCCCCTGTTTCTATTTTTGAGGACACAGCAGAAATGAACTCATCCCTGGGGATGGAAATCAGATTTTGAGCGTGCAGTTTTGAGCCATAAGGCCATCTAGGTAAATATTGGCATTTACAATGAACTCTTGAGAGATTTAAACCAATAACACCCTATTTTTGAAGTCACTAAAGAGGGGAACCTTAACAGGAGCTGCAGAAGGGTGATGAGACTCAGGGAACATCTACATAGCAGGGCTAAAGCCGAGATAAGCTACACAACTTGATCTATGTCAGTTGCGTCACTTACGTCAAAATAGCTTATTTTGGCTTTTGGCGCTGTCTACACAGCAGGTAGTTCTAGGTAGAGCACTCTTCCTCCGAATTCCCTTACTTCTCGTAAAATGAGGGTTAAGGTGCTGGAGTAAAAGTCCTCCAGCTCACCATTATTTTGACATTATTTTGAAATAACTACTTGCTGTGTAGCCGTAGACTATGTTATTTCAGTGTAGCCTCAGCTGTACTTGTCCTATTCAGAAGTGACCATTGTGGAGAATAAACCAATGAATATGGGGGCTTGTTGTCCTTTTTCTTTTGGGCTAATGGCTTTGAGGCATAGGCCTGTTCAGAGAACGATTGGCTCAGGGGATTGATAATGGTTTACAAGGCCATTCATTTTCAGGAGCCTGGCTTGAAAAGAAGCCATTTCAAGTTAACACCTGATGATGGCTTGGGAGCGAGTAGGATATGTCTGCGAGCAACAACTCTAGTTTCCTTGTCAGAAAAATCTGTATTGTAGTTGACACAAAGTGGCCATTGGCTGGGTGGGAGGCCGGTGAATGTATGAGCTGGTGACTAGGACCCCCCCCTCCTCTGGTCAGATGGGGTCTCTCTACACTGGGACAGAAAAAAAACATTTGGTGGATTAATGTGGGGGAGCTAAAACAGCTGCTGCTCAAACTGCACTGTATGGCTGGAGAGAGAGATGATGCAGTCTGGAGGAGAGGGGGCAGTATGGGAGTGGGGGGTTACCTGTAAGCTATTCTTGGGTTTTGTTCACTGAGCTGCTGTGTGACCTTAGACAAGGCCTTCTCTGTGCTGCTCCTTAGGTTGTAAGGCCTGCTTGGTGGACTCTGTCTCACACCACGGGCTGGGAAGGTGCTTCCCACTATGGGTTAACAGTCTGTTTAAAACTAGCCGCATGGCTACAGGAGCACAAGCAGTGGCTTTAGCTAGCCTCCGGTCCTCTGGTTACATATCTGGGAGGCTGGCCAGAGCCACGGTGGCCACACAGCTATTTTTCACATGCTAGCTCAAGTAGAGCTAGTGCATCTGTCTACCCATTCTGGGAAGCATCCTCCCAGCTGCTGTGTAGACACACACCCAACCCGAAGTGTGTTTGTTCAGCCCTTGACACAACGGAGCTCCAATCTTGCCTTGAGCCTCTAGGTTCTAGTGTAATATATGTAATTTAAGAGGCTTATGCTCAAAACTGGTGCCTTTTGATTAGCCACTAAATCCATCTGTTAAAAAAAATACGACCATCATCCTAGCAGCAAAATACCTAGGTTGTCTAGGTTAGATACTAAGCCAGGTTCAAATGTTTCATTCACTATAAAACCTGGCACCACTAATGTCTTGTTTACCAATGATATTCTATTTTCCTCTGGCTTTGCTCTATAGAAGTGTCATTAATATTTTCAGCCCTCTGTATCCTTAATGATCTACTTGGCTGACCCGCATCAGTTCAAATGCCTTTTCATTACACCAATTTTCATGTTTAGATTCCCATGAGATTCTGACATGCAATCAGTTTTCTCTAACAAATGACCCCCTTTAACTTCATTAGTTCAGAATTAATTTGCTAGCATGTATCTAAGATATTCAACATCTTTGATTATTCAAATGCAAGAACAAGGATGTTTCCTCCTTTATGGTCAAGACAAACATTAATTAAACCCCAGATTTGTTGGTTAATATTATATATGATACAATTCAATGAAGGGGCGGTTTTTGGAGTGTACCATGTCTCTAACTGAGATGGGGATGGGATTACTGATCTGCATTCATGTAGTTTATTGAAATGATTGCTTCCTGTAGTGTACCGTGAGTTTTTAAATAAGCAATCCCAGACAGTGATATTCTGTGTGCTGTGCAGCAGGGTAAGAAAGTAATGAGGGCTTATGGGCAGATGTGACTTCTGATGGCTGTTGTTTGTCGGTTATAGGCATTCGCTCCTCCTCTTTGTGCACATCAGTGTTACCTAACCTGTCTGGATATTTTCTGTCAGATGTCAGTATCTCTCATAAGAGGTATAACCTCATCTCAAGGCATGGAAATTGACAAAATTGGAAAGACATGAAGATTATACCTTTAAATCTTTGCAGCATTCCATCTTGCAAATCTGCTGCAGCCAGATTTATCCTAGTGGCACATTTTCCTTCTCTTGTTCGACATTAAGCATGCTTGTTGTTTTCACTCCCATGCAGAATGCTTGATTAGGCTTTATGGAATGTGTGTAATTAATGTCAGTGAGGTGTTGATTATGAAATAACCATTATTCCTGGAGAGATTGCGCGGTCTCAGAATAGACAACTTGAGAAGATTTGTATCCCCCTATTCTTATGTATTTTGATTTTATAAAGACAACGATCCAACATGTTCAAATAACACTTCCAATAAACTTGTTTCCTTCCAATGTAGTTTGCTTATTTATTTTATTATTTAACCTAAGGTCTACTGCACACCATAGAAATGTACTGACAGATACTTAGGGCTTGGTTTCTACTCTGTTATAATTTGTCCTATGAGAATGTCTAAGAGTTGCAGTCATGGACTAATACCCAGTTGTGCTAGACACTATATAAACACAGAAGGAAAAGACGGTCCCCAACTCAAAGCATTTACAATGTAAAAAAATCTCAGCTACAGAGCTGGCTGTCATTTGTCTGCAATGTGATAACTTTTTTGGAAACTATGAATTTGCTATCTCTTGGTGTTCTTCAAGATATTGTAGCCAGCATGGACCCCAAGGTAGGTTTGCACGTGCCTCATGCATCAAAGCTCTAAGTATTTTGAATAGCAGTTTGTGCCAGGGGCAGCACATGTGCCCTGTGCCTCCTCGTGCTCCCATGATAAGGGGCTGATCAACTTCAGCACTCATGCAGTTCCCTCATACCATTGTCCCTCATACCATGACAATGACTTGCTTCTGCTGCTGCTGTTTCTACCAAACTCACTAGAGGTTGGTCACTCACTTGGATAACTTTCCACCTTTCTGATAGGCAATCACAAACTAAAAAGAGAGAAAAAGAGCTTAGATCCTCCTGTACAGTGGGGCCGAGCCTTTGGCCCTCCAGCCCCATGGTGGATTCCAAACCTTGCCCATCTGAATCCTGCTCACTCATGGCACAGCAAGTGCTTATTTTGCCTGGATGAAAGCAGAGGGTGGTGAATCTTTTCTAGCAGGGCATGCTAATCATGTGACACTCACCTCCAAGCTCTGCTTGCTGAAGCAGTCTGTGAAGGTCACCTGGGACCCGAAAGAAGCAGATACTGAAGAAGTCAACATCTGTGGCTGCCTCCTGAAATAGGCATGACACTAAAATTCAGCATTAAGAAACCCTTGAAATCAAATAAAGAGCTAGCATCAGACAACCCAGCACAAAGAGAGAGTGTTCTGAGCCCAGAAGTGGAGACTCCAGAAATAGGTTGGTATTGTCTCACAAGGTGAGATCAGGACATCTCCCCCAGCCCAGGACGAAGACCACTCGTTTCTAAACGAAAACAAGGGCTAGTGAGGCAGAGTTAGCTATACTGTCCATGAAACACGCCCTGGTGACAAGTGTACTGGCACTGATGAGCATGTGGCCACCAACATCAACTCTGTTGGTAGAATCACTCAAGGTATCCGCAAAGTCTATCTGGAAGAACTCATGCTCACTTTAAGACTCTGGCACCGAGATAAACACCAATGTCAGAACCAGACACTGGTACTGAAATTACCATTCATCTTGGCACTGCACTTTGCCACACTATTATCGCTCACCACCCTTAAGCAGGGAACCTCTCCATTGGGGTTTGCAAGTGACTCAATTGACAAACCAGGAGCTTCATTCTTTAGGTCTCCATGTGACCATCGCCTTCAATTAACTGATCAGTATTCTTCCCGAGCCTCCCCTCTGCACCAGGGATAAGAAGTTACACACTGTATGTGTTTCCAGAGCTTCACTCTTTTCTACTGACAGAACCAAAGCTTTCTATCTTTTCTGTTATTTGTAGCTGTAGATAGCTGTCCCAAAGGTCAGGCTGTTTCACCACAAACAATATCCAAGGGGATCACATGGCACAGCTCCAGTGGTTACCATTTGGTGGGCATATTTCTCTGCTCAAATTATGAAGGCTCACTCCATCAGAACACAAGTAACTTCATCTGTCTGCTTCAGAAATGTGCCGATATGTGAAATCAGGCGGGCGGTGACAGGGAATAAACCCATTGCTTTCATCAAATGCTGTACTCTGAACTTAGCTGCTAGGTCAGCTGCTGGGAGAGATGCACTGCAAGTGGACTAAGTCAGCGGGCATGCCTCCTAATTCTCACCAGCCTGCGGGGGTGCTGCTTGCTGGTCCCCCCAGTAATATCCACACTGACACATACGCCAAGAAGATATGCCTGTTGCTTATCTTTATAGTACACGTGTTCCTCTGAGATTGCCAATGTGAATCCCACAAACCACCCTTTCTCCTTGCTTTTGAGAGTCCTCTGCAACTACAGGCTTTGACCTGTGAGAGAACTCAGGGAAGGTCTGGCTGCCCTGCCCTGCCCTTTTTACCCTCGCACAGAAGCATGAGGAGGTACAAAGCACGTGTATATCCAACTGATGCTGCTGTTCAGAAAATGCTGAGTGTGCAAGGTGGATCTAGAGGGATGATGTCTCCAAAACCACAGTTAGTGACAGGGAAATAACTGCTCTGTCTGAAAGTGTGGCTGAAGGAGGTATCCACGTAGTCAGACAGTGTAAAGCAAGGTTCTTGTATAGCTGCATTGCTTCCCATAACCAGAGCTTACCTTCAGGCCATTGCCCATTGTCACCTAGACAAAGAGGGGATTGAGACATGTGCATTGCGTCCCTTCTCCCACTTATCCCCATCGTTGCCTTCTCCACAATGTTGCTGCTTCTGCTGTGTCACGCGCAGACACTGGGCACAGAAGAACAGAGTTACGGTGTGACAGTGTCCCTTCAGAACTCATGACCAGTCATTGCCTGGACTCCACAACAGGACAAACCAACAGAGGTTTATTAAAGACGCTTCTCTTAAGAGGTGCTATTGACTGCTATAATCCCATTTAGATAATAAAAGGGTCCTGAGTAGAATAGTAAACACCATACCTCAGCTCCAAACTGGAACTCAGGAGTCCCAGGTAACAAAGTAATCACAAGTCTCGCACAAAACCCGCTTTCCTTCCGGAAAGCTCTGGCATCTGCCAGTCTCCGATTGAGGACTCCTTTCAGGGATCCAGCAAAAGAGATCTGCTCTCCCACCCAGCCTCCTCTTAGTCGAGGTGTCTTTCTCCTTTCAACTGCCTCTTCCAATCCTGATAGGTCTTGTGGATAAAACAAGGCAGGGCTGAGTGAATCCACAGCAGCTTATGAGCCTTCCCCTCGGAAGTGTGGGGTTTTTACAACCCATCATCTGTAGACAGACAATGGTGGCATAAAACTGGCTGGGGCTCAGCCCTGGCACCGCTTCTGTCAGGCGTGTACAAGGCATGTGACCTTGCACGTATGGTGCATGCAAAGTCATGCTGTGTGGAGGATGCCATGTCGAGGAACAAAATGGCGTCCTCCGTGCGGCATGATGCGGAGGACGCCATTGTTATTGCTTGACCCTTGGTAACACTTTCTTTACAAATTGAGCACTGCCGGCCAGGGACTGATCAAGATGGTTCCAGTGGCAATGTGGCTCCTTTCCTTCCCTGTCCATCACACTCTCTCTCTCTCTCTTTCACACCCTCCCCCCCACACACTTACAGTGGATTCTTAGGCATGCATCTTGGCCTAAGCTTGCATTTCCCCTTACCATACAACTCCCCCCCCCACACACACACTTTGCCCCTTCTCCCTCTCATTTAGAAAGCTACCTTTATGTCTACTTTGAAGCTGGTTTTGTCTCTCCTCCAGGAGGAGGATTTGAAAAACAGATCCATGTCCGATTTCTGAATTCATATATAAAAAAAGGCTTCTTTTGAAGTGCTTTTTTCTAACCCAAGAAGTGTTACTGTACAGACTCTTTCCCAGGGTGTCTCTGAGCCTGGTCTTTTTTTATCCCTTTATTCCTCCGAGTGCAGTCTCTATTATTTCCATGTCACTAGGCTGAGAGGCACATTATTCTGCTCACGTACCTGTTCCATCATCCAATCTACAGAACAGCATTAATGTTAGGTTTTGAAGGCTGCTCCTGTTCTGCTGTCTCATTGGATGTGGAGTGTTGCAGTGGTGGCCTCTGAGCAGGGGAAGATGGGGTTGGAGGGAAATAAAAAGGGGGCAAATGGCCTGGTAAATTGATCCTACTGTATTCATAGAGATAAACCTTGCTATGAGATTTAGGCAACCAATTTAGATCTGAAGGAGAAGAGATTGAAAACACTAAGGCAATTTATTACCTTGTAAATCTGGGGGGAAATCATAAGTAGCACTTAAATTTAACTATCTGCGAAGGCAAATAAAGAAAACCGTAATATTTCACAAAGCCATAATCTATATAATATGAATGCATTTTCCCCATTTTGATGTGAACAAAATAAGGTACAGTTTCACATCTTTCTTTTAATATGTCTGCTACAAAGCAGCATCCAGGAATGCCAGCTGGGGGATTCAATGTTGCTTCTGATTTCATTCTTTCTGCTGTCTTATCATTTGCATGAAATAGGATTTTTTCTCCCTCTTTCATATTGCTTCACTCTAAATTTTCAGCACAATAAGTATTTTGCCCACAAGGCCTATATCTAATGTTGGTTCATTTTGAATGTCTTTTCCCATTTACATGTTAGCCCAGAAAACCAAAGTGATTGTAATCGAATGAGCATGCTCAAAGTATAGTTTATATGGCTATGGGGTGATTTGCTCAGTCTAATTCAAATGCTCTTAGAAAACAGGAGATAGATGATTCGGGAGCTGTTCTAAGCAGTCTTGCTTATGGCAATATTTACTCAGGGATGGGTTAAAAGAATAAGAGGTGGCATCTGAGGAAAGATTAAAAACAATGGTCCAGAATCTGCTCTGTTACACCAGGGCAAATTCCTTGAAGCCAGTGGAGTTGCACTGACATAGGTGAGACCTACATTTGGCCTCTATGCTTTGACTAGTGTCTCAGAAAAGCCATCTCGTGCCAAGCCACTGTTATGTGCCTCCATTCTTGATATTTCTTTCAGGCTTCATGAGGAAGGCCTTCTGTGAAACTTTCCTGTCCCAGATCCCTGATTCAGTAAGGTTGAATGATTAAGGACTTGTCTAAGCAGGGAAATTGACCAACCACTACTCCAATTTTCAGTCATCACTTTAATTTACATTTCAGCTGCTTTGTTTTGCTATGTGGCCCCTAGAATGTCATGGCCAATAGGCACCATAAAAGCAAATGTATTATTATTAGCTACAAACTTCTCAGCACAACAGGAAAAAAAATCCAAAATAATTTGTGCCACTGCATAAAAAGCACATGAACAAATAATTACAAGGAGCATTTCTTATTATTTTATGCCATATTCAGTTAGAAAATTATTGAGCTTCTTGACCTAGCATTGTAAACATTGTACAATGATTCCAGGATCAGATATATACTTTTGAATGACACTATTGATTAGTATAAAATCATAAAACCTGTTGCTTAAAATCTACTCTATGCTAGAAAATGTTTGCTGGTAGAGCTATATTGGTAAACCCTCCTAGTGCAGATGCAGTGTATACTAGCAAACGTGTATTTTTGCTGGCAGAGCTTATATCAGATACCTAAATGAAATAAGTTTTGGACCAAAAGCTTTCCCCAGCTTTTTGTTTTTGCCTGTATAACTGGGTCTACACTTGGGCTTTTGCTAGTATAAACATGTTCCAGAAATAGCAACCCCAACCAACACTGTTATACTGGCAAAAGTTTCTAGAGTTGATCTGACCTAAGAAACTAGCTGGTTCTCTAGATTGTCCTCTGAGGCCTGGCTTCCTAAAGGAATGGGTGCCCTCTAGACTGTGTTTGGATTCAGCTAGCACACTGTGGTGTGGCATAACGGCCCCACTCTCATGTTGCTAGTCTCCAGAATCTCTGTCTGTCTGTCATGGCTGTACAGGATATGTCATACACTATGGCGACCAGGGACAATGCCAACGTAGCTTTGTTACCAGAGCTATCCTGGCATGGAGCAGTAGCTATGCCAACATAGTGTTCCTAATGTAAACACTTCCTATGCTGGTGGAAAGAGTTTTTCCATCAGTTTAGGAAGACTACCTCCATGAACTGTGCAACTAGATCTATGGAAACATTCTTCCATTGACGTAGCCTGACTCAATATTGCGGATTAGATTGGCATAGGTACATCACGTAGAGGTGTGGTTTTTTCACAGTCTTGAGAGATGTAGCTATGTCAGCCAGAGGCCTGGACTACAATAACAATTTACTGTAGTATAGTTACTTCTCTCTGGGCTGTGAGAAACCCACACCCCTGAGAGATGCAGCTATGCTGACTTAACTCCCAGTGTAGGCTAGTGTTATGCTGATGGAAGAATTCTTTTCCACCGTCAGCAGCAATGCAGAAGGAAAGGTGGCAATAACATGCCATGCCACCCTTCCTCCTGTCTTGCTGCTGGCGGTAGCACTGACTTCTGAGCTGGGTGTCCTGCCAGCAGCCACCACTCTCTAGCTGCTCAGATGGGAAATCAGGGCTGCCACCAGCAGTGGCACAGAAGGAAGAGTAGCAGTCGCTGACCTTCTGCGCTGCAACAGGTGGCAGACTGCCCTGTGCACTTGGCACCTGCATAGCCTTGTTGCTTAGTTTAGAAGTTAGAGCCACTATGGCCAGCAACACAGAAGGAAAGGTGGCAATAGCATAACATTGCCTTCTGAGCACTAGGAGCAGCGGCGCAGAAGGAAGGGTGTCACAGTATGTTAATGCCACCTTTTCTTCTGCACTGCTGCTACAGACAGTGCTGCCTTCTGAGCTAGGCGGCCACAGAGGTCAGGTGCAACCCAACCGCCAGCAGCAACACAGAAGGAAGGGTAGCATGTTATGGTCAGCGACTGCTACTCTTCCTTCTGTGCCACTGCTGGTGGCAGCCCTGCTTTCCCATCTGAGCAGCTAGAGAGTGGTGGCTGCTGGCAGGACACCCAGCTCAGAAGTCAGTGCCACCACCAGCAGCAAGACAGGAGGAAGGGTGGCATGGCATGTTATTGCCACCTTTCCTTCTGCATTGCTGCTGCTGGTGGAGAAGAATTCTTCCATCAGCATAACACTAGTCTACACTGGGAGTTAAGTCAGCATAGCTGCATCTCTCAGGGCATGGGTTTCTCACAGCCCGGAGAGAAGTAACTATACTACCCATTTCCCGGCCATTCCCCTTAGAAGGCAATGCCACTGCCATCAGTGGCACACAAGGAAGGGAGGGAGACAATACCATGCCATGCCACTTTTCCTTCTCCACAGTATGTTAATGCCACCTTTCCTTCTCCACTGCTGGTGGTGGCGGCACTATCTTTCCAGCTGCCCAGATTAGAAGACAGAGCTGCTGCCAGCAGTGGTGCAGAGGGGAGGACAGCACTACCATCACCTGCCACCCTTTATGTGCTGCCCTCCAAGCTGGGTGCCTGGCCAGAGGCTGCCACTCTGTGGCCTCCCAGTTTGGAATTCAGCACTGCTATCAGGAGTGGCACAGAAGGACGGGAGGCAATACCATACCATGCCACCCTCCCTTCTCCCCCACTGCAGGTGACGGCACCTCCTTTTTGGCCATCCAGCTTGACAGGTAGAGCCTCTGCCAACAATGGCAGAAAAAGGAAAAATGGCAATACAATTCAGTGACACCCTTCCTTTTGTGCTGCTGCTGACCACCCCTCAGCAGCAGCAGTACAGAAGGAAGGGAGACAATACCATACCACACTGCCTTTTCCTCTATGCTGCTGGCAGGGGTGCTGCCATCTGAGCTGGGCACATGACAAGAGGTCGTTGCTCTATGGCTGCCTAGCTCAGAAGGCAGCACTGTCTGTAGCAGCAGTGCAGAAGGAAAGGTGGCATTAACATACTGTGACACCCTTCCTTCTGCACTGCTGTCCCCAGTGCTAACTTCCAAGCTGGATGTTCTACCAGTAACTACCACTCTCCAGCTCCTCAGCATGGAAAGCAGGACTGCCACCCTCCGTGGTGCAGAAGGAAGCGTTGCAATACCATACCATGCTGCACTTCCTCTGGCACTGCTGTTGGCAGCAGCACTGACTTCTGAGCAGGATAGCCAGAGAGTAGAGGCTGCTTACTGCACGCCCAGCTTGGAAGTCAGGGCCACCACCAGCAGTGGCACGGAAGTAAAAATGACAATACGTTATCATGCCACTCGTCCTTCTGTGCTGCTGCTTGCAGTGTCACTGCCATCTGAGCTGGACACCTGGTCATTGGCCACTGCTCTCTTGCCACCCAGCTCAGAAGGCAGCCCCCCCCCCCCACCAGCAGCAATGCGGAAGGAAAGTTGGTAATACTATAACATGCCACCCTTCTATCTGTGCTGCTGCTGCCAGTGGCACTGCCATCCAAACCGGGTGCCAGACAGTGGCCACTGCTCTCCAGTCACCCCACGTGGAAGGCCAGGAAAAATCACAGACATTTTAAAATATTTCCAATATCTGCCTGGAGGAGGATATGAGAACCAAAAAAGAGGTCATGGGAAAACCTAGATGGTTTTTCAGAGATTTCACTTTAGCTCAGCATTACAGGAAAACTTGTGTGTGCCCAAAGCAATGCCTTTGTAGCTATTAAATCTGCCCCTGAAGCACATGTTTTGTATCCTCCACTCTTCTTTTGAACCTAATAAATACCACACAGAAATGCCCCCATCCAAGCCATTATTCTCAAGGGCTCAGCTGCCAGTGTGTCTGGCTTCTCTGCATTTAACACCTCATGTGGTTAAGAAGACCCCCCAACACCTGTGCCAGCTCTGCTTTTGTCTCCTGCACCTGTAGCCAGATAGACCACCTGACCATGGGTGCCTCTACCCAGTTCCTGGTGTGGTTTTGCAGGGACTATGGCTTGCAATTCCCACTTACAGATATCCAGGCTGGAACGACCATCCAATGTGAAAGATGCGTACCTTCTTCCATTGTTTTTTTCGGAAGAGGCTTTTCCGACATTAGGAGATATCCCAGAAGAACTCTGCAGTCTAGACATACCCTGAGTGTTTTGGGTTGGGGAAGGGCAAAGAGGCAGGGGGCTGTCTCTTTTGGAAAAGAAGGGAAGATGATGGAAACTGACACAAAGAAGCATAAGCTGTGTTGGGAGTGGGAAGGAACTTCAGGCTGAGTATATCCACCTTCCAAGTCTTAAGGATTACAAGTATATTTCTTTTCCCTCTCTTCCTCTTCTTGGTGCCCATCTCAATTACCATTATGTCTAAATTTGAATGTGGAGCGATTAATAATTCACTAGACTCCAGTCCAGAGGGAACACTGATGCAGTCCTAAAGCACAATAGTGCTGGATATGATGAGGCAGGAAGTTAAAAAATTAACGTTAAACATTTTTATCACCAAACCATTACATACCAGTAGTGGCATCAGGGCTCTCTTGCATTTCTGGGCTTCTTATAGGTGGAGTGAGTGCTACTGAATTGTTTCCTTATCCAGAGATGGTGGCTTAAGTCCTTCCACCAGAGATACCATGATGATGAGTCTGGCACAATTGCTAGGAAGATAGATCAAATGAGCACTCTGTTCCTGGAGCAGGATATAAATGCCTCCATTCCATATGTGCAACATTGCTCTTGAGATAAGAAAAACGGGCCTATAAAATACTCATTGACCTAACAAGTCAATTAAAGGTACAATAGGAACCATTTGATGGCTCAGTACAGCAGTGGAAATTATTTGCTGTTGATCAGCTTGGACCTTAATAGTTTCATGGCTTTCAAAACAGAATAAGTAAGTGGGCTTTTGGGGATAATGCAGCCACAGAAGAGAGAGATCAAATCAGCAACATAAAATGGGCTAAATTCATCCATGTTATAACTGCACAGCGAACTCAGTGAAATGTCACCAGGTATTAAACATGTCCCAATTTTAAAGAGCTAGCATTACTAGCTTTATTCATCAGCCTCTGATGAACTATAAAGGATCTGTTTCATTCAGAAAATTTTTTAGAGGTCAGAAAGTGCTTTGTTTTCCTCTGGGGTTTTTAGTGTCTGTGGGAGAGTATATTTAGTTTCTAAATTCCAAGGGAAAAATCTAATAACTTTGTGATATGGGCAGGGGGATGTTAATACAGGCAGTCCCCGGGTTACGTACAAGATAGGGACTGTAGGTTTGTTCTTAAGTTGAATCTGTATGTAAGTCGGAACTGGCATCCAGATTCATCCGCTGCTGAAACTGATCAGTTTCAACAGCGGCTGAATCTGGACGCCAGTTCTGACTTACAACTTAAGAACCCCAGGCATCCCCAAGTCAGCTGCTGCTGAAACTGATCAGCGGCTGATTCCAGGAAGCCCGGGGCAGGAGCTTCCTGTAGTCAGCCACTGGTCAGTTTCAGCAGCGGCTGACTTGGGGACACCTGGGGCAGAGCAGCTGGGGTGCTGCTGGGTTGGTCCAGTAGCGCCGCCGCTCCTCGGCGCTACTGGAGCAACCCAGCAGCACCCAAGCTGCTCTGCCCCAGGCGTCCTGATTCAGCCGCTGCTGAAACTGACCAGCAGTGGCTGAATCAGGACGCCTGGGGCAGAGCAGCTGGGGTGCTGCCGGGTTGGTCCATTGGCGCCCAGAGCGGCGCTACGGGACCAACCGGCAGCGCCTCAGCTGCTGTACCACAGGCATCCGGAGCAAAGCCGCGGAGCACGGGGGCAGTGGGACAGCCCAGACGCGCCGTGGCTATCCTGTTGCCCTCGGGCTCCGTGGCTTTGCTCTGCTCTGCTCCCCGTCCCCCTGGTCTGCAGACCAGGGGGACGGGGAGCAAAGTGGCGGAACACGCGGGCAGCGGACAGCCCAGACGCGTCTGGACTGTCAGCTGGCTGCGTGCTCCGCGGCTTTGCTCTGCTTTGCTCCCTGTCCCCCTGGTCTGCAGACCAGGCGGACAGGGAGCAAAGCAGCGGAACACGCGGGCAGCGGACAGGGGGACGGGGGAGCAAAGCAGAGCAAAGCAGACCAGGGGGACAGGGAGCAAAGCAGAGCAAAGCCGCGGAGCACGCGGCCAGCTGACAGCCCAGACAGCAGCGGCTGAATCAGGACGCCTGGGGCAGAGCAGCTTGGGTGCTGCTGGGTTGGTCCATTGGCGCCCAGAGCGGCGCTACGGGACCAACCGGCAGCGCCCCAGCTGCTGTACCAAAGCAGAGCAAAGCCACGGAGCACGCGGCCAGCTGACAGCCCAGACGCGTCTGGGCTGTCCGCTGCCCACGTGTTCCGCCGCTTTGCTTCCTCTCCCTGGTCTGCTGGAGACCAGGGAGAGGGAGGGCCCCGTTCGTAACTGCAGATCCGACGTAAGTCGGAGCCGTGTAACTCGGGGACTGCCTGTAACCAAATGAAAATTTCCAGATTAAAATCAGACATGGATATGGGCTTCCCTTTCTGATCACAGAAGACTGAATCACAAGAAAGATAATATACATCATCCTTATATAAGTGTAACCCTCCTGCCAGTAGCAGTCGGCAGCCAGAAGGGCTGGGTTCAGTATCATAGAATCATAGAGCTGGAAGAGACCTCAGGAGGTCATCAAGTCCAGCTCCCTTCCCAAGGCAGGACCAATCCCAACTAAATCAACCTAGCCAGGGCTTTGTCCCTGTTGAGGGAGGTTCTTTCAACAAGGTAACCAAACTGGCTCGAGCCCTCAGCCAGTAAACTGGGAAAACTCCAACCTACCCCCTGGGCGCTTTTAGAGGCAATTCTTCACCTCTCTGAGGGTATGTCTACACTGCATTCCTCTTTCGAGGTTTAATGGTTATTTCGAAAGAAGGGTTTGTTCTCAAAATAACCGCGTCTACACAGTGTTTTTTATTTCCAAATAGGGTATTTCGAAATAGCGGCCGGATGCAATTATGCAAATGAAGTGCAGGAAATTCAAATCCGCGCTTCATTTGCAATTTTGCTCAGTTGCATTTGCATTCCTCTCTCGAAAGAGGAATGCAGCGTAGACATACCCTGAGTCGGAGATAGAAACAGTCTGTTTAGTAACAGTGATCTAGCATCAACCAACGGGAACACACCCAAATAAAGAAAACCCATAAGCATGGTACTATCCCTGGAGTCTGCAGGTCAGAGTCTTTTGCTTATAGATCTTTAGTCCAACCCCCAACTCATATGGTGTGGTTCTCCCCACACTTCAAACACCTTACTCATGGCTCTGTCCAGTCGATGCAGACCTAGAGTCCATAGGAACATCATCATGATGTCTGCCGCCTATGTGCTGCTCCTACCGGCCACTCCCACCAGCTACCTGCTGCTGTTTCCACCAGCCACTGCTCATGCCAGCTGCTTCTGCTGGCCGCTTCTGCTGGCCACTACAGCTGGCCTGTGATGGATTTGGCTCTGGGCCAAAGCTAGTGATTTCAGCTTCTCAGTAATTTCAGCTCTTGGCCCACATGACAGTCTAGTCAAAAGATTCCAGCTTCCACTGGAATAACATTTTAAAATAATAAAGTGACTCCTTATGTAATCTGTTTTAGTTCTATCATTAAAAGGGCGGGGAGAGGGGGAGAGAGAAATAGGTTGAACCAGTCTTACAGCTCATGCATGGAGGGCATGCATCCTGCTGGTTCAGAGCTCTGCCCTTCCCCCCAGTTGATTTCACAGAATTTGGAAGAGAAAGCCTTGTCCATCTGAGATTCTTTACAATGACTGTTTCTCTCCTTTGAACTAAATTAAACACAGTCTGCTTTTCTGCATTCCAATAACTGCAAGCGTTTGTAGTCATATCTTACAGGTCCTGCTTTTAGGGTTAGTGTGGTTTTTGACCCTACAACAGCCACATTAGTTACAATAGGCAAAATACCATTCTAACAATTGAATATCTAGCAGGCCTAAGCAACTGAGTAAACTGTATTTACATAATCACACTCAGGATTTCTTTCCCATTCCAGCGTGAACTGTATTTACATAACAACAGTTGAATACCTAACAGGTCTAAGCAAACTGAATGCACATGATCACACCCCAAATTCCTTTCCCATTTTGCCTGGCTCTAATGCAGGCATGTCCAAAGTCCGGCCCGCGGGCCAATTGCGGCCCGTGTTCCGGTTTAATACGGCCCCCCGGGTAATTTGGCAATATCTATCTTTTATGGCCCCCAACGAATCCATATGTATTGAGATGAATACATTGTAAAATCTCAGTTAATGTCAGTTGGTCTAAATCAGTTATAAATATATTTGGACACAACATGTATACTTGGTGTTATGTTCCTGTTCATATTTTTTGAACTTAAAAGTTGACAGACAACCTTTATTACCAATAATATGTAATGTACTTTACAATGTTCCTGACATATATTTCAGCTTCCTGGATTTTTTTTTTTCATCTGGCCTTTAGATATGAAAGGCAGAGTGATTTAACACCTGTTTAGATTTGTCATCCATGTGACAAAATGAAAAGTATGCCATTTGCAATAAAATTTGCATAAAATAGTTAATTTGCATTTAATTTTAATGGTTCAAAGAATGTCAGGCAAAATGGTCGGCCCTCACGCATGTTCACTTCATCAAATCTGGCCCTCTTTGAAAAAAGTTTGGACACCCCTGCTCTAATGGAAGCATTGATTCAGGCCCTGCTTACATAAGAAAAATGCAAAGATGTTACTCCTACTGGCTAATCCACATCAGCAATAAAATGGTGCTGTGGAAGGGAATTGGCAAAGGTAATCTCTGATCTATTTCCTTCATAATATTCAAAAAGACCCTGTAAACAAGACATAATGGTTAATCAAACGGCTCAGTCAGATGAAGCACTGAGATCTTCTTGCCAAGGGTTGTGTGTCACTAGGTCAATAGGTGGTAGGGATATTTAGCAAATAGGTAAATATTAAACAAATTGCTATTAAGCAAGGGTGCTGTGTAGATGTATCCTCTGTTATGTCCCTATAGGGGACAGAGACAGTCTAGGGCTATGTCTACACTGCAGGCTTTTTGCGCAAGAGTTCTTGTGCAAAAGGGTCTTGCACAAAAGCATGTCCACACTGCCATGTGCTTTTGCACAAGAGATGTGCTTTTGCACAAGACTGTCCATGGCAGTGTGGATGCTGTCTTGTGCAAGAAAACTCTTATGGCCATTTTAGCCATAAAGGTTTCTTGCGCAAGAATCCCCTGTTGTCTGTCCACACTGCCTTCTTGCACAAGAGCTCTTGTGCAAGAGAGCTTATTCCTTGTGGGGAAAAGAATAACTCTTGCACAAGAAAGCCTCTGTTCCGACGCTTTGCTGTAAATTTACTTGCACAAGAACTCACATGCAGTGTAGACACTCTGCAGTATTTTGTGCAAGAATAGTTGTTCTTGCACAAAAAGCCTGCAGTATATATGTAGCTTAGGGGTAAATTAGTGCCTCGTTTTATTTTCACACCGGTATAAATTCAGTGTAGTCTCTTATTTACGTTGTTGCAAATGAAAGTAGAATTTGTCCCCTGAGCTATAGACAGAAAAGATTTTAGGTATCTATTCTATATTCTCTAATTCCTCCTTCCTTTTTTTAAATCTCTTTTTACCTTTTCTCCTCTTCTTCTTCATTCTCTTCCATCTCCCTTGAGATCTGACTGCTTTCCTGCTAAGATTGAAGGGCGGCATGGAATAAATACATTAATTTCACACACTTTCATGAACATCAATTAAAACTTGAATCCCAAAAGATTCTTCTTAGTTTCGCTAGATCTGAGGCCCAATTCCATAGTTTTTACTCAAATCCTTTCTCTGGGGTGTTTTTCTTGACTCAAGTCTGCCACCTTTCCCTCTAGAGCATGAGGGTATTGGTAGAATTTTCTTGCTTTTTTCCTTTGTTTCTATGAATATGATGATTGTCAGGAAAAGGAATTCCCCTTTCTGTCCTTGAAAGGCAATATTCATGTAAGTGCTTCCATAGACTTTGGAACCCAGGAGGAGAATAAGCCCATGTAGTTCAATTAGTCTAGGATTTAGTTTTTTCATGTGTGACCAGATAGCATTGTATTTTTTTTGGAAGACCAAAGTTTAAAGGGAAAGAAAAATTCCTGATGTTTAGAGTGGGTGATGTCAACTGGCAGAGCTTATTACTACTGGGAGACAGAGATGTTTCTGAGGGAATAAATGCTTCTCTGATTTTGTACTATCTGATGTGTTAGTTTCAAATCTTCCTGGCAACAAAAAGGCCAAAAACATAAAGCAAACTTGAACTCTATTCTGTTCTTCACACAAAATCCCTTTTTGCTTTCAAAGGACTCAATTTTACGCTCGGCAAAACTCTCAGTCTCTTCTCTAAAAGCCGGAAAAGGCCCACAGACAGCTGGTAACTGGTCCAAGTTATTATTATTATTTGCATTGCAGTACTGCCTAAGAGCCTGTGTCACAGGCCAAGACCCCATTAGGCCAAGCACTGTATAAACATGGAATAGAAAAGGGGACCTTGCCCACAATCCAAGTAATGTATACAAATAATGAGCAGAGCAGTTTCTATAAGGGGCAGAGTTGTTGATCTCTTACCTCATGTCTAGACTACACTGACGTTTCGAAAGAAGATATGCAAATTCAGAAAGCAGAGCTTTCGAAAGTGAAAGTAGTCGGGATGTGTTTTTTTCAGCAACCCCCCTTTTTCGAAAAGCCATGTAAAGCTCATTTTTTTTTAGGAAGAGCGGCTTTTCGAAAAAGGGGGGGTTGCCAAAAAAAGCTCCACTTTTGAAAGTGAGATCCCGCAGAATTTGCATATCGTCTTTCGAAACTTCAGCGTAGTCTAGACGAGCCCTTAGTGACAACTCCCTTCAGTTACACTCCTAAAATTATTTTAAAACAGAAGATAGTGAGCATGAAAGCAGAGTGGCCAGTGATCTGTCCTTAGACCTGCTCAGGAAGTTGGGCCTTAAACATAGGTAAATTACTGGAGAAGGGTGAGGTGGAAATTGATGAAGAAAACCCAAATGTGTATCACTTGTAGGTGAAGATCTTGCAGTATGGTGAAGTTTTGCAGCCAGAGATTGCACTAGGAATGCAGACCATTTATAGCACAGATAATGAGCATTGCTATAATATAGAAATAACTAAAAATAAAGACTGAAAATGCCAGTTGAAATATACAAAATATTTCTAAGTCTAATCATATTTTCTGTGAATGGAACAATACACTGTGAGTCTACACACTGCTGAAGTATGCCTTATCTTTCAAGCTAGTAAGGGCATATTTACATGCAGAGTGGAACAGGTTTCAGTCAAGATGTGATTTTAAACCAGGTTGAAATGCTTCAAGGACACTCTTATTTCATTTAAATCAGATGTATTTTGATTATACATTTATCTTAAATGTATTAGGTGCTAAAAGAAAAACAAAAGACTGTCCACACAGGGTGTTGTATTGGACTAACTAAACTGGCTTAAATAAACCATGCAAATGTGTGCGTGTGGAGATGAGGCCTGTTTATCAGAGCATAGATTCCTTTATAGAGTATTTCACTTAGGACCTGCTCTTATGAAGTGCTGAGGATCTCATTTCCCACATCAGGTGCGGGGCTTCTCTCTCAAATCAGGCCATTAAATACCTATTTTTTAAAGAGACTTTGCTTTAGTTTCTAACATGAAATTTCCCAGATCTCTACGTCCTTTTCCCAATAATGCCACCAATCTTAATTTGATCTTAATATACAGCAATTAAATTAGAATGTTGGAATGAGATCAGCACACCAAATAAGGGAAAGAAACGTCACGGGTCTACAATCCCAGTCATAACATGATGCATAACCTTAAAGGCTGATTCTCAGCCTTGAAATTCATTCACCACTTTTAAGGAATTTTGGGGATCTGGAATTTTTGGGGGAGAAAGGAATGTGGAAGAGGGAAAGCACTTTCTAGGTTTTATTGAAAAACCTGAGCCAATACAGATTAAGCAATTTGTGCAATGGTTTAAATGTAGCAAGAACTGTAAACTTTGAATAGCCGCTCTATTAATATGCTAGTCAGGGCAAACATTACGATACAAGTTACAGAGAGAGCCTCTGGAGTTTGAGGAACAAATGTATGGGCATTAAAAGCAATCATACCCCACCCACGTGCATATTCTTACACAATAGAATCTCTTTCCTATGGCTGTTGACAAACTTTGGCTAATGTGTCTGCTCACGAAATGTTTCCTGCCAGTGCAGCACATATTGCAGATAAAACCTAATGAGCTGAGTTTAACAAAAAATGCCATGTGGCTTTCTCACAGTGATGCCCATCTGTCGGCTTGGGGAAGCAGCAGTGCACTGCAGCTGTACTCCTTTTCTTTTTATCAAATCAAAATAAAGCTGCACACCCCAGAGTCAGGTATGGTAAACAGGCTAGCAAATTGCCTTACATGGGTATCATACCGCTCCTTATCTGTCTCACTTTTCAGAGCAGCATAACCAGATGGCTTCGAGCGGTGGGTGAAAATCTCTCTGTTATGTTTTTGGCATCCAGCGAGAGGGAGGTAGTCCAGGAGTCCACCATGGACACAACAGAGATTTAAATTGGTCTGGGGCTGAGATTACAGCCTGGAAACAGAACTTTTGAAATTAAAGCAGATTCCATTTATAGCAAAGGGAGTGCCTATTGAGAGCAGGCTGGATGTAATAGAAAGGGCATAAAACAAAAAAGAGGGGCTTTGTGTGCAGCCTCCCAGAACAACAGGGGCATTGGCGATGCTCCAGTCACCCTGCTGCCTAGTGCATCACAACAGCTCTTTCCCTGCCCTCTTGTTCATGAGCAGGTTGTTGTTATTAGGCTCAGAGACTCCTCTGACCATTAGGAGGTGCCTGATAATCTGTTCCCTATTTGTTCCTCTGTGATGTGCAGAGGGAGACAATCATGCTGGTCTTTGGAAGAGTGGTTGTTAGAAGGGTCTGGGGATATGGTGCAGCTGTATGCGGTCACAAATACTAGCTGAGTACTAGAATTCACAGAATTAGGGCCATGGTTTCTCCTGGATTCCCAGTCAGCCATATGGCCAATATTTCTAGTGTTAGTCTTCTCAATTTGTCAGAACTGTGGCAAGGTATAAACTGTAATGTGAAATCCACTCCTCTTTCAGTGAAGCACCACACACATACTAGTTTTGGTAAGCTGTGGTCTTATCTTAAACCCCAGACTAGGCCTACAGACAAGACCAAAAAAAAAAATGGTGGGGGGAGGGAAGAGGAGTACAGGCATAAAGATCTTGCGGAAAAAGGGGGTTTTGCGCAAAAGGGCCACGGCCACACTGCTTGTTTTTGTGCAAAAATCCCTAGCGCAAAAACGGAACGAAAGAGCGTATGCAAATGAAGCATGGGAAAATGCTAATCCACACTTCATTTGCATTGCCTCTTATGGAAAAACTCATAGTGTAGTCGTAGCCTCAGTGTGAAGATAGTCTGTTTAGCTTGTCAGCATTTGGCATGGGAGTATTGTTAACACATACTGTGCCCAAGTCATGTAGGTGTGTGAGGTTTAGAAATTGTGGTGGTGTGACAGTTCACCTCCCCCCCGTCAGGCTTTAGGAAATGGATTTATGAACACAAATATGCATAACTCAAAGGTGCTTCAGACAAATTACCTCGTGTGACCCATCAATCTTAATGTCACTTAATCCACTGGGTCTGTATATCTTATTTTGGTGTATGTATCCTTCTCGTGTGTAAAGTTAGATATATGGAGCATAGAATGCTTTATAGTTTTAAAATTCCAATGCAAGCCATCAAGGGTGTTTTCCTCAAGGTCTGGTCACCTGGAAACAGCCCCTTTTGTCTGTTAAATCTCAGCAGTGGTTGGGCCTAGAAAGTCATGTGACCGCCTTAACTTGTAGGGGCTGGCCAAGTAATTTTCCATGTGAAGGTGCACTGTAGAAACAGAATTCCTGCTCAAAGTGAAATCTATAAAACAATGAGAAGCTTGGCAGGCATGGCACACCCAAGAGGATAACTAAAGCCCCTAGAAAAAAGGAAACTTCCCTGGTTTGGAGGATTAGCTGGAATAAGAACAATTTTTGACTGTATGTTAGAATTAGCTAAGCATTTTTTGTTATTTTAAACATCTTCCTTTCATTGTTAAAGGGGGCTTACCTAAATAATTCATTTAGGGTTCTGATCCCATTTGGAGAGTGGGGGTATGTCTACACTACCACCCTAGTTCGAACTAGGGTGGTTAATGTAAGCAACCGAATTTGCAAATGAAGCCCAGGATTTGAATCCACAAGGAGTACCGGTAGTTCGGAATAGGAAGCCTAATCCGAACTACCTACTCCGTGCCGCGTGTAGCCACGGGCACGGAGTCCGAACTAGAGGGGATTTAAAAATGGTGGCGCCCGGCAAGATGCAAATGAAGCCCGGGAAATTCAAATCCCGGGCTTCATTTGCAACTTCGGATGCCTACATTAACCACCATAGTTCGAACTAGGGTGGTAGTGTAGACATACCCTGGTATCCTGGGAAGCTGGGCCCCACAATTTTTTTTCCCTCATACCTGAAGTGTTTTGGTGTCTGCATTGCTCTTCGGGGTGATCTTAGCTCTGTGTCTTGGGTGGGGGAGACCAGGTGAGCTGGTCCAGCAGGACAGGGTGGTGAGAAGCCCCCGAGAGCAGGAAGGCAAGTGGCAATGGTGTTGTCAGCACTCTGAGAAGCATCCCCAAAAGGTCTTTTGTGACTTCACCCTGTCACAGGTGGAATTAGCTAGGACTTCAGTAATGAATAGCTAGTTTGTTGTGCTCACTAGTTTGCTGCATGGCACAACAATGCCTTCATCATGGAAAAATCTGGAACAGATTTAAACGAGTGAATAGACCTTGTTCAGAATGAGTGGGAAAGTATTAAATGAAGCTGGCTAAAATTGTCCAGATTTTCAATTTTCCATGAAAATTTTCACCAGATTCAGTTTTTGATTGATGAAGACCCAGTTAAAAATGTTCCTGATAACGTTTGCATTTCATTTGTTGTCTATCTTTTTGTCTATTTTCGTCCAACTTTGCCAAAAAGGGGTGGGAAATTTAGACCTTACGAAAATGCTGCAACATCCTCAACTGAAGGATAAAAACTAGTCATTCACCACCATGATCAAATCTGCTTGACACACAACAGGAATGAGATCCAAATTTAAAGAATTTTGTTCAAAGTTTTATCTGTCATATGTGATCAGGATTTTCAAACCTGAGCGCCCAAAGTTAGGTTCCAAATTTCATGGTTAGGCACCTACATGAAAATGGCCTAATTTTTCCAAAGCACTGAAGTCCCACTAGCTTTCCCAGATGTCAGCAGAGTTTAAGAGACCTT
Source organism: Pelodiscus sinensis (assembly GCF_049634645.1). Classification (NCBI taxonomy): domain Eukaryota; kingdom Metazoa; phylum Chordata; order Testudines; family Trionychidae; genus Pelodiscus; species Pelodiscus sinensis. Next base: position 59,425,098 of record NC_134718.1, read on the forward strand.
CATATCTTTGGAAAATCAGGCCATTTGTATTTAGAACAGGGTCATATCTTGACATTCTCAGTGAAGGAAGGGGAAATATGCCCTAAGAATATTTGCTCTTGGACACAAATCTACTATTTGCAAGGGCGGTTACCTAATTTATGGGGACAATCAGTTGGGAATTTTGTGCATGAAATAGAGCTCCCAGTTTAAAAGAGCAGTCTGAGGATGTGCTGTTCTAGGTTTGTCTGCATGAGGAGTGAGCATGTGGCTAGCCAAGGTGTTGATCTTGAGTGCATCAGCTTGCCACCCACTAACTTGGTGTGTAGACATGAGGGCTGCCAACAGAATTTCTGGGCAAGGTGGTGGGTGCTGGCTCCAGGCCTCTGGCAGAAGGGATGGACCAATAGAGGAAGGGGCGGGGATAAGGAACCTTCGGCACTGCCCAACCTTGAGGCTCTGGCAGCGATTTAAAGAGTCCCTGGTCCGGCCTCTGCTGCTGCTGGGAGTCTTGGGCCCTTTTAAATCACTGGGCCCAAGAGCAGCTGCCCCTTTGGCCCCTCATCAGTGGCTGTGGTAGACACCTCTACAGTGATGGCACTCCAGGACTTTTGCTGCGCCGTAGCAGTGTCCACACCGTGGATAGCAAGCTGGTGCCCTACAGATTCGCAGCCTGGCTTGCCATGCTCCAAGTTCCTGAGTAGGCAAACGCCGATTGAACATTGTGAGAACAATGCTCTCATTTAGAATTTTAGCCCTTGTGAGTGTTTGAGGATCTTCCCTTAACACCGAATATTGTGCAGTTTAACTTCTAAACAGTAAACTGAATCAAAATCCCTCAGTACTGTAGAACAATTTAGAAATCCAGTCCTTTCTATGAGGTTATAATTTGCCTAAGAGCAGGCTGAATGATGTGCCCTTTCTTCCTGGTATTTTATTCATGACTGCAATTCCCATCTTTGAGCCAAATGAGAGTTAAAAGGAAGAAATGAACAAGATGGCTGAATTAAATATAGCACTTCGGTGGAAGAATAAAAGTTATAAAAGAAATTGCTTTAGAAGAGATTAAGCACTGTCTTTATAAAACTTTTGCATGAGTAGCTCCATGGTTAGCACAAATAGGCGCTTCATGACTTTCACTCCTGAATTAGTTTTGGCTGTGAGAGAACTTCATTGTGGAGCTACAGAGAAAATTATTCCTGGGAATTGTACCTACAAGAATTTCTGCATGCCATTTCCTTAAACACTAAGGCCTACACTAAGGAGCTATTAGACCATTCATTAAGGAGCTATTAGACCATTCATTGTTTTTTAAGTTTTTCAGCTATCCAGACGTATGTTGGGAAACTAACACAGCAGGGCAGAGATTATCCAATTAATTCTTGTACTGCATTGGAGACATTTTTTTATTTCAGAAAGTTGAGAAAGCTACTGGGAGGAATTTCCATCACTGGAGATATTTAAGAGCAGGTTTGATAGACATTTATCAGGGATGATCTAGTTGGTGCTTGGTCCTGCCAGGAGGACGGGAGACTGGACTTGATGATCTCTTGTGGTCCCTTCCAGTTCTAGTGTTCTGTAATTCTATGATCCTATAAGAACTCTAGGAGCAGGAAACGGAGATCCTTTCCTCACTGACTTCCTCCTACCTGAACTTTTTATTGTGTCATGTAGCTACCCATGGTGTGCCTGTATTCTGCATGCCACTAGAAATGTAAACATAACCTTTCATGCCCAGTGGGAAGAACACAAAAGAGTCCTACACACAAAGCAGAACTCCTGTTTCTTAGGCTAAGTCTACACTGGCAAGTTAACGTGCAGTAAATCCGCTCTCAGGACTGTAATACCCAAGGTGTCCACACCGGCAAGACACTGAGTATAGAGTTTGCTGCTGTCTGAATACAGCACAAGAGGGCTGGTTTGGATGCTTGAATTGTTGCTGCATTGTGAGTGGCCTCTGGAAATGGCCCATAATCCCTTAAGTCCCTTCTGCTCTTTGAACTTGGCTGTCTGCCCTGCAGGCAGGCACATATCCCCTTTCAGAGCTCTGCCTCTGACACCCTGCATGCTCTGCTAATCTGCTCTGGGACACCGAAAAAACCATTCTGATGAAATATCCATGCTGTTGAACACAGAGGCTAGCTCAACATTATGAAGCAAGAAAGGATCTTGCATCTAGGGTTGGATATGGCATAACAAGAAGCAGGGAGAAGCAATCTCTGCCAAGATGGAGGGAAGAGATCTATACAACAGGTGGTAATTGGTAGTACAGATATTGGTAGTCTCAGCTGGAAGGCCTAGGCTGAACAAATAAGGACATGGATCTCCTGGTTCTTATCTGGTGGTGGTGGTCCCACTGAGTCAGCTTCAAGCATGCTGGTGGAGCACTGTGTGCTGAGGAATCTTGTGCTGTAGGCAAGATGTCTCCAGGGACGTCAGGCTAGTATTCTTGTCATGTGCACGAAGTTCACTTACATCAAAAGGGAAATAATTGAAGCAGTAATGAAAAATAATCTGTGAATGGATCCCCTCTCCGCTTCCTCAGCAAATGTACACCATCAAAACACTCTGACAGAGATTTCAGCTTGGCCTAATTTCATAAAACATCAAATATTCATGTAGCAAATTTTCCTCCTCCTCCCTACTGTGATGGCAGCTGACACTGATCACAGAAAGCCTTTGACAGAGATGATAATTGTCCTTGTTGAATCTTGTTTCTATTTCAGCCTCCCGTATAGAGGCAGCTTTTCACACCTTTACAGCTCTGCACATTACGCCCATTATTCATGTTCAGCAGCTTTCAACTTTTGAAGCGCCAACATCTCCCAATAAGCGAGTGTGCATGTGTGTGTGTGCACGTGTGTGTTTAAACACAGCGCGTATCCCAGTGGAGCCAGCTTGTGGCTCATACTCTTGACAAATTTGACAGAATATGCATTAACACATCCTGGTGCCTTTTGTACAGCTGACAAGTGTGGTAATTTTTAAGAGCTATAAATAAATAAAAATCAGGTGTCATATTAATGACCCTCTGCTCTCTTCTTAGCATTGTTCCTCATCATTATATGGAATCATTGGGGGGCTTGCAACATTTGATAAACTGTAGCACGTTACACATCTGCAACTGGCTAACTTGATTACTGTAGTATAATTTTGCTTGATATCAATCAGTTATGTACACAATAAGATTAATTACTGCTGTCATTTTGTCAGTTATGTAATAGGAAGGCAGAGATTCTGAATGGCAGATGCAAATTTGTGTAAGGTTCTAGCCAACACATAAGTCTACTTTTGCTGCTCCCCAGGGAAAGAAGTTGTACAAAAGGTAAGATGATCTGAGACCCAAAGCCCACTCATGATTTCTCACCCACACCCACTCTCTGCTAAATTCCAGTGGACACACTACTTGTTGGTATCTGTGATCATTCTCTTATTCTTTCAGCCAGTCTTCAAAGATTAGATTTGTCCAGGTCGGTAAACTCTATGTGATAATAAGTTTTGCAATTATCAGTGCTTGGAATAGCTGTCCCAGTAGTTTTGTCTTCAAGAGACAGTTTGGTTTATACAGATGGGGCCTGATGCTCTGCTATCCTGCACCTTGTATAGTAATGTTCATCAGTGCAAAAATACTACCAGAGCAGAGTAACAATGAGGAATGGCCACTTTGCCCTCATGCAAATGGCTACAGGGAATGAGGAACTTCCCAATGATGACAGGACAGTGGAGCAGACTCCTATGTCAGCTCTCTGGCCCTGAGTCACACCCTGTCACAGGCGACATGTTGGGTATGGATGGGGATATGGCTGAATAAAGTGCCATTGTGCTGACTCTCCATTGGCATAGAATCCTGGAGTTACTGTCTACCAAAGGGATAAATTAGAGCAGACCCTTAGGAGTGGGTCTGGGTCAGCACTGAAATAAAGCTGTAAAAAAATTCCTAACTGCTTCACCCTTTCCCTATATGGAGCAGAATTCCACACAGTACGGCTGTGTCTACACTGGCACCCTTTTCCGGAAATGCTTAAAACGGAACAGTTTTCCGTTATAAGTATTTCCGGAAAAAGAGCGTCTACATTGGCAGGATGCTTTTCCAGAAAAGCTCTTTTTCCGGAAAAGCGTCCGTGGCCAATGTAGACACGCTTTTCCGGAAAAAAGCCCCGATCGTCATTTTCGCGATTGGGGCTTTTTTCCGGAAAAGACTACTGTGCTTTCTACACTGGCCCTTTTCCGGAACAGTTTTCCGGAAAAAGGACTTCTGCCCAAGCGGGAGCAGCATAGTTTTTCTGGAAAAGCAGCTGATTTCTTACAGTAAATCGTCACTGCTTTTCCGGAAATTCAAGGGGCCAGTGTAGACAGCTCACAGCTTATTCCGGAAAAGCGGCTGCTTTTCCGGAATAAGTGGCCCAGTATAAACACAGCCTACCTGAAAGGTAAAGTTTGTCTTCCTGAAGCAGCTCCACAGAAGTGGAGCCAGCCTTCCCATTGACACTTGTTCTTCTGCAGCCTTCGCAACAGATTTTTGTCTTTCTAGGCTTGATTCCCCTCTGCCCTGCGCCTTACACAGTGGGGCATAAGGTGTGAGCGAGTGGAGATTTCTGACTTGATTTGATAGCATTTTACACCCTGCCCCGGGGTAACAGACTGCACACAGTGCAAGCCAGGGGAGAATCAGGCCTTTGAGGGAGGTTTTTAAAGTGTGTGACACTTGCAGTTTTCCATAAACAAGCAAAGGAATAAATGTGCTTCCATCTGTGATTAAAATGCTATGTACATTTATATGGAAATTAGATGCGGCCACAAAGTTCTTGCCGAGTTGCCAATGTGCCTCTTCATTCTGCATATATTGTAGACCAGTGAGCTAGGTTAATTAGGTTGTGCTCTTGGAACTTGACTCAGATTCACTTTTTAAGATATGGCAAAACATCCAAGCAATCAAGAACTGAGTTGTTGGGTGAGAACCTGAAAACAGACAGGTTTCCACCACAAGGTTTCCACTAGAAATGAACTTGGAAGAGAAGCCCGATGTGATGTGGCAGATGAGGTGCCAGAAGTACTGACAGATTCATTGCTGGAAACCAGTCTGTGTCACTTCTGTATGTGGTTACAATGGGTTTGGACATATAACAACATGCAGAGACTTTAAGAAACGCTGGTAAGATGCTGCCTGCGTGAATCTCCGTTGTGGTATCTTCATCATACGCTAAAAGGTAATATTTAAATTTTTGCTTTATAAATGTTAAATGTGTTTGATCTGTGTCAGGAGTAAGACTCTCTGCTGCCTGACAGACTGTTCAGCCTGATTGACAGAGGAAGCCAGTTGGCTGGTTCTGAAACCTAGGGTACGTCTAGACTACAGGCTTCTGTCGACAGAAGTTTTGTCGACAGATACTGTCGACAAAACTTCTGTCGACAAAGAGCGTCTAGACTACATTGAGTTCTGTCGACAAAGCAAGCTGCTTTGTCGACATGGTAGTGTAGACGCAAAGGACAGTTTACATTCAATAACACCTTCTGTCGACAGAAACTCTGTCGACAGAAGGTGTTATGCCTCGTAAAATGAGGTTTACCAGCGTCGACAAAACTGCTGAGTTCTGTCGACGTTATGTCGACAGAACTCAGCGGTAGTGTAGACGCAGGTATAGTTTTGTTGACAAAAGTCCACTTTTGTCGACAAAACTCTGTAGTCTAGACACACCCCTAGTAGCTTACTGGCTACTCAGTGCATCTACCCCTGGGCACCCTACACTTGTCTCTCCAAGCCCTGCTTTTGTTTTTTGGCTCCACTGCTCTAGCCCAAATCCTGCTGTGCACCTGTCCCTGCTCCCACCCTGTTCCAGCCTTGATCCTGCCTCAGAACCAGGCTTGCTCCTGCTTTCCCTGTCTCCTGGTAATCTGCTTCTGACCCTTGGCTCTGCCTCTGCCTCAACTCTTGGTTCCAACACACTCCGAAACTGTGAACCCACTTAGGCCTTCCTGATGGGCAAAAGACAATCCCGCCTATCAAAACTAACTGGGCCATTGTGAGAAGTCATAATACAAAGACTTCAATTGCTTTCTTTACCCCCATGTAGAGGTTACATGCAAAAAGGCCTGTCCCATCAGCTTGAATTGTGGAAGAAAGAAATAAAAATAGTTGACAAGAAACATTTTCTGTGAGGTATTCTTGTGATTATGTTGGTCCTCACCCATCGTATATCTCTGGGAGAGTACAGATATCAAAAGATGAAAACATTTCTTAGGCTTGGTCTACACTGGGAGTTTAAGTTGAACTCTACTGCATTTGCTCGGTTTTCTAAACTATTAGTCCACACTACCAAGCCCATTCTGTCGACTTAAAGGGCCATTTAAAGTCTATTTCTGTATTCTTGCTTTGGCAGAAGCTACAAACAGAAGCAGAGGTCCCCAATGGACAACCTGGGTCTAGCCATAAAAGATGTTCAGAGTGAATATATTATTACAGCTTTGTTACTTTTGGAAACCAGACTGTAACTCATTTGTATATATGTGCATGACGGCTTTAACTTTGTAATAATCCTTTCATTTCTTTTCTTGGCTGGTAAATCCTTAGACGGTTTATTATAGGATTGGCTATAAGCGTTGTCTTTGGTGTGAGATCTAAGGTACAAATTGAACTGGAGTAAGTGACTGATTTCTTGGGGCAGAGAGCAGCCTGAATATTTATCTTGGGTGTATAGCAACCATCCATTACTAAGTCCCGCTCGGGTGGCCAGGTAAACAGGAATGCCCAAGGGCACTGCCTGTGTCTCTGTGGGAAGACTTCTAGAGCTTCGGAGTTCATATTTGTTTCTGGGCTGGTGAAATCTAATTAGAGACCATACAGGCTACAATTGGGGTCTGTGCCCTGCTTCTTGGCTGTCTGCCCTGATCCTGATACTCATGGTTGTGAAGCACTCCAGACAGCACGTCACTCAGATCTGACACTGCTGCATGAATTTTGGAAAAGTTTTCCACCCAGATGTGAACATTGTGGCTCAGATTCTTCCCTAGATCTTGAGTTCTAGGATTAATGCTGAGCACAGCTAGAACTTTGAGCTTCAATTATGGGTTAATTGGATAGTACAGTCCATCAGCTGGTCCAAACCCTGAAGTCCTAACACCTTGTTAATATTAGCATGCTATCCAAAATGGGGCAGTCATTTTATAGAGGGAAGAGACAGTCCCTGCCAGTGTTCCCTGTAAGCTGAGCGCTTGGGCAGCCACCAGAGGAGAGTCAGATGCCACCCAGCTGATTAGCAGAGCACTCACAGCCAGCAGCATGTATCTCTACTGGTGCTGCACATAACAAAATGTATTCTGCACGTGGATGGAAAAAATGAGAGGGAACATTGGTCCCTGTCCTGAAGAATATACAGTCTCAGGCCCCAGTCCTGCAAGTCACTATGTTGGATGGACTTTTCTGCTCTCTTGGAAGATCCATTGAAATCACAGATGCTGGGGTCTTTCTACCTTGAGCAGCTTGTAGGGTTGAGACCTTCATTCTTGCTCAGGCAAAACTCTTGGGCTATGTCTACACTGGTTTTTTGTGTGTGTGTGTGGAAGAGGATATGCAAATCACATGCTCATTTGCATATCTTCTTCCAATTCTTTTTGTGGAAGAGGTTTTGCCACTAAAAAGCCCCGTATAGGTGGGGCCCCTTTTTTGCAAGATCCTATAAACCTTGATTTTTGAGGAATAAGGGATCTTGCGAAAAAGGGATTTTTTTCCTGACAAATGGCCCCATCTACACGGAGCTTTTTAGCGGCAAAACCTCTTCCGCAAAAAGAATTGGAAGAAAATATGCAAATGAGCATGCGATTTGAATATCCTCTTCTGCACAAAAACCACAGTGGAGACATAGCCTTACTATAGTCAAAGGGAATTTTGTTTTAGTAAGGATGTTATGGTTTGGCCCGTTTTATATAATTTAATGAGATATTTACAATCCCTGGACTGGATTCAGATAGTCTGAGTAAAGCTGAAATAACACTTTGCTTCTAGTGAAGAGTTGCAGAGTAGGATGCTATTCAGTCTGAGTAAGGTACTACAGTCTGGCCCTCTGGATAATCATTATACGTTCTTCTTGGTAATCAGGTGCTATAGAAGATGTCTGCTGAATTCAGCAAGATGGTGGCTTAACTCAGAAGTTCTTGTTTGTTTGTTTGCTTGATAGAGTCTTTGCTCCAACCTGCCAAAGAAACAGTATGCCCTTCCTAGCATCTACTAATGTGCTTTGCTACATTCAAGCTCTCAGAGATGAGGACTGTAAATAGGGGGAAAATGTCCTGGAAAAGTTTAAACACTTTTGAACAATGTTGCTCATGGCTCATATGCAAATACAGTTTCAAAAGTTATTCAGTAGAATCCTTTCAAATAAGGAATTTTTAACATTCATTATTCTAGTTTGTAGGGTCAGAAGAATCCACATAGATAAACTGAAATATCATTATAAACTATGGACTGAGTCATTCATGGTACATAGTTATGTGGCTACAGGCCTGAAGTAGGAATCAGGACAGCTGGGTTTTGTTCCTGACTCTCTTACTGACTCATTTACTTACTGACTTATTGCGTATACATTTTCAGTGCCTCAGTTTCCCATCTGTAAAAACTTGACTTAATAATGCTAACACGCCATGCATGGAAATCCCCAGATCAAAACCACTAAGTACTATCAAGACTTTATTCACTTGTTCCCGTAAGAAACAAAGTAAAAAAAAACAAACAAAACTGCTAGTAAAATACATGATGTGTCATGCACAGCTCCCATTCCATTTGCTTAATATACAGTACATACATCATTACCATGGCAGGTGTGCTATTATTGACTAGCAGAGCACGGCCTCCAATATATCACATACACATGAGAGCTTGGTATTATGAAGTCATTAATATAATATGATGATCCCTGGCATTGTTTAGCACATTTGTTTCAGAAGTGCTTTGATAGCATAGTCTATTTATTGTTAGTTATTGCTGCTATACCATGTAATTCACAATGTCCTCCGCCCAAACATTTACTACATTTCAGGGAAATGAATAGTGATAAACAAGCGAAATATATTTAACCTTAGCTGTTAAATAGTCATTCTTTTCACGGTTTTGAGCTGTCACTAGCCAAGCAGATACTTGCTAATAGCTTCTGTTTTTAAAGTACAGTTTAATGATCCTTAAATCCATCAGAGACAGTGATTGAAGTAGTCACGCTGATGTTTCCTATGGCCGTAAAAGGGATGGGAGAGGGAAGACTGAGCTTTTCAAGATCACCTCAGAGAATGCAACCATCAGCTGCAGTTCACTTGCAAAATCTGCTTCTCCATTCTCCTAAAACTGTGCTTTGCATGTGGGGCTGTTGACAGTTGCTTACGGGTGGTATTTTAGTCAGTTTTATGCATGAAACACATTGGGCCATCTATGACAGTTCTTGGGGAACTCAGGATTGTGAGTCCTCTTGTTACACCCTCTTTCCACCTCTAGCTAGAGTCATTACTGGGTTGGGCTAGACTTGAACAGGGGACCTGCGGGCACTGTTCCTTGCAAGTTGTGCACTTGTGCCGCTGCTCAGGAGTGACTCAGATACTGCCCAGCTGACTAGCAGAATGCCCACAGCTAGGTTTTTTGTTTCTACTGATGGTGCACATTCACAACTGCCTCCGTGCATGTGGAAAAAAAATACTCTGCAGATTAGCAGGATCATTACCTGGGGGAGGGACTTCACCAATACTCTTTGGCCATTCAGTTCCACAATAGTTATTTATTTTCACAATGTTCTCATATTTGTAGGTTTCTTATAGTGTTATTCAGTACTATTCGTATGCACCTTGCTTTCACTGAACAGATTCTTGCTACAAATCTGGCACCACTGCATTAGGGCTCTGTTCAAAGCAATCAGATTTACTGCTGATATAGGAGGTCAAAATGCTGCTTTGAACAGAAGACAAAAAGAATATGTACCCTGACAATGAGGAAAGCAGAAAGGGGATGAGGAATTTATCTCAGTTACTTGTGCAGTGGATTGTTGCAGGGGACCTTTTGTAAAGGATAGAGGAGAGAAAGCTGTAAATCAATATTTCGCTGTTCCTTCTTCTACTGTTTATTTAACTCCATTTGTTTTTTCTGACATATTTCCCATGTGGTTAGGAATGTTATTTCCTTTGATAATATCAGCAATTGATGTGTTACGTTTGTTGAACAGCGACGCAAAACCTTGGCAATGACATGTTACTTTGATTCGTCTGCTATTCAGTACTTCCCCTCCCCCCACAAACCGAGTGTTCGCTTTCATCTTCCAATGGTAGCCCTATTGTGTGTTGTATTCTGAGTTCCATAATGCAATGATGCTATCCCGGGGAAGAATGGACCGGCAGAAAGAGAATGACGGAGGCTATAAACACTATTATTGTTGCCTCAAAGCTTTGACACTTCACTTGATATGCAGCATCTTTTAATGGATGTGGCTGGTACTCGGTGCCAAACCACGGTAGGAAAATAGGAGGATCAGTAGCCGTGTGTTGCTCTATGCAGCAAGAAGCTGTCATTATCATAATCTTGAGTTGTGTGTACACAACACAATGGAAGTAATGTGATGAAGTGTTTAATACACAGACACTGAGGGTAAGTCTACACTACTCTGTTATTTTGAAATATCTTATTTCGAAATAGTTAATAACATGTTTACATACAAAATACATTTCGAAATAGCATTTTGCTATTTCAAAATAGTGCGTCCACACTGAGTGGATTCTGAATCGCATTTAAGGCCGGCCGGAGCCAGTTCCAGCAGGGCACCAGGTCAGGACTTACTGTGTGGGGCTGCTGCCTGAGGCTATCTGAGGTCTGTGCTTAAAGGGACAGTTCTCAGGTTTCCCTGCTTGCTTGTCAACCTAGATGAGTAAAAGCAAAGCATTTTGTCTCTGTGTGCTCTGGTTGCCCTCACTCGGGACACCACAGCACTCTGCAACATGGAGCCAGAGCTGCCCCTGGGCACTCTGGTGCTTCTCTTGGACGCACTGCTCGAGCCTGGCTGCACTTTCTGCAGGCTGTTATCTGGGAGGTCCATCGGGGGGCTGTCAGTATCCAGGAGGCCCTGCAGGAGAGCTTCCACCCTGAGGAGCACTAAGAGCCTCCCTGGTCTGCCCCACTAGGGGCTTGTGCCTCATTCCTCCCTCACGTCCTTCCACTTACCCCTCCCTAACCCCCCTTCCTGATGTCAAATAAAATACACGTATTTTCATGAACACAAACTCTTTATTTAACAAAACTAGGGGGGGAGGGAATGAAACTCTGGTGAGACTGGGGAAAGGAGGCAGGAGAGGGAAGAAGAGAGGGTAGGAGAGGAGAGGGGGAAACCAGGGAGCTGGAAGGAGGAATCAAGAGGAAGATGGGGGAGGGGAAGCTCAGGGCTCAGGGTTGGGGGTCTTGCCAGACCAACTTTATTGTCATGCAAAACTGCTCCTGGGTTCGCATGTGGCCTTTGGTGGCCAGGCTGGCAGCTATCCTGCCATAGACAGCCGCGTTCGTCCATCTAGTGCAGAGATCATGGATGCTGGGGGCATCCCCCCAAACCTGAATAAGGTCCATGATCTCCACTGTGGACCAGGAAGGTGCCCACCTTCTCTGGGCCCTGGCAGGCTCCTGGGAGCTGGCAGACTGCTCCTGGGGAGCGGTGGAGGGCTGGCTGCCAGTGGCTTGCTGGCTCATGTTTTGGGGCCACTGGGTCAGGGGCACTGACTGCTGGCTCTGGGCTGGCAGGCTTGGAGGTGGCACAGGCACTGTGGTCAGAGTCAACCCCTTTAAGGGCTCCGTGGGGGAGGGCGGGGAGGGAGAGAAGTGTTCTTGGTTGAGGCCGGAGTGGCCACCAGGGCTCCATGGGAAGGCTGGAGGCTCCCTATTTCAAAATAAGTGTCTACAGAGCACTTATTTTGAAATAGCTATTTCGAATTTGGCGTTATTCATCGTAGAATGAGGTTTACCACATTCAAAATAAGCGCACCGCTATTTCGAATTTATTTCAAAATAGTGGGTTGGCTGTGTAGACGTTAGGATATTTATTTCAAAATAAAGGCTGTTATTTCGAAATAACTGCTGTGTAGACATACCCTGAGATTTTCAAAGCCACTGTGGCCAAGGGTTCTCAACCTCTTTCTTTCTGACTCCCCTGCCCCCATACATTATAAAAAATCCATGGCCCACCTCTGCTACTATAACTCATTTTCTGCATATAAAAGCCAGAGTAGGCATTAGGGCATAGAAAGCAATTGCCTGAGGCCCCATGCCACAGGGGCTCCCACAAAGCTACATAGCTCAGACTCCAGCATCACCCCCAGGTGACATGGCAGGGCTTCGGCTTTCTACCCTCGGCCTCAGTGAGTCTAATGCTGACCCTGCTTGGTGGCCTCCCTGAAACCTGCTCACGGCTCCTTGGGAGGCCCCAGAGCCTGGTGAAGAGCCACTGACCTAGGCAATTTGGATATTAGAGGGCTTGTCTCTACTACACCTGGAATTGATGCTTCAGTGATTGATCCAATGGCCATTAATTATCATGTCTGCTTAGATGTGCTAAATCGATCTCCTAGCACTCTCCCATCAATGCTGGTACTCTACCAAGACAAGAGGAGTAGTCAGCATTGATGGGAGAGCAGGCCCTGCTGACATTACCATACCCAAGACACCATAGTGAGTGTGTTAACTTTAGCTACGCTATTTGCATAACTGAAATAATATAGATTAGATCGATGGTGGGGGTTAGTGTAGACAATGCCTGAATCCCATAAAGCTAATGGGAGTTGGGTGTAAGGATCTCAGCTTTAAAAAAGCAATGGGGACAAAGTTGTCTTTGTCACAAGGGATGTAACATTAGTGCCATCCATAGCGTTGGACTTGCTGTGGCCTGTGCTCAATTTTTAGCTCAAAGTTTTTTATTTACAGTCATAGAGTTCGCTGGTGGGGCTCTTCCTTGTGACTACCTCAGGGGATTAGCTCTTTGCGATCAGGTGCCCCCTCCTTTGGTTGCTCTTTCTGGATTGGGATGATCCCTCTTTGTGACTTAGCCTTCTAATCAGCTCAGTATAGTTTTTCACCTCTGACAATCTATACTGAGGTGGAGAATCCATGCTGTACTTCCCTTGGAAGTTTGCTTCCCTGGTTAAGCCCTCTTCCTGTAAACAAACAAAAAAACCTACCTTGTATCTAACTTGTGTGTCTTTTTTCCATTCATTTACTGCAGAGGAATTATACCAGGGATCACTGTATCCCAATATTGTTAAAAATAAATAATAGAATGCAGGCATGAGGGGGCAGGTAGTAGAGTGAAGTTTTGGAACTTTATAGAAACTAGAAGATGTACCTGGTGTTGCTCGGGCCCTTGTCAGGGCTCAGTGAAGGGAATGGAGGTACAAGAGTCAGGGCAGGAGGCTGGGAGGTGTGGGGGGCTCAAGGCAGGGCGTGAGGGTGCAGGAGTCAGGGCAGGGGGTGGGAGCTCAAGGCAAGGGACAGGGACGTCTTGGGGATTCACCAGTGAGGGTGGTGCTTCTCCAGCGATGGTGACTTCTTAAAGTGCCTAGAGCCGTGCTGCTTGGCCCTGGGTGCTGACTCCTCAGGGGAAGGCGGGTTGTGCTGTCCAGCCCTAGTGGTGCTCCCTACCCTGTGCTCTCTGCAGCCAAGGGCCAGAGGGGAAGGATTTGGGTCACTGGGGCCACTTACCCATGGCCAGTGGCCAGCAATATGGAAAACCCCAGCCCCAGCTGGCCACTCTTTTCCTGGAGTGACCGCCCATTTGGGGTCACTCAGCAGTATAACTGCCCCCTGTGGTCACTGCTCCTGTGGTCATTGTGTAGCATAGCACTCCCTGCTCTCGGACCCCTCCCTTTCCATGTTATGGAAAACAATCAGATTCCAGGCACATCCCATTTTTTTGCACAACCAAACTCTGGCCTTGCTTTAAGTTAGGGTAAGAGGGTGCTGCGTCCCAAATTTGGTGGTCCTAGCTCTTACGGTTTAGGAGGAGTTCGTGCACAAATGGACTCACAAACGGACGGACGGATTCATGGACAGACAGACATGCACATATTATCTTTTATATATATATGGATTAGTTATATTGGTAATAATGGAAGTAATATAGGATTTTAAAACACAAGTTTTGAAAATATAGTTTAACTATATCTATTCACTTGATGATCATCAACATAGGTATAAAATACCAGCCATAATTATATCTTTCCTTTACTTGTGGGAGTTTTGACTAGTTGGTTACTTCAGACTTCTGAAATATTCTGGTTTCTGAAGCATGTTTGAAGAGTGAGAAGGGAGGATAAAGTTCCTTTTCAGTATAATTTCAGAAAAGACACAGTATTAATCCTAAAAAGGCAACACATGCAATAATCATTGTAATGGTTATATGTCTATTTCTTTGAAAATGTCTCTCTTTCTCATATGTGTAATTGTGTCTGGAAGAAGCAATTACAGTTATTTTTTCAAGATACAACACAAGAAAAGCTTTCCAAAAATATAGTGAGAAAACTTTTATTTTTGATTTTGTAGTGTCAAAACAGAACTATTTATGTGGCATGAATTTTTTGGGGGGAGAAGGAGAACATTTCCCTCATGCTTCTCTTGTTTTCAGTGACCCAGAAATATGTTCTTTTAGCCACTCCCTTAGTTACTGGAATATCCATTTTGTGGGTTTATTTTATCCTCAAAAATGGAACCAACAGGAGATCTACTCAGCACACTGTCAAGTCTGAATCAGTAACAGGAGCAGAGGAGTAGGTTCTTTTCTTTGTGAAAATGGTCTCCCATAGTTATTCCTATCCAGCAGCTGCCTCAAAAGAGGACCTTTTAATTCTCGCTTTTCAGGAGGTGCTTCTGAATAAATCCTATGCCCTCCCTAGCTGGATACCAGCCTCTCAAAGGGAATTCTTTTCTTTTAAAAAGGAAGCTGGTTGGATTGCAACCAGGAGTAACAGGAGTAGCAGCAGCTGCTGTAGATATTAGTTATTTTCCCAATTTAAAGGATGCTAAAACACATCAATAAAAATGTAACTTATTGCCATTTACTTAGGCTTAGTGCCCACCGCTCTATTTCCCTGCAGAATAGTTAATCCGATGCTCACCTATGTTAAGTCTGTGGTGACGAAACCATGCCACATTCCGTATAAATACTATATCATAGTCCATATCAATACTATGAAAGCTTTGTTATCTGGCACTCATGGGAATGGGAGGGTTGCTGGTTAAATGAATTTACTAGAGAACAAAGCTTATTGCTCTGATCCCGTCCTCTACTGGCCGATCTGACTCTCAACATCTCGAGGCAGGCTAAGGGGAAGGAGGCTCCTGCTGATGATGTCAGACGGCAGTGCCAGCTGTCAGAAGCCCCGCAACGCTCGTGTGGACTGGCAGGCACGCACGTGAAGACACGGCGGTATTTTGGCTGGGGGCAATGTCAGTTAACAAAGTTTTCTGGTTAACAGAGTGCCAAATGATAAAGCTTTCTTTATACTATCCGCTGCTACTCCGCTTGTCTATTTTGTCTGTCCCTTATGTCCTCTCTGGTACCTAAACAGTAAGCTCCAAAGAGCAGGAGCTCTCTATTACTTGTCCATACAGCGACTAGCACAGTTGGGACCTGAAGCTTGGTTCAAGTTCTGATGTGCTACTTTAAAGCAAATAATCAATACAGCTGTTATTCTCTTTCCAGTTAATTTCATGCCAACAATACTAAACTAAATGTGAGTTCGGAGAAAATATAATCATCAGCTTCAACATGATAAAGGCAAATGGCTGTAAGCCTGTGAACAAGTCAGCTTGTGAGCAGTTTTTAGTTGGCTCAACTTTACTGTATTGTGTAGAAAATATTTCTTGCTTTGGATGCATTGGCAGCTTTTAATCTTCTGCAATGAGCTTTTGTAGAGAGCAGTGTAATCTAATGGATTGAGAAGGCATATACCCTGGGAGCCAGGGCTGGTTGAAAATTAGGAGAAATTCACAAAAATGTTTTCTCTTTCCCCTTCCCTCCCTCTATTTTTGTTTTTGGCCAACATTTGAAACTTTGTTTACAAAAATGTCAAGTTTGAAATTAAAAAAAAGGCAAGTAGTTTCAGGAAGTGCCAGGTCCAACCCTGGCCCTGACATCCAACTCCATAAGTGACTTAGCCGCCTTTTATTCAGCTACCTCTTAATGGAGTAATACTGTCCTTAGTTTGCAGTAGTGTGGTGAAGGGAAGAGGGGATAGTGCTTTGAAAAGTGCTGTTATGATAGAAGCTCCCAGTTCAACCAAGCATTTAAGAACTTGATTAACTGTAAGCACGAGTCATCTCCTTGAATTCAACCCATAGATAAATTTGGCTCATCAGTGAGTGGCCAAGGTATCTGGAGGAACTGAGTCTCAGATCTGAGCCATATTGGACAAATGAATGCAGCAGATACTATGGGTATTCTAGTCTGTGCAGAGAATAGGTAGGGTAGATCAGCTTCTCTAAGGGTATGTCTACACTGCAGTGTTTTTCTGGAATAACAGCCATTATTAAAAACTGTAATAGCATTATTTCAACAAAAAGGCTTTTTTGAATAGTGGTAAACCTCATTCTACGAGGAATAATGCTTTTTCAGAAAAAGGCATGTGTGGACGTAGAAGAGAGAGTTCTGTCAAAAAAAGAGGCCTCCAGGAAATAACATAGGTGCCCTCCTGGCCACTCTGTCCACACTCATAACAACTCTATAGTTCCTGTGTCCTGGGACCTCTTCAAGCCGCAGGCACCTGGGACAAGGCTTGTGACAGAAGCCAGCCCTGGGAGCTGCACTTCACTGCATAGCTGACATTGCCACGCTTCTCGGCACCATGGTCCTGCCTCAAGCCCCCAAGAGCTTCCTGCCCATCCTAGGGAGCATGCAAAGGGTTCCCAGGAGCCTTGCCCACTGTCCTGGTCTGGGGTGGAGATCCTGGCTCTGCTTGAAGTCTGGGGTGAAGAGGGGACCCTCCAGGATCTCCGCTCCAGATGCAGGAAAGTGGACATATATGGCTGGATGGCTGAGACCCTGGCCACGAAGGGCCACCACCACAGGACTCTGGACCAAGGAGAGCAAGGTCAAGGAACTTTGGCAGGGGTATGCCAGGGTCAGGGAGAGCAGCTCTCGCTCCGGGGCAGAATACCACTCCTGTCTCTGTTACCAGAAGCTTCACCTCAACTTGGGGGGAGGTACAGCCCCTCCCCCCCCCCCGGTCATGGACTCGGAGCTGGAGACGCCCATCATCACCCACCCTGGGCTCCCAGCCCAGGAGGAGGAAGGAGGTCAACGAGCTGGAGGAGGAGGAAGAGACAGTCAGCACCAGCACCCTGGAGCCGGTACCCCAGGGCCTGGATGTCTCCCAGGCATCCTCCGAGGCTAGGGAGGGATCAGCAGGTGAGTGCTATTAGTTTTTCACACACACAGGGCGGGGGTGGCGGGTGCTGAGGGACTGCGGTGTGGTTGTTGCTCGGCTTTCTTGGCCTGGTCCTCATGCTGCAGTATATGCATGTGGATGCACATGCAGTGCCAGTCTGTGCCACACAGCCCCAGAAAGCAGCCCTGGAGCAGCCCAGGCTCCTGCTCACAGGCTCTGGGGAGGCTACACACACACTTCTGACCCCACGGGAGGATGCCTTCCCCCCACCAGCCGCCGCTGGAAGAAGGCTGGGGACAAGGGCACACGGATGCCTGCACACAGACTGAGGAGTGCCGCACATGGCACACGGGCCTGCCTGCCCACTCGAGGCACCACCCACTCCTGGGGACAGCGCTGCCAGGAGCAGGTGTGTGTGTGTAGCCCTGATGGAAGCCCAGTTTGCTCGAGGTCCCTCTCCCGCCCATGGGATCACAGTGTGGCCAGACAATTCCCTTGCCTGCCCGTCTGTGGGATGAAGAGGGGGGTGGAAAGCATGGTCCCCGTGGCACCTCTGGGCCCCTGTGAGGCAGGGCCTGTTGTCCAGCTCCTGGGACATCACTGTCCTCTGCCCCAAGGACTGTTGCTCGCAGCTAACAGAGGAAACTAAGGCCTCAGAGACAGTGTCTGCATGGATGACGACTGCCTCTCCCTCTTTATTCTCCACAGCCAGACCAGCCATGACTGCGGGGCAATCACCAAAAGCCAAGCCAGCCACTCGACCTCGGGGGAGCTGCAGGAGCCAGAGGGTCCAGGAGGACCTAATGAGCGAGCACGTGTCCGTCCTCCATGACATGCAGCAGACCCTCACCCAGAAGGTCCAGGACGATACCCCGAGCTGGTGCAGCAGGGCTGCAACATCTGTGCCCACCGTCCAGGAGATGATGGTATTCTTGGCAGCAGTTCCAGGCCCTGCTCCAGTCCTTGCTCCCCCTTCCATGCCTGACCCTGCCCCCCCTGCTATGCCTGACCCTGCTTCAGACCCCCTTCTTGCCTATCCCCCTGTTCTCCCTGGACCCTTCCACTGCCAGCTTCCCTGAGGTCCTCAGACGCGAGGTGGAACTTCCAGCCACACCATGTGCCACTCTCAGCCCCAGCTCTGACCCCCTCCTCTCTCCCCATAACCAGGTTCTTAGCCCCCTTCCTTTCCAGTTACTTTTATTATATATAAAAAAGTTTTTTTTAAACACAAAACTGGTCTTTTTATTGAGTATACAGGGAAGGGGGGAAGGGAGGGATTGTTGTGGGAAAGAGAGAGAGAGGCAAGGCACAGGCCCCTAGTGGGGAGGCCCTGGGGAGAGTTACTGGGGTCCTTCAGAGAAACACTCCCTCAGGGCCTCCTGGATATGCACCCCCACCTAATGAGCCTGGTGAATAGCAGCAGTGCACTGCTGCTGGAAGGCCCGTCCCTCCCGGCCGGCCTCAGCCCCCAACCCTGGAAGGAAGGCCTCCCCCTTGCTCTCCACAATTTTGTGGAGAACACATCAGGCTGAGACCACTTGGGGGATGTTGTGCTCCCCCACATCGAGGCAGGTCATGAGGCACCTGAATCTCGCCTTCAAGTGTCCGAAGGCACATTCAGCCCGTATGCGGGCTCTGCCCAGGCGGACATTGAAATGGTCCCTGCTCGGGTCCACGTGGCTGGTGTACAGCTTCATCAGCCATGGCATGAGGGGGTAGGCTGCATCCCCCATGATGCACAGCGGCATCTGCACGTCCCCAACCCTGAAGTCACTCTGGGGGAAGAATGGGCCAGCCTCCAGCTTCTGGGAGAGGCTGGAGTTTCTAAATACATGGGCGTCATGCGCTCTTCCTGACCACCTGACAAAAATGTCTGTGAACTGTCCATAGTGGTCAATGAGGGCTTGCAGGCCCATGGGGAAGTATTCCTTCCTGATGATCTACTAGGTGGCTTGATGTTCTGGGGCCCAGATGGGGATGTGGGTTCCATCTATGGTTCCCCTGCAGTTGGGGGAGCCCAGGGTGGCAAATCCAGCCACGATGGGGTGCAAGTCTCCCAGGCGGATGACCCTGCACAGCAGGACAGAGTTTATGGCCCTCGCCACCTGCAAAAGAAGACAAACACACAAAACAGAGAATCGGGGGGGGGGGGGGGGGGCTGAGCCCTTGGGTGGTCCCTGCTCCCTTCTCATTCCGCTCCCCCCCACAAACACCCAAGGGGCCACCCCCTGTGAGGGCCTCCCCTGAAACACGGTGTGAACGCAGGGCTGCAGAACTCCGTGAGGACGGGGCTTCCCTCCCAGGCCACACCCCTGTACCACCAAACCGCCTTTCACTGGGATCCCCCTTTGCAGTACTCCCCCCCCCCCAAAGACTGCAGAGTGCATTATCTCCATGAGGAAGGCCTCAACAGTGGACTTTCGCATGCCAATCTGGTTGCCCACGGACCTGTAACTGTCTGGGGTTGTGAGCTTCCAGATGGCGATGGTGACTCACTTCTCCAGGGGGATGGCGGGTCACATCTGGGTGTCCCATTGAGCGAGGGCAGGGGTGAGCCAGGCTCATAGCTCTGTGAAGGTGGCCTTCCTCATACAGAAGTTATGGAGCCACTGCTGGTCGTCGCACTGCTCCATCTCCAGCTGGTGCCACCAGTTGGAACTGGTGTCCTGCCTCCAGAACTTTCCTTCCACAGTGGGGTGCGGTTGCAAGGGCCTTGCTCCTGTCCACTGGCAGAGGGACTTGATGATGAGCTCGGAGTCGAGCTCGTGCAGGATCATGAAGGCAGCCTGCAGAAACTGCCGCAGAAACTGCAGCATGGCCATGTGCTGCCATCGCACGCCCAGGCTCCACGGCAAGGAGTGGGCTGTGGTG
Source organism: Pelodiscus sinensis (assembly GCF_049634645.1). Classification (NCBI taxonomy): domain Eukaryota; kingdom Metazoa; phylum Chordata; order Testudines; family Trionychidae; genus Pelodiscus; species Pelodiscus sinensis. Next base: position 59,445,330 of record NC_134718.1, read on the forward strand.
TCTGAAAGCTGGGCAACCAGAGCATACACTGCAAATGCCTTGCTGTCCCTAGGAGAGGTAGGCAAGTAAGCAGAAGAAGCGGAGAAACGGCTGTCCAGGGGGGTTCTTTAAGCACATGTCTCAGATAGCCGGAAGCAACAGCACCCGGAAGCAACTACTGACCTAATGCCCTGCCTGAACTGGATCTAGTATCTCCTTAAATGCGAGATAGCGTCCAATCAGTGCGGACGCTATCTTTTGAAATAGCATATCACTATTTCGTTATGCTTTTTGCGTGTGGACGCTCTCTTTCGAAATAAGCTTTTAAGGAGGATCGCGTCTTGAAAAGCTTATTCTGAAAGAAGCGTGCAGTTTAGACGTAGCCTGAGGTACAGTGGAAAGGAAACTAACTGTTGACACTATGGGTATGTCTACACTAGCCCCCTAGTTCGAACGAGGGAGGCTAATGTAGGCATTCCAAGTTGCAAATGAAGCCCAGGATTTAAATATCTCGGGCTTTATTTGCATCTTCCCGGGCGCCGCCATTTTTAAATCCCCCTTAGTCCAAACTCCGTGCCTGCGGCTACACGTGGCACAGAGTAGATAGTTCGAATTAGAATCTCTACGGATCTCTTACGGAGGATCTCTTACGGAGTTCGGACTAAGGGGGATTTAAAAATGGCAGCGCCCAGGAAGATGCAAATGAAGCCCGGGATATTTAAATCCTGGGCTTCATTTGCAACTTTGAATGCCTACATTAGCCTCCCTAGTTCGAACTAGGGGGCTAGTGTAGACATACCCTATGTGAGGTGTGATCTCTGGCCTATAACAGAAAGAGGAGCTATGGAAGATTGGCTTCAGATGCAAATACTCTGCATTCTTTCTGAATTGTATAAGCTGCAGGTATTCCACATTTACACCGGTATAAAAGAAATCAGAATCTGATTCTTTTTCTTTATTCTTCAGGTCTATTCTTTACGTATTTTGCTTATACAAATAATCTAAAAGAAACCTAGAGTCACTTTTGTATTTGAAGCCATTCCAGCTGGTTGGGTAAAGGCTACTTTTATTACACTAAATAGTTTATTAATAGTGTTTGGTTGAATTCTGTGTAGCAAATTAAACACACAATAATGATTTTCACAGAACAGTTAACTTATTTTAAAAAGCAGCATGTAGAAGTTCACTTACACAGTATGATACTTCACATTTCACCTCCGTGAAGAACACTTTAAAAAAGTCACATTAAAGATAATTGGATTTAATTTAGATTTCCTGCTACTACAGTAACTAGCCTGAATGCTTTTTTTTTTTTAGTATTCACTACATCAGTTACAGCATTTTTCATGACAAATTGTCATACATCTTATGCCAAACAGGCAAAAATATTTTTTTTGCAGGTGTCCAGTTGTTCATAGTAAACAGGGCCCTGGTATCAGAACAGGTCCTCTTGTGTTTTTATTGCCCTTACATTGTTTTCCATTTACTCTATTGTTCTGCAGCACTTTAATTCCAATCTTGGATAGTATCTTCCAAGATACTGACCATCTTCCTGTTCTTGAGGCACATCCTCAGGTGGTGTAAATCAGTGAAGCATCAATGAAATCAGTGGCTCTCCACTGACTTACTCCAGCTAAGAAACGTATTGACTCTTCAGTGCTTTGCCTTCCAGAATGTTAAGACTACTGGGCTATGTCTACACTACAAGGTTTTTGTGCAAAAAAGGCCGTTTTTGCGGAGCATCCACACCTTGAGCACGTTTTTGGGCAAGAAAATCGACAGAACAGAGGGCTTTTGCTGGTAGAGTTATTCCTCTCCACACGAGGAATAACTCCTTTTTGCACTACAGCTCTTGTGCAAAAAGGCAGGTGTGGACACTCCAGAGGGATTTTTGTGCAAGAAACCCCTATCAGAAAAAGCACAGGTGCTCTGATGAGTATTCTGTGAATGGCCATCAGAGCTTTCTTGCACAAGAGTGTCCATGCAGTGTCTTTGAGGTGTGGACATGTTTTTGTGCAAGAAGTTTTTGCACAAAAACTCTTGCACAAAAGGCTTCTTGCGCAAAAACCCTGCAGTGCAGACTAAGCCCTGATGCCCTGTAATTCTGCCAGCAAAGGTTGCTTTAGAAAAGAGTGTTGGTTTGAATGGTCCTATTAAAATAAACTTGCTCTGAAACAGAAAAAAAGTAAATTCCCGCAATATTAATGCAAAATGGGTTATTTCTGTTGATTGAATTGTGCTCTGACATCAGATGAGACTTTTATAAAGCCAGGATGATAGAATCCTAAATCAGAAATCAAATATCTGGTGATGGATGATTCTTGAAGCACAGCAGGTGGAAGGGATAGGGATTCCAACTGTCCTACAGCATATTTTGCTAACACTAAGGCCACGTCTTCATTTGGGGGAAGATCTATGCTGACATGATCGATCTTCCAGAGTTCAATAGTAAAGACCCGCTAAATCAAACTCAGAGGGCGTCTGTGTTGGTAGCCAGTACTCCTGCTCCTGCACTGTGGGGACTGTGAGGAAATTCAGATTAAGGTGCATCAACTCCAGATATGTAATTAACATTGCTAGATGTGTATATCTTAATTCAACCTTCCCCTTTAGTGTAGACCTGGCATCATTTGATATATGAAACTATACTCTGATTACTAGTTTTAGCCCCACAAGTAAAAGTACTTGATGTCATGTTGAATGACCCATGGTCGTAAAGTGTAACTTATTTTTGTTATTTATACTCTTCTTTGTAGACATTTTGTAGTTATTGATCTTGGAAAAACGAACTAAACTAGTCAATTTCACTCTCTTGTCCTCAAACTATAACAGTACTGTAGTTTCAGCTCTGTGGCAAAAAATTTTAAATCAGGCAAGATGGTAACTGTTTTCAATTTGATAAAGATGAGGCATTTTTGTATTTTGTAATCTCTTCTGCCCTCTCCGCAAACCAAAAACACCTGAAAAAAATTAGGTTTAAACTTCTTGACACTGTCCCTTTAAATAAATACTATTGGAATGAGTTGCATTGTAAATGCTTTCAGTATTTTTTATTTGTGTAACTTTAATTATAACACCCAAAGCCTTTTTATATTTTAATTGATAGAGTCAAATTAAAAACCTGAACCTACAAAAAACTTGAACCAAAATCATAGCAGTAAAATGCTGGCAGATTCTCAGAAAATCTAACCTAATTTATTCCACTATTAAACTTTATTTTATTCCATGATTCCATGATTAAACATTATTTTAACAGTACCAAAGTTGTTAGTCAAGCACTCATGCAAATCCTTCCAGTAAGAGAGGAAAAAATGGAAAAAAAACAAACCCCAAAGCCCCTTAAAGGTACAAGAAATAAACGGTGTTCCTGAGAAGGCTATAGTTTCCTTTTTACTTTTAGTCAAGAAGGACTTGAATGATAAATGGTGTGCTTTTAGAAATCTTACAATAGACTGGACACACAAATGAAGGTTTAATAATGGCGAGGGAGATTACCAGGAGATAATGAAGCAAGTCAAATTAGAAAACATGATGAAACAGCAGAAGATTTATATACAGTTTTGGTTGTCCCCCTTGGCAAAAATAAGACCAAGGACATTATTATGTTTGTAGTATTATTATAGAGCAAAGAACTGTGTTACTAGTTTCTGGCTGCTAATGACCCACACAGCATTGGTAGACAAACCAGCTTCCACCCTAGTGAAATATGTTTATGTCTAATGTAAGGCCATAAAAAACAAGGTCATTTGGAATTTTGAAATATCATTGGTGGTACATTACCACATAAAACCTGCCAGACTCTCATAAAGAATCTAAATTTGTGATGGGAGGAAAAATGATATATATATAGGTTGGCCTAAATGAAAACACATTGGTGCCAATTCAGTTCCTCTGGAACACAGGTGGTGCATATTATGCAGTGAATCAAGCCAACTCATTTCGATCAGGCAGGAATAGGCGTAAGCCAAGCTCCTGACAGGCAGCTAGCCTTTCAGAAGGGAAATCTGAATGAGAAACCTACAGCAGACTTGGTTTAAAAGCTACTGATTTAAATAAAGAGTGTACGCAAGTTGCATAATGTAACAATTTTCATTTTGTATGAAGATGTTTCTTTTCACTTGTGAAACATAAAGGCCCCCTGGTGGAAATGATTGATAACAAAAAATATGGAGCCTGATTTACAATAGCCTAGTGTTGTTCCACTGTCAGTACATTTGAGTGGAATATTTTCATTGAATATTTAAACCCGTTTTTAATGTCCAGCATATTAACACATATATGATTGTATGTTTTACTTATGCAAATCCTTCAAATAAGTGAGAAAAAGTAAAAAAGGACTATAAAGGACTTTCACTTTGATGATGCAGAAATCAAGATGGATACCAAGGTTGCATTTTGCTATGAGCAGTACATTGGCAGTATCTAAAGTTTCCCCTTTCCTGCCTTTGCTTCAAAGCCTCAGAAGATCCTTGACCTATTACATATAGCAAGAAGGATACCATGAGAAGTACTTTGTTTTTGTGCTTTTTTTTATAATACATAAGTACTAAGGTGCACAAGTTACCCTCTGAACATTAGGCTTCCACACATTTGCTAAGCACTCATCTGCTTTTGTAGTGCAGACATGCCTTGACTTTTCAACGAGATCACTTTCCTGCTTGTGGTGGTCCAATGCAATAGAAAGACAATGTTTGTAATTCTTTATTTTCATTACTAGGGTTTGTGGCAATGGATCTGTGTGTGGTTGAGTAAGTGGCAGGAGTTAAAAAGATCCAGTTTGTAAGAAATTGCTTAAGTGAGATGAATAGTGAATTTAACAATACAATGTACTAACTATGGGCTTTATCCAAAGCTCCTATCAACCTATGGAACTGAATGGCATATGAACAGGGGTGTGCAAAATATTTCCAGCAAAACAGCATGTACTCTTCACATGTCATTAAAATAAGAAAATTCATAGCTTTTTCTTCCAAAAAAAGGAAAATGTGAAGTTGTAATTAAACTACTGGGGGAGGGGAGGAAGAGCTAATTTTCAAGTGAATATGGAACTTCTTTTTGAACAAAGGCAAATTTTGTAGTGAAGATATAACATCTTCAAAAGGGTTTGATATGAAAAATAGCCATTTTTGGTGAATTTTTACAGTGTAGCACAGTTCAAGGGTGCCTACCAAAATGTGAAGAGCTAGCATATAAACACCTACACAATTAGTCTACAATGCCATGGAATCTGACAAAGAGGAATCGTATTGGCCTAAATTCTCAATTATGCTAAGGCCCCTATCAGTTGCTATGGAGATGCAATGGACACCCTCTTTATACCAGTGACAAGGGGTTTTAAAGGAGGCTTAGAGTAAGTGAGCATTAGGCCCGTTATATTCAGCTTAGCTGGGTTGTGAAAAGACATTATCATCTGCTGGCATGTGGGAAATAAGTTTGTACAGTTCAGGCATCCATATCTTGAAGACTCAACAACAGAATTTGCACCCCCTGCTGGCAGTCTCTGCAGAGAAGTCTGAGCTAGATACTGAGGCTACATCTATACTGCACAGTTATTTCTGAATACGCTATTTCAGAATAGTTATTCCTAAACAGCTTATTTCAAAATAGCATGTCTACACTGAAGGGAAGCCTCAAAATTAGTCCGAGGCAGGCTTCCCTAATGTAGACATGCTATCTCCATAGGGGGAATAACTTAGAATGGCTCTGCTGAGGGTCTATTTCAAAATAGCAGAAATGAAAAATAGCTATTTTGGAATAGGCGTTATTCTTTGTAGAATGAGGTTTAAAGAAGCTGGAATAAGCCGTCCATTATTTTAAAATTATTTCAAAATAACGGAATTGCTGTGTAGACACTTGCACAGTTATTTCGGAATAATGGCTGTTATTCTGAAATAACTTTGCTGTATAGACACACCCTAAGTCAGTGGTCACCAGCAAGTGGATCCGTATCTACTGGTAGATCTTGGAGCCTCTGACAGGTAGGAATGTTAGCAGCTAGTCCGCAAACCATTTAACTGATAAGTAATTGCCTATCGGTTAACAGTCCCAGTTAACCACAACACCCCTCCTCATGCACTCTGCATCTTAAACTTGGACCGGCAGGCTGGCTCAGTCCCAGCCTGCCTATCTGAGTTTTAAATGAAGAGAATGCAGGGGAGATGCCTGCCACCCCGCACAGCTGCCTGTGTATCAGAGGCAGCAATGCGGAGCGGCAGGCGGAAGCCGGTCTGTGCGGGGAGCTGATTTTTAAACCCACTGGCTACCGCCTGCCAACCCATGCGGCTGACTCTGATACAGTGCGGGGTGGCAGTGGGCTCCCTGGGAGTGGGGGCCAGGAGTGCAGTGGCTCCTGCCTCCTGCCCCCAGTGGAAAGCATTTTAAAAACCGTGTAATCACTTAAACTTGTTGCGGCTGCATGATTACTAAAATAAATAATTTCTAACATCTCTACTGGCAGGTGACCCTGTCTGTTTGGCTGGGAGGCTATCACGTGCCAGCATGTCAATTGCCCCTCTCTCCACTGCTGTCCTGCTCCTGCCCTCTGCCTTGGAGCCTCCTGCTTTCTGTGCAGGGTATAGGAGGCAGGGAAGAGGGAGGCTAATGCCAGCGTATCCCCCTCCCTCTGCCCTTGTACCCTGTCTCCAGAGTGAGCAGGGCGGGTCCTGGGAGAAGGGGTAGGGCAGGGCCTTGGGTAAGGGGTTGGGAAGGAGGCAGGACAAGGGTATTTGGGTCTGAGGTAGATCCTGGACTGAATTACATTTAAAAAGTGGTCTTGTGCTTAAAAAGGTTGGAGACCACTGGCCTGGTAATCTCTCAGTCTCAGAAGATCTGAGGCACACTGAGAGGACTGCACTTCTGCTACCTGTGCTGTAATTATTCTACAGGTAAAGGAGTCTCTGGGGCTGTCAGTTGGGGATTTTTTACCAGGGGCTGCATCCTCATGTTGGAGGTTGAAAAGACTGGTGTAGTTCACCAGTATTAAATTAACGACTTTCCATCAACTCTGTTTTTTAAACATATGATAGGTAGGGCGGGTAGCACTCCTCCTTACTAAGATTGCCAAAGACTTTTTATTATACTTTGCACCTCAGTGATCCCTGACTACCATAAATGACTCATGATAATCCGGCCTCAGTTATTCACAGCTCGGTCACTTCTTGGGTGGACTATTGCCATGGGACATTGTGAGGTGTGCAGCCAATTCCATCTAATACAGCACCCTGCAATGCATCTCCTCAGCAATGCAAGCTACCAAGAGAATATTAGACCCGTCCTCCAATCACTATATTGTCTTCTCATAGAATTTGAATCAAGTTCAAAGTCACAATCCGTCTTTTTAAGGTGATCAGTTGCTTGAGCCCAGCATATTTAAAGGACTGTCTAAAGCTCCAGGATGAAGACTATGGTCAACAACTTATCTCACAATGGTGAAAATGAAGTTCATCCATGTAGCAGAGAACATTTTCAGGGGCTGGTCCAAGACTAGAAAAAACTCCTTCAGGTGTAAAGAACCTATTCAAATCTTGCAACCTTCCGCTTAAATTTCAAGGCACATTTCTTTGACCTTGTCTTCTCTACAATAAGTACATAGCAACATGGATAATGAAACAAAATTACCCCCTACCTCCAAATCCTACTAAAAGAAGATGCCTCACTTCACATGCTTCTCCACCTGGGGAGACTATGAGGGTATGTTTACACTACATAGTTAATTAAAAATAACAGCAGTTATTTCAAATTAACTTTAATAGCATCTACACACGCAAACTGCTATTTCAAAATAGTAGAGCCCTTATTTCGAATTTGGTAAACCTCATTCTATGAGGAGTAACACCAAATTCGAAATAGCTATTTCAAATTAAGTGCTGTGTAGACATTGAATTCGAAAGAGGGGGGCTCCAGCCCTTTCCAGAGAGCCCTGGTGGCCACTCTGGGCACAACCAGGAAAACTTACTCTCCTTTCCCCCACCCCCGGAGCCATTAAAGGGGTAGACCTTGGCCACAGTGCCTGTGCCAGCTCCAAGCCTGCCAGCCCAGAGCCAGCAGTGTCCACCGGGGCCCCTGACCCAGTGCCCCCAAAACATGAGCCAGCAAGCCACTGGCACCAGCCCTCCACCGCTCCCTAGGAGCAGTCTGCCAGCTCCCAGGAGCCTGATGGTCTGGAGAAGGTGGGCGCCTTCCTGGTCCAGGGTGGAGATCATGGACCTTATTCAGGTTTTGGGGGAGGATGCCCCCAACATCCATGATCTCTGCACTAGACGGAGGAATGCAGCCGTCTATGGCAGGATAGCTGCCAGCCTGGCCACCAAAGGCCACATGTGAACCCAGGAACAGGTTAGCATGAAAGTCAAGTTGGTCTGTCGAGACCCGAGCTTCCCTTCTTCCTTCTTCCCCTTGCTTCCCCCTTCCAGCTCCCTCCTCCCAGGTTTCCCCCTCCCCTCTTCCACCCTCTCTCTTCCCCTTTCCCACCTCCTTTACCAAGTCTCCCCAGAGGTCCATCCCCCCCCCCCCCAGTTTTGTTCAATAAACCCAGTTTGTATTTTTGAACATACGTGTGTTTTATTTGACATCAGGAAGGGGGCTAGGGAGGGGTAAGTGGAAGGATGGGTGGGGAGGACCGGGGAGCCTCCGTGGGCTCCTCGGGGTGGACGCTTTCCCTCAGGGCCTCCTGGATCCTGACAGCCCCCCGATGGACCCCCTGGATGGCAGCTTGCAGCAAGTGCAGCTGGGCTGATGGCAACGACCCCTCGAGACGCACTGGGCAGGGGCAGCTCTGGCTCCATGTGGCCGAGTGTTGTAGTGTCCCTCATCAAGGTAGACAAGCAAGCAGGGAACCCTGAGAACTGTCTGTCCGGGGTGGGGGTAGGGTCCCTTTAAGCATGGAGCTCAGTTAGCCTCAGGCAGCAGCCTCACACACTCAAGTCCTAACTTGATGCCCTGCCAGCACTGGTTCCGGCCAGCCTTAACTTCGGATCAGGGTCAACTCAGTGTGGACGTGCAATTTCGAAACAGCAAAACACTATTTTGAAATAGTTTTTGTGTATAGATGTGTTATTTTGTATTAGCTTAATTCGAATTACCTATTTCAAATTAAATTAACTCGAAATAGTGCTGTAGTGTAGACATGTCCTGAGAGAACAAACATCACATGATAGATGCTTGGTCATGTTGCTTTTAGTACTTGTGGAAGGCATTTAGATAGTATAGTGATGAGTGCAATATACGATTGTCTATAAAATAGAATATATTAATATTAGTTCTTAAGGACAAGGCGACATTTTCATTGTATGGAGCTAAACAAGCTATGATATTAATATATGCACATTCACACATACAGTTTGTTATAGCAATTTGTCAACGATGACAAATATTTATTTTAAAAAACAGATGCACTAAGTGATGTGGTTTCTATTCAGCTGTTGAAATTTATAAATAAATTTGTGAATGGACTTTATTCCTGGAAGTAGTTCTTGGGGCAGGACAAGTCCCTGGCTCTTTCTATTATCTTTTTTCCCCCCTACGTTTATAGTTTTCTGAACATTTATTTTCAAGGAAGAGTGAATGAACACATACATATATGAAAAGAAATACCTAATGGAAAGTACTCCCCCGAGTGGATAGATGTATAAATTGTAAGGAAATAATCTGCAAATGCAGCCCACAAGAGCTGAATTATTTACACTCTTTTAATCCTCTTAATTTCAAATCTAGATCATTCATATTGCTTTAAAGTCAAGCTTTCAATTGTGTGTTCACGAATAATTTCCTTGTCATTCACTGCATTGAACACACTTGTAATCCGATGAGGTTTTCAACATAGAATCATTTGTCTGTTTATTCTACAGCCTAACAACTCTCATCTTCAGCCCTACTTAATCTTCTTAAGTCATGTTTTTAAGTTCTCTGCCCAAATTTCTTTACAGTGGAAAATACATGAATAAACCTGTCAATAATAAACAGGAAACTGACTGCATTGCTTCTAGTTCAGCCACACCTGATATGAAATAACTTTCAAGTTGTAACATGTTACAAAATCAGCCAAGGAATTTCAAAGCTGGATTTGACAGTCTACCTTTAAAAAAGCATTTCAGGGATGGTACAAAATTTTGTATTCCTTGCTAACTTATAGTTTGAAATAGCCGCAGAACTGTTCTTGTTCGTTGGCTAAATATGTTTTGAGGGGGAAAAGATTCCTCTTGGTGTTTGGGGATTTGCATGTATAATTCCTCTCACATCCAAGATAAAAACATGCTTCTTTGGCAGTTTTACTTATTATTATTTATCAAAGACTAGAGTTTTTTATTAAATATTTATTTTAATATCTTAACTACATTAATCTTAGATTCTGGATGGTTAAATACATGATTTTACAAGTATGTATGGATTAACTGTTGAGTTATGCAAATATAAGTAGATGAGATAGGCAGTAGGTGTACTAGGATTATGCAAAAAAACTCTTTATATGACATAATTATTATATCTCACATATATAGCAGCTAGTTTTCAGACTGTTTGCTTTCCATTCCAAAAAGACCATTTAATGCACTTGCTTATTAATGTATTCTTCAGAATTGAATAGGCCTCCTGAATAAAGAGTTTTTAAAACACTCACATAACTCAGAATTGTTACTGATCTCAGACCCGATTGCTGTGTGTTGGGCAAAAGTCAAATGCTGCACTCCATACATAAGCCAGCTGTGAGTCTCAACTTCCCAATAACTTCACTGGGAGTTGAGGACACCTTGCAGAATAATCCCCCCAAGAGTCCCGAAGAAAAGAATCAACATCCAGAGCAACACAGCTGATTTATGCTGCCATAAGGGAACGTATAGTAAAAGATGGTTTCTGAGATAATTGGGCCCTACACTATTCAGAACTTCACATATAATCATCAATACACTGAACTGTCCCAGGAAATTAATAGAAAGGAAATGCATGTGTTTGAGCATCGGTGCTCAGTTTATGCCAATATATTATGAAGGAAGGGCTTTCAACTTCAGTTCTGAGTAGAATGCATTGGAGTAGTCTAGCATATAAGTAACAGGAATAAATAACTTTTGTGGAGCCTTCAGCAGAGATGAGAGGTAATACCACCTTGACTTCAGTAAGCAATCAAAGGCATTATGGACCATATCACTACCTGACAATCTAAGTTCAATGGAGAGTCACTAGACTTACACACCATTGTGTCAAAAGGAAGGCAAACACACTCGATAGTTGGTACATGCCCTCTTTTGACTTGATCTTTATTAAGTCAAAGTTGAAACTTCTTTATTAAATGCCTCCCTTTTCTTCCCATTTAGCAGAATTAAATCTTGGTCTGTTTACTTTCATTTAGGTATCTTCCTCATTTGGAAATAGACTGTAAAATCTGAGTTTAAGGGAAAGGAGAAGACCCAAGTCTATTTGCATGTTGATAACAGTGAAGCCCACAATATCTAATGATCTATCGTAGTAGTTGCACATACATGTTGAATAGGAGTGGTAATAAAATGGAACCCTCTGAAATCTCAAACTTAGGAGCTTGGGGCAGAGGGGTGAAAGCATTGCTTAAAATTAACTCTGAGGTCACTCAAGAAGAAGAATAAATTCACTGACGTACTGCTCCATTCACCACACAGGAGAATGGTCAATATTTCATTATCTTGGCATCAAAAGCTGCTGCTAAATGTAATAAAAATCAACATGATCTATCAGGAGATCAACCACTGGTCTAAAAACAGAGTCTCTTCCATATGCAGGTATGAAAAAGTAAACCAATAGAAATCAGGGAAATATGCAGAATTCAGATGCTACCCCTTGACACCTTCTTTGTTACCACCCGTAAAAAAGGAGGTTTAAGAATATAATGGTAATTAGCAAATTTAATAAAGTCAAAAGATAATTTCCTCAGGCAAGAGACTAACTATGATCTGGTTAACAGCAGCTTGCATTTAGCCTCCACAAGCATGGTGTAGTAATCTTCATCAGTAAAGCTCCAAAATCTCCAGTGGTCTTAACTACGGATCAAAGTCATGGGTCCATTCCAGAGATATGTTGGCACAGCTCCATACACATAATAAAACCCTGAAACTGAAACTAGGTGAAAACCAACCACAAAAGAGATCATCACATTTCTCACTTACTGCTCTGATATTGTTCCTTTCTTAGGTAAGTAACCATAATGATCCAGTGCTCAATGCTCTTGTCCACAAAATATTGACTTTCTTACATCAAGAAACACAAATCAACTATCGAGCTAAAGCAAGTTGACAATTGGCCTGCCCACAATTGAGAAAAGTCTGCTGTTTTGCATTTTATAGATGACAAGGTGAAGGAGAAAGCACTTTACTATGATCAAAATTGCTACCACAATAGAAATTCAGTATGGAACATGGATTATCTTCCTTGTACCAGCTTTTTCTCCACCAATACTTTATTCTCCAACTGTAAACCATTGAGACCTAAAGGCACAATGTGGGTGGGGGGAGAGAAGGGAATCCAGGTACCACTGTATCAATGTCCCTCTGCAACTGATATTTATGTTTCACAAGAAGGACAGTGGATGAGAATTAGCAGCCCTAGGACAAGATGGAATCTCATTATGTCCATCAGTTTCCATAGGAACAGGCCCTCATGTTCCAGAGGCAAAGATCAGCAGTAAACTCAGTCAAGAGCAGATAATGATCAAGCTATCATGAACGCCTCCTTTTAACACCCTGTGTTTTCAATCCTGTCCTAAAATTTAGATGCAGAATGTGAATACAGTTATGAGTCAGAAACATTTTAAGGTCTTCCCACAGTTGCCATGAGAACATGAACAAACACATAAAAGATATCGATGGCATGGGCACTGAAGTTCCCTAGAACATGATGTCTGCACAGCTTCACTGCTAGACCACACAAGAACATAACTCAGATGGGAATTACGGTGAGTAGCAGACTGGTCTATACATTATCATAACTCATCCATATTAATTTAATCCTGGCACTTTCATATTGTACAAGTTGGACTCTTCCTTACAATTTTATCTTTGAGATAAGAGGCAAAAATATAGTCATACCCTCTGCAGGGTCCTCCATAGGCTCACGCTGAACAAGTAGCTAGCTAGAAGAACCTGAATCAGCTGGATCTTCCAGCAAGGTCTCTGAAATGCAAGCACGCACAGCTGCTTCATCCATGATTAAATATTTTGGATGGTAGCAATTTAACCAGCATTCACTCATGGGCTACAAAGCATGAGCTATAAGTTTGAGAAGCTAGTTATCATTGCCTTGGAGGAAGTAGAAAGAACATAGTAAGAAAAGAAAATTGACTTGTGAAAGGAACCAATTTGTTGCACAGAGCGGAGGAAGAGAATAAATATGGAACTCTTTGGTGCAATATTTTATTTTATAGACTCTTACCGCTTTAAGTACAATGTGTGCGCATGGGAGGGGGAGAAAGGGTCAGGGAATGTTATCACATAAATTAAAAGGAATCACATAGTCCCAGATAGGGTGATGCATAAAGTGGCCAAAGATAAACAAAAGGTCTGCAAAGACAATACCGGGCCTATGCAAAGAAGGAAAATGAGTTAGAGAAAATAATCCTAGGAAGGGATAAATGTTGATCTTATTTTCTTTTCCGCTTTCCTCAAACACTGACAAGACAGTTTATAAATGAACAGAATATAGAAAAAATTGTGCGGAGGATAGTTATGTGCTTACTGCTCCCCTTGGCTCATAATTTTAAATACTTGGCATCAGATCTGAGAGCATTTAGATCAGCAAGAGAAATGACTTGATCTGCAGGTTAACACCACACACATACTTCTTAGTAGCAGTTAAGTTGTGCAAACATCATTTAAATGTCTTTGTTATTACTAGAAAATCGACACAGTAATCTAGTCTAAAATTGTTTCCTGATTTAGATTTCACCATAACATTCATTATAATGGGCTCTATTGATATTAACTATTACACACCACATGCCACACAAAGAAAGATGTGATGGAGTCACAAGCTCACATTAGCAACAAAGTAAATTATTGTCCCTCATCTTGTTGTGGTCAAGACAAAGCAACAGATCACCAAAAACGGGATGGTGGGACAGGGACCATTGCCTATCAGTAATCTGAGCTCTACAAGAGATTTACCAGAGCCATATTTGGTCCCTGAATCAAGCCATGACTCTGTGGGAAACAGAGAAACTCCAGGAAACTGCAAACTCCAGCTTATTAAATTCTGGTTCGAACAAAGCCTGATGGAGTCGTTTTGTTTTAATCCCTAAATTCATTCAGGCCCTTCACAACAGGCCTGCTTCAATGACTATTGGAGTTTATTGATTTCAATAAACATGGATCAGGCCCATTGTCCTTCAGGCCAAAGAATAGATGGGCATGAATCCTGAGGTATTTTCACACCTCTCCAGAGATTACCTCACCAAGTTACAATTTACGTCAGTGATGGCAGTGAGGATGGAGACATTTGCACGGCTGCTGTTCATGCTATATTCATTTTGTGGACAAACAGAAGGCTTGCACTCTTTGCGCAGTCAGCATGGATTACCATTTAAGCAACAGAAACCCAGTGCTACTGAGGACAGAAGATCATTATAGGAGGTAGGCACATACTACATGTAATATTATGTGTTAGAAGAGTATTATAGAAGCTTTATCCACACACAGTAAGACAATTCCCTCAAATAATACAATACAAATAAAGACAAACTACGTTTCTAATAAGTCTCAGATGGGGTAGCCATGTTCATCTGTAACTTTAAAAGCAATGAGTTGTCCTGTGGCACCTTGGAGACTAACAAATTGTAGGATCATGAGCTTTTGTGGGTAAAACCCACTTCATCAGATGAGTTCAAGTGGAAATAACAGAATTCAAGATAACAGAAGTGGAAATACAGAATCCAAGATATAAATAAAAGCAATTTATATACTTGTCAATTGTAGGACACATGTTAATGAAGTTAATTAAGAGGACTGGATGCATCCCATTCGTAGCTTTTGATATAAAAATGTGAATGTCAAAGGCAGGGGAAATTGACTTTGTAGTGCATTAACCAGTTAATATCTTTATTTAAGCCCAGGTTGACAGTGTCAAATTAATAAATGAATTCCAGTTCAACAGTCTCTTTCTGTAATTAGGTGGTAAAATTCATTTGTAGAAGAATGGCTACTTTTAAATCCATGATTGAGTGTGCAGGTAGGTTAAAATATTCCCCTATAGGTTTATGTGTGTTACCATTTCTGAAGTCTGATTTGTGTACATTTATCCTTTGTTGCAGAGACTGTCAGGTCTGGCCAGTATACATGGCAGAGGGGCATTGCTGACACTTGATGGCATATATCACATTAGAGAATGTGTAGTTGTATGAACCCCAGTGTTGTGGCTTATGTAGTTAGGTCCTGTGATAGTGTTAGTTGTGTAGACATGTAGATGAAGTTAGCAATGGTGTTTATTGCAAGGGTAGGTTCCTGGGTGAGTGGTGTGTACCTGCTAGTAAGTATTTGCTTCAGGTTGGGGGGTTGTCTGTAGGTGAGGATTGGCCTGTTTTCCAAGGTCTGTGATGAGGATGTTAAATATTGGTTAATTGAATGGGGGGGAAGGGGTCTGAAATCTGGCACAAGCCGGAACTGAGCTGAACTGCCTGGCTCCTAATACATTTCAAATGCAGAGCCGCTGCAGGGGTAGGTCCAGGACCCAGTGCAAGCTGGGACTGAGCTGGACTGCTGGCCAGCCTGCTAAAAAATTGACTGGCACGGTGTGGGAGGTGGGGGGGGGGAAGGAAATGCGTGTAGTCTATAGCATCAACCGATAAGCTTTTGCTTATCAGTTAATTGGTTAATCAACTATACTATTACATCCCTAGTCTGTGAGAGTGAGGGATCATTTTCCAGGATAGGTTGTATGTCAATGACATGCTGGAGGGGTTTAAACTAGGAGCTGTAGGCGATGACTAGTGGTCTTCTGTTATTTTCCTTGCTGGGCCTCTCTTGACGTAGGTTTGTCACTTGTTTTTTCATGGGAAATGTTGTTCCTTTTTTGGTTTTGTCATGTCTTCCCACAATTTTTGTGATTGCTTTTTCACTGAAAATCCAAAACCCATAACATCTCCAGCTTGAGATAAAAAATATTATCCAATTTTCAACTCAAAAACAGGAAATATATTTGGAAGTTTGTTTTCAATTCAAAGATATCTTTTGCCCAAATTATGTTTTTGACAGTTTTTTTTAGCAGTTCTAGTTTTAGCTCAGTCTTCAAAGAAAAGTTCAAGAGTACTCTACAGCTATATAACTATGTATAGGTATCTCCAAATAAGGCTGATTTTATGTACAACTTTTCTTTTTCATTTGTCTGATGTTGACTGAAACTGACAAGGAATTGAAATGTCATTGTGTATAAGCTGATAGCAAAAGACACTACCTCATGCTTATCCACTGAA
Source organism: Pelodiscus sinensis (assembly GCF_049634645.1). NCBI lineage: Eukaryota > Metazoa > Chordata > Testudines > Trionychidae > Pelodiscus > Pelodiscus sinensis. The sequence continues at coordinate 59,461,726 of NC_134718.1, forward strand.
AACCAGCTTGTCAAGTACACTCGAGAGATTCTAACAGAGATAAGTCAGTGGCAAGTTCAGCCATGTCAGGAAAGTAAGTTTGGAATCAAACACAACTAACAGTACCAATGCCCTCACTCATGTACAAAGGCCCTCCCATTGTCTCAGGTTGGGTGGTACAATCTGAATGATAAGAGATTGCAATTTTAAAAAGACATGATTAACAGAAAAATAACAATTCTGTCTGGAATGTTTTACCTTTCATTGTTGCAGTGGCCATGTCTGCACAGAGGCTGTGTCTAGACTGGCAAGTTTTTCCGCAAAAGCACTTGCTTTTGCGGAAAAACTTGCCAGCTGTCTACACTGGCTGCTTGAATTTCCGCAAGAACACTGACAATCTCATGTAAGAAATCAGTGCTTCTTGCGGAAATACTATGCTGCTCCCGTTCGGGCAAAAGTCCTTTTGCGCAAAGCTTTTCCGCAAAAGGGCCAGTGTAGACAGCTCATATTTGTTTTGCGCAAAAAAGCCCTGATCGCGAAAATGGCGATTGGGGCTTTTTTTGCACAAAAGCGCATCTAGATTGGCACGGAGGCTTTTCTGCAAAAGCGCTTTTTGCGGAAAAGCGTCCGGGCCAATCTACATGCTCTTTTCCGCAAATGCTTTTAACGGAAAACTTTTCCGTTAAAAGCATTTGCGGAAAATCATGCCAGTCTAGACGTAGCCCTACAGTATGTCTGGTGAAGATGCTCTATGGTGAAGGAAAGAGCTTTCTTGCCAGCATAAGATAACTACCCCTGCAAACAGCAGATGCTATACAGACAAGAGAGAACTCTCCTGTTGGCACACACACACAAAAAAAACCCCACACCTGCAAGTGGCAGAAGCTATGTCAGTAGGAGAAACTCTCCCACCAACATAGTGCTGTGCACACTAGCACTTATGTTGGTGCAACTTACATTGATTGGGGTAGACTGGTCACACCTTGATTGACATAAATTTTGCTGATATAGGTGGTAGTGTAGACTGGCTTAGACTATAAACTCTTGGGGTAGGGACTGATTTTTCTGTTCTGTATTTGTACAGCATCAAGCTCATTGGAGTTCTGGACCATGATTGGTGGTTATGAACACTAAAATAATATAAGTAAATAGTAATAATTGCAAGTAACTCCTAAGATTACTGATAGAAATGTAGCCGTGTTAGTCTGATGTAGCTGAAACAAAATACAGGACTATGTAGCACTTTAAAGACTAACAAGATGGTTTATTAGATGATGAGCTTTCGTGGGCCAGACCCACTTCCTCAGATCAAATAGTGGAAGAAAATAGTCACAACCATATATACCAAAGACAAAAAATGAGTCACAAGGTAACAGCGGCAGCAGCTGAACTGAGCAAAAAGGGTAAAAAAGGCTTAAAAAAACTAAAACATCACAGTATACTGTATACAGTATGTACAATAAAAAGGGTTAAGAACACTTTATATACAGTATATAACGTATACAGTATATATATAACCATCTTATAGTACCTCCTGATAGTCCGGCATATTTGATAATCTGGCACCATCTAGGTCCCATAGGTTCCGGATTATTGGAAGTCTACTGTAATTGCTGCTGGATCCCAGTGGGTGGAATTGAAAGAGAACTCCTGAAATTTGCTCTTCCCTCACCTTGTAAGTTAAATCCATAATTTGTTAGTTACAGGAGAAATATTTAATAGCCCTACTAACAGAAGAAAACGTCTGAAGACTTTGCTCCCTCTTCCCCGCAGTGATAAACCAGATCGGTTTTAACTCTGCTGCAGCTTGGAAAAGCTCTGAGAAGCAGCAGCAGGGGCATGGAGACCGTTTGTAGACTCTTTGAAACAGTTTTCAAGGGAAAGGGAGATAGTAAACTGAGACTACTGCTGATTATGCAAACAAGTGCTTTTTTGACTATTATATGTTACCTCTTCCTTGTCTCCGTTTGCATCAGTACTGGCAAACCCAAGTCTTCAAAAATCATGAGCGGCTACCATTATGGGTTCTTTTTATTTGCCTTTTAGGGCCTGACCTTTTTTTCAGGAGGGGAGGGTGGATTCACTTCGATTTTTCAAACTTTTCTCCATGACCATGAGGGTTTTTGAAAATGAAAGCTGTCTGTTTCACAGTCACATGATTACGGGAGCTGGGACTCTAAGAAAACCATCAAACAGTGTGCGATGTGTGATAAAACTGAGAGTGGGCCACACTGCATCTGTTTTGTCCACTGCATCTTCATGTCTCTTGTCATGAAGCTAGATGTGTATGCTCTTTCAATCAGATAGGCCTAGCACAACTGGGAGCTGATCCTTGACTAGGCTGGCTAGGTACTACTGCAATACAAATTACTAATAATTGGATTACGCTCAGTTCACAATTGGAAAGGTTTTCTTTGCTGCTAGGAGGGCTAAAAGCCCTTTTTTATATGACGTGAAGTTCTGCAGAGGTGAGCAGCCCTGGCTCCGCACCTTCTCCTCCAATGGATTCTTCAAGCCAGGCCTCTGGGAACACCACAAAGCAAAGCCCTTCCCTACCAGGGCGGTCTCCATCAGAGGGCAAATGGGGGCATCTCCCACAAAGAGAGACTGTCCTAACTTGGAAAAGGGGGCCACCTCTCCCATCTAAGGATGTGAACAACTAGTCAACTATCTGAGGGTATGTCTACACTTGAAGCCTATTTCGGAATAGGGCTGCAAATGTAGGCATTCGGGATTGCAAATCAAGCCCAGGATTTAGATACCCCGTGCTTGATTTGCATCTTCCCGGCTGGGCACGATTTTGAAATTTACAAGCCTGGAATAACTGCCCGTGTCTATACGTGGCAGTGAAACAGGCGTTCGAAATAAAGCCCTATTTCAAACTATCCATTATTCCTCCTGCAATGAGGTTTAACAGGTAGTTCGAAATAGGGCTTGCCGCGTGTAGACGCGGGCAGTTATTCCGGACTTGTAAATTTCAAAAAATGGCGCCCGGCCAGGAAGATGCAAATCAAGCGCGGGATATTTAAATCCCGGGCTTGATTTGCAATTCCGAATGCCTACATTTGCAGCCCTATTCCAAAATAGGTTGCAAGTATAGACATACCCCGTTAAGCAAATGCTTATCAGATAGTCGACATACATGCTTTCTATCAGAAAGAGGTAGCCGGGGTGGGGGGAAAGAGAAAGGGGTGCTTAAAAGTGGCCGACCTGCATGGAGCCCTGCATGGAGCCGGGCTGCATGTGGCATTTGCGCTTTGAAACACTGTGGGCGCATGGGGCTTGCAGCAGACTGCTTGAGGCCCCTTTGGCCCCGGGCTCCCTGCAGAGCTTTTGCCTTAGGGCTGTTGCTACAATTGGACAGAGGCACCATTATCGACTAATTGAATTGTCAATGTAAATTGCATCGATTATCTGATTGGCCAATTAATCGAACTTTTATATCTCTACTCAGGGCCTCTCCTCTCCCCCTTGCCATCAGGGCCTCTCCCCTGCACAGAGAGAGGGGCCGTCTCCACCAGGGAGTCCCCCCTCCCACGCACCCCGATAAACAAGGCTCAACACCTCGCTCCTTTGCCTATAGCGTCATGGCGCTGGGGAAAACATGAATGCAGCGGGGAGAAGCCACGTGACACACCCGCTGGGCCTCCCTGGTCCCGATGAGACTACGATCCCCATAGTGCCCCGCGGCGGCAGGCGGAGCCGCCCGCCGCCGCAAAAGTGTCGCGACGGCGGAGCGCTGCTTGACGGCTGAAGCCTGAGCCTGCTGGTTCCGCCGCTTTGCCCTGCCCTCCTGCGGCCCGAGCCCTGCGATGTAACGTGCGGGATGGGCGGCCGGGTGTGAGCTCCCCCCGCCTCTCCCGCCGGAGCGCGCGGGCCCCCCTCCCCCGGGCAGGATGGAGGAGGAGAGCATGGAGGAGGAGGGGGGCAGCAGCAGCAGCTATGAGGCCATGATGGACGATCAGAACCATAACAACTGGGAGGCCGGCGTGGATGGCTACAGGCAGCAGCCCCCCACGGGCCATGCCCAGGCCCCGCTCGGCGACCGGCCCCTGGATAGGAAGGGCCCCCGGGGGCAGCAGCAGCAGGAGGCGGCGGAGGAGATCCAGATGGTGCCCGAGGCCAATGGCCTGCTGCGGGGCTGTGACTCTGCTGCGGCCAAGGGAGGAGCCGTCGCGGCTGCCACCATCAACATCAACACCTCCACCTCCAAGTTCTGTGAGTGACAGAGCCTGGCCCGCCCCTCTCCTGCAGCCCCGCCGAGCTGCCTGCACCCAGCCCGTGGGTCCCACCAGCTTCCCGCACGCGCCATGGCCAGGGGGGGCCCTGCAGTCGGCTCCTGTATCGCCCCCCTCCCTCGCCTGCACGCACTCTGTGCCTGGGGTCTGCCGCCTGCTCTTGTATCCCACCCGCCTGCCCTCAAGCTGCCACTTCCCCAACCCCTTCTGCGACATTGAGCTAACGCTGGGGCTTCACCTGTGTGTCTGAGCTACGCTTCCCTCCGCTCTTCTTGAGTCAGGGCTAAAGCTGCCTCCTCTCCCACCCTGTGTCAGCCTGTCTCACCCTACTGCTCAGCTAGAACTGTCTCTGTGTTTTGCTCCTTCTTCCCTTTGAGCGCCTCTCTTCCCATAAGTACCTGCATGAACCTTGAGTCCCTCCTCAAAGTGGCTCACTTCCCCTGACTGCCTCAGTTCTTGCTTGTGTCTGAACTCCGAACAAAAAATATTTGAACCATTGACTGTTGGAAGTAGAAAGCATCTTTTCACACTCATGCTTCCCACTTGCCTCAAAACTAGGCCTTCCCATGCGGTCTGGCTTTCCACCTGGCGGCTCTGTTGGGGGCAGCAGGAAGTGTAGGAATCTCAGGTGAAATGGAATGTTGTTTCATTCCGCTTCTTCTGAATTAAATATTGGGTTTCTGGTCTTGTAAGAAATCTTGATATTTAATTTTTCATTTTATTTTGGAGTGATTTCCCCCCCCCCCCCCCAGTATTTGCTGTGTAATGTGAATGCCACGTGATAGGAATTTCAGTTTTCAGACAGTTCTATATTTGAAGCGTGAGGGTCACTGAACTACTATGACAGCAACTGCATCATGTGTGGCTCTTCTAAAATGTGGATCTGTCATTAAAATGGCAGATTCTTGTAAAGCATATTTGAGCATTTGCTTCCAGAGTTTCTATGAAATAGTTATGTAGGAGGTAGGCGGACCTTCACTTTTATTCAGAAATCCCTTATCTAATATTGCGAAAATTATGTAATGGTTTAATCATGATATTTGTGAAATCATGGGCAGGTGCTTGGTTCACTAGAACTCTTCAGTGTGATAAATCATCATTGCCTGTCAAAGACAAACCTTGCTGGTATGTGTACATGAGAAACTTAGGTCTTATCCTCTGCAGCTGCTATGAAAAGGCATCATCTGTAGAGGCACTGTGATCTGAATGCAGAGGTAGCCACTCCTGTGTCTTAATCCTGGCTCTGACATTCTTGGCCTTAAACTATTTAATCTCTCTGCCTTAGTTTGTACATCTGAAAAATGAGGATAATAATTACTCGACAGGTGTGGGAATGAGGAAGTGGAAGAAGGGAAACAATTTTTCTCTTGCCTTCCTCACCTCAGCGGTTGCTTACTTTCTAAACCAGGGCTTCTCAACAGGTTTTGGTGGCCCAAGAGTGTGGCCACCAACTCTTACAGGTGGTAGTTCTGACAATTTTTCCTAAAATCCTTAATTAAATTTAAGAAAAACAAATATGTACCTGTACAAAACGTGATTTGTTTTTGCAGTAGGAAGTAGGTAGGAAGTAGAGCTTCTCATTCAGCACACCCAGACTTAACTCCTATTTCTGTGCTTGGAGCAGGTCATGGAGTGGAAGCTCCTCACTTTGATGGGGAGCTGCCAGGCTCTTTAAGCTGCTTCCATAGCTAGAGCAACTGAAAACTGAATTTGGTCCCAGGCAAGGGAAGTGCTAACCCATTTCCCTGTTCCTGCCTCCCACTGGCCCTTCAGCAAGAGCCCGTCCTCTTGGAAGATGAGCTGGGAACTTGCAGACCACCTGTGGAGTCCCAGGCTTCCCATGCCCCAGCAGGGTGAGAACAGGGAAGTTGCCCAGGGGAGTGTCCCATGACCAAGTGCTGCAGTTGCCTCTGTGGATAAGAGCTGCCTTCAGCACTGACCCCACTTGTTTCATTGTGTTGCCTGTAGTCTCCAAGAAGGCTGCGCATTGCAGGGTGCTGATCCTGGTGGCAACACCAGCATAAACATGCAGGCAGTGCATTTCACTGCCCTTGGTAGCAGCTACTCAGGAGCAACAGCTGGATGCTGCAGGGAGGGGCTACTGTTTTGCCTTCCCTACCCCAACAATGCCCAAGCTGTGAGGCTTGCCAGGGCTGGAACAATGATGCTACCAATAGATTTTGAGAAACTCTGGTCTACGCTACTCTTCCGTAGCACAGTTGCTAACTTTCCTGACCAGACACCGTTCATGGCAATGGTGTCTGGTCTATCCAATCAGGAAATTTGGCAACCCTACCTCAGTCTTGCATATGTTAGGAAAAGGGCTCATTGTTGACACTGGGTGCCAATAATAGGAGCAGCTGGAAATGCTGATGAACATATTTTAACGGCAAGAGTGGATGAAGTGTTGAGTACTAGAGCTTGTTATCTCCAGTACAGCTTGGAGAACAGCTTATCTGTGACTGTCAATATCTGCAGTTTTCAGCAGGGTTGCAACTGGATGCACTGCTGATACTCATGTCATCAAAGGGCAGTTTTCCAGGAGTAAACAAGATTTCAAACCGAGAACTCCCAGGCAGCAGAGTAGAATTGACTAGGATCTTGTTAATTTCACTCTTTTTGCTTCTTCTGTGTACAGTCTCAGGACACCCATGAATGATTCTTCCATCTTTTGATACATTTGAAATCCAGTAACATTTGAGTAGATCTGTCCTTCCTGTTTCCTTCCTGCAGAATAGAAAATAATGATTGGTGGTGGAATATTTAATTTACTTGCAGTGTGTTAGTTTTGTTCCTGTTTCAGTTGCAGACCAGTGTGTTTTTTGCCAAACTACTTCTGCAGACTAGTAGGGAAAAATGTTGAAGGGTCATCTTTTTTTTAAATACATAGAGAAGGTGAAATCTAGTGTAATATATAAATGCTATTCTGATAAGGTAAGTCTTAAACTAGATAGACTTGATATTGCATATTTAATTTCACATTATCTTCCTTCTGTTCACATAAAAAGATTTAAAATAGATTTATTTCTCTGATGGAAACTGTCGTGTTTCTTGCCAGATGATTATAAATCTAGTATTTATAGAAGCCATTCATTTTATAGAATTGTTTCCCTAAAGTCATTAAATAGTCAATTTGTGTTGTTTTATTTGACATATTGAAAATGTATCTAGTGTGTTTGTAATATGATCATAGAGAAAATGGGTAAAATGCAATTTGTATCAACATACAATATGACTGTAAACTGTTTCCAGTTAGGCTTTAGTTCGACTTGTAAACATAGTTAATATGTAGGGCCCTATAAAATTAATGGTCAATTTTGGTCAATATCACAGTCATAGGATTTTAAACATTGTAAATTTCGTGTTTTCATCTATTTAATCTGAGATTTCATAGTTTTGCATTTGTAGGGGTCTTGACCCAAAAAGGAGTTGTGTGAGGAGGGTCTGCAAGATTATTGTAGGGGTACTGCGGTATTGCTACCCTTACTTCTATACTGCTGCTGGCAGTGGCGCTGCCTTCAGAGCTGGGCAGTTAGGGTTTATCTAGACTACAGGGTTTTGTTGACAGAAGTTTTGTCGACAGATACTGTCGACAAAGCTTCTGTCGACAAAGAGCGTCTAGACTACATCCAGTTCTGTCGACAAAGCAAGCCACTTTGTCGACATAACAGTGTGGATGCAAAGGACAGTGTAGATGCAATAATGCCTTCTATCGACAGAACTCTGTCAACAAAAGGTGTTATTCCTCGTAGAATGAGGTTTACATACGTCGACAAAACTGCTGAGTTTTGTCTACGTTATGTCGACATAACTCAAAGGCAGTGTGGACGCAGGTATAGTTTTGTCGACAAAAGTGGACTTTTGTCGACAAAACCCTGTAGTCTAGACACACCCTCAGAGAGCAGCAGCTTCTAGCCAGGATTCCAGCTTTATGTCCGAGTCACCAGCACCGCAGAAGTAAGGATGGAGTGGTATTATATTGCCACCTCTGTTTCTGCATTGCTGCCCGTGAAGCTGGGCCCTCAGTCAGTAGGTATTGCTCTCTGGCCATCCAGCATAAGGGCAGCAGTGCAAAAGTAAAGGTGGCGTGGTAAAATGTTGCCACCCTTACTTTGTATTGTTGTTGACGGGGCACTGCCTTCAGAGCTGGGCAGCCAGCCAACAGCTGCTGCTCTGCAGCCACCCAGTTCTGAAGACAGAAGTAAGGGTTGCAATATTATGAGATGCCTAAAATAACATTGCAACACTCTATTGAATCCCTTTTGGGTCAGAACTCAGTTTGAAATGCTGGTCTCCCCTGTGAAATCTGTATGGTATAAAATTAAAGTACACACAAGACCAGATGTCCCAATGGAAGAACAGATTTCATGGAGCACGATGTGTGTTTCATGGCTGTAAATTTGGTTCGGCTCTACTAATATGGATTTGCTGTTCAATTTAATAAATCCTTGTTTGGCAGTGCAGATAGCAGTACACATGATTGTCAGATATACTGGTACATACGTATGCTGACATGCTTACCCAAATTATGTAAGTATCTAGTTATAAAGCAGTCTCTGTGTTAATTTGTGTAAACAAATCCATTGATGTAGACAAAATGTTCGAAATATACTTTCAATAATCATTCTGTGTACTGAGTGGCAATTGGTGTGTAATGCAGCCAGAGTGGATGCATAATCTTGTTACATTATGCCGAGTTGTAGCTGAGGAAAAAGCCCTTGTGCATTCTTTTAACTTCCTATACTACTTAGTTTAAACCCAAAGGACAATAGTGAGTGGTCACTGTGGGTATGTCTACACTGCGGGGGTTTTTCGGGATACCACAGGTATCCTAGAAAAACTCCATCATGTCCAAGGAACGCATTTGCTCATCTACTTTTTTTTGCAGAAGAGCAAACATGCTCTTTCGGGGAGCCCTGTAGAAGAGGAGGCTTTTCTGCCATTTGGCCCCATCTAGACTGGGCCAAATGGCGGAAAAGTGATCGGAAAAAGCTACACAAATTGCAGAGCGCAATCTGCGTAGCTTTTTTTTAAAAAAAAATCTATAGCTTAGACCTAGCCCGTATGAAAAGCTGGTGAACAGAATCTTTTCCAAAAGCATTCATTCTTAGAACTAACTTGTTACAATTGTGAATGGTGATTGCAGGAGGAAAACCAGAGTTAACTTTTCTCTTATTGTTTGTAATTAAACTGAAATGAGGGTCAAACATATGAGATGCAAGGTCTGCTTGGATATATTGATATATTTGAATGACGCTGTCTAGCAAGGTTTGCAAATTTAGTTGGAATTCTTTCAACTGTGCTTTGCAATTTTTCAACTGGATCTTCCTGATCTGAATTACATAAGGTCTGTTTAAATAGGGCTTGCGCTGTAGTTAAGAATAAAGATTTACATAATCTTGGCATTTCTGGATGATCTTTCAGGAAAATGTAATGGTTGCTGAAAAATGAGTGCTGCCGCTGGCAATATGGAGGCCCCATGCAAATGTTTGTCAAGCTTTCACCTCTCTCATTTAACACAGCTGAAGAATTTTTCTGCATTTTCAGCATTTCTCCTCTCATCTTATATAGAGCTTTCTTCATTTTGCAATAATGCACTTCACAAATCCACATGGACTGTGAAACCTTTGTAAACTTGGCAATCCTCAAGAGCTGCACATCATATGGTTTAGCATTCAGCCATCGTGACAGTTTGCAGCCACTAGATGTTCTTTCTCTCTGAGAAGGAGTGGGCCCTTACAGATACTTAGAAACTGTAAAAGCTCTGCTGTTGACTGTAGTGTCATCTGAGCTTGCTTAATCTGGCTCCCCACGCTTACTGGCTCCAGCCTTCCCTCACCCGCTGCCTCTGTATCAGAGGCAGCAGTGTGGGTGGGGGGCAGTCAGCTGGGTGGAAGCCGGTACAGGTGGGGAGCTTGGCTTGAAAGCATTCTACTTTTTCCACTTTAATAGACAACATTTCATTCAGTGGCACATTTGACTTCAGGCTCTGAAGAAACTGGATTTCTACACTTACTGAGATCAGCACAAATTAGAGATGTAAGCAAATAGTTGACTATCTGAGAAGCAAATGCTTATTGAATAGTTGACTGACTAGTCTCTTCCCTCCCTCCCTCCCTCCCTCTTCCCCCTTGCTGCCTCTATCAGAGAGATGCAGCAAGGCAGGGGAGCAGGAGCCGGTGCTGGGTGGAACTGTCTCTGTGGGGGGTAGGGGAGGCAGAGGCACAGTGAGAAACAGCATGAGCGGACAATGAAGCAGTCCTCACTCGCACCGGTTCCCACTGTGGGTGTTTCTGCTTTTGAAACGTACAAGAGCAGAGAGCACGGGGTGAGCAGGGACTCAGGCAGCAAGTGCAGGGGGTGGGGGAAGACAGGAGCTGGTGCTGGGAGGAGCTGGCTTAAAAGCTGGTTTCCCCCAGTACCATCTCTGGAGTGTTGCCTGTCGTCTTCCCGTGGGGGGGCTCCCCCACCTCTATCAGAGACAGCAGGGTGGGGATAGGGGGATGCTGCTGTGAAGCAGTCCCTGTCCGCAGGAGTGCCAGTGGGGAGCTGGGCCCCTCCGTAGATACGGGCTGTTGCCACCAAACAACCCTATGTTCGTGGTGGCCAAGGGCTGCAGCAGCCCCTGTCCGTGGTCAGCCCTGGCTGCTGCGAATGGGGGCAGGTGCCAAAGCAGTCTCTGTTCACAGTGGTCAGGGCTGGCCATCACGAACAGGGGCTGTTGGACTCAGCCTGAGCTGGGACCAAGCAGTCTTGGCTCACACTGATCACTGTGCCTCTGTTTTAAATGTAGTAAGAGCCCAGCGACTCTTGTTGCACTTAAAATGCAGAGCCTCAGCATGAGTGGCTCTGGAGCCAGCACGAGCCAGGATTGGTCAGTCCCAGATGGAGTCAGCTCTGCAGAGATGCTTATCGACTTATTGTATAGTCGATACAAATTATATTGGCAATACGATTAGCCAAATAATTGCATTTTAACATCCATAGTGCACATTCCTTCTGTCTTGCTACTTTTCAAATCTTTGCAACGTTGACTACTTACCTGGGAAGAATTGTTTGTTTTACTTTGTCCTTTCAGTCACAATAAGTTTTCTGCCACTTGTTTCAACAGTAGTCATCGTGTGTCAGATAAAATTCTAGAGTGAAAGCTGGCCTCATTAGCTTAGTATCAACCATTAGCTTTCACATTTACTGTGATTTGAATGTGCGATAGCCACTGGATGAATTCAATACTGAAAAAAAAAAGTTGCCAGATTTATGTAGAACTGTATCAGCTGCTCTACGGAGACTTGTATAGCTAATACCAAACTAGAATTTTCTTCTAATATTTTAGAATGTTTTTACTTAGATTAGTGTTAGAAATGTAGCCGTGTTAGTCTGGTGTAGCTGAAACAAAATACAGGACTATGTAGCACTTTAAAGACTAACAAGATGGTTTATTAGGTGATGAGCTTTCGTGGGCCAGACCCACTTCCTCAGATCAAATACAGTAGTGGAAGAAAATTGTCTCAACCATATATACCAAAGGATACAATTATATGTGTGTATACACACACATATAATTGTATCCTTTGGTGTATATGGTTGTGACAATTTTCTTCCACTATTTGATCTGAGGAAGTGGGTCTGGCCCACGAAAGCTCATCACCTAATAAACCATCTTGTTAGTCTTTAAAGTGCTACATAGTCCTGTTTTTTACTTAGATTGAAATTGAAGCCTAATTATGTTAGTGTTTTAAAAACAAAATAACAACAAAAACCTTATTTTAAATATTGGCTATATTCATAAATGAATGGGGAAAATACAAGTAGTTTCCCTAAAAACTCACTTAAGTTGGTCTCCTCACATTGCACTTGCTCTCTATAAAACTCGTTTTATACCTTCTTGATGTTACTTCCACAGGCCTGATCTAGTTCTTGCACAATGCTGAATTAGTATTGTGCTAATTCAGCATTTACTCTGAGTAGATATGGATAAGAAAGAAAGGGCTGCAATACGTATGGGAATGAAAGTTCTTAGAACTCTGGAGTAACTTAGTTTTATTCTTTAAAATTTTTTTAAAAAATAGCAATTGAGTAGTGTGTAGTCCTTGGACTGTTTGATATATAAACGTTTTGGTTGGCTTCAGTTCAAAGCTGTGGTGGTGGCATTCAAGTGCACTTTACTCTGGATGGAATAAATACTATTTATAATGGCTTTCTAATTAAAATCTACTACACAATACTTTCAAAATCTGTATATTCTAGCCAGTTAGTACTAGGGCTGTAAAAGTGTAGTCATGTTGACTACTCACATTCTTTCCTCCCTGCCCACACACCTTGCTGCCTCCTATATCAGAGGTAGTAAGGAGGGTGGGGGAAGCAGGAGCTTAAAAGCTGGTTTCCCCCAGGACCGTTTCCCTGGGAAGCAGGGAAGGCAGTGGTACTGTGGCTCTGCCTTTTAAATGTAATAGGAGCTGGATTGCTGCTTGCCTGGCTCCTACAGCATTTAAACTGCAGAGCCACAGTGAGGGGTAGCGAGCACCCCCCATCAACTAATTGAGTAGTTAATGGAAATTCCATTGACTGCTCATTAGCTGATTAATTGCAATTTAACCTCTCTACTTAGTACAATGCAGCTGCTACCTTTTGTCAGAGATTGTCATAGAAATGTCACTTTTTCTTTCCCTCTTCAAGACTAAAACTAAATAGGTTTTCAGGTTTCTATTGCTTAATTATTTGTGGTGCCACTAAAAGTTTGACAGGGTTTATCAGTATGTTTAAGATTTGATTCCATGTAGCTCTAAATTAGTTCTTAGGTCCCTCTTTTTTTTTTTTTTTTTTTTGGTCAGTATCGCTTAGTTAATTACACTCCAATCTACACAAAGATTTGGACTAATTTTTAGTGCTGGCTACATAGAAGTGTTTATCTTTTGGATAAAACCTTAAACTGAAGTCTCTTTTTTTTCTGGTGACCAAATGGACTTTAAATATCCAAACATTCTTGTTAATAAAAGCAAATTAGGCTGTTCAAAGCTACATGTATGCTATGATAGAGAACAGCTACTCAACACTGAACTGCACTGTGTGTCTTAGGATTAGATCCATAAGGCAACTGCTGGAGGATAGTGGCATGCTATCAGAATGAAGATTTAAATATGGGTTAGGCGGTCTACAATTTTTGATAGGAGTGCTACATGCACTGCTGAGTGTCCTAAAGCCTGTAGTGTCTATCCACTTATACAGAACAGAATGTATAACACATACTAAGCATGAGTGAACAGATTGTTAGTTTTGCCAAGATGGGCTGGCAGTATAGTATTGCAGAGTTATCCAGTCAGCAAAACTGCTGAATTTGAACTAAATGCTGTAGGAAGAAATATGTAAAGTACCATTCTCTGAGAGATCTTTACAATACAGTTCTGCTACTGCTGTTCAGATACTTGCTTGACTCTTACATCTTTCCATGTCCTTTATATCTTTCTTTTCTTGTGTTAGTGCCTTCTTTCATGTTGTCTGTTTTGTCCAAAATTCTCTCCCTCTTGTTGCACTAAGCTATCACGCTTCCTTTGTTCAAATCCCAAACGAAAACATTCTTAGTTCACTAATCCCATCAGTGTTAATCCACCAAAGAGAGTAGCAATGCTACATTTAGAAATGCATTTAAAATACCTTCATGGTTTCTGACTGTATCACTCTCCAAAATGATGTTTGAATTTATAATGTTCATTTAGAATGTGAGCTATTTGGAGCTGGAATAGTCTCCTCTGCTTTTGTGTACAGCACCAAACTCCCTGCTCAGATGATGATAATCTTTTGAATTGATCAGTTTAGATTTGGTAAAAAGTGTTCTCTATATTGTATTGACTATCTGGTGATTTTGGGTTAGTAGGATCTTGTGTTCAACTCCCTGAGAGTGAGAGCTAGCAAGATAGTCCTTCTAATGCAACATACTGCATGTTTTTGTGGAAAAGATACTGTCCTTTCTAGAACAGTTGATCCTTGGAATTGTTCCCCAGGTTAATCAAGCTTTCTTGTCTGAGAAGAGAGAGCTTTAATTACACATGTTAGAGATGGCACCTGTATAGATGTACAAAGCCTGATGGGAAAAGGAACAAAAGTAGGATGGTGGTAGTATAGTACTTGTACACCCCATTACTATACTATCTGAATGAATTACAATCTTTAATCTAGTGCTGCATTCTGCAACATATCTGCCAGTGGCTGGGGTGTAAAGTCTAAAGTTCAGCAGCATGTGCACTAACAGACTTGCGTGGTCCCTTGCTGGCATGCACAAAAAGTACCCTACTTTTTGAGATGATCTATATCAAAACACACTAGGGAACTTTTTAGAGCACGTCTACACTGTGTTTTAAAACTGATGACAGTGGGTCTAGAGCAGTGGATCTCAAGGTGTGGTCCACAGCCATCTTGATGGTGGGATGTAGGCTTGGGACTCTCCCCTTCCCCACATCAGGGAGCCTGTACTAACACTTCAGTCCCATGGCCCCCCACGAGGTTGGAGCGCCAGCTTCATGCTGCTGGGAGGCGGGGTGAGCCTTGTGGGCTGGATCCAGTTTGTGTGGGAAGGAAACTGCTTTGCATGCTGCTGCTGCTGCTCCTCCTTCCAGCTGGGAGAATGGCAACATAGGAAACTGTTCACCTGGAGGCTTTCCCTGCTGCTCTCATTCATCAGAATCAAAGGCCAATGGGAGCAGCAGGGTGTGATGGTGATAGTGGTGTCTGAGAGAATGGAGCTAGGTAAGCATCCCCCATCCCCACTTACCCAGACACTGCACCCTCACCCTTCCTCCCAGGCAGACCCCCTCCCCCTCATCTGTACCATACCTCCCAGCCAGACCCTGCACTACCACCTCCTCCTGCACCCGTTTTGTCGTCATGGCTTGTGGTCCACAGAAAGGTCTGCTTTTAAGCAGGGTGGGCCACAGGCCAAAAAGTTCGAGACCCCTGGTCTAGAGGCTTCAGCTATGCCATGGCACTAAAATCAGCTGTGTAGATGTTCAAGCTTGGGCTGAAACTTTGAAGCCTGGTGAGGAGAGGCAGGTTTCAGATCTGGAGCTCCAGCCTGAGCCTGAATGTCTACACAGTTTACTTTTAGCATTATAGCATGAATCAGAGTCTATAGGCCTGGGGTCTGAGACTTGCTACAGATTTTGAAACAGCATAGACATACCCTGAGTTTGTACCAGCAGGGTCTACAAAGGCCAGTTAATGCAAAATATGCTGGAGCACATAAGAATTTACACGTTGGCTAGTGTGGACTAAGGCACCACGTAGCAAGTCCTAAATTGTAGCTTCATTGATCCTTGAGGCCTAGGGTCGAGAGACTTGATGGTCTCCTTTAAGATGGTAGTTGTTTGCATACCAGTTGAGAAGGAATGTTCTGTGAAACTGATGCTCCCAGCCTACCCTGGTTCTTCAGATATGGGAGAGTTTAGTGTTAATCTTTATTTCTTATCTCCCACACGGTTGCATGATATGCCAAGTCACTGAGCCACCACGTGTGTGGTGGTGGTGTTGGAGTTTCCAGAATGGTGATTTTCCCTTTTACAGCAGAATTGGTGATAATTTTTCAGGGGAGGGGGGGCACAAAACACCTATTTAGCAACTTTGCCACTTATGTAAACTTCAGATACATCCACCTTTCAGAAGAGAGGGTATCCTAAGACACATTAAACACAATTAATTTCTTTGCCTGCTTATCAGTTGTAATCTTAAATTGTAGACAGTTCAACACCCTCTAAAAGTGCAGTAAAACAGCTTTGTCTTTTCTTATCTTTATAGTAATGAATGTTATAACCATTGAAGACTATAAGAGCACATATTGGCCAAAGTTGGACAGTGCCATAGATCAGCTTTTAACCCAGAGTCCTGGTGACTACATCCCTATCTCCTATGAACAAATATACAGGTAAGGAAACCTTTAAACACAACATAGCTTCTTTTCAATTGAATGCATGTGTAAAAACCTCTCTTAAAGTTCAGCTGCCTTTGATTTTGTTTACTATATAAAGTGCAGTCCATTTACCAGTGATGTGGTTAGAATGAGGAAAAATAAGCTGTCCAAATACCATTGCTTTTCCTGTCAAGGGGATTAAATCATATAGAAATAAATGCATTTTATGCTTCATGTTTTTAAATAAAAACCATGATCATCTTGAATCAGTGAAACTATAAAAATAACAGTGCGGTCTGTAGAATTTTGGTGTAAAATACCATTAATTATGGCAGTTGAGGAAGGTGATATGGTAAGAAGTTGAGCGTATGCCTCAAGTGACCTTTTAGAGACTGTCTACACAGCAAGAACACCTTGGAGTCTGTCAGCTGATTTGGTCCTCCCTCTCCCCTTGCCTGGCTTCAGACTAGGCTTCAGCACAAGTCAAAATGCCTACTCTACTATATTGAGCTCTGCAGCACAAGCCTGAATCAGTTGGCTTGGCCCCTGAGTCTAATTGACATGTCTTTTTTGCTGTACAGACACATCCTTAAAAGCCTGATCCTGACTGGTTTTATTGGGTGAGGGCCTGTCTGAGGTATTCCTTTCAGTTCTGGTGTCCTATGTAGCCTGAGTACCTGCAACCCCTCACCCAGAGAAGTGGTCTCAAGGACTGCAGGGCCAAGGGGGCACAAGCAGGGCAGGGAGGCAACAGGGATCCGTCGTGCTCCTACATTCACTAATGGTGGTGACAAGTGGAATGACCTGGCCCCAGCCCGCTCCACTGCCCTGGCTCCCAGCTGTGTTGCTCAGGAGAGAGGACTTGTGGAAGGGGTGGAAACCCCTTGTGACAAGGGTGGAAACTAGTCACTTATCTGATAAGCATAAGCTTAGCGGATAGTCGGGTAGTGATTTGCTTCCCCGCTCTTCCCCCCCCCCCTTCTGCCTTTATCAGAGATAGGCAGTGGGGGGGGAAGAGGGGAGCAGGAGCCAATGTTAAGGGGAGCTGGCTGAAAAGCTGGCTCTCCCCAGCACCATCTCTGAGGTGCCGCCTCAGTACGGACAAGCTTAGCACTCACCAGCTGACCTCTGATAAACAATTGAAATAATATATTAATGCATATAGCAAATCCAGACCGAGTTGTGTGTTTTCAGATAATTAGGTTTCCTGTTTAACTCTTTACTCTTTTAGAAATAGTTATAGGCAGGGCTTGACAAATGCACTCGCCCGCTTGCCCCTGGTGAGTAGATTTTTCCACCTGGTGAGTGCAGGGGCGGACTGGCCCAGTGGGCCATTGTGATGGGCTGGCTGAAGCCCGCACTACGGGCGGCGCAGCCCCATCTGATCTGCCAGCCGGCAGAGGAGCACAGTGCTGCTGGGAAGGGGGAAGTGCAGTGATTCTTCCTACCGGGCTGCCTGCGTGCAGCTCCGGCACGAGGAGGCGGGGCGGGATGCCAGGACGCTGGCGTGACCTGGCCCCGCTGATTTTAAAGGGCCACGGCAGCTCGGCTCTGGCCGTGTGTCCCTGAGAGCTGGCTGCGATGCACGGCACAGCCAGGGCCCACCCCGCTGGCTCCAGTCCTGCCACGGCCCCAGTCCCCCTTTGTTTCCGCGCCGCCCATTCTCCACGCCTCCCCTGCACCCGGACCCCCTGCTCTCCCTCTTCTCTGCAACCCTTTGGCTCTGCACCGCCCGTACACCCCGCACCCTGTTCCCCCCCATCCCTGCCCCCCCACCTCTGTGCTGCCCATTCCCTGCACTGCCCCTAGACCCTGATCCCTCTGCCCCTCCCGTTCCCCGTGTCCCATTCTCCGTGCCTCCCCTGCACCCTGCTACCCCTGATCCCTGCATCCCTCTGTATCTGTGCTGTCCCTGCACCCTGCTTCCCCTGTGGGTCGGGAGTGAAGGGTTCTTGCCCATAGGGAGGGGCTGGACAGGCCAGGGAAAAGGCTGCTGTGACCCAGCAGTGAGTGAAAGGGGGAGTTGACTTGAAGCACCTTTGCCTTTATGGAAAAAAAGGAATGAAAATGCTATTTGTTATTTATAGGGCTAAAATGCCGAGACACAAAAGAAAACAATCCCCCCTCCCCCATTGCAAAATGCAAACATGTGTAAAAGACAACAACAAAGGGCGGGGAGGAGGGGCAAAGAAGTTTTGCTTGGGGCAGCAAAAAACCTAGAGCTGGCCCCTGGGCTGTGGGGACGGGAGGGGAGGGGAAAAATATGGGGAAGGGGCTTGTGCTGAGGGGAGGAGGTCAGGAGAAGAATAAGAAGAAGAAAGGGGAAGGCACCAAGGGACAGGGGTTCAGGAGAGACAAATGCCATGGGGCCAAGTGCAGGCAATGAGGAAAAGGGCAGGAGGGGAGGTGTCAATGGGAGTGGGGACAGGGTAATGCTGGGAGAGGAGAGGGTAAGGCCACTGGGGGCAAGAGGAGGAGGAGGAGGTGCTGCGAGAAGGCTTGAAAGAAGGGGTGGGCATGAGGAAGGCGGGGATGGAGCAAGGCATCTGTGAGGGCACAGGGGCATGAAGGGAACGGGGGCAGAGGGTGGTGAGGGGGTGGGTATCAGAGAAAAAGAGAGCAAAGGGGGTAGGGGCAGTGAGGAAAGGGGGAGGCACCAGGAGGGTGCAGGTGCCAAGGGATTCTTGGGGTGAAGCAGAAGGGCAGACACCTGCAGGGAAGGGACCAGCACCAGAGGAGAGAGGCAAGGCAGGTGTGTAGAGGGAGGATTTTAGAGAGGGGATAAGAAGGGGTAGCTCTCACAATCAGAGTGGGGCTACTGGAGGAGTGGGCACAGGGTGGAGAAAAGGGCTGGTGGAGGGGGGCAGTTCTCAGGTAGGCTGAGGGCAGTGAGAAAGGCAGGAGTCAGGACAGCATAGCGTGAGGGGTTGGGGGGCAGCAGGCACCAGGGAAGCTGATGGAGCAAGGGGAGGAGACATGGCAGCAGAGAAAAAAGGTAGAGGTTTATAAGATATTTATTAATAACCTGGATGATATTTATTAATAACTTATTAGTAATTACTGTTCTTATTCTTATTAGGAATTTATGCCATTAAAAAAACACTTTTTGTGGGGGAGGGTGGCGAGTCCCATTTTTGTCTGGTGAGTAGGGTTTTCCATAATTTGTCGACCCCTGGTTATAGGTTATAATCATAAAATGAATCTTATATTTTCTTAAGAAGCTAATCATAAGGATAAAGAATTGTACATTTCTCCCAAAAGATTTTAATCTCCGAATCAACAATTACTATTCAGATTATGATAGTGCTTACAGGTTCCAATAGAGATCAAAGCCTTCACATTTCTCAGAGTTTAGAAGCAAAATAGACAAGGTAGACCAAGTATAGGGAAAAGGAAGTATTTTTTTTTTTATACTGAAACAGAGATGAAGAGACTTGCTCAGTGTTACAGGGATTCAGTAAGAGTAGCAGGACTTGAACCCACATCTCTTTATCCCAGTCCAGGGCCTTAACCAGAAGACTGTTTTTTTTTTTTTTTCCTCTCCTGACCTACAAATGGCTACACATTTTATCTTTCTTGCTTTCTGAGAAAAAGATGGAAAAACAAAGACCGTTTGGACTTTAAAACTTAAGGTTTATGAAATAAAGGAGTCAATTCTTCTCACACACAAAGTACTTTAGTAAAGTCTGCCTATACACTGAATATTTTTCCTGTATCCCTAAGGAGTAAAAATGAGAGACAATCAGTAAAGAGCATCTTTCAGAGGAAAAAAATCTGAGATAGATGGATAGGCTTTTCTTGCACTTTTTGTAAGATCTCTTTAAATTAGGGATGTAAAATCCCATTTAATTGGTTAACTGGCTAAATGTAATGTTTAACTGGTTAATCGATTAAAGGACGAACGCTTCAGCCCATGGGCTGGAGCAGCCTCCCCACCTGCCACGACCAGGCTGGAGCGGCCCCGCTGCCATGGACAGGGGATGGTTCAGCCTGGCCAGAAGCAGCCTCTGGCCATGGTGGGCCCTGAGAGGTTGGAGCAGCCTCCTGCCCATAATAGACAAGGAGCTGCTCCAGCCCCCACCGATTAACCTTTCTTATCCCTACTTCAAATCTAAATTCTAATTTTTTATTAGATCACCATTATACTACAGTAGATAATTTACAAATCTCAGATTATTTTCCATTGAGTTATCTTCTAATTGTTCTATTTGGGGAGTTGATAATATCTTCTTAAAGTGTTGGGACTGTGCCAAAAGAAATAACGTCTGGTAGAATTCTCTTTCAGCTTCCTTAGAGTAATATTAGAGCACTGATGACTCAGACTCAGACAGCAATCAGGAAGTGAGAACAGGATCTGAAAATGGGAAATAAATTCTAAAATAGAAGTGTTCAAATAAAAACTTAGACACACACCTACATGCATATACAAACATTGCTGCCTAACTACATCTGTTTGCTGTTTAACTACGTAATGGATTGCAGAAATTCAGGGCAGGAGTAGATCTAGAAGCAATTTAAAATACATACCTGCAGAATATCGTGTAGATCTGTTAAATTACATAGTTTCAAGTAAATCAATCCACTTCATTGATTGTGGAAATGACCATATATTGTGCTATGCCTGAACAAATAAATACCGCAGCCATGTGCTATCTTTATCCAAATGTTGAAGAGATTGGTTTTGCAATCCCATATCTCTTGATAAGCCTAATTACACTGTTTCTGACATTTAATGTATTTTTACCTGGTCCAGTCTTAGTACAGTTATTGCTTCATATAGACTTCATGCTAGAAGACTGATCTCATGCATATGGAGGAATCAACATGAGAAACTAAGAGGAGGAGACCTGATGGATAGGGAAATAGCAGTATAGGTGGCTATTAAAGGGGATGGACAAAATGTAGTACAAATTGTCATGGTATTTTGCAGTGTCTCTAAAGGAGTAGTTAGTCCAGAGTGGGCAATAATATGTGATGGGGGGGAGGGGGAGAGGTACTCCAAGAATTTGAGAAGTGGTCAAGAGCTGCACTCTTCCATATCAGCAGAAGAGGTGTGGAGTCTGGGATGGAGGTTGGGTGCAAAGGGAGCTTGCAATAAGGAATTGTGATGTAGGAGAGTGAGTTTGGGTGAAGAAGGCAGTTGTGACCTAGCTTAGGGAACTAGGGTTCAGAGGTTTGCGTGTGACTTTGGGCAAGAGGGGGCTGTGACTTGGGGCAGGGGACGGGGTGCAGGATATGCGAAGGGATATTGTGGCAGAAGGGGAGCCGAGGGTTTGAGTTGTAGGGGGGCAAAGGGTTGGGGTGTCAGAGGCATGCTCTGGCTGGGAGACTTACCTGCTTGACTTCCAGCTAGCAGCCTTCTCAAGCAGACCCCCTGTGGAGGCTACAGCATGGCATTGAGGAGCCTGGGCACTGGCTGCACAGAGGTGGAAGGTGATTGTGCCACTTCCCTCAGGACACAGTTTCAGTAGTGAAGCTACACTCAACGCAGCACAAGGACCAGACTTGCCTCAGAAACACCCCAGAGCTCTGTCTCTTGTGTCATGTGCACCAGATGTGGGCAGGCTCAGCAAGGCAGGATCCAAGTGTGGAGAGGCTTGGTGTTGGGGCCTCCAGATGTGGGTTTGAGAGGGTTTTGGGGGGGGGGGCAGTCTGAGTGTGCAGGCAGCACAGTGGAGGATCCGAATGTAGGGGAGGGGGAATCTGGATGTACAGGGACTTGTTGAGAGGGGAGAGGCTTCTGGGTGCAATAGGAATGAAATTCCCTCTTGGAGTAGATGTAGTAGAGATTTTGGCCACTTCAGCAGAGAAGGTTGTTTATAGTTTGGCTTTAGCTTGTTATATATTTGCATTACAATAGCACCTAAAGATCTCACCTGGAATCTGAACTGCATAGTGCTTGGCACTATATTGACACACCGTAAGAGGCAGTCCATATTGTAAATTGTGTGCATTCTAAATCGATACAACAGACAAAATGTGGGGCAGAGAAATGAAGGCATAGTGAGGTGAAGTGACTTCCTCAAGGTTAGTGGCAGAGAAAGGAATAGGATTCAGTTTTCCAATCTGGTGCCGTATTCAATAGTCTGTTGTTTCTCTTCACTAGAAGGATTAGCAATAGAATTAACTTTCAAAGGAGCTTAAGTCACATAATTAAACAAATAAACAAGTTATATTAATATAATCTTTTGGGGGGAGGGTGGGATTGACTTTTAAAATCATTTGGTTTAAATCACCAAGTGGAAAGTCTTGATTAAAATCAATGATTTAAACCACCTTTTCCATTTGTATGCTAGTTACTTTCAGAAAAGGGATGTATTCTTATTAGTTAATATAACCATACAAATATAGACTGGAAGGGACCTTGAGTTGTCATCTAGTTCAGTCCTTTGCACTCATGACAGGACTAAGGATTATCTAGACCAGGGGTGGGCAATAATTTTTGATGGGGGAGCCACTTCAAGAATTTGGAAAGTGGTAGAGGGCTGCACTCGTTCATGATATTAATGGAGGAGGTGCAGGGTCTGGGATGGAGGTTGGGTGCAGAAGGGAGCTTAGGGTAAGGGATTGGGGTACAGGAGGGAATATGGGGTCTAGGGGTGAGTTTGGGTAAAGGAGGAGGTTGTGACCTGGGGCACTGGACTGAGGTGCAGGGGTGTGGGTTGTGAGCTAGGTTAGGAGGGGATTGTGATCTGGGCTAGGGGACTGCAGTTCCATTTCTGGGAGGAGATATGGGTATAGGAGAGGAGCAGGTTGAAGAAGGGAGGGGGCTGGGGCATCAGAGGCAAGTTCTGGCCAGAGGCAAGTTCTGGACAGAAGATTTATCTGGGTGACTCCTGATGAGCAACTCAGCACTTTCTGAAGCAACCTCCCTGAATGCTCCACCCCCACACAGACTGCAGCCATGTGCTCTGTGAATAACTATGAGCCCCAGAGGGGCAGGAGTGTGGTGCTTTGTGGCTGGCTGGCTGTTCAAGCAGGCAGCTCCCATTGGCCAGTGTCTGGCCAGAAACTGGCCAATGGGATTGTGCTGGGGGCGGGAGCAGCATCTGAAGCCTTCTCCCCTTGCCCTATGGCCTTATAGTTAGTTTTTTAGAGAGAAACTGCTCCGTAGCTGCTTTTCTGAGAGGTGGGTGGGGTGAGGCAAGCAGTGTTTGCAGGCTGCATCTGGTGGCATGGCAGGATATTCAGGGCAGTTATTTGTCAAATCAAACATATTGGTTTATAACTAAATGAGCCATTGTTGAAATGAGCCTAGAATTGAATTGAATTTTTTTTTTGTACCAAGGAAGCAAAACTATAAACATTTGCATATATTTATAACACATGATTTATCCAAGCAAACACATTAGCTTAGTATTTTCAGATGAATAATTACTTATAGTTTATGACAGTGTTTCTCAAGGTGGGCTGTGGAGTCTTCAGATAAACAAAACAGAGAGACCTGTTAGCAGCTTTCTCAAAGTGGGCCCATGGCACACTTTGGGAAACACTGGTTTATTAGAAAACGGAGAATGACTTACTGATTTATTAGATATTAACTTTTGACTCCTGATTTGAGTCGTTACATTAAAATGGTAACTGAAGTTTAATTAAACAAATGAATTTGAGTTTAAAACTTACTTTGATTAAACCATCTTAAATGTTTTGGATACATAAACATCTCATCAAAATGTGTTCTATGTTTACAACTAAGTGATTTACTAAACAAAGTGATAAACTGTATTAAGTGAATTAAACTTATTATTTTCTTGTAAGCCTGGGGATATTTTTCAAATATGCCTAAATGAAAGTGACTGAAGTTTATGTACCTACTCACCTAAGTCTCTTGAAAATGACAGTCTCCAAAGTTACATAGGCTTGACCTATTGTCATTTTTTTAAAAGCTTGACCTCTAAAGTTAGATGGTTTTTCCACTGATTCTTTCTTAAGATAGAAAACTAGCCTTTAATTCCAAGTTTGATGCAGGCTCAGTATTCAGCATATTTATTTTTTATTTAAATGTTTTAGGAGATTATAATTATAGGCCTTAACATATTTAGTGTTAAATTCTGATTTCATTTTAAAGAGGTTTACTTTTAGAAAGAAAAATTGTGTTCTAAATAATAAAACTAAAAGATCAAATTTAAACTTCAAAATTTGATGTTTAATTTTGATCCACCCTATATTTTGGCAAAGGTGTAAGGCAAGTATTGTAGATATTTGTTTTATTGTGCTTAAGTATATTGATAATGTATTTCTTTGTTGCCATGGGGAAAATAAAGTCCTTTTTAAAGGAAGAACAAATGTTGGTGATTTGACTTAATCCAACCAAACCATAAAATGAGCAGTTAAGGTACCATTTATGTCCTCCTGACCTCATGTTGCTTATATGGTTTATATTAAAAGTCTTTGCCAATGGGTGGCGATTTGCAGTTTGCTCTAATTCTGAAGTTGTCAGCCAAGTTTTATCCTTGGCAGTTAATTTTGTGGCTTTTGATAGTTTAAAACTAATTTTTGTGCTATTATTTTTAAAACTGTTTGACAGTGCTGTATATCTTACACGAATTCTAAAGGGAGAAATTAGGGATGTTAAAATGCATTTCTTTGTAACTAGGTAACACTGAACACTTCAATGATTACAAATTTACACAGAAGTGGGGGAGGTGGCTCCACAGGAGCCAGTAACTTGAGGGGATCGCTCCCGCGCTGCTGCCTCTGATAGAGAGGCAGTAGCATGGGTGGAAGGAGGGCAGGTTGGAGCACTGACCAGTAGTCAGCTCCGGCTCTGGGTTGCAAGTGCAGAACCATGAGCAATGGCTCTTGCCTGCGCCCATCCCATCCCTCGCTGCCTCTGATACAGAGGCAGCAGTGGGGAGGGCTTTCATGTAACCGTGAGGCATAACTGATGAACCCAGGCTCATTGGTTAACCGTTTAAATGAATTCACTAACACATCCCTAGCAGAAATTATTTAAATGTATTGGTCATTTTAGGGGAAAGATTTTATTATTAATGTAACTTGAAAAAATCATCAACAGTGTACTTAATATGGTAACATTAATGCTGTGTATGGAAAGAGAAACCTAAAAAGTGTACTGTTGACAGAATTACCAATGTACTTAGAAGTGCATCATTACTTCCTAAGCAGCATTAGGTCCTGCTCCTGCTCTGAACTCCATTATGGAGAGTCTTCATTGAAGTCAATGGGATCCGTGCTAAAAGATTTCAGGATTGGAGCCTTTAGTGTATTAACTGTTGAAGTTTCATCTTGTTGCCTTCTAAGTTGAGATTTGAAGCAATATTTTAAATGTTCAATGTTTTCCATTGCAAACTGTTGTAAAATCATCATTATTCCTATATTTGTTTCTGCAGTTGTGTGTATAAGTGTGTATGCCAGCAGCATTCGGAACAGATGTATAGTGACCTAATAAAAAAGATAACTAACCACTTAGAGAGAGTCTCAAAGGAGCTGCAGGTAAGAAGCTGCACAATCTAATTTTGTTATTTTCCTGGGATCTACCAATGTATTGGAACTAACATATGGAAGGGGTTGCTGTCACTAGACTAATGCCTGCAGTTCAGTAAATTGATACATAATTAATACTCAGAGATTTAGGCAATAACAAACATGTAGGAAAGGTTAGATTTACAGCATTGGTTTATATTGGTTCATATTTAGTAAGTTGTCATTGCCAGGGCTTGACAAATTAGTCAGTCTATTCGCCCAGGGAGAGTAGATTTTAAGCCGGCACGGCGCCGCAGCGCAATCAGCTCATGCTCAGTGTGGTCTGCGCACGTGTAGCGTGCCAAACCGCACAGCTGGCAGGTGGGGCTCGCCGCCGTTTGTCAAGCCCCGGTCATTGCAAGCTTTGATGGTGGGGGATCTGAATTCAGTGCAAACCATGTAAGTGCATCAAACAGGCAGGATCTAGCCCATGTGAGAGAGGTACTTGACTCAGCTTTTCTAATCGAAAGCACACAAGTTCACTTTCAACCAGTGTATATCATAAATTGTAGACAACTGCATCTTTAAGGGGGGGGGGGGGAGAAACCTTGGTGAGTTATGTATGAAATGGTAAAAAAATAGGTATAAATTGTATACTGTTGAATATGATTTCTCCGAGTTAGACACGTGCATTTTTCTTAACCATCCCTAGATGTCAGTGGTTTACAACAATTTTAATAGTTTGTATGTTCATATCATACTCTGCTTTTCTGATATTTGTACAGTGTCTTCCATCCATTTATTTTGTGTATTGTGTCAATTATAATTTCTAATATGGAAATTTTAATGTAGCATTCTTCAACTAGTCATCAATTGGTCAACTGGAAGTCTAGGGCATTCTGAAAGTTTTGAGGAAGCAGCTTGAAAATGGGAAACGATAGCTGTACAGCCTCTTCTCGACTTACAAAATGGTTACGGGCCAAGCAATTGGTCATAACTCGGTTTGTTCGTAAGTCGGACCCCATAGAGTTACACGCGACCACGCTGTTCATAAGTGCGGATCGCGTTTGTAACTCGGGGTCTGCCATTTACAACAGCTTTAGTCATAACTGCGAATGGTCGTAAGTCGACTGTTCGCAACTCAGGGAGCAGCTGTACTTCTATTGCTATACTGTAGGTATACTTTTGCCAGGGTAAGCAAGAGAACAATTTTTGTAGTTTCTGTCTTTGCAACTACTTGCTTGTTTACAATGAACACATGACAGGTGATAGAATTATAATGGCATGGTATAATGACATATTTGACTTAAGCTACAATATTTTGTTTCATATGCAACACATGATAGAATTTGTAATGTGAGGGATCTATGCACATGCACATAGTCTTGTTTCCTACAAGAAATTTCTGTAGAACAAAGAATGGCCTTGTTGGATCAAATGGGTGGTCTCTCTTGCTTAGTGTTTTGTCTTCTGCTGGTGTCCAGTGCCAGTTAGGGATGTGAAGGACTAGTCGACTATGGGATCAGCAAAAGAGGCAGGCGCAGGAGAGATGAGGGGGTACTTCAACGCAGCAGCGCCACATAGAGCCTGGGGGCCAGATCCCAGGCTCCATGCAGTGCTGCTGCTTTGAAATGCTTTGTGCAGCCCAGGGCCCGCTGGGGTGTCCCCTGGCTGCATGGGCATTTCAAAGCGGCAGCGCTGCATGGAGCCCGTGATCAGCTGGAGACTTCCCCCACGGATCCTGGGCTCTGTGCAGTGCTGTCTCTTTGAAACGCTACGTGATGCTGGGCTCCCCGTGGCATTTAAAAGCCGCAGCATTGCATGGAGCCTGAGGTCAGCAGAGGAGTCCCCAACTGATCCTGGGCTCCACAGAGTGCTGATGCTTTGAAATGCAGTGAGGGGCTCCCCACGGCGTTTCAAAGCTGCAGCACTGCAGGGAGCCCAGGGTCAGCGGGGGTGTCCAGCTGACCCCGGGTTCCACATGGCGCTTTTGCCGTGGAGGTGCCCTATTGACTAATGGAATAGCCAATTACTCACAATTTAACATCCCTAGTACCAGTTGCTTTAGTGAGAATGAAAGAACTGGCCAATTATCAAATGATCTATTCCCTTCCTTCTAGTCCCACTTGTGGTAGAAAAACTCATTGGCAATAATCCTAGTAGGCAGTTGTGTCCATGTCTACCAAGCCATACTTGTACACTGGCATTTTGGAGAATGTAAATATATTTTGCCGAAGCATTTCATTCTTTTCTTTATGTATTCATAATGAGGGAGGCAGAACAATTTGATATTTTAATCATGTTTTTTTATTTTCACAATTAAGCTCCACCAGTTTATAATAGTTTTCAAAATGCTATCTTTCTGCTCTGTAATCTAGAACTACATGTTCAGTAAGTGATCAAGAACCAATGTAAAGATGTATTGTAAAATAAAACTGAGCATCTTGGTTTCTTTTGAGGACAACAGTCTTGTGTGCTTTCAGCTATTGTTATGCATTCCAAAATACTAATTGCAAAACTGACACTTCTGCTGTTGACCCTAACCTCTCATTTAACTGAAAAAAATCATTGCCAGTGTCTTATTTTGGTGTAGTTTCAAACATGAAGGAACTGACTTAAACTAAAACAATGTAATCCATCTTTAAACTGTTTTAAGAGTGTTCATGCAGGAATTTGCACAAAGTATAACTAAATCCACTTTTAAAAAAGGCATTCATCTTAAACCACCGCAACTCTGCATTCTGATAGGGTCTTAAGTCAGAGGTGGGCAATAATTTTTGATGGAGTGGGCACTCCAAGAATTTAAGTGATCAAGGAGTGCACACTCCCATGATAATTGAGGAGATGTGGAGTCTCGGATGGAGGTTTGGTGCCAAAAGGAGACTGGAGTAAGGTTTTGGGGTGCAGGAGAGAGTATGGGATCTAGGAGGGAGTTTGGATGACGGAGGGGGTTGTGACCAGGGACAGGCGACTGGGGTGCAGGAAGAGGTGCAGGATCTGGGAGGGGGTATGGCTGCAAAAGAGGATTCGGACAGAGTGGTATGGGGGGTGCAGAGTCTGGGAAGGGGTTGTGACCTGGGGCGGGGGTGCAGGGATTTGGGTTGTGATTTGGGGCAGGGTCTGGGATGGGTTATGGGTGCGGGAGAAGATTCTGACCTGCAGAAGGGGTGCAAGAGGGAATGTAGGGTTTGGACGGGGTTGTGACCTAGGGTACAGGTGCAAGGGGGATGCAGGGATTTGGGTTGACTGAGGACAGGGGATTGGGGTGCAGGGTCTGGGAGGGATTATGTGTGTAGGAGTGGGGGTGCAGAAGGTTTGGGTTATGTGAGGTAGGGATGCAGGGATAGGGGCAGAGGGTTGGTGGAGGGAGGGGCTGGGGTGCCAGAGGCAGGCTCTGGCTGGAAGATGCTTACCTAGATGGCTCCTGGCAAGCAGCCCAGCAGGTTCCTCAGCTAGGCTTTCTGCCTGCTCCACCCATGCATGTGCTCAGAACAGCTTGTTGCAGAGGCGGTGTGTGCGTCTCTGAATGTTGTTAGCCTGGGAGGAGGGGACCTTTGTGCACTGCCTGTCCTTGTGTGAGGAGTGAGGGCAGCATGAGAATCCTCTTCACCCCCTCCCTTGGGCTTACAGCACTCAGAGAAGCACCCATGGTCTCTGTAGCCAGCTGCTCTGAGCAATATATAGGGGCAGGGCAGGCAGGGGGCCTGGCTTGAGGATCTTATGGGGCTTGGGCCGAATTCAGTGGCTTAGTGGGCCAGATCTGGCCCGTGGGCCATATTTTGCCCACCCCGTCTTAAGTGCTAGATTCTTTGTCAGGTATCTATCACTAAACGTGTCTGGGAAACCCCTAACACACCACAAATATTATATGCATAATTAAAAATGATGACTGTTTAACTCTCAAAGTCATGAAAGGTAGTATTCATACATATATCTCTAGCTTTAACTTCAGTGGATAGGGTTACCTGTAGTTAATCTTGTGCATAAAAGGTTTCATGCTATAAAATGAAGGTGGCGTGAGTGTGAAAAGATTGTAACTCATACAGCTTGAGGTGATATTGAACTATTTGCACTGTGGGTCCAATTGTACAAGTTTTCTTCAGGTGAACTCACACTAAATTCATGAGAGCTTTGCTCACTAAAAAAGCTAGCAAGATTGGACTTTCAAAGTGGTTTCAATAAGCAGAGGATTTTGTGCTCCAAGACTGTAGTGGGTTCCCTGTCTTAATACTGTACAGAGATTTTGCCTGCATCTGCCAATTTCAGCTATCTCCTTCAGTTTGCTTGCTGTAATCTGCATTAGCACTTGAATTACTCCAAAAGGCTGTTTTGCAAAGCAAGTTAGACTGTACAATTCAACTGTTAGGTGGGGTTCAGTGGAACACTGGGTCCAGAACAGACTCCTCATGAAAGGGTCACTGGAACACTTACTGAAGTAAATGGGGGTAAAAAAACACCAAGGGATTTTAATTGGAGCTCGCTTCTTACCACAGTGCAGGTCAAAGCCTGAGATGCTAACTAGTAGTGGGTACCAGATATGAGAGTGGGACAGGAATTGGCGTGGCATTTATGAAGGGAGAGATGGTAAAGGGTTTTTGTAGTTGCTGCATAGCATGTAAATATGTTGTTCTAAAATACTAAGTAAGATGGTTATGTCTTACAGTAGCCTCAATTTATGGCGATTTTTTGTTGTTGTTGTCTGCCAGTCTGACACCAAACCCTCTGCTTTTTCAGTTGGGCTTGGAACTAGATGTAGCAGACTCTGGCAAATGAGTCCTGGAGGAATACAAGGATGTAAAGAAATTGGTCAGGAATATATTTGCTTTTGCAACTAGATTTGAGCAACTTCACACACAACTAGGAACAAAGCAGGGGCAGGGGAGGGGAAAAATGTATACATTGGCATAAGCATGGGACAAAGGACTACCCATTTAAAGGAAGTGAGATTCATCAAAGATAAAACTGATGTGTTGACTGATGGTAGTTGCATAAAGATAAATGGAAAAGTATTATGAACAGCTTTTAAATGAAGAAAACCCAAGAGAGCAATGTAACTTTGAAATGATGAACTTAGGCATAGTGGAGCCTACAAGATGTAGGGGTGAACGCTGTAAAAGAAATGAAAAATAGTAAGGTCATAGGTCCAGAAGGAATCCCTGTTGAGTCATGACAAATCTTGTAGTAGAAGGAATAAGCTTGGAATAGAATCTGCTGCCATCCCTGTTAAGTCAATTATGAGATGGGGAAAGATGTCAGATGTATGGAGGAAAGGATATGTAGGTGCTAATATATATACAGGCAGTCCCCGGGTTACGTACAAGATAGGGACTGTAGGTTTGTTCTTAAATTGAATCTGTATGTAAGTCGGAACTGGCGTCCAGATTCAGCCGCTGCTGAAACTGATCAGTTTCAACAGCGGCTGAATCTGGACATCAGTTCTGACTTACATACAGATTCAACTTAAGAACCCCAGGCATCCCCAAGTCAGCTGCTGCTGAAACTGATCAGCAGCTGATTCCAGGAAGCCCGGGGCAGGGGCTTCCTGTAGTCAGCCACTGGTCAGTTTCAGCAGCGGCTGACTTGGAGACGCCTGGGGCAGAGCAGCTTGGGTGCTGCCGGGTTGGTCCAGTAGCGCCGCCGCTCCTCGGCGCTACTGGACCAACCCAGCAGCACCCAAGCTGCTCTGCCCCAGGCGTCCTGATTCAGCCGCTGCTGAAACTGACCAGCAGCGGCTGAATCAGGACGCCTGGGGCAGAGCAGCTGGGGTGCTGCTGGGTTGGTCCAGTAGCGCCCAGAGCGGCGCTATGGGACCAACTGGCAGCGCCCCAGCTGCTGTACCACAGGCGTCTGGAGCAAAGCCGCGGAGCACGGGGGCAGCGGGACAGCCCAGACGCGCCGTGGCTGTCCTGCTGCCCTCGGGCTCCGCGGCTTTGCTCTGCTTTGCTCCCCGTCCCCCTGGTCTGCAGACCAGGGAGACAGGGAGCAAAGCAGAGCAAAGCCGCGGAGCCCAAGGGCAGCAGGACAGCCCAGATGCGTCTGGGCTGTCTGCTGCCCGCGTGCTCCGCCGCTTTGCTTCCTCTCCCTGGTCTGCTGGAGACCAGGGAGATGGGCATAAGTCGGATCCGCGTAACTCGGGGACTGCCTGTAATTAGCACCAATATACCTTTCCTCCATACATTTGACATTTCACCCCCATTTTGTAGTAATTACAAAAGTATAAAGTTAATAAGTTGTATAATAAAACTGGAAGAGTCACCGATAAGAAATTAAGCAGATATTAGTGCAAATCAGTGCAACTTCATGTCAGGAAGGTTAACTGTAGATGCTATTTTCACATGAGGGAGCCTGGTGGCTCAAAGTGAAATAAGTATTCACATTTGACAAAAATCATTTGACCAAGTTCCAAGGGAAGTCATCTTGTGATGTATTAAGGAGAAAATCATACCAGATCTTTATATACAGCATGTTCAAGTCAGGCATGTATGTGTAATGCCAATGGTCAGAACTTGGTGAAACACTTCCTCGGTAAAAGAGGGAGTGCAACAATGTTCCCTCTAATCTTTTCATATGCAGAATAAATGTTATGCACACCAAAGTGTGTGTGAATGTGCACCACCAATAGAAACACGAAACCTAGCTGTGGGTGCTCT
Organism: Pelodiscus sinensis; assembly: GCF_049634645.1. Lineage (NCBI taxonomy): Eukaryota > Metazoa > Chordata > Testudines > Trionychidae > Pelodiscus > Pelodiscus sinensis. The sequence continues at coordinate 59,493,915 of NC_134718.1, forward strand.
GCTAATCAGCTCGGTGGCTTTTGAATTGTGCCCGAGTGGCTGCACAAGTGCACGGCTTACTGTGAAGGCTGAAGTGCATCCAAGATCAGTATTAAACCATTTCTTGTTAATCCTCATGCTGGTTACCCTGACAAGAGACATATAGAAGGAGTCTCATTGGTGTGTGCTGTTTGTAGATGTTATGTTGTTTAGTGAAAAGAAAGATGGTCTGGAGGAGAATCTTGAAAAAATGAGAGGTGTTGGAGAAACACAGCTTCAAAATAAGCAGAGGAAAACCGAGTACATGCTATGTAATTTCAGTAATGGGAACACTGAATTATCCTTCAAACTAGATGGGCAGATAATATAGAAAACATAATATACTATATATTTGAGAGAATTTGTGTGTCTGTCCATGTGTTTCTGACTGTTCCAGAACTACTCCTAAATGGTAAGAACTAGGACCATCCGTTTCGGTATACAGCTTCCTCTTATCATAACTTTAAAGCAAGACAAGGGGTTGATTGTGCCAGGAAAATGGGACTGTGCCCATTTGGAACTGCAACAGCTATGGAAGGCTGGGCTAGTGCTCTCCACAGGGCGGCCTGCATACTAGGGATGTGAATGGTTAACCGGTAGGGGATGGAGCAGCCCCTGTCCGCTGTTGGCCTGGCCTGGCATGGTCCACTCTACCTGTCCTTGTTTGTTTAATAGGTTAACTAATTGAAATTTAACCAGTTAACCCATTAAACAGGATTTTACATCCCTACAGCATACTGAACCCCTCATTCTGAGCCTGACCTAGAGCAAGGATTTCAGTGAAGCATGTACATTTCCATTTTATTTTATTTTATTTTATTTTTCTTCACTCAGCTCACAGTCAATCTGTGGAACTCCTTGCCAGAGGATGTGGTGAAGGCTAGGACTTTAAAAGGGTTCAAAAAAGAGCTAGATAGATTCATGGAGGTTAGGTCCATCAATGGCTATTAGCCAGGATGGATACGAATGGTGTCCCTAGTCTCTATCTCTGGAGGTGGGTGACAGGGGAGGGAACACGTGAGAATTACCTGAAGTTGGAGCTAGAATAATAAATGTCTGGCTCAAATGGAGAGAAATGGTGTAGTATGTCTCAAGAAGATGCAAGTAAGATTAAAAGGGAAAGTTGACAATATGGTATTCAGTTCAGTTTTACTGTCTGGCCCTGAGTTGGGTGGTGAAGAAGATAATGTGAGTAAATGATCTTTTCTGCAGAAATGGTGAGATGATTGAATGGCGTAGGAGAGAAGGGCTAAGTGAAGAATGTGTGTGTTAGACATTGTCAAATTAACACTCATAAACAAAACAAAAAAAAAAGAGGGTGTGCAGGCTCAAATGGTTTGGTAATATAAAATCCGGTCATCACAACTGTGGGCAAGAGAATCCAACAGATCAAGACTGAAAGAAAAAGACAAAGGTCGAGTCAAGAAGAAGCGGTGGGATTTCATTGAGACGCACACATTCACATACAGTGTGATAGAAGTTATGGCACTGACCCAGGCCTGCTGATGGGGGCGGGAAAGGAGACAATTCAAGTGGGCGTGGAACTCCCAGATGCCACTGTTACTCTGCAGAAGTGACAGACAGAGTTCCGGGTCCCTTAGAATTGCTGCTGGAGCACTGCTCTGTATAGCTTTGAGGGCTGGGCAGCGCCGCGGATTGGGTGGTGCTAAGGGCTAACTGCCCCTGGCCCCCCTTGCCCTGGAGCCCACGGTGACTGTCGGTCCCTCTTCATTGAACAGAGCATTTTGGAGGGAGGGGACTCATACAGCAGACCCTATTTGAATGAACTAATGCAAGGAAGAAAAACGTGTCTTAGTGTTTTAAAACAGTTGACCTCTAGCTAGAGGACTCTGTCAGGAATTTATATTCCTTTTTATAAATGCTAAATTTTTAAAGCTGTCTGGTGGTTCCTGTGTCTTTCCTAATCTACTATAATTGGAATTTTTTGTCCATGCTAGACTCAAGAGAACACATTAATATTTTATGGAAAAGGAGGGTATTTAAAGTTTTTTAAAGGATTATGTCGTTTAATTTGGGGCAGGACAGAATATAGCCTGGAAACTGCCTATTACTCTTTAGTAGGGATGTCAACGTGTAGTCGACTACACGATTAACTGATAAGTCTTGGCTTACCGATTAATCTTCTTGACTATCTGCACTCCTTCCCCTCTTGCTGCCTCTGTATCAGAGGTAGCACAGGGTCAGGGAGTGGAAGCTGGTGCCTGTGAAGAGCAGGTTTTAAGCAGGTTCCCCACAGGCACTGGATTCACCTGCTCTCCCCCTGACCTCTGCACTGCTGCCTCTGATGGAGAGGCAGCAGCATGGAAGGTGAGAGGGGGCAGGCTGGAGCTGATAAGCACAGGAAGCTGGCTTTCAAGCAGGCTCTCCGTGTGTGCTGGCTCCGCAGACCCGCCTTCTCCAGGGCAGGCAGGCAGGAGCCGGTGCTAGTGGGAACCGGCTTAAAAGGCTATCAGAGGCAGCAGCACGAGGAGAGGGGCCAGAGAGACTGCTGCGAACCAGCCTCTGTCTGCAGTGGCCCAGGCTTGCCACGTACAGATGCTGGTCCATGGCAGCGGTCCCTGTCCATGGTGGGTCCAAGCTCCTCCGGCATCCCATGGAGCAGCCTCTATCCGTGGGGAACTCACCTCCCCGTGGTCAGGGACTGCTGCCACCCTGTGCTTCTACCTCTGTATCAGAGGTAGCAGCAAGGGGAGGCAGGCAGCCAGTCTGTGCTTGGAACTGGTTTTTAAATGGGCTCCTCTTGCTGACCTGCTCCCACCTACCACCCTGTGCTGCTGGGTGTGGTGACAGGGGGCTCCTTGAGTGGAGTCAGGAGCACACTGGCTGCCAGCCCTGCCTCCGGGGACTATCGAATAGTTGTGTAATTGCCAAGTTTTCATACGGTTACATGACTATTCAGTTATACTATATCGAACATTCCTACCCTTTAGCACTTAAAAATTCTTGAAACATTCAGCGTTTAAGTGGATATTACTTGACATGTGTGGCCCACAGCCTTTCTACAGTGCTATAGCAGTTGCCTAACTAGTGTTGTTTAATAGGGATAGATATAGAAGATGGGGCCTAGCACAAGGTGGTAATATCATATGTTTCTTCCAAAGGAAAGTGGGTGATTAAAAATTACCATGGCAGGCATGCAAAATGTCATCTCAGCAAGCAGAGTAGTTAGCAGCAGTGGTGTAACAGCTGCATCTGTATATAACTAGCATGCCAGAACAATCTGCTCACCCTCTAGCTGAAATTTCCTAATGGGAACACTGAAGAAACAAGGTTCCAAGATATCTGAACATAATACTGCATATTTATAGTTCTGGACAGGTTTTTGAGTGTCTGGTTCCAGTCGTATTAAAACCTATCCTCTATCTGTAGTGGGTTCATCACAGAGGTACTTTTTTTGATACAATTCATTTGTCCCATGTACATATTCTCTTGAACACTACATTAAGGGGCCAATCGATCTTCCACTGAAGACTTCCAATGGCAAGACTTAAATGATGTCAGAGGGTTGAACAGAGCCCTAAATATGCACGAACAAATGAATCTTTCATATTTAAAGCTTTTCTAATGTCCAATATTACTCCTGGGAATCCATTTAAGATTTGTACTTTATACTGTAGGTGGCAGTAGAATGCAAATAAAGTTAACTTTATGTGCATTGTAGCTTAAACTTTGCACAGGGCTATATTTTAATTTTGACACAAGCCACAGTTCTGTCTAGAATGAATGCTGCTGTACTAATTGCAAACTAAAAAAAAAAAGACCAATTAGCTTTTTTCTTAATGTTAATGTGTCACAGCTGCTTCTCTGCCCCCATTAAAGCTACGAAACATACAAAGTAGAATGTATTTCTTCTTTAAGTATTGTCTTCTGTCTTCCAAATTGATTTCCAGCCCTCCACTTTGTACATTCTTTGCTGGAGCAACAACAGTGTAATGGATGGATATAAAATGAATCTAGGGGGTCAAATAACACTCCATTAGGTGTCACTGAAAAGATGATGGAAAGCATAAGAAAATATTGGTTAGTGCAAAAGACTCTATTAGATATCAGTAGTAGGGTGGGCTGGTGAGCAGCCCAAACCACAAACAGAAGCCATGGTACATTTAATTAAAATATGTAGTGTATGTGTCACTTGTCTTCAGAGATCATAAATTTTATCAAGCAGGACTAATCCATGTGTGGAAAGTGCCTGACACATTTTGGGTGCTACTAAAATTCATATACTTTTGTGATATTGATGTACGGGAGGAGAGCTGAGCAGGGGACAGTGTTACCAATCACCCTGGTTTCACTAGGATTCTCCTGGAATCTTCCTCTCTCCTCTGAGGCCATTTTAGCCAAACAGGGATTTTGGGTACCAACAATCTGGCAGCACAGTGAGGCTAAAGCAGGCTTCCTGCCTGCCCTCACTCTGTACTGCTTCCAGAAGCAGCTGGTACTGTCCCTGTGGCCTTTGGAGGGCCATGGAGTGTCTGGGTGACACTCCAACTCCCTGGCCCATGAACTGCAGCAGATGGGTGGTGTCTGTGGGCAGCAATGCATAGAGACCCACTGCCCTCCTACTCCCCACTCCTCCAGAACTGCTGCCAGAGGGATATGCCCACTGGTTTGGGGGGACGCCTGAGATAAGCACTGCCCTCTCACCCCCTCCTACACTCCAACCCCCTGTCTCCCCCAGCCCAGAACCTGCATCCCTTAACCCTTCACACATCCGAACTCCCTCCCTGAGCCTGCACCTCCTCCCGCACCCATACTCCTTTCCCTACTCCAACTCGCTCCCAACCTCCTACCCTGGTGCCTGTATCCAAACTTTCTCCCAGAGCCCTCATCCCTCCCGCATCCCAATCCCCTGCCCCAGCCAGGTGAAAGCCAGTGACAGTGCGGGGAGAGGTGAAGTTAGTGAGAGGGTGGGACCTCTGAGAAGGGGTGGGGTAGGGTCTTCGGATTTGTGCGATTAGATAGTTGGCAACCCTAGCAAGAGATGGCTTCTAAGCTTCTTATACAGCTATAAGGGGTTCCTACCTTTCTGATCACCATTTACTGGAGTGAGTGAGTCTATTGAATAGCCCCCCTCTTGTGGGTCCTCTCTGTGGACAGATTCTGGGCAAAGATTTCTTTCAGTCCCACTTTTCCTCACCCCTTCCAACTAATAGGCAAAGCAGGTAACTGTGCGCCTCAGTAAAATTGACCTTTTGCCAGATTGCCATGTGTGTAGTGAGTGGGCTGTACAGAATTTCAGAAATGAGGCAGCTGCAAAATGGCTAATTTGGCATTGTTTAGGCATTAATAGAGAATTCCCCTTGGGCTATGTAAGCAGAAGGCTTGTGAGGTTCCTATGCCTTGTAGCTCTGGGTTCAGTTTTCTGATGGACTTCATCCCAAAAGCGGAACTAAATATAATAATGCAAATTTTAGTGGATATTTATGTAAATCAAGACACCTGTTTCTGTTGTTGAAGCTTGACAGATTAATTTTCCCAGTGTGAAAAACAGCAGGAATTAATTGCATTCGTGGATGTGCCTAATTAGACAGTGACGGTGAGAGAAGCGATAATTCTTGGTATTGTACTTAAGTTCTAGTTGGAGCATTATTTATTACTTTCCTGTTCAAACTAGAAGTCAAAATTGTATTAAATATGAAAATATCACTTTGAAATCACTAACTTGCATTTATGATGGTCACTGTACTTTTCATCATTACTCTTTGTATACAATATACTCATTTCTACTTCTTAAATTGGGTTATTTAGTAATTTTTTGGTAATGTTTTATCTTTTTTTTTTTTTTTTTAAATGGCTCACACCAGGTTTTAAAATGTGTTGTGTTTTACTAGTTAACTATTCCTTTGGGAAGTGTGCAGACATATTTAGCCATGACACATTTCTGTCAAGCAACTATCGATCAAACTTCTATGCACTACCTTAAGTTGAATTTCCATGTAGTCTGTCCAGTTTAATGAAGATTCATACAAATAAGAAGTGAAATTCTTAGAACTACAAAATTTATTTTTAGTGTTTGTTATAAGGAACATTTGTTCTTTATACAGATATGACCTTAAAATTATGAAGTTCAGCAAAACCATCTCAAAATAGTATGACTAGGTAATGTTCATATGAAAAAGGTCATTGCTATAACTGAGATGATAGGCATAATGCACCTTTCTAAAAATGTTCAGAATTATTTTTAGTGTTAGGAAACCAAACCTTGCATAGCATAGAATGATGCTAATGAAATTTTAGCTATTGTATTTCTTCTGCTTTCAGAGTGTCTGAGCTCCATCCCTACCCCAACCTCAGAACAAGGCTCTGTACACTGCCCTAAACGGTTTTTGCAATCCATGAAAATTAGTTTAATCATTCAGGCCACTGAAAAATCAATTAAAATCAATGTGAGAGGTAATTAAATACCTTTTGAGAATCTCTGCTTCAATATCTTGGGTCAGACCCTCCTTTTTATTCTTCATCTTTTATATAATATTCTCCCTCTTGATGCCTTCTGTGTCATTATTTCTTTTGTTAAGGTAGTAGACACTAATAATCAGAAAATCCTAGAACTAAGAGCCACAATGTATTTGCTGTTTAAAGAATACTCCCTTTACCTTCTGTGATGTTTCAGTTGACAATGATCTGTGCTCTATCTAGTCCAGATTTAATGATGTCAAGTACTAGATGCACAATTGCAGTTGCACATACATAACTTGTTTTCTCAGGATGATTTTTAGAGATCACCAGGACCTCCTAAAAAGATTGAGTGTAAATCTGGGTCCAGATATTGAAGAGTTTTAGGAGTTGGCACACAAACGTACCAATTTCCTAGATGCAGCTGTTCCCTCCAGAGTAGGGTTGCCCACCAACAGAGTTGTGTTAGGAGGGACCCACCAAAATGGTGTGACAGACACCTTCTTCTCTGCCCCACCATGTCAGAGAGGTCAGGGAAGAAATACTATGTACTAGCAAGTGAGTTCAAATACCTTTTTATTCACACACATCCGTTGGGATCCTGGTATAGTAGCGACAGCAAATGAATGGGACAGATAGGGGCAAACAAACACTGCCCCCAAGAATGAAACTACTAAGAGATTAGACCTTTTTGGATGAAAGATTTATTCAGTGGCGAGCCTCTAGTTATGTATCTCCAGCAAAAAGGCTTTGTTAGGAGGTACAATTTTAATCTGTGGGAGTTGTCCAAATTTAAATATAGTCCACAAGAGTCAAGGCAAGAGTTCACAGCCGTCCTGGAGGAGAGAGAGAGCGGCTAGGACCTCACTGTAGATAACTGTGGATGCGGCTGACTTGGCAGCTAGTACTGTGGTATCTGCAGTCACCATGAGGAGTTATTTGTGGCTCCAGTCCTCTGGTCTTCCTCATAAAATTCAGCAGTCCCTCCAGGATCTCCCCTTTGAAGGCGTCTCCCGATTTTTTTTGGAGCAGACAAGACTCATGTTCACAGATTCAAGGGCCACCTATTGTTCCTTAGGCCTTTACATGCGACCAACTTCCAGGAAGCACTTTAAGCCCCAGCAGTCTTCCCAGTTTTTGGCACCTCCTAGATAGGAATTCTGCAAAAGAAAGGGGAAGGGTTAAAAAACAATGCCAGTCCCTCCCTTCCACTTCAGCCTCCACGTCAGGTTCTCACAGATATTCTGGGGAGCCAAGCAGGCTTTTTGGAATTGCCCCAATGGCTTTATCTACTTGTTACTGTTCCAGATCTGCTCTCTCATTTGTTACTTGTCTGTCTGCCACCTTTCAGCCCAAGTTGGTCATACAGGACATTAAACCATTGGGTCCTGGGCACAGCGAGAGTCATTTACACTCCCCAGTTTTTATGTACCCCCTCCTTTTCACCTCCCATCCCGTTCCTCTTCAGGGACCCTTCTCACAAGCAACTCCTTGCCCAGAGGTTCAATCTCCCTACATGTGGGTGCTATAGGGAAAGTTCCCTAAGACTGGAGAAGAAAGTGAGTTTTACTCATGGTATTTCTTAATCCTGATGGTAAAGGAAGCCTACATTCCCTCTTGGACCTGAGTTGCCTAAACAATTCTCAAACTGAGGTTCCACATGGGCTCCTTGGCTTCCATCTTTCCATCCCTGGATTGAGGAAACTGAAACACCACCCTTGACTTACAGAACACTTATTTTTACATCTCTACCTTCTGCAGCCACACGATTTATCAGGTTTGGAGTTAGTGAATGCCACTACCAGTTCACTGCTTTCTCCTTCAGCCTGCTGGCAGTCTCCTGAGTCTTCACAAAGTGTATGGCAGTAGTAGCAGCCTTCTTCAGACAACAAGGCATGCAAGTCTACCTGTACCTCAAAGACTGGCCTATCAATGGTTTGCCACAGGATAAGGTGCAGGACAGCATCAGCACAGGCTTTCCACTTTCCTGGGCCTGCTGATAACTAACAAAACGCTGGTCCTGGTTCAGAAAATAGTTCACTGGGGGCAGTGCTCGATTTGACTCAACCTAGAGCAGTGTTTCTTAAACTGTATTCCGCAGTACACCGGTGGGCCCGATGCAGTCGGAGGTGTGCCGCGGAGAACAACAGAATTCAAAATGGCCACCCTTCAAGGGGCAGGTAACTTTCCCCTGACACTCTTTTCTTCAATAAATCTTCTCCTCCCCCCCCCCCATCCCCACACACACACTTTTTTTTGCGCTCAACAAAATCCTTGGTGTTTCTCATAAAAAAAAAAAAATTGTTTGGTGTTCCTCAGCCTTAAAAAGTTTAAGAAACTCTGACCTAAAGCCTTCCTGTCAGATGCTCGATTCTGGACTGCTATACCTGATCTCCAGTGTCATGGTCCACCCAATGATGATTGCTCAAGTCTGCCTTAAACTATTGGGCTACGAGGCAGCATGTCTATGCAGGATACAGTACAGTGGGCAGTGCTTCAGGCCCCTCCAGATGTGTCTGGCATCAGTCTATTTCCCCCACAGACACCTCTTCATCTCAGTACTCACAGTTCTGCATCTGGTCCTCACTTCCTTAGCCTGATGGAAAGACCCAGGACCAGTAATGAAGGGGGTTCTCTTTGCCCCTCAACTGTTGGTAGCCTTAGTCTTGGACACGTCAGACCTAGGAGCCGACCCAGGGCCTTAGTCCCCAGAAGAACACTCCTTACGTATAAAAGGCAGGGAACTCAGGGTGGCATGCTTAGTTTATCAAGTGTTCCTTCCCCAGGTCTCAGGAAAAGTGCTGCAGGTCCTTACAGATGATATCACATCTGTGTTTTACATCACAAAGTGAGGAAGGCTTTGATCTGCAGCCTTGTGCAAGGAGGCTCCTTCTGCGGGACTTGTATGAAATACGCCATTCATCTTGAGGCAAAACAACTCATAATATCTTGAAATGTTGTGGTAAATCACCTTAGCAGATCCTCTTCCTCTCACCATGAGTGTTCTCTTCACCTGGAGGTCATAAGTGTCGTCTTCCAGGGTGGGGGACCTCCCCAGGTGGACCTTTGCACAACCAGGCAGAACAGGAAATGCTATCAGCTTTGTTTACTGTGCGTGCACAGCACAGTCTCCCTCTGCAATTCCTTTCTGCTCTCGTAGGCGCACCACCTACTGTATTCCTTTTCTCCAATCCCTTTGGTTCACAACATTCTGCTTAAAAATTTAGCTGAGTTATTCTGATAGTACTTCTGGACTGCTTGGTAGCAACTCCAGGATCATGAGCATAAGTACCCTGCTTGGACTCGATTTCACAAGACCATGACAAGTTGCTTTGCTGGAATCTTGTTTCCTGCACCTGATTGCGTGGATGCTGTGTGGCTGATCCTGAGGAATAGGCTTGTCCAGATCAGGTTTGACAGGTCTTCCTAGATAATAGCCTTCCACCAAGGTTACCTGCTTGGCCAAGTGCAAACATTTCACTTGTTGGGCCTCTGAACAGAATCTCTATCTGTACATTCTATCTTGAATTGTCTGCTCTACCTAAGGCAGTAAAGTCAGGCCCCTCTTGTCTACTAAGGTTCATCCAAAACCTGGGAATAAGTGACTGAATGGAACACTTGATTACCTGTTCTATTCATTCCTTGTGGGGCACCTGGCACTGGCCACTGTCAGAAGACAGAACACTGGGCTAGATGGACCTTTGGTTTGACCAAGCATGGCCATTTTTATGTTCTTATTTGACAGCCATCTCAGCCTTGCACTCTCCAGTGAATGGCAGGTCAGTGTTTTCCCACAAAATAACAGTCCAGCCAGGAGCTCAGGAGTTCCCTCACTGCTGCCCCCAGCGGCCAAAAGCACAGGGGTTTTTCCACCACTGAAAGCTCTGAAGGCCCCTTCAACCCTAGCAGTCATGAGATGGGAGGGCGGGGGGGTTCCCCCCTGTCACCAGCAGCTTTGGGGTTTCACCTGCTGTCCGTAGCATCTGGGAGCAGTGGAGGATTCCATTGCCTGTGGAGGCTTGGAGCTCATGGGGCCGCCAAAGACAGTGGGATGTACACTGCAGTTTCATGCTCCTGCAGATGGTGCGGGACCCTATAGCTCCCACCATCATAGGCCAAAATCAGAGGTTGCTGGAAATCACAAATTCTGGGATTTCTGTGACCTCTAACTATATTGTGGCTTGAACCATGATCAAGTAGAGTTTAATGACACTTGGGTTTGTAATCTGTATTCCTAATGGGAGTTCTTAGGGCTTTATATGTCTAATATTTTGTTAGGTGAAATTAAGTATATTTTCACCTTTTGGGTAGAAATAAACAATAATTAATGTCAGGACACAAATTAATAGGATATATTAGGTATAATGTATGGCACACAATGTTCAGATGTGGTAGAACAATTAGTTACTGCTTTGACTTTTTTTCCCTCCTTTTTTGAGGAAAGTCTTATGTTAAATTTGCATGGCCAGATGAGGATAGGGAATTCCAGCGTGAGATTGTCTTCTGCTTGTTTGATGCAACCTTTGAAGTGGAAATTTCCTTTTAAAACTTTACTGTTAGGAAAAGAACAGGCTGGCCCAGAGGTGGATAGAGTAACAGGGGACCTTTATTGCTGATACTCGTTCAGTCGCAGATCCCTCTTACCTGGGATGCAAGTGAGCAACGAATTTACCCAAGTATACCTTTTTATCTTAGTTAGTATGTAAATACACTGTGGCTACATCTACACTGCAGGCTTCTTGCGCAATAACTGTTTTGCGCAAAAATTCTTGCACAAGAGCATGTCCACACTGCCATGTGCTTTTGCGCATGGCAGTGTGGACGCTCTTGCATAAGAAAGCTCTGACAGCCATTTTAGCCATAGGGATTTCTTGTGCAAGAAATCCCTGTTGCCCGTCCACACTGCCTTCTTGCGCAAGAGGGCTTATTCCTCATGGGGAGAGGAATAACTCTTGTGCAAGAAGCCTTCTCTTCTGATGCTTTACTGTAAATTTACTTGTGTAAGAATGCGTGTGCAGTGTAGATGCTCTTCAAGCTTTTGTGCAGGAACAGCTGTTCTTGTGCAAAAAGCTTACAGTGTAGAGGTAGCCTTATTGATTACATCACTTCTTAGGCCCTGATTTAGTAATGTGAATACCCATGCTGCATAATCATAACCATAACCATGTGGTGAATATAACTATATCTGCCACTGTTTATAGCTTTTAGCTGATGTCAACAGGTTTCACATCATAAAACTCCTGGTACCAGCAACTTCAAGGGGTACAGGATACGTGACCCTGAATGTATAATTCACAACACATAAGGGAGTAAGGAAGATAGCTTTAGCACCTAGGTCAGTGGTTCCCAACCTTTTCATGCATAAGGACCCCTTTTCAATCTGTTAAAATTTTATGGTACTCCCCTAACCCCCTGCACTTTTATTACAGTGTACCCCATTAATTTGCTTTTTTAACTTCTTTTTTCCCCTGTTTCTATATTACTGGGGGCAGACTGTGGAAAATTAACACTCTACAAATTTACTAGCTATGTTAAGGAAATAAAAAATTTCTGGAAAACCCTGGGCTGTATGGAATGATTGGTTTTGAACATATTAGAAGTAGCATTAGTGCTTCTTTATGAAAATACTGACAACAATGTAAATCACCTTTTTAGAAGATAAGGACTCTGGCTTGTGAAAATGAGGCAATATTTGAGTTAAAGCTAAATAACTGCACACCTGATTACAGGAATTAATATAATGCAAACCATTCTGAATGAGCATGGAAGAGTCAGTGTGACAGACCCCGCTTGAGAAATTTGCATCTTTCTCACTGTCACTGTGTAGGGTTCAACCACTGTTACAGTACCGATGCTTCTCTGACCATAAGAAATACCTAACCTGTGTAGCACTGTCGAAATGGACAGTGCAGGGGAAGACACATTCCCAGTTAAGTCAGTAGCAAACTTGGCTGACATTAGAGAGTAGCAAGCCCTTTGAACTTTATAAGGTATTATGCCCTATGAACTTCATAAGGTATTATGCCTCACATCATCTCCAGTGAAACATTTGATCATGCTTCCCTCACACTGAAAAACCCAGACACACCATTTTTTGAGGAACAAATGCTTCCTGGAACTTCCACCTGGGCAGTGTCTCTCCACATTACCTTATATGCTTCATGTCACCATAATATCTAAGAGCTAGAGCCTAAAAATGAATCCACACAGACACACTTCAGCGCCCACGGAGGTTCATTGTCAAGATCTTGCCCTGACAGTCGCTAAACCTTTCAAAAGAATGTTTGGGTGCTTAGTTAAATGTATATTCTTGGTTGTGCTAAATGCTGGTTTATGCTATAGGCATGCTGGAGGTGTAATTGGACATATTTGCCAGAGTCGTGACACATTTCTGGGGGAAACTGGGTGCTGTAGGCTGAGTTTTTGCTGGGTGTCTTGGTGAAGGTTGTTCTAATTAGATTTAGGAATGCTGGATTAATATGACTAGCCCCTTTGGAGCCAATTGTTTCATCCTTTTTAGCCTGGGGAATTTTAAGTTGGAAGTGTAGTCCATAGTGTGCTACGTTTATCTTCCTTTATGTTAAAATTACTCCTTCCTTTTTACTGTTTCTTGCAGGCCAGCCCTCCAGATCTGTATATTGAAAGATTTAACATAGCTCTTGGGCAATATATGGGAGCATTGCAGAGCATTGTGCCTCTTTTCATATATATGGTAAGTTTAGAACATTCTTTTTGTATAGAATATCTATGCACGTTGAGATGTTAATAGAAAGCGTAAAGAGCTAAATGCAACTTTAATGTCTTAATTTCATTAAAAAATAAGTATTGTTGTACTTGCTGCTGGTATTGCATTTAGGATTAAATCTAGGAAGATTAAAAAAGTAATGCACTTAAATTGACAGTTTTTTGGCTATTTTTCTGCTTTGCTGATGTTTTCATAGCAGAAAGATTGATATCTTTTGATTGGCAACCAGTGTCAACTTCTGTGTAATTTTTAAAATATTGTGAGTTTGGCCAGCTCAGAGTTTTTAGATGTTGGTCTAGTAGTTTGTATGCATTATGGAGAAGGAAATATCTCTCTTTAGGTTGCACAAATTCTATAGGCCTACCGAGCTTTCTTGCAGATATAGAAAAGGAAAAAACCACACAGTCAAAAAACCAGCCCAGTCTCCCTCCCCATATAGTCTCTTGGAAGAATAAATAGCCATGTTGATCATGGAATTCAGAGCATCAGTTGCACCAAAAAAATGTGTTCACAAATCTTAGTTTGAAAGTATGTTTGCAAAAGCTCTAAGCTCTCTGAACTACAGCTATTGGTTGTATAGATTTTGTAACTTCCTGCCTGTGGTGCTCATAAGCTCTTTGATACCTATGCATTCTATGGGCATCTGTTGGAGCACCAAAACTTATCTTTTTTTAATGAATAACTAAAAAGAAATAATTGTATGTTATCTTATAAAAATAATTCATGATTTGGACCTCACTCAAAAATATGAATAGAAGGAATATTTCATTTCTAGACCACGGAAACGTATTTTTAGTTAAGATTTTCAAAAATGTCTTCTGTATCTCAGGCTCTGTTTAAAAAAAAAATCCCTCTGCTGATTACAAAAAAGTTCTTTAGAAGAAGGTGGGTGGGTGGGTGTGTGTGTGTGTGTGTGTGTGTGTGTGTGTGTGTGTGTGTGTTGAATTCACTTGTCATAATTTTAGGTAAGGAGTAACTTTGGTATCTTTATTATAATCCTGCACGTTATGAAAGGAGATGGGGATTCTTCAGTCCCCTCCATGTGGACCAGTGTGTAGTGGAGCCAGGAAGCATGATGAAGATTCTCCAACCCTCTCCTTGGGAGCAGGCACTGGCTGTTCTTCTTCGAGGATGTCCCTGCGGGTGCTCCACTGTGGGTGCTGGGCTTGCCCTGGTGCTGCAGACGGAGGCTTGTCAGAAGCAGTATCCGGCTGGACCGCGCATGTGGCGTGGGGCTCGCGGCTTTCACACACTTTTCTTGGAGTGCGGTCCGGCCTCCCTCCAGTTCTTCAAGACCGCCTCAGGCTGCAGACGCTTAGAACCGCGCTCTTCACTTCAGCTCTTGGAGACTAGCGTGCTCTAGTCTTCCGCTGTATATACTTCCAACTACTGTTTCTTCCCCTCCCTGCCTGCTCCATTACTTTTTTGTTTGTTTTGTTTTTAAACTAACACGGCGGTGTTACTTTCCATCTCTCACAGCTGTTTCCTGGTTCATCTCCTGTACATAGTTGCTCCTTTAAAAAAACAAAAACAAAAAAAGTATCCTTTCTCAAGAAGAGGAAAAGCTCAAACAGACTTTACTCCCTGGTCACAACAAAGTACCCCCTTCACCCTGACTTACAGGCTGAACTATCTGACCACTGGCTCAAACCTGCCATGTCGACTGGCTTTAAGAAATGCGGCTCTTGCCGGGAGGCAATGCCAGCATTCAACTGCATCAAGTGTCTGGAGGAAGCTTACATTCCCCAGAAATGTCCCCATTGCTGCAAACTTACCTCCAGGGTTAGGAAGGAAAGAGAGGCGCCTTCACATGCTCCTTTTTGATAAAGCCCTGCAGCCGCAGCATACTACTACCGGGAAACAGCCGAGCCAGGAAGCATGATGAAGAGTCTCCACCCCTTTCTTTGGGAGCAGGCACTGGCTGTTCTTCCCAGCTTAATCTCTTATACCAGCTCGCGCCCTCCCCCCCCCCCCAAAAAAAAAGGCAGCTCTATCCATATTCCCCAGAGATTTGGAGATTTACTTGCTGGTACAAGCTGAGACCATTTTCTTTCCAGCTCAGTCCCCTGAAATGGGATAGGAGAAGCTAGTGAGAGATGTCTATACCTCCTTGATTTACTACATCTTTGTGGTGATTAGTTGGCCCTCCTAAGTGTGCAGTGCTTGCTTTATACGTACTATGTGAGAGTCAGTTGCATTATCAGGATATGCTTTGAGCTTTCTTTTATTCATGACTTAGAGCTCATATCTAAAATAACATAATATGTTTTTAATGTCAAGTACGTGTTTTTTACAAGAAGGTAGATTTATTGCATAAAATCCAGGTCAAAAGCTGTTTTTTTGCAGATCACATTTGAGCTTTGCAGTAATATATTCTCTTACTTAGTATAATGTTAACTTTTATTTACTATCAGGTACTGATTGCTGTGTCGGTTTCCCCATCCTTTATTTGTCGTTAGTAGTGATAACAATGTTATTTTTGCTAGTGTTCATTCCTTTGAGGGGAACTTTTTAAATTCAGTTAGTTTTGTGGTAGAGAGTTTTTGAGTATATCGTTTACTGCATCTGAAAATAGTAAGGGAAAAATCAAATTGTCAGGATTAAGGACTTACTGCTTAGACACTATAGATGTTTACTATGTAAGTAGTAAACAGGCAGGTGGTAACTACAGGCAGTCCCCGGGTTACGTACAAGATAGGGACTGTAGGTTTGTTCTTAAGTTGAATTTGTATGCAAGTCGGAACTGGTACATATTTTTGGGGGGGACGGGAAGCTGGAGTTAGGTGGAAAAGACCCTGCTTTTCATACAACTTCCTTATTCTCAGAAAAACACATACTGTTTTGATATGAAGGGTTTTTTTGGTTGATATTTTAATTAAAAATTGATCATAAGTTTCAGTGTTTCATGCTATATCCAAATCTTCCTTTTGGGGTACCTGAAAGATCCCAGTTATTCATTTAATAGTCAGAATCTTTGTTTTTTATAACTTAAAAAAAGTGTATTCAATGCATATTACTGTTCCAAATAGAATTTGCTACAGATGGTTCAGTGAAATGGGTATTAAGTGTAATCAATAGTCATTGGAGAGCACAGTGAAATGTGTATGATCAAAGCTGTTGTTGTATTCTGCTGAGCAGAAAATGGAAATCCCTTCCTGTGAAGTGTGTGTGTGTGTGTGTGTGAGAATTTATCCACAGGATTAATTTTAAAGAAAAATTCTGTGTTGGGCACAGGAGTTTAGCCACAGGTGGGTATTCATGCCCTTTTTAAAATAAAGCAGTCTGATTCAGATAACACTTAAGTATACACTCACATAGTCTTTAAACAGATGTAGCAAAACGGTTGGAAAATCTATTGTTCAAAAAGTAACTGTTCAACTAAGTGGTTAGTGCATTGAAAAATTTAATTTACCATGAATTGCCTTTACTTGAATTCAACTTGACAATACAGAAGTGCATTTTGAAAGGATAACAATATTCATATTAAAGAAAAAAATCCAGGAAATCAGTGTTTTTTCTTGAGAAATCTGTGGTACATGGAACATGCTTTTGTTCCTGAGCTCCTTGGTTTCTCTCAGCCTGTCTCCCCAGTACTCCCAAACAATATATTTTACTGGGGGGTTTAATGTGTGTACTCAATCAAGTCAATAGCAAAATTAATGACTCCAGTAATACAGGATCAAATCCTATGACATGTATGGGAGGACTGAAAATGTAGGAAATGTGTATGCTTCATCAGTTCAGTGCATTAACTAACATACATTGTAAGGTTCAACTTGATGAGGTAGTGGTGGATTTCTAGAGACAATTATTTCAAGAGAAAGAATTGTCATTTCTTCCTTTTGCTAAAAGTACTCACTTATGGGCTGAAGTTCGTTTGCTTGGTTGGTTTTCCTGGGATTTCCTGAGAGTCTAAAGGGAGGTAAGGACTTAACTTTCAATGTTCCATCTAGAACTTAGATGCTTACTAAAGTGTGTACTCTACAATGTTCTGTGCAACATAAACTGTGGAGTTAGAGTTAAACGAAACTTTTCCTAAACGTATCCCTGAAACTTATCATTTTGGAATATTCACCAATTTTTGTCTGAAATTTGATTATTTTTTTCATGGGTTTGCCCAAAGTGTGCCATGGCCCTACCAAATTCATGGTCCACTTGGTCAATTCCACAGTCATAAGATTTTTAAAATAGTAAATTTCAGAATATCAGCTATTTAATCTGAAATTTCACGGTGTTGTAATTGAAGAGGTCCTGACTCAAAAATGAGATAACGGGGCGGATTATTGGTTATTGAAGGGGTAGGAGTTGTGGTACTGCTATCCTTACTTCTGCTTTGCTGCTGGCAGCTGCAGTGTCTTCAGAATTGGGCAGCTAAAGGCATATCCACCGCCAGCAGCAGCACAGAAGTAAGGGTGGCGTGGTATGGTATTGCCGTCCTTACTTCTGCACTGTTGCTGGCAAGGTACTGCCTTCAGAGTTGGATGCCCAGTGAACAACTGCTACTCTCCAGCCTCCCAGTTCTGAAGGCAGCTCAGAAGTAATAGTGGCAATACTGCAATTCCCCCTAAAACAGCCTTGTGATCCCCCTGCAACTCCCTTTTAGGCAAGACCCCTAATTTGGAACATGCTGATCGCTCCCCTGAAATCTTTATAGTAAGGGCCAAAAGACCAGATTTCATGGGGGCAGATAAGATTTCAGTCATTGACCCATTTTTTTTCATGGCCATCAATTTGGTAGGACACTAAGTAAGGCTGAGTCCCAGAAGTTGAAACCCCATTACTTTTCAAGTCATGAAGTCAGACTAATCAAAATCGTGGGCCCTTCTGATTTTGATTGCTGAATTCTGTCACCAATTCAGTTCTTCCCAAATGTTAGCACTCTTCTTTTGATCCCTCCTTGATGCTCACTAGATGAAGAATATATTGCATGGATGGTAGTAAAATTGTTTTCCTTTCCCATTTCCTGGTACACCAGAGTAGCACTAACTCAGGTTCATGTTTGATGTCTGTTGGTTTGAGAGGTGGTGGGGTGTAAAGGAGGCAGTTAACTATGTCAGCATTTGACGAGCATTATATCTTAGTCAGACCCTTAAACAAATTTGTCACTCATGCTATTTTAAGAAATAGCAACACTGTATTTTAGTTGGAGTCATCTTTTATGAAAAATCTGCTGGTGTCTCCCATAAGAAGGGGGAGAAAACTCTCCTCCTTGTCCTTTCAGAATTGAAACATTAATCGTTTAGGGTGCGTCTACGCAGCAGGGATTAACTCGAAATAAGCTACGCAAATTGAGCTGCGTCAACTGTGTAGCTTAATTCGAAATAGGGAGTGTTTATACAGCACTTATTTCAAAATAGAGCACTCTTCCTCCGACTTCCCTTACGTCTCATACAACGAGGGCTACAGGAGTCGGAGTAAGAAGTCCTACAGTTTGACAGTATTTTGATGTTATTTCAAAATAACTGCCTGCTGTGTAGATGCTGAATAAGTTATTTCAAAATAATGTTGCTGTGTAGACGTACCCTTACAGAATAGCTACGTGTGTGAGAAGCGAAGTGGGCAAAGCTTATAAACTGCATTTCCAAGTAAACAAATATATTCTCTAATAGTGCTGTATTATGGTGAATGTATGGTATTTTCTATCAAAGCATTATAGAAATAACTATTTAATCTTTTCTCTTGTCAATGCAGTAGTATTCCTTACATTCAGCTAAACTCTCTATTGCTTTTTCAGTTAAAAAACATAAACAGTGGGGTTTCCACCACCTCCCAGAGAGAGCGAGTATGTTGTCTGACTAATTTGTTTAATTTTGGAAGAAACCAACTTTATTAGAATCTTTTGACTCTCCCCCCCCCCCCCCCCCCAGTGTCCCAGTCAAATCTGTTGTCTTCTCAGTTCAGTGTCTCACTCCACCCAGACAAAAATAGTTACTGCTGTACTGCTTTGTGCCTGTGAGACGTCAGTTGCCTAAGTTAGCATGAGAGGGACGCTCTGTGTAGATAAATCACTCTAACTGATGTATGTTAGCTGCCCAAAAAGATGGGTAAATCTGACTGTGCAAATACCATTGCTATACTACTTTTAAGTCTACTAGCGTTAGAGTTCACAGTGACTTAGCTACCTGCTGGCTCCTACACAGGAAAAGCTCTGTCTGTTGCATCATTGACAACATTTATTGGGGTAGTTCAGGAAATAAGGTCTGACAAAGGGCAAACTTGTTAGAACATGAATGCACCAATCTCTTCTACAGCTCAGCAAAGGATTCATTTGAAGCTGATTTTATGCATAATTACTGCACCGTCATTCCATGACTAATATAAATGTAGCTAGTTGGCACTATTAATGTATTTAAGAATGTTTTATAGATATATTTTTTTGTATGTGATATGTCTCATCCTCTCTGTAGCTATCAGTTTGAGCCAAGAATATGATTTGATAAATACTGTAATGGTGACACACCACCTTGTATTGTAATAGACATTACTGGAACTACTTAGTAAGTCAGCATCATTTTTCAAAACTAATTGTACCACCTAATAAAATTACAAAAATAATATCAGAGTAAAGTCCTAACACCTTTTTTATGAAGTATAAAATTATGACCTCTTATCGTTGCTAACCTAATAAAGAATGAAAATACCAATAATTATAGAAAAAGTTCAGTGTGTTTTCCTCTGAAAAACTGTAGAACATAATTCATAGTCCAAATCAATTGCAGTATCTTCATGCAGTAAGAGGAGCAAAGAAATGCCACCATGGCTAAACATCAGAGTATAAAAGAGGCATTTTAGAGGCAAAAAGGCATCTTTTAAAAAATGGAAGTCCGGGCCTGTGGAGGAAAATAGAAAGGAGCATGATCCCTTGCAACTGAAGTGTAGAAATATAAGAAAGCAGGCCAAGAAACAATTTTTGAGAACAATTATCTAAGGACTTGGGATGTAAAATCCTGTTTAATCAGTTAACCGGTTAAATGTTGCATTTGACTAGTTAACTGCTTAAATGGGAGTGGGCAGGGCCAGGCTAGGCTGGGAGTGGCTCCCTACCTGAGGTGGGCCCAACCAGGCTAGAGCATGGGGCATGGGGCTTTTCTGGGCCAGGGGTGTGGGGCCTGGAGCACTCCCAACCCACACTGTAAGGGGGGGGGGGGGGGGGCTGCTCAGGCCAGATTGGGCTGGGTTTGTGTATTTGGGCTGGGGCTGCTCTGGGCCCTCTCTGGGTGGCAGTGGCGGGTTGCCCTAGGCTGTGCACGCTGTGGGTGTGGGAGCTGCTCCAGGCTGGGTTGTGACTTGTAAATCCTCATGAAACTACCAGTGCTGGCACCAAATCTAACAGTCCCTTGCCATGAAAGCTGATGAAAAGCAATTCAGATTTTTTCCAGAGGTTTAAAACAAAAGGAAGTTTTTCTTTGCTCAGCACATAGTCAACCTGTGGAACTCCTTGCCAGAGGATGTGGTGAAGATTAGGACATTAACAGGATTCAAAAAATAGATTCATGAAGGTTAAGTCCATTAATGGCTATTAGCCAGGATGGATAGGAATGGTGTTCCTAGCCTGTTTGTCTGGAAATGGATGACAGGAGAGGGATCATATGAGGATTACCTATTGTGTTCCCTTCCTCTGGGGCATCTGGTATTGACCACTGTCAGCAGACAGGATACAGGGCTAGATGGAGCTTTGGTCTGACCTAGTACGGTCGTTATGTTATTTTTACACATACACACTCATCCTCTCACTCCCATCCTTCAGAAACAAGTAAAATTTTGCAGATAATGAATCATATCTTAAACATTTTGATGCCTTTGATCACTGTCATTGCTATAAACTTGATATCCACACCTGTTTTGTTGTTATAGTCTGTTCAAAACTATCATTAAAATAAAGTGTATTTTGCAGACATAAACCCCAATTCTGCAAACACACAAGAGCTTAACTTTAAGGAAATCTCATTGGCTTCAGTGGTATTATTTGTGCTTCATTTTAAGTATGTTGCATATGACTATAATATATGTGCTTTTGTATAATATGAATCTCTTTAGAACTCAAACAATAACATTATTATAATTTTTAAATTTTGACTCCATTAGGTGATAAAATGTATTTGCTTAATGTGCAATTGTAAAGTCAAATACAAAAATCTCTGTGTCTATTGTTTTCCAGAATAAATTTTACATAGAAACCAAGCTTAACAGAGACTTAAAAGATGACCTTATAAAGCTGTTTACAGAACATGTTGCAGAAAAGCACATTTACAGCCTAATGCGTAAGTCAATTTATTGTATTTTTCTTAAAATAGATGATAATCAAATTCTATTGCAATTTTGGAAAACTAACTGTAGGTTGTAGGAGGAAAAAGCAGAAAAGGTAGGAACAAAATCCTAAGACTAGAAGATTAAAATACAGATTGCAAGTACTGTACATACTTACTGTGGGCTTTTTTGGTCTCTGAATAAAAATGCAGTGTAATGAGGTTGGTTATTTACTAAATATATGGTTTTAAAAGCTTTTAGGAGGAAGAATGAGGCATGTTAGTGCCAAAACAACAATTGTTTTTTCATAGACATTTTGTGTAGATGCCATTGTTGTCCAAATATTTCATCCCAGTGATGTCTACCTTACGATTATGATGACTACGTATTTTATTGTGCAGTGGCCTAGCCTGTTCTACTTTCAGTACAGGTTTGACCTCCATGACCCAGCACCCTTGAGACTTGACCCATCCTGAATGAGGGAATTTGCTAGATCACGTTAGGTCCCTTCTGCTGGCCTCCCAGCCTGCTTCCCCCTCCCTGTGGCTGCCTGTGCTTCAGTCCCATTGCCACTGGGCTGCCATCCCACTGCTACCAGGCTAGGACTACCTGGGGACAGAGGTCCCCAGCTGCCTCTGGCCAGAGCTCCCTGGGGACGGGGCTTGCCAGGCCTGCTGCTGTCCTGCCTGCCTGGGACTTCCCTGGGGACAGAGCTTCTGGTTGCTGCTGGCCTCACTGGTGGGCCTGCTGCTGGACTCCCAGTTGGTACTCATTCCCCTGTGCTGGGGCTCTCTGCTCCAGCAATATCCGTGATACACCAGAGTGTAGGAGGTTTAACCAGTATCAAGAATGCTAGGTAAATGTGACTTACGTGGTATGGTTGGAGGAATCAGGTGCCCAGGTATGAAACTTGGTTGTCATCTTGCTGTATACCTCCCTCCCCCCCTCTTTTCCCACCCCACCAATTAAGAAAAAGATGGGGATGGATGAAGTAGTGGCTAGTGTAGCCTTTATTATTATTGAAAGCTAATTTGGTGTAATATAAGATCACTAATTGAGGTGTAGTGCTGGCTACACTCAAGTTTAACAGAGCTCTGCTTGTTTTTAGATCTTGAGCTCATTGGAACACAGCTCATAGGCAAAGAACACATAATCACAAGAACCAGATCTATCTTTTATCAGTTTTATTAATGTTATGAATATTGCAGCAGATACAGCTTATAGGTATTTTCATGCACCACTTAGAACTAAGGACACATCCTCCTAGATAGTGTTATGGACTGATCATCAGTAGACGGATATTTCTGCTAGGGCTTTCTCATAAGAAGTGCATTTTTCCTCTTTGGACACCCCGTTTTTTGTCTATGCTTACTCTTCACATGTATGTGAAAGTTCCAATGCTCCTCTTTTTTTTTTTTTTTTTTTTTTTTTTTTTTTTTTTTGTCTGATATTCCTTAGGAATTTAAGGGACCATGATTTGCATAGGTTTCTCTGTATTCTCATTAGTGTTGATACAACCTGTATCCTGTGTTTGACATGTGTTGGAGATAGATGTGCTTCTACATTTTTTGGCGATTTAAATAAATCGTCCTTCTAATCTTTTGCAATATTATCTCTCTTTCCCTCATAATCTTAAGACATCAGTTTATTCTTTGAAAACTTACTTAAGAAATGCTATTGCTAGCATATCTCCAAGGGCTGAAATAGCTAAATTAAAATCTTGCAGGCTTCAGCTTACAGGTATTGTTTCAGCCTTCCTTACTTGGATACCTAATACATGATTATTCCTCCTAAATGCTGATCGGCCTTATAGTTCTATAATCCTACACTTTAACTCCATTTAACATATAATAATTAATCATAACATCACACAACAAATGAACAATAAACAAAAATCATAGCTGTACTAGCCACATTAATTTCTCTCTCATGCTATTATGTTAACATAGGTACAGTATATTGATACTATCAGATGACTTCCAAGAACTCTGAGCTGATTTAAACTTTGATTATGCAATTAAATTTGTGGTGGGCACCTGCACCCCATGGAATCCAGCCTGTTATACAGGGGAAGGGTGCAACTGCATCCTCCCCATGGTCCCCCAGGTAAGCTTGGGGGGCTCTGTTAGGGCAGTGGATCCACGGCTTGAGCTCAGGCCCCCACCTTCCTTACGTAGTGGGGAGCCTACACTGGTGCTCCAGCCTCGCCTCGCCTTCCCTCCGAGGTTAGTGTGCCAGCACAGGCTTCTCAGTTGGGGAGCTGGGGGAGAGAACGTCCTGAGCTATGCAATCCGGCTTGCGGGGAAGAAGGTTTCCCTCCCCTGGCTGGGGGAACAGCAGCACATGGATGTGCTGCATGGAGGCTTTCCCCACTGCTGCCATTGGCTGGAATCCGACAAATGGGAGCAGTGGGAGGCTATGCCTGGTACCTTGCAGAGTGCAAAGGTAAGTAAGTGCCCCCCACCCCTCATGCCCTGACCTCACACCTTCAGCCCCTCATACACCCTCTTCTTCTGGCCAGATACTCTACCCCCAACCCGCTGATCCTCCCCTGCCAACCCGGCCATGGCTGCCACGATCCATCCAAGAAGGTAGTTTCTGTAAAACCTTTATTACTGTATATAATTTTAGTTATAATACAATCATTTTACCAATCACTGTTTCCACTCAGATTTTTCATTAACATCTCTTATGTACACTCATTGCATGGCAATTTTGAACCCCTTTATTTAAAAAACCCTGCAGTTCACATTTAAAAAAAAAAGTCTCCTCCACAGAAATTCTTGGGTACAGACCTGGAATCCTAGTGCGGTTGGCAAGCACCCACATGGCAGAGTCAATTGCAGACTTGGGGCCTCATGAAAATGACTGTTGGCTATTGAGTAATCACAAGGACACTGCTTCATCTATTGTTCCTACTTGTCTGTCAGCAGTGGAAGATAGGTTTGTACTATATATGTAAGTTCAAAGCATTGAAAATACTATTTATATAATATCCCAGGACTGTCACACTGATCATTGCTATAAACTTGATATTTACATCAGTGTTCCTTCTAAGCTGTGTGGCAGCACAGTTTCACAGGTGATTAATCAGCCCTGCCCAGTCAGTAAACTCCATGCAGAAAGCCCTGAGCCTCTAACTGGGTGGGGCTGATCAGTCACCTGGGTAGCTGTACTGCTGCTCAGCTTAGAAGGAACACTGATCCACACCTGTTTTGCTATTATTGTCTTTTCAAAACTAAATTTGCAGGCCATAATTTCATTCGTTATCTGAGACTGCACAGGTGGTGCATTAAGTGAGTGAACTGCTATCCACATGAATCTCCAAGCACAATTTAACTCCCCATCAGATACAAATCAAGACATCCACCCATATGTATCCAGCCAATCATTTGCCACATGCATAGATCCACACTACTCATAACACAGCCAGCACACGAAACAAAACCAGGAATCGCTCTGAAGCATAAAATGTCTGAGTTAGTATGAAGAGTGGAAAGTTGAACAAGCATGGCTGACAACTTTCTTTGTTCAGAATATCACCAGGTTCAATCATCACCGGATTTGTGGCCTGTTACCATCCAGTTCTCACCCACTTTTGGCTCTTACCACACACGACTTCACAAATTACACTCAAGTAACAGCATAGGCTTTCAGCTACTAATGTGACTTAATTTAGTCTGACCTTCTATAAGGAAATAAGCTTTGTTGCACATTTGTTAAAATCTTTAGAAAATAAAACATTCCTGACTTATTTTGCCATATAATTTTTCTTTGAATTCTGTCAAAAAAGAATGTACCGGGTAACACGTAACGTTCCTTTGATTACCACAGGATCTCTCTCTTTCTTACCTTACTGCTTTGTGATGACCAGCAGAAATAAAAAGATAAAAAACTGCAGGAAGTAGCTTTGTGTTAGGGTTGCCAGCTCTGCAGAGAACTATCTTATAGTCTCCAGGAATTTAAACGTTCATCTTTAATTAAAGGTGGTCATGTGATACCTTCAGGAATACATCCAACCAAAACTGACAGCCCTAGTGTAATGTGCACTGTTAATGGACCTCCTGGTATGATTTCATATATTTAGTCTCACCATACAGCTTATTAGAACAAAGCCTTTTAACATCTTGTCTTGTATTTTAAAACTTTTACAAAATTTTATTGTGACCTGACTTTCTTAGATCCTGACAGTAATAGTGTTTTCTTTCCCCAAAAACAAAGATTAAAGTGGTATAAATTTTAAATGTACTAAAGTATCCCTGGAAATAACTGAGTGCATGCAGCACAAATTATACTATAGTAGGGACATTGAGAAGTATCTTGTAGTTACCTCAGATATTTTCTTGTCATTCTAAAATTGAATGCCAGAACAAACGAATTTCTCTTATACTTTAAAGACACAAACAATAGTCTATTTCAAATTGCATTCAAGAGGGAAAATCGATATAGTTTAATTGATTTGTAATGTGCTACTGCACAAAGAGAAAAGTTTTTAATATGCTGTAAAGGCAAAAGGCTTTGTGTACAATAGCACTTTGTTGGTCAGGGGTGTGAAAAAACACACCCCTTACCAACATAAACATTTTTATTGGTGAAACTTATATGAACAGCTCTCTGTCTGCAGGAGAGGCTCTCCTGCCAATTTGGCTAATCCTGCTCATCGGAGGTGGTTTAATTTAGGGATGTGAATGACTAGTCAGCTATTCGATACGCAAATGGTTATAGAATAGTCGACATGCTTGTCGACTTAGACACCCCCCACCCCCTTTGCTGACTCTTATCAGAAAGAAGCAGCAAGGGGGAAAAGAGGTGGGGGTGCTTCGAAGAAGCACTGCTGCATGGAGCCAAGTGTCTGCCAGAGTCTGTCACTTTCAAGTGCCCCAGGTTGCATGCAACGTTTCAAAGCAGCAGCACTGCATGGAGCCTGGGGTCAGCTGGGGACTCCTCCACTTAATCCAGGCTCCATACGGCGCTGCCACTTTGAAAGGCCGTGTGGAGCCTGATGCTAGGCTCCCTGCAGCGTTTCAAAGCTGCAGTGTTGCATGGAGCCAGGGATCAGCTGGGGATTCCCACCTGACCCCAGGCTCCATGCAGCACTGACGCTTTGAAACACCACATGGAGCATGAGGCCAGTCAGGAAACAGATTTGTTCATTCATACTCTGAGTGATCCATACTGTTAAAAATGGAAGAAATGAAATATTTTTTAATAATAAAACACCTGTTATCCCTTCCAATTTGGTCACTGGTATTTAAAGTAGACTCTAATCTAGAAAACCAGACTCTCTTTTGCAGACTTACTTGGGAGTCTTCTGCAGACAGTTGTGGCTCCCAGCTCTGTCTTGTGTCCAGAGGAGCCTTTTTTAAAAAAAGACTGCTTTGTTCAGTGACATCACTGTTCACTGGTGGTATAATAGGCACCTGAAATTCTATGGTCTATTTGCAGCTTATATCTACAAATGTGTCCAGCTATCTTCCTTAGTGGCAAAAATGTTTTTAAACCACCTCCGAAGGAGCTAACTAGGACAGAGCTCAGTTTCCCAAAGAGCAGGGTTTTTGGTTTTTTTTCCTGTTGATCTCTGAAAAGACCAGTGATTTACTATTATAAAAATTTGGGTTGACCCTGGTTCTCACTCCAGAAACTAAAGGTAGACTGAGTCTTGCCAAGAAGATGTGGTACATGCAGTCTCTAGATACAGGTTGAACCTCTCTAGTCCATATTCTCAGGATCTTACTGCTGGCAAGCCAGTACATTTGCCAAACCATGGGAAGTCAGTATTGTCTAGCAGCATTTCTACCACTTATTGGGCTCTTAGAGGACATGTAGTGATAAATTAGAGCTAAATAGGAACACAGAACACGGAGAGCCAGAACTGACAGCCAGGCTGTAAACAATCTTCATGAGACCATGGGGAACTTGGCCACACCCCTGATAAGTGGGCATCCAACTAACTGAAATCATGCTGGACCACAGATGTTGCTGGACCAGAGTGTGCCAGACTAGAGAGGTTCAGCCTGTACTGAGAGAAATAGCTGTGTTTTTTTTTTTAATTGATCTACTAAGAAACAAGCTTCTAAGGAACAAATTGGCTTGGGAAGAGTATCTAAGGCAAAATCATTTTGATTTTCAGTTCAGAGCAGTGGTGCTCATTAACTTGTTTGGCTGGTATGTGTCTGATTCTATCCTTGGGGCACTACCAAGAGCTTCTGTGAGTTGGTATCACATGCTGTAACACTGACTTCCAGGTCATTCCTGTTTTCAAGTGCACATTCTCCCCTTCCTGCCATGTCAGTATTTGAACTGAGGAATGTTCAGAGTATTAATTGCAGTAGGGGGAAACCTACCCTTGTAAAACAGCATGATAACACCTGCCATTTGGTGCAGTCGGCTAATTTCCAAAGACAAAACGATTGCCCTTTGAAAGCATCTTTTTGATTCAAAGATAAAGCACTCCCATTTGAGCAGTAAGAATTTCACTATAACTAGAAATAGAGATCAACTTCACCAGAGGAAAGAAATTAATGTTTTCCACATAACTTGCCAGTGGCGACTTCACTTTTCCGTGATTGTGGAGGTAGGGGAATGGGAAGGAGCCTGAATGCTTTCCCTTCCCTCACATGAATGGATGAGAAAGCAAAACCTCCAGCTGCCTGTTAGTGTAGATATCTGCTAGAGTGTACTGCTCATGCAAAGAAAGTGCTATATATAAGGAAACAGGAACTCTGGCTGCAATAACTCTAACCCTTTAGTCAGATTTCAAATCAGAACTGCAAGATCTGAATGAAGATGGACCAGAGAACCAGAGTTCCACTGAGTACCAGAGTCTAGGTATGAAAATACAGGCAGAAAATTATATTACTTGAATACAATATAGTACAACACTGATTATTTTCCTAGCCCTTCACTGTTTTGTCTATTCTTTTCCAAGTCATAACATATACCTAGACCAGGGGTGGGGAACCTCAGGCCCAGGGGCTGGATGCAGTCCCTGGCTTGCCTGGATCCAGCCCTCAGGCTCAGGCCCCCCATGTTGGCGCTCCAGTCTCCCTGCTGCTCCACCTTGGGGCTAGAGCACACAGAATCTATCAGGCTAGGCTCGCCTAGGGTCTGGTGCGCAAAGGACTGTGGGGAGTGTCTTTCTCCTTCTCAGTCAGTGGCCATGTCAGTGTGTTTGTTTTGTTTTTTTTTTCTTTTTGCTTCTCTCTTGTGTGTTGTCCCCAACTGATTTTTCTGTGGGTCAGTGGCCTGGATCCAAAAAAAGTTCCCCATCTCTGACCTAGACAGCCATACAATTAGCTAATCAAAAGCTAGTCATTCATTTGATAGGTTTGCTGTCTCCAGGCTGACTTAACTATAATAGCGAGCAGGCATTTGTTTTATGCAGTATTCAGGTTCAAGATTTAATTTTCTTAAGTGCATTGAAACCTGAAAAGACACACATTGATATTGATGAAAAACTGAAGCCAATATTTCTGTCTCAAATAACTGTGGCATGGATTTGTGTGATTTACATTTTGAAGTCTGAGAGTCTGACATCTTGCTCTGTTAAGAGTCTGTGTTTCTTTTGCCATGATACTGAAATGATCTCCCAGAACTCTGACGTGAAACATTTAATTGACCCCATGGGTATGCTTCAGTCAGTCTAACTTTTACTTAAGACAGTGTTGTTTTTTTCCCAGTCATGTTCCCCCAGACTCAGTGAGGGATGGGTTTAAAGCAGTTCATCTCTTTGTTTAAAAAATTCAGGTGTACAAATATAGGGGGGGAAGTCCTTCAACTGTAAAAATGTTGAGGAGGAAGCAGGAAAATTGACCAGGAAGTTGAAGTTCGGTGATTTCTCTTTGCATTCTGCCTTGCTTCTGATATGAAATTCAAAAGCATAAATGCCGTATGCAAACAGAGAAAACTAAGGCAGTTAGAGACTGGTACACCATGCAAGGAAAGGGCTTTCTTTTGCAATACTTTTTTTTTTTTTTTTTTAACTTTTTGTTCCTCGGTTAATGGATAAGCAGAAGAGGGTATCACTTGATTTGCACTCAAGCATATTACTAACAGATGTGTAAATCTATACTGTCATCACGGAGTTCATTGTCAGTGGAACAAAATGTACTGATTTGTTCTTTCGCTTTTTACTAATAAGGCAGTAGTGTGACACACTGTCTTACAGTGATATGTCCCATAGTCCAGTTTTTAGATATGGGAAGAGGGACTATGGGAAAAAACCTGGACAATACTTAATGCCAGGATAAATGCCTGACTGGGCTGCTATGGCAGAGAAACTAGTGTCTTCTCCAACCTCACCTTTTGGAACAGGCAGGTAGAACTAAAGATTAATCAGATTGTGGGTTTTGCTGCCTTCCAAAGATGACTCCCTTTATTTCTCCAGTTTGGCTATTACCTCTCAAGGAGTCAGCTACAGAAAAGGAACCTGAAGCTGCACTGGCAAAGCAAATTAGGAAAAGGTCCTGAAAATAATAAGTTTTTGGTATCCCAGTTGCAAAGAGAAATGAGGAATGCACTACACTCTCATGTGTGCCCTCATGTAGAGCCCTGCAAATCTGCTTGTATTCTGCGGATATTCATGGACCACTTTTGTTGATCGGATGGGGATACAAATCCATGCAGAGCTATACATTTTATAAGATCTGAGACAAGGAAGTACAGTAGCTGTCTTCAGCTCATAGCCTGTGAGGCTGCTTCCCCACCTTCTGATCCTATATTTCCTCTTCCCTCCTCCCTTCCCCTGGCCTGTACTTACTGTGGGAAGGGAGGAAGGAAGATCCCTCTCCAACTGACCTAATATGATAGTCAGGAGAGAGTTCCTAAATAGCTTGGCTGCTTAAACCAGGTAGTAGGAACATGGGGGAGTTTGCTGTATGTTTTGATTTATTAACTCCCCTTTCATTGTAGGAGGGTGGGAAAAGGGGCTATAAGCTACTTCCCTGCCTTCTAGATCCCATTTTTTCTGTCCCTGCATGCAGAGAAAGAGAAGGTGATAGATCAAGAAGTAGTTATCTGCTGCTTGTAGCCTATAAATTGCTTTCTTGCCTTCCAGAGCCTCATAGGCTCTGAACTGCAGACAGCTGCTTACCTGTCTTTGAGATCCTATGTACAGTATATACACATGAACACAGATGCTCCTCTGAGAGACACTGAGAGGTATCATGCAGATGTGGCTTCAGATAAGACAGTGCAGATTGTGGGGTGGATGAGAATTGATTCTCACTGAGATGGATTGGAAGCAGATCTACATTTTTGTATCTGCACAGGGCTCTACCCCCTGTTTGCTTTACCATTAACACAGGGTTAGCCTGTGTACTGCTCCTACCTCATTGAAGAAATTAATCTGTTTAGGAAAGGAATATTTTTATTTTAGGTGACTTGGGCCAGCAGCTATGCTGTCTCAAAATCCGTTCAGTTTGGGTTAATTCAGAAAAGCTTTGAGTGAGCTGTTGTAGTTTTAAAGGCTGATTGTAATATGTTTACAAAAACAAGTGGTACAAAATGTTGATGAGTCAAGCTGTAATAAGGGGTTGGAGAGGAAAGCACAAATTCACTTCTGTTAATGAAGATTGATCGCCAGGTGAATTTGCTAATGAAATTTGTTTATAAAAAGTCAGGTGCAGTAATAAATAAACCAGTACTGATTGCTGCACACTTTACTTGCCACATATCGTGGATTCACCTTGTTAAATCTTCAAATATTATATGTTGTGGAATAGGATTATAGCTCATTTTGAAAAAGTAAATGATTTTATGGGGGAAAAAGTCTAAACTAGTACAAAAATCAATTAAAGATATGGAAATAGTCAGCAACTATCATCACATTTGTCTAAACATCTCCAGGCTATGGCTTAGTCATGCAAACAGTCCTACATTTCAAGACTAGTTCCATTGATTTTAGTACTCTACTTGTGCAAGTTAAGGGCTACTCCTGTGTATGTTTGCAGGTTGGCTCATGATCAGTCATCTCCTGTGGTCCTGTGTCCACTGCAAGTGTCTCAACTATGTACCTAGGCTTGTGTTTTAGATGCATAAAATATCTATAGCTTAATCTCTTCTAGACTATATTCAGATTTCGGTACACATTTTATTAAAGCCTTGTTCCCTCTGTGACATCACAGTATGCAGTTTTCTTGATGGGCCTAGGGATTGTTGCAGGAAAAATCTGTAGGAGGAAAGTTGCAAATGTCTCATGGTATGCAAATCACTTCCCAGATTTCAAGGAAAACTGTTCTTTTAAAAATCACACTTCTGTCTGAGACCAATGTACCTATAATAGTTACAAATAGCACCTTCAGTTACTGTAATTGAAAGATTAAACAGATTTCTCTTCTCAGTTTACACTGTTTTGTAGAGATCTTTTACACAACAGAAAAGGGAAGGTTAGGTGTGTGTTTTTTTTTGTTTTTTTTTGTTTTTTTTAAATCAGCTATGGTTGTGAGTGTGTGACTGCCATCTTGACTAATGTTGTGGACTGAACTGGGAAAGCTCTACAGCTAAAAATATATGTTTCTACAGTGTAAGCTAAAGAGGCAGGACAGTGCTTTGTGGATGGGGCAGAAAGAAGAGCGTATAACACTCTGACCTGTGGGTTCTAGAAATATGCAAATATTGGCAAAGGGGCTTGGCGCAGGTATAGTTCTTTTTAACACCGTTCATATTGTCATTAATATACAGGACATAGCATTAATCAAAGCCACTTCATGTTAAAAATTAATGTTGTGTAATATACTTAATAGTATCAAATCAATAATCATTATGCACATGGCAAACAAAAATTGTGGTTATTGGTAATGTCTTCCAGTTATTTATTAAGCCAATAAGTACATCAAGAATGAAAAACAAATATCCTCTCGTTTTTAAAAAACAAATAATTTCTTGCTTATATCTGATTTTTAAAAAACTTGTTTCAGGATGTTCATGTTCAGATCTCCAATCCAGAGCAGATTCTGTTGTCAGTATGGTAAATGCTTTAGTATAGTTATAGTGAAAATTCTTATGCTTACCGTAGCACTGTGAATATTACTGCTAAAATAAGTTGTATTTACTTCAGTTCTGTCTCAGAAACATGGAAATACAGTTACTTGACTGTTTTTCCTTAGAAACCCCATATGCTTAGCTGTAATATGAGAAGGCAAAAGTATTTTACGTTTTCACCACACAACTTCATATTCTATATTGCACTTTGACTAAAAGGTTATATTTATACTTGTAAGAAAGCAATTGTCACTCATTTGTCTGTCACTTGGTTTCCTCGTTAGGAACATCAGGTGACAGACAAGGAAAAAATAACTTCACTTAACTGCCAAAAATATATGCTGAGAACCTAAAGTATTTGACCAAGAAAATGGTTAATCAGGCTTCTCTTTTCATTTCAGCTTTACTTTTAGATGCTCAGTCAACACCGTTTCAAATAACCCCTTCAACCATGGCAAATATTGTGAAAGGCCTGTATACACTTAGACCAGGTAAATATCCATTGCTTTGTTTTGCAATCTCTCATTGTACTGTAGTATCAAAACATTCCACAAACTTGTATGCAGTCTAACTACAATATTATGTATTTTTGATAAAACCATAAAATCTACCTTTTTAATCAGTGGTTAGCTGTGTTGTGCGATGTCACAACTAAGCCTTCGTTATGAATGCAGAAGATCTATTTTGTGACCTACGGGACAACTGATTCTTGCATTGGGCTCCCACCTTCACTTAACTAGTTTTAAAATATTAAAGGGAAGACTGAAGCACAAGCACTGTGCTTCTTTGTATTACTGTAAGGGAATGAGCTGTTCAATAGGACAGATATTGAACAGTAAGATAGATAATGGAATGATAGGGCCTTTATGTCTAAATGACCTTTCCACCTCTGATGCTGTGATGATTGCAGAACAGATTTTGATTGCAGAACAGATTTTGCTATAAGAAAGATCCAAAATTTATCATTTTTATATCATGGTAAAATTTTATTTTACCTTTGAATAAAATGTATATAATGTGGGCTTCATGGCCAACATTATCTCAGTGAGCCAAGAAAATTGTGGTGTGTACCTACACTGCGATAAAAGGCCCGTGACACTTCATGGATGGTCTGAGTCTCAGGACTCAGGCTGTGGGGCTATAAAATTGCAGTGTAGATGTTCTCGTGAGTGGTGTGGTGAGAGATCCCTCTCTCCTAGGGATGTTAAATTTCTATTAACCAGCAAATCGAATAATCAATGGAATTTCCATCGACTGCTTGATTAGTCGATAAGGGGGGCACTCACGCAGGGTCCTGACTGCCCTCCTATGGAGACGGTGCCAAGGGGAACTGGTACAAAGGCAGTAAGCGGATGGGATGGGAGATGTGACTAGTCGACTACCTAATAAACAGAGGAAGCTGTCCAATTGTATATGATTGTAGTGTCACTCAGGCTGTGTCCAGACTCAGGGTTTTTTTCGAAAAAAGTAGCCTTTTTTCGAAAAAACCTCACCTGCGTCCAGACTCAAGCCACGTTCTTTCGAAATTAAATCGAAAGAACGCGACTTTTCTTTCGGTGGCGGTAAACCTCATTTCACGAGGAAGAACGCCTTCTTTCGAAAGTTCCTCTTTTGAAAGAAGGTGTTCTTCAATGTAAATAGGGCTTCTTCGAAAGAGAGCATCCAGACTCACTGGATGCTTTCTTTCGAAAAAGCAAGCCGCTTTTTCGAAAGTTCAACGTGCAGTCTAGACGCTCTCTTTCGAAAGAGGCTCTTTCGAAAGATACTTTCGAAAGAGCCTCTTTCGAAAGAGGCTTGCAGTCTAGACATAGCCCTAGTCTCCAGTGTTTGCACTGGAAAGACAAACCAAGAAGATATTAACTTCAAGAACTATCGCTTCTCCATACTTTGTCTGCAGATGGTTCTATGAGACTAGGTGACTGACAGTAAAAGGAGAGTCTGGCAAAGGGAGGAGAAAAAAAGTAAAGTGAATGGAGAAACTTGTCATGTACTTAAGTACTCTTATCTGGACTCAAGTCAGGCAGTGGAATATGTCCAACAGCTCCCATTAAGCAGCTCAATTGTCTTTTCGTGCTCTCTTTTTTTTTCTATCTGCTGTAGTATGCCTTTTCCAGAGGAACTCCAATATACGAATAGATTTCTCTCCAGCAGCAAAATTTGCTCCTCTTAATGTTAGGTATGGGAAGAACAAAAGGTAAAAGATAAAGAGTGGAAGGACGGGGAGAGAAAAAGGAAAGAGAATAGAGCCTAAGAAAGAGACAAGTATATGAATGAGCCATGTGCACAGACGAGATGAGAGGGGTGAAAAAAGAACAAAATGAAAATGTCAGGGGTGGGGGAGGGATGAAAGGATGGAGAGAAACAGATCAGATGCAGTGACCAGCCAAGACATGAGGTTGAGGTAACCCTGGGTTGAAGCTCTTGAAAATGTGGAGTTAAATGTGGATCTAACATTATTTCTACCTATTTGTTATATCTGTTTTCTACGAAAATATGTAGACATTTACATAGTGCACTTGGCTGCTGTCCATAACTTTCCTTCCCTGGTAAAGAATTTGTAAGATACTGATTTTTCTGACTCGTATCACCATTAGAGGATTTATTGTTTAAACCTATGAACACATTTGGTGTCAAGGTTGCAGTGGCACAAAAGGGCTTGTCATCAACATTTCATACTAAGAAATTAGCTTGGACTAACTCGGTTAATTCTGATAGTTTAATGTTTGTGTCCATCTGTGTGTAAATCCATTAAATGGTACAGTACCTTTAACTTACCTTGCAATGTGAAAAGTGATCTGACTTTGTTTGTAAGTTGTTAGTGACCCCTACTACCGTAATGAAGGTATTGGTTTATGCACTGGTGTTCATCTGTAAGGCCATGTCTACACTAGAAACAATGTGCGTTTTTAACACACGTTAGCTGAGGTACATTCAGTGGTCATGTAAACCCCCATAAGAGAGTCTAAGGTTTATCTGTACCAGTGATCACATGCTAAAAATATAACTTGCTTTGTCTACACTAGGATTGCATTAGTTGTTGGCAAACATTCCACTCCTTTCCAGGCAATCTGGGCCACAGACACTTACAGTTTCACTGTGGTACTGCTCTGTTTCTCTGTTTGCTAGGCAGTTGCTATATGCTATATTATCTTTGCTTTGTCTCTTCTGAGAGTCCATAGAATCAGCCTGCAGATATGTCTGCTTCAGTTAAGAGACCCTGTCAGTGGAGCCTGCTGGAGTATGAAGGATAGTTCAAAAACTTTTGAAAACTTGTCTCTTGCACCATTAGAAGTTGGTCCCATAAAAATATTCTTAGTAGCATTTTACCTCTCTTGCTCTAGTGTAAAGAATTGTACATGGTACAGGCCAATGAAGCATATGGTTCATACTCTTTATAGCTTTAGGTGTCTATGGTGCCACTGATTCTTGATGGAGCAGCACAGACTATTGGGCCAAAAATGTGTGTGCCTTGAATATCTAGTCTTTTAATTAGGGCTGTTAAGTGATTACAAAAATTAATTGCAATTAATCGCATGATTAAAAAATGTAATCGCGCGTGCTTCCCCTTTGAAACGCTGCAGTGACTTTTCAAAGGGGCAGCTCTGCGGAAGCCCAGGATCAGCTGGAGTCCTTATCTGA
Source organism: Pelodiscus sinensis (assembly GCF_049634645.1). Lineage (NCBI taxonomy): Eukaryota > Metazoa > Chordata > Testudines > Trionychidae > Pelodiscus > Pelodiscus sinensis. The sequence goes on from NC_134718.1 coordinate 59,529,961, forward strand.
CCCCAGGTTCAGTGCAGCTGCCAAATGAAGTGGCGACATTTCAAAGGGGCAGAACCACAGGAGCCTGGGATCAGCTGGAGTGTCCAGCTGGAGCCGGGGATCAGATCGAGCGCCTCTCCGGCGCCTCAAAGGGGAAGTGTAGTGTGGAGCCAAAGACAGCGGGAGTGCCCAGCTGACCCCCGGCTCCGTGTTGCGCTGCCCCTTTGAAGTGCCGCTCGGGAGTGCTGCACGGAGCCCGGGGTCAGCTGGGGACTTCAGCTGATCCCAGGCTCCTAATGCCCTGCCCATTTGAAGCACCGGAGTGGCACTTCAAAGGGGCAGAGCAGCATTAACGTCTACGATTAACATGTTAAGGTTTTTAAAGCATTAATCCTGCCCTGCGTTAATCGCAGGCATTAACGCAGATGAATTGACAGCCCTACTTTTAATTCAAGATGTCAAGCAATTTTGTATAATCTTAAAAAAAAAAAACCTATAGTCCTTCAAAATAATTATTGCTGACGCTCATTTTTTTCTATTCTGTGTTTCATCATTTTTATGTTTTCTGTTTTCATGCAGAGTGGGTTCAAATGGCACCAGCTTTATTTTCTAAATTCATCCCAAACATTCTCCCTCCTGCTGTGGAATCTGAGCTTCAGGAATATGCTGCTCAAGACCAGAAACTTCAAAGAGAGCTTATGCAGAATGGATTTACCAGGTAGTAATTATTACCCCGGCAGTTGCACAGGACAGCACAAACTACTAAAATGCATAGACTTCAAAAAAGAAAAATCTATAAAGACGTAAATATTCAATATAATACTAATTATTCTAAAGAGTTGAACCAGAATTTTCAAATCTGGGTTTTTATACACTTAAATCCATATTTAATCACCTAACAATGTGTCTTGGGTTTTCAGAAGTTCTAAGAGGCTACAGATTTCACTGATGGCAGTAGGAAATGAGTGATCAACATCTTTCAAATACTTTGAGATGAAACTGAGATGCTTCTGATTTTTGTTAATGCTCTCCTGGTATTTGGATGTACTTATTAATGGATAAAAGCGGCGAGGAGTCCTGTGGCACCTTATAGACTAACTGAAGTGTTGGAGCATAAGCTTTCGTGGGCAAAGACCCACTTCGTGACATGCATCTGACAAAGTGGGTCTTTGCCCATGAAAGCTTATGCTGCAACACTTCAGTTAGTCTATAAGGTGCCACGGGACTCATCGCCGCTTTTGCAGATTTAGACTAACACGGCTACCCCTCTGATTATTAATGGGTGATATTCTTCACAGACCGTTCTCATTCAGCATTGTCCTTTGAACTTCCCTTTTCCATAAAGTAGTAAAAGGACACCAAAAGTTTGAATTTTTATCGGTTTAAAATACTTGCTGGGCCTATTGTGCTCATCCACTCCTCCTCCTTCAATTTATGCTCACATGCCTTATTGTCTTTCAGTCATAGAACCATAGAGCTGGAAGAGACCTTAGAAGGCCATGAAGTCCAGCCCCCTGCCCAAGGCAGGACCATTCCCAATTAAATCAACCTAGCCAGGGCTTTGTCAAGCTGAAACTTAACTTGCCATAGCTGCCTCTCCTGCCCCAGTGCTTTGCGCTCCCTCTGCAGGAGCTAGAAACACTTAGCTTAGGCTGAGGATGTTAGTAAACCCAGATCCTTTCATAGGAGCATCACTGCTGAGGAAAGCAGCTCATGCATGAGGCAGGAAGTGAAAGTGACCCTCCAGAAAGCATTGAAACTGTTAATGCACAAAGTAAACAAACTGCATACAAGATAATTTTATTTTTCTCTAAATGTCAATTATTTTAATCAGCAGGGTTGCTTTTAACAATAGTTGGTATACAGAAGTCTCATAGAAATGGGAATTTGTAGATGATAGCCTTTAAGACCTTCAGTTATCACCTGGAATATTATTATAAGAATTCACTAGATTTTGGAGAAGCTTATTCTTTTATCTCCTAAATAGAATAACATGATGTCTTGTATGTTGCCTGTCAGGATGGTATGCAAGGAAATACAAAATTTTGTCCTCTCCAATGATAAAGAATATGCACAAAACAAAAGATCAGTCTTAACGCATTGGTGTTGACCTTCAGATGACTTTGTGATTGGTAGCTGAGCATGTCAGATTAAATTTCAGTGTATAGCTTTCTGAGCTACTTTTAAATTTCTCCAAGCATGATTTCCACTTACTAAAGTAGAAATGCTGCTAAGGTAGTAAATATTCTGCTGTTCAAAGCACTAATGCTAATTAGGGATGTTAAGAGGTGGGTATTTAATCGAGTAGTTGATAGAATTTATATCGACTACTCGATTATTCGATAGGCAGCTCAGCTCAGTCCCAGCTCGTACCAGGTGCAGGACCAAACCCTGCTGACCTGCTGAGACTCCGTAATTTAAAAGGCAGTAGGAGCCAGGCAGCCTGCTCCTGGCTCTTACTACTTTTTAAATTGCACAGCTGCAGCAGGGTTTGGTCCTGCACCCAGTGCGAGGCGAGCTGCCTGCTCAGCTGGCAGCAGCCCCTGTCCAAGGGCAGTCCCAACTCCCTGCTGGGACTCCTAACCCTGTGGACAGGGGCTTCTTTGATAGGCAGCAGCATGGGGAGGGATTGGCCGTCCCTCTGATAGGCAGCAGCATGGGGAGGGATTGGCCGTCGGCACCATGAAGGCAGTGCTTGGGGGAGTAGTGGAGTAGAAGGGAAATGGATATTGAATTTAGCGTAGAACAAGCATCCAGAGTGAATTGTTACTAGTTTTGCCTACAGATTTAGCTATGAAAAGTATAAAAAGTTCTTACTATGTTAAAACCCTCATTAAAAATGTGCTTTAAAAAAAATAAAGTTAGAAAGACTTTAACCACAAGATGACTTGATATTTCTAAAGCTTCATTTTTGCCAGTAAAAATATTTGAAATGATACAATTACATTTAATCTCTTAAACCTGAAAATCTGATTATGAAATAGGGTCTATTTTTAATTGATAAATTAAACTCTTTCCTTAGAGATAATTCAAAAGCATGCCTTGGGCTGAGCTTTTTAAACAATGGCAATATTTGAAGTGTTAATAAATTTGATTTGAAAGATCTTTTTCGATGATGCCATAGGCCAATTAATTATTTGTAGTTTTATCATAAAGGGTTTGACACTTCCCCGTCGAACTATACTGATAATACAGAGAGGAAAGAAAAACTGGTGAAAGCTCGTGTCTTGGAATGTAGCTATTTCACCAGTGCAACTCAGTGCTTTATTTAAAAATCTACATTAAATTATATAGATAAGCCAAACTTTCTTATCCTAACTCAAATTTTGTCACAACAATTGGATAACATTTTTGTAAATATTAATATGCTATATGGAGGCAAGTAAGGTCTGATTTAGGCATTTGGAATAAAAATATCATGCTATGCATGTTAAGTTTGAAAACAGTATTAGAGTAAACTATGTATGCTTAGATATTGCTCTGTTGGGAAGAATTATTAATTAAAAAATATGTAATTTTCTTTCAATTTTTAGCATTTAGAAGAGCCCATTACTCTAAAAGTGCTCTAGTGCTCTAGCACCAATTTATATTCACTCTAGTTAAAAATGATTGACAATAATCCAAGTATTACTCAATAGCGTATTACCAGCCCAAACGTAAAAATAAAGGTCTCCAGTTTTACCATCTACATATCATCATCTCCATAAATGCTCGAGAAAGAAGACAGGCTTTGTATTTTATGCCTGGGAAGTTCCCTAATTCATACTCTGGCAGAGTTAAAGGGCCCATGTGGAGAACAATTTGCTGTCTGTTTCATATGGATCCCATAGCAAGTACTTTGCACCTTGAGGGGTCCTTGAAACATAGTTTGTCAATTTCTATTGTGTACAAAAATAATTAATTACCAGTTCCTAATGTTACTGATCACTGTAGCCTAGTTCCAGTTCACATACGTTACTGTTGGAAATGGTTGTTCTTTTGAATGGGAAAATCCAGGGTCTTCACCTGCCAAAATTTGTCCTATAGCACTTGTAAAGAGCATTATAACCATTGATGGTTGATTACTTTAAAGAGCACAAGTGGTGTCTATTTGCAAACAGGCTGTGTTGTCCTTTCTCTCTCTCTTCTGTTTGTGACCCCCCAGAAAAGCATAGTGGCAGGGGGTCATACAGGAACAGAGAAGGTAGAACCAAGAACAAAAAAGTGGATGAGCCCAAGTCCTCTTGTGAACAGCATTTGGTCAAATGCACTATTATTAGAAAAGTACGCATGCTCAGAACTATATAAATTTAAAAAAAAATCAAGTTGTGTAAGGTTTTTATACTGAGGATTATGGGCTTTTATTTTATTAGCCATTGGCACCACAAAGTCCTACATTAGTTCCTCTCTAATTTAATTATATAGATGGCTTGCTTATGTAATTTACATTCGTATGCTGATTAAACAGGTATTCTGCTAAATAAATTCTAGAGTTGCTAAAATTCAGCTGCGTTTCAGTGTGCATTGCAGGACAGAGTTAAACTAAGCTTCTGGTGTGCTGTTTAGTATTTAAAGTGACAGATTAATGTATTTATTAAATATAGATTAAGAAGTCATCAATTTCAGCAGCCTGATATCTAGGCTCTGGAGTGAAAACAGCATTGCTGTTTCCCATTGATACTTTTGGAAAATGTAACATGTTGTTGACATTTTCACTGCTCCATATCTCTCATCAGTATTAACCACAAGGAAACTGTATATTGAAGAGTTGTCCACACACTAATTTCATGACAGGAACCTCTTGAGAGTTTTCAACAGTGATAATCAAATGAGTAGTGCAACTGAAGATGGTGGGGGAGTTATTTAATCACTCAATGTCAATTCCTAATGACTTTGAAGTGCACACCAAAAGCTTACCTTCAAAAAGGATGCATTTTATTTAAGTGCACCACTTCCTGTTGTCACAGTTGCACCACTTCCTGTTGTGTCACATGAATGTCTAATCTAGATTGTCTGCTAGCAGATAAGTGACATTCTGAATAGCGTGAAGAAAATAAATAACAGACATCTTTCATGCCTCATAGTGGTGAACTGTTGCCATCTAACTCAAATAAAAGGGAGTGGAATTTTCTACATATACTAGTAAAAGTCAAAGGGGCGAAGGAATCCTGATCCTTTTCTAAGTGACTTCAGTGGAGCTAGAATTTCACAAAAAAGTGTTTTAAAGAGCTCTGCTCTTAGAGGAATTGTATGTGGACTTAGTAGATCAGAAGAATTTGGCAATTACTAAATGTCAAAATCTTTCAGATCTTTGAAAATAGCATTGTAAAACTGCTATAAGGAGTTAGTTTTATTTAAATCTAATTTAATGTCTGATTTGAAATCAGACTATAATTGAATGATTTGTGTTAAAACAGAGGATGAGCTTTTTATTTATCACAAGAATTCAACTTTTCTTTAATATTGATTTTAAAAGTAAGGATAGAGTACACTGTAGAATTGTCAGATCACACTTTTTATTGAACCAGGTATATTGGTTCTGGTGTGGGTTTTCCCCCTAGTCATATACATTGATTGTTATTAGCATATTTGCCTATTGTTTAATTTCTACTAAATGGCTAAGCTTTATAAAAGTAAATGTGAGGAAACTATGCTATCGTTGTTTTCCTTTCTGATTCACTGACCACTCTTTTCTCCCCATTCTTTCCCAGAGGGGACCAGTCACGCAAGCGAGCTGGGGAAGAGTTAACTTACAGTAAGTAAGAATCTGCTACTGTTCATGGTTTAGTTTAAAAACGTAAACAGACTATGACTGTCATTGATCATCTGTGCTAGTCCAACTTGGATAAGGGGTCTCCCAACGAGTCTGGAGACACAATATCGTTTTCCATGTGTATATAAAGGTGGAATTCTCCAGCAAGTGGAGGAACGATTGCTTTCCAAGTGGACTGCTTGAACACAGAGAAAAGGATCAGCCTCTGAGGTCTGGGAGTGATCAGAAGGAACTGTACTGTCGTGTGGTGTTCTTTGCCACATAACCACTGCTCATGGAACCAACTCTAACAGGGCTACTGTGTTGCCTCTTAGGCAGCAAAGTGTCCATGCAGCTGTGGAGATGGGGGAGCTAGATTCTCCACACAGTTATGGCTCTTTGCACTATGAAGCCCATATAAAGGAGCCATCATTTGGCTAAAGTACGACCAACAGACAGTTCTCTCTGTTGGTGCAAATGTACCGGAACCGGGCCCTGTACCTGAGTTTCCCACGTCAGCCCTCCCCTGAATAAGAATATATGAAGAGGAAGGAGGAGAGTGGAACTCTGCTACAGTTCTTTGCTGGCTTCATCCCAGAGGCACAAGTTAGAGCTGCCCAACAACTTGCTCTAATTTGCGTTAGGGCTGGAGCTGGCCTGCAGAATGAGGGATTGACATTTTATGATGAGACTGAAAAGCAAGGTCCTGATCACTTGCCAGTAAATATTCCATGGATCTTTCAGTGTCAAGAATAGCAGCTCATGTTGAATGTTGACTGCATTCGGTCTACCCAGATTTTTCAGTAGTATCAGAATATGCCCCCCTTAATTTCCTTCTCTAAACTGATATGCGGCATGGCTGCTCTTCTTCTGTCTAGAAGAGTGCTGGATGAAAGGACTGTATAGCTGGTATATGAGCATACGCAGTTCTTTTGGATCTGGCAGGATGAAAGGTGCTACAGAAGTGTAAGTTATAATAAGGATTTCTGATTAACCATTTCTCTCTTATGTGTATTTCAGATGGCTCATCAACATGTGCAAGCTCCAGAGGGTACAGATAGTGAATATACTGGATGTGCTTTTATTCCTAGCCAGAACAGACACTGGAAGAGCACAGATGATATCCAGAGCCCCAGCTGGGGTCTGCTGATATTCAGGAGCTCTGTCACTAGCTATACGTGGAAGAGGAGTTTGGATTTTCTTTATGTAATAAAATGTCAGTTGCTGCTACACTTGGGATAACTTTGAAAGACATGACTCTTTGGTTTGGTCTCTTAGCAAGTTCTTATTCTCCGATTCTGTGAGGAACGCGCCTTGAAAAACAGATAATTTCTAAGTGAAAATTGGCAGCCAAAATCAGCAGCTTCCTCCAAAAATGTTAGAATGGAAGAATCTTTTTTGCACTCTTGTTTTTTATTATGGACATTCTTTAAACTAATTAACACATCAGTGTATTAGTTTTAAAACTTCAAGGTATTTTCTGAAGCTTTTACTTAAGAGTGAAGATTTGTTACTTTGCAGTATTTATTATTCAGCACAAAGTGACAGCAGCGTTAAGAGTTGGTCCCTTCTAAATATAATTTGGACAGTAAGTTTGTTTCTTCCATCTTTTTTCTTTCCTAACTTATTTTCCTTTTTTGGTATGTTTTCTGACTCTGTGCCTTCAGCTTGTGCACTTGGCAAATTTATAGACCAGATTTGTTCAATGCAAAATATGTTCTTAAGGAAAATCTTGTGGTATTGTGAACAAATATATGCTGCAAAGTCACAAGTTTCTCCTGTGTTACTAGACTATTAATTTAGAAAGGAAGACAAGGTTTAACCTGACAATGTTACTGATATTGACTAGGCCTCCTTCCCACTTTTTCATGTATATGTTTAGTATTAATGCTGGGACCAACTCTTGTAGAAATATCCCACTTACGTCGCTGCCCGCCTCCCCCATTTTTCTGGTGACTTTGTTGGCCTCCATAGTAATAACAGTGGATCAATGTGAACTCCAAAATGAATGCAATGCCAAGCTATGTTTGTGTTGTGTATTATATTGGAAGATTAGCTGTCACAGCTGAGAGTTGGATTATGAGCAAGATTCTCCAGGCTGTTCAGTTATGCTATGTGCCACTCTGAGAGCACTGAGCAGACTTAAACCTGCCTTAATTGGTCAGTGGATGACAGCACTCTTGCAGGGCTGCTGTAGTGGATCTGACAGCACTCCTCCTGCTAGCTACCAGCATATAGAGTGTGTCACTGGTAAAAAGGGGTATAGCCCTGCACCCAGCCAGGGTAAGCTGCATAGCATCATTCAGGATCAGGGAGATACCAAGGTGATGTAATGCATACGTGCATGCACACATCCTCTTCTAGACTTGTGCCAAGCTCAGTTGGGCTGGTCCAGTAAATATGGACCTGTAGTCTTAATTGTAATGGTTAGGAGATGAATTTCAATCCGGAGTATGGTAAGTGAATCCTGTTAATTTAAATAGGGGAGAGAAAAAGCAGTTTTGATTCCAGACTCCTTTTACCATCTTTAGTTAAAAAGGAAAAAAAATACTTTAGTGATACAAAACCCTTTCTGAGCTGACACACAAGTGCAGTCCCCCATTCTTCCACACGTAGCTGTCCTGTTAGGGGAGTTTTCTAGGCTTTCATGAGTTTTCTATAGATTGCAGGAAAAAAACAAAATATACACGAGGAAGGGGAAAGGAGTTTTTCCTTTCAACTTCGCTTTGTAAACAAGCTATATTCTCCATGTTTAAATTCATAGATTGCAAGGCCACAGGGTCCTGTTTTGATAATTTAATCAGGCCTCCTGTATAACACAGGGCAGAAAACTTCCCAAAATAATTCCCAGAGCATAGCTCTCAGAAAAACATCAAATCTTGATTTAAAAATTCTGAGATGGAGACTCAACCGTGACCCTTGGTAAACTGCGCCAATGATTAATTGATTCAGTCTTTAAAAAGGTACTCCTTATTTCCAGTCTGAATTTGTCTAGTTTTAAATTTTCAGCCACGTGTTGTATCTTTCTCCTCCGGATGAGAGCCCCCCTTATTAAATATTTGTTCCCCATATAGGTACTTACAGACTAATCAAGCCACTCCTTCATCTTCCCTTTGTTAAGCTAAAGAGGTATATAATTGTAGAGCATGTATTCTAATCTTTTAATCATTCTCATGGCTCTTCTGTGAACCCCGTCCAATTTATCATTGTCCCAGAACTGGGCTCAGTATTCTAGCAGCAGTCACAGCAGTTCCAAATGCAAAGGTAAAATAACCTCTCTAGACATAATTGAGATTTACTCTTTTGATCCTTAGCTCTTTTGATCACTTTGGGAGCTCATGATTATGCACCATGAGCCACAAATGTTTTTTCAGGATGATTGTTGCTCAGGAGCAAGACTCTCATCATGTATGTATGGCTTATGTGTTGACATTTAGCCGTATTTAAATACACATTGTTTGCGTGTATCCTGTTTACCCAAGTGACCCAGATTGCTTCGAATCAGTGATAAAAAACAAACCATGACCGATAGGGTTTTGAAAAGCACTGTTTGGTGTATCTCTGATTTCACTAAAGTCAATAGGAGTTTTATCATTGGGAACAGAGATAAACAACATTGGCTTTTTTTTTTTTTTTTTTTAAATCCTACCTAGAGTAAAAACAGTGGACAAAGTAACAAATACAGATAGTGAATGGATACTGATTTTAATTTTACCAAGGTTTCAAAATTTTATCAAGAACAGTTATACAATTACTCTGTATACTGACAGCAAATTATTCTTGAATTAAGAATATATACTTTAACTAGTTGATTTAACTACATCAGTACCATTCTAGTTCATATAATAGCGTCCAAGCTCTTGGCATTATCGTGCCATTACGATTTTGCTCAGTCTTTTTTACAAAGGGTTTACTGATATAGGGTTTGTAAATAAGTTGTAGGACTTAGGCCTCATATTTGAGGCAATGATTTTAATTTACTTTTTTATTGTTGCATTACACTTAGGACACAGATGTTTGAAACAATAACTCTGTAAGAAGGTAAAATAAAACATTCCTCTTAGTGTGGGCAATATGATATGCACTATAACAGTACTTGAATGCTTTTCTCCATGTGGGTTCTCGTTTGGACAGCAGACATGAGAACTCTCCTTGGAAAGCATTGTATTTATGTTGTAAATTGGCATTAAAATTTCTATATGTTTTGGCATTATTAATCTAATGCTGAATATTGTTTATCTTGTCTTCTAGGGTTTTATCATTGTGAGCAGAGCATGAAATGGAGTATAGCATAATATGCTAAATTATTTTGTTTCTTTGTAAACTTGAATTTTACCAGTAAAACTAACTATAGTAAAACTAACTCAGCCGATTTGAGAATTAATGCTGTAAAACCATAATTACAAGGCAGCATGGTCCTAGCTGTGCTAGTAACTCTAACCAAATAATAACTTTTTGGTAAATTTGCATCGGTTGCTTACCATGAGACTGAACAGTAAATTTGGTTATACATTGGTGTCCTCTTCTATGTTACATTGGTTCTTTAGGCAAACTTCCTATATTAAAATATTTTTAGATGAATTTCATTTCTTGCTTCTGAAACTTGAAATGTTTCTTACCGTTGTTGGTTGTGTTTTGGACTAAATGTTTAAAGCATTTTTTTTTTTGACACAGAAATAATCTGCGGTGCTATATATGGCCCAAATTATGCAGGTGATGAACGCTCAACTCCTGGGTGGACTTTGGACCTGACTCAACATCTTATGTAGTCATTTTGGAAATGCAATGCAGCTAAATGGAAAAGGTGCAGAGAAGGACAATGAAAATGATTAGGAGGCTGGTACAGTTTCCAGACTAGGAGAGAGAAAAGACTGGGAATGTTCAGGACTTTGGTGGGATATGATAGAAGTTGATAAGTCATGAGTGGTGTGGCAGAAATATCTATAATAAGCAACAGGTTTGCAGCAAAAGGGAGTACTTCACAAAATGCAGTTCACCTGTGGAACTCCTTTCCAGGGATGTTGTGAAGGCCAAATGTTGAAAAAACAATTTAAGTTCATGGAGGATAGGTTCAAAACTGGCTATTAGGCAAGATGATCAGGGAGGCAACTGCATTTTTGGAGTCCCAGAACTTGGCAGTTAGAGAAAATGGGCATGGACAACGCGAGGCATCACTCATAATTGACCTAATAATGATCTTTATGATGCATCTGACATGAGCCACTGTCAGAGACAGGATACTGGACTCCATGGATCATTAGTCAGTCTGTGTGGTCATTCTTATATAAATATTTGAGTCTTTTTGGCATCAGTACTAGTCAGAAAGTCTGCCAGACTTATCTGTTAGTGGTGTCAACCATGCTGAATTTAGCTCAGTGTTTCCTTTTCAAATATCAAATGTAAGGTCCACATTTGCAAGGTGTTGAATGCCTTCATCTCTTTTTAACTTGACCAAGCATGGTTCTTCATCATTTTTCACATTGAGAACTCACTGACCCCAAAACAAAAATCAGTAAGTTCTGAATTGTTAAAAAATGATTCTCATGCATTCTGTGACATTTTTCTGTGAAAAGAGTAGGATTTATAGGGATAGCTAACAAATACTTGCAAGTTCACCGCACTCTTGGGTCTGGCTGACTTGTGCTTGGTGTAGACTCTAGTCAGGAGCAAATTAGATGTTTTATACCACCTTTGCGTTCCCTTTATGTCTGTGACTTTTTCAGTCCCCAGTGCAAGTTAGAAAAGTCTGAGTTGTCCAGATTGACCAGCAATGGCTCCCAAGGTCCATGGGTTGTCCTAGAGCACTGTTTTACCTCCAGCATCCTTCTGCCATGTCCCCTACACCAGGGGCTTGTGACAGTGGAAGGATTCTTGACTGCACTGATACTACGCCTCCTGGGCACTCCATCATGCCCTGTTGGTCACATATACCAGGTGTAAGACTGCTTTTAACTATTGGAATAATGTGAAAACAGTCTTATTGGGGCTGAGCATCTGACCCATAATGTCAGTGTTCTTTGTAGGTGTGGCTCTTTTGCTGCACACTGTGTTGATTTATCAGTGTCTGATTCCAGTATGATGATGTCTTGGCTGCTGAGAGTAATGGGGCTTTCCTTAGCTTTCTTCCCCACTTCCACCCTCTGCGTTCTGAATGCTGCAAGAGAGAAGGTCCAGAGGATGGCTCATCTGAAAACTCCACATAAAGGAAACTTGCGGCATTTCGTGTTTTATCTACTGTTACCTTGTACTGATTTGAATTTGGAGGTCTAGGGAATCCAGGAATTTCACCGATGTGTAGACAATTAAGTCCTCCCTTCTGCTGCTTTCATGCATCTTAAGAATCCTGTTGGTTAATGTGTAGTCCTGAGCTCCTGCTAAAGGATTTTTAATTAGCACAGCATTGGAAATGTTGAATCCAGTAATGATGGGATAAAAATGGTGGCTGTTTCAAACCCTACACTCACTTGCCGAAGTGAGGCAGAAGCAGAAGGAGGACTGTGATTCTGGGGTATCTTATTCCTCCTAACTCTCTGCATCCCATATCACTCACACCTCAAAACTCAGAAACCAAATAGGGTGTCTTAGTGGACGTGTCTTCACTAAGGGCTGGACCAACAGGGCAGTGATCGATCCAGTGGAGGGTCAATTTATCACATCTACTGCAAACATGATAAATTGATCACTGATTGCTTTCACATTGACTCTGGTTCTCCACCAGGACAAATAAGAGGAGAGAGTACCAGACAGGAGAGTTCTTTCTGTCGATCCAGAGTAGTGTGGACCCTGCAGTAAGAATGTAACTCAAATTGTGTAGCTTAAATCAACCTTTCCCCATGGTGTAGACCAGCTCTGAGGGCAGGCACAGTGTTTTCTAGAGCTTCCCTAAGGGTCGGAGTATAATGTACATGCCATCTCTTGCTCAGGTCTGTGCCGAAGAATACACCTTAACCCGTAGAGGCTGTTATTCAATAACCTCTATGCTGTATATCTGAGGTCTGGTGGAGTTTCGAGGAGCTTCTCATTGGCTACGTCTACACTGGCCCCTTTTCCGGAAGGGGCATGTTAATTTCAGCTATCGTAATAGGGAAATCCGCGGGGGATTTAAATATCCCCCGCGGCATTTAAATAAAAATGTCCGCCGCTTTTTTCCGGCTTTTAGAAAAGCCGGAAAAGAGCGTCTACACTGGCCCCGATCCTCCGGAAAAAGCGCCCTTTTCCGGAGGATCTTATTCCTACTTCAAAGGGAAGAACTAGTCAGCTGTTTCTGAAGAGTAGATCCCTTTAAGGTGCATCAAATTAGGCACTCAAAAATTAAGCCATAAAAAATTAAGCTCTGGGTATTCTAGTGCTAATGTATTCACTTACATCTAGGCATCAATGAAAAAACTCTAGAATTCACCATTCTGTGGTATATCAAGCAACATGAAGGCTAATTGTCCATCGTGTCTCACTCTGGTGTAGTGTTGGTCAACCACGAAGTACTAAGATTAGCTCCCAAGGGAAAACAAAGTGAAGGAATGAGTTATACTTTTTGTGCTCAGGCATGTGCTGTATGCCTATTTAGAGAGGGAGCCAATAAATTTGTGCTTAATTCAGTTTTCTGCTTGTTTTTGAAATAGGAAGTAATAGACTTCTGAAATGTAATCTGGTACTAGTGTGGGAAGAGTGCTTGGAGAATTCTCCTTCAGTACTCCGAGTCTTACTAGTTTGCTGCCAACTAAATTGACTCTTCTTTTTAAATCATAATTATAGCTCAAGACCCAATCAACACAAAGTATACCAATTGAATTTAATCAGAAATAAAAGCTGAATTATGGCAGTTGAAATCTAACTATTGCTAAAGAATTCTTGTCTGTCATGAAATGCATGTTGAAATAATTACCGAATTTGCCAGCTACCTTTTTTTTTTTTTGCTGAGTTAATTTTAACCTTTTTAATTCCTTAACATCTGCTCTTTGAAAATAAATCTTTATTCTGGCTCAGAGGCTTGTGCAAAACTGAAGAAACTTATACTGCTGATCTGTGCTGGGGTAGACCCAAGGGTGTCATTTCAGGAGGGTGGGGTGACCGCAGCTGTGCGCTCCGGGATGCAGCTAGCTTTTATAGTATGTACTAGCAGATGTACCCAGCGTATTCTTCTTTTTTTTTTTAATTAAAGACTCAAGCAATGCTGGGTACATCTACTCCAGTACATACTATAAATGGTCTATTTTTAATTGAACCTGATCATTCAATGTATAGGCAGCAATACAAATGTCAGGGGAAAAAAACGTGAAGTTTAGACCTAAACCATGAGTATTTGTTTATATCAATTTGGGGGAGTGAGAGAGAATTGGTATTAAATTCATTTTAAAATGCAATTATCAGAAGAATAAGTGGTATCTGCTTACTATTAGGGAACTTGCCAATGAAAGTGTTTCACCAGTTTAATCACTTTCTAAACTGATTCAATTAAACTGCAAGTCCCTGGTGTGGACTCCTTAATATTTAAGCTTAATTTATCACCAAAATAATTTTTTCTTTTGCAACTTTAACTCCTTGTTAAAATCTGCTCACCTATGGAATATGTATTTCTCCAATAATACATGATTTGTTTCAAACACACAGATAACTCTGTTAATCATGGTGAACTCCTCATTAATTGAATTAAATATGCCCTATCTACCAGTAAACACTTTTTTTTCTCTTCTTTTTCCCCCTGCCTTTTCTCCTCCTGCAAATGAAATAGATTGTTTGGACCTTTGTGAATTACCCATCTCTATTCTAATTAGGGATGTAGGGGACCCCGGGCATGCCTGAATGCTTCCAGCAGCAGGAAGACCCCAGGAGAGGTATTGGTGCTTGGGTTACTTTTTTGCCAAAATAGTTATACCACTGAGGGGCTGTTGTGGCTCTATACTAGTGTGGATGCTGACTGGACCTTATGAGCATGGTGATTTTGAGTGATAATTTTAGCATGTTCTCTTAGGGTATGTCTATGTAGCAAGGCTAAAGTCGAGTAAAGCTACCCAACTTCGGCTACGTCAATTACGTAGCTGAAGTCAAAATAGCCGAATTCAGCTTTTGGCGCTGTCTACGCAGCAGGAAGTTGAAGGAAGAACACACTTCCTTCAACTTCCTTTACTCATGAAATGAGGGTTACCATGAGTCAGAATAAAGGCTCGTAGTGTAGACACGCACTATATTCCAAACTAACATTGCTGTGTACTACCCTTAGTGAATAGAACCCCCCTTTTCCTTTTAATGTGTTTGAGGAATTTAGGCAGCGGGATCAAGGTTCCCTCTAAGCAACTGCAGGGCCATGCTGCCACGCAGCTTAATCAGCCCTGCCCAGTCAGGGGCTCAGAGATGCTGCATATGGAACGGTCTGGCTGGGGGAGGGACACTCCTTCCTCAGCAACAGCAACAGCAGCAGCTCCCTGATGCAGACAGAGCAGCGAGTCTCTTCCAGCTGGTCCACTCTGTCCTCAGCAAGAAGCTGCTGCTGTTGCTAAGGAAGAAGTGCCCCTCCCCCAGCCAGGAGCTCCATGCGTGGGGCCCTGAGCTGCTGGTTGAGCAGGGCTCATTAAGCGGCTGTGAGGCCATGCTGCCACACAGCTTAGAGGGAATGTTGAGGGACCCAAAGCAGGTAGGTGCAAGGAAACCCCAGGAGAGGGGCCAGCTACCAGGATCTTGCTGACAGCCAAGAGCCCAAGTGCAGGGCCGGCAGCTGAGAGCCTGCAGCAGAAGGCTGGTAGCTGGGACCCTACCGGTAGCAGAGCCAGTGACATGGAGCCAGCAGCTGGGACCCCAGATTGGATGTAACCCCTTCTACCACCCTACCTCTCCATCCCCGGATAAAACATTTAACCATGTAACTGATAAAAGTGTGATCGTTTACACAGTTACTGTTTTTTGTACATTTTTTTGTGTGTCTGGTTGTCACTGCAGAAGACCTTGGACCAAGAAATAATTTGTATTACTATTGTCAAGGGAAAGTGGTTCTTCTGATTGACAGGTAGGAAGATACAGTTCAAGCAATCTCTGAATCACAGCCCAGTGCTTCACTGTCATGTAGAACTAATTAATCATTTAAAACCACAGAAGAGCACATTACTATGCTAAGTCATGATGAATTTTGATGCTGAAGGTGCAAGGAGCACTCATTCCTCGGAGTGAACTTGTCACTGACTGAATCCTGAGAGTGCCTCGTGCTGTTGTAAACGTGCGTTCTTATCAGCCATGGGTTCCACAGCCTCCTCCTTGAGCTGGCGGAGCAGGAACAGAGCCTCCAATCTTGCCAAGAAGCTGAAGCAAAAGTTTTCCAGCTTGGGTGCCCAATGGCAGGCACCCAGTTACCCTTCTAAGTAAGTGACATTGTTCTCAGGAATACTGAGTGCACAGAGTCCACTGATTTCAGCCTTAGCCACTAGCTCATGAAAATGCTGGTGTAAACACATGAAGCTGGATTGCCCCTGAATGGGCTACCCAGACCTGGGTCCAGTCGCAGAAAGCAGGTGCCGACGGGATGGATCACTTGATGATCATGTATTCTGTATAGCCATTCTCGTGCATCTGACATTGGCCACTATCAGAAAAGAGGATCGGGGTGGACTGGAAATCAAAATAGGCCTGGGAAATGGGTTGAGAATGGCCCACTTTTTCACAGCAAAGAATTTTTTTAAAATTTACTCTTTGACCCCCATTAGCCACATCCCTGACCCCTGTTAACCATGCCCCCATCCCCATTAGCCACACCCCCTGACTCCCATTAGCTAGGTAACACTCTCGGGGCAAGATGGACACATGACCAGAAGTAAAAGGTATCATGTGACCCCTCTAAGTACTTTTCCCACCATCCTGCTACCAATAGGGATTAGTTTGGCTCCCACAAAAATCCTCCCTCATGCAACTATCCTGCAATTGCATTAACCCAATGTACGTGACATTAACTTGGGGGCAGAGAGGGTGAAGAGGCTGAGGGAAGTGTTCCCTCTGAGTTTCCCCTCCCATGAGCAGAATTAATTTTGTGTTGTGCACCAGTACTGAGTTGATGTGGCTTGTTTGGATGTGTCACTGTGGCACCCAAGGTATTAATAAATATCCTATAAACCTCTACCCTTTCTCTCTGCTGCCATGTCTCCTCCCCTTGCTCCATCAGCTCCCCTGGTGCCTGCTGGCCCCCAACTCCTCACCCTCCTCTGCTGTTCTGACTCCTGCCCTTCTCACTGCCCTCAGTCCTCCTGTTACCTGCCCCCCTCCACCATCCCTTCTTTCCCACCTGTGCCCATTCCTCCAGTAGCCCCACTCTGATCATGTGAGCTAGGCCTCATCTCCTCTCCTAACACCTCCCTCTACGCACCTGCCCTGCCTCTCTCCTTTGGTGCTGGTCCCTCCCCTGCAGGTGTCTGCCCTTCTACTTCACCCCAGAATCTCCTGGCACCTACCCCATCCCTTACCCCTGCACTCTCCTGGTGCCTCCCCCTTCCGTCACTGCCCCTGCCCCCTTTTTCTCTGATGCCCACACCCTCACCACCCTCTGCCCCCATTCCCCTTATGTCCCTGTGCCCTCACACATGCCTTGCTCCATCCCCACCTTCCTCATGCCCACCACTTCTTTCAAGCCTTCTCTCAGCACCATCCCCTACCCTTCCCGCAATGCCCTTACCCTCTCCTCTCCCAGCATCACCCTATCCTTCCTCCCATTGACACACCCTCTCCTGCCCTTTTCCTCATTGTCTCCACTTGGCCTCCTGGCATTTGTCTCTCCTCCATCCTGTCCCTTGGTGCCTTCCCCTTTCTTCTCCTGCCCTGTCCCCCTCCCCTCAGAATAAGCCCCTTCCTCTCCCACCCCTTGCCCCTATTTTTCCCCCATCCTCTCCCCCACCTTCTGCCTTCCAGTTTGCAGGGCTGGGGTCTGTGATTGGGCCTTAGAAGTCCCCGCAGCCCTGGCCCCAGCTGCTTCCGGGGCTCCAGACCACGTGCTGGGCCTGGAGCTGGGCCGCATGGTGCAACTCTGGGCCGGGCAGTTTTAAAGCCCCGGGCCGTGACGTCACGCCACACCCGGGCCTCTCCCCTCTCAGCTGTTGCACAGCATTTGAGCACACCGGGCTTGCTTCCCTTGGCCCTACCATGCCCCGTACGTGGCTGGTGCCAGGGAATTTAGAATGCGGGGCTGCAGCTCCCTGTCACAATCTTCCTCCTCCTCCAGCAGCCTCCAGCCGGCCCTTCGGAGGATGGCCCACTGGGAAATTCCCAGTATCCCGCCGGGCCAGTCCACCCTGAAGAGGATACTAGGCTGGATGGACCTTTGGTCTGACCCAGTATGGCCATTCTTATGCTTTGTGCAGGAGTAAGTGGGAGCTATATTTTTCTCCCTCCCCCTAAGTAAGGAAGTGAGAAGAATGGGATAAGTGGAGACTCTGACCATTCCCCATAGCCTCCCTCACTATCCTCAAAGAATGGGGCCATGACCTGGAGCTTACTTATATACCAGCATCCTTGGCTGCCTCTATAACCACTTGATAACTGTGTAATTGGTTGCCCTCACTCCCTGACTGACTTGGTGGGGAGAGAAGAGGCAAATTTTAAAGCTACCTTTGCAATCCCTTTTTCTGAGTTGCACTTCTTAGTCACAGCTGAAGATTTCTAGAGCCCATACCTTAGGCAGTGCCTTGGTCACAGCTGGTGAGTTCAGGATGGTTTGGGAGCTTTAATTCCAACTGCCTTTGGTTGACTTTAAAATAAGCAATGCTAACACATTTTCTAAGGTGCTAGATCTAATCTTTGCTAATGGGTGCTACAGCAGCACAGATGACAATTATGATGCTTTGAAGTCCAAAAATATGCCAGATACTTCTTGTGTTGATATAGTGCTCTCAGAAGTGGTAGCAGGGCAAGGGGATTGAAATCTTCCACCATCAGTGCTGGTTCTTTGTTCCCTAGGTGTTTCTATGGTGTCATTCAAATACTCATGATTCACACATTCTTACAATATATGAGGTTCTGCCATTGACATCCTTTCATAATTCACAATACCGCATGTGTGATGTCAGTGACCTAGATGAAAAGGCACTGAGCAGAGGTTCAGCAGTTGCATGAATCAAAGTGAAATACTTAGGTTTTTTATTTTGAGTTGAATTTCTCCACAAGCCAGTCAAACCCATGACCTCTTTCATTCTGAGCCAGAGCTTTTCAAAAAAGGCCTCTCTTTATTGCATGATAAATCCCGGGAAAATTAGATTTTAAATAGAAATAACTTTTCAGTGCAACTGCCTTTGGCCACAGTGTCCTCACAAGTGAAGAAAAGATGTGGAAACAATAGTTTTCATGGACCGAAGAGATGAGAAACTGCAGGAGGAGCTAACAGCGAGTGTGGATGCATGAGGCTCATTAACAAGTTGGGGTTAGTAGCCAGTGCATAAAGCCAGGGTGTTGAACCAGTCCTGAAGCAGTAGCCACTATAGAGGCTACTTCTATAGCAAACTAGCCACACTCAACCAGCCAACTAGCAACATTGTTCAAGCGAATTAGCTACACTCAATTGGCCAAATAGCCACTAGTGGTTAGTGTGCTGGATACCATGGGCTTAAAGGTTCCAAAGGCTTGGTATGCCCATTTTCTATATTGGTATAACTATGTTGCTTAGGTATGTCTTTTTGCCAAAATAGTTATACCACTGTGGGGCTGTTGTGGCTCTCTACTAGCGTGGCTGAGCTTGGTGATTTTGAGTGATACTTCTTGCATGTTCTCTTAGTAAATGGAAACCTTCCTCCCCCTTTTAGTGTGTTTGAGGAATTTAGATATCCAGGACTAAAGTCAAACCTGGCTTTCAGGTGCCTCTGTCTTGACATGATTTTACACCAATGTTGCAAAATATATAGTCTTGGTTGAGTAAGCCAGACTCTTATTAGCCAGCATGAAAATGGAGAGAGCTAGGAAGAAAAAGAAGGAAGATGGGGAAAGAAAAGGACCCCTGCAGAGCAGAAGGGGAGAGAGACAAGAAGTGTCACATCCCAGGTAAGCTGAAACTGGTAAGTTTGATAGAATCATCCTTGTCCCCTCTCTCTGAGCTGGTCTGATGAGGACATCTCTTAGGATGAGGACAAAGAAGGTCTAGGATACCAGGAGATGGTGGTTTGGGAACTGTGATGGTGAAGCTCACTTCTTCCCCTTCTTTGTCTTGCATTCAGCCAGCATCACTCTATTGCTGTATTTCTCCCCTCCCCCCCACACATCAAAGAGATGGAGATGTGTGCATGAGAGTAGAAGACACCCAAAGGTGTCCAAAGGGAGCAACAGGAGGAATAATCTAGTCTTTCATTTAGGCTATGTCTACACTGCCACTTTTGGGGTTAAAACTTTAGTCCACTTTGGCCAGAAGGTATTAAAGCAGGCTGGAGGAATGTGCACAGAGCCCTGGCCAACCAGAAAGAGGCTTAGAAGGAGCCAATGGGGTAGCCTCATATGTAAGGAGCTGCTCAGTAGAGAGAGAGCTGCAGGCATTGATGCAGGGGCCAGGAGAGTGGGGGGGGGGGGGGTTACAAGGGACGTGGCCTACGGAATAGGAGGCAGTAGAGGGGGAGAGAGAAGGAAGACAGGATAAAGCTGTCACCAGAGGATCCCTGGGTCAGGACCCAGAGTTGTGGGTGGACCTGGGTCTCCCTCTTCCCTCTTGCACTGCACCCTAGCCACACACAATAGCAGACTTTATAGACTGGCTTGCCACTGCGGTGAGGGGCTAGAACAGAGCTGGGCAAAATAAGATCCATGGGTTGATCCCTCCACTGGGTACTCAGAAAATCTGTCTGTGGGGCCATGTGTGTATCTCTGAATGCTGAAAGAAACATCCCAGTACCCTATCCCAGGTCACAATCCCCTTCTTCACAAAATCCCCTCCCCTTCTTCACTCCATGTCTCCTTCAAATACAGGGGTGGCTCACCTGCCTCCAGGCCAATCAGGGTCTGGGGTTGGGGAGGGAAGCCCACAAAGTCTCCTCCCACTGCCAGGGGCATGGGCACCTAGGGGGAGCCTCTGGGGGAGGGAAAGGCTTCACCTACTCCCCACCCCCAGACCAATCATGGTTGGTGGGTGGGAAGCAGGGAAGTATTCTGGCCCCACCCCTTCTGCTTGAGGTCCTGCCTCTTCCCATGTGGCCCGGGGCCACTTTAAAAAAACTTCTGAAGTGGCCCCTGGCAAAAAATTATTGCCCACTTCTTCCCCAATGCCTTATCCCAAGCTCCCTTCTGCACTCAACTTCTATCCCGGATCTCCTCCATTATTGTAATTAATATATCCACCCCCCCACCTCTTTCCTTGACCACTTACCTGATTCTTGGAGTGGCCTCCCATCAAAAATGATTGCCCACTCCAGGCAGGAATGAGGCTGCTGTTGGCCACAGTGGGAGGTGCAAGTCTGAGGACTACTGATACCCTCCCCAAAGGAGGCGAGGAACCAGGGTGTTGGGCACTGCTGGAGGGCAGTGTCCTGAAGAGGATGTCATGACCCTCAGAGCGATGAACATCCAGAGTAGAGCACAGGAAGAGCTCAGAGCGAGGACAAGTAAGACACCAGCCAGAAGGTACCCTGCTAATTCCTGTTGTGGACAGGACAGAGCTAATTCCTGCTGTGACCAGCAGGAGGCACCAAGGTGGTGAGTCACGACCCTTTTACCACCTCCTGAGGTGCTGAAAGGTGTAGCTGGGCTCCCGGTAATAAAGCTATCTCCCCTGGTTCAGGATGGGTTTTATTAATTCTTGGGGGCACATCTACACAGCAAGCAAAAGATGAAATAAGTTACGCAACTTAAGCCGCACAATTGTGTAGCTCAAGTTAAAATAGTTTATTTTGGCTTTTGGCACTGCCTACGCAGCAGGAAGTCTGAGTTGGAGCCCTCTTCCTCCAACTTCCCTTACTCCTTGTACAATGAGGGTTACAGGAATCAGAGAAAGACGTCCTCCAGCTCAATGTTATTTCAACGTTATGTCAAAGTAACTGCTTGCTGTGTAGACGTGGACTGTTATTTCAGAATGTCAGTTATTCCGAAATAACGCTGCTGTGTAGACATAGCCTGGGAGAACTCTTCCCCCAGCAATAATGTGTGATTACATGGCCCACTCATAGCACTGTAATATGAGCAGTGTAGACATACCTTATGGTATCCACAAACAGGTCTAATTTCTCACACCAATTTTGGTAGATTGACTTTTTGCTCTCATGTTGTCTGGTTTACCAGGCATGATCTTACCACAGTCCTTGTGTTATGACACTAGGCCTTTTTTATTTATATTAATTCAGCTTTTCTTTCTCAATCTTGCAACTGTTCTCATTATTTGTTATAGGTTAGTGACACTTTATGAACTTTCACTTTTCACAGTTGAGCTCACAATCACAAGACACATTTTAAAACAAATGGGAAAGTTTTGTGTTTGCATCTCCAGTCTTAGTTTCCCATTGCACCAGCTATATCCTCTCCATTCTTCAGCTGCTCTAACCCTGTTTCTGTGCCAAGAGCCAGCAACGTCAGCTTTTAAGTGAGCTTAAATTGCATGGTAGTGGAGCTGATTTACACTCCATCCCTTTTATCCTGTTCAAATACAGAAGATTTTCCCAAACCAGATGTGTTTACAAAGCTGACATTGATCACTGGGCAGCTCTCAAATGTAATAATGCAGCATGTCTTTGGGGGAGATTCAAAGGTCTGTTGTGCTCTTATAAAATTACCTTTTATTAACACAACCAGGCAAATGTTTATTTTTAAAAACAGCTGGTCATTTTGTCAAATTTTCCTTACTCTAATGCTGTACCTCTTCTCCCCTATATATAACTCTGTGGATTATGGCTTGTCTTAAATGCCCATGTCAGGCTGCAGTAGATAGCTGACCTATGATCCAGAGTCAAGCTGGCCTATCAAAGCCGCCACTTCTCCTTAGGCCTGATCCAAAATCCACTGAAGACTATGGAAAGAGTCACACACCTAGTAGGCTTTGGATCAAGGCCTTCTTAATTGTCAAGGCCGACCTAAAGCCCCAGTTCTGTACATTGTTGAGAGCCCTCCACTCTCACTACAGTTTCTGAAGCGAAGGCTTCATCTTAGAGCAGTTATTTGCTCAGTGCATGGGGTTGGGAGTGAGGAGATTGGGATTCAGTTCTATACTCCAACAAACTTTCAGTGTTCTCTTGGAAAAGACAGTTTCTCTTTTGTGTGAAATGGGAATAATATTTCACTACTTCAGGCCTGTGCTGAGGATAGGTTTAATAATTGGAAGTTGCTTAGATACTGTGGTGCTGAGGCCCATGCAGGCAGATCGATAGCCTACTGAATGCCTCGAAGTTGAATAAACATATGTTGGCTTCTGAGTGCCTCTTTAAAACTTTCTGATATCTGTTCCTTGAATACAATCAAATAAGCTAAGGGGAATGGCAACTGAATGAAGCCAAGGTGTTCTAGACAGCTATGCTAGCACTATAGTATGCTTATGAGTGAAATCAGCAATTTGCCTGACTAATTACCCCTTCATCTTTGGGACCAAAGGAAACACATTTATTTGTATAAAGCAAATATTTGGAAAAAAAATCAAAACAGTTCCCTGGATGTATCTTTCCCTTTTATTGATTTGCTTTTGGTACTTTGATGACCTCGTTACAACAGTGCCTTGTAACTGTTAATGTCTGTAGCCTCACTGTACCCCTCTGGAGGAAGGGGAGTACTGGTATGTTATATCAGAGAGTGGGGGAACTGAGGCACAGAGACACTAAGGGCACATCCGCACAGGAGGGCAGAAATCTAATGACGATACACAACTTCAGCTACGTCACTTGTGTAGCTGAAGTCAAAATAGCTTAATTCGGCATTAGGTGCTGTCTACAGCAGAAGTCAAAGAAAGAACACTTTTCCTTCAACTTCCCTTACTCCTCATGAAATGAGAGTTTCAGGAGTCAGAGTAAGAAGTCCTCCATCCAGACGATATTTTGAAATAAAGGCTTGCTGTCTAGACGCGTGCTTAGTTATTTCGAAATAATGTCAGTTATTCCGAAATAATGCTGTTGTGTAGATGTACCCTAAGCGACTTGCCTAGGATCACTCAGGATGTCTGTAGTAAAGCTGAGTTGTGAACCCAGGTTTTCTAAGTCCAAGGCTCATGCCCTATACACTAGAAAGACCATCTTTGCTCCCCTTGCTCAAGTGCTATCTTCTTCCCAGTAAGATACAGTAGGGTCAGTTCTTAGGGCATGTCTAGACTGTTTTTCTTTTGAAAGAGGATATGCAAATTTAGCAGGAATTTGCATATCTTCTTCCGATCACATTTTTGAAAGAGGATCTTTCAAAAGTGAAAGTAGTCTGGACAAGTTTTTTTCAGGAAAAAACCCCTTTTTTGAAAGAACCACTCTTCCTTTAAAAAAAGGTATATGCGGTTTTTCGAAAAAGGGTTTTTCCCCGAAAAAACACATCCAGACTTTTCACTTTTGAAAGATCCTCTTTTGAAAATGTGATCAGAAGAAGATATGCAAATTCCCGCTGAATTTGCATATCCTCTTTTAAAATTAAAACGTAGTCTAGACGTGCCCTTAGGCAGGACCAGCTTGGGAATGGGAAAGAATCCTGAGAGCCATATGCATGGGGGTCAAAATGGAATAGTGAAATAGCTGTGGGAAAACTATTCTAGACCAGAGGTGCTGACTTCCCGTCTAGCTGGGAGGTACTCAAGTTCAACCCCCCCTGTCAGCCGATGGTCAGGGCAGTGTGTGTGTGTGTGTGTGTGTGTGTGTGTGTGTGTGTGTGTGTGTGTGTGTGTGTGTGTGTTACCCCCGAGTCTTCAACTACTAGGACCGGGGACCCATCGCAGCGGGCAGCCTGTGAAAGGCTGACGGGTGCCTTGAGGATTTGCAGGGAGAGCTTATTATACCTGCAACTTTAACTGCTAGGACACACGGTCCCTTCACAGTGGGCAGCCTAGGGAAGGCTGACAGGTGCCCCATGGATCTGTCCCCTGGAGGCAACACAATCCAAATGCTTAGCTCTGCCTGTGTCTGTCCTTATGACCGGCTAGAGTTCTTTTAATTGTTTGGCTCTGTTACATTAACAGGAGGAGTCAGGTTAAAACTTAAACAGTTACAGATTTATTAAAGAGGTTTCTAAAGCATGTGGTTACAGTGGCTATTGCTCTACTTCTTAACTGCTAGCAAATACAGATCTTAAATGGTTACAAAGGAAAAACAAAAGGAAGATAGAAAGTGACGGTACCAAATGACAGCTTAATCTTTAAAGAGCTCTATTCTATACATGCACCAAAACAAAAGGACATATACAGGTACAATTTCTACCCCCTTCTGCATCCCTCGGTTCCAGCATGTCAGGCCACGATTGGTCCCTCAATTCCCCAGGAAAGACTAATATGAGGCTGGGTGTCCCCATGTGGACCTCGGGAGGCAATCACCTAAGCCGACCAGCCGGTAGATGGTAGATTGACACTCAGAGTGAGTGTGCTGCTGGATCCATCTTTATATCCATTGGGTCACGTATTCTCTTCCTTATCTATGGTGCCAAATGGTGCTGGTTCGTCTTTGTGATGCCAGCTTTTACAAGGGAGTTGTAAACTTAATTTACACTTGTAAGAGATAACTAAATTGGGAGTACTGAACATTCTTTGCTCAGTGGGCGATTTCTCTCCCCCGAGGACGGCTGCGTGATCATATCAATATAGGTGCCAGCCAAGGTAGTTCTCACAGCCTCTAGGTCAGCTTATTGGCTTCATCACCCTCTCGTATCTGTTTACAGTTATCCAGTGTCACAGCAGTCAGCATTTCTGGGCCTCTATCAAGGCATCAAAGACTATGCTGATCTTATTGCTCTTTATGCCCTGTGCGCTCCAGGCACCTAAGAGGGGCAAGCAAGATGGATGTTGCAGGGGGACTTCTGTCTGGCTACACCCCAGCCCTGCTTCCCCCATGCCCTGGCTCTTCCACACCTCCCCCGTCCCTTTTTCTCTCCCTCCATCCCTATCTGAGCTTCCTGAATACCATGGATCAGCTGTTACGATGGGCTGGAGGCTTTGGGAGGCTGAGGAAGGAGTTGGTTAGTGGGGCTGCTGGCAGGCATTAGGCATATGGGGAGCGCAGAGCTTGGTAGTTGGTGAGTGCTGAATCTGCTAACTTTTCCCTGTGGGTGCTTGAGGGCTGGAGTGGGCACCAATGCTCCAGACACACCTCTAAAATAGCTAGGGCAGATTTCTGTGGTCTCTGGCATGGGTGGTGATCCTAGGGTAAGTAACCTTTTGTTACAATGCCTGGCTTATTGAGCTTTATTTACATTGCTCATTGGCCAGTCTCCAATAAGGCAGCTGCTGGATCAATAACTCTCTGAAACAAAATACAGGACTATGTAGCACTTTAAAGACTAACAAGATGGTTTATTAGGTGAGGGGCTTTCATGGGCCAGACCCACTTCCTCAGATAAAATAGTGGAAGAAAATTGGCATGACCATATATACCAAAGGATACAATCAAAAAAAGAACACATATGAAAAGGACAAATCAAATTTCAGAACAGAAGGGGGATGATGGGGGGGGGGGGAGGTAAATGTCTGTGAGCTAATATTAGAGGTGATAATTGGGGAAGCTATCTTTGTAATGGGTAAGGTATATTAGTGTCTTTGTTTAGACCTAGACGTAAAGTGTCAAATTTAAGCATGAATGACAGTTCAGAGGATTCTCTTTCAAGTCTGGTGTTAAAATGTCTTTGAAACTGCTTTTGAGTTGAGCTATGCCAGTTTATACTAACTGAAGACCTGCCTTCAAATAGTTATACATACTGCTGGGTATTAAATAGATGTCTAGACAAAATCATTGGTGCTGAATACAAAGTAAAAAGTCATTACAGTGACATTATCAAAAGCTGCTGCATTCATGTTCCAGGAGCTTGCAAGCCATTATAGTTCATTGCTGTTTTTGGGTAGGTTTTCTGATCCCTATGTCCTCATTAATTCCTTGCTCTCTAGTTTCTCTGTTAACCTCTAGATTGCCAGCCCCAAACATATCTGTTTCTGAAAGATCCCAAGTTGTTTCTTTACTAGTTTAATTTTTCACAAGCAGGTGGTTGTCTGACTCAAGTAGACTTCTTAAAGGGGAACTCAAGTAATCAGGTTGATGATTTCGTCTCTCTCAAAATACTAAGAACTTGGTGGGGAAGGTCATCTAGATTCTCAAGGCCTGACTTTTAAAGGCTCTTTGAGCCAACCTCCTTTTGTGAGGACATGGATCCAGATCCTCAGAGTTATTCAGGCTCTGAACTTCAAATGAATCAATAGCAGTCGTGTTAAGTGCCTTTTTGGCTTTGGACTACGTCTGCTGATTGCTGTCTCATTACTTAATTTGCAGGTCCAGTAATATGAGCAAGGCTAATTGCTATCACACACAATATTTAATGGTAAAGAGGGGTGATTAAAGTTAGGCCCCTTGATTGGCCTTTTTTTATAAGGCACTGAATGCCCAGCAACACCCATTTTAAAAAAAAACCACTCTGCTTTGCTTTATAGAAGAATCCATCTTGTTGATAATTGTCAAGTAAAGTGTAATCACAGTTTTTATATGAGCCACAATAACTATTCAGCTGCTTGCAGATCCCATTAGGAAGTAGATGTACAAATGAACTCAAACAATACCAAGGCCCTTAGGGCCTCAGTACTATTGTTAAGTCCCAGTTGAACCCTGGTAGCTCATGAATAAACTCTAGTAGCTCAAAGAAGAAACGTTTATTTCAGCCAGCTCCTAGCCTCAGAACCTGTAGGTAGAAGTTCTTGTTCAGCTCCTGGTTTGCTGGTGTCCTGAAACAGACTGAGATGTGGCACGTTTGTACTCTAAAGCTGACAAAGGATTTATGAAGACTATCAAAGTGTTCCTCACCTCCTGAGTAGTAAATTCCTCTCTGCCTGTAGAGCTGGCAGAATTGTGTTGATAGCAGCATCAGTGAAACTGTTTCATTCCTTCTGCCAAAGAGGCCAGCATGCTGGCTTGTACTCTCTCCCAAATGGGATAGTAGAATGATCAGGGTGTTTCAGTAGATTACATCCACTCCTGTGCTTATTCTATCCTTTACATTGAATACTTGACAGTCAACTGTGTTACATTCTGGCTTGTTACTCTCCTGTGCCATCACCGGGCTGTCATAAGTGGAGCCAGCTGTGGGGTCCCACATGTATCTGTGCCAATGGGGTCTGGGTGGAGTGTGGTCACTGTCTCTAGCTCTGGGACTCTAAGGCATGCTCCCAGCCTCAGACCTTTTTTCTGGTGCCCTACCTGGGGACATGGAGCCATCCTGGATCCCAAAATCTGTGTTTGGTGCCTTCTGAGGCCCCCTCACCAGTTACTTACACATTCCCTCAGAATTCCACCAAGATGTAGTCATTTGGGCTTCCAGTGTAAACCTTTTGAAGATGACATGGCTGGAAAGCAAGTAACATGGGGTTAGCAAAGGACTTCCTTAGCCATTACCATCCTGGCAGACCCCCAAGGACATAGCCTACCTGCATCACCTCCATCTTTTCTGGACTCAGCCTCAGTGCCTAGTAATAGCTGGGACATGGATGAAAAAAGATGCTAGAGACTATGTCTACACTGGAGCGATCTTGCGCCAGAAGTATGCAAATGAGGCTCAACATGGAATATCACCAAGCCTCATTTGCAGATCTAATGAGCCACCATTTTTGCGGAAGAGGCTCTTGCCGCTATGCTGATTCTTTTCAGGAATAACAGCATTGCGCAAGAGGGTTTTTCTTGCACAAGAAGGGGCAGTGTAGACAGCTCCTTCTGGCTCAAGAGTCTCTTCCGCAAAAATGGTGGCTCATTAGATCTGCAAATGAGGCTCAGCGATATTCCATGCTTAGCCTCATTTGCATACTTCTGGCGCAAGATCGCGCCAGTGTAGACGTAGCCTGAGAGAGGAACTCAGCAACACTCTTTGGGTCAAAGAAGATGGAGGGAGAGAGAATGGAATGTTATCAGCATATTGAAAGCACTTTAGCCCACACCTGCACACACGCCCCATAGGTACTTTGAAAAAGTGGTAAATCTGGGCTATTTCAGCCCAGGGCATGGAAAGAGGGCAGTCCAGAGATGGGGGTTTCCTCTTCCATGTCCCATTCTAGGTGGAACAAAATGAGAGCCCTTGGAAGAAAATCAATGGTTCAAAAAGCACCTCCTGGGATATGTTTGCAAGAGAAAAACACAAACTTCAGGTTGGCAAGCCTGTCATCCGCTCATGATCAATGAAGGCACCCACTAGCCTGAAGGTAAGATTTCAAGTGCCAAGTTTTTAGAAAGCTGATAGGATTTAGCAGTTCCATATTTATGTCATTCTGATGATTCTCTGAATACAGAAGAGAGAACTCAGCAAGGCTAAACGAAAGGATGGACTGATTCAGTTGTTGAAGATGCTTGGTCCTTTTTTCTAGCTGTCTGCCGTATATTGCAAAAATAAATGTTTTATTGGTCTTGTCATCAATTCCATTTCCCTGTCCTACCTCACTATACATGCTTATGCAGATATAAAACAAATTCAGCTGAACACAAATTAAAAATATCTACTCATTTTCATTTCCATTAATTGAGCTTATTTTCATCATGTGGCATGGGATTTGGTTTTGTATTAATTTTTAATGAGTTATTAATAGGTCTCTATATATATTAGAGGTAATATATACCATAAGACTCCACTGAATTGAGAGACTGCAGTCAAAGAAGGCTTAACAAAATAATTCCAAGACTTTCCTTCCTTTCTGGTCTATTTTGAAAGTAATTTAATGTAGCATATTTTCTGTTTTGTTCCAATGACAATTACTTTAGACAGACCCGAACATATTGCATGAAGGGAGAACAGAATAAACAGATTAAAAATTACAAGGCTAAGAGTATAATTTCCCATTTCAGTAGATATTGATGTACAGTGTAACCAGATCTTTATCTGATGTGATCCACATAGTAATGCAGCTACACCGGTTTACATCAAGAGTTAGTTTATTTTGGAGAGTATACACTTACCTTGTATTGGGAGTAATATGTGATGAAAATCACATTGTTTTGTCCACAAACAAGAAAGCAATCAACTCATACTTGAAAAAGTAGGTGCTTCTATTGAAATGTCACTGATGTTTTTGAGGGGGAATTGTAAACTGTACCATCCCCCACTGCCTCCCTAAATTGGCTCTACCATGCTCCTTGCTGGTACTGAAGAAAACATTGTAACTGTGCTAGAAATGAATGAACATTCTAAGTGTGTGGGGGGGGGGGGAGGGGGGGAGGGGACGATAGGGGACAGAAGGGTGAGGGAAGAAATGTCGGAAAGCATATTTCCTAGAAAAAGAGCCCAGTGAAGCAATACCTGCCTCTGGAGACACTGTCTTATATGACATTGCTGGGGCAAGAGGTAACGACTGATTTTTCCAGAGGAGCTATGAGGATAAAGGATATGAGTTCCAACCTCTCAGGCCCATTCTCTTTCCTTCCATCCTACCATGCCATGCAGTGCTTATGTGGCTCTGTGGACATGCTCAATTAATTTTCAAGCACACAAACTCTGACCGATCCTCCCTCCCTCCTCCCCGCGCGCGCGTGCGCACACACACACACACACACGGTACAATGTAGAAGGGGGATACCAGTGAGCCCTCTTTCTTATAATCCTGGGTGCTCTCACACTGTGTTGCTATGACAAGCTGCAGACTGCTCCCAATCTTGTGCACTTAGCAGCATTCACAGAGGTAGGGCCATACACAGCTGCAGATACATGAAGGATCTGCAAGCTTCTGCATGGACCAACAACACCAAAGTGCCAGGCAAAATACGCCACACTCTCCATCCTAGGACCTAAAAGCTGTATCATTCTGTTCTAATCTACAGCCTGACCAGTAAAGATTATTACTGTTCCCCAGTCTGTCCCTCCCTTGATGTGGAGCGGGTTACATTTTTGTTAATAGAGCTGAGATTTGTCCTAAACACTTTGCTCACCCTCACTGTTTCAGGTAAAAACAAAAAGATTTATCAACTACAGAAAGAGAGATTTTAAGTGATAGCCAACAGATCAAGTAGATATTACACAGGATTTGAATCAGCATCTCACCCTATTAGACAGTACAAGCAGGTTGTAGATGTTTCACACATAGGCCGGGCTTTCTTCTTTCCTGCCTGGGACCAGCATTTGCCCCAGTTCAATCTTTGTTTCTAAGGTGCTGAGTTGTAGAGGGAGGTGAGGCCCCTTGGTAATGTCATTCTCCTCTCTTATAGCTTATTCCATAAGACTAGAACTGCTTTTTCCCCCAGACAGGTTCCCAGCCTAATTTGTGGAAAAATACAGGTACCAAAATGGAATTCAGTAGCATGTGGTGTGATCGCATGCTTTGCGAGTTGTAGCAGGGTACCATTACTTGTATTCTAGCTACAACATCCTCAGAAAGGTCCATCGGGGAGGGGAGGCTTCTTCCATGGTCCATTGTGAGTTAAGCATTCTTTGGTAGACCATTCAGCTTGAATAGTTCCTTCCCAATGTGCCAGACTAGAAGTAAAGCTCTTTATCACTGAAGTTTGGAAGTTTCTGATCAATTCTGCTGTTGGCTGTAATGATTCATAAGAATCCTTCCTCCATGGAAGTAGAGCATTAGTCACCTAAACTGCTGTGTGTAAATTCATAAGTACCAGATAGTAGCACTGATGTCCAGAAAGGGTGAAAATCCCGTTTCCCCCCCCCCCCCAATCACTTTGGGGGCTGTGGAATCTGAGAGAATTCTCAAGGACTGGAGTCAGAGATTAAGCGGGCACACAAGGAGACTTGATAACTCCTGCAAAGTGTACATAACCCTCCACAGAATGGACGTACGACTAATGGGTTTGGCCTTGGGCATGGATGCAAAGTCCCTCACATCACTGAGCCCAAAAGGTACCACTTCTTTGCTCTACCCTTCAGATGAATTCCATCCCATGCCTAGTTCCCACAGAAAGCTAATTTTGCAGATGCATGTTTAACTCAAAACCCATTGCAGACTGTTGATTTCTCAGATTAGTGCGAAGTGCACCCTTTTTCCTCCCCAAGTGGCTGTAGCATGGAGAAGTTAGTCAAAAGGGTCTATCATCACTTTGCTTCTCTATATTTAAGAGAATAGGCTGATTAATAAGATACTTTTTAGTGCAAGAGCAGGCATGGCACTTTGATTAAAAGTCAAACCTCTCAAAAAGGCTAGCAGAATAGACAATAAGAATTATGAACAGTAAACTGCAAAGAAATAAAAGTTATAGACACAGAGCTTCAGCTAGTTTATATTGGCAGTGCTCCAGTAAAGTCAGGGAAGCTGTTTTGATTTACACCACCTGAGGAGTTGGCCATAGGCTTTAAAGATGACTGAAAATGATGTTCCTACTTAAGTGATAGCATGTCTATGAGGGACCCATAAGGGTTAGGCTATGTAAGATAAGTTTATCCTGAACATGTGGCAGTTTCTGCTCAACCAGAACCAAGGAATAAAACAGCAGGCAAGTAATAAGTTCTCCAGTGTCAGGCCAGTTCTGCATCTTTCTAACCATTGTAATTAATCCTGATTTTGGCAAACCAAAGCATGCTTTATGAAGTGATGAATGAGTTAAGCTTGAGCACAATAAATGTAACTTGGGGTTGTGCTTCATTTTTAGTTCATGAAAAGTGACATCAATTAGTTAAAATGGAAATTAATCATTTGGCGATATAAACAGTCAATGTACTATATCTGCAGGCTACATAGTACATTTGATTGCTAGGGGCTTGTGGCCTATTTGTTGTATCTTGACAAGTGCTGTCTTGCAGAGGAATAAATATGCAATTGATTTATTGGTACTGTTTACTATTTCAGCCCAAATCCGGTGAGGAACCTCAATTCCATGGTGTATTGATTCCTTTCTCAGACAACAGAGCTGTCTATTGTTATGGAAAGCACAGCTGAAACTGGTGACTTACTGTTTTAATTGGCAACATGATAATCACACAACTTTTATTAAGCAATCATAACAGAGGAACATAGTGTTGCATGGAAACCTGTATAAGTGATTGCTGGGGCTTGTGAGGCATGTCCTAATATTGTACAATACTGAGAGTGACATGCTTTAAACCAGATAATGCTTTTGACAATTCTTTCATTATTCGTGAAACTCTCATATTCACAAATTGGAAAACATGGCTTCTCTTTTTCTAGTCAGAAACCATACGCAAGCAGAATGGCTATTTAAATATTCCTCCAACTGTGCTTGTGTGTATTGGGGTGGGGGAAGCAGGGCAGTCTTGCTTTTCACAAATCTCATGCTGCTTTCATAGATTATAAGACGAAAAGGGACTATTGTGATCATGAGCTCCTGTAGAATGCCACCTATCGGACTGAGTCAATTCCTGTTGGAATGAGAGTATTTCTTTTCGAGAAGCAACCAAGTTTAACTTAAAAATTCTCAGTAATGCAGAATCCACCATGGGCCTTGGTTTGTTTTTCCGATGGTTATTTACTCTTGATTAGAAATAGTGCACAAGTATTTAGCCTGTATTTGTCTAGCTTCAACTTCCAGCCATTAGCTCTTGTTGTATCCTTTTTGCTAAACTGAAGAACCATCTATTACCAAATTTATGTTCCCAAAGCCATATCTATAGGCTAAGGATCTAACTGAGTAATTTGGACATCAACCTAAAATATGAAAGTTGGGCCCACAACTGATATAATTTGTATTTCCATTTATATAAATATAGAGGATGTGAACTTTTTCTGTTTTGGTTTTCTTTTTCAATTTCAAATGCTGTTGGGACTATTCCTTCAGTGTAAATAACTTAGATCCTGATTTTTTTGTCTGATTTTTACCATAATGTGAGGGGGGACCCAAACCATTTGGTACTGTCCTTAGAAATGGGGTACATTGGAAAGCTATGCACCTTACATCCAATCTACTACTCACAGTTCAAGATGAAGGGGAAAGGGAGAGTATTTCTGTCTCCAGTGTTGCACTATCCATCATAAGTACTTATGTGTCCCCCATTATAGTAGTATCTGAGCACTACTCAATCTTCGATCTTTATTTACCCCTCTCAAGATAGGGATGTAAAACTGTCTGTTGTACAGACGTGCCCAATGGGCACAGGATGCCTAGGGGAGCCATGGACTTGGACCTAGATCTCTAGCATCTAAATTAGGGCTACTGAACTTTGGAAGCCCTGGGGCCACAATGATTCTTACAGCACATGCACAAATGAAGTGTGGTTGCATATACATGCAAATAGCTTCTTTCACACTGACGGGCATGAATACAAAGATTAAGCCTTAAGATGCAGCACAGGACCCAAACTTGGCCAGGCTTTGTGCACAAAGCTGAGCAGTCGGCACTTCCTCCCTGGGGGCTAAAAACACTGACACCCTGTACCCGTCTGCTCCAGCCAGCCTGTCCACTTGTATCTTTCAATGCTCACCCCACCTGGGAGACACCTCACCATTGTGGAGCATGGTCCCAGTGGAGGCCATGTCCAAAGGATCCCACCCATGGGCCTCGTGTGGAGCCCCACATAAACCCAAACCACACTGTGGGCCGTAAACAAATGGCCCACAGAACGCGCCGCGTGTTGAGTAGCCCTGGTCTAAGTCTAATGCGCTAAATGGACCATTCGTTCTTCTTTTCAGCCTACTAGGTTACCTCAGAATTAATTTATCCCCAGCTCACAAAATTACCTCATCAGTTTTTTTGGCCTTACCAATGTACTAGGTTTTACCAAAATGCTAGGCATTCTAACAAAAATGGGCACAGAGTTAGGTACAGCTGGGTCTCCTAATGCAGGTTTTATTCCACTTTACAATTACCTCAATTTCAAACACTGCAACAATTTCTCTCAGATCTTTGCTCATCCTTTACTGTGCATTTGCTTGACAATCTGAATGTTCTGTGGGGAGCTTGACAGGCTTTTCTGTAAGGACAATGCCAGTTGTCCAAATTACCATCATCAAATTGCAAACTGATTGTGTTAGCGCCATTATTACCCATGTCGTCTTTGAAAATCAAAGCTTACTCAGAATAAGGATAAATTCATTAACCAAAGGCAAAATAACTTACTAGCATCAAAATAAAAAGATTGACACACTGTGTTACAAAAATCTGCACTTTTAGGAATTCCTCGCTATAATATCTATCATATTGGATAAAGGAGATGTTTGGGTTTTTTTCCTTCACATATAGATCAGTTTTATGCCAATCCCATGTACAATAAATCTACTCCTTTTCCAGACCAAAACACACAGTAAGACCTTGATATTGTTAACTTTACACACTCAACAGCCAACAGGGCTTGTCAGAGTAACTAAGTACAGCACCCGTGTAAATACTTACATAATTTGGGGATACTAATATTAACTGTAATGTAGTGGATATTTTTAATATATTCATAGATTAAAAGGCCAGGAAGGACCATCTAGTCTGACTTTCTATCTAAAAAAAGTGATAGAACTTTCCTGAATTAAATCTTGTTTCAAATAGAGCCTTTTTTAAAAATGTGCAGTCATCGTTTTAATATTGGCAGTGATGGGGAATCCATGGGTAAATTGTTCCAATGGTTAATTACCCTACCATTTAAAACAGCTGTGTGTGCACCTTGTATCAGATGGAATGAAATTTTCTCATGTGTCTCCTAAGAGCTGAAGTATTCAAAGGTTTGACATCCTGTACCACAAAATAGCAAATGTACAAATTAGATCTTGTTGGGGTATCATTTTAACAGATCAAGACATTTTGAACATGCCTATCCTGTTGAGTTGTACGTTCTGTCATTGTGTGTGAAGTTATAAAGTATTGCTATATATTTGTTACTGAGCTGTGTGGTAAGTGTGAGACACCCACAGCTAATCTTTCAGTGGCAATGAAGGACAACGAACACTGACACGACAGATTTATATCCAGATCAACCAGACTGGGGGTGGTGATCCATCAAGAGGAACCTACTCTCCCAGAGATTCCTCAGAGAGGGCATATACATGATGGGGGTTATCTAATCCCTAGGTCCCAGCAAGGATCTTTTTAGTACCTGGTGATGAAAGTATAAATGAGGACCAATGACATCCTCACTGGTCTTCTCTCCTCCCCCTTCTCAGTGTATTTTCAGTATGGTATAAATTAGTCACCCATAGCACAAGGTGTTATCAACAAATGGCTGATGTTTACTGAGTGTTCTACACAACTTAGTAGGTTAACAAATATATTGTCTAATTCAGATGTTTGAATCTGTATGTTCAATACACAACATGCTGTCAGATTTAGCATAGCTAGGTCAAGCCTTTAGCATGTGAGTTGACACACAATCAGTTTGTTGGTCAATTTAGTCTCCCCTACAACAGCAGGACTGGAAGGAGATGGGACTTAGGGTGTGTCTAGACTACAGAGTTTTGTCGACAAAAGTGGACTTTTGTCGACAAAACTATACCTGCGTCTACACTACCACTGAGTTCTGTCGACATAACGTTGACAGAACTCAGCAGTTTTGTCGACGCTGGTAAACCTCATTTTACGAGGCATAACACCTTCTGTCGACAGAGTGTCTGTCGACAGAACTCAATGCAGCTTGCTTTGTCGACAGAACTCAATGTAGTCTAGATGCTCTTTGTCGACAGAAGTTTTGTCGACAGTATCTGTCGACAAAACTTCTGTCCACAGAAGCCTGTAGTCTAGACGTACCCTTACAGATCACTTCCTTTCTAAAGTCCTAAAAAGGCATGACATCCATCTACAACACTTATGTCAGAGGCATCTCATCACCTGATTTTCACCTCAGTCAGCTGAAGAAACCTTGCCAAATTGCCAGTCTTATTTGAGTCCAATTTTGATAGAGGAAAGGCAAATTATCAGATGATGTAAATCAGCTTTGCTCTGATCTTTCGTGGAGGACCACCAGCTGTGAAGGCTCTGACCTGGAGTGTTTCTCCACAGCGTACGAAAGCGCATTTCAGTAGTTTAAAGTAACATTAGCACCAGAGTTACAGAAACATTCCGAAGCAAAAGAAGGCTTGCAGTTCCCATTTCAATAAAGTACATTCCTTTTATTTCCTCTGTCACTGCAAAGCAGTGATGTTGGGGAGCTGTGTGCCTTTGGAACTTTTTAGAACAATGACATGGAAAATAGCCATTTTGCTTTGGTCCCACTTCTCCATTCCCCACGATCCAATCATGTCCTGCTTGCTAAGGCTACCCATGAGGTAAAGGATGGTAATTAGTGCCACCAGTAATGGTTTGTCGGCAGCGTGAGGAATAATAAAATAATTACTTAGAGAACTTAGTGATCTCAATTATTTTGCCCTATCCAAATCACTCTTACCCAGCAAGTAGGATTTGTCTACAGCAAGATAGAAGGAAGTGTAATTATCACTCCCTGCCATTGTGTAACACCTTTCCATTGCTGCTACTCTGCCAGCACCAGCGCTCTCCCCTGTTTGAGGGTGCACCAAGGCTAGTGGCTGTCCCAGAGTCAAGGTTAGGTTATACTGGAGCAGGAAGGTGTCCTTTTGAGGTTGCGGAAAAATAGAAATGGAGCTGGCCTAGAATTCTAGAGCTGGAAGATACTTCAGCAGGTCATCGAGTCCAACCCCCTGCCCAAAGCATAACCAACCTCAACAAAATCATCCCAGCCAGGATGGGGACTTAAAAACCTCTAGGGATGGAAGATTGCACCACCTCCCCATGTAACCCATTCCAGTGCTTCACCCCCACCCTTCAAGTAAAATAGTTTGTCATAATATCCAACCTAGATCTCCCCCACTGCAATTTGAGACCATTGCTCCTCGTTCTGGCATCTGTCACTTTTGAGAACAGCCTCTTTCCATTCTCCTTAGAACCCTTCTTCAGGTAGTTAAAGGCCAATATCAAATTCCTCACACTCTTCTTTTCTAAAGACTAAATAAGCACAAATCCCTCAGCCTCTCCTCGTAAGTCATGTGCTCCAGCCCCCTAATCATCCATGTTGCCTTCTGCTGGACTTTCTCCAATGCATCCACATCCTTTCTGTAATGGGGTATCTGTCCAGAATTGGATGCAATATTCCAGATGTGGCCTCACCAGTGCCGAATAAATCTAGATCTGCTGGTAGTGCTGCTCCTAATGCACACTAATATTCCTGTAACAGTGTTTGGGATTCTTCCATCCCAAGTGCAGGACTCCACACCTGTCCTTGTTGAACATCATCAGATTTATTTTGGCCCAATCCTCCAATTTGGCTAGGTCACTTTGGACCTTACGCCTACCCTCTAACGTATCTACCTCTCTGAATAGCATGGTGTCATCTACAAGCTTGCTGAGGGTGCAATCCATCCCCTCATCCAGGTCATTAATAAAGATATTGAACAAAACCAGCCCTAGAATCAACCGTTGGGGTACTCTACTTGAAACTGACCGCCAAGATGTTGCTCACTTCGTGCTGAGAGGTGCTAGTTGTTTCATGTGTGTTTCTTTTTGAGTTCCTAGATGTGTGCTCAAGGTAAGCTAAACCTTTGTGCCACGGCAGCTGCACTTCCTTTTTTAGCACTCTAGCTAGAGGAGAACTAGTTCAGATACATCTCCTGTAGCCAGAAATTACACATTCCAGCTCTATTGTATGCAGATCCACACAAAGGCAAATGAATGGACTAATGGCAGCATCAGGGCATTTTGGCTCATCATTGGCTCCTCTCTCTATGCTCGAGTCAGTTTTCTTTCATGTACTTCCCTCTCTGAGCTTTTTCTTTTTCAATTAGATCCTGAGATGCAGGAATAAAACACAGCACTGTTGTTTTTCCTCCTTACCAGTGCTACTTTGGGTTGCAGAAGGGCCATAGCTGTTAAGTTACTGTTCTGAGTTCCTGGGTGTAGGAGCTGGTTGGAATTTTTTTCTCTGCCAAAAATATCAACATTTAGTTAAAAAATGGATTTGAGTTTGCCTGAAATAACTTGGTGTGAGGGACAGAAATTTTAGATGGTCAGGTTTCTGTACCATCAACAAAATTTCTGTAGTAGGCAAATGCATTTAGATAAAATTTAGGTTTGTTGATATTCCAATTTTCCTTGGAGAAATTGTTTCAATGGAAAAATGTAGCTTGGACCACTTGAATGCATTATTTCCCTTCCAAGAAAAAATTAGATTTAATTTAAAAGGAAGTGGCTGTCAGTCAATCTGAAATGTATTTCCAAAAGATCCTATTACTCCAAAATTGCCTGGATCTTCTGGAGATTTGCTAAGGCTATGATCCAGAGCTCACTGAAATCCATAGAAAGACTCTGACTTCACTGGGGCCTTTTGTCCTGTTGGAAGTCTAGTTTACTTTATGACAAACTGCCTTGCCTTCATCTTAGACTGTTGGAAAATAGTTACTGAAGTGGAAATAAAGCTTCTGAGAATGTGGGTGCTCTGTCAAAGTTTTTGTCACAAGCTACTTTGACACCACACGGCCTTTAACAATTTTTAAAAGGAAGTTTAATGACGAGATAATTATTTGAAAAAGTGAGTTTCTTTTTTGTATGAGCCGTAAGTGTAGGGAGCTCTTCAGAGCCAAGTCCAGCAGCTGGGTTTGTATTATTAATTATTATTATTATTTATTATGTAGTATTATGTTTTCAGTGAACACAGTGTGCTAGTTAAGTTATGGACAAACATGGAGATGTGCTCTTCCCCCAAAGGACAGCTCTAAGAGTTCGACATCAACGGAGTTTGTAGTTCACTTAAATAGGGTCAGGTTGTGTATACAATATGTATAGCTGTGAAGGTATGAGAGAGTAGAACACAAACTGAGTGGTGGAGCTGGTGTATGTCTTGTTAGGTCTGTGGCTTTTGGCTTAGATTTTTTAATTAATTCATAAGTCAATCTTAAATATTTAAAGAGGATGGGGAGGAATAGGCTTTCCAGACCCATTGGAAGAAGTACGTTCTTAAGGAAGGAAAGAACGATACCAAACTGGGAGGAGATGCAAGCACTTTGGAGAATGGGATTAGAATTCAAAATGATTTTGACAAGCTGAAAAAAGGGCCTGAAAGAAATAGGATGACATTAAAAAAAATGTGAAGTACTTCACTTTGGAAGGAATAATCAATCCTCATTTTGTAGCTGTGCAGATGACTGCCTATGAAAAATACCGGATGATGCTGGCTTTCCAGAGAAATGTGACACAGTCACACTGAACATCATAACTGCATAAGAACACCATATGAAGTTCTGCCTAGAGATGGGCCAACTTGTGACTGCTATTTGAGTTATTGCACCAGATCGCAGCTTTGCTTCCTAACACTAGGATTGTATCCTTCGAGAATAGCAGATCTACCACACTATCTTGTTGATAGACATCAGGGCCTACTTTGAGTGAAATGAATGAATTTGATTCAATGCTTGGAATCTGATATAGTGCTTGCTGTGAATTCTTCTCTCTATCTCTGCTTGTTTACATTTTTGGTAGGGGATTTGTACTGAACAGCTAGATTCCACTTACTGTCCCTGTTTTTCTTTTTAATGAAGGCATTTTAAAATGGAATGATTTAAAAAATGCCTGGAGTTTCAGCTTTGGCTTTCCTATTTAAAATTATATATATATATAATCTGCTTGCAAATCACTGCCTTCTTTATTCATTTCTGGTTATGTGCCTTCACTGTAAATGATTTGTTATGGTAATGAGACGTCTGCCATTACAATAAATATCTTATTAAAACCTCATTAAGGGCCCAATTCTGCAAGGTGTCATTGCTGATTACTTTATAGGGGAGTACCCTCAAATGCCAACTTGGGAACTCTAATTGAAAACGTTAACTCAAAAGGACATCATGTACGCTGAGTGCCTCAACATAAGAGCCATTGTCTATCTGTCTCTATTCCAGATGAACTGACCTTGGTGATATCCATTGACATGAAATGGCTATTTCCACCTGGTCCCCTGGAGACAAGCCTCCATTTAATTATTACGCAGCGCTATGAACCCTGCTGTAGCTAGTTACATGAGGCTGAAACGCTCAGTTTATTGTCTTATCAGTCTTTTGGAGAGATCTTTGTTTTTCCTCATATTTATGTGCCACTGAAATTACTTTAAAACAAGACTGTTCATCTAGGTCAATCACATGCAAATTCAATGCTAGCTAGAATTGTTTCATTCTGGAAAACTCAATTTCTTCCTCCCACAAAAGGCTGGAGAACACTAGTTCTTGATTGTTCCTTCAGTATGTCTACACTTGCACTCTCTTTCAAGAGAGGGATGCAAAGGAAGACATTCGAAATCGCAAATGAAGCCGGGATTTAAATATCCCACGCTTCATTTGCATATTCGTGTAATGGTGCTATTTTGAAATAACAGACACTATTATTTTGAGAGAAAACCCTTCTCTCGAAATAACCCCTATTCCTCATACAATGAGGTTTACCACTTATTTCGAGAGAAGGGTTTTCTCTTGAAATAACTGCGTCGTAACAGTGTCTGTTATTTCAAAATAGCACTATTTCAAAATAGTGCCATAACACGAATGTGCAAATGAAGCGCGGGATATTTAAATCCCGGCATCATTTGCAATTTTGAATGTCTTCATTTGCATCCTTCTTGAAAGAGGGTGCAAGTGTAGACATACCCTCAGAGAATAATCTCTAAATGACTTGATTGCTTCTGCGTTCCTATCCATGGGAGTTCAGCTGCTCCTGAGGATGCAAGGGGACCCACTGATAATGCAACATGGGATCATCACTCCTCAATCATAGGTGTGAGGGCAGAGGCTGCTGAGGGGAAGCAGTGATGACCTGATGATGCTCCCTTCCTGGCCATCACCACCCAAGTCTGGGTATATGCTGGATCCCTGTGGGCTTTACTTGCTTCCCACCCACAGAGCCAACTGTTCATTATGGAGGGCCTTTGACAGGCTTGTCTGATTTCACAGGGATGCTGTGAGAATAATTAAAGTCTGTACAGTGCTGTGCAGATGTAAAGTGCACTGCAGGAGCTAAGCAGGGCTAGGCTAGCATAATTATTATCACCATTGTTAGTCTGCTCTGATTTATATCCTACACAGCTCCATGCCAATTGCATTTTCTTTATGCGTTACATGCTTGCCAAATTACAACAAGATCATAGAAATATAAGGCTGCAAGGAACCTTGAGAGGGGCATTGAGTCCAACTCCTGCCCTGAGACAGGACCTGGTAAATCGGCACCATCTCTGACGTTTTGTCCAACCTCCAATGATGGAGACTCCCTTGAAAGCTTTTTCCAGGCATTACCCACTCTAGGTAGGAATTTTTCCTAACATTTAATCACAATCTTCCTGGGTGCAGATTAAGCTCATTATTCATTGTCCTA
The DNA here is from genome assembly GCF_049634645.1 of Pelodiscus sinensis. NCBI lineage: Eukaryota > Metazoa > Chordata > Testudines > Trionychidae > Pelodiscus > Pelodiscus sinensis. Next base: position 59,571,967 of record NC_134718.1, read on the forward strand.
CCTTCAGTGGCCATGGAAAACAATTGTGCACTATCTTCTTTATAACAGCCATTAACAGATTCAAAGACTCCTGTCAGGAGAGACCCTCCATGCACACTCAGTCTTCTTTTCTCAAGACAAAATGGGACCAGGTTTTTTTTTTTAGCCTTTTCCCTCAGGTCAGGTTTTCTAAACCTTGTATCCTCTTTATTGCTCTCTGCTGGACTCTCTCCGGTTCATCCACATCTTTCCTGAAGTGTGGAGCCCAGAACTGAATGCAGTTCTCCAGCAGGGGCTGCACCAGTGCTGGGTACAGCTAGGCAGTTATCTCCTTTGTTGTTCTTGCTGTGACACACCTGTGAATACACTCTAGGATGATATTAGCCTTTTTTGCAATTGCATCATATTGTTGGCTCCATATGCAATTTGCTATAACCCCACATCCTTTTCAGCAGTACTGCCATCTGGCCAGTTCCCCACTTTGGAGAGTTGTGCCTTTTGATTTTACCTTCCTAAGTGTAGTACTTTACACTTTCATTTTGAAGTTGACATTACACTTATAACATTTCCTTACAAGATTTCTTTGAGTTTTTTTAACCTCCAGCTAAATGAGAATCTGACTATAGCCTTGTAGTAGGTTCTTTCTGCATAAGGACATGGGTTTCATGAAATGCTTTGTTGTATCACTTGCCCTTGACACAGTTTCTACAGCCATGCACCAGTGTTTTGATGGGACTACTGTAGTGCTTTCACATAAGATCTGTTTACAGTACTTGAAATAAACTATGCCTGACAATGGTAGTCAGCAAGGGCTTCTCTCCAGGCCCCCCATCAACTGGAAATGAAAATAATTTGCTGCTATTACATGGAACAGTTTTCAACACCATTACATGGAAACTTAGTATGATGGGGTACATCTATAGTACGGAGCTATTTTGGAATACCAGAAGTATCCCAAAATAGCTATTCTGTGTCTCTTGAAACAGCCCGTGATTTTGAAACAGATTTTGAAATAATGGGCAGCTTATTCTGACGTCCCATTAACCCGCATTCCTTGATGGTTAAGGAGCATTTTGGAATAGTGAGTTATTTCAAAATTTGGTGCTTACAAAATAAGCTATTTCGAAATGCCCTCGAAATAAGCTATGCAGTTTGCGTTGCACAAATTGCGTAGCTTATTTTGAGCTCAGGGTGCTGTGTAGACGCACCCCTACATACCTTGTTCCACTGTGTGCAATAGTGCTAATTCCCCCCACCATCTGAATCAGGATCTAAGGCCACATTTTTCATAACTGGTTCCTAATTTGGGATACTCCTATCATCGAGAGTGCCTAGCTCTTTGGGTGCACTGCTCTACTCAGAGCTGATTTTGAGAGGTGCAGAGCTCCTCCCTCTCCATTTGGAAAAGTGGAAGCTTGGCACCTCTGAACAACTCTGTGACTCTAGGTTGGGCACCCACAGACGGAGGCTCCCAGGAGAACTAGGCTTTTGTGAAAATGTTGGACTAATCATCCTTCAAAACCAGCACCTGTGGGACTAGGAAACCTGTTTCTGACCACCCCTGATGCCATTAGGCTAATTCCCTCCTTAAGATGAGTATACAGAACATGCTTTTAAACATGTTGTTGCACAGATGCATTTCTACTGAAGACTTTATCCCATAGCTCCTGGTACTATTCCTCAGAGACCCCATACTGCAAGACAGATTTGGAAGAGTAGCTACACTTGCAATGCATGTGCCTTCCCATCCAATATGGGGAAAAGCCACTCTACCTACAAATCGGCACAAGTGAGACTTGCTGAGAAGTGCTGCAACTAATGTTGGTAAAATTTCTGGGGCAGGTTTTTGTGTGCAGATGTGTGCGTAGAAAGCTCAAGATGTTCTAAGTGGTGTGTTCCTGAAATGCTCAGGCTTAGTGTATGTGATGCATTTAGACAGTCCACAGCACAGCAGCTAGTCTGAGGTGGACTATGTTGGGAGACAGATGTTTCATGTAACCAGGAAAGCTGTTTGCTTCTCATTAGCTTCTGCATTATTTGTTCAAATAGATGCATCTAATCCAGAAGTCTCAGCTGCTGGAGGAAAGTTATTGGGAAGGCGTAAATTAAATCTGACCCCTTTGAACAACCTTCCCTCAAACCATTTCATCAGTGTCCCTCTAGCAGAGCATTCAATTAAAAAACAAAAATTAAATTTCTGATGCTGTGCTGCCTGTCTCGTTGCCCATGTGAAACTAGGAATGATATGAGCTATGTGTCTGAATGATACTTGCAGCAAAATCATCCCTGCCCCCTTGCCAATGTTAACTCTGATAACTTAGGCCAGTGGTTTTCAAACTCTGGGTCGCAGCTTGTAAGGGAAAGCCACTAGCCAGCCGCAAGATGTTTTGTTTACCTGTGCCCCCACAAGTACAGATGAGTGCAGCTCCTGTTCGCTGCAGAGCGCTGTTCCCAGCCAATGGAAGCTGCAGGAAATGATTCAGACTGAGACACCACTATCTGCAGCTCCCCTTTGCCGGGAATGGTGTACCACAGCCAACGGGAGCTGTGACCTCCCATACCTGAGGAAGCACAGGTAAACAAGCATCTCATAGCCAGCTAGTGGCTTGCCCTTACAAGCTGCAATCCAGAGTTTGAAAACTCCTGGTTCAGGACATTGTCTGTCTTGGAAAAAGTTTTCTTTTAAATTACATGTCCAAATGGACTTTAATTTAGTTTTTAAAAGATTGTTTTTCAAAGCAGTGTAAGCCTTCTGCCAGGCAATAGAGCATTAAAATTTCTACATTGTTCCAGAGTTACATTGAAATGGCTACTCGGCCATAGAAAATCCCTTATCAAAGCTAACAAAGAGATATAGGAATTGGCTCAGGGCTATGGTTCATCTAGTCCAATACCCTGTCTATCACAATGTCTAGTATCAAATGATCTAGAAAAAAATGGCAAAGAATCCTTCCCAGAGCAATTATGAGAGAACCCACCGGGAAAATTTCTTCCTAACCCCTGGTGGATTAGAATTGGCATATACACTAAAGCATAGTGGTTTATCACTTTTTAATATAGCAGTTGTCTTTCACCATGTAGTGTGTCAAGGACCTGACTCTGAGTGTGAGCAACTTTAACTTAATGGAAGCAAAATGTACACGTGAGATAGAAATATCCCACTTCACCAAAGAGTATTTTGTAACTGTTATAAGAATTGCTTAGTGGTTCTCTGACCTACTCAAACAGGAAGGTTACTGGGGAATAATTGTCATTTACGCACTATTTGGAAATCCTTCAGGTTGCTCATTTAAAATCATTTCCAGTGGAAAGTGCAATTTGTTCTTTCTACTAACATTCTGGTACCTCGTGATTCTATTGAAATAATTTGTTCAAGTTTCCATCTTTGTGTATTAAGCTCTGAGCATGAGGGAAAAGCAGACACACAGGCTGGCTACGTCTACACTGGCCCCTTTTCCGGAAGGGGCATGTAAATTTCACCAGTCGTCGTAGGGAAATCCGCGGAGGATTTAAATATCCCCCGCGGCATTTAAATAAAAATGTCCGCCGCTTTTTTCCGGCTTTTAAAAAAGCCGGAAAAGAGCATCTAGACTGGCCCCGATCCTCCGGAAAAAGCGCCCTTTTCCGGAGGGTCTTATTCTTACTTTGAAGTAGGAATAAGACCCTCCGGAAAAGGGTACTTTTTCCGGAGGATCGGGGCCAGTCTAGACGCTCTTTTCCGGCTTTTTTAAAAGCCGGAAAAAAGCGGCGGACATTTTTATTTAAATGCCGTGGGGGATATTTAAATCCCCCGCGGATTTCCCTACGACGACTGGTGAAATTTACATGCCCCTTCCGGAAAAGGGGCCAGTGTAGACGTAGCCGCTGTGTCTAGACTGGCCAGTTTTTCTGGAAAATCAGCCGCTTTTCCAGAAAAGCTTGCCAGCTATCTACACTGGCCGCTTGAATTTCCGCAAAAGCACTGACTTCCTACTGTAAGAAATCAGTGCTTTTTTTTGTGGAAATACTATGCTGCTCCCGTTCGGGCAAAAGTCACGGTGTAAAAGGGCCAGTGTAGACAGCACAGATTTGTTTTCCGCAAAAAGGCCCCGATTGCGAAAATGGCGATCAGGCCTTTTTTGCGGAAAAGCGCGTCTAGATTGGCACGGACGCTTTTCTGCAAAAAGTGCTTTTGCGGAAAAGCGTCCGTGCCAATCTAGACGCTCTGTTCCAAAAATGCTTTTAACAGAAAACTTTTCCATTAAAAGCATTTCCGGAAAATCATGCCAGTCTAGACGTAGCCATACTGTATCGTATTTTTCTAGGTACAAGCTTGACATCTTCTTTTGAGCCCTGAGGAAACAGTTCTGAAAGGTACAGGTTCTTTTCACTGTTTGTTTCACTGGATTGTTAGCAACAGCCAGGAGAAAACTCAAGCATTTCAGGGCAACTTATGCTTTCTTTGCCATGTTGTTTGGGAACTATCATGTCTTTTACAAATATAAATGGGAAATAAAATCATATTGAACAGTCAAACTGCAAGGTCCTTCCCCACCAAAGCCTGATAACTATTTTCATGAGTTCACAGGATTATTGAAATTTCTCAGTAGATGTAGATTGTTCTTCTTTTTCACAACAATCAAAGTCTGGTTCTAAGCATTGCTCCATTTTATATTTCATGCCATGAGACATTCCCATCTGGACTGTGTTTTTATTTTTCTAAAAATACCCAAGGAAACATTTTATGCTTTTGCTAAGTGAAAGTCACTACCAATGTATATATTAATTTTCATATTTCTATTTGTAAACTGCCTTGTGAATGCGATGCTAATGCAAATTTTTGGTTTTTAAAGTAAAGCTAAAGCTTAACATTTAAATACAGGGATCCCAAGAGTTCAATTCTCATTAATTTAATAATTCAATGGGGTTTTCTAATGTGAAATTTTAACAAAGCACATATATGTTACCATGGTAATCATGCTTTAAAGTATTCTTAATTACTTGGAGCCTTAATGTCCTGGCACAAAGGATATTACAGTAGACCTCTCTGAGCTTTTAGCTTATTCTGTGGAAAATCCTGCATATTTGGTAGCTTTGTCTGTAAACATATGTTTTTGACAGATCACATTCTAAACATTTTCTACTTTGTACTGCAATTTCCCTGTGTTTGCTTTAAAAAGTAGGGGTTATGTCCTTGCCCCATTGAAGGAAATGTTTGGTATTGGACTTTTTTGGTATTGGAGACTCTTACTATACACAAAAAGGTCCTAGCTTAGCTAATGAAAATTCAGAGAGATGGGTATGTTCTGAAAATAGGACTAGGAACCAAGAACTTCTGAATCTGAGATGCTACAACGTGGGATTTTCCAAGCCCGGAAGTTGGTCTTCCCTAAATCTCTTTTAAGGAACAATCACAGATGCAAAATAATGAGAAATATAGAAGTTCACAGATCCCCTGTTTGTTTGGAGAACTGTCTCTTGATCAGGCTCTGGCACAAACAGCTGGCTGGTATTTTTGAAGCAGAAGGCTTCATAGGAACCTGAAAATCCATTCTCTGTCTCCTCTCCCCGCCCCTTTAGCTCCAAGAAATCCCCTTGCTTGCCCTTTCCCAAATCCTTAGGACAGCCCTGTGCAAAGTGGGTTGCATTATCACAGGGTGCATGAATTAGTTATGCCAGGAGTAGGGCTAAAATATTGATACATTTACTCAAAAATGCTGAGGTGGGACCAGGACTCTTGTCTGCTCTGATTCCCTCCAGGTCTGGACTCTTCCCTAAAGAGCTCTCTTCCTGTGGTCTCATGTCTGGTCCCACCTTTTTTCCACAAGCTAAAAGCAGTAAGTGGTAGGATGTATAGTAATTTAAAAGAATGACACTATTATGAGGTCTAGGCCAGCAAGAATGACATTGCACTTGTCAGCTAATGAGCCAGATCTCTGCTGGTTACATTATGGGAGACCTTGTCCAGCTGTTATTTTTATTGGGCACTACCCTGCAAATCACTGAAAATACTGGGCATCTTTGTCTCTGGTACTATTCAACCCCTACAGAAGTCAGGGGATGATTAAACAGACTCTATCTCAGTCTTCGGATTGAAAACTCTAAAATCGCCTTTCCTAAGATGGCGTTAGTTTAAAATTCTGGGCTGAAAATTACCCAAAGACCATCCGAACCCAAGAAATTACTGATATTGCCCAGAAAAATTAAATAAATGCTCTACTGGAATTTCTATATTAATTCTCGTAGGAGTTTATTATGATTTTGCTGATGCTGCTCTCCACAAGCCCTAAGATCAAGAAGCCTGTTGTGTGAGGGATTGTACCTACCCAGCTATAGACATAAAGTTGGTTTACCAGTCTCGTAACAGGGATGTTTCATTTCCCAAAACCTTATTATTCAACATAACTTAATTAGAAGACCTTGGCTGCAATTAATCTTTATATCCGTAGACAGTTCTAGGGGAACTCAACCCATTTAAAACATTAAAGAACTTATAAAGATTGAGTAAGGAGGCTGTGTGCTGGAGGTGTGTTTTTACTTTTTGGCTGTGATATGGGCTGGAGCAGTTTTCTCTCTTTCTCTCTCATATTGTGTTTTTGCTAAATCTTGACTCTTTGTTCGGGTGTCCGTATTTCCCTATATTGAAAACAAGACATCGGGTCAAATTACTCATATTCAACAGAGTTCCTCAGTCAGAACTGTGCAGTGCAAATATTCCAATTAACATCAAATTGATTGAGTCCCTGTTAAACATAAATACAGCATAGCTGGACTTTTTTGTACCTTCTTAGTTTTAAAGCTTTAGGATTCACAGGGGGATAGGGACACACATACACTCCTGTATGTCTCTTTCACACTGCAGGATGACTGACCTCCCTGGCTGGCTCTTTCCACCCTCGTTGTTTAACTGGGCCCCAGGACAGACCCACCTCTCCTGGTGCCTGGAGCTGCGGCAACACATAGGAGGCATTTAGAATTGCTGGGAAGGGACAAACTCTGCAGAGGGGCTATGGAGGCGCAGTGGGACTGGGAGGCATGCAGGGGCACAGCAGGGAGAGGACAGCAAGAGAGGAAGCATGTAAAGGACCAATGGGTGGGCAGCAGAGGCAACAAGTCACTGGCCACCATCTGACACCTGCTCAAACTCACCAGCCATCCCTGCTCACAACATGCAGTCAGTGCCAGATGAAAATGGGACAGGAGGAGCTGGTGCGCAACAGGGGCTGCACTGATGGACCAGCCAGGGGGGTGGCTGTCCCACACACTATAGCATTATCTCACCACCAGCTTTGCACATCTACAACCATTGTTGGCCACTGGACCTCCTCCCCTACTTACCACTGGTGGGTGGCTGGCTGGCAACCAGGGATCTGGCCAGCAGCAGGACCCCCCAGTAGAATAGGGGGAGACAGAAAATACGGGAGAATTTATCTGTTAAGAAAAAGGACACCTGTAGGAGGGCTTAAATACAGGACTGTCCCTTTAAAAACAGGACATCTAGTCACCCTATTCTTTGATCTTATGAATATACTCAAATCTTCTTTTTCCTCTCAGGATCCACGGCTTTGTCCTGCCTTAGTTTCTCTAAACTTTTGAAACCACATGCATGGTGACACTGTCCAACATCACAACCAATAGTTCACTGTCCAGTAACTTCACATGCTTTTTTAATGCATGGAAAGAAAGACCCTTCAAATACCAGGCAATGAAAGCTGTCTGATACACCGTACCCTGAATTCTGTACTCCTTGAAAGATCATGGACCTTCCTACTGATCTCAGTACTGGGGTAAGTGATGGGAGCTGTGAAGCTCAATTTATATTTGTAAGTTGCTTTGAGATCACTGGGTGGAAGGTTGCTATGTAAGGCTTCGTCTTCACTGAGTTTTTCCAGCAGAAATTATGCGAATGAGGGACTAATTAGCATAAGTTGTCACATCATTAGCATATTTCTGCAGTTTCTTTTTGTGCAAGGAGTTTTTGCACAAAAAGTAGTGTGAACTTTTTTTTGCGCAAACCCCCCGTTTTGTGCAAGATCCTTATGCCTCTCTCTGGCTACATCTAGACTACATCCCTCTGTCGACAGAGGGATGCAAATCAAGCACATCGAAATTGCTAATGAAGCAGGCATTTAAATATCCTGCACCTCATTAGCATAAACATGGCATCCAGTTTTTTTGGAAATGGCATTTTTTGGGGGGAAAAATGGCAGTCTAGACGCGGATCTGTCGAAAATAAAGCCTTTATCGACTGATTCTGTATTCCTCAAAAAATGAGGTTTACAGGATTTGTTGAAAAAGGCTTTATTTTCAACATATCCACGTCTAGACTGCTGTTTTTTTTTTTTTTTTTAAAAAAAACCCTCTGTTTCGAAAAAAAGCGGTGGCCATGTTCATGGTAATGAGGCATGGGATATTTAAATCTCTGCTTCATTAGCAATTTCAATGTGCCTAATCTACATCTCTCTGTTGACAGAGAGCTGTAGTTTAGACACACCTCACAGTGCCACTACATGGGACAGTGAACTAAACCTAGTGGGTATGTGTGTGTTACAACAGCATAATACTGTCATCTCTTGGCAAGGCTACTCCTGCTATGTTAATGAAGAAAATACTGGGTATTGATTGTGGAAATATTTCTGCCATAGATGTTCAGAAAAGGGGGTGAGGAACCCTTAAAAAGACCAATGAAAACATTTGTAAGTCTAATGTTAATTCATATCCCCAGGACACATGGAGTTTTGATCAGATACAAGAAGTAAATTACTCAGGGGGTAATTGTCACTCACAGATAATTTTTGAAAATAATGTTTATCTTTTATTGCCAAATATGCTTTGTAACAGGTTTTTATTGGGTAAACAAAAAAGCAGACTGATTAAAGTGTATATCACTGTCCTAGCAGTTTTCAGGTGCTATTGCCAATAACTCCGGTAATTTGCTTACTAAATCTTTGCAAAGTTAATCAAAATCACCATACTACTAATTTAAAAAAATAGTCCCCATATGAAACTAAAGAACTAAATATGTCGGAAGACTTTGTTGGGTATATATGGTTATTTAATGTACTGTGAGTTATTAAAAGGAATAAGAAAACTTTATCAGATGAGGTTTTACAGCTGTACTGGTTCTGGAAATGCTGTTTGAAAATGATGATGATTCCTAAGATCTGCCAAGTTCCCACTTCTAAATGTTGAATTTTGTGTTTGTTATTTTTAAGGCAATTTTGATGGAATGTCGCCATAAGCTCTCTCACACTGCATTTGTTGCTTATTCTGAAGCTCAATTTATAATGCATTACTTTTTCCCAAAAGTCTGTCAGGATTTTGAACTTCATCATGCTAGGTGCTATCTGATCATTTAGAAAGACAGTCCCTGCTTCAACTTGCAGTCTCATTTGACATCATTTCGTCATCATGGGGGGAAAGGAGGATGTTTTAAGGTGGTGATTTTTCACCTCCTATGTGTTCGTGCTAACTCATCCACTCAGTCTGTCCCTAGCTGAATGTCACATCACTTTTCTTTCTGCTATTCCAGGCCATTGTGGGAGCCTGGGGCATATTAGTTCTGGCCACTAGGATGCTGTTTAGGTGAGGGAGGGGGGCGGGGCTTAAGCCTGAAATACACAGTTTGAGTGAATTTCTCTCACTCCCGGCTGGTGTGGGGAGAATGCCGAGGAGTAAATGATGCAAGCTGTGTGCTTTCCTCACTCCCGGATAGTGAGGGAAGGGGGAAGAGAAGCAAGCAGCATCCCAGTAGGAGGGGCTTTAACCCCCTCCCTCCCTAAATGGTGCCCTTGTCGCAGAACCTACCATAGTCCTTGAACAATAACAACAAAAAAGTGGTGTGTTTAAAAAACAAACAAACCCTAAATGAGTTCAATAAGTATTTATTATTTATAAGATTAGTTTTTATAATATTTAGCAAAATTACCCTTTTTCAGCAATAAATTAGATGCTGAATAAATTAGATCTTTTCAAAATCCACTTGCAAAACAAAAAACAACAGAACAAAAGAAGCTTTGTGCTATCAAGTATTATGAAATGCAACAAGATTATTGTGAGGTTATATTGGGTTCTTCTTTCATACCGCTTATTGAGATACTAGCTTTCATCTTATTGATGCAAAGAATTTTTTTTTGGTTAACCAACTCTGTTTAAATTCTAAGATTGATTAAAGAAATACTAGCTCTCTTACGTCTAGACTGCAGCACTTTTCCGGGATACCAAAGGTATCCCAAAAAAGCAATGCCGTGTCCAAGGAATGCGTCCACTTTTCCGAAAAAAATTAAGAAAAGTAGACGTGTTCTTTTGCCATCCATTTAAACCTCATTGTATGAGGAAGAAGGGATGGTTTGAAAGAGCAGGTTTTTCTGAAATTTGGCGCGTCTACACGGTGCCAAATTTCGGAAAAGCCTCTTTCAAAGGAAAGCAGAAAAAGTTATGCAAAGTGCTGTTCGCAATTTGCATCTCTTTTTCTGACTTTTCTTTGTAGTCTAGATGTAGCCTTAGTTTGTCTTCCAAAAGAGAATGTCTGGAGAGGACAGGGTTATACGAGTTGCTGTACTCAGCATCAGCTGTATTTGTTACAGCATTTATGTTTCTGAAAGCTAACATTTTCAAATTCAGAAGACTCTGTTAGTTGATGACCAAAACATGGCAATGTCAATTTCCTTTGACTGTAGAGTGCTTTGGATTGTATCGGGTGCCACCTTCCCGGTATACAAAACAAACACCTCTGCTTAAATGTCACTTAAGAGAGGAACTGAAGCGTAATCCTCCTTGACATGAGTCATTACAAGAATTTTTCTGGAGTTGAAAATCCTTATGCATTTCAAGAACTCAATTTGCGGGCTGCCCTCTCTCAGTATCACTGTTGTACTACTTTGGCTTTTCAGCTGAATTGTCAAGAACGGAATAAAATGGTGCACCAATTTTCTACTTTGATCAGTTGTTCTATTGTTGACCTCATCAGCCCTGAGAAATCTTTGGGACATTTCGGTGGAAACTGAGCACGTGTCTCAAGGAAAAATAACCGTTCTTCCATTGGCTCCAAAGCAAAGAGAGGCCAAGGTACATTTGAATAGCTTGCATGTTCATTACTGCAATGTAATGGAATCTTCAGTATTAACACTGGGTTTCATTTGACAGTATTCTGTCAAGTTCCTTCAATGGATGTGGTGCTGAGTTGCTACACCCCCCGTTTCTTCTTCAGTAAAGCCCTGACAATACAAAAAGTGTTTTTCATGGTACTGAACAGCAACAAACCTCAAAAACAGAAGGTTTACTGACATCTTCAAATACTTGTCCAGGAAAATCTTTTACTCTCTCATTTTGCTGGTATATTTGCAATGTGGGACCTTTTGTTGTGGCATTTTCTGACAAAACTGATCAATGTTCCCTTGACCCTCAGTGTGAGCCAACATTTTTCACTCTCTGTATTCAGGGATATCATATGATATTATACGACAATATGTTGTATACATTTTACACACAAAATTACATAGTTTTAATGTTCTTTGGTTTTATACACGAGCTGATAAAACACTTCACAGGCTTCAGTTGGTACAATACACTGGTAGTAGGAATCTGAATTCATAATTTTGAGCTTGTTGTCTGATACTGCAACATTTCCACTCCCTAGTAAATTTTATATTACAACAAAATTGCTTTGGCTCCCCATCACCCTGATTTCACATCTCTTTGTGACCTTCAGAGTCCTGCTGTAGGTATCTGTTCAGGCACCAATGATGATGTTGAAACAAAACATTCTCATTTTTTTTCCAGTCAAAGCAATCCAGCCTATTAGGCATACATTTGTGAAATGTTTTGAATGACCTGACTTTGTATTTTCAGGAAAAAAATCAACTGAAAATAATGATGTCTAGCTCTATTCAAGATCTTCCCATCAAAACTCTTCATCTGTGGCATCCCTTACATTCGGGGCTCTTTCCCTTACTTGATGTCAAGGGCAGATTATTTGTGTGTTTTAAGGCTTAAAATGCACTTTCTTTCCCCTATGTTTTATCGCTTTTTAAACTGGGAAATGATGATGAGTCACTCAAAAGCAGAGGGCATAGAATCATAGACATGCAAAGGCTGGAAGGGACTTTGAGAAGTCATCAAGACCAGCTCTCCTGTGCTGAGACAGAGCCCAGTAATCCTAGACCAGAAATGACAGGTGTTTTTTTCCCCCAAACTCCTTTTAAAAAAATCTTCAATGGTTGGGATTCCACAACCTCCCTTTGGAAGCCCATTCCAGAGCTTAACTCTCCATATAATTAGGATTTTTTTGCTAGTATTTAATTTAAAACTCCCTTCATGCAGATTAAGCCCTTTACTTCCTGGATTTTTTCATCTCTTTTTTTTCCTTCCTAAGTGTATTACTTTGTTTTTATTGAATTTCCTGTCACTGATTTCAGACCACTTCTAATGCTGTCTTCTTAGTGCTTTCAACAACGCCTAGCTTGGTGTCATCCACAAATTCTATATTCATATTCTCCAGTTCCTTATCTAAATACATTGAACAGAGCTGGACCCATGACTGGTCCCTATAGAGCCCTGCTAGATTTGCCTTCTCAGTTCGACAGAGAAACACGAATAACTATTCTTTGAGTGTGCTCTTGCAATCAGTTACGAACCCACCTTATAATTTTTTCTAGACTACATTACCCTAGATTGTTTTGAGAATGACATGGCGGACTGTGCCAAAAACCTTAGTAAATCAAGAAATATCATGGCTACTGCTGCCCCCCTCCTCCCAATCCACTAGGTCGGCAATCAGAGCAAAGAAGGAAATGAGGTTGGTGTGGCATGACTTGCTCTTGAAAAGCCCATGCTGTCTATTTCTTATAACCCTGCTTAGCTATAGATTTAGATGGGGTTGGTTCTACTTTGAGCAGGGGGTTGGACTAGATGACCTCCTGAGGTCTTTTTCAACCCTAATCTTCTACAATTCTATTATCCTCTACGTGCATACAAATGGATTAATAATTTGTTGCAGTTTTCTAGGTCTCAAAATTAGGTTGACTGGTTTATAATCCCTGGGTCGCCTTTGTTCCCCTTTTTAGAGAGAGTTATCTAACTCTGGGTATGTCTACACTACCACCCTAGTTCGAACTAGGGTGGTTAATGTAGGCATCCGAAGTTGCAAATGAAGCCCGGGATTTAAATGTTCCACGAGGAGTAACGGTAGTTCAGAATAGAGAGCCTAATCCGAACTACCTACTTCGTGCCGCGTGTAGCCGCGGGCACGGAGTCCGCACTAACGGGCATTTAAAAATGGCAGCACCCGGCAAGATGCAAATGAAGCCCAGGATATTTAAATCCCGGGCTTCATTTGCAACTTCAGATGCCTACATTAACCACCCTATTTCGAACTAGGGTGGTAGTGTAGACATACCCTCTGTGTGGCATCACCCATAGCTCTCAAAGATCATTGCTAATGGTTCTCAGACTGACACATGATAGAAAGAACTGGGAATTAGCTAGTACGCTGCTCATACATATAAATACTGCCAACTCCTTCCTAGTCATGGCCTCCTCCCCCAGTTAACAAAACAGGCTAATGTAATCCTTGGCTGTATAAATGGGAGTCAAAGTGATGTCAGCCCTGGTGACACTGATACAGCAATCTCACATATGGCTCTGGTGCTTACCTTCTAAAAGAAAGTTGAAAGGGTACAGAAAAGAGAGTTTATCAAAAAGAAGGCAGAGATGACTTGAGGACAGCATATAAGTACCTCCACGGGGAGAAAATACTAGGTAAAAAAGGGCTCCCTCAGTCTAGTGGAGAAAGGCTGAAAGCTGACACCGGACACCTTGCATTAGGAATAAGGCACATATGTGTAATGGTGAAGGGCGTTTAGCCATTGAACAAACTGTCAAGGGAAGTGGTTCGGTTTTCATCTCCCAAGGATTTCCCTGGAGTCCTGCTTATTCATCAGAGACAGATGGTGAGCAGAGGTACTCTTCCCTTCTGTCTGCTAACTCTGGGCCAGATTCTGCCCCTCTTACCCACCTTGAAGTCCCTTACGCTGTGAGAAGTCCGACTGGAACATGGGAGGACAAATCGGCCCCTCCAGTGGGGCCAGAGCAGAGGGCTACTACAGCCAATGGAACGAATGAGCTGCAGACTCATGGCATTTCTAATGGCAGGGGCAGGCAATAATTTTTGCAGGGGAGCCACTTAATGAATTTTGGTACGTGGTCATGGGACGGCTCCATCCCCAGGAGGGGCGGGGCATAGAGTGGAAGGCATAGGGCTGGGTACTAGCCTCCCCCAAGAGTGGTCTGGGGCCAGAGTCTTTGAATTAAAAACACAGCAGAGGGTTTGAGGCTCCCAATCCTGCCACTACCACGGAGAGAGAGAGAGAGAGAGAGAGAGAGACCCAGAACAAATTAACACATGGCTTCAGGGTTTGTAGACAGATGCATGTTTCAAAGAGCTTGCAAATAAGGTTTCATCCGACAATACAGCTAGTGTCACAACTAGTACTTGCTACTTCTGACTCATAGGAGCCAGAACTTGATTACATAGCAAAGATCTGGCCTTAATGCAATACAATTTACCATGTATTCATTAGTAATACAGGAGTTTAAAAAATCATTAAGATCAGAGTTTTAGATATTTGCAACACTCCAAAAAATTGTTCAAAGAATCCTTTTCTTTCTTACCTTCAGCCATTAACACCTATGTAAACTTTGAAATGTAATCATGCAAATGTCCTGGCACAGACACACACCCCATGCAGCCTGCTCCCCCCGCCCCAACCCAGCCAGATAGAGAGGACTGCAACAAGTGAGTCAGGGACACCCCAAACTCCCTCTACCTCCACCTCACTGCACAGATGCCAGCACTCACCCACCCAACCCCTATTCCCCATCTAACCCTGTGTGATCTGCTCCCTCCAGCCGAGGTGGGGGCTGAGATAAAATCCTGCTTCTCAGATTAGCAGGCACCAGCAGTCTGTCCTGTCCTAACTCCAGCTAAAGCACAAACAAATTATTCACACCTCCTCCACCTCACAGCACTAACAAACCTTCCCCCTGCCTCCACCTCACCCCAGTGCCAGGACGCACCCACCCTGTCTTTCCCCCACCTACTTCATGCAGTCAGCCCCTTATCTCCCTTCCCAGGAGGCTTGAAAGTGCTGAGTTCCTGCCTCTCTCTCTCTCTCTCTCCTCATGCACACGGGACTCTCCAAACTCCTCTCCCCTCTGATTCCACCTCAGCCAGTTATCCAATCCCTCCCCTCCTTTCCAGCCCCTTATTGTCTCCTTAACTCCCTTTTCATTACCTGCTCTGGGAGCTTCTCCGTTTCAAGCAAGGAGCAGCCCCGTTTAACTGCTGCTCAGCGAGAGATACTCCTGTCTGCATGGGAGCTTTGAACTTCAGAGCAGAGCTCAGAGAACAGCTGTGTGGGTGTGCAGCTGCGCGGCTTTCCTGGAACTCGGCTTTTGACTCCAGCCTCTTCTGGGGTAGCACAGTGACCGAGAGCCAGGAGTCTTTTAAACGGGATCCTGCTCCCTGAGCCTCCTCCTGGAAATTCAGTGGCCCGGGCAGATGGATATAAATAGGAAGCAGGCAGATGCTGTCTGCGGGCCAGATCAAAGTGTTAAGTGAGCTGAATCTAGCCCCCAAGCTGCTCTGTCTCATGGAGTTTATAGAGACCCCCCAGGCTTGCAGGTGTGTTGACCCTGCCTCATTCTCACCTCTGCCCTTTGGGCCACTTCAAGTGTGCATGGTGTCTCATAGGATGCCTTTGGGAGGGATTGCCGATGTGCTGGCCTCTCTGGGGAGTGAAAGGGTCCTCCTGCTCTCTCCCACCTTCATGCACTTGCATGTTGAACAGTCACAGTCTAGCTCCTACTGAACACTAAAGATCTGGCTTTCCAATGATCATGGAGGAGCAACAGCATGGGACAGGACGTGGTTTTTATTCCAGGAATTTGTCAGTTTGTAACTGTCTCGTTAACCTCCACAATATGTCTGACTAGTGGATTATGATAAAACTGTATTGTGAAAGCTAGGGAAATAGCCCTCCTAGATGATGACTCCTTTTGGGTTGTGTATGGAATTAAAATACAGGACTATTTAGCACTTGAAAGACTAACAAGATGGTTTATTAGATGATGAGTGTTCGCGGGCCAGACCCACTTCCTCAGATCAAATAGTGGAAGAAAATAGTCAAAACCATATATACCAAAGGATACAATAAAAAAAAATGAACACATATGAAAAGGACAAATCACATTTCAGAACAGAAGGGGGATGCGGGGGGGGGGGGGGGGAGGGGAGGAAGATAAATGTCTGTGAGCAAATGGTATTAGAGGTGGGGAAAGGTAAATGTTTGTGAGCTAATGGTATTAGAGGTGATAATTGGGGAAGCTATCTTTGTAATGGGTAAGATAGCTAGGGTCTTTGTTGAGACCCACGCATACAGTGTCAAATTTTAGCATGAATGACAGTTCATGTGTATGGAATGGTTCTTAGGGATTCCCTTGCACGCAGTATTTGGCATGGCAGAAAGACAAGTCCTATTATCTGTTGTATGACCTCTTCGCGTCGCCTGTCCAAATCTAGACACTGGTTTTTAAACACCTGTTGGGGCTGGCTTTGTATTTTGAAAGCCAATAAGGCAGCTAGCCATCTTAACATCAATAATGAATGCTGATTAGTACACTAATTTCCAAGCTTGCACTGGGCTTTTGTGTATGGTTTCTCCCCCCCCCCCCTCCACTTTTTTTTTTTAAGAATATTTATAGAGAAACAAACAAAACCCAACTGAAATATACAGCTCATGGGGAATCTTGAACTGACAAGTTGCAGTCATGTCAATACGTCTAAGATTCTTACCAAAACACTTTAAAATGTTGCATGAGGCTTTCATTAATAGTTAGGCTAAATTCCCACCCTTTGCAAATTTGCTTCTTTCCCCCTTGGACTCTAGTGAGGGTGAAATACATTTCCCCGGACGCACAGATGAGGAGTCAATTTTCACAGCAGCGGGAATCTCATTAGTCTTGTTTGGCTGTTGAAGGCTCCTTTTTTTGCCAGCAGAATGAGAAGCTACATTTGCCGTCAAACTTGAAACAGGCACAACTTGTCCATCTCAATTTGGTCACATATTTCTGGCAGGATTATGGTGTCTGCTCTGTGCTGGGTCCTCGGAGGAGGAACAGAGGCTTCAAACATGTGATGGGGCATTTGGTCTGCTGGATCTCAGCTTTGTTCTAGTCCAGCTTCTAGCTTGGGAACCACAACGTGACTTCATTTCAGTCAAACTCCTTGTGACAGGAATAGGCTACCAGGTATGGTACCCAAAAGCTCACTCAGATTCCATGATAGGATGCAGAGTTACAACCTAGGTAGGACTGAAATATATTTTTTCAAATAGCTTTTTATAGACAGGGGCTCCTTTCTAAAGTCCTTGTCAGCATGGTATAACCGCTTTATGGTTTGGTGAAGAGTCATCCTGAACTAGTCTGATTTAACTACACACACTCGGGAGTCATTCCTATGCTAGGCTTCATCCAATCCACAGGACAGAAGCTGGTCTGGTGACTCTCACAGCAGGTTTATAAGCCTCGCTGGGGAGACAGCAGATTCTTGATGTCATGGCTTAGAACTCTCCTCAGCCTGATAGTGGTAACAAACTCCACAGGCCTCGGTCTGTTCCAGGCCTGCTTTTGGTCCAGCCTCCTTATCAGTTCTGCTCCAAACCTTGGTCTTGTCCCTGGACTTACTCCTGCCTTGTTTCAAAACTGCTCTGGGCTCTTGATTCTGACTGTGACACACAGCTCTAACTAGGCACCTCCATGCCCATCATAGTTTCTGCACTCACACCGAACAGAGCTATCACCACCACATGCTGCCTTTAAGTATCCCAGAAGAGTAGCGAGCAGCTCAGAACACAGCTGCACCTTTGAAATGTTTAGTGAACATTAAGTACAGATTGAACCTCTCTAGTCTGGCACTCTGGCACTGGGACCAGAGAATTTGCTGAACAGCAGGAGGTCAATATTGTCTAGCAGCAATACCTACACTTCTCTTCTTACCTACACTTCCCGGCTCTTTTAGAAAACATTTATGGGTAAATTAGAGCTAAATAACAGTACAAGACACTGAGACCCAGGACTGATGGCTATAAAAAAATGTTATGAGACCATGGGAAACTTGACCATGCCCATGATAAGTGGACATCTGGCTAGGAAAAATCATATATAATACCCCTCAGTGATATGTAAATATCACCTCCTTATTACAGAGAGGAAAACTGAAACGGATAGGTTAAGTGGTTTGATAAAGGCTATAGAAGAACTAAGTGTCAGAGGTGAGTTTAGAATTCTGGACTTCCTGGCTTCTTGTCCTATTCTTAGACCACACAGATTGATTTCAGTCCTATGTGAAGTGGTTTATTCAATGGAAAGTGTTTGCATTTTGGTCAAAGTTAAGACATCCTTATATGTATTCTTAGGTGCTTGTTCCCTTCAATAAGGATGAAATCAAGACAATGCTTTTACTTAATGAAGGTGGGAAATCCTTTGAAAGTTGTCTTAATGGGAATTGACACTCATAGGTAAGTCAGAGTCAAAATAAACTCGTACTGCAACTCACCCTGAAGAAAGATTTATTTGACAACTAACTCTTAATTTGAATGGTGATTTTTTCCAATTTCAGATGATGATTTATGTTCTTATATGCAGCTGCTAGTCATTATTATAGTGGAAAAGCTGAACTTGACCTTACTTTTTAAACATCAGTGCTAATTGATGAATTTACTGACATTTTGCAATGACCTCTGTGACTTGAAGACTTCCTAGAACTGACTTAATGAAAGATGAGCCTGAATGACAATGAGTTTTGAAAGTACTCTGTGGTTTGCGATTTCTATTGAAATTCTCCTGAGTTTCTCGTGTCAGGCATGGAGATGAGTTATCATTCAGATTCTCACAGTTGCACAAGATAACTAAGTGAAACTACCATTCATTTAAAATAGAGGGGAGAAAAGCACCGGGGTATTATACTGACAAACTGCTGTCATGTAGGACTTATGAGGATTCATTAATTGTTCTCTGGATTGTTTCAGACTGGCCCATTGGGTTAACTCTGTCATGTAGCCTGGAAATATTTAAGGTCCATCAGAGACTGGGTAATTCAACTTCTGGTTTATGTGTCTGAGCAAGACTTTTTGCATTCTCCACGGGATCTTGGCTTGCTTTCTTACTCGTAATTAATTAATAATGTATTATTCTAGCCAGGTCCCTAATTCCGCCATTACAATAGCATCTGGGAACATCACCATTTTTAAGATAATCAGTGAGGGCAGGATTTTCAAAAATACTCATTGCTGGTCTAACACTGCTCCTACTGTTGTTACGCTTAATATCCCATTCCAAGTTTTTTCCAAAAGAGAAGACTCTTTTCTATTCTCCTGGCTAGTACCATGCTGCACAGATGAGTCTGGTTAGTAGAAAAATGTCTTTTGTGGGTGGGGCTGTGGAGGGTTTTAAGATTTTCAGTAGAGCCTTCCGTAGCATTGCCATATGCCTTTGATTTTTCCTTCTCTTGCTTTTCTTCTGTCTTTCAATTTATTTTTGCTTCTCATTTCATATAATCCAGTCCTTCAAAAGTGCCATATTGTGGTTTAGTTCCATATGCCACATAACACCGACAGGTGGATCCAAACTTGGGACCTCTCTCAATTAAGGATCTGAAGCAGTCATGTATAGTTCCCAGAATACGACTAGAATTGAGGAGCCAGCAGTTTAAAGAGTTTATGGATTAGATTTTCTCCATCAGCCAGAAGTCAGCCATGCTCATGGCCTGCTCGTCCACATCTCCCTGCTTGGCGTAGTCAATCAACCGCTCTACGTAGAACCACATCTCGTCCATGCGCGCCCAGGGCGTCTCAATGCACTTGTGCCTCACCAGTGCCGTTACCAGATTCCACAGCATGTTGAGGCATGAGCATGGCCTGAGCCTGTGCCGTCGGTGCACACATCTGTGGGAGGTTGCAGCAGCTAGTGACGGACACATCCCGAGTCCACTCCAACTGGAAGTGGTGCCTGAGGAACCGGAAGCACAAGGAACTTAGTGAGTGAGCGTCTACACAGCCTGAGCTAAAAGCCAGCTGGCTCTCAGCTAAGGCCAGAGAGTAAACTCATTCTTTCTCTCTGTAAGTGCCACTAGGTGGGACAGTGAACCACACCCGGCAGGAGTATGACTTACACTTGGTCACTACAGCCACGTGAAATGGCTTGGCAAGCCTATGCGGGGAGGAGTTTGCCCGCTTGTGCATCCTGCTGCAGTTCACTGAACTCCACGTATATTTCTGAAGGGATCCACTCAGAATCAGACTCACTCATCTTGACTGTCCATCAGGTGTGGTGAAAGGCCTATTGGCCGCCTAATGCTTCCTCTGCTCTCGAATGTTCTAGGTTAGCTGACTGGTCTGTTCCCTCAGGGAATGGATGAACAACCTGGTTCCCCATCTTACTTCAGTGGGTCAGCCTTGAAGACTCACTCCCCCCCATAAATCTTTTTGGTATGTTCTGAACTGGCAGGTCTGTCCCCACTCCTATTTATTTTTAGTAGAACCAGGAAATACTCCAAACTTCCTGGCGCTGTTTTTATGAGCTCTTTAGGGCTGAAAGTGAAACCCAATCGCACAAGTCCTTTGGAATTCCCCTTTTCTGCATTTACCCCTATCATAGAAACTTCTCTTATAATCCTGGAACACACTGGCCCTTGTTCTTAACAAGTAGTATCTTATTCCAGAAGCAGTCTCATCTATTTCAGTGGGATTGCTTGCAATACCCAACGTCACGCAGGAGGCCTGTGGCAGACCAGGGAACTGAAGCTGGGCCTCTCAGATCCCAGCCTAACCCCCGTAATCACAGGGCTCACCTTCTTCTCTCTTGCTCATTTTTTGGTTTGAATGTGCAACTGCTACTTTCCCTGGTGAGCAATTACTGATGCAAAAAGACTCACTGGCTTCAACTGAACTATTGGGGTAAATACATTCTCATAAAAGTCAGGGTTGTGGAATCTAACTCTTTACCCATTGTTTACTCCAAGTTATGATAAATCTCAGTTTCCTTTCCTGCCCTTTTCCCCTCTGAAATTTGCATTGTTGGAGTGTGGAAATCACAGGAGAATGGTACACTATAAGCATGCATAAATACATCATCATCTAACTCTGCCCAGACGTGAGGGCCCATTTTGTTGTACCCCACATACATGTTCAGTGTGTTTGAATTTTTGAATTGGTACCATGTTTGTCAATCTGCTGTCCTGAAGAGAGCTTTTCATAGAGGTGGTAATATCAACCTTTTGCCTATTTTGCTAGGAAGTGCAGTTGGAGAAAGGCTGACAATGAAAAAAAATCTAGTTTATTCTCACAACTTTGCCAGCCTATTAAAAATAAATGTACAGAAATTGGAGTCAATTTGAGTCAGTGCTTTGACTCTAACAAGGGAAACACACTCACATTCTGCTTAGGCTGGATTATCCATGGTTGTCATTGTTCCTTAACTGATCTAGCAAACCTAGTAGAAAAGGATAAATGTGGAGGCAGAAGCCTTCTGGGGAAGGAATGAGCTATTAGAGATCCAAACAAAATCACAGAACTCTGGGTATGTCTACACTACAGTGCTATTTCGAATTAACTTAATTTGAAATAATGCATCTACACACAAAAGCTATTTTGAAATAGTGTTTTGCTATTTCAAAATAGCGTGTCCACACTGAGTGGACCCTGAACCGAAGTTAAGGCTGGCCGGAACCAGTGCCGGTAGGGCATCAGGTTAGGGCTTAGTGTGTGGGGCTGCTGCCTGAGGCTTAACTGAGCTCCATTCTTAAAGGGACCCTACACCCACCCTGGACAGACAGTTCTCAGAGTTTTCCTCTTGCTTATCTACCTCAATGAGGGACACCAAAGCAGTCCTGTCTTGGAGTGCCCTGAGTGCCCGCACTCGGGACACCACAGCACTCGGCCACATGGGGCCAGAGCTGCCCCTTGGCACACCGGTGTGTCTCGTGGGGTCGTTGACATCAGCCCAGCTGCACTTGCTGCAGGCTGCCATCTGGGGGGGTTCATCGGGGGCTGTCAGGATCCAGGAGGCCCTGCAGGAGAGCGTCTACCCCGAGGAGCCCTCAGAGCCACCCCAGTCCTCCCCATGGGGAGCTCGTGCCCCATTCTTCCCTCATGTCCTTCCACTTACCCCTTCCTAGCCCCCCTTCCTGATGTCAAATAAAAGGCACGTATGTTCAAAAATAGAAACTGGGTTTATTGAACAAAACTGGGGCGGGGACGAACCTCTGGGGAGACTGGGAAAAGGAGGTGAGAGAGGGTGGGAGAGGGGAGGGGGAAACCTGGGAGGAGGGAGTTGGAAGGGGGAAGCAAGGGGATGAAGGGGGAGGGAAAGCTCAGGGCCCAGGGTTGGGGGTCTCACCAGAGCAACTTGATTTTCATGTGAACCTGCTCCTGGGTTTGCATGTGGCCTTTGGTGGCCAGGCTGGCAGCTATCCTGCCACAGACGGCCGCGTTCCTTTGTCTAGTGTGGAGATCATGGATGTTGGGGGCATCCCCCCCAAACCTGAATAAGGTCTATGATCTCCACCCTGGACCAGGAAGGCACCCACCTTACCCAGTCCCTGTCAGGTTCCTGGGAGCTGGCAGACTGCTCCTGGGGAGCGGTGGAGGGCTGGCTGGTAGTGGCTTGCTGGCTCATGTTTTGAGGCCACTGGGTCAGGGGCTCCAGTGGCCACTGCTGGCTCTGGGTTGGCAGGTTTGGAGCTGGCACAGGCACTGTGGCCAGAATCTACCCCTTTAATGGCTCTGGGGCTGGGGGAGAGGAGAGTAAGTTTTCCTGGTTGTGCCCAGAGTGGCCACCAGGGCTCCCTGGGAAGGGCTGGAGGCCCCCTAATTCGAATTAAGTGTCTACACAGCATTTAATTTGAAATAGCTATTTTGAATTTGGTGTTACTCCTCATAGAATGAGGTTTACCAAATTCAAATTAAGCGCTCCACTATTTCGAATTAATTTCAAAAGAGTGGTTTGCATGTTTAGACGCTAGGAAAGTTATTTTGAAATAATGGCTGTTATTTCAAATTAACTTTGCAGTGTAGACATACCCTCTGTGCTTCCCAAACTTGCTAGTCAATGTAACCCATTGTCCTGTCAAGCCAGAGGGGAGGAGGAGGAGGATGGGACTGTTCAGGAAGGTGAGGGACTGTTCAGGGAAAATCCTGGCCTTGAGAGCAGGAGTAATTCAGTATATTCCGCTGTATTGCTTTGTGTGTTTGGGGTGGAAAGTTAAATTGTTATTTAACAATCTGCCCTAAGTATCAGAAGTATCTAATTGTGCTGCCCCAGGAGCAGAGCAGGGTGTGATTGTGGGCATGGGCAGCAGGTGACCTGCTAGCTCAGGGAAGCTAGCCCTCGGTTGGCTGTGCCCCTCCCCATCCCCTCTCCAGAGCCCCAGAGGGCCCGCTCCCTCCAAGGCAGCAGCACCTCCAGCCTCTTTGGCCCAGGCACGCATCCTCAGCTCTGGCAGCCCCCTCTCCCCAAGTGCGCAGAGGTGTGGCCACAGAGCCCGGGGGTCTCCCAGCTCTGGGTGGCTGCAGCCGTCTAGCCCTAGCCCTGGTCCTGGCCTCAGCCCCAGCCTTGGCACACTTTTCGGAAGAGGAGCAGCAGCCAACCTGCCTTGGCTGGGGTTGCAGGGGAAGGGCAGGAGGAGGGAGCCTTTCTGGCAAAGCGTGGGCAGGACCACGCTGAGTTCTTTGGGGATGCATAGCCTCTCCCAGCCTACCATGAGTGTGCATTTGTCTTCACAGAAGTTACACACCCACAGCTGGCCCGTGCCAGAAAATTTGGGCTCAGACTAAGAGGCTGTTTAATTGTCGTATAGACATTTGCGCTTGGGCTGCTCTTTGAGCTCTGGGACCCTCCCACCTTGCAAGTTGGTAGAGTCTGGGTTCCCACTTAGGCCAAACATCTACAGCACAATTCAACAGCCCCTTAGCCTGAGCCCAGGTCAGCTGGCACTGGCCAGCCATGGGTTTAAGTGTAGTGTGGACATAACACAGTTGCAATTTGTTCCCTGGTTCTCCCTTTACTCCAGGAGGGAAGTAACTTGCTATTTGCCTGTTCTAGGCACAGATACTTTCCTCTCTTCATCTGCTCAGCTGGGAGGCGGGTTTGTGTGGTGCCCATACAAGAATTATTGTCTGATCTCCCCTTTGCTGTGTCTCCCCATAACTTGGTGCAACTGTGAAAACTTAAAATAGAAAAAATAGACAAAAATGCTGACACCCAGTGGTGTTATCCATTCAAATGATAAAGAAATACAAACTGAATTTTGCCATCTCTACCTTAGCCCCTTTACTTGTCTGGGCAGCCTCCTAAGAGCACATTACAACCTGTGAATGGCAGAAGATGTATGAACTTCGTGGCTGCCTTCACTTGAGCAATTTGCTGCAGCTTTATTGTTTTAGTGTTCAGAGGGAGTGTTTGGATTTCTACAGCTTTGTGCTATGACCAGGCGTGAATTAGTCATGCTGAACAAACATAAAAGGAGAATCCCTGGGTTAAATTTGAACTGTGCACCTGAATGTGTAAACTGTGCAAGGGCTACTACATTACTCCTTCAAGTTCAGGGTACCATCTGGGCCAGATTAAGGGGGTATACAACACTGGAGATTTAGCAGATCATAAATAATATCTCACATTAAATAAAAAACTACTGTACTAATTATCCATGACAGTTTCCCCATTATCCATGCTTAAAAGCCAGAATGTTAGGCATTATATAAAACCCTAAAAGGGAACAGAATAAATCCTGCTGTATCATGAAGCCATTTCCAAGCTACTTATAAAGTTGGTTTTAATTAACAGAAACTTGTCAAACCCACATCTCAAAATTCAGGGCTCTCTTGGGGCGCCGGTAATTAAATGCACTTCTAATTTCAAATTTAAGATGCTGTCCTATTTCACATGGACTGTCTTTCTGTCTGACTGCATCGTTTGTCACTGATGCTTCAGGACTGTATGGAAACCCCCACCCCTCCTCTGCCCAAGTGCATTACAGATTATTCTTTCAAAAACTTTTGACCCATTAGGCCAAAGAAGGTGCACGGAAGCCACACTCTGATCAAAGGCTTGCAGGGGTCCGACTGTGTTCCTCCTCACTCTTTGCTCATGGCCTGCTTTCTAGTGCTCCATAACAAATCCCTTGGACTTCTCTACTGATGATTTCCTACCCCTCTCCTTCCACAGCCAAGTTCTGTCCTTCTCCATGCTGCTGTTCCAGCATCTCTTACCCTCCTGATCTATTTGACTTCTCACTTGCTCTGCCACCTACCTATGTAGACTCGTGGGAGAGGCCCAATTTATGACCCATGTATTCAGGTGTGATGGAGTCAGTTGAACTCTCTTGTTGTAGAGAATCAGCATGCACCTTAGTTCCTGATAGCTCAGCACAAACAAGCAAAGCCCTGTTCTCTTGATCTAAAGCAGGATGGGGATAATCGCAAAATAGTATCTTCTTATTTGTTTGTACAGAGCCTAGTACAATGGGTCCCCATTCTTGGTTTTCTCTTAGACTTTACCCTAATGTGTATGATGAGAATAATACTACTAAATTGGAAACCAAGGTGCCCTTCCTTCTCCATTCTTCCCTTTGACTGAACAAACAGCAGCTCATTCTAGGACTTCAAAACAAATTAATTTCTTCTTACAGGAGAAATGTGTTTATGGCAATTTATACCAAGGGCTATCAGGCTACTTGCAGAATTGGAGCCAGCGGGGGTGAAATCCCAAGCTCACGTAGACATACCCACGCCAGCACTGGTCAAACTGGCATGCTAATAGTAGCAGTGTAGCTGGGATAGCATAAGCAGCATCTTGGGGTAGCCATTTGAGTACATATCTAATGACAGTGGGATGGTGGGAAGATACATACTTGGGACATTTCAATTCGGTGTAATTGAAGTTTATACTGTACCCTAATATGCAGACTCTTTTGCTAGAATTGCATTCATATCTTAACATCCCTTTGTTTTCTATTTTATCAGGCATAGCCTCAAATAAATGCATATTTTGAGCCCACCAATTTGAGACCAACCTAATGTTTATGGGAGGTTTTGAAGGAAATAATGTTACCTCTACCTTCTAACAAAGGAGGGATGTGAACCTCTGTATTGCCCATGAGTCTGGAGAACATGACAGCCGTAAGAACGGCCATACTTGGTCAGACCAAAGGTCCATCTAGCCCAGTATTCAAGAATCTTAGTTTAAGTATCTACACACTATCAGCTATGTCGCATTCAGAAACCAGAGACTGCCACGAGTAACAAGGCAAAAAGGCTGTAAAGGCTGTAAAGGGCTGTAAAGGGATAAAATTCATTCCTGGGTAGATAATTATAGCAGTGTAACATAACACCACTAATTCCTTTGATTACATCACCAGTATAATGTATGATGTATAATGACAGACACGGTTTACATTGCACAAACTGTCTATTTTGTACTGAGGCCAACAGGAGCAACGTTGTTTTCCTAACTTGATTTTGTGGAACTGCTGGCTTTGGGCCTATCTGGTGTTACAGTTAATAAAAACTATTTAGAAAGTGATACTGGGTGAACTGGAGAAAAGCACAGCAATTCCTTAGTTACCATTTGTATTTAAGCCATTTGATAATGACCTGCCTCTGAAACATGCCAATGTGCATCAAAATGTTTTTCTAACCCAACAGGGAAAATGATGTGGAAGTTTTCTGATGGTGACCACGGGTATGTGATGGGGAGGTGGAAACCTACAATAACAAGTTGGTTAAGAAATTAAATCAATGTACCAAGGCAAGATGTCCAAAGGCACAAATGGTAGGCATTTACGCTCAGATCCTCTAGGGAATTAGATGACTAAATACCTTTTGAGGATCATGGTATTTGATCGTTTTCAAAGTTAATGGGAGTTAAACTTTGGCTACATCCTTACAAAATGCTCCTTTTAACCTTTCACCTCCATTGATTTCTATTCCTTTCATCTCTTGCATTTTGCTATTTCACCAGACTGGTTTTCAACTTGTTTTCCTGATTCCATTTTTGTTGGATTCCTTCTATGAGTCAGTTATCTGAGTCTAAGTATTTTAATTTCCTTCCTTTACATTTAGGGTCTTTCTGCTACCTTTGCTTGAAAATCCTCCATTCTAAAGTTCCATGTCACAGCTAGGGTATGGTACAGTCTTTCCCCTGAGGTGCTGTTGAAGTGAATTTATCTGTTACTCCGCCTCTCTATGTTTATTCTCTGTGTGTGTTAATGGTCATCAACACAAGGGAAAACCCATCTGTTCAGAGGTCTTGATGTTTACTGAGGTCATCAGATTTGCTTGTCTCTGGTGAGTAAGTAAAGATCATGGAGAAATTAACCATAATAATAGAGGAAAGGGCAAGGAAGGAACCACACCAAACCAACACACAGTCCCCTGGCTCAGATTTCCGATCATGCTGTAGATTCCTGTAGCAATGCCTCTGACAGGCTATTCTACAAAAAACAACTGCCTCTAGCATGCGAGTAAATGAATTTTAGCTCATGTATAAACATTGCATATGCAGTGACTCAGGCCTCAGCTGAGCTATGCCTAACTGTGAGGAGAGGCAGAGGCAAACCAATGCGATAGACACAGCCCTAAGTTCTAACCCCAGAAATGTGGCAAAAACAATGATACAATATAAATAATAGGATAAGGATGCAATATGAAGTAACATGAAATAGTTCCTTAGGAAAATAAAACACTATAAATTACCATCTCAGCATATGAATTTTTTTCAACCACATGCTGCATCACCCAAGAGCAGAATCAGCTCTTTCTCTCCCGGGCTGCAAAGTCCAGCTTCACCTCTACTGTCCTGCCTAGGCCTCTCTCCAGCTTGCGACTGGCCTTTGCTTCCACCCTGCACTGACAACACCTCTTTCCAGCAAGCCCACCTGCAAATGACAGCTCCTTCCTCGGAGAGCCACACCCTTTACTTCAGGTAGCCAAACTATGTTCTCTCTGTCAGTGCCTCAGACACTCTCTTGCAACTGGGCTCCTCACACACCGTTGTTCATGGTCCATCTTCGTCTAACACGGCTTCCTCAATCAAGATGATCTTCTTTTTATCCCAGTGCACTCTCCCTATGCCTTCCCAATGCCCCCCTTGAGAGTTTCCTACCCCCTTCATCAGCCCTCTCCTTGGTTCTGTCTCTCCTCAGAACAACATCCTAGGCTGAGGCAGGTATTAGTGCCACGATCAGGTTCCTTGATGTACCGATTCTTGACAGGCATGAGTTTGCATTTCTTTTTGCAGTTGCTACAATCCTGTAGCTCCGCAAGGATGTGTGTGTGTGTGCGTGTGTGTGTGCGTGTGTGTGTGTGTGAGAGTTCATCCAGGGGGAGAGCATCTTATAAGTCCACTAGCACTAATTACAGCCACTGTTAATCCCTTCTGTCATATAGTTAGGACACAGAATCTTATCTTTCCACTGCCCAGCACAGAATCTCCAGCTTTCTTTATAGCCACAGGTTCTGAGGAGCAGTGTTTGGCTGAAGTATGATAGTCACTGCAGAAGAGTTCCCCATTATGAGAACAGCTGTGGCAAGGGAATGGGTGGGGACAGGAGGGCATCGATTAGAGAAATGTGCTTTGGCGCTCTAGACTGCAAACAGCCTATAAGCAACTATTCAAGCCATCCAGAGCGAGCAGTCCTTTATGGCCAGTATTCAGAGAACCATACAGTGACGCAAAACTAATCTTCACGTTCCCATTATTAATGAATTTCCTCCATAGTGCTTAAAGAGACTTCCCAAAAATTAGTTTGGAAAAGATTGTCGGCTTTGGAAATTGGTTTGTAAAGTAATGAGAAGGCGCGCGCTAGTGTTGCAATCATCCTTCATTTGCTGTGCAGAAAGAGAAGCTGTTGTTTATTGCAAAATATTATGATTGCCCCTTCTCATCAGTGCTGGTTGTTGGCTCTTGCTATTATTGTCTCTTAAGACATCCTCTCAGAATGTTGATTAGGTGCCTTGAGAGGATACTTAGCAAACTGATGTACTGTAATGGCAAAGCATTGTGTCCTTGACCTGCTATGTTAATATTAACACTGGCAAGATACTAAACCCACTCAATCTTACAGAATGACAACAGAAATGATGGCAGAGTCCTTCTGGCGGTTTACAATAAATATTATTTGTTTGTGACTTCTCAGTGCTGCATGAGGTACGTTGGCTGCTTAGCAATTCTTCAAATGATTCTTCTCATCTTTCAGGTCCTTTAGGATAATGTCCACAGGGTGGAAATTAATCATCATTATCGAGACGTATGTTAGCATTTAGTGTCTAGAAACTGGTTAGCTTGATAGTCTAGAAAAGAAAGCATGGAGAAAAATTCAGATCTGAACTGGCATTTCATTGACTGTGGGTGTTTGGGAAAAACTTAAGAATTTTCTACATACAATAGTTTCAGGTAAAAAATATTCTAGCATTTTCCCCTATAGCCAGCTCCTAAAGATGGTCTCAGTGGTTTAGAATCTGTTTAAAAACATCAGTCTTGCAGTCTAAAATTAATGGTACTGAGCCCCTGCTCAGCTGGCATTTTGTTCAGCTGAAAAGCCATTTTCTAGACTCTCCTGGAGCAAATGATCAGAGAGAGGAGTGAGGAAATCTGCCACTGATATAACCAGACGTCCTTGTATAACTCTCTCCATAAGCAGCTGAATCTTTCATCCTAGTGACATGGAGCTTTCTTTGAAATGCACAATTTTCATCTGGTAACTTGTTAAATGCACAATTTCCTTAGGCTTCATAAATAATGTTGGGAGAAGATGGGCCTTATTCAAATTCAGGGAAATGAGATGATTGCTAAAAAAGTAAAAATGGGCTGATTGATAATCTGGATGGCAGTCCTATTTTCCACTTTTCATGCTAACCAGATGTTTATGGTAGCATTACTCAGTGGCTTCTGCTTCCCATTTTGTACAATTAGCATTGGCTGTAATTAGCCTTACTCTAAACGACAACTAAAAGCATAGTACTTCACTTTCCAGTAGGCAGTTGGTGTTTTGTCACTGAAATGAGTCATGTTGTTATGCTTCGATATGCATGGATGAAATGGATCTAAATGACAAAAGGTAGCTTTCTATCAAAAGTTTATAAGAAAATGTTATGTGTTTCCAGCAGCGAAAATATTACGGTGACCTTGTACTGCAGATTTCAAAGCTACAAATTAATGGTGGCAAAGTGGCTTGACAGTTTACAATGTGGGAAGAGTGAGATGGAACCACTAAGTAGGGAAAGTATGATGTCTTTCTGCTGATGGTAACAATTATAGGAAGACACATCATGTGCGCAGTATGTTCTTTGTGTTGGAAAAAATGTGAATCACAGTAACTAAAAATCTAGAATCTTTGCAATAGCCCCTGAAGATTATAAATGCTCGCTTCATTGGGCCAAAGAGGAAAATGAATTCCAGAGCTCAAGGGTCTTCGTTGAGAATGCTATGTCGTCAGCCCCTACTCATGATGACTTCAGGTGATTTGTTGATCTCAACTGCTGTAGTATAATGTGAAGAGAGAGAGAAAAACAATGTCCAAGCAAGTGCTGTAGAAGTGAAAACCAACCATTTGGATTGCACTTTCAGTTGCATGGGAAGCTGACTAGCACAGTTTGTGCTTGTATACGGATGATGATGCCACTGTCAGTGGAAAGTAAAAACAAAGCTTTTCCTCAAGGATCCTGCAATCGAACAGCATGAATGGAATCACTGCACCTAACATGCAAAGAGGAAGGGATGTGAATGGAAGAGGAAGGGACATTAAGGGCTTGTCTATACTGGCATGTTTTGTCACCAAAAACTGCCTTTTGTTGCCAAAGCAGTAAGAGCGCACACACTACAATGCAATTTTTGTCGGGGGATGGAGGAGAACACCCAGTTTTGGCGACAAAAAACTTTCTTGACTAAAATAGGTACTCTGGGTTTACTCTGGTTTGAGAGCAGAACATGTCCATTATCTTCTAAACTTATTAGATGGGAGTTGCAACCATCTTCTAAGCAAATCTTGAGTTAATGAGGTTTACTTCAGTAGTTCAGGGGGAAGCATATAAACAGCTGTTTGGCTCAGAACTGCTGAATTATTGCTTTCACGTGTTGTCAGAGTAGAACTCTTTTTCACTTCCATGGCTGCTCAAGTACAATTTTCAGCAATAGACTGGAGGACCTTTACTGAACCCATAAAAGAGGACTATGAAATCCTTGATCCAATGGGAAGAAATTGAGTCTGGGCACCAGAACAGGAAGAGTCTGGAGGAAAACCTCTCCCAAGAAGTGTGACCAGTAGTGGGTCTGGCTTAGCTCTCTAGCTCAGAGGGAAGTGGAGGGGAAGCAAGATGCAGCAGCCCTGAAAAAATAGGTGAGTTGGAAGACCCTAGAGAGCCAGTAGACAGGGCTGCCCTTGGGATCTATGGGTCCTTAAGCAGTACTTTTAAACTGGTGCCTATATACCCGAAGGCAGCCTGGGGTGGAGGAGAGGCGCATGATGATTTTTTTTACAGATGTGATTTTATAATATTCAAAAACATACTAACAAAATATTTTAAAGTTTTAAACTAAGGTCCTGTCGACTAACACAGTAAATTCAGAATATACTGGCAGTATATTCCTGGGGTTGGCAAATGCCTGTTAAATGCCTTCATTGCCATTTGAATGGCTCTTTCACAGGTTCAGAGTTCTACTAATAGGTCTGGCAGATTTTTCACTTTTTAAGTTTAATTTGATCTTCTCCAGAGGCAGCAGAGCCACAGAACAGGAATAGGAGGAAATGGTTTGGGTGGACATTAAGACCCTGTGGTGCCCCAGAACGTTGGGTGCCCTGTGCAGCTGCATATTCTGCATATGGGTAAGGACAGCCCTGCTAGTGGAAACTGTGTTTTGAAAAGATCGAATAAATTAACCTCCAAGAAGAGAAATGTTGCTTTAAGTACTCAAGACTGGGTAGTTGTCGGAAGCCGTACACTGTGTCATGGAAGGGCAACTTCAAGGATGGCACCCTGCTTCGAAAGTCAGCCAAAACTTCAGGCCAAATGCAGTCGTCAATTTGGGCATAGCCTTAAAGAGCATCACACGATTGAAGTAGTCAATACTTCAGCCTTCTGTCCTGCCTGAGAGATCACACTGTCCATCTTCATTAACAGAAATGGAGAAACACCCAATTTACATCGGCTGAGGATGTGCTTATATCCCCAATCCTCCCCTATCGCTAACCAGAACAAAGGCTGTACAACAGCTGTGGGAAACCTGCGGCCCATGGTCTGCATGCAGCCCACTGGGGTTCCACCTACAGCCTGCACATATTCTATCTTCCCCCACATCTCTGGCACACTGGGACCCTGGAGTCCTGCACATCCTACTCCCCTCCCAGCACTTTCAGAGTACCACAAATCTGCTGATTCCCACTCCATCCCCTCCCTCCCAGAGCGGGAATGCCACGAGTCAGCTGTGGGCTACAGGTGGAACCTCACTGGATCACAGGCTGTAGGTTGCTCGCCACCAGTCATGCGGCCCACTGAAATGAAGGATGGCCGTTCATGCAACCTACTCACTCTTCTTGGTTGTCCATCGCTGCTGCACAAAGTTAGTTATGGTAAGTACTTGTTAAAAAAATCTTTCCCTTTGGATGTAAGGATTAGAAAGACACAGAACGGGTAGGTCTATGAAAAATGTAGACTCAAAGGAGTGGATTATTAAGGATCAGGGTGTTTGCTTTTGCCAGTTCCTCAATCTTGCTTTTCTTTGGAGGTTCCTGCCTTTGTGAGAAGTATCTAACCCTGAGTGAGCCTGGCACAGAATTTCATCACTGCAATAGATCCCTAGCAGTTAATGCAGCTCAAGTTGTCAACTACTGTCTTTAGAGCTGTGGCTATGTCTTTGGAGCTGGAGGATGGAGGCGGGGGTGGCGGGGTGGTGCAATTCTCGGCTTGCATAGATATACCCTCATTAGCTCTGCCTGAGCTGTAACTGGAGTAGCAAGGGCAGTAGATTGGGTTGCCCGCATCCCCAGGTATGCACTCAGAAGACCAGCCCGAGCCACCGCCCATGCTACTCCATACTGCTATTTTTAGTGCACTATCTCGAACAGAGCTAGTGTGGGTGCATCTATGCAGGCTGGGAACCAGACACCTGTTCCTAGTGTAGACCCAGGTAGACCATCCTTGGTGCAAATCCCAGCAGAAACACGTTGCACGTGAATTAACACTAAATGAGAAAGAAGTTCAGATCTTTTGTTGTTTAGACCATATAATATGATGTAGTATTTGTCTTGCAGCTCGCTCTCAGGTAAGTGCTGCACAAGGAGACACATTCTTTGCCCTGACGAGCTTTCAATCTACTGTGAAATACGCCTGTTCCAAAGCCCATTGCAGTAAGTGGCAATATTCCCATTGATTTCAATGGGTTTGGCTCACAAGCAGGAAGGAGTGGAGTAGGTCCGTGGAGAACTAGAATCAAGATAATAAGATCATGCAGCGATAAAGACAACTTAATAGCTCCATATCACTGGGGATTCCTCTTTAATAAATAAGCAGTTCTTCCAAGACTATTGCACTACCTTCCCCTTATTAGTTGGCTGTTTTCGGTATTTATTTGCAGCCTAATCCAATGCCCATTGAAATCAGTGGAGGACATCTATGGGATTTAATGCATTCAGTAATGTGTTTTAAAAACAAAACAAAACAAAAAAAGAATGATATTCAGTAAATACCATAGGCTACAATGAAATGAGATTGACGGTTAAAAAAATGTTGATATCACCAAGGAAATGGCTTTAGGCTGCCGAGTATGAGACCGAGGAAACTAGAAATGTGCATCAGAATGCTCAATATATGTCACTGTGTGACTACTTTACACATGGAAAATCTGAAATGAGGCTGTTAATATTAAGGCTAATGTCAGGAAAAAGATTTAATACGAAGTGCAAACTAAGATTCTTGAAAACTCAGTTGCTAAAATGTATTTGATTTTGTTATATTATACACATAATATTCTAAACAAAGTTGGAATTATGTTTCACAGCATTTTGTTCTACATGTAAGGGAATTGTACTTGTACAATTAAGACTCTAATGTTGATATAAAGTTCATTTCAGCAGCTTTCCAGTCCCTGGTTGTTTTTTATTGTTCTTTGTGGTAGCAATAATGATTCCGCTGCTTTTGTTAATAATCCATCAGTATTTCTATTCTAAACTCTTATTTCAAGAGGCTATTATAATTCTGTCATAAAATACCACACGCTGAAACTGCCACAGGCGTCAACTCAGAAACACATTCAACATTTGGAAAAAAAATTGTTATACTATTTTGCATTCATGAATAAAGTTAACGGAAAATTCTCTTTCTTATCCTAATTGTGTAGCAGATGTCTGGGCTTTGAAATGTATTATGTGCTTGAGGGGATGTCAAAAGAATCCTTACCAAACTTACAGAGCAATGATTTCAATGGGTTTAAGACTAGGACCATAATTTGTGGGTCTTGTGCTATCCTACCAAAATGTGATTCAGCACATCTGCATGCCTCTGCATTTGAGAATGTCGATCTAAAACAAATAGGAGTGTGTCCCCTCCTCCCAACATGACTGAATTAAATATTTTGTGCTTTATTCTATTCCTGCTTGGTGTGTCCTAAAACAACTTGGTAAGTAATTTACAATAGCTTTTGGAAAGAGTGATTTATGGTTTTGAGGTTCTTCAGATTTGTAGCCATTTGTGAATTGTTGGTTTATGGAAGATTATACACTTCTTTACTTCTTTCAGGAGCCCAGTGGTTGATACTCAAACTGTAGGTCCAAAGATATCTTCCAGATTTGTGGTTTTCTTTGGAGGTTTTAGGTATTGAGAATCAACTGAATAATCTGATTCATAAAGTTTTATCAGCTGTGATATGCAAAAATAAACACAATTGTGTTACGTTTACTTAATCATTTTCACAACATCATGGTGAGAGAATACAACAGAATGGAAATTACTTGCACAAAATGTGACACATTTCTGGCATGTTGCTCTATGAGGTGATCTGTTTTCATCTCCCAGAGAAGCACACCAAATGTTATGGAATATTTCAGCCTAGCTGCAAAAATCCTATTCGTAACCTCTTTGTGTAGCATTTTGTGATACTAACAGACAGATGCAAAACAAGAAGTGGAGGTAAATCTTGCATTTCTTAGTAACACAAGATGATCAAGCTGTATGGACCCTGAAGTTTTGGTTGAATGTAATTTATTTTTTCCCTACAGAGCAGAGACCAGCGTGCAAATTTGGATGCCTCTAAGTGGATCCGCACCAATTCTGACACTTAAAT
Source organism: Pelodiscus sinensis (assembly GCF_049634645.1). Taxonomy (NCBI): domain Eukaryota; kingdom Metazoa; phylum Chordata; order Testudines; family Trionychidae; genus Pelodiscus; species Pelodiscus sinensis. The sequence goes on from NC_134718.1 coordinate 59,607,310, forward strand.
CAACAGTTGGACACATACATGTCTGTTTCACACACAAACACACTTATTTAAATATTCATATATAGAATTTGGACAGTCTTTTAAGAAGTCCACATTTGATTGGCAAACGGGCATCTTAAAGCATTCTTTAAAAGTTTTCATCTCTGGAATCTGGTCAAACAAGGTGGAAAGGTCATTGGCAAGATTCCCTCTAAGCTGCATGGTAGCACGGCCCCACAGCTGCTTAATGAACCCTGCCCAGGAGCTCAGAGCTGCTGTGCACGATGCTGCCTGGCTGGGGGAAGGTCACTTCTCCCTCTGCAACAGCAGCAAGTGCCCCTCCCTTAGCCAAGCAGCACCATGCTCAGAAGCTCTGAGCCCCTTGGCTGGGCTCATTAAGCAGCTGCAGGGGGAACTTTGGCCCTTGCTATAGAGTCAGTGAAACCAAAATGTTTAGTGAATTTGGGTTGATTTTATAGAATTGATTGTTTTGGATAGAAACAAACTAAAATAAAAATTGTGGAAGAAAATCTGTCATTTTCTTTCAACAACTTTGAAATGCAATATTTTGATTTTTTTGGTTTAAATGATTTTTGTTATTAAACTTAAACTTTATTTTTAAAATGCAAAAAAAGATTTCAAGCATTTTTAAATGTAACATTTCATTTTGGTTCAAGTGCAGCACATCATTCAACCCAAAATGATTTTTTTAAACTTTGATATACTAAACATTTCGATATTGATCTGACCCAAAATTAGTTATTTTTTAATGTTAGGAAATTGCCAACAAACCAAATAATCTGTTATTTACCAACTCTAGTCATCAAGCTCTTCATAGGAAAAGAAATTCGCAGATGGGGGAAAGTACATGAGGCAGCGCTAGAGGCTGAATTCCAGTTTCGACATCTGTTAGACAACACAAAGGCACTGATCTCAGTAAGAATCTCTTCACCATTTGTAATTTTGGAGGTTGTTTTTATCATTCTTCAACTCAAAAGCCATTTCTGTGGTTTTAATGTCATTTTGCAAATGATTATTAATGATGTGAGCAAACTGATTTTGCTGGGTTGCTTCTGACTTTGCCACAAGAGATATTCTTTTATTTTTTTCCATCAAGGATGTTGCAGAGTCTTTGGGTTTACTGCACCTGCATTACATTAATTGGAGTATGTGGTTGATGTTGTTGAGTTTAATTTCACATAATTTCTAGTGGCTGCACTCCACTGGCTTTCTCTTTATGTTCATCTCCTATAATTGGAGCCCTACCAAATACACGGTCCACTTTAGTTAATTTCATGGTCATAGGATTTTGAAAATCATAAATTTCATGATTTCAGCTATTTAAATCTTAAATTTCACAGAGGTGTAAACAGAGGTGTGGGGAGGAGGGGTGTAATGGCCCATTCGAGCAGGTTAATTGTGGTGTGAAGCACTCAGGAAATAAGGACCAGGTTAGGCCCTATGAAAGCCTGCAAGGGCTGAGAGGAGCTCACTCTTACTCCAGCTGAGGAGCAAGAGGGACCTGGCTGCCTGGGAAGCCCTCATTTAATTTCTGAAGTATCTGAAACAGAACAGTGCTGGGGAGGGGCAAGCAGAGCTGCGGTGCTCTGGCATGACCCAACATCCAGGCTACAGGCCTGATACAGAGACTTGAGGGGTATGAGGGCTGCAGGGAGGCAGCCAGGACAGGAAAAGGCAGTGGGTCCACACCCCTTTGCCAATGATGAGTGGCCATTTCAGAGGGCAGTTTGCCCCTGAGGCAGGGGCTAGATGATGACTAACAGTGGATCACTGAGGCAAGCTGGGTATAGGAGAGTTGGGTTCCCCGGGAGGGGAGGACCCTGGAGTGTGGGGGCACCGCTGTAGGGCAGTACTGTGAGGAAAGGGCACTGTGGGCCCAGAAGGGGCCTGAAGTAGCGTGGAAGACAGTGGGCAAGACACCGGTCAACAGGGGTTGCTCCAGGGCTGGAAGAGCTGATTCTCCAGGAAACCAGCAGGAAGTGCCATGCTGGCGAGTCAACACCCGCTAGAGGAGGTCACAAGGTTATTGCGGGGGAAGATTTGCAGTACTGCTATCCTTACTTGTGTGCTGACTTCAGAGCTGGGTGCCCAGCCAAAAGACGCTGTTCTCCAGCTGCCCAGGTCTGAAGGTAACGCAGAAGAAAAGGTGACAATTCTGCGACCCCTCTAATAGCCTTGTAGCCCCCTGCAACTCCCTTTGGGGTGAGTGCCCCGAGTTTGAGAAACACTGGTCTCCCCCATGAAATTGGTGTATAAGGTAATAGCATGCACATATGAGATTTCACAGTGGAAGGCCAGATTTCGTGGTCCATTAATTTCATGACCGTGAATTTGGTAGGGCTCTACCTGTAATATACTACAGACAGGGACTCTTATAATGTACCAATTGGTGTATCATTGGAGAGACAGACAAGCTGAAGAGGAGGGCCCATGGGAGCAGAATGCCTCTGAACTACAATTTCTATGAGGCTCAATAGTATCATTTTGAATAAAAATATTTTTTTAATATTTTGAATTGAAATATTTTGTAAGATTTGGGTTTTTTCTTTGATTTTCAGTGTATGTTTGTGAAAGGAAAACCGTATTTTGCAACCTTCTCTAGCAGTGATGCCAGATCGCTTTGGATCTTGTCCATGGCAAGACAGGCAATACATGCAATATCATGGCACAGTATTTACATCGGGTGGGGATTACTAATTCCAATATACATTTTTATTCTCATTTGACCTCTCTCTGCTTACTGTCTAGACATTTTTAGCTGCTTGGTGAATGACTGCTTAGAGAAAACTCAAATGAACACATAAAAGGTAAGAAATAAAATGATTTGGTTGTTGCTGAGAATCTGTGAAATCACAAATTCTCGTGTATGTGGATGTCCTTTATAACCACAACTTCCTAATTTCTTTAGTATTTGAAGCTATAGCACCAAAGGTTTGCAGGTATTGATCTGTCATTCCCACTAGATTATTATTAAAAGTGAACTGCTACAACTTTACATTAAATAGTTCAGTTTAAAATGTGATGAAATGTCATGTGAGAATGCTGGGGACAGTAGCAAGAGTTTGTGGGGGGTGTCTTCTAACACTGAGCAAGGAATTTTGTGTAGAATAAGAAAATCACTATAATTCTCTACAGGCCTTTCTTCTTTAATTGTGTGCTCTACCTCCTTCGTACTCTGAATGAAAAGAAACAGTTACATGTATCTTTAAACCACATGCGCACGTATGTAATCATCTCCAGGAAAACTTGGTTCTAATGTCTTCCTACCACCTCCAAAAGAAAACAGAAAGGCTGTGTCTAGACTGCAGGGTTTTTTTCCAAAAAAGTGCCTTTTTTCGAAAAAACTTCACCTGCATCTAGACTACAGCCACATTCTTTCGAAATTAAATTGAAAGAATGCGGCTTTTCTTTCGACAGCGGTACTCCTCATTTCACGAGGAAGAATGCCTTTTTTCAAAAGTGCTCTTTCAAAAAAAGGCGTTCTTGAATGCAAACAGGGCTTTTTCGAAAGAGAGCATCCAGACTACCCGGGTGCTCTCTTTTGAAAAAGCGGCTCACTTTTTTTGAAAGAAGAGGTTGCAGTCTAGACGCTCTCTTTTGAAAGAGGCTTGTAGTCTAGACGTACCCAAAGAGTTAGCAAGTCAGCATAAGTAAAGATGTTTTATAGAACCAAGCAATGGAGGATGCTGTGAGAAAAGATTGTTCATGAGAGCCGTAGTCTTTTGAAATGTCTACAAAAGGTTAGAGCGCCACTGTCTTATTGCCTATTAGAAGATCATTATATAGAAGAGTAAATTCATTACAGGATTTGGAAATCAGAAGGCCAAAAATGAATTATGTTTTTCTTTTCCCAATGGAATATCTGCTGTGCGGTTAATAGCCGCTTGTGGCATATAGGATTGTAGACAGTGAATAGTTCAGTGACAAGGTGAACTGATACCCATCCCCCTCTCCCTCTCACACATACATTGCTTTTGCTGATGGAGGCTGCATGGAGTCTTTATTTCCTATCATGACAACATTGTTAGTCTTTGAGAGTCTGTTCTGTCTGCTCTGGCTTATGTTCAGATGGTCAGCTGATGATTTCTAATCTCTAGAATGATACTTTTGTTCCTTGTCACAGAGTGAACCTAATTAGAGATTTTTCCCCCCTTCTAAATATAAAGCTTTTGAATCTGCCTTTTTGAATTTGAATTTCTCCTCTGCTCTTAATCTATGCCTTCTTCTACAGTATCATTTTTGTTATGATAGCAATGTGCAAACCAAATGCTGTTCACTGTTAGTTTAAAATTGTTTAATAGAAAATATGTTCATGATACCTTTTACATTTCTTAATTCTTCACTTACATTAAGTTATTTTGCTAGAACAACCAATCAAATACATGCATTTCCTTCTGGTAGAATACATGTAATGTTATAACATTATCGCTCCTTATGATACAGTTGTATTATTAGCTCATCCTAACAAAAGACAAAGTTTGATTTCATGGACATTTTATTTTAAGAAATTACTCATAATTTAGGGACCTACTATGAATTATTTACTCTCACAATTAATACCACTGAAATAAATTCATCCATCTTTATAGTTGTGTTTATGGAACTTCTTTGGGTTCCCTTCAATGTCTTTCCAGGGTGAAGTACCCAAAACAGGATGCAGTATTTCAGATTCAGTTGTAAGACACACTCTAATCTGACCTACACACTATATGTAAAATATGTCTATTACAGTATACACATTACAGAGTTAGTCAGAAAAATGGTGGATTTTCCCGGAAAATTTAGACTTTTCTGTTGTACCTAAACCTAAAAAGTTTTCAAAACAGAAATTGAACTTTTCAACAACAAAAAAATCAAAATTTTCACGAACAAACTAAACAAAACAACAACATCATTTCTTCAATTTTTTTTTGTCAGATCAGTTTTGATGAAAATTTTTCAACCAATTCTAACACACTGGACAAACCTGCCATGGATTCATTAAAAATATAAGTATTTTCAACAGGTTGACAAATGATTGATTGTGATGATGCTTGAAGAAAACCATGGATGCATCCTGAACATTTTGAATTAGCACTACAATAAATGGAACAGCTGAGATTACCATACCAAAATCTAAATCCGCAGATCATACATTGAAAACCACTGATCTAATCTGACCTGTATATCACCCATTTACCTTTCACTCATTTAACCTTGTATCAAGCCCATTAACTTGACTTTGACTAGATCCCATCCTGAGTTTGGTTAGAAGCCTGTTTTCTAGAGAGGCATCCCATCTGAAGAGATGGAGAGTCCACTTCCCTTGGTAGTTTGTTCAATAGCTAATCACGTTCACTATTAAACGTGTGTCTTACTCCTAATTTAAATTTGTCTGACTTCAGCTTCCAGCCATTAGTTCTGATGTCTTTCTCTGCTAGGTTTATGGCCCTTTAGCACCAGTATTTTCTCTCGCTGAAGGTATTTATACACTGTAATCAAGTCACCTCTGTCTTTTTTGGGACAAGTCTACACTAAAAGTGCTACATCACTGCAGCTGCATCACAGTGAGTATATCACTGTGAGTACATCTGGTGACCATGTTCTGTGCTGCCAAGAGAACACACTCTCACCAGCATAATTTCTCCACCTCCTCAAAAGGCAAAAGCTATGTCAGCAGGAGAGCAACCCCATCCGACACATCACCAGTGTGGACAGCTCCTAGCTCACTGTCATATGTGTCACTCCTTTTGAGAGGCAGTGCTTTCCAGGAAACAGATTCCCATTGTGTGGGTCTGGCCTGGCTTCCTTATCCCTAGATTTATAATTTTGCATTTGGCTGTATTAAAACATATGTTGTTAAGATGGACCCCTCTTATCATGTGATCCAGATTGCTTTATACAATTGCCTTTCCTTCCTCAATATTTATTACTTCACCAACCTTTGTGTCATATGCAAATGTTATCAACGGTGATTAAATAGTTACTTTCAGATCATGGCTTTGGGCCTCATACCAATCCCTGCAGAACCCCACTAGAAACAACTTTATTCAAAGAGGATTCCCCATTAACAACTATTTACTGAGATCTGATGATTACTCAGTTCTTTATCCTTTCAATGAGTGCTCTTTTAGTATTGCATAGTGCTATTTTTTTTAATAAGAATGTCCTACAATGGTGGGACAGACCAACTCAGGGGCCCTGACCAACTGGGGGGGGGGCAGAAAAATGGGCATCCTCGTGACCCAGCCTGATCCACCCCCATCCCTCACATTCCTGCCGGAGAGCAGAGTTGGGGTGTGGGGGCTTGACTCTCCCAGTGCTTCTTCTGGGGAGCAGGGGAAGCCCCCACACCCCAACCCCACTCCCCAGTAGGAACATCAGAGATATGAGCAGGGGCCTCCACTTGCTGTGGTCCAGGGCCCCACTAAACTATAATTCACCTGTGATGTCATGTGGTACTAGCTCAACTGCCTTACAAAAGCGTAAGTCGATTACATCTATGCAGTTACCTCTAGAAACCCAAATTACAATCTCATCACAGAATGAAATCAGGTTTGTTTGACACAACCTATTTTCCATAAAACCATGTTGACCATTCATTATATTGCTGTTCTTTAAGGTATCAGATATTCCACTATTAATCCAAGGGCTAACCAACTTGTTACCTTGGTCATCCCACTTGTACTTTTTCATATTGATACAACATTGGCACTCTTCTAGTCTTCTGGCATATTCCCAGTATTCCAAGATTTAGTAAATATGTAACATCAATGGGCCAGACATCTCTTCAGACAATTCTTTTAGGACTCTTGGGTGCAAATTATCCAGGCCTGTCCCTAGTAGATGTTGTTTAACATCTTCCTTAGTTACTAATGGACTGGGCAGTATTTTAACATCCTCATATGATACATCGATCTCCTTCTTTCCAAAAACAAGAACAGATCCTTTTGTCTTTTCTGTGTCATTATTAACAATGTTACCATCTCTATCTTACAATGGGCCTATCCTGTTGTTAGTCTTTCTTTTGTTCTTAATATGCTTTTAATAAATCTTTATTGTCCTTTGCCAAGGTGAGCAAGCCCATTTCCCTCATGTCTTTTGCTTTCCTCATCAAGTTTCCATACTTCCTAGGCTGTGTCTAGACTGCAGGGTTTTTTCGAAAAAAGTAGCCTTTTTTCGAAAAAACTTCATCTGCATCTTGACTACAGCCGTGTTCTTTCGAAATTAAATTCGGCTTTTCTTTCGACGGCAGTACTCCTCATTTCACGAGGAAGAACGCCTTTTTTCGAAAGTGCTCTTTCGAAAAAAGGCGTTCTTGAATGCAAACAGAGCTTTTTTGAAAGAGTGCATCCAGACTGCCTGGGTGCTCTCTTTCAAAAAAGCGGCTTGCTTTTTTGAAAGTACTGCTTGCAGTCTAGATGCTCTTTTTCGAAAGAGTCTTTTTCTTTCGAAAGAGGCTTGCAGTCTAGACGTAGCCCTAGTGTTTAATTTATACTAATTGCCACATATTTCCCTTCTTTTCTATTTGTTATGTTACTTTTTTACTCCTAGTTGCTGCCTTTAATTTGCCACTGAACCAGGATGCACTTCTAGCCTGTGTTGGCTTCTTGCTTGATTGTAGAACTGTGGCTTTGGGGCCTTCTAATAGACTCTTCAAAAAGAATTCCAATTTGCTTTCACATTTTTCTCCCAATACATTTTGCGCATCATTTTCCTCAGCTTGGGAAATTAGCTGGTGAGGGAGCTGAGAAACAGCCAGCCAGCACAGCAGCGGTTAAAGAGAACCTTTGATCCCCGCTGGCCCTGCCCTGTTATACACTGTAGCCAATGCGAGACCTGAAGGCAGCAGACTAGGAGGGAGCCTGCCTCTCTGAGCGATAGTATCATGAGCCAGGTAGCCACATAGGAGGCAGCATTGTTTCCCCAGCCAAAGGAGACTATGGAGGAAACCTAGGAGTTTCTGGCTCTGAAGGCAACTGAGTGGGGAAATCCCAGGGATGCTGTGAGGCTCAACCTTACCAACTTGCATCTGGCGCACTGAAGGAGCTTAGTATCATGACAAGACCCATGGGAGACCCTCCAGGGACCAGGCTGCCCAGCTAAGTGAACTAGAAGGAACTGAACAGACACTGGTAGTAAGTAGCCCAGGGCAGTGAATTTAGACTTAATGCCGTAAGGGCTGTCCTCATACAGGGATTGACAAACTTAAAGCCCTGAGCTAGGAGGGATTTGGTGGAGAGGGAGGGTCTGGGTCCCCCGTCTGCCCCCCAGCCTTAAAGACTGAGGCCATACAACCAAGCAAGAGGTTGAATGTCACAGGCTCTAACTATTAGGCATTCTGGCCCTCTAGATCTCCTGTTACATAGCCCTTTTGAAGTTTAATTATATGCGGGGTCTGATTAAATTGGTATAAATCCAGACATAATTCAGTTAACAAAAGCTACTGAACCCAGTTTTTAGTTTAACAGCTCATGCTTGCATAAACCATGTAAGTGGAGTTCCTGTTAATGCTTTTTCCTCTTTATTTCCATTTTCTGATTTAATTTAGCTTCCCAGTGAGGGGTCTGAATTTTAAATGTTCACAGCAGAATTCAAAAGTTTCTATTGAAGTGGTATGTTTCAGAAATGTAATGTAGGTCTTAGGAAATTCATTCTTCCTGGCAAAGATCAAGTGTCACCTATGATAGAATGGAATTTTCTATCAGGTCTGATGAGCATTAAAAAGATAATTCACTCAGTAGGCCAGATAATTCTGGCCTCTGTGAACTACTTTTGTGAGGCCCATGGACTGAAATTGTGCTTTTGTGAGGCCTATGGCTTACACTCATCATGTACACCATTTTAAAATTCTCCCAAGTGCCGCTATAATTGACTAGCCCAACATTTAGGGCCAAAGCACTGACACTGCTTCTCTTACTAGTCTAGGGCTGTGTCCAGACTCAGGGGTTTTTTCGAAAAAAGTAGCCTTTTTTCGAAAAAACTTCACCTGTGTCTAGACTGCAGCCGCGTTCTTTCGAAATTAAATCGAAAGAACACGGCTTTTCTTTCGACGGCAGTAAACCTCATTTCACGAGGAAGAACGCCTTCTTTCGAAAGTGCTTCTTTCGAAAGAAGGCGTTCTTGAATGTAAATAGGGCTTCTTCGAAAGAGAGCATCCAGACTCACTGGGTGCTTTCTTTCGAAAAAGCGGCTTGCTCTTTCGAAAGTTCCGCGTGCAGTCTAGACGCTCTCTTTCGAAAGAGGCTTGCAGTCTAGACAAAGCCTAGGAGAAGAATGAGAGCCCAGATATTGACACCTAGGCTATGTCGAGACTACAGTATCCCACAAAAACCCCGTCCCATCCAAGGAATGCGTTTGCTCTTCCACTTTTTTTGGCAGAAGAGCAAATGCACTCTTTCAGGATCCCTGTTTCATGAGGCATAAGGGCTCCACTGAAAGCGGAAGCGTTTCCATCTTTTGGCCCCATCTAGACTGGGTCAAATGGCGGAAAGCCTCTTCCGCAAAAGCAATCAGAAAAAACTATGCAAATTGCGAAGCGCAAATTGCACAACTTTTTCCGATAAAGCCCCATAGTCTAGCCTGAGCCCTAATGAATACTAAACTCACAAGGATCTCAGAGGGAGTTTTGCCTGCACAAGACATATGATCTTTTGATATAAAAAAAGCTCATGGAAGATACATGGGGGGCAACGTCTAGACTGCCCCCTCTTGCGCAAGAGAATATGCAAATGAGTTGAAGCAGTGAATATTGCTGCACCTCATTTGTTTTTGCGCAACCCCCCCATGCGCAAAAATGGCAGCTCATTAAGTATTCACTGCTTTGCCTCATTTGCATATTTTCTTGCACAAGAGGGAGCAGTCTAGAAGTAGCCTTAATGTCAGTAGGCCTCAGATAGGATACATCTAGAATGGCAAAACCAACTGTTAGCATTTCAATAAAATCACCATATACACAACTGAACGTTGGCAGGATTTCATCCCATATTAGTTCAACATAGTCATGCCCAATGTTGTTCCTTTTTTTATGTCCTTACCTGCTAATAAATCATTTTATGTTCAATTACTGGACATAATTTAAATTGTCTCTGATGTGACATGAACAACAATCTTCTTTTTAAAATTGCGTATGTTGTATTTTTTTCCTTTAGTAGGGTAATGAAAGCAGCTGGAGGTAAATTATTAGAGTTCAAAGTTACACATTGACATATTTTTTCTCTCAGTGTGTGTGCAAAGCTCCATTAGCAGTAATGAAAGTTTTAGCTGTATCGAGAGAATGCATCCCTACAACTCAGTTCATGGAATCAGAGAAATGGAAAATTCCTAACATCATTAGAACGTGCATTTCATCCCAAAACCTGTGCCAGATGTACTCTATGCAGAGTGTATGAAGGCATCAAAACATTAAACTATTTTATTAATATCTATTATTTATTATAATAGCAATCTAAACAGGAAGTAGTTTCATGGAATGTATTTCTATTGCTCAGTAATAAATCAAACTGCTATACAGAAGAATCTTATATAATTCAAAGCCTTCGAGAATATAACTTTATGGAAAGAAAGTTGTCCCTGTAGATTTAGTGACCAACAGGTTTTGAATGGCAGCCCATAATGAAAAAACAGCCTTGTAGTTTTTCATTATATGCATGCAGAACCATAAAATACACCTAGGAATTAGGCTGCTTGGTGAAATCCACCTAAATCTTGGCTTAATATCTCAAATAGCGGTGTTTGGAGACTAGTCAGATCCAAATCTTCTAACAGTTCCATGGAAGATTTCATTACTACTTGAGTATAATTATACATCTTTATTCAGCAGCAGCCTGAGTCTTACAAAAGACTGACTTTACTATTTATTATCATGGCAATCTCATTCATCTGCAGAAGGTCATATAATAAAGGTACTTATGCTGTATATTGCAATCAAAACATGAAAAGGAGAAAAACAGGAAGTAATCTTGAGATATTTCATATTTATCTTGGCATTGACTTTTTTCCTTTTCATTTTGCTCTTTGTGTAATCAGAAAAGCCCTATTGTGCTTCTATTGTACAGTCAAATGTTGTGTGAGTTATGGTTACTACTGACTTATCTATTATATAAGTGAATATTAGTCTTTATTTAGGCTCAGGCTGGGACTTCTCACTCAGTGCAGTACTAGTTTGAGTAAGGACAGCAGAATCACACCCAAAAGGTATTTATTGCCACCACCAACACTATGCCTGTTCTGAGGTTCTAGACCAGTACAGACTCGTAAGGGCCAACTCTGAAACTCCTACTTCCATTAAATTCTACTTTTCATTTGTGAATAGTTCCACTAATTGCAGTGGGGAGGCTTTTTTTGTTCTATCTCCCAGTCTTTGTCTTTGCCTGCCAGCCTAAATTGTATGCGTGTTGTCCTTTTCAGACCAAGAAATTACGTCACCTGAGTAGTAATTCACTTCTTTTCCCTTACACTAGAATGTTGTCAATCAGTATTTTCTATTTCAAATCTTTTCAGTTTGGTGACTTCCCTTCCAGAAATGCCTAAATCCAATATAAGCACATAGGCTAGTCCCCATTTAAACTTTATCTGCTTCTTTAAAGCCTGATAGAGATTGCCACTCCTCTGAGACTAAGACGGTTTTTCTTTTCTTCAGGAAATATTCAGGGTCCAATCCTTGGGTGTGGTCAAGCGGTGCTCATCACAGCTGCCAACGGGGGCAGGGAAACTATCTTTGAGCCCCAGGAACACTACTCCAAGCTCTGGAGCTGTTGGGTGGGTCAGTCACTGTCCAAAACTAGAGCAACGCTTTGGGCTGCTTTACCTTCTGCTTTTTGGTAATGGCTACAATGGGTCCATGATGTCACACACTGTGTACTTGAATGTAGCAGTGTTTTAACGATGCCCCACCCCATCTGACATGCCCCTTGAGCCAAGGCAATGGGTGGGCGTGGTGTAGCATACAGGCCCACCGACGGGAAGTGGGGTGGGAAGACTCGTGCCCTGGGGCCTGGTGATTCTCAGCTGCTGCTACCATAGGAGCAGTGGAGAACAGAGCTCCAGACCCTTTAAATTGCTTCTGGGGAGCCCTGCAGGATCCTCCAGGCAGCTCTCAGGGCTGGCTGGTGGTGGGGCTGCTAGTGTAGCACACTCTGGTCAGTGCTGAGGGCTGGCTGCTTCCAGCTCTCCTCTCCTGCTTGAGGTCCCTCCTCTTCCAGGAGCATGGAGCCAACCGCTCTCCCCCACCCTTTGTCCAGGGGCCTGGCAAGTGTGTTGCCCCCCCCCCCCCCAATAGCATAATACTCAGCTGGCTATTCAGGCCAGCTTTATATCTACATGCTGCTGCTAGTCTGATGCTTAGCAGAATTAATGACAGTCCAGGTGACAGAATGCTTTAGTTTCCATTTTAACCTGTCTTTACTTCTCCACGGGAAAGCAGTCACTCTCCTACAAAGGCTGTGAGGGGACGCCCAGTGCTGTCCCACCGAATGGCTGGCCGTATTTGGATGGTGATGATCGTTAATCGTTTGCAGAATGCCTTATGCACAGGAGGGGCTTTCCATAGCACAGAGCCCCATAAGTTTCCTGCAAGTAGCTGAGCACTTCCTATGTGGAGCTGAGCATCTTCCTCTCCTCCTTAATGGGAGATGAAGGTGCTCCACAAATTGTAGGATCAAACCCTTGGGTTGCTTAGATCAGCGGCTTTCAAATGTTTTTTCTCATGACCCTATTGAAAATTTTTTTTTTTATGCCTGTGACCCAAAAGAATTTGACTAGGATATGGGCTCCAGGATGGGCTGAAGATGAGTGTAGAGATAGTGCTCTGGGCAGGAGCAGTGCACAGAGCCCTCTATGTTCTCTCACCTCCCACCCATCTAGGAGCTGGGCCTGCTGCCAGCCGCTTCAGGGGTGCAGCGCAGTCTGCGGTGCCAGGACAGGCAGGTAGCTGCCCTAGCATCCCCACTGGTCTCCTTGCAGCATCAAGACTCAGTGCCAAACATTCCACCACCCAGTGCTGGGTTGCGACCCATAGTTTGAAAACCATAGGCTTAGACTGCCTCTGACTAAAGCAAGTGCTTCTTAATAGTTCAGGATAATGTTGGTGTCTCCACTTTGCTTTCCTCAATATCTGATATATAAAAGAAAATTACATAAATGCTGAACTTTAGCGATGCCATTCAACACTGACTAATGATGTAAATAACCTTTAAAATGTGAAATATCGTTCCTTTTGTAAGCAAAGCAGAGTGTGGAACCTTTTGTGCTTGTTTGTAAAGTGAAGGACCTTCCTGGGGGCAAATGGAAAAAAAAATTACTACAGAGAGGCACATTTCAGTTCTGGGATGTAGAAGAAACAATAGCAAACTGGAATAAAAGATAAAAATGAAATAGTAGAGCTGAAAACAAGTGAGATAAATGTAAATATAATGGCTCAAGGACTCAATTATTGTCAGCAAAGGTATTCTCTTTGTTGAAAGGTTGCCTTTTGGATTAGCTAGTGCCTTTTCCAAAGCCCACTGAAATCAGCTGGCAGGCCCTAATTGACTGGTTTTGAATAAAGTCCTTGAATGTTTACTAGGAAGCAAGGAGGCTTTAAGTCTCCATAAAGATTTAAAGAAAGATTTTCGTCCGGATCGTGCAATAATAAGATGCATGGTTTCTAGAGCTGCTGAGGAATTTTCTTAGGCAAAACTCTTCTTTTGTTGGAAAACTCTGAAGACTTCTCAGGGTGGAATTGAGAGAAACACACAGCCTTCCCACTCCCCACCCCAGAACAGCCAATATCTCAGCTATTAGGGTACCTAGGTAGGCTGGGGTAGACTTGCTGGAAGCAGTCTCTTTTCAGCTTTCTCTTCAATTCTGGTTAGAAACAAGAAGGGATATTCCTAGACATCACACAGACTCACAAAAAATCAGAAGACATGACTAGCTTCTTCAGCAACTACTTGCTCTAAATTTTATAATAAAGTACAACGTGATATTCACAAAGCACTGAGAAGCAACCGTCCAATGCCACAATCTTCCAATACTTCAAAAGCGATGGAAAATTCGGTTTCCATTGGAGGTAAATGGAGTATGAATTTGTTAGAAACTTGATTAAACTTGACTGCCCCATTTTCTCTCACCCTGGTATGAATTAATAAAAACCCACACCTTTGCATTGCAAATGAAAATACAAACTTCTTTTTGAACCCATTGAATAAATTTTTCAGAGCTTAACTTCCTCCTGAAGTCTGTTTTAATATTAGCATCAGCATCTTTCAATTGTAGTTTTGCAGAACTGCTGCACACCCCGAGATTTGAAGAAATGTCAGTTAGGTTGTAAAAGTTTCGTATTAATGGGGTGATTGTTTGAGCAGCCAATAACTTGCATTAGTTTTAAATATGTCTCAAGTGCGGTGTAATTCTTACACTGCATGACATTTCAGTTCTTTTATCCTCTTCAGCTTATTTACTGAATGCCCAGTCTGCTTGTTAAATTGCGAAGAGTGCAATCCCTCTGATGAAGCTGTGAATATTAACATTTGTATGAAAAATCAATTTTTTTTTTAACCAGAACTAGTTCATGGGTTGTGAAAAAGGGTCTGGTCTGACCAAACCTACTTTTCCCATATCAAAATTAAATTTCAAACTGACAGTCAGTACTTGAGTTTATACATGTTCGCACCTGCTTGCAAGTTGATGGCTTGAAAAAATCTCCCTGTGAGCACTTGCCAGAGAAAAGGTGGGTTTTAGTGGTTTGTGTATGCCTGTGCTCCTTTCTTAAAAGGCTTATTCAAAGCCACACAATTAAAAATAGTCATGGTGGCAGCAGGAGTAAGAAGGGGGGCTGTGAAAGGAATATGGGGGAAGCAGGCAGCAGTAAACTGGGCTACAGAAATTCCAGTATCAGGGAAATCAAATGCATTTTAAATGTATGGTTCCATCAATGAACTGGAACACATGATGCGAAGTCCAAGACTATGTTTTGCAAGAGGTATATTTACCTGTTATCTGTGCCCTGAAGTGTGCTCGAAGAAAACACATGGAGGATGTGACTGCAGGTTTTTGAAGGTGGAAAGAAAAAAAAGGGGGTTTAAAAGATAAGGGTGGTCACAATTGTTGTGCCGTGGTATCAGATTACATCTCAGTGCCTAAGAAGAGAGAAATGGATGTGCTGGGGACTGGGAGTCAGGACTAGTGGTTAGAGCAGCCGTTGCTAGTCAGGAATCAGAGCACAGAGTCCAAGATGAAGACCGAGATTGGGAATTGCAGCCAAGGGTCAGAACTGGATTACTTAGAGTGGCACAAGGCAGGCATATGATTATCAGGGTCTAGGACCACAAATGGAGAACAGTGTGTTTGTCTGAACCCCAATGAATAAGCAATTGAATCAGCTGGTTGTATTGTTATTGTGCATAAAGTGCCTAGTAGAGTTCTAAGCTTAGTAATCATGGAGCTG
Organism: Pelodiscus sinensis; assembly: GCF_049634645.1. NCBI lineage: Eukaryota > Metazoa > Chordata > Testudines > Trionychidae > Pelodiscus > Pelodiscus sinensis. The sequence continues at coordinate 59,622,716 of NC_134718.1, forward strand.
GATACAGACTGTGGTTAATAATTTATGTATTTAGCAAACTGGTTTCACAAGTCTTTATCTCCACCTCACAGCTGGCTGGTAGGTGGCCAAGCAAGGAGAGGCCAGTCTCCTCAGCCAGACTAAGCTAACTCTAAGCACTTAGTATTGTACAATCCAGGAAAAGAGAAATGATGGACCATTGAAATTAAAGGGAAAACATCAGGACATCCTGGCTACCACTGGAGGGACTTTTCCCATTTGGAATAACCGTGAGTCACCATGCCAGGGAGAAACTGGGAAAAAAACCAGCCTTTTTAAAGCACGATTGTGTCTGAGGTCTGGCATCCACAACTGAGGGACAGTCTTGAAGGCATAGTGGCTGGATCCCTCCTAAGGCGAGAGGCATGTTGGGTAACTGTTCAAAGGTGACAGGTAACTTATTGAGAAAATAAACAGATACAACCTCAGGCTTAATATTGCCACATTAGAGAGAATTTCTTTTCTGTGAAACATGTATGTTTGCTTTTCTTTGCGGTCTCATTTTGAATCTGAGGTCTCTGGAGTGCAAATGGTGTGGATTGTGGGCACCAAAGAAAACTGATAGTTGGAGGGTGGGTTTTGTGCCTGAGGGGGTGACAAGGAGGGAAAAGTTCCAAGTGGCTGGTAGTTAAGAATTCTGGGAGGATGGATCTGGATGAGAAGGGCTGTTAGTGATACACTGGGCTGGTAGAAGTCAGGGTGAAATCTTATCATTGTGAGCTGGCTTCTGGTGTCAGGCAATGATCCCTCCAATCTTTTCCATCCACGTGCAGAAAGTTTCTCATGTGCACTGAGGCATTTCAGAATGTGCACCACCAATAGAAACAAAAACCTAGCTATGGGTACTCTGCCAATCAGCTGGGCAGCATTTGAATCTCCCCTGAGATTCACAAGCATCCAGTTTACAGGGAAAGCATGCCAGCATTACCCCCAACCCCCCTTCCACAGGGTGGGCCCGGGGCTGTTCTGCACAGGCTCAGAGCCCCACTGCCCAGGGCCAGTCACTGCTCTGCTCACTACAGCCAGTGCAAAAAGATCTAGAACAAACTCCTCAAGAAGCTGGTAACCCACCTTCCCTGCTAGCTCTAGGGAAGCTGGAGTCAGCTGCCTGGGAGGTAGGGGGGGGGGGAATTGAACCCATAACCCCAGGTTCTAGCAGTTGATACCTTAGCCATTAGGCTGCTAGAGGGCTTACTCCCCTCAAGTCTTGCAGTGTATTCTCATATGTTCTCTGTGACAGTGTGATACACCTCTCCTTTTATACTGGTATTGATGACAAAAGGCACTGGTGAGATCTTATCAGGAAGACAGTGTGCAATTCTGGTCTCTCATGTTTAAGAAAGATGAATTAAAATGAGAACAGGTGCAGAGAGAGGCTACCAGGATAAGAGGAATGGAAAACCCACCTCGCAAGATGAGACTTAAGGAGGCTGTCTTGTTTAGACTAATAGAAAGAAGGATGAGGGGAAACATGATTGTTCTCTCTAAATACATCAGATAGATAAACACCAAAGAGGGAGAGGAGTTATTTAAATGAAGGGCCAATGCTGGCATGAGAACAGATGGATATAAACTGGCGCTCAATAACTTCAGACTTGAAATTCAATGAAGGTTTCTAGCCATCAGAGGAGTGAAGTTCCGGAGCTGCCTTCCAAGGGGAATATTGTGGATAAGAAACCTAAATGGCTTCAAGACTCAGCTCAATAACTTTATAGAGGGATGGTATGAAGAGATGGCCTACCATTGCACATGGCCTATCCACACTTGCTATTAGCAACTCTCTCCAAGAGCTAGAGATGGGACACTAGATAGAGAGGGCTCTGAGTTGCTACAGAAAATTCTTTCCTGGGTATCTGGCTGGTGGGTTTTGCCCACATGCTTATGGTCTAACTGATTGCCATGTCTGGCACTGGGAAGGAATTTTGCCCCAGTCAGGTTGGCACTGACCCTAGAGGGTCACCTTCCTCTGCAGCATGAGGCACAAGTCACCAGAATAATTTGCGAATTATCTGTCATTTGAATTCCTTAAATCATTGTTTGAAGACTTCGGCCAGAGGATATGGGCTACTAGAGGAGTGTGTGGGTGAGGTTCTGTGGCCTGCAATGGTCAGGAGGTCAGACCAAATGATCATGATGATCCTGCTTCACATTCAAGTCTATAGCAACCCTTTGCTGATTTGGGTAATTCCCCAAACTTCACAAGAGCATAAGGTAACACAGCTGGAAGCAAATGCTCTGAGCAGCCAGTGAGCTGCTCCTGTTTTCAGAGCAGGTCTGGTGATACCTTCAGCCAGCTGGGAAGTTTGGCCAATTAGGGCACTCACTATAGACCCAGCTACTGTAGACCCAGTTTCAGACTGCCTGGGGTTAAACTAGTCGGCAAACACTCTTCCTCAAGGGGTGTTGTTTTGGCTTCCCCATTCGCTCTGCAACAACGCTTCTTGTACCCAAGCTAAAGGTCCCTGTAGTGCCCAAAGTCCTGTGGGGTTTGCTCATTGTGTGGTTTACCAGTGAATGATTGTGGTGTGAAAGTGGGGATAGGGAAATGCTGAACCTGGGGGCATATGAGGATGGCAGCTTAAAGTGCTGTTTAATCCACCCCATTGAGTCCAAAGGCACATGAGGGTGCAGTGTGGCATTGCTGTTAAACCCAGCCAGTTGAGTCCAGAGACATATGAGGGGGTCAGCTTGTGAGTGCTGATTACCCAGTCCTTTCAGATGTGCTCTGTTAGTGAGTATGAGTGTCTGCGTGTGTTGCTAAGGTGGGAAGAACCCCATCCTGAGGAACCTAGTTCCTGCAGGAGAGCTCCAGTGGGAGGGGGAATTGGCAGCAGGGAGAATTCAGCTCCATATGAGAGCACAAGTAAGCACAAGCAGCACACTGATAGAATTGTTAACCTCCCCCCAGTCCCTTAAGAGTAACTCTAATAAATGAGCATACCCCAGAGTATTGGGCAGATCTGGTAACAAAGTTGGCAAGAGCGTGTCTCCCATTACACAGCCAGGTGTAGACACCACTATAAGCCAACCTACATTATACTAACTTCAGTTACGTAACTTATGTAACTAAAGTAGCATAACTTAAGTAAATTTACAGCTTTAGTGTAGACCAGTCCATGGATAAATGCTTGCATATCTCAGAGAACTAAAATGTCTCTGTCATCCAGTAAGTGCTTCAGAAAGAGAAATCAGAGAGTATTAAGAATGACTTGACAGGAATGATATGGTGAATAGTTAAAAGAATATGAACGATTTTTTCCTCTATGAGACCTACATAGAAATGACAGAAAGTTCCTGAACACTGTATTTTAGGATGCAGTGTGATTCAAAATATATGGAAAATGCACTTATAAAGGTCAGGCAGAAAATTATTCTGACAAGGAAAGTTTTGTAAAAATAATTTAACGTGATAGCATTTTCAGTTTAGGCAAAATACTTTTGTGTCTTTTTGGTAGTAGTGAAATAATATAGATGACTCACATATCTGTTATATATTCTGAAGAGTTTGTTCATGGATTTGTGCAAAATAAAGTCATACTTCGCGATTACCTACAGATACCAAATTTTGCATAAACAATCCTGCCACTACTACTTACACTGGAATATGCTGGATGAAAGGTTAAAATAATTATTTTTGTTTTTCATCAGAAAAAGTCATGACTATTATGATTAGAGTTCAGAAAAATATTTGCTAACATAATTAAAATTGAGTCACTTATTCAACTGTCATTTTAGTGCAAAGAAAATGTTTGCTGTTAGAAATCACAAAATAATTCAGATTAGTTATGGAAAGAGTAATGGAAGCTTTATGAGTTTCTGATTCAAATTTACTATGTATGGTAATTATTTGATAAAATGAATAATGTTTGATGTTGAAATCCTACAAATTTAAAACTGTTCTTTTACTTCCCTTTTGCAAGTACATTAATAAAAAATTCTATTACATATATTTAATTTCTTGAATGTTCCTGTCAGTGTAATGTACACAAAATGACTTTGCCCGGTCAGCAATGGGCCGCCTCTGCTAGTGCTGAGATAAAAATACTTTTTAGATGGGAAGAGTTACCTTTAGCTTTCAATTATAAAGATGTTAATAGAGATGGATCCAAACTGCATCAGAGATCTAACCTTACCTAAACTCTGAGAGGTTCAAAATCTGGATCTAAATTGTGTGATTATTCCTGGTCTTGAAAACTTGCCTAACAAACACACTTTCTTTTACTGTTCTTTGATTTTTAAATTCCTAAAGTTTTTAATCTTTTTTCAGTGCTCACAACACTTGCCAAAATCAAAGTATTAAAACAGTTGATTCTTGGCAGTTAAGGGGAAATTAGAACAATGCATTGCTCAGTTTTATTGCTCTCCTTTTGTTTTCTTTAGATGACTCAGAAGACATACTTTAAAGTAATGCATAGATTTAATCATTCTGTTTCCTACTTTCCCTTTTGTTGCATCTGTTGCCCTTGGAAACTAGCACAAAGAAGTGCTCCTTCACGCATTTCCCATCAACATGATAAAAATATCTGTCCATCTTGTCTGATATACAGTCAAAAACAAAACCGGGCCAGTTGTTGGGGCTCTTCTAATGAGCAACCCCTGCCTGACATGTACACCTTCATATTATCTTAGGAGGCTACATTGCATGGAATGGTTTGCAAATTAACTTTGATGTATTTGTTTTTTAATTCTCCCACTTGCTAGGTTCCCATGCTGTGGGACCCATTGAACTATTCACAAGCAGTTTATGGAACCTAAGAATTTACTTGTCAATATTTTTTTAATTACAAACGTTGTTGTGGTTTGTTCCTCCAAATATATATGACCAGCAAGTAGTTTGTTGTGTTTGAAAGTCAGCTTAGCATAACCATCAAAATATCAAACACATATAATATAGTATCATTCAAGTTTTCTAAATGTGCTTCATCTGAAAATCCTAATTATCCATAGTGCGTCCCTTATGTAGCCCCATGTTAGTTAATAGCACTTCTGTTTATCTGAATGTCTGGTGATCTGAAACTTTCAGATGTCCCTCAGGTCATATGGATACACAGGTGTGTATTGTACACTCTTTATCTACCTTGTCTTACATTATATTTTAAACTGTTCAGGACTTGGACCATCTTCCATTAGATTTATGTACAGCACCCAGCACAAGAGGACCCAGATCCTAGTTGGGATGTCTAGGTGCTATTATACAAATAATACATAATAATGAATGGAATAATGGGCTGGATTCTTCTCTCACTTAGATTGGCATCAATCTCAAGGAGTTCCACTGACTTGCCTAGTTGATTCTAGATTTATACCTGTTTAATCTAATCTGAGGTCCAGTGAAATCAATGGAGTCTTTCCGTTCTGGATCAGACCAGCCTTAAGTGAGATCAGAAATGGAGTCATGGCTGTAGATATAAACCAAGACAAGATTTCAGTAGGTAAAAGATGTAAGAGTTGGTTTGTAGATGATGGCCACCTTTACATATGGGCAATTGATTATTACTTTAGAGTATAGATGTTTTTTAAAAAGCAGATGAGATTCAGCAGGAATCATGAGAAGGCATTATACCTCTAGACCAGCCTTAGGAAATTTTAACAGCTGTCAAGTCAAATGTGCTTTCACTGAGGTACTTATTGATCATCAAGTGCTTACATTTGCTTTCTCAATATGATTAAGCTAATATTATGCCTGTATTTGGTTGTTGAACATATTGTTCAAAGCTTTAAAGCATTTTTGGATCAAAGAATTATAGAATTCTTGGATTAATATTGTCACAATTTATCTGGCATAGGAACCTTATTTCTGGGATACGTATGTTACCACATTGCTATCATATGCACAGTGGCGGAAATAAATAGATTTTATTAGAAAAGTAAGTTTATATTGGATCCTTTCGTGTTTTCAATATTCTGCTCAACCTTGGGGGGCTGAAGAGGAAGATTTAGGACCCACCTTCACCCTGTATCATCTTCACAGCCAGGAAGGGGTCACTTGCAATGGGAAAAGAGCAGGCTTGCTGCACCACAAGGGGTCAGATAGGTGCCGAGGGGCTAGATGTAGGATGTTCATCCCTAGTGGGATGTAGGAGATTGCTGGGTGATAGGGTTCATCTACACAGCAGGGCTTAACTCAAAATAAGCTTCGCAAATCAATTGCGTAGCTTATTTCAAAATAGGGAGCATCTACACAGCACTTATTTCAAAATAGAGCACTCCTCCTCCGACTTCCCTTACTCCTAGTACAATGAGGGTTACAGGAGTCAGAATAAAAAGTCCTCCAGCTTGACAGTATTTTGACATTATTTTGAAATAGCTGCCTGCTGTGTAGATATGGACTAAGTTATTTCGAAATAACGTTATTTTGAAATAATGTCACTGTGTAGACGTACCCATTGTGTCCATTTGCAAGTGAGGAAACAGCCAGAGCAGGAGGCCTGGATCTGGGTTAGAGGCGAGGCACGGCTGCAACAATGGGGATCCTTCAGTCCCGTACCCTTTGGCAAGAGTGTGAAGAAGCTTGCTATACCCACTGTTGCTTGGTGCTTGGGAGGATATGCTTCTCCTTGTCCTTTCACTGCTCATGATGGGGCACAGATATGAGACTTTGACTCTCATTTCACAATTACTGTCACCCTTTTGGGAAGTACATTTCCTTTCTAAGAAGTGCATAACTCATTTTGAAGCTGCAGTTCTACACAAAGGTAAAAAGATCCAGCAGCAGTTAACACATGACCGAGCTGGAACAGAGTGAATCCACAGAGACGTGAGAAGAATGATTGCCATTTCCACGGAGTAGATGAAGAAACAGGAAAGGAGCAAAGAAAAAATGAGGGAATAAGAAAAATGCACATTTTAAAGCTTCCTTTTTGAAAGGCAGACTCCTGGGCCCACCTAGTGCTTCATGTGGGTGAAAGGAACCATATGCACAGAGCTCATTGCAGGATTGCAGCTTTAATTTGAATACACTCCCCATCTGTTTAAGGTATTTATATGCTTCTCATCACCATAGTCTTTGAGTGCCATATAGTCTTTAATGTGTTTATCATGATCATCCCACCTTTGAGCTAAAGAAGTAAACGTCCCCATTTGGCAAGCTGGGCAACTGAAGTTAAGTGACTTTCCCAAGATCACACAGGAATTCTGTGGCAGAGCAGGGAATTGCATCTGTTTCTCAAGTCTTAGGTTAGTGTCCTAACCACTGGGTCATCCTTCCTCTCCTAGATACCTAGAAACTATAGAAAATGGAATAATCATATGATATGTCTACATTAAAAATGGATCAATGCTTCGGCAATTGATGCATTAGTGGTTGATTATGGTCTGTATAGTGAAGACACACCAAAGTGACCTCAGATCACTTTCCAGTTGACCGTAGTATTTTACACCAAAAGAGAAGAGTAAGGTAAGTTGACAGGAAAGAGTCGCCTGTCGACCCAGCAATGTGTAGACATCGTAGTAAGTTGACATAAGCTACATCATAACTTCGGTCAATTTACTGCAGTATTTTGGACATAGCCAAACTAATGGCCTCACTAAGGATATAACATATGCTAGAAATCTGGTACCTATTGGTGTATCAACTTAAATTTGCTCCTGCAGTTTAAACAGTGTCACAAAACTGAATAACTTGCTAATGATATAGTGGGAAAGAAAAGACTTGAGTGATGTGAGACTCCAATCCCTTGTAATAAAAGACATGTCACATTGCTCCAACGACAAAACAAAATTAGTTCTAGAAATAGAGAATTAAACAGATACGGCTGTGATGGGCCCAGTGAAGTAATGTTTGAGCCTGATTTTCAGATGTGCTGCACACCCATGAGCCCAGTTGAAATTAATGGGTTGCAGGTGGCCAGGGCCCTTTGAAAATCAGATTCCTTAATGGAAAAAAAGAACTATAGAGAAGGATTGAGTCAGTAAATATTTGCAGGGAAAATTAAGGGGCAGCAAAAAGGCAAAACAAATTAACATGACTTAACGCGGTTGAGACAGGCTTTTAAAAATTTATTCAGGGGAAAAATGAAGCTATCATCTACTCTAAATAAAAAGGAAAGAACTGTGCTAATGTCAAATTCCACTGTGAAGAACTGTTGTCAAACATCGGCTTTTTAATAGTGACCACTATACACTTGAGAAAGTAGGCTCATTAATGAGGATGAGGATTAATTTAGTGCCGACTCAAACTTGTCTGAGCTAATGAACTCATTTTTACAGTGTCTTCAGTGAGAAGAACATAGAAGATAAATCTGAATAGTTTGGAAGGAAGATCCTGTGAAAATAACCATTTTAAAAGAACAAGTAGTGGAACTCTAGGACAGTCTGAACAGACACAACCAGTCAGTCTAGGAACAACCCAAGGATATAAATGGAATTAGCTGATCAATTCCATTTGATTATTTCTTAACAACAAGAAAACGGGAGGATGTGTGAATGAAAGTAAATATAGAGTCAGATTTCATTATCCAGTCAGCAAAGGTGATCTTGACAATTGTCATCCTTTAACTCATAACTTCTATTCACAGGAGAACAAAAATAGAATAAGGACAAAATAAACAAACCTAGGATGTGCCAAGAGCTACGGACACCATGTTTTAGAGTTCTATTCCAATGTCTATTGACATCAAGGAAAGAATACCATTTAACGTGTATGTGCTATGCCACCAGCTTGGAAACTGTTTCTAGGGGTGCGTCTACACTGTGGCGCTACGTCAAAATAAATTACACAATTTGAGCTATGCAAATTGCATACTTTATTTCAAAGTGTGCACACAGCACCAAATTTCGAAATAGAGCGCTATTCGGACAAGTCCCTTAATTCTTGTGGAATGAGGTTTACCAGGATGTCGGAATAGCGCACCTGGTATTTTGATTACATTTCAAAATAACGGGCGTGATGTTAGGATGCGAAAAACACTATTTCAGGATACCGGAAGTATCCCAAAATAGCGCCACAATGTAGATGTACCCTAGGAGTAGCCTGTTCCATATGCCTGACCTCCAGGCAGGTTCACTTTTTCTCCAGGATAAGCTATGATGTTTCATTGCCTCCTTAGATTCATTGGATGTCTGGGCCTTCAACATTCCAGCTTCCCATTGGGCTCTGTTCAGCGAGTCCAACTGAGACTGGCTCCTGGCAGAGTTTTGTACACATTATAGAGATTAATGGAGCTCATAAAGGACACTTGAACAGCAGTCAAAAGAGTAGGGTTTGTTCATGAACCAAACACAGCATAGTAAGTTCTTACAGTAGCATGGGATGCATCTACACAGCACCCTAAACTCGAAATAAGATATGCAATTTATGCTATGCAAATTATATATCTTATTTTGATTCTATTTCAAAAGAGTTTATTTTTAAATTTGGTGCATCTACACAGCAACAAATTTTGAAATAACACACTATTTTGAGACATCTCTTAACCCTTGTGGAACAAGGATTACAGGGATGCTGAAATAGCACATCTGTTATTTTGAAAAAATATTTTGAAATAATGGGCAGCTTGTTAAGATGCGAGGTAGCTATTTTGGGATTCCTTTGGTATCCCGAAATAGCTGTGCAGTGTAGACATACATAGTGAACTGGAAGCTAAAGCCTAGATCACTCAGGTTAGTGCAGAGCCCAGATCAGCTACAGTGAACCTCATTGTTCCAGTACCATATCCAGGCTCACCGACAGGAGGGGAAAAAGAGGCCGTTGACCTGGGGCCAGTTGATTCAAAGGAGTTCATGGCTCCCAGCCGCCATCGCTGCTACTGTTAGCCCTAATCCTATCCTGCCCCCCCTTCTGCCCAAGGCTCCACCCCTTACGGGAGCACAAAGCCAGGCCATTCCCTACACCTGGCCCAGGGACTTGAAGAAGTTGTAGACCCCTCCAGTCACGTCTCTCTCCATCTGACTCCAAATGAAATCCCTGACTCCTTCCAGCAGCCAACCTTTCTCCTGTCATCTCCCACCTTTCCAATCCTTTGTTCTCAAACTGGGAGATGTGGCTCAGCTTCCCCGCTGAAAGGTTGGGAAATTTCTCCCCTTGCGGGTCATCCTTTACTAGGTGTCAGTGTCCCTGTGACTGGCTTTGCCATTGTCTTCATGGATTCTCCTTTGATGTGGAGTCAGCCTCAGCCAGTCTTTTTTTGCTATGACCCATTTAGCATCAGACGTGAGGTGAGATTCATGTTTATGCCTCTTACCCTGCCTTGGGAGCAAACAATCCTTTCTCACCCATTGGCTAATGACACAACAATACAAGGGAAGATGAGGCAGACAGAGGATTTGTAAAGCTATTCCGGAAAGTTTCCCATTTCATCGCAGAGTGATCTCCATGGGCACTGGATCAGCTCCAGTCCCTTGGCAGAGACACTTGACTGCATTTTGATAGGGATGTGGATGAAGGGTTTTAGTTCACATTTGATACGCTTGCTCATAGAAAGTATGTCTGCACTTCAATAAAAGCCCACGGGTGCCTTGAGTGCCTTGAGTTTGAGAACACAGTGCTTGAGCATCTATGCAGACTCGAGACTGAGAATTTTTGAAACCAGGTTCCAGCCTGGGGGTCTAGCATCCATAGGGCAGCACGCAGGCCTAAGGCCAACCACCATATCCTAAAATTCCCAGTGCCCTCCCAAAATGTGGCTGCTCTAGCTCTGTGCATGGGGAAAACTTGATGGTCAAGGGCTGGAGGTTTAAGCAGCCCTTCACCACATCCTACCGTTTTGGTCTGTGGACTCCCAATAACAAGAGTCAGCAATGTGGGGCAGTCACTCCGGAAGAGCTTCTCTCATTTGCACTTTTCTCTTTTAAGGAAATAGGTGGGACTTCTGTGAGATGCTGGTGGACATTCCTGCAGTGTGTTCTGACCCATTGCAGGCACCTGATGGAGGTAAGCATGGAGAAGGAGGAGGAAGAGCAGGATATAGCCATGGCAGACTAATAGTCTGGTGCTGCTCATGACAATCAGCAGAGCGGCTGATGCCTCTTACATGGACCAGATGTTCTGCAAGAGGATCACAAGCAAAGGTAAATATGGTAAGGGGTTTCCACCCTGTATGTGGATATATGATTTAGCATGTGTTCAGTTTTTTATGGAAAGGAAGTAGCCCCTGGCACCTCCATATTCACCACTGCCATATAATTGTGAGCTGTTTTGTACAAAGTATACCTTGTGAAGTATCATTCTAAAAGGCTTGATCTGCTAGATGCTAATAGCTCATTGGATTGTATGTGCTATCGTTGTATGTGAAATTCTGAAGTTGGCCATGTATAAATATTAGTAAATCTTGGCTGGTGTATTGGAACAGGGTGACCCTCAGATGTATTTCAAATGATAACACAGTGGCCCTATTCTGAGATGTCTGTTTACACACATTGTCATGCCCACCTGGGAAACCCCCTAGTGGGTTTAGCACTTTTGTTTAAAAAAAAAACCTGCTAAATTTCTGGAGCTATTTGAGCAGCTTGCCCCAACTCTCTAGCATCAAGATGCAGGTAGGGGGGTGGTCATGCTGGTCTGGAAGCAGGTTCCTCTAACCATCTGGAAACGGGCTACCCCAAACTGGTACAGGTCCACTGTCAATGAGTTTGGTGTTGGAAAGTCAACTGTGGGTAAAGTGGGTTGCGTTTCTGAGGCACTCAAGCATGCAGTTTACCCAAGGTGGTGGGCATAAAAGAATATTCCTGAGGTAATTGCTGGGTTTGAGAGAATGGGGTTTCTAAACTGCTGTGGGATCACTGACAGAATTCATTTGCCTGCCTCAAAGAGCACATGAATACATATACTGAAAGGAGTACTACTTGTATGTGGGCCCTTGTGCACCACAGAGGTTGGTTTATGAATATCAGCATGGGCTGTACCAGAAAAATACACGATACCACTGTTTTCTGCCTCTCAAGAGCCTGCATTCAAGAACAGATTGGGCGACTCTTCCCACCCAATGACATTGTTATGAATGTAATTACTGTTTCCACTGTTCTTCTTGGGGATTCCACTTGCCCCTCTTTTGCCTTGGCTTATGAAATTAGGTCCTGATCTCAGAAGCCTGGGAAAATAAAGTTTAATTACCTCCCAGCAAGTGTGGGATGGTGGCTGAACATGTTTAACAGACTGAAATCCTGCTGGTGCTGTCTTCAGACCCATCTGGTTTCCATCAGCCTCAGCGTTGTCCTCATTGCAGCTTGCTGTGCTTCACAAGCTTTGTGAAGCCAAAGGTAAGCCATTTCTCTCTCAAAGGACCCAACACAGTGATAGGTTGCTACACTGGTCCTTAGCCAGAATGTTCAGCAACTACAGCTGGAGCTGTGTGCACCCAGGCAACAGAAATTAGAGCTGTTCTGCACTCCCACCTCATAGACTTTCATGGGCCCATGGAAGTGGGAGAACAGTACAATTAGGAGTTCAAGGCATATTAAGGCAGTCATTGTACTTGTGAATGACATGATCACTTACGAAATGGCAGTGGGGAGAGAGCTCTGAATTTAGCTCTCTGTACTGTGAAATAAATTGTTTGCCTACAACTTGATTTCTCCCCGAGGTGTTTATCTCTAGTATTTGAAATAGACATTATGTGTGGTGGCAAAGTGATGGTAATACCATTTCTTCGATAAAAGAAAAACCTTTATTTCTGAACATTTACTAAAAAGGCACTCTATTAGATCACTGCCAGGCAGGCCAGCTTCCAATACACTAAAACTCCAGTAACCCAAACCCTTGAACAAAATGCATGAACAAGAGCACACAGTGAAACAATTTCCAAGATTGAAACTGTTGACCAGGGCATGGCCCTTAGCCCCCTGTTCTCTTTTCCCATCCTTGCATGTTTGCATATACCCTGGGCACCAGGATTCGAGACTGGCGATAAACAGAGGAAGTGGCTAAGCATGGGGACTTCGTGGAGGACATTTGGCCCAGCCGTCCACTGAAGGGTACATGGCTCATCCACCTATAGGATTGTCCAAACTGTTTCTGGCCTGCCGCGTGTTGCATTGAGAAGGGGACTCTCACTGTGAAGGGGCTTGGGGTGAGCACAGCGGGAGCCTACAGTCTTGCAGGCATCCATGAAAGCAGATGCCCATGCTAGTTTCTGCAATGCTTTCTCCCTTAATTTCCATTCCTCCTCAGGGAACTGTGAAGTGACTGTCAGCTCCTGCACAGAAATCCTGTCTTCAAGGTGTGCAGCCAGTCTGAGAATTTCTGCTTGCCTCTCATCTTGCCTTTCTGTTGGCCAGCTGGTGGTGCAATGACCCAGACTTCTACTGCAGTATGGGGAAGCTGCCGAGACACTACAGTCTGTGGAGGTTGCTGGGTTTGAAAGCAGACAAGACACAGATGGTCGCTGTCTCAGATGTCTCAGGCCATGAGCGTGCACACATCCCGTTCAGAATTTCAAGGACATAAAACAATACATTGAAAACTGTTCTGCAGCCTATTGCTAGAAGGACACTTCCGGCCACAGAAGTTCCCCAGACACAGCCAGTTTAAGTTCAGTGAAAGACTTGAAGAGAGAATGGTAAGTTAAACCCACAATTGTTTTTTTCTGACATTTCAGACCAGGTTGGGGGAGGGTCATCGCTGTGGCATTCTACCTAAGCTGTCCAAAGAGGATCTTTTGAAAATGAAATTATTCTGGATGCGTATGCACAGAATGCTGGACAGCGCAGCTTGGCGGGCCCTGCTAATAGCCATTGGTGGACCTAACCTCCATGAATGTATCTAGCTTTTTTTGGAACCCTGTTAAAGTCCAAGCCTTCACCGCATCCTCTGACAAAGAGTTCCACAGGTTGCCAATGCGCTGAGTGAAGAAAAGCTTCCGTTTGTCTGTGTTAAACCTAATGCCAATTAATTTCATTTGTCGACCCCTCGTTCTTATATTGTGCGAACAAGTAAATAACTTAACCTTATTCACTTTTTCCTCACCAGTCATGATTTTATAGACCTCTGTCATATCCCCCCTTAGTTTCCTCTTTTCTAAGCTGAAAAGTCCAAGTCTTTTTAATCTCTCTTCGTATGGGACCTGTTCCAAATCTCTAATAATTTTTGTTGCCCTTTTCTGAACCATTTCCAATGCCGATGTATCTTTTTGAGATGAGGCGACCACATCTGTATGCAATATTCAAGATGTGGGCATGTCGTGGTTTTATAGAGAGGCAATAAGATGTTTTCTGTCTTATTCTCTATCCCTTTTGTAATGATTCCTAACATTCTATTTATTTTTTTGACTGCTCTGCACACTAAGTGGAAGTTTTCAGTGAACTATCCACAATGACTCCAAGATCTCTCTCTTGAATAATTGTAGATAAATTAGTCCCCATCATATTGTGTATATATAGTTGGGATTATTTTTTTTCCAATGTGCATAACTTTACATTTATCAAAATTAAAATTTCATTTGCCATTTTGTTGCCCAATCACTTAGTTTGGGGAGATCTTTTTGAAGCTCTTCACAGACTGCCCTTAGTTGGAGTTTTGAATCTTTTGAAACACTGCCTTTTATGGAAGAAAACGGTGATGGTTTAGAGTGACTCAGTAAGATGTCAGTGTTTATTATTGGAAAAACTCTGTGTGTGCGTGTGTGTGTGTAATGTGGAGAGATTGGCTTGAACTCTGTAATTAAAGAGAGGAAAAGATTGTTAAGAGACGAATTTAAATATCTCTCTTCAGGGATGCACACTCATTTTATGTATCTTCAGATTCAAACAACAGGCAATTGAGCCTGTCATGCAAGGTTTCTCCAAAGACCAATAAACCGCGAAAGTAAATGTGCAGCAACGGGGTAGAGTTTTCACAGGTTAAGGCCCATGAACATTAACAAAATAACCCTTTTGTGGTCCTTTGAAAATGTGCAGACATTCCTTATACTGTCACCACAGTCATCAGACTGTCACCAGGAGGCTATATAAAGTGTAAACAATCTAGATGATGGTCTCACTGAATATAGTTAAAGTATTTCAAAGCTGAAAAGCCAAAAATTGAACACCCTTCTCTAATTTGTATGGGTACAACTCACCAATACACCAGAAACAGCCAGCCTCTGTGGGGAAGGGGAAGAAAGGCTACAACAGTCTTACAACCCTGTATTTGGCTGGGTGACCTGTCCCACTAAACCCAGAATGCTGGTCCTCCTGAGATCTGGGAATGCACATGGGGATTGATTCACATGCAGGCAATAGGAAAACCCAATTAACTTAAGTAGGGCTTGGATCAGCGCCATGAAGAAAAGGGGGTATGCTTATCATGCCGGCATTAGATCTATATAAACAGCTCACTTCTTGTGAGTGGTCAGAAATGAAAATGAGGAGAAAATGGTTGTTCTTGGAAGTACTTAATAAGCAGAAACCCTGTCAGTTTAGTTTCCTTGTTAGCTAACAAAATAAAACTGGCTGGGAGTATGGTAGAGGTTATGACGCATGTGTGCACACACCCTTATTGCGCACATTTTAGTCCTTGACAAACACAGCATTCTGGGCTGATTACTGCTTGGTCACTCTGTTTAAGATCTGCTATTCCAAATCTATAGGCAACCACACTTGGCACTTGAATATTTTTATGACACGTGGCAAGGATTAGTTATTTCTTCAAGGAGCCTGAGTAGTAGGATTATTCTATTATGGCTAGTACCTAGTGGGCCAAATCCTTAGCTGGTGTAATGGGCAGAAATCCATTGAAGCCACTGGAGCTCTGCCTCTTTATACTAGCTGATAATCTGTTCCATTACTGCTCAGGGAAGGTTGCTTGCCCAAGACCCTACAATGAAGGAGTGGTAGAGCTAGGATGAAAAATTGTGAGTCTTGATTGTGGCACCCTGCAGATGATGGTAGTGGTGAGCTTAGCTTTCTGCGAGTGTTCCGCTCCAGAGCATCCATGGGACGGCCACACACTGGCCAGAAGAGGTTAAAACAGGCTGGAAGGAGCCTGTGCAGAGCCCTGGCCAATCAGAGAGGAGCTTGTAAGGAGCCAACCAGA
Source organism: Pelodiscus sinensis (assembly GCF_049634645.1). Taxonomy (NCBI): domain Eukaryota; kingdom Metazoa; phylum Chordata; order Testudines; family Trionychidae; genus Pelodiscus; species Pelodiscus sinensis. Next base: position 59,638,680 of record NC_134718.1, read on the forward strand.
GGGTGGCATGCTGAAGCAGCTCCGTATATAAGGAGCTGTTCAGCAGAGATTGAGTGGGGGGTGGTCCGGTCTGGTTTGGTCTTGACCAGGGTGCAGAACCAATTCCCCGAAAAGCACTGTAGAACAGTGCTGGGCAGGGTAAGGGGAGCTAAGGACAAAGGATTCAACCTGATACCTGCCAGGCTGCTGGCTTTGTGACAAGGGCCAAGTTGGTGCAGGGGTCACAGGGCAAGTGGCCCAGGGAACAAGTGGCATTAAAAGAGAGTTCAGGAGGGCCAGAAAAGGTTGCTGCCAGAGGGTCCCTAGGCTGGGACCCAGATTAGTGGGCAGGCCTGAGTCCTCCCCTTTCCCTTTCCATCTCACCTTGCCATCAAAGCATGGCCCATACAAACTGTAGCTTGTCCTTGAGACAGAGGGGTTAGGCTTGGAGACCACAGCTGGCCACAGAGGCAGTAGAGACTAAGGAATGCCAATACATCTCCTTCAGAAGGGGGGGGGCAAGAGACCACTTTAGTGGGCACTGCTGGAGGGGATGCCATGGTTACGGAGCAATGCAGGTCCAGAGCGAGAGCGTGGCGCACAGATGGGGGAGATGCCAGCTAGGAGGAGGCACCCTGCTGATGATCAAACTAATTCCCTGGAGCTACCAGGAAGAGGTGCCAAGGCAGAGAATGCTTGACCTGTAACAGACTGGATGAGCCTTCCTGAATCAATGTCCTAGGCAACTCCATCATATCATCCTGCTTAAACTCACTAAGCTCCATCTTTAAACTTGATGCAATCTCTGTTTTAATTCTCAGCTTGAAGATATGATAGTGGGTGGGTACAGGATAGTTCTTATGTTCTTTTCTAATAGCATTGAGGAAAAACCTGCAAACCTGGATATTAGGGACTGTCACTCTTTGGGGTTAGGAACCTTAACAACGTGCCCATCAAACAAACAAACAAAAAACCTTTGTGTCCATATGATGACTTTGTCTCCTAACTTTTGCAAATGTAACACCATGGCTTTTGTGCTCCCTTCTAAGCCTGTGGATCTATGAGTCTGCATTTTTAGAATATATTCATTTTGCATATTCACTGTTTTGATATTTAACATTTAACATAGTCTAATCAACAGGACAGCCTTACAAAAATTGATGACTCATTTGAAATAACCAAATGACAATATACCAGCATCTGTACAACAAGGAATAAAAACAACTACCCACACCAAAATATACTGGGGTTGGAAAATACTATTCAGACTGTTTAAATTCGAAATTGCCCTCGTAGGGTGCGTCTACACAGCACCTGAAACTCGAAATAAGATACGCAATTTATGCTATGCTATGCAAATTGCGTAGCTTATTTTGAGTCTATTTCGAAATAGCTTATTTAATCATTTGGTGCTGTCTACACAGCGCCAAATTTGGAAATAGTGCTATTTCGAGCCATCCCTCACTCCTCGTAGAATGAGGTTTACAGGGATGGCGAAATAGCGCATCCAATATATTTCAAAATAGTGGACGGGTTCAAAAGATGTGAGGTAGCTATTTCGGGATACCTCTGGTACACTTAGCTGTGTACACATACTCTTTGAAATCAGGCAACTCTCTTGAGAAATATTTGAATTTCATGTGAATAGGACCTGAAAATAAAGGTCAATAGTACATTTTAATTTTTGAAGCAGAAAGATTTGAATATTTTGTCAATCACCCTGGTAATATTTACAGCTATTAGAACTAATTTTGCAAAACTGAAGCAATATTTACTCTAAATGAAATGCACATATGGTCTTCATAAATATTCAGCTACTTTCATTTGAGACTCAATCACTGAGCCTGTTAAGTCACATAATTGTGGCAAAACATTCATTCAATCAATAGTAAATTGTGTGAATTAATTAGGGTTTTACAGAGAAAATGAAAAGTGATCACACCATAGATGGGTAGACAATGTCAAGCTCATTTCAGTTCTTTCCTTCTCTTTTATAGTTAAAACTTCAGCAACGTTTCCTTGTGGTGTGTAGTTTGAGGTCCTTTGCAATTGCAACTCTTCCCCTCTCTGAATATTCTTGGAAGGGAAAAATAGGTCTACAGTTGATTAGCTTCATTGTGTTTGCATTCAAATGGAAGGAGAAGGTACCTTTTCCATTATCTGTATATAGAAAGGCAGAATGCCAATGGGGTGTAGTGGAGAGAAGCCTAAAGGGAAATGACCAAGCCCCACTAGCCTCTCTCCCATATGCTATCTGGTGCTGAGATGAGATTCTGCACTCTTAGGCTATGGCTACACTGAAGAGCTATTTCAGGATACTAGAAGTATCCTGAAATAGCTATTCCACATCTTTTGAGCGCACCCGTTATTTTGAAATATAATGCACTCGCTATTCCGACATCCCTGTAAACCTCGTTCCATGAGCGTTAAGGGACGTTTCAGAATAGTGCTTTATTTTGAAATTTGGCACTGTTTGAAATTTGGCACTATTTTGAAATTACCTTGAAATAAGCTACACAGTTTGCATAGCACAAATTATGGAGCTTATTTCGAGGTAAGGGTGCAGTGTAGAAGCACCCATACAGATGATATACAACAGTGCTGCTCTGTGTGCCTCAGCTCTTGGCAGGGACAATACTTATGGGCTCTGTTGCAGGTCTCGAGACAACTTTATGCTGTCGTGGCCCATGATATAAGTCATGACAGAGACTTTGGAATCTAGTTCATAGTTTTAGCCAGAGTTCACAGATTCTCAGTTACTTCTTAATGTATGGCTAATATTTATGTGCATGAGATAGCAAACATGGATGAGATTCTACAGCATAAAATTCTAGATAAAAAATTTCCGAAGAAGAAAATTCCAACCAAATTTCTTGTAGCGTTAGTTTGTACAAAGGATTATCCTGCCCCACATGATAAGGCCATTAGAATGTCCAACAAGGGAATTTGAGGAAAAAAACGAGGAAGATTCAGAGGAATGAACTAACCTTCAGATAGCACATTGAAAATCAGTTTATCGTTAATGAGGAAGAGTGGGGGGTGCTGGAGAAGGAGACCGTTGGCAATACCTGCCTTTCCTCATGTCATTCCTCTCTTCACCAGCCTTGTGTAGTAACATTTCCTCTTACTAACAATGGGCAGACCTTCAGTCACTGACTGCTCTGTTTCATGGGTAGGGGTGGGTCACTCGCTCACTCTGTACCATCCTCAGAACCAGCCTCCAAGAATGTTTTCCCAGTGAAGCATGTCATATGCTCAACACATTAAGTTGTCACCAGACCTTCAGGTTGGATTTAAGGTTGTAGTTCGAAGTTGGTGCAGATATATAGTGAGACCCCTGTAGGAGCAGGCTGGATGGTGATGGCTTACAATCTAACTGGAAATCAGCCATACTCTGCTCCTGCAACAATAGGAGGGAAGGAGAACAATATTTTCACATATTTACATTGGCCTGCTATGTCTACACTGCAGAGTTTTTCTGGAAAAACTACATTTACGTCCATACTGCTATTGAGTTCTTTCAACAGAAAGTCAAAAGAACTGAGGGGTTTTTCCAACAGCGGTAAACCTCTTTCTACGAAGAAGCAGCCTTTTTTAGAAAAAGGTGTGTGTGGACGTGGAAAATAGTGGTTTTTTTTGAAAGAAGAGGCCTCCAGGAAAAAGCACAGGTGCCCTGGTGGCCACTCCATCCACAGTAATCACAACTGAAATGCGAGAGAGCATCCAAGCAATGTGGACACTATCTTTCAAAAAAGCACATCACTTTTTTGTTGCGTGTTTTCTAGGTAGACGCTCTCTTTCGAAAAAAGTTTTTCTGGAAAATCTCTTCCGGAAAAGCTTCTTCTGAAAGAAGCTTGCAGTCTAGATGTAGCCCCTATGACAGCAGTGAACAGTGTGTGTGTGAGAGAGGGATGTTCTCCCCCACCTAATTTTGGCATCAGAGCAGAAATTGTTCTTCTGTTGGGATTTGGAGAAGAATTGATCAGTGACCCTGTGACTTAGATCAGGGAGGGCATTTGGAGCCTCATTTTTGTTCATACCAAGGCTTCTTTACATTGGTTCAGACTGTAACATGGGAGAAAATTAACTTGTATCAATTTTTTCGCCCAGTCAAAGGGATGTTAAGAATCAAGCCCTCTTGTAAGGTGTGGCATGAAAGGCAGCACGAAGATGATTGTGGGAGATGTGACACACAAACAGTCTAGGTATATCACAGGCAGAGTGGAAGGGGTATAACAGAAGAGGAGGAGAGAGGAGATGAATATGGGGCAGAGCAGTAAAGTGCCTTGAAGGAGATGGCAAGATGCTTGAACATGAAGTGCTGGAAAATGCAGTCAGTGAAAGGATTCAAAACATACAGTGAGATGCTCAGAGCAATGAAAAAGAAAGATGGGTGCACAAAATGTTTCTAATATTGCAGGGAGATATGGAAAATGCAAATATAAACCATATTAGTTTGGGTGATGGAACTGACTCCCTTTTCACATTGATTCATTTTTTCCTCACATTGGCTGTCAGTATGATACATATTTTTGTCCTTCAGAATAATAAAGATCCTACGGATTGAGAATTGCGATGCCTATTGAAAATAACTTTTTCATAAAAAGGCTTCCTCTTAAAAGTAAATATGCTCCTATCTGTATACTAATGACATAATAATGTCTGAGTTCAGAGCTCCCCTTTCTCTGTTTTAGTCTCAGATAGGAGAGCTCAGAAACATGCTCCTACCAGCCTCCTCAATCTCTAAACTCTCACAGGTGGTATCTACAACAACTTCAGGTGATTAAAAAGGGCCTTTAGCATTTAAAAGAGCATGTAATTGACTTAAGGGAAATCAAAGCACTGATTAGTGCATGGAATTTACCTGATAAAGGGAGAACATTTCCCCTCTCATACACTGTTCCTTCTATAGTCCTGTTTTTGTTACAGTTACTTGCTGGCTGACTGAATAAAGCCCCTGTTTCACTGGCACTGTCCTCGTGTCAGTGCAACCAATTTAACTGTAAATAAGGAAATTATATTTGGATTGGTTCTAGAAGAAAATATTGCCCAGTGAATTACTTGTCTTCCTTTCTCTTGGGCTAGTGATAGCTCCATGCAGACACCAGTGGATTTGCTTTGTGTTGGGACTGAGTGATGATGCCATGAACTTACTATGATTTCAAGCAATGGAGAATGAGTTTCTTTGATTCAGAAGGTTTCTGTCTTCTGCTGGGTTTGGTTGGGATTAACAGAAGGGACTGTAAAAAAAACAATGAGTAGTCCTATGGCACCTTAAAGACTAACAAATATATAGTATCATGAGTTTTTAAAAAAAGGCAAGACTATTTTTCACTGGAGATGGGTGAGGCAATACAGGAGAAAGCAAATAAGCACTAAAAAATCTTTATGCCGTATTTATTCAGTGGAAGACAATGTTCCATGACCTCAAGTAAATGGTTTCCTGACTCTCATTGCACTTTCTTTGACCTGCTATATATCTGAGCTGACATCAGTGTTCCCTATAAGCTGAATGCTTGGGCGGCCATCCTGGAGATTCAAATGATGCCCAGCTGATGAGCAGACTGCCCGCAGAACGCATAGCTGGCAGATTGTTTCTACTGGTGGGGTGTATCTACACATGCCTCAGTACACTTAACAAGTATTCTGCACGTGGATGGAAGAAATTAGAGGGACTATTGTCTGATGCTATGCATGTTTGGGCCCTGCCCATAATTAGAGATTCCAGCTTTGTCCCCATCTGTACACCTCTCAACATTCACCATGTATTTGGAGAGCAGTGACTGCAATTCACTATGTCTACTGAACAGAGACCCAGGATTGGCACAAGAAGGATGGTATGGATCATATTTGAGGAACCATGATAGGAGTTTTGTTGCACCTCCTCTGTCTTGTAAGCTTTGCACATGGTAGTGCTCTGACTGAATGTACATGCAGGCCTCAAAGAATGGAAATGTGAGGTTAGGGGTTCTGTGCAGCTTTATTTATTTGAACCAGCAGTCTCCCTGAGTCCACTGGCAAGTCCATCAATTGAATAAAGATGTCGGAACTTAAGTCTAGGCTCTTGGTTTCCCAGTTTAGCTGTTCAGGACAGGTAATATTTCTGTTCCATAAAATCTGGCTCCCACGAAAATTTGTCCTAGAGACTGGGACCAAAGGTGTTTAAATCATGCACCTGAAAGGTTATCATCAACAGCCTTTGAGACCCTCTGGTAACAATTTTATATTGGTGTTTTTCACACTGTAGAAAATACATTTGACTGTGGAAAGGCACTTTGGAGGTTCTCTGAGTTTTTCACATTTCTCCTCATCAGTAGCAGACTTTACTGCTCTAGGCAACACTGGTTGACTCAGACAGGGAAAACCTGCGGGGAAGAGATTCATACTGGGAAAAGTTTGCTTATGGGATGTCCATATATCAAAAATAAATAAAGTAGAAAGTAACACCTTTTTCATGCAGTAGTTTCTGCTATATTGGTCACTTTTATTGGGTATATCTGGAAGGTGGGTTTTTTTTCAGACTCCTATAAAAGGACTAACGATTCAGAGGTACCAAATATCCTAAATTATGTGCTTTTCACACTGAAGTTCAATGAATATGCCATCAGTAGTATTAGGGATGCTTTTCTTTGATAGGATCAATACAATCAAAGGCAAATAGGCAAGAATACCTAGCAAACAATCAAAGAGGAGCCTGTCCTGTTGTCCGGAGAGGCTTATGACCATGAGTGCCAATCTCAGGGCAGATTGTCAAAGAAGAGCAAACACCCCAAGCCGATGGTGTGTCCTATAATTAGATGTCATCATCCCAGTAAATAATGTAAACTCCTGGATTACTATCGCAGCCTTATTATGGAGTCACATACAGTTCCCCGGGACTCTCCAATGTATCTTGCCATGAAGCTGAGCTGGTCTGCTTTGCTGCTATGAATTTATCAGTAATCAGCTGATACCTACAAACTTGGCAAGAACTGGCACTTGGTTTATTAGCATCCCAGGCCCCATAATCCAGATTGTTATAATGACTTTGATGGTAAATGTATAATTATCTTCAAGAAATTATGGAAAACTGTGCTTCCTACTATTGGGTTAGAGCTACATGAGCGCTACATAGTAAGCCTGGCTACAATATTGTTTCTGTCTACTCCATGGCAAAGTAAGAAAGATAATAATGGAGTATGTTTGCATTTTAAGCAGGAATTGGATGTCTGGCTTCTTGTGAGATCAAGAACTGCATTACACCATGGAAGATGCCATCCGTTAGCTAGATGACTATGCACACACTAAAGAAAGGAAGAAATGAGATCATTAGCCCTAATTTTTCTTTGTATTGATTCCAGATCTTTCATGGAGTCTCACAATAACCGGCAAGAATTGATCTTCGTTTTTATGACCTGTGCTTATGTCAGCCTTGTGGCCTGACGTCCTACTGGGTAAGAAGCTTTCCGCTCCCATCTGTTGGTGAACAAGAGGAAGACTGGCCACACAGTTGCTTTATCTGTATATTTACCCAAAGCTCAATATGGGCAGAAGCTTCAGAAGGGACTGAGCTCTCTGAGGTCTTGTCTACACTATGAGATAAGGTTGAATTTATTAAGGTCAATTTTTTAGTACCCAGTTTTGTAAAGTCGAAGGTGCATGTCAGCACTGTGCAGTAGTTTGATGTAGAGCATCCCCAGTAGGGTGGTTATCGTCGACTTTGACAGCAGTGCACTGTCGGTAGCTATCCCATAGTTCCTGCCACCCCTTTGCATTCTGGGTTATGCGCCCAGTGACACTAAAACTGTGCAGTGGATAGTTCTGAGTACACGTTCTATGGCCCCTGGGAGAGGAGGCTACGGAACTTGGTGAGGAGGGAATACGGGTCATCACGGGTTGGAGGAGTGTCTGTAGATCTGGCTCTCTTGTGAGTCTACTTCCTGTTTCATCAGCTCTGCCATGATGCTCAAGACATTCCCAGCAGGGGCTCTTGTGCATTTCAAAGTTGGAACTCTGCATGCAGCCCAGGGCCAGCGGGAAGTCCTGCTGACTCCAGGCTCCACGTGGGTGCTTCCCCTTTGAAAGGCACAAGAACTCTTGTGCATTTCAAAGCAGAAGCACCTGCAAGGAGCCTGGGGTCAGCGGAATTTCCCTCTGGCCCCGGGTTGCACACGGCATGCAAGCTTTGAAATGTACAAGAGTCTCCTGTGGTGGCTCTTGTGCATTTCAAAATGGAAGTACCCGCATGGAGCCTGGGGTCAGCAGGGGACTCAGTCCCCACTGACCCTGGACTCCGTGCGGTGCTGCTGCTTTGAAGTATCCTCTATTCTCCCCCCACACACACTTTGCTGCCTCTATCAGATAGAGGCAGCAAGGGGTGGAGGGAAGCGACTAGTCGACTCGACTATCCTATAAGCATTTGCTTATTGGATAGTCGACTAGTCCTTAACATCCTTAGGGAGAGAGGACCCAGGTGTGGCAGAAGGGCAGGCACTCATGTGGACTCTGAGGAGCCTGCAGGAGGGGGGCGGTCCGGAAGTGGTGGAAGGCCAGGGGCCAAACCATGCTTTGATGAGAATGAGCAAACAGAGGTGTACTGCTGTGGCATATATAGCTTCTCCTGCTTCCACCACGTTGCCATGCATGATATCCGTCTTCTGCAAACCACATAGAATGATAGGGAGTGGATGCTGAGCGACTGTTGCCAGAAACCTATACTATTGGGAGGTCTTGTCAATAAGAGGTGATGTTATGGTGGCTTTTGATGCTGCTGCAGAGGACTGCACTACAGCTGAATTGATGCTAGCGATCCTTTTTACTAAACAAAACTGAAATCATTCCAGCTGGTTAGGTGAAAGGGCCTAAAGACAGAAACAGGCTGCTCTTGCCAAGTGACTGGAGATAGGCTGATTTGGGTCCACCTTAGGATTCTCACACTGTTTCCCACTGACACCAAACTCTGAATGGAGTTTCATGGGTATGCAAGGGGAAAGTGACATGGTAAAGGGACATTTGGCTACTAGATGTTTACACTGGCACATGAAGAACCAAGTTAATGTACTATTGCTAATGTTACCATGGGGCATTACCATTCACTTAGGCCATATCTACACTACATGGAAGATCAGCACTGCCACAGTTGATCTTCCGAGGTTCAATTGAGTGGGTCTAGTGAAGACACACTAATTCAGACTGAGAGGGCTGCCCTGTTAGCACCAGTAGTCCTGCTCCTCATGAGGACTAAGGGAAGCTGGCAGGAGTATTTGCTTCTGTCAACCTCCTGCTGTAGATGGTGCAAAACCACAGTTTAAGATGTATTGACACTGGCTACATAATTAACATAGCTGGAGTTGCGTATATTAAGTCAACTTTCCCCTTTAGTGTGGACCTGGCCTTAAACAGATTATTGCTGTGTTTCCCAAAATGCATGCTGTTCCCTTTCCTCCTAATAATGTTTTTCTAGTTTCATCCTGACTCAGTGTTTGTAAGTGGGGAAGTATTGCCTGTTAATTGTACCCCGTCAAATTAATTAGTGATCCCAAAATTCTGGATGGGGACTTGAGCCAGTGGAGGGGTTTTATGTTCAAGAAAGAGCCTCCCCTCACTTTTTGAATCTAGCCCTGATGGTTGCTGGCCACTCCAGGCAGGAGGTTTGCACACGGAAGAATTAATTTCTGAGGGCGAGTCTCTCACAAAAGAGCAAAGATGGACTTTCTGGGGCTGTTGAGAGGCAGAGTGTTGGGAAGATGGTGCAAATCCGAGAAGGGAAGAATAGTGGAATTGTCTCTATTGAGACACTGAAATATGAGCGACGCTCATCTCACTGAATGACTGTTTGTCTTGTGAAGTGGCCAGATTCATTGCCTAAGTCTTTGGTGAAAAGGAATGATGTCACTTTTCCTAGCATGCTTATCTCTTCTTCCCCCTCCCCCCCCCCCCCACTGACTTTTGCTAAGAGAGTTCAGCCTCCAGTCACTTTTCTTGTATTTTAAAGTTTAAAATCTGCCTCACTATTTAGATGAATAGATCTTTCTGGGCTTATTGGGTTTGTATTTACAAATGCAATTACTTTTGTGACTCACCTTGGTATATAAAGCTCAAGGACTAGTGTTCTGTACCATGTGGCACATTAAACCTAAATTCTGCAGCCAGGCTCCCTCAGGAGAGGGGCACAGCTCGGCTGAATTCAGCATCATGTTGGAAATTATGGAGGCGTGATGCACAAATCCAGTGAAGCTATCAGGAGCAAGCCAGACTGGAAAGCAGGACACAGAGTCAGTGTGAGCCCTCACAAGCTGACCTACATCTCAGGAACTTTCTTCCACAGCTGTTAAGACGGACTGACCACAAACCAGTAGTGCCTGCAGAATGAAATCTTTTGTAATAGCTTCTCTACTGGGAACAAATACAGCAATAAGAAAAGAGAGGGTGGAGTAGGAGCCAGGACAGAAGAGAACAGAAGATGCAGTCTGTTTGTTTGCTATTATTATTATTATACTGTACTCTAATCAGGACGGGGCCCTGTTGTAGTTTGCAAGCTATGGCTCCGATCTGGCAAACGCTTATAGAGCTACATGACTTCACTTGAACAGAGTACCCTTCACATCAAGGCACCATCGAAATCAACAGTCCTGCTCACATGCATCAAAGGAGGAGCATGTGTCTGTATTTCAGCCTTGGGACCTAAACATCAAAGTAGAAGAGTGGTACAGAGCAATGGTGGGAGCCCCTTGTAGAGATGTAGAATTCTGGTCAATCAGTTAACCAGTTAAATATTAGGCTAACCATGCTGTGCTGGGGCTGGTAACCTTCCCCCCCCCCCCCCCCCCAGTTACCAGGAACCGGTAAGCATCACCTGTTTGCAGGGATGTTTCTCAGTTAAACTTTCACATCACTGGCCCCTTTATTCCACCTTTGCACCTCTTGGATTCTGAGCAGCTGGGGGGGTGTGGCCGGGGACCTGAAATGGCCTCTGGCATAAGTTAAATCACCCTCAGAGGCTGATCTAACATGGCAACCTGCGGAGAATTTCCTATGGGCCAAACTGCAGCACAGAGTCTCCACAATGCTTATCACTACAGGTGTGCCTGTTCGGCCCCCAGAGCCACCCTGGGCATGCCAGCTGGCCCCCTGATATCCAGCAATAGGGGGCAGCACTAGGCCTCTTCCATTGGCCCAACACTGTTTCTGCACTGAGGCTACGTCTACACTGAAATGCTATTTCAGGATACTGGAGTATCCCGAAATCGCTATGCCACGTCTTCACAGCAAGCCTGTTACTTCAAAATACAACAGGCTCGCTATTCTGACATGCCTGTAAACCTCATTCCATGAGGATTAGGGGACATTTTGGAATAGTGGGTTATTTCAAAATTTGGCGCTGTGTAGACAGCGCCAAATTACAAAATAAGCTATTTCAAAATAAGATCCGCTATTTGCATAGCTCAAATTATGTATCTCATTTCGAGCTACAGTGCAGTGTAGACACACCCTGAGGGAATTCTCCCTAGGCTCGTTTCAACCCCCTCAACATCTTCTGGTACCTCAAGATCCATTACATTTGGCCAGAGAGGGGGCACCCATTATATAACCAAAGCTGCTGGAAATGGCAAATTTCTTAACAGCACCTGGAATATGGGACTTACATTCCTACTGTCAGCTCCTCACTCATGTGTCTGGTTTCTTGCCCCGGCCTCTTATTTCTTCTCTTTTCTCTCTCCCTTTTTGCCTTATGTTTCATAAGATGGTTAAAACAACACCATCTTTTGCAGCACTGCTGTGAACCCATGTCTAGCGGGGCAACTAAAAGAGGTTGACTGAACAAGCCAACACTGGTACATTTATCAAGTCTCAGCATGGCTAATTGGCAATGTACTGTGCCCCTTGGTCTTCACCAGGGAGGCTGCAATTAAGAGTCACAGCTAGAGGCTGAAGCGAATTTTCTCTCTCTGCTAGTCTTTTCTGTCCCCTTTGGTGTGTGTTTGTCTTACTGCAGCCCAGTCCTGTTCTCTATAACAGCAGCTCTGGATCATCCCAACCCACTTCTTGTCTAATCCCCCAAAATAACAATTTGTACCATCCAGGCCCACTGACAGGAGAGACAAATGGGGCAACTGCCCCAGGGCCCGGTTATACAAAAGGGCCCGGGGCTTCTGGCTGCCAATACTGCAGCAGCAGCTGGAGCCCCAGGTCTATTAAAACGCCACCAGCGTGCCCTGTGGAGTGATCCAGGCAGTGTTCAGGGTTGGGAGTGCTGCAGGGGTCCAGGCAGCACTGAGGGCTGGCTGGCCCATCCCTGCACCTTCTGGGGGTGCAGAGCAGGGTCTCCCCATCTTGCTCAGGACAAGGCTGTCAGCCATGCTCATAGTATTATTTCTATCACTGAAAAGACTCAAACAGGGGCCTTTCCTTACTAGAATGTCCCTACCATTAACAGCAAAAGAAATGAGGATGTTGTCAAAATCAAAGGCTTACTTAGCACTTTCCATGTCAAATGCCTTAACTGATTTTCTTCCTTTCCCTGTATCTTTAACCAAAGGTTTACACTATTTACAAGGGTGGTTATTACAAGTAGCAATCATTAGACACAACAATCCAGACCATACTTAACTGTTTAATAAAATCTTTGCTTAGTGTTGTAATATTAATATCTTATCCCTTGTTGAGCCTGACATACCACTGCCATCCCTGGAGCTAAACTCTTGAACCTGCCCTTACCAGTTTTAGCATCTCCAGTCCGAACTCAGAATGAAACGGCTACTTATTAAACCCTGGGGCGGATGGAGCTTGGTTGATTTACACTAGTTAATGGTGTGGAACTGTTTCTTAGCGAACACAATGTTACTCACTCTATTAATTAAGTGAACACAATTATGTCCTGATCCTGGATACATGTACCCATATTAGCAAGGTCATGCATGTGAGCTGTCCCATTGATTTATGTCAAATTATGCAACTAGTCAAGTCATTTCAGGGTTGAGGCCTTAGCCACTTTGATTCAGGAAAGCACTTAAATAGATACTTAACTTTGAGCTCTGCCTAAGTTCCATTGAAGTCAACAGGAGCAAAGCATATGGTTAAAATAAAGCATGTGTTTAAGTGCTTTCCTGACTGGCGCCTTTGTAATCTGCTTGTCTTCTTTCTGTTTCGTCATTACTCTTCTACCAGATTTTTATGGTTTTCTTGCTGTGTTGAGTTTCATGCATTTGAAATAGGACTTCATATAGCACTCCATCCATTACACTAGATGTAGACATCACCAGCTGTGCGAGAGAGAGAAAATGGAGTAGCCCACAGTGGGATAAGCCTTTAAAGTTGCCTACAATTTCTATAATTAATTATAGGCCACTTTTACCATCTCAATAGCTGGAAATTACTGCCTAGTGCTGTTTGACTGTAGTGAATGGAACAATGAGAAATGGAACAATGAATATACAAACAACTCCTGACACAATGACATTTTGTTTTGTGTGGGCCCATAGTACAGCTGTGCTACATAACTTCAGTCTATTCTAGATTCTTTTCTTGTGAAGTTACTAACTGTCTAATGAAAACTAAACCAACCAATGTTGGAGTTATTCAAGAGATGGGTAATAGATAATAATCCTGGAGTAGTCCAGTCTCTAGTTTAATGATATTTGACCTTACTGGATATAAGAAAATGCAAAAAGCTCTCAAGTGCTCTACAGACAGGGACTGAGATTTTCAACAGTGGAAAAATCTACAATTTGGCTCTCAAGGTGAAGATTTTCATGAGGGATTCATGCTTTGGGATCCATGCATTTTTTCGTACCCAACTTAAGTGTCTTTAAAAGGGTACAATTTTCTAAAAGGGCAAAGACCCTCTCCTCAAAAAATCAGAACCTGAATTCAAAGGAAACGACAGGTGCTCATTGCATTTGAAAATCAGATAACTAATGCAGTTGCCAAAATACTGTTTTGGAGCCTTTAGGTAGGGCATCATTTGGGATAATCTTGGCTTGTGAACTCAACTTTCAAAAGCAGCTGGGCTATGCTGTACACTTATCTTCATTGACATGCTCAATGTGGGTGGTAATCTTGAAAATGTGGCTCCAATCTTAATGGGAAAGGAAGGAAAGTCTTGTGGTAGAGGACTGGACACGTGATACTCAGACAAGTGGGCTTCTATTCCTAACTCTGCAGCAGATTCATTATCACATCCCTTGGTAATCGGCTCCAGTGCCTACCGCCCCTCATCGTTAAAAATGTACCCTTGTGACCTGTGTAAATCTCACTGATTATGTACATTGGGGCTTTCTTTCACATGATTGTTATCCCATGTAGCAACATTTGAATTAAATAACATTCATACATTGAGGCTGTGTCTAGACTACACCTCTCTGTCGACAGAGAGATGTAGATTAGACACATCGAAATTGCTAATGAAGCGGGGAGTTAAATATCCCGCGCTTCATTAGCATAAACATGGCCACCGCTTTTTTTTCTAAATGGAGCTTTTTCGACACACTGCAGTCTAGATGCGGCTCTGTTGAAAATAAAGCCTTTTTCAACAGATCCTGTAAACCTCATTTTTTGAGGAATACAGGATCTGTCGAAAAAGGGTTTATTTTTGACAGATCCACTTCTAAACTGCCATTTTTTTCTAAAAAGCTCCATTTTGAAAAAAGCGGTGGCCATATTTATGCTAATGAAGCACAGGATATTTAAATCCCTGCTGTCGACAGAGGGTGCAGTCTAGACGTAGCCTTACTGTATTAAAACAGGCATCAATCCTTTTAACCTACATAAGTGAAACCCCATCCCTAGGGAAGTCTATGGCAAAACTCCCATTGGCTTTAAGAGAGCCAGAATAAAGCTTACCAGAGGAAGAACAATCCATTTTGCAGCAACTTTTGAGGTTTTGACATTTGTATCCATTTTGCAGGGAAACAAGAAACAAAACCTTTCAAAGGTTTTTTTTGTTTCAAAGTGTTGGGTTTTGATTGAAACCTGAGCTTTTTGATTTGGGCTGTATAGGAGTTCTCCCAGGAGAAATTTACATCTCAGGTTACTCTGTTACAGCAGGGAAAAGACTTGAATTCTATATGGCAGGCCAATGCCCCTTCAAAATGTCAGAAATACATGAAATGTTTGTCAGTAAAATAACATACTTAAATTACAATCTGCTACCAGTCCATTATGTTGAGAGGCCTCCATTTCTTCCATGTGATAGATGCGGGACAGAGTCTGCAAAATAAAATGGCTTTTTCCTTTTTCTCCTCTTGTTTTTCCCCAGTTCAAAGAGCCACAGCCATGCTGGAGCTCCTACTCCAAACTGTGCTCTCAGTGAAGAGAAATGTTTAGTGGGTAGAGCACAAGTCTAAGTGTAACCTAGGTTAAAGACCCTGCTCTTCTATTGACTGTTACTGAAGTGCTCCGTGCCTCAGTTTTTCACCTGCAATATGAGGATGATACTTTCCTACCTCATCATGGGACTCTGAGGCACTTAAATAGCATGGTAATGGGGGGGCCATATAAATGAATTGATTTATACCAATGTAAATCCCAAGTAACTTCATAGAAACCAAAGGAGAGCAGGTCTGTCTAGTGTTGGCAGGTCTCATTCATTTTCCATTCTCTTCTCTTTAAACTACCGCACAGTGTTCAATCTGCTACAGCTCACTGCTACCAAACATTTTGGATGATTCCTCTCGCGGGCTGTGACTTGCTTTCACAAGGGCTCCTCCAGCTGACCCTGCATTTCAAGATACCAATGCCACCATGCCACTAATAGCCATCTTAGCTGATTGGTGGATGGGGAATTTCCTAGTAGTGGCTGATGTCTGAACCACTTTCTGGGATGTTCCGTTCCTAGACGAGAATTAGTCATTCAGCTAGTGGTCAGGAGGTAAGTGAGAGCAGAATTTGATTTTAGTGGGTGAAATCCTAGTAAAGTCAATGGTTTGGTCAGTGACGTCCATGGTGGTCAGGATTTCACTCAGTGACTTTATCATGCACATTAAGAAAATTAGGTAATCATCACAGATCCAGATATAATCAGGCACTGCTTTAGTTATCCATATAGGGGTGTATGTATGTGTGTGAGAGAGAGAAGATAGATAGATAGTGATAGAAATGTAGCCGTATTAGTCTGGTGTCGCTGAAACAAAACACAGGACTATGTAGCACTTTAAAGACTAACAAGATGGTTTATTAGGTGATGAGCTTTTGTGGGCCAGACCCACTTCCTCAGATCAAATAGTGGAAGAAAATTGGCACAACCATATATACCAAAGGATACAATCAAAAAAATGAACACACATGAAAAGGACAAATCAAATTTCAGGACAGAAGGGGGATGAGAGGGGAGGTAAATGTCTGTGAGCTAATGATATTAAAGGTGATAATTGGGGAAGCTATCTTTGTAATGGGTAAGATAATTAATGTCTTTGTTTAGACCTAGACGTAAAGTGTCGAATTTAAGCATGAATGACAGTTCAGAGGATTCTCTTTCAAGTCTGGTGTTAAAAGGTCTTTGAAGCAGGATGCAGGTAATCAAGTCGTTAAGACAATGCCCTTTCTGGTTGAAATGGCAAGAAACTGTTTTTTCTTTTGCTTAGGCTTTGTAATGTCTATTATTATAGTCTCTCATTATCTCCTTCCTAAATTAGTTGAAGATTTTGTGCTCAAGGCACTAATAATACAATAGAATGGTTCCCAGGTTAAATCTAGATAGTACTATCCTAGTGACTGTCACAGTGGTACTGTGAATCTGAAGCAGAAGATCTTTATTGTAGTTTTCTCTAAGCATGCGTTTACTTAATGGTGTTTTCTGTTACTGTGTCTGAAATGCTACTACATCTTGGTAATTCAGAATTGCTGGGTTGAAGCATTTGTAATGCAAAAGTTTATTTAATTTATTATATCTGGATTAGCCAATAACATTTTTATCCATCTTTTAATTAAAGATGAGCATGCTGCAGAGTTCTATTGTATAGAACTAGTTTCAGTGATCTGGGGCCCCATTGGGAATTATTTAAATACAGCCTTAAGCCAGACCATTAATTATTTTCTCTTTAATAATAGGACTGCAAATAAATGCAAAGTTGGCACCAAAGAATAGGGAGAAAATAATTAGTTCCTTCTCATGAAAAGTGGCAAGTGTTCCCTTTTAAATCATGTAGCATTGCCTAGAAACTGCAGTGTTGGGTGTTTGAGGAATATTAGTCTGAGTCATGCTAGATATCAAAGTGTTGCTAGTTGAACTACAATCTCTTGAAATGCTAATCTGCAATGGACTAAACATACAGATTGTTCTTTTAATTACTTGAAGGAAAAAAAGGAGGAACATCTTCTTTAATGATTTCCCAATTCAAGGGCAATTTAGGTTTGTGCTTCAAGTCCATTTAGTGATTAGAATGTGGCTTTGGTGTGAAATCTTGATACCTGTAAATCATATAATCTGCTAACCTTCCAGTCATGCAGTGTTAAGTGAACCCATTGTTAAGTGGGTCTTGGCATTTGGATCCATGTTGGGGCACAATTTGCCCAATTATGTTTTACTCTAAATGTGGAAAGGATGAATCTGAAGGAGGAAATCAGGAACCTAATTCTCTTCAGCCAAGGATGTGAAAACAGCAGTTACCAGCAGTAGCAGGCGGGCGCAAAAGAGTGACTTTGCTTCCAAAGCCAGTACTATGTTTCCTACCTCATTCTCCAAC
Source organism: Pelodiscus sinensis (assembly GCF_049634645.1). Lineage (NCBI taxonomy): Eukaryota > Metazoa > Chordata > Testudines > Trionychidae > Pelodiscus > Pelodiscus sinensis. The sequence goes on from NC_134718.1 coordinate 59,656,319, forward strand.
TCTATCCTTCAGACCCATCCTTTGACTCTTTTGACCTTTTGATGCTATATAAAAATATCTGCATTTGCCTGCCACCAGCCAACGCTTCTGAACAGCTAGAGTAGGGTTGGGGGAGAACTAGTGCTTGGTATTATCCACCTGCAAACCATCTCCCAGTGTTCTTTTTGTCTTTATAAAATAACCTAGTTGTTTGTAGAATAGTTTGAGATGTGGGAGGGGTTTATTCACTCTAAGGCAGCTTGAGGCTTTCCTGTTATGGGCACACTGATCTACATCTTTCAAAAGGTGCACTTGTTACTGGAAAAAGTTCAGAAAAGGGCAACAAAAAAGATTAGGAGGTTGGAACAGCTACCATATGAGGAGAGATTAGCAACTGCTTATAAAAGAGGAGGCTAAAGGGGATATGAGAGGGGGCTATAAAATCATGACTGGTGTGGAGAAAGTAAATAACACAAGAATTAGGGGGCATGAAATGAAATTAATAGGTAACAAACAAAAGGAAGTATTTCTTCACAGAACACACAGTCAACCTGTGGAACTCCTTGCCAAAGGATGTTGTAAGACCAGAATTAGATAAATTCAGGAAGAATAGGTCCTTCAATGGCTATTAGCCAGGATGGGTAGGAATGGTGTCCCTTGCCTCTGTCGTAACTGGGAATGGGTGACAGGGTATGGAACACTTGGTGATTATCTGCTCTGTTTATTACCACTAGGGAACCATTTACTGGCCACTGTCGGAAGACAGGATACAGGGCTAGATGGACTTTTGATCTGACCCAATATAGCCATTCTTATGTTATGTTCTTATGAATAAATGGTCATTAAAAGGTTAATTAATGATGAGCAGTTGCCATAAGCATCTTACAGATCTTTCTATGTATTTTAGATGAGGTGTGTGTTATATGTTCCCCTTGATGCCCAGTCCCCAGAGGAGTCTGTTACAGCTCTCTGCTACAGTGTGGTGCTAATTGGAAAAAATTATGTTGAAATATTTTATGGTCAGCATTTGCTGATTTCTCAAAGTTCAAGAATTTTATAGAGACCATTTGATTTTGATTAAAGTTCTGGCAGGTTTTGATTAAATTTGATTTTGATTAAACCATTGCAGGTTTTGGAACCTCGCTGGGATCCCACCAACTTTCCACCTGACTTCTTGGCAGCCTGCTCGACAGACTGATGGGAAGTCGAGAGCCTGGGAGTTTAAGCTCATTGCTCCTTAGCAGCTCAAGAAGCCAGAGCTTCTCTGGCCCTTGGCTCTGGGGCAGTACACCAGACAGAGTGCCCTGGACATGGGGATCCATTCTCCCTTCGCAGAGAACATGGACAATTTCAGGTTTCATTCCAAATTGGGACAAACCCTACTCTGGAATATTAAAATCCTCTGCAAAATGGAATGACCTGTCTCTGCCCTGCTTTTCACTCTGGAGGCATCCCATTTTGTCTCGTCAGCCAAGAGGGCAGCTGTCACATAAATGAGGGTTGTCTGGAATATGAACTTCTTCTGCTCTTCATCAGCAGAAGGTGGTACATGGGTGGCCACAAGCAATCTACTGGATTCGATAACAATTGACTAATCATGTAGGAAACCTTTATAATTGACCCTTAATATAAAATATGAGCAGTGCTCTTACAACAGCAAGCCTTGTCTACGCTAGGTTGGTATCTGGAGGAGTTATGGCTGACCTGCACCTGAGGCAACCAGGGGTTTGTAAGAAAGGGAACAATGTGCCACTTGGGTGCACAGCTGTGTTGTGAGCATGGGGGTACTTCACATTCCCACACCTATCTTATGCAGAGTAGGGCTAGCATGAGCAGCCAAAGGGCAAGCTTCTCAGCATTGCCAATGTACCAGATCCCGATCTATAGGAACCTCCTCTGTCCGTGACAGGTTAGTGCAGGCCCAATATCCATGTAGTTCTCTGCCTTTCCGCTGGTATTACCAAGAAGGGTGCCAACTCTGATGGCATTTTCTCTGAGGCGGTTCATTGGGAATACCAGAGAGACCATAAAATTCATTTCACACATACTGCTGGGAAGCATTTGGCTACTGAGTTGAAAAATTGCCTATTTTTAATCAACTTATATATTTTTTCAGGTAATTAACACTTCTAGAACAATAGACCAGATCCAGACACATAGCACAAAGGGCCAGAATACTGTTCCAGGACTCTGGAGTAAGCACCCCACTGACAGCATGACGGCAGACCTGGGCCAAATGCTGAGGATTCCATCATGATAAAGAATCTCTCTGCACCATTTTCTACCAGCCGTCCCAGTGGACAGATGTCGCTAGAATGCTGCAATTATCTGGGGCCAGTGTAAGATGTAAACATGTCTATGCCCTGGCTGGTGAGGTGAAGTGATTACACAAAAATTGAAGCTTTCATTTTCAAAGTAAGCCTCTAGCCTCCAGATTGGGAAGAAAAGCTTGAAAATGTGAAACAAGTTTAATCAAGGCTGCCAATGATGTGCTAATGCCAAGATCCACAGCTCTGGTGGGGTGCTTCCATTGCCATCCAGCAGAGGACACTCTGGCTACATCTAGACTGCATCCATCTGTTGACAGAGGGATGCAAATCAAGCACCTCGAAATTGCTAATGAAGCAGGGATTTAAATATCTGCCACTCAGACCTCTGCCACTCAGAGGGTGTGTCTAGACTACACCTCTCTGTCGACAGAGAGACGTAGATTAGGCACGTCAAAATTGCTAATGAAGGAGGGATTTAAATATCTCGCACTTCATTAGCATAAACATGGCCACCGCTTTTTTCTGACATGGAGCTTTTTTGGAAAAAACTTGGCAGTCTAGATGCGGATCTGTCGAAAATAAACCCTTTTTCGACCGATCCTGTATTCCTCAAAAAATGAGGTTTACAGGATCTGTCACAAAAGGGTTTATTTTCGACAGATCCGCATCTAGACTGCTGTTTGTTTTCTTCGAAAAAGTGCCATGTCGAAAAAAGCAGCGGCCATGTTTATGCTAATGAAGCATGGGATATTTAAATCCCTGCTTCATTAGCAATTTCTACGTGCCTAATCTGTCTCTGTCTACAGAGAGGTGTAGTCTAGACACACCCTCTGAGTGGCAGGAGAATACTTCAGTAGGACCAGTCTGCCCTCCAAGTTGATAGGGTAAATATTGAGGACACATGCCAGCTGCCAGCCCTGCCAGGGGCAAAGAAGGGACTTCTGCTACCACAAGGGTAGAAAATCCCTGCTGCTGCTCTGGGAAGTGGCCTCATGCTGCTGCCTTGCTTGTATGCAGTGTCCTTTGTTATTGGTATTTACCAGTTATCAGCTGAATTTTGGCTTTTTCAGGACCCAGGAATTTTTCTTAGGGGAAGTGGACAGCTCTGAATGGAGAGGCCATCAGGGACAGCAGGGGGTTCTGTCCAAAAATGAGGGGATCAGTGGTGACAGGTTGCAGACTTCCACTTCCCTCCTGGCCCTGGCCTTCAGCCTGGCCTTGTTTCCTTCCTCTACAGTGGGCAGGGGGAGGAACGAGAAAGCATGGAGTCTGGTCATTGGTCCCTGTGAGTAGCAGTCAATCCCCTTCATCTAGCCTCTGGGGTACTAGGCACCCTACTCTCCCTACTGCTGTTCTCCCCACTGCTGGCAAACATGAATACCGGGCACTCCTTCCTCTCACACCTGGTCAGGGCCGTCCTTATACTTTATGGGGCCCTATGCAACTGATGCCACCACCCCTGCTGTGCTGCTTCTGCTGGGGGCTGTGGCTTCTTCTTCCAGACCTACCCACGAGACTTCTGCCTGAAGCTCAGGGTTTCCCCTACCCCGCATGGCTTCTGCCCAGGGTCTATGGCTTGGCACGTCCCTCCCTCCCTTTCTCCCACCCCCTGAACCTGAGGCTCAGGGCTCTCCCCACCCTCACTCCTGCATTGCTCCTACCGGAGTTTGGGGGGCTTCCCTGCTGAGAGCTCCTCTCCACCCCTAGCCTGGGAGGCTCGCTGCTGGCCAAGCGTAGCATGTGGAAGGGGGAGGGGACAAGGAGACGGCAGACCTGCTGCTGCCAGCAGGAGAGAGCAGCAGGAGTAGGAGGGAGAGGAACCAGGCAGGCTGGTGAATAGGGCCACTCTTAGGCATACAAGCACACACAGTTGTGTAGGGGCACCTGAAAATTTGTTGTCCCAAATTTTCAGGTGCCCTACACAGCCACATATTCCATGTATGCCTAGGGATTGCCCTGCACCGGGTGTGCTTCATTTTCAGTGTTTCCAAGTTTTTCCTGATTTGTTTTTTAAATACAATCCTTAAAAACTCCGAAGGGTCTTTCCTAGGTGGGACCCCTGCTACGATCACTGAAAATGGTGGTGGAGCTGATCTACAGGGGGTGGAGCAGTGGAATGGTTTATATCCTAGTGGCCCTCTGGCCCCGATTGTCTCTTAGGCAGCCCTGACCTGGTTAGTTGTAATGAGCTGGTGCCAGCTAATATCGGTAGTTCAGGACTGAGAGACCACAAATGCACAGTAGAGCCTTCTTCCCCCATGCTCATATCTCGGTGTGGGTACTGAAGAAAGAAGCACTGTTTAGACAGACTTGAGGATCAGAGCTATTATTCCTTTAAATTGAAAATACTATTTCAGCCTCTTTTCTCAGCTCCCACAATTGCTTTAATTTAACACTGAATCTTGTTGTGAGCATTATTTCAATATTTAATTGAATACATATCTGACAATATATCTTAGTGGAATTTCTAGAGTATTGTCTGGTTTTCTTTCATCAGATACTAGAGCTGACCTGAATGAAGGGAGCAGCTGAAGTTAATCTAATCATTTGAACATATATATTCGCTAGGCAGTATGCAGTAATTATATAGAAGGGGATTTGTGTGCACGACTCCTTTAGCAATTAATACATGTTCAGATAGGCAAATAATATGGTCGGGTTTTAGTGCATTTTTCCTCTTCATATTCTGCATAAAAGAGCCCTGGGTTTCTATATGCATTACCTCATATTATGTACAATTTCAATTCTACGTAAAAGCTTTTTTTGTACTAGAATGAGGACAGCAAATGAGCATTTCCTTATTTGAGATGAATGCAGTTGAGCAGACATTTTTCAGAAATGGATTTCAAGTGGTTTGTTGTCAAGACCTAGTTGTATTTCAAGTGCTTGTTTTCATTTTGCTTATTTGCATTCATGCTCATGAAATGTTTGAAAGGAGATTCCTGCCTTGCTGCTTTCTCTCTTGTACGCAGTGTTATTAAAGTTGTATTGGTCCTAGGATAGTAGAGAGGCAAGGCAAGAGAGAGATCTTTTACTGGCCCAAATTTAGTTGATGTGAAAGACAAGCTTTTGTGCTTATTCTGAGTTCTTCTTCGGGTCTGGAAAATGTACTCAGAGTGGCTATGGCAATGTGACAGCTTAAGTCAACATAAGCATCTCCTGTTAGCATAGGTACTGTCACTCACAGGGACTGGGGTATCTAAGCTAAAGGGAGAGCTCTCTCCCATCAGCTTAGACAGGCTACACTATAGAGCTTACATCAATGCAGCTACATCACTGTTAGCTCTCTGGTGCAGCCATCACTGTCACAACTAATTACAAAGCAGAACAGATTGTTTATCATAAGCAGTTAATACACATTTCAAGGCACTATGCAAGGTGAAGTAGTTTGTTAATATCTCTCCAGTCATTGGGGCATGAGGAGAAGAAAATGCGGGAGAAGTCAGAGAGTTATGGATTGTTGTAATAAACTATAGATCAGGGGTCTCAAACTCAGTTTACCATAGGGCCAGTGCTAGTCCTCAAATCCTCCTAGCGAGCCAGCAGGCACTTGTCTGTGGCAGGGATCCAGGCATACTTTCCCACCCCCCATGTATCTCTTGTCCCTCCCTGATGTTCCCCTGATTTTGAGCCCACTGGGGACCTTTGCCACCACTACCAGCTGTTCAGCTCGGCTAGAGTAGCATCCGGTTGCTATCTCCACACCACTGCTGGCACATTCATGTGGCCTGGGGGAGGTGTATGCAGAGTTAATAAGTGTAAGCTGTGAAACTATTAACTTAGTTTGTGAAACCTAAATGTCAGTGATGCCAGCTCTCCTGATCTGATCACAAACCTCCTGATAGTTGGGGTGGGATTTTTTCTGGAAAGCCCCAGACAGGTCATTAGAATTAAGACACATCTGGGAACTTCACTATCTGATGCTTCATGCACCTGCTATCAACTGTGATCTCCCTGACTTAGTAGATTTTGCTTGTTTGTTGCTGCATGGTATTAGAAGAGAATCCCAGCCTCTTCCCCCCCCCCCCCTTTGATTTTTGAAAGGAAGACTTTAGGTCTCATGGGTTGTGGAGAAAAGCTGGAAAACATGCCCTGAGTTCAGCCAAAGACCTCAAATGCCAGATGCTAAATAAAAAAGATTCCCAAGTATATTTGTATTTGATTTCAAGAAGCCACTTTCTTTTTGGGGAGTAGAGGGGCTGGTTCTTGAGCGTGAAACTCTTGGGGTTGGCATTACAGTACATGCAAGTAGATAGTGTTTCCTCCTTTGTCTAGGAGCCCAGAGAGAGACCAGGATTCTACAAAAGGCATGAAACCAAGTCATTCTGATACACCCATGTCCTCATGCTGGGATGCCCCCCATTAACATCCACACACTCGTATTGGGATCCCACTCCCCCCCATACACATTAACATCTGCACCCTGGCACTGGGATACCATTTGCCCCCGCTAACATCCATATCCTCCTGCTGAGATCCCCCTCCTCCTGGGGTAACCAAAAGTGAAACCCACTGATCCACCCTGTTGGCTGAAGAAGCATATCAGCTCAGATGGGTCCTTTGGGCAGCGGGGTTCAGCTCATGGTGGAAGCAGCCAGCACAGCTTCCTGGACTGAGTGGTGCCAATACAGCTAGGACTGAGTGGACGCTGGAGGCCTGGGTGCTGCTGGAAGTTATGTGAATGGGTGAGTCCTTGTGCACTGTCCCCTCCTCCCCCGGCTGGAAGCCACATGGGCCTGATTAAATAACTTTTTCAAAAAATTTGTGGGCCAAGTTGTGAAAGAACTCAGGTCATAAAAGGAGATAAGTCATAAAGATAAAAGTCTGAACCTCAACTTTCCCATCTGTAATATGGAGGTGTTGATAACCCTTGGTTACTGTGGGTATGTCTACACTTGCATTCTCTTTCGATAGAGGGATGCAAATGAAGGCATTCGAAATTGCAAATGAAGCCGGGATTTAAATATCCCATGCTTAATTTGCATATTTGCGTTATGGCGCTATTTCGAAAAAGCGCTTTTTGAAATAGCAGACACTGTTAAGATGCAATTATTTTGAGAGAAAACCCTTCTCTTGAAATAACCCTTATTCCTCATACAATGAGGTTTACCAGTTATTTTGAGAGAGGGGTTTTCTCTCGAAATAACTGTGTCTTAACAGCGTCTGTTATTTTGAAATAGCGCCATAAACGGGAATATGTAAATGAAGCGCAGGATATTTAAATCCTGGCTTCATTTGCAATTTCAAATGTCTTCATTTGCATCCCTCTCTTGAAAGAGGATGCAAGTGTAGACATATTCTACGTGTCGTAAGGACAAATTCATTAATGTTTGCCAAATGCTTGGAGGTTCTTCATTTGTAAGGTCTTTGGGACAGATTATAAGGTCTCTGGTAATGTATTTGTTCAGCACATACTTTTCACAGTGTGGCCCTGGTCTATTACTGGTGCTACAGGGGCTACGTAAGTACAAATCTACTATATACTTTAGAGAGTTTGTGTGTCTGTCTGTGTCTATCTGTCTGAATCTATTTGTTCAGCTCCTCCAAAATGGTAAGAACTATGAACACCAAATTCCCTCTTATCCTAACTTGAAGCAGGTCAGGGTTTGGTTGTGCCAGGACAAAGAGATACAACTGAAATGTGATTGTTTCTCATAAAATGGAAAGGGAGAGGTCTGGTAGAAGGGACTGTTATACTGTAGAATGACCACAGGAGGGCCTGAGATGGGGACCGGGAAAGCTATAAGCCCATTGGAACAGCAGGGGGCAGAGGTGGAGTCAAGATTCCTGCTTGCCACCTGGGCAGCAAGGTCCACACCAAGGCCAGCCCCGGGGATACACATCCTGGACAGCGCAGCCCCCACTAGAGCCATCCCCAGGGAACTGCTGCCCGGCCAGCATTACCTGCACCATGGCCAGCCTGGGGGAGCCACCACCCAGCCAGCACAACCCCTGCTGATCCTGCATCTCCACCCCAGCCTCCTGTCCGGAGCCCCTCCTTATCTCCAACTCTAATTCCTGCACGCCCACGTGCCAGCCCCTGTCTCAAAGCCCCTCTTCACTTTCAAACCCTGACTTCTGCACCCACACCTCAGTCCCCTGTGCTGAGCCTCCCCCCCCACCCCCAAGTCCCTGCCCTGATTTGGGCAGCTTCTATATCCCCAGAGCCCCGCCTTGAAGGACCTGAACAGTGCCAGGTAAATCTTCTAGTAAAAGCAGTAATCATATGCAGTACTTTCTGATATCAGCAAAGATATACTGGGTTCCAATGTGCTCAATATGACCAGAAAGGATGTTTGTTTGATCTATTTGCATATATTTTATTTTTCCTCTTCCTCACCACTAGCAATCTGTCTCCTGACTCCCAATTCAGAGGTACAAAGAGAAAAGAATTTCCTTTTCTACACACAATAGTTTGTATTTACTCCTTTTAACAGTCAGCCTAAATGGCCAGATGGTCCTCACCTGGTGTAAAATGACATAGCTCTTGTTACTACAGGGGAGCTCTGCTGAGTTACCCCAGCTGAAGACCTAATGTTTTTGCAGTAACAACACTTCATATATTCAACAGGACCTGTCCTTGCTGTAATTATTGTCTTAACTACACTACAGAGTTTTTTCAGAAAAACAGCCGTTTTTCCAAAAAAACTTCACTTAAACCCACATTGCAATCATGTTCTTTCAAAAGAAAATCAAAAGAACAGAGGGGGTTTTCCAACATTGGTAAACCTCTTTCTACAAGGAAGAAGCCTTTTTCCCAGAAGAGGTCTTTTGGGAAAAAGGTGCATGTGGACAGGGAAGAGGAAGTTCTTTCGAAAGACGAGGAAAGAAGAAAAAGCACAGGTGCCCTGGTGGCCACTCTGTCCATAGTAATCACAGCTTAAATGCGAGAGAGAGTCCATTCAAGATCACTTTTTTGATTCACTTTGGCAGTGTGGACGCTGTCTTTCGGAAGAAGTTTTTTTAGATCTCTTCCAGAAAAGCTTCTTCTGAAAGAAACCTGCAGTCTAGACGTAGCCTCACTGCAGCAGCTTGGGGCCATGTGAAAAGCGCCTCCTCATGGCTGCTACTACTCCAATGGGCACAGATGGAGTAGGAGTACATATTTCCCAGCTGGGGGACAAACAGGCAGTCCCTGGGTTACGTACAAGATAGGGACTGTAGGTTTGTTCTTATGTTGAATTTGTATGTAAGTCGGAACTGGTACATATTGTAGGGGAAACTCTAGCCACACATTTCTCCAGAGCTCAATTTTATTCTCCCACACCTCCCTGGTCTGCTGGCGGGGGCGGGGGGTGCTAGCTTCGCGTCTCCCTGGTCTGCTGGGGGGAAGCAGCTAGTGCGGGGTTGCCTCACCCTGTTTGTAAGTAGGGATCCGATGTAAGTCGGATCCATGTAACCCGGGGACTGCCTGTATAGTAGAAGTTGTCTTTTTTTCTCTCTCTCTTTGTTATAACTGCTATAAATGCCTTATGATGTGACTTCCAGATTATTAACTGGTGGTGGTTCATATTATTATGGCTTTGATCCAAAAAAACATTTAAGTATGTGCACCATGGAATTCAATGGACCATGTCATGTGATTAAAGTTATACAGATGTTTAAGCTCTCTGGTGGAGGACCTTTGGGAGCCAAGTTTTCTTTCTGTGCTGGAAGCACTAAATAAAGAGAAAGTTCCTCATGTTACTCAGCTGAAGGGACTCTAGGAAATCTGAAGGAGTTATGCCTATAGCTTGTTTGGAAATATGGTAGGACCTTAGTGGGTGGAGTTCTTAGTGGGTGTAGATTTCCATAAGAAATCTACAATATTCAGCTTAGGTGTTGGTGTGCTAGGAAAACCTTTACTTGTTCTTGTTTGAAAAAAAAAATCTAGCTAAAATGAACACTTAGTTTCTAGCTAAAAATAGTTTCTAGCTTAAAACGGTACTAGGAAAATCTCTGATCAGGTGTGTTTTAAAACACAATATTAATTGAAAGTAACTTAATGTTTCTTTTCCTGAATGTGGGATTTCAAAGTTCAGTCTTTCTCTTTCAAAATTCAGTTTGCACAAGGATGGGGAAGTATAAATGATTTAAAAGTTGTTTTCCCATCTCAGTTATACAAACTATAATACAATTAGATAAATCTTCCCCAGATGAGTGCTTGATAGGAAATGCCTTCACCACTGTAGGGAAAGTTTTTAGCAGTGTTCAATTGACGCAAGGTTTTGTTTTTATAACAGCCAAACACAGCTGGAACTAAGTTGGAGAAGGTTTTTTCCCCCTTTGACAAATATTAATTTGTGACTCAACCAATTAAAAGATACTTAATGAAAGATGTTTAGAATAAAGCATGGTCGGTGACCTTACAACATATTCTAGCCCATTCTGATCTCTGCAGAAGAATTATTATGGAATATGAAGATTTTTGTAAAGCATTTACTAACGTGATTAGTATTTGTCATGTTCCTTTCTTCTTACAGTTTTTGGGGAAATTTCATTTGGCTTTAAAATTTTTGTTGTATTTGTTTACAGTGTATATATGACATGCTACGTGTTTGTACTGGTGAAGGTAAGGTCAAAGAAGATCCTCAAACAATAGCTTTTATTTTTTTAAGGCTGGCAAGTTCATCTTGTACTGTGGCTTATAGGCTTTAGAATTTTCAGGAGGAAGAATTTCTTTCCTGGCCCAGAATCATTTTGGTTTACACTGTCTGAAATGAATTCAAAGAGTGGCCTCAACCTCTGAAATTACTGAAGGATTTTGCTATCTGCTTGTTGTTAACATCTATTAACACACAGCCCCTGATTTTTTTCCACTGCATGCTAATGCAAGAATCTACTAATAACTGAATGTAAGACAGATTTTTGTCATCCCCCCATAAAGTAGGTTGAAATTGCCTCTCTTCTTTACATTCCATTGATCATTTCCCTTCTCACTTTCATCTTCTCCTTTGTTAATCTTTCTTTAGATGTATTATTCTGCCCTTAACTTTTCTTTGGTTAGTAAATGACACCCTGGAGTTAGCCATTAGGAGATGGGGGATCTGGAACAATTTGCATAGTGGGGGTGCTGAGGGCCATTAAACCAAGTTGTAAACACTTTATCGGGGTGGGGAACCTCAGGCCTGGATTTGGTCCTGAAGGCTCAGGGCTCCTCTCAGCATTGGGGAGCCCACACTGGCACTCCAACCCCCCCCCCCCAGTTGGAACACACAAAATCTACTAGCCTTGGCCCCCCAGGCACTAGTGTGTGAGGAAAATGGCTTTCTCCTTCTCAGTGAGGGTTTTGCGGGGGGAGGCTTCCCACTTGTGTGCAGCCCCAACTGATTTTTCTGTGGGTCAGTGGCCTCCAATCCAAAAAAGGTTCCCCGCCCCTTCTATATATGATGGAAACCCCTTCAAGCCAGGGGGTGCTACAGTACACCCCTAGTTCCAGCACCTCTGTTAGAAGACAAGCGCATTTGTCTTTTCTTTGTTGACTCCTGACTTTTCCAAAACCTCCCATGCACCTTCCTTCAGAAGGGAAAGGCCATGGGGTTTTACCAGCTCGCGGTCTTACATTAGCAGCGCCCTTGGGAGTTGCTGGCCGAGGGGAGCTGCTAAGCCGCGACACAAGGCTGGCTTCAGGACCACGGAGAGTACCCCAGCCCATCAGCCCATGCCCAGCAGTGGCTCGCCATGCACAGCCCGGACCACGCTGCTGGGAGCGCTGCCGGGGCTAGGCAGGTGTGGAGGCGCGGGACCCCACTTCTCTGCCCGGGGTGCTGGGGCTGGGGCCCGGGCTCAGTTTCGCTACCCCATTTGGCTCTGCCGGTCAGGCGGGGACGGGCGCAGCACGGTAGCCAATGGCCTGCCGCCTCACGCTCCGGGCGTGGGGAGGGAGGTGCGGAAACTCGTTACTAAAGCCGGGGCTGGCTCAGACACTCTCCCGGCGCTCATCCTGCTGGATTGTGGGTGCCGGTTCACACTGCGAGCTGGGGTGTGGGGGGTGTGACTCCGGGGGGCCCACGCTGCTTCCTGTGGCACTGACTTAACCAGGCAGCCGGGTTACTGGACAGAAGGTAGGAGAAGCCCCCAGGGGAGGGAAGCCCCTTTGTTAATGGGATGATGGTCATGGAGATCTCCCTGCTGGGGTCTTTGAAACAGTCTCCGTGGCTGGGGGGTGGTCCCTTAATTTGGGGGGGTCCCTAATTCGGGTAATCCTTCTTCCGTGTGCGTTTTCATAGCATTGTGTGGCTCATTGCACTGCGTGTTGTAATTACGGATTATTGATTATGTGCCTGACTATACTTTATCATCATCCATTTGCTTTTCATTGTAATCTCTGCTCCCAGTGGAGGTGTAACTGCCTGCCAGTCTCCCAGTCAGTGGCCATGGATAGCATCGTCTAGGTGCTCTCCCTCTTTGCTTGAGTTTCCTATGGGGCACGGATAAAAACTTCAGAAGTGTCTGCAAAGGGAGGGTGTCACTATTTCTTACTGCCTCTTAAAGCTTCAGCCAGGTGTTAGTACAGCAATCCTTAGGGCTCAGGGGAGGGTCTCAGTGTACATGTGCCTGGAGGCATGGCTGTTACTAGAAGGAATGGCTGTTCATCTCTTCCTCCAGGTGTTTTGGCTGTACTTGTTATTCTCCCCTAATGAGAGGCTTGAACTGCACAAAGGATGGAGCACCCATAAATGTTCACAAGGTATGTGTGCAAGGTGCCATTAGTGTCTCTGTGTGTAAGTGTCCCTAGGGCCTGTGGCAGGACTGGAAAAGGAGGCACCGCTAATGCCCTTGGGGTGGGGCAAAAGGAGAGTTGCCCTTAGTGCCCAAAAGGGTTGGAGGTGCCACTAATTTCCACCTTTCCTTGCCCTCTAGGCAAAGATGGCTGATTTCTTGGAAGGCTCAGGCTCTGTTCGCCGCAACCAGAGCCAGTCTGCACTCAGCCTAACCGCCAATGGGGCGTTGGCAGTGTTCTAGAGCTTGCAGCTGGTGCACCAGCTGAAGGTGCTGATCATCCTGATGTATGCAGCAGTGGTGGTGGTGGGCATGGTTGGGAACTGCTTGCTGGTGCATATCATTGTGAGGGTGAAGAAGATGCACCATGTCACCAACTTCCTGATCGGGAACCTGGCACTGTCAGATGTGGTCATGTGCGCCACCTGCATCCCACTCACCCTGGCCTACGTCTTTGAGCCCCGGGGCTGGATCTTCGGCAGTGCTATGTGCTACTTTGTCTTCTTCATGCAGCCCGTCACCGTCTTTGTGTCCGTCTTCACCCTGGCAACCATAGCTGTGGACCGCTACATTGTTATTGTGCATCCTCTGCGACATCGCATCTCGCTGCAGCTGGGTGAGTATGTGGTGCTTTTCATCTGGATCCTTGCTGGCTGCCTGGCACTGCCAACCATGGCTCACACCTACTATGTGGAACTGGGCCAGCAGGAGCTTTCTTTGTGCGAGGAATTCTGGGGGGAACAAGAGCACCAGCGGCAGACCTATGCCTTGCGCTTGCTGCTTATCACCTACCTCTTCCCTCTCCTAGCCATCCTGGTCTCCTACACCAAGATCTCCCTCAAACTTAAGTACATGGTTATGCCTGGAACTGTCACTCAGAGTCAGGCCAACTGGGACAGAGCCAAGCGTAAGAGGACCTTCTGCCTGCTGGTCATGGTGGTGGTGGTCTTTGGGGTGTGCTGGCTGCCTTTGCACACTTTCAACCTCATCCGGGACATCAACATCAGTGCCATTGATACGTATTATTTTTGTCTTGTTCAGCTGCTGTGCCACTGGTTTGCCATGAGCTGCACTTGCTACAACCCCTTCATATATGCCTGGCTGCATGATAGCTTTAGGGAAGAGCTAAAGAAGCTACTGGTCTGGCACGGAAAGTGGCTCCTTATGGGCAAAACATGTCAGTGAGTGTTGTCATCTGAGCTGCTACTCAGCAGCTCCTCTGGCAGGGTCACTGATCTACATTCAGCTCCACAGTATGTTATATCTGAAGTTGCAAACAAAACCAATGAGCTGTGCTATCCAAATGATTCCAACCATGGGTCAGGCACAACTTGCCAGATTCTACTTTGAAAGCTATGGACATCAGTCCTCTTTAAAGAACTTGTGTCTCTAAGGATATGTCTGCACTACGCAGCTTTTAGTGACAAGGCTGTGTCAATGCAACCCTGGTGCTTAAATCACTGTGTGTGATTGCTGTTCGTTGGTACTTTTGCTGACAAGATACTTCTACCCTCCCACAAATGACTTTCACTTTGTTGGCAGGAGAGCGCTGCTGCCAACAAAGCAGCGTTCACACTTGCACTCCATGAACAGCAAAACATTTGTTGATTAATTGCTAGTATAGACACAGTGAAACGTATTCTCTGCAGATTGTTCCTTTGGAGGTACTAGCCCAGGAGAGGGGAATTGGGATGTATGTATGTGTGTGAGTTAATGAATTCACTTTTTAGTCTTGCTACTTAAAAAATTCACTTTTTAGTCTTGCTACTTAAAATATATTAAACACATTCATAGATATTTGTTTTGAAAATCAGTGGAAATCATTTCCCCCTTCCTACCTCCTTTCCTGGCCTAATCTGGTGTATAGTTTATAAAGGAAATGGATGCAAGGGACATCTTAGTGAGATGTTTCAAAAATTCCCCAAAAAGAAGATTCAATAAATAAGAATGGAACAAATAAGTATGGATCCCTACTCTGAGATGCTGTGTCTCTGCAGCTTCCTCTAAAGAGGCTCAGAACCTTTCCAAATTGGTGAATACATTATACAATTGGTGATAACTGTTTTGGTTCCCTGGAGATTTCTTTTTTAAAAATCTGGGAATGTTAATGGTCAACATGCTTTCCTATTTTGTGCACTTAGAAAGATTCCTTTGTAATCTTCAAGCGAGTTTATATTCTCTATTTCTTGTTTTAAAATAATAAAACTATCATTGGTCTGAAAGGCCCTGCTATAGGTCAGAACAGAAATGATTAACAATGAAGGCCAGAGGGTCTTATTTCTCAACCAGATCCAGAAGAGGTGAGGACCCTGGACATGGCATTTCTGGCCTGTATTGCCAGCTCTGCAACTAACCTGCTGGGGAAATCACTTTCACCTTTGCATCTGCTTTTGCACTATTTAAAACAACTTCCTGCCCTCTTTAAGATCTAAGGATAAAGAGTGTGGCATAACTATTAGTTCATACCAATACTTGATCTCATGCCGAGACTGCAGCCAATGATCCAAAGTAGTATCAATGGTGATGAAACCTTTTAGTACACCTGTGCACTAGGAACTAGTTTGAGACTATCAATTTATTTTACATATGCCACATAAGAACAATCAACGTATTAACTCCAGATTCTCTTGCCCCGTTAGATATGTACAATTGAAGTGGATTTGAAAGATTCCATAACCAGTCACCCAAGTTCCCTCTACACTGCATGGCAGCAGAGCTTCACCGGTGTTTAATCAGCCCTGCCTAGAGGCTCAGGGCTCAATGCACTGAGCTGACTAATTGGGTAGGGCTGATTAATCATCTGTGAAGCTGTGCGGCCACTCAGCTTAGAAGGAACATTGCCAGTCAGTCGCTAATATTCTGTCTTTTTTTCCCCCTTTTCTTTTTTCTCTTCCTCTTTCGCTTTCTCGTTTTTCAATCTCTGATACAGCATGAAGTATCCTCTCATTCATGTCTAATGTATTCGCTGTTTTGTCTAGTTGTGAATTAGGACAACAAACATCTACAAATTTTTGTGAGATTATACACTGTCATTTAAATATGGGCATTGTTAATTAACCACAGAGACTCAGATTGTGAGCTGAATCTGAAATCAACAAAGCTGGACTTGGTACTGTCACAGAATACATGGATCCCATGATTTTCATGCTTTTAAAATAAAAAAAGATGGCATTTTCATCTATTCCTTTGTTTTGCTAGTGCTGAGTTGATGGGTGGGTAAATCATCTCAACAAATTTCACTACCCTGTTACACTGTGACAGTAGTTCTCGTATTGGGGAACAGGAATTCAGAGCAACCCAGAGGTGGGACAACAGACCAGATAATCATAGAATCCTAGAACACGAGAACTGGAAGGAATCTTGAGAGGTCATCAAGTCCAGTCCGCTGCCCTCACCGCAGAACCCAGCACCATCTAGAATAGCAGAACTATATTGTTGCTAATTCTCAAAATGGTCGTGGGATAACATACTGGAAAAATCATAGGGTGAGGAAAATTGCCAACTCTACAGTTTTAGGGCCAATTTTTAAAACCAGCTTCTGTTTTGGTATTTATAATGAACTGAAGCTGGTGTGGTTTCCTATTGAACCAGCCTACACAATCTTGAATGCCCTTCTGATGCTTTATCCAAATTACGTAAATCTTGGAAGAAATTTGTAACCTCTTCATTTCCCACCATGAATGCCTGATCTCCTTACTAGTTGAAGATTTATAAAGGTTGCTGGGAACTGAGCCCATAGAAGGCATTTGACACTGCAGTGAGTCAAACAGCATGGTGCATGGCTGCTGATCATCATCTCCTGCCTCTGCATAAACCAGGGGAGTGGAGATGCATCCTAGGATCCTGGTGATGCTCCAGTCAGGTCAGCTCACCATATGATCAGAGGGTAGAAGAAAGCTGGGACTTCACGGGTAGTTGAGTGACTCTTTGTGAAGGGGACAGGATGAAGGTTTCTTGGTGGGTTCAAATTTTGACTGATCTAGCACTCGACTCGTCTGCCTTCTCCCTTTAGCAATGCTCTGCTCCCTTACCCACCATTTTCAGGTGGGCCTGAGACCTCTTACACCCTGTGACACAGAGAGAGAGAGAGAGTCTGGTTTCTTATGCCACGTGGTTGGGACTTGGCAGGCCTTTCCCCTTCTTTGCCTTTTCAGGGATTGGTCTGGTGTTCCCTTTCTCCCTCACAATGTAGCCTGGGAGCAACCATTAATATAAAGGGAATAGATTTTACCATGGGGTTACAGCACTCCTGGCATGGGTCTTAGCTATCAACCAGGGAGAGGAAAACAGATCCCATATCCAATCATTTCAGAAGCCCTGTCCTGTGAGGGTGCATGGTCTGGTAGCTAGATCACTGGAAGGGGACTCAAAAGATCAGGGTTCTACTATTGACTTTACATGATCTTGAGGCAGTCACATCCCCTTTCTGTTTCTCTTCCCACCTCATGATGGATTAATACCCAGGGCCTGCGTCCAGGGACCCTAGCCAAATTGGAGGCCTTTGACAGTGGCTCCAACTCCCTCTGGAGCCAGCAGGCTCAGTGGCCAATGCTACAGGGGTGCCACTATGTTGCATGTCAGGCTGTGCCTGGGCTGTTTCCACCACAGGCAGCCCCTGCATTCTATCTTGGCCATCCCTGTAGCAGCCTTCCCCATATTAACTCCTCCGCCAGAGAACCTTTTGACGTCCACTTGGGTGGGGTTGCTTCCCCGCAGTTTGCACTCCATTGTCCTATGTAATATATTTATTACAGGATTGTCTGCAAGCAGTATCTTTGGTGTGAGATTGAAAGTGCAATTGGCCTGACGTAAGTGACTGACCCTTTGAGGCTGGGATTAATCTAAATATTGCTGTGATTCTTGGTGTAAGGAACCATCTATCACAAAGGCAGGTTTGCCTAGGTAACAAGATACGTCAGAGTACCCCGGGGGAATGTCTGACTCCATTGTAAGGCTGCTACAGTGCCTGAGGAATTCATACTTGATAATTGGTTGGAGACATTAAAGTATAGAATTGGCAGGCAGCTTGGGGCTGGTGTTTTGATTCTTAATAGTCTGCCCTGAGACAAGTACTCACCCTCTTGGGTCACTGCAGGTCAGCTTGACAAAGTAACTAAAAATACAAATGCAAAACCAAACAAAAAGTGATTTATTAGACGTTTACATCATGACTGATAAAACATTGCACCTATATACACCTGTCATCAAAAGATCCCAAACCTGGTATTAGCTGATGGTGTCTCACAGCTCTCCTTCCACTCATTTACAGCCCATAAAGCAGGTACTGTATGAAGTATTCTCATTGTGCAGAGGGAATGGAAAGTTAATAGCACCATTTTACTGAGGGAATACAAAGGAGAAGAAAAATGAATGGCACCAATTTCAAACTTGGGTGTATAATGCTAGGTGCATCTAGCTTTACCTGAACCATGCGCTGCCCCACTAGTAGAACTGGAAACTGGAGGGCTGGCAAGGTCCCTGTGTGACGGCGCGTTGGGGGTTCCCCGTCTCCTGCACCCCGAAATGGCACAAACAGACTGCACCAGCCAGTGGAATTGAGGGTGGTTTATTGCTCCTCCAGCACAGCGCAGCACAGATGGAATCTGGTCACAGAGCTGGGCTAGGATGCCTCAGGCCCCCTTGAGATGGGGGAGACTGGGCCCCTAAACTCCAGCCCCTTCTCCTAGGCTCTCCTCCATGCTTCCAGCCAGCAACTAACTAAATCCCCTTCCAGCCCTGCCCCCCAGCCAGGGCAGCATTCCACCTTCCTTTGTTCCTCTCCATGGGGGGTGTCTGGCCACTGGTTCAACAAGTTTGGCACTACCTTTGCATAGTGAGGTTTCCCTGCTGGGTCTTGCTCCAGACAGCAGAGGTCACCACATCCCAGCAAGTACCCCCACTACGTCACAGTTCTCCCCCCTCCGAGAGCAAACTGAGCAGGGTCACTCCGCTCGTGACCTAGGGAAGTTCGGGTCCTCTGCGTGGGAACCCGCCCCGGGGACATGGGTGCTCCCCTTGACTCAGGCCGGCCGTGGCAAGGCCCCACATGAGCTGGCTTCCCTCTGTCCACTCGCCGCCCCGCTCCAGGGCGACTGGCACAGGCCTGTCCTCGGGGGTCACACCCACCCTTCCGCTGGCCTTGATCTCTGGCCAGGGTCTCTCGGGCCGGGGCCATGAGCCCAGTGAGCCTTCTCTGGACAGCCAGGGCGGCTTCCACCCCCGAAGCTCCATCCAGGGAGGTCTTCCCCTCCCATAACTCTCTCAGCAAGCCCAGAGGGTCTATCTGGGGTAGAGACCCCCAAGCCACTTTCCTCCTGTCTTGGACCTTCCCGCCCCTCTGGCAGGAGTCACAGGACCGGCAGTACCGCTGCACGGCTGTAAAGATTCCCGGCCAATAGAAGTGCTGGAGCAGCTTCAGCCGGGTGCTCCGGATCCCCCGGTGGCCCCCAACGGGGATATCGTGGGCCAAATACAGCAGCTTGAGGCGATACTTTCGGGGGACGACCAGCTGCCGCTGGACACCCCATGCCCTCGCCTTCCTGGGGGGGAGCCATTCACGGAACAGGAGTCCACGCCCCCGCAGGAATCTCTCCTGGCCACCTCTCCCCCGGGGCTGAGCTGCACGGAGGCCAGCCTGGTCCCTCAGCCTCTGCAAGGAGGGGTCTGCCTGCACCTCAGCCTGGAATTCAGCTGCTGAGGCAGGGATCGGGACCTGTTCCCCACCTTTGCCTAGGTCCGGAGTCCCAGCCTGGCTGGACCCCGTGTCCGCTGGGATGGGACCCTGAGGACGCTGCCCGGAGTCCTTCCCTGGACCCAGGTTGTCAGCCCCCCGCTGGCTCTGGCTCCGGCTCCGGGTAGTGACTAGAGCCCGCTGGGATTCATGGGGCCACTCCTCTAGGTCATTCCCCATCAGCACCTCGGTGGGCAAGTGCGGGTGCACCCCCACTTCCTTGAGGCCCTCTATGCCCTTCAGGGTCAGCTGGGTGTGGGGTAGTATCCGCTCTGGGGCCACTATGTCGGATCGGGCCAGAGTCACCTCCGCCCCCGTGTCCCAGAAGCCCGTCACCTTCCTACCATCCACCTCCAGGGGTATGAGGCACTCGCTCCGCAGGGGCCGTCCTGCCCCCACCCGGTACACGGAGAAATCCGCCTCCTGAGAATCAGACCTCCCAGGGGAGGTGTACTGAGCATCCTTCCCCTCTCTCTGAGCTGAGGTTTGCCTGCCAGCCCCTGCCTCTGGGCCAGCCTGCCCTTCCTCCCGCCCCAGCCAGTTAACCCTGGAAAGTCCCCGGTCCTGGGACCTGGTGCACTGAGCCCTCTTGTGGCCTTTTTGCCCACAGCGCTGGCAAGTTAGGCTTTGGGCTGTCTCTGTCCAGGGCCTGGCTGGTTCTCTGGGGTATCGATGACTGGTCCTGGTCCCTGGGGCTCGCCTCGGAGGTGTCTCTCTCCGTTGCTCAGCCAAGATCCGGTCTCTGCGCGGTTCCCTCTCTCTCCGGGACTCTGGTTCACACCCGGACCGGCTCTCCGTGAACTCATCCGCCAGCCTCCCAGCCTCCTGGGGGTTCTCTGGTCTCTGGTCCTTGAGCCACAGCCTCAGTTTGGGTGGGCACACTTCACAGAACTGCTCCATCATGACCAGCTTGAGCAGCTCCTCTGCAGTCTGGGCTCCGACTCCAGACACCCACTTGCGGCAGTATTGCGCCAGGCGGGAGGCCAGATCCACATAGGTCTCCCGTGGCCCTTTCTGTACCCCCCGGAACTTCTTCCTGTACATCTCGGGGGTCAGCCCGAACTTGTGCAGCAGGGCCTCCTTGACTCGGTTGTAATCCCCTGGCTGTAGGTCCTCCAGCTGACTGAGCACTCCGGCCGCCTCCTGGCTCAGTGCGGGGATGAGCTCCTGCAGCCAGTCAGCTGGGGGAACCCGTTGCAGTCCACAGGCCCTCTCAAAGGCACTGAGGAACCCATCTATGTCACCCATGTCCTTCAATTGGGCCACCACGGGCCTCTCCAAGCATCTGGCAGTCCTGGGACCCTGGGGCCCATCCGCACTTGGCGCAGCCGGTGCCCCGCCGGTTCTCCGCTCTGCCATGGCCAGCTCATGCTGCCGCTGCCTCTCTCGGTCCTCTACTTCCAATTCCTTGATCCGCAGCTGGATCTCCAGCCGCCGCAGCTCTGCTTGGCTGGCCCCTGCCCTAGATGGGCTGCAGCTTGCAGGCCTCCTGGGGGAAGCTGTCTCATCTCTCCGGTGAGTTCCAGCACTCCTCCCCCTCTCTGAGCCTGACACACTCTCAGGGGGGGTCTGGCTGCTTCCTCTGGGGACAAGATCCTGGCCCTGTGGCTGGTCGTTCTCTTCTAGCTGAGCAATCAGCTGGGCCTTGGTTGCTTTCTGCACAGGCAAGCCCCTCTCTCTGCACAGCCCCACCAGCTCTGCCTTCAAGAGTTGGGCGTAGGCCATCCGCCCGCTGGTCCCCTTGGTGCAGACTCACCAGTCTAGTGCTGCAGCGCCCAACGATTCCCAGGGACCGCTTCACTCTGTCTCCAGCATGCCTGGCTCCAGGGCTCTTGCTTCTACTGCGCCTTGTCGCTCGCCGCTGGAAGCTCCAACCACGGGGTGCAGTGCATCCCACTCCTGACACCAGTGTGACGGCGCGTTGGGGGTTCCCCGTCTCCTGCACCCCGAAATGGCACAAACAGACTGCACCAGCCAGTGGAATTGAGGGTGGTTTATTGCTCCTCCAGCACAGCGCAGCACAGATGGAATCTGGTCACAGAGCTGGGCTAGGATGCCTCAGGCCCCCTTGAGATGGGGGAGACTGGGCCCCTAAACTCCAGCCCCTTCTCCTAGGCTCTCCTCCATGCTTCCAGCCAGCAACTAACTAAATCCCCTTCCAGCCCTGCCGCCCAGCCAGGGCAGCATTCCACCTTCCTTTGTTCCTCTCCATGGGGGGTGTCTGGCCACTGGTTCAACAAGTTTGGCACTACCTTTGCATAGTGAGGTTTCCCTGCTGGGTCTTGCTCCAGACAGCAGAGGTCACCACATCCCAGCAAGTACCCCCACTACGTCACACCCTGCTTTATGGGGTGCACCTACAAATATACAATAAAGAAGGATCTGGGTGAATATTTTCAAAGTAGCCTAAGGGATTTAGACACGTGTCTTCCACTACATTAATGTGTCTACATCACAAGAGGACTTTGAAAAACTTAACTGTGATTTCTGCCCCGAGGTGCTTATTCGGTCAGAAAAATCCCGATGAGTCAGCACTTCTGCTGGTGGAGACTGGACTTCTATGGAACGACGCTGCTGACCAGTGTTAGATGTTAACATTAGGGATGTAAAATCCTGTTTAATTGGGTAACCGATTAAGGGGGAGATGAGTGAGGGAGACACCCTCTGCCTCGTCTCAGTCGGAGCAGCCTCTGCCTGAAGGGCCCACCACAGATAGAGGTTGTAGGACCCCAGGCCTGCCACAGGCAAGGGATACTCCGGGGTGTCCCCCATCCTCCCACCGGGTAATCTTAAACAGTAAGACTTACCTGTTAACTGGTTAAACCTTCACAGCCCTAGTTAACACCAGACAAAAGGAAAGAAGACTGAAGGTACAACAGGGGTTATGATTAAGACCAGGAAGGCCATATTTATTTAGGAGTATACTCTCCCAAAGGGCTGATTTATTATAATTAGACTTTTGAATACTAAGACAATACCAAACTAATACCATCCTGTGCTGAATTTTCAGAAGACAAATTCTTTGATGTAGAAATATTTAGAGGCTTAAACCCCATTGTGGAAAAGAAGAAATTCCCATATAACTGGGCAACTGTAAGGAAGTTGATAAGAGTTCGGGATACTAATCAGTAGCTTTCATTTTTCCTCAGCTGATGAATCCATGCAATGATTATGAAAGCTGGTTCACTGGTTAGGGTACTAACCTATGACGTGGAGGCTGGGATTCCGTTTCCTGCTTCATCACAAACTTCTTTTGTGACCTTGGGCAAGTCACTTAGCCTCTGTGTAGCTCCGTACCCAAACTGTAAAAATCAGGATGATGATGCTACTTCATTGCTTAGCATGGGGTATTATGAGGATAAGACGGGGATGTGCTTTGAGATCTACTGATGAAAAAAATTATATAACAGCTACTTTTGATTATTAGCTCTTTTCAAACCATTTTAAATGCGTAAAATATATAACACTGTGATAACTCTATTCTATCTCTAAAACATGTAAATATCATGGAAAATAGCACGGGCATGTGGCAGGATTTTATTTTTAAATGAAAGTACAATAGCTTTTTTAAAATGTGCACTTCATTGCTATTAAAATATGCATCCATATTCATAACTTTTATTCACAATCCAAGTAGCTGAGTCCCTCTAGTGGGATAAATTCAGCATTTTAGTACATTGCATTTAAAAAACCCAGTTGTATCAGTGGATTCAATGCTAGCACTTTCTGAGGCTCTCTAAAGGACTACTGAAACCTGATCTTGGATCACACACTGTCTGTATCCATATTAATGAGTATAAATTGATTTATAGCCACTTGTCAGCAAGTATAGATGCACTGGAAGAAACAGGAAATTCAGCGAATGAGTGATACTGATATGCTAGAATTCTAATTGCTATAACTAAGAGACACAGTGTGAGGAGTAACGTAATGCCCAGGATAGCCAATAGGGATATAGGCTTATAAAAAAATGTATTGTGAGCAAGGAGCGAAGTGTGTTAAGTGTACTGGTCTCTGCTTATCTTGTAAATGCACATCTCTCTCACTCTCTCTTTCATGGAAGACGGACATCTAAGGCACCAAAACTGAGTTGGCATCCTCAGGAAAATCAAATAGCATGAAAATCCCACAACAGTAAGTATTCATTGTGTTAAATGTTTAGTAAATTGTATGGCTTTAATAGCAAATAAAAGAACTTCAGTGGCTATCGATTGCAGCTGATCTCTCCATTTAACCGTTTAATGGAACGCAGCCTCATGAGGTTTGTAATTTCACCTTTGCCTTTCCAGATGACTGTTTATTATCCATATGGCGGCAATCTCTGGACAGTGAACAATCCATTCATTATCAAGGCTGATTGAGAGCAAATGTGTGTGCAGCGGTGACTACTTAACCCTGCTGACAGCAAACTACAAAGAAGGAAAATGATGAATCCGGACAATTTAACCTCCCTAAGCTTCCTCTCAGCCATTCATAGCAACACTAGCAATTTATTCTCAGGGCTCCAGTTTGTTCAGTCTTTCAAGCCACTCATCATCCCATGCTACTCGCTGGTGGTTTTTGTGGGCATCATTGGGAATTATCTTCTCATTTATGTCATCTGCAAGACGAAAAAAATGCATAATGTCACCAACTTCCTGGTAGGCAACCTGGCTTTCTCAGACATGCTTATGTGTGCCACCTGCGTGCCCCTGACGCTGGCATATGCCTTTGAGCCCAGGGGATGGGTTTATGGACGTTTCATGTGTTATTTTGTGTTCTTAATGCAACCAGTCACCGTGTTTGTGTCTGTCTTCACCTTGACTGTCATAGCTGTGGACAGATATCATGCCATGGTGTATCCTCTCCGGAGGAGACTCGCGATACCAGTCTGTGCTTATATTCTGGCTGCTATCTGGCTACTGAGTTGCATCTTGGCTGCTCCAGCCTTGGTCCACACATATCATGCTGAGTTCCCAGAACTGGACTTCTCCATCTGTGAAGAGTTTTGGTTCCATATGAAGAGGGACCACTTAACTTATGCCTATAGTACTCTCATCCTCACATATGTGCTGCCTTTAATGGTCATCTCTGTGTCCTATCTCCGGATCTCTGTCAAACTGAAAAATCGAGTGGTTCCAGGCAACATCACCCAGGGCCAAGCTGAGTGGGACAGGGCAAGGAGGCGGAAAACCTTTCGCTTGCTGGTGCTGGTGGTGGCTGCCTTTGGCATCTGCTGGCTGCCACTGCACATCTTTAACGTGATAAAAGACATGGATATTAACCTAATAGATAAACAGTATTTTAACCTCATCCAGCTGCTGTGCCACTGGTTTGCTATGATGTCTGCCTGCACCAATGCCTTCCTTTATGCCTGGCTGCATGACAGCTTCAGGGGGGAACTGAAGAAGATGTTTGCCTGGCGGAAAAAGAAGATTGGACCTGCTACTAACTGCATTATGGCCAGTGTGACGCTATAAGTGTGTGTGTGTGTGTGTGTGTGTGTGTGTGTGTGTGTGTGTGTGTGTGTGTGTGTGTGTGTGTGTGTGTGTGTGTGAGAGAGAGAGAGAGATTTGGTTACAATGTATTTCCGTTCCAGTGATGTGTGAAGCTATGTCAGCACTAGAAAACATAGATTAGTGTAGCTCTACCAAAGCAACTGCACGGCTGTAAGATCTCTCATATATATCTGCTTCAAGTGGACTGGAGAGAGCTCTCCTGTCAAAATAATCCATCCTCCTCACCCTGTAAGAAGCAGTAGTTATGTCAGCAGGAAAAGCTCTCCCATCAACATAGCACTGTGCACACTGCCACTTATGTTGATGTACTTTGTCGCTCAGGGGTGGAATAGTCACAGCCGTGAGCAACGTAGGTGGTATAGTAGACCCACCCTTCATCTTTTCTATTGTTATTGATGACCTGCTTGCATGTTCCTCCGACATGTCACGTTCAGGACTTGACTGTGGCAATCTAGGGCCCTAAGCACAGTCTCACCTATAACTTCTGTGTCCCTGGCCTCACCAGAGTAGCAGAGGTGACATCTCAAAGAGCCTTTTGTTGTCATGGCAAGTCCCTACCCCAGATACAGAGCCTTCTGCTGAGGTGTCGTGGGGAATTCAACCCATCCCAGCCCCTGCTCCCCCATGCAAAACCTCTATTGCAGCCCCGCTTTCTGCTTATGACGATGGTTGTGGAGAGCATGCATACAAGACTATTTGGTGAGGAGGCAGGGCCCCCTTTACTTACATGAAGAGCCTTCTGCTGGGTTGCTGAACATGTTCATGTCTGCAGAAAATGCCCTGATGGGGAGGCAACAGTGATTCTGGAGGAGATGGGTAAGAGCTAGCCAGTCCACAGAGGCTTTGGCTACAGAGGAATAAGGATGAGCGTGGAGCCAATGTGCCTTACTGGGCCCAGTGCTTGGGGTTGCATGGAAATAGGCCTAAGATCTTACAAAGACCCAATGCTTAGTACAGGATAGAGTGCTGAGGACCATGTACTTTTGCGTTGGGTTGAAGAATGCTAGGTGCGGGCCAGAGGTTCCTCTCCCCGCTGGCCCATGTGAATAGCGGCAGCAATATGCATCCTTGGCTCACCAAAGGACTGGGCATTGCAGCTGCCATGGGCTGGGGCACACCTGCTCTTGATACCCAAGGCAGAGTTGTGATGGACACAGAGGTGGCCAGGAGCTCCGGTCCTTAACTAGCTGCCTGACTGCTGCAGTTATGAGCTGGGGAGGAAAAAGGCATCACCCGTTCTCAGTCTGTCTGATGAGCCATGGTCATGCTGAATCCCTCCCCAACCGCTTCTCCGTACAAATACCAGGAGTTGCTGCTATTTGCTGGGTGAACCAAAACCAAGGTGGGAGTAAGCCAGGGACTGCTCAATCGTATTGAGGAGCAGTGGTGGTTGGGGGTCCCTTCTCTCCCTGGCTGCATAAAAAGTGGCTGGTTTCCAGTATTGTCTCCATCCCTGTGTGCACCAGATAGGTTCCATCTGAAGCATATCCTCTCTCTAGCTGCATGAAGTCTGGTGGCAGCAGTCTGTCTGTACAAATGGAGGTGCGGTAGTGGTTTGATTAAGGTCAGAAGGACTATTATGTCATGTAGTCTGATCTGTACATTATGGGTCTTTATTTTTCACAGTCATGCCTGTATTGAGCCTAATAACTTGTGGTTAGCTAAAGCATATCTTCCAGAAAGGCACGCTGTCTAGGGATGTTAAATATCGGTTAATAGAATAGTCGATTAACCAATAAACATTCATGAGGTTAGTCAACTATTCTATAGTCCCCGGGGACGAGGCAGGCAGCCAGTGCACTTCATCCCCACTTCCAAGGAGCCCTCTGTCACTCCGCACTGCTGTCTCTGATACAGAGGCTGTAGCATAGAGTGTCAGGTGGGAGCTGGTCCTTGTGGACTGGCTGCCTGTCACTCTGCACAGCGGCACAGCGTGGGGTGGCAGCAGCCCTTGTCCAGGCGGAGGGATAGGGCTGAGCTCCAAGAACCTGTGCAAGCTGAAACTGAGTCAGGCTCCCTGCCCGCCTGGCTCCTAATTCACTTTAAATGCAGTGCCGCAGCAGGGATAGGTCCCAGACCTGGCAGGAGCCAGGACTGAGTCAGGCTTCTGGCCAGACTGCTAAAAAATTTACTGGCAAAGGGGAGTGTGGATAATGTGTGTAGTATGTAGCATTAATCTATAAGCTTTTGCTTATTGGTTAATCAGTCAATCGACTACATTATTACATCCCTAATGCTGTCTTGATATGAAGATATCAAAAGAGGGAGAATTTACCACTTCCCTTATTAGTTTATTTCAACGGCTATTAACTTTCACTGTAAAAAAAACCTGTGCCTCATTTCTAATTTGAATTTGTCTGGCTTCATCTTCCAGTCACTAGCCCTTGTTATGACTTTCTTCACTACATTTATAGAATGTTTTTGTACCCAGTATTTTCTCCCAGTGAAAATGCTATAGACTTACACACTATAATCAAGTCATCTCTCAATCTTCTTTTTGATAAGCTAAACAGACTGGGTTATTTATGTCACTCATTGTAAGACATTTTCTCCAGCCCTTGAACTATTTTTGTGGCTTTTTTTTCTATACTGTCTCCTATTTTTCAATACCCTTTTAAAAACATTGGCAGCAGAATTCTGTGCAGTGTTACAGTGTCAGTAATGCCATACACAGAGCTAAATCGCCTTCTTATTCACTGTTCTCCTGCTTATACATCAAAGGATCACATTAATCCTTGTTGCCAGTACTGGGTGCTCACATTCAGTTGTTTGTCCTACATACCCCCAAAATCCTTTTCAGAGTCCTTTCAAAACAGAGTCCTATATTCTGCTTATATGACCTGAATTCCTTGTTCATAGAGTGGATAGTTGCATCCCATTGTTTTGTCAGGACAAGGCACTGATGTTCTTTAATGACCATCTATAACACAGAGGCCTGTTGATGGTTTCTTGCTCCATCAGGTTATGTCTACACTACAAAGTTAATTCGAACTAATGGACGTTAGTTCGAATTAACTTTGATAGGTACTACACAAGCGCTCCGCTAGTTCGAACTTAATTCGAACTAGCGGAGCGCTTAGTTCAAACTAGGTAAACCTCATTCTACGAGGACTAAGCCTAGTTCAAATTAAGGGGTGTGTAGCCCCTTAATTTGAACTAGTGGGAGGCTAGCCCTCCCCAGATTTCCCTGGTGGCCACTCTGGCCAACACCAGGGAAACTCGTATGCCCCCCTCCCGGCCCTGGACCCCTTAAAGGGGCACGGGCTGGCTATGGTACCCGTGCCAGGTGCAAGCCTGCCAGCACCCAGCCAGCAGACCCTGCACCTGGCACGGCTCGAGCCAGCCACCTGATGCCCCCCAGCTCTCCCCCTCTTCCCGGGACCAGGCTGGCAGCTCCCGGGAGCTTGCCTGGGACCGCAAGAGGCGGGCACCCACCTGGTCTAGAGCGGACATCGTGGACCTCATCCACGACCTCTGCACTAGGCACAGGAAAGCGGCCGTCTAGGGCAGAAGAGCTGCCCCAGGAGCAGGTGTGCATGAAAATCAAGGGGGTCCACTGAGACCCCCGACCCTGAGCCCTGAGCTTACAATGGCCGTACTGGGTCAGACCAAAGGTCCATCTAGCCCAGTAGCCTGTCTGCCGACAGCGGCCAACCCTAGGGACCCTGGAGGGGATGGACCGAAGACAGTGACCAAGCCATTTGTCTCGTGCCATCCCTCTCCAGCCTTCCACAAACTTTGGGCAGGGACACAACTCCTACCCCCTGGCTAATACCACTCCATGGACCCAACCTCCATGGATTTATCTAACTTCTCTTTAAACTCTGTTCTAGTTGTAGCCTTCACAGCCTCCTGCAGCAAGGAGTTCCACAGGTTGACTCTTTGCTTCGTGAAGAACAACTTTCTGTTACTAGTTTGAAGCCTGCTACCCATTCCTTTCCTTTGGTGTCCTCTAGTCCTTCTATTATGGGAACTAATGAAGAACTTTTCTGTATGCACCCTCTCCACCCCACTCATGCTTTTATAGACCTCTATCATATCCCCCCTCCGTCTCCTCTTTTCTAAGCTGAAAAGTCCCAGGGTATGTCTACACTACCCCGCTAGTTCGAACTAGCGGGGTAATGTAGGCATACTCCACGAGGAGTAACGGTAGTTCGAACTAGGAAGCCTAGTTCGAACTACCTAGTTCGTGCCGCGTGTAGCCGCGCGGCACGGGGTTCGAACCAGCCGGATTTAAAAATGGCGGCGCCCAGCTTATGCAAATGAAGCCCGGGAAATTCAAATCCCGGGCTTCATTTGCAAATGCAGTATGCCTACATTACCCCGCTAGTTCAAACTAGGAGGGTAGTGTAGACATACCCACCGTCTCTTTAGCCTCTCTTCGTATGGGACGTGTTCCAAACCCCTGATCATTGTAGTTGCCCTCCCCTCTCCCACCTCCTTTTCCCAGTCTCCCCCAGTTTTGTTCAATAAAGAGAGATTCTATTTTTGAACACAATTGTCCTTTATTTTGTACATCAGGAAGGGGGGCTAGGGAGGGGTAAGTGGAAGGAAGTAATGGAGGAATGGGGTACGAGCTCCCAATGGGGAGGACTGGGCTGGCTCTGCGGGCTTCTGGGGGTGGAACCTCTCCTGCAGCCCCCCAATTGCCCCCTCTCCCTAGATGGCAGCCTGCGGCAAGTGCAGCTGGTCTAATGGCCGAGTGCTGTGATGTGCCCAGTGTGGGTACTCCTGGCACTCCAAGCCAGGACTGCTTTGCAAGCGGGGCACCCCTGAGAACTGTCTGTCCGGGGTGGGGGTCAAGTCCCTTTAAGCACAGCCCTCGGCTAGCCTGAGACAGCAGCTCTGCTTAAGTCCTTATCTGATGCCCTGCCGGCACTGCTTCCGGCCATCCTTAACCCGGGCTAAGGGTCCACTTAATGTGGACATGCTAGTTCGAATTAGCAAAATGCTAATTCGAACTAGTTTTTTAGTCTGGATGCGTTAGTTCGAATTAGCTTAGTTCGAATTAGCGCTGTAGTGAAGACATACCCTCAGTTACTTTTGCCAGGCCTGACATACACACTACTACACCAAAACACTCCTTTTGTAATTATATTTTAAGAGTGTCATTTAAGATCTCCTATGTGAACTGTTAACACAATGGTCCCAAAATCACTGTGTGGTTTATGTACAGGGTGTGCACAAAGAGTTATAAATATGTGCTAGAATCATTCTTAAAATATATTTGGCAAGTTATGCACAAGTCTAGTCTGGCCTAGGCAAAGGATAGTGTATTTTTCCAGCCTGTCATACAGCGACACTACAAGTACATTTATGTATAAGGTAAACAAAGCTATTTGTAGAGAAGATAACATGGAATTTATGCTCCAGCAGGTGAGGGAATTTTTGTCTGGGCTTGCTTTTCAACAAATACATTACAGAGACATACTGAACTATAAAGAGAAAGAGAGAGAGAATCCCATAGTTATCCTTCATCTGAGGAGTCTAAGGCTACGTCTGCACTGCAGCACTATTTCGGGATACCAAAGTTACCCCAAAATAGCTATTCCATGTCTTTTGAGTGCACCCATTATTTCTAAATATAATGGGCTTGCTATTCTGAAGTCCCTGTAAACCTCATTTCACGAGGAGTAAGGGATGGGTCAGAATTGTGATTTATTTTGAAATAAGTGCTGCGTAGACCGTGCCAAATTTTGAAATAAGCTATTTCAAACTACGGGTGCAAAGTAGATTCACCCAAAGAAACCAAGCACTTTGAACTCTGTGTATTGTGTCTTGGCTAAAGAACGGGCAGGCCATGATGGAAGAAGAAAAACCTCTTTAAGCAAAAGGCTCTAGTTTGCTGCGTTTCAGTCTTGAAAGCATTTTACATATGTTGGTAACCATTTCTATCCTTATTATGGTATCACTTAAATGTATGTCCTTTTGTTAATAAAATTGTTTACCATAAATCAACTCACTGCTCGTACTGAATAAGAGGGTGTATCCAATCCAGTTAAGTTAATAAGATGCTGTCTACAGTTTCTTTAATGTTTCAGCAAACTTGATAAGGTTTTTGGATGCTACAGTGAGGGGGAAGGCTGCACACTAAGGCTATGTCTACACTGGCAGCTTCTTGCACAAAGAACAGCCATTCTTGCGCAAAAACTTGCCTGCTGTCTATACTGCACACGCGTTCTTGCGCAAGTAAATTTACAGTATAGCATCAGAAAACAAGGGTTCTTCCGGAAGAGTTATTCCTCTCCCCACGAGGAATAAGCCCTCTTGCGCAAGAGCTCTTCCACAAGAGGGCAGTGTAGACAGGCAACATGAATTTCTTGCTCAAGAAGCCCCTATGGTTAAAATGGCCATCACAGCTTTCTTGCACAAGAGAGCATCCACACTGCCATAGATGCTCTTGCACAAAAGCACATCTCTTGTGCAAAAGCACATGCCAGTGTAGATGCTCTGTTGTGGAAGACTTTTTGTGCAAAACTCTTCCACAAAATAGTTCTTGCGCAAGAACCTGCCAGTGTAGATGTAGCCTAACAGATTTAGAGTTAGTGGGGTCCTATGTTCAGCTTCATTTTTTGGCTCTCTCCCCCTCAGAACTTTCTTTCTTATCTTCTCCTGTCACGATTTTTCATTCTTTCTTTTATCTTCCTCTTCCTTCTCCTTCTCCTCCTCTTCTATTATAAGTAATAGCAAGTAAATGAAATAAAGTGATTGTTTGTGTAGGCTTCTTTTCCCCACAGACCACTTGAAAATTGCTAAGGGTCTCCAAATGATTTTTCCAAATGTTGTTTGTACCATTAGCTAACTAATAGAAAGTGCTTTGGATAAGAGTCCTTTATAAAAATACCTTAACTCTTTTGAGTCCACCTGAATGGAGTACTTGGACCACAGTTTGAGACCTTCTAGTCTAGATGAAAGCTTGTATTTGCATTATGCTAACATGAAAAAAGTGTAAAAATAAAAAATATAGATGACGCATGAAAGGAAAAAAATTGAAAAAAATCCACCCTATTTATTCAGATAGCTTTTTTTTCTACGCTTTTTCTTTACAAAATCATCAAGTCATCCTAAGTAATATTTTGTAAAAAGGCATTTTCAATTGCCAATATTGCAACCTGTCAAATGTCCCTGACACATTGTATTTTGCAAATAATTTTTTAACTCCTTTCAATATAGAAGAATAACATTCTTCAGAAGCATTTGTGACAGGATTTGTTAAAAATATTTTCAGAAAGATTTCTCTGTTTGCAAAGATTGACTGCAAACCGGTATGGGCAAGTCTATAACTGGAGATCTCAAAGCACAGACTACATCATTATCGATAAAATTAATGCAATGTTTCACAAAGATATATGTCTTTGTTCTCTTGGTGGAATTTACTTAATTTCTTACTTTTCTGTTCTTGGCATTTTTGTCCATACATATGTCAATAAACATTAAAAAAAAAAAGAGCAAGGGGCATAGATCTGTGTACACCATATGCATCAATTGTGTTATTTTTCTCAGCCTGATACACAGGAGGGGCAATTAAAATCAGCCTTTGCAGAGCAACATGCATGAGTACTGACTCTGGACCAATAAGCAATCGATCAAAATCATATTCTCTGATCTCTTTCTGGGGCCGAATCCTGTCCCCATTGCAATCAACAGGAGTTTTGCTATTGAGTTCAATGGGAACACATTTTGACTTTTGGAGGGGCATGACAAAACCACCCGAACAAGGCTATTTGCTTAGATATCAGGTAGGTTGTGAGAAAGCCAGCACACATCTGATCTTTGTCCAGTGCAATGGAGAAATCAGCCATTAAGGAGGCTAGAAGAGTAGGGCCATCCCTACTAGTGCTGATGCCCTCTGCATCCCAACACTGTTACCCCCACTGGAGAGGGGAAGCAGCCACTCTGCACGGGGGAAGGGGTGTGAAGCTGTGGGGAGAAATGGGTTGCCAGCTCTCCCAGACCAGACAGACTGGATGCTATGTACTACAGTGATGTCCGGTTTGCCTGGACCCGGGAGAGTTGGCAGCCTGGAGCATGGCTGGGAGGGAGGCATGGGCTTGGAGGGCTCTGGAGTATCTAAGGGGAAAGCGCCACTTCTCTCAACTGCTTGCTGCACATCTGCTTCCTGCTCCATCAGAGTCCTCCAGCTCGTGAGAGCCTCTCGCTACCTGATGAGTGGGGGCTGGGCGCTGAGCCCTGGTAGGTGGCAAGGGGATGGGGCAGGAGGCAGCCAGATCAGCACTGAGCTGGGGGCTGGTGATCAGTGGATGTTGCTAGGGACAGCTGGGGCCCATACGCAGCATGCTGCTGCCTAAGGGTGTGTCTACACTACAGCCTTATTTCAAAATAAGCTGTGTCTACAATGCATTTTGAAATAGCGTTTTGCTATTTCGAAATAGCACGTCCACACTGAGTGGACGCTGAATCACATTTAAGGCTGGCTGGAACTAGGTCTGGCAGGGCATCAGATCAGGAGTGTCTTTGTGTGGCTGTTGCCCTGAGGCCTGTGCTTAAAGGGACTCCCCCGGACAGCCGGTTCTCAGGTTTCCCTGCTTGCTTGCCTACCTCACTGAGGGACAGCAAAGCATTTGATCTCTGCGTGCTCGGCTTGCCCTCACTCAGGACACCACAGCACTCTGCAACATGGAGCCGGAGCTGCTCCCAGGCACGCTGGCGCTTCTCTTGGACATGTTGCTGCAAGCCTGGCTGCACTTTCTGCAGGCTGTTATCTGGGAGGTCCATCGGGGGGCTGTCAGTATCCAGGAGGCCCTGCAGGAGAGCTTCCACCCTGAGGAGCACTCAAAGCCTCCCTGGTCTGCCCACTGGGGGCTTGTGCCTCATTCCTCCCTCACTTACTTCTCCCAGCCCCCCTTTCTGATGTGAAATAAACACAAACTGTCTTTATTCAATAAAACTGGGGGGGAGATGAAACTCTGGTGAGACTGGGGAAAGAGGGTGAGAGAGGGGAGGGGGAAACCTGGGAGGAGGGAGCTGGAAAGGGGAAGCAAGGGGAAGAAGTGGGAGGGGAAGCTCAGGGGTGAGGGTCTCGCTGGACCAACTTGATTTTCATGTGAACCTGCTTCTGGGTTCACATGTGGCCTTTGGTGGCCAGGCTGGCAGCTATCCTGCCATAGACGGCCGCGTTCGTCCATCTAGTGCAGAGATCATGGATGTCGGGGGCATTCCCCCCAAACCTGAATAAGGTCCATGATCTCCACCCTGGACCAGGAAGGTGCCCTCCTTCTCCAGGCCCTGGCAGGTTCCTGGGAGCTGGCAGACTGCTCCTGGGGAGTGGTGGAGGGCTGGCTGCCAGTGGCTTGCTGGTTCATGTTTTGGGGCCACTGGGTCGGGGCAGTGACTGTTGGCTCTGGGCTGGCAGGCTTGGAGCTGGCACAGGCACTGTGGCCATAGTCTACCTCTTTAAGGACTCTGAGGAGGAGGGGAGGGAATGGAGTGTTCTTGGTTGAGGCTGGAGTGGCCACCAGGGCACCCTGGGAAGGCTGGAGGCCCCCTATTTCAAAATTAGTGTCTACACAGCTCTTATTTCGAAATGGCTATTTTGAATTTGGTGTTATTCTCGTAGAATGAGGTTTACCAAATTCGAAATAAACGCTCTGCTATTTTGAATTTATTTTGAAATAGCGGTTTGGCTGTGTAGACGCTAGGAAAGTTATTTTGAAATAAAGGCTGTTATTTCGAAATAACTTTGCTGTGTAGACATACCCTAAGGCGCTATGGAACTTGAGGCATTTGGATGCCCCAAATTTCGTGGTGCCTTATGCAATTGTGTGTTTTGCATATGGGTAGGGCCAGCCCTGTAGAAGAGTCACTGTACCACATTCAACTCTCACTGTAGTCCGCTGCCTACCCACCCTTCCCCCTCTATTGTTTAGGGCTCATTTCCCCTCCTCCCCCCATAGATCACTCTTCCCCTCCCCTCCGTGGGTCCAGTGGGAAGCTTGTCATCCCCCACCCCCGAACCCAGGCCTGTGTAATAGTGAAGCTTGAAAGTAGCCTTTGGGCATATGTGCTCCTTGGTGCAGCAGGAGTAAAAAGCTTTGACGTGCCAGAAGCAAGAAGAAGATGGGTGAGGGGTTTTCTGGGCAGGCCCTGAGTCACTGAACAAGAGGAACTTGGAAATCTAGCACCACCGGGGCTGGGAACAATCAGAGTTGAGTCCCAGACCCTTCCTTTCCCCACCTTTTCCCCTCTCCCCCTGCCCCCCGCTGGCCGCTTTCTGATTGACTCCTCCTTCTGGGGTCCTCAAGCATCTCTGCCCTGCCCCTCCCCTTTCTGAGTGAGGAAAAGACCGTTCAGTCAAGTGTAGACAGAGCAGGCTTTTCCCCAGGATTTATTATGAGCTAAGTGTTCCTTAATGGGCCATTTAGCTTCTCTATTGACTTGTTCCTTTTGCTGGCTTGTGCGCATTACATAAGAGCAAACAGAAATGTACAGCACAAAGCTGGAAAATGAGGCATTTGTTTGCTTTGCTTTGCTGCTCTACCTGTTCTTGGGGCCCCCCTGCCCTAGGACGATTTGTTTCATGGTAAATCCACCCTTGTGTACCGCAGAGAAAGACTTTTTGGGGAGAACTTGGAGCTGGAAGGTTGGTCGAGGTTCCTCTGTAAGGAACAGCCGGGCAGTGGAAGTCAGGGTGAGGCTATTGCACTGTGAGCAAGGTGCCAGTATCAGGGCTCTGGTGGCTGAAGGGCAGTGGAGTTCAAGGTGATGGCCAGAGCGGCTAAATAAATGGGGCATCATGGAATACATGCTGAAGTCCCAACCAATACCCCTGCCTGGTACACACTGCGTGATTGTTGACAGTGAGGAGACAAAAGTCCCACAGAGTTGGAAGGTTTTTGTTGTGAAGAACAGCCATGTGTGGCAACATTTGTTGCACGGTAACACGGATGCTTGGAGGTTTTTGTTGTCCACAAGCAGTTTTTCATGACCAAAACGTACCACTGCAGACAAGGCCAAAGCTTCGAGGCATCCAGGGTTACAGGGCAGGTGGTGACATCCCCTTATTGGTCTGGGTTGAACCCCAAAATGTTACTCCATACTATTCAGAACAGATGCCTTAGCATGCCTGTCTCTGTCTGTAGCATAAGGAATATGAGAAGTGTAAGCAGAGATAATTGTAAGTGCTTAAACAAATTGTTAGAGTTTGTTGCATTCACAATGTAAGCAAATATGCCTCACTTGAATAAAATCCATTATCATTTTGAGCTTTGAGTGCCACATCCTGAATTGTAAAAGTGCTTGTGTGATCATTTGAATGTTGCAGGTAGATGTCATGCAAATCAAAAACTTTGAGTACTATGCCTAGGTGCTTGTCCACAGGAGTGGAAATGTTTATTTTCCTGACCTACACATACCTTGTTGAAGAGTTTTTAGAGTAAAGATTATCTGTCTCTCCTTCTCATATGAACACAGGGGTGGGGTGGAGAAAAGAAGTGACAGCAAAGTCTTCAGCTGTCCCTGAAGCTAATTCTTATGTCAGGTAGTCACTTTAGGCCAGATTCTGATCTCAGGTATAGTGATATAAACCTGAACTGACTCTAGTGACAGTTTATACCAGGGGTGGGGAACCTTTTTTGGGTGAGGGGCTGCTGACCCACAGAAAAATCAGTTGGGGGTTGCCCACAAGTGAGAAGCAAAACGAGAAGTCCCTGATTGCGAAGGAGAGACGCCTCACATTCCCCTTGAACTCCAGAGACTATAGGGCCCAGGCTAGTAGATTTTGTGTGCTCCAGCTCTGCCGGTGGTAGCAGGGGGACTAGAGCACCAGTGTGGGTTCCCCCATGCTGAGCCTCGGGGGGCTGATCCAGGTAAGCAGAGGGCCTCAGGGCCTGAGGTTCCCCACCCCTGGTTTATACTCTTATTGCTTTTGGAAGGTTTGGGAGACATGCGACACCACATCTTGGAATTGAAAACAGAACAAAAGCAAGTCCTCAGGTGCTCAGTTCTGCTGCCAACCTTTATTCATTTTTATAGTTCACTAAGGAGAAGGAATTCTGAAACAAATTCTTTCCTAAAAGTGTTGAAAAGTAGGGTTTGGGGAGGGGTGAAGATTCCAAAAGACAAAAAACAGTGGGGCAACAAATACAAGTGGAAACAAACTGCATTTTGAGCATTTCTGCTTGGGGAATCCGTTTGAATTTAAGAATGTGTATATATTAAGAGACAGCACCCTCGAATAACACAGCAATGACTGAGC
The DNA here is from genome assembly GCF_049634645.1 of Pelodiscus sinensis. NCBI lineage: Eukaryota > Metazoa > Chordata > Testudines > Trionychidae > Pelodiscus > Pelodiscus sinensis. Next base: position 59,693,711 of record NC_134718.1, read on the forward strand.
TGTGTTTTTTTTTTTTTTTTTAAAGAATTTCATTGTCACTCATCACTCAAGCTTGCAGGCTGTGATCTCATCAGATCCCAAAAGCTAAGCAGTGCTGGGCAAAGTCAGCAGTCATGAATCAGGCTCCAAGAAGCAAAACAAAACAAAAATCAAGAGATTGGCTTTACAATTCTGAGTTTAAAATGATTGCATCTGGCGCTTTTTTTCTTTGCCCTGTGAGTTCTGAGATGAATTCCAGTTGGAGAGCCTGGATACTAGAGAAGAAAGGGGGCACAAGGCATCTCTACAATAGCTGTCTCAAGGCACCACAGCAGCTCAGCTGAATACAATGTAACATTAAACGGACTCCAAAAGACGGTTTTCGATTCCATTCAACACCGTTTTTTAGTTCAGGTCGACTCAAAAAGAAACAAAATATTTTGTTTATATTCCCCCAATGGACATTGAAAAATGGAGGCAGGAGTGATAATGGCACATTCAGGCCTGGTCCACACTGGAGTGGAAGGTCAACCTAAGATGCACATCTTGAGCTATGTTAATTGCATAGCTGGAGTTGACTTATCTTAAATCGCCATCCACACAGCGGGAGGTCAACGGGAGCAAATGCTCCCATCGGGTTCTCTTGCTCCTCATGAGGAGGAGTACCGGTGCCAACAGGGCATCCTCTGAGTTTGATTTAGCGCATCTTCATTAGACCTGCTAAATCGAACCCCGGAAGATTGACTGCGGAAGTGTCGATCTTCCCTATAGTGTAGATGTGCCCTCAGATTGGCCATAGGGAATGTGAGTGTGCCAGTGATTTGAGACTATTACCTCATGTTTCTCTTTTATACCATCACTTTCTTCCCCACCATTTCAGTACCTGACAGGAGTGGAGAGAACGAAAAGAGAGTCCACATCATCATCTCGATAATAGAATATTGCTTCTCACCACTGTGCGCCCAACACTGTACTTTTCAGATTTGCTCTGCCAAATCTACCACTTGTTCTGCGTATTCATAAGAACCAACTTGACTTAGCCACAGACATCTCTCTTTTAGGGTATTCTCATCTCAGTCTATATATTCTGACTAACATATCTGGGGAACTGAGTTACCCTGATCAAAATGGCTCTTTGATTCTGCTGATGCACACACATCAGACATTTCTGTGTCTTAGGGCCTTCCCTTACTTAGAGGCACCTCTCACAATTCTGCCATAGTACTACATTTCAGTGATCTTCTTGCCTTTATTTAAAAGGCCTTTCTACTGCTGCAAGTGTATCACTTTTTAAGAGCCTAGAATTATTTCTGAGGTGAACTTGTTAGCCCTTAGAGAATGTGCTTGTATGGGGATATAGGCCCCTGAGTTCCTACAGGGATGTTCATCCTTCAGTAAAACACATGGGAGCCAACAAAGACCAAGAGAGCACAATGTGAAATAGGTGTAATGGCATTAGGATATACGCTCATCAGTACGTAATTGGATGGTGAAAACATACAAGCATGACTACAGTGTCTATAAAATAAAACTACTGACAGTTTAATAGAGTCTACGGGTACTGCAGAATGTACATAGCAGAGGAGAAAGTCAATAGTGCTGTTCTCCTCTCCCTCCCTTCCTTTCACCCCGGCACTTTTGCACAGGGGACAACCAGAATGCTGCAGCTATCCCTGCCCAAATGCATGGGAAACACTACTTCCCTAGCAGTGCCGAACGTCACTGAGTAGCCTGTATCATGGCCAGGACTCCACCTTGCTCCAGTTCACCAGGGAGCTCCACAACATTAGTGCTGGGGGTGAGTAGCAGGGGAGGAACTCAGCATCTTTACTACTTTGGTGGCATCTACTACCAGTGAGTGCTTTCCTCCCAGCACCTGTGGATACATCACATCTTAACCTGGACTCTGCCCAATTCTTCTCTTAGGCCCTGAAGCCCAGGGATATTAGTGACTAGTCAACTATCCAATAAGCAAATGCTCAACTAGTCGCTTTCCCCGCCCCTCCCCTTGCTGCCTCTATCAGAGGTAGTGGGAAGGGGAGGAGGATAGGGGACTCTGCTGCAAAGCAGCCCCCGTCCACAGGGGTCCCCATGGGGAGCTGGCCCCTCTTGTAGACCAGAATTGTTGCCACTATACAGACCCTGTTTGCAGCGGCCAGGGCTAGCCATGGACAGGGGGGCTGCTGCCTGAGCAGCCCCCGCCTGCTGCCAGCTCTGGCTGCTGCAAACAGGGGCTGGTCTGGCACCAATCCCTGTTCATGACAGACAGGGATGTTCGCCACAAACAGGGGCTGCTGGTCTCAGCGCAAGTCAGGACCAAGCATTCCAGGCTCGTTCTGATCACTCCGCCTCTGCATTTTACTACAGCGCTCAGTGGCTCTTACGACATTTAAAATGTAGAGCTGCAGCGCTGGTGGCTCTTGAGCCTGCATGAGCCAGGACTGCTCATTCCTGGTTGGAATTGGCTCCTGGAGCTACCCCCCGCTGCAGCTTTGTACAGCGGCGCTTACCATAGAATCATAGACTCCTAGGGCTGGAAGAGACCTCAGGAGGTCATCGAGTCCAACTCCCTGCCCAAAGCAGGACCAACCGCAACTAAATCATCCCAGCCAGGGCTTTGTCAAGACGAGACTTAAAAACCTCTAGGATGGAGATGCCACCACCTCCCTAGATAACCCATTTCAATGCTTCACCACCCTGCTAGTGAAATAGTTTTTCCTAATATCCAACCTAGATCTCCCCCACTGTAACTTGTGCCCATTGCTCCTTGTTCTGCCATCTGTCACTACTGAGAACAGCCTCTCTCCATCCTCTTTGGAACCTCCTATCAGGAAGTTGAAGGCTGCTTCAAATCCCCCCTCACTCTTCTCTTCTGCAGATTAAATAAACTCAAATCCCTCAGCCTTTCCTCATAGGTCATGTTCTCAAGCCCTCTAATCATTTTGGTTGCCCTCCGCTGGACCCTCTCCAATATGTCCACATATTTGCTGTAGGGAGGGGCCCAGAACTGAATGCAATACTCCAAATGTGGCCTCACCAGTGCCTAATAAAGGGGAATAATCACTGCTCTAAATCTGCTGGCAATGCTCCTCCTAATGCACCCCAATATGCCATTAGCCTTCTTGGCTACAAGGGCACACTGTTCATATCCAGCTTCTCATGCACTGTAATCCCCAGGTCCTTTTCTGCCAAACTGCTACTTAGCCAGTTGGTCCCCAGCCTGTAACAATGCTTGGGATTCTTCTGTCCCAAGTGCAGGACTCTGCACTTGTCCTTGTTGAACGTCATCAGATTTCTTGTGGCCCAATCCTCTAATCTAGATCACTGCCCTCCAACGTACCTACCTCTCCCCTTAGCTTAGTGTCATCTGCAAACTTGCTGAGGGTGCAATCCATCCCCTCATCCAGGTCATTAATAAAGATGTTGAACAAAACCGGTCCTAGAACTGATCCTTGGGGCACTCCACTTGAAATCGACTGCAAACCTGACATTGAGACATTGATCACTATCCATTGGGCCCGACAATCTAGCCAGTTTACTATCCACCTTGCAGTCCATTTATCCAATCCATACTTCCCTAACTTGCTGGCAAGAATATTGTGGGAGCTCATATCAAAAGCTTTGCTAAAGTCAAGATATATCCAATCCACTGACTTCCCCATGTTGACAGAGCCAGTTACCTCATGATAGAAGCTAATCAGATTGTTCAGGCATGACTTGCCCTTGATGAATCCATGTTGACTATTCTTGATCACTTTCCCCTCTTCCAAGTTCTTCAAAATGGCTTCCTTGAGGATCCCCTCCATGATTTTTCTGGGAACCCAGGTAAGGCTGAGTAGTCTGTAGTTCCCTGGATTGTCCTTCTTCCCTTTTTTTAAGATGGGCACTACATTTGCCTTTTTTCAGTCATCCGGGATCTCTCCCGATCTCCATGAGTTTTCAAAGATAATGGCCAAAGGCTCTGCAATGACATTTGCCAACTCCTTCAGTAATCTCGGGTGCATTAAATCCGGACCCATGGATTTGTGTATGTCTAGCTTTTCTAAATAGTTCTTAACCTGTTCTTTCTCCACTGAGGGCTGCCCACCTCCTTCCCATACTGTGCTGCCTAGTGTAGTAGTCTGGGAGCTGACCTTGTCTGTTAAGACAGAGGCAAAAAACGCATTGAGTACTTCAGCTTTTCCCATATCATCTGTTACTAGGTTACCTCTCTCATCTAATAAGGGCCCCACACCTGCTCTGATCACTCTCTTGTTGCTAACATGCCTGTAGAATCCTTTCTTGTTATCCTTTACATCCGTTGCCAGCTGCAAATCCAACTGTGTTTTCGCCTTCCTGATTACTCCCCTACATTCTCGAGCAATATATTTATACACTTCCCTAGTCATCTGTCCGAGTTTCCACTTCTTATAAGCTTCCTTTTTGTGTTTAAACTCACCAAGGATGTCCCCAGTAAGCCAATCTGGTCGCCTACCACATTTACTTTTCTTGCTGCACATCAGGATGGTTTCTTCCTGTGCCTTTAATAAGCCTTCTTTAAAATACTGCCAGCTCTCCTGGACTCCTTTCCCTGTCATGTTAGCATCCCAGGGGATCCTGCCCATCAGTTCTCTATACAATAAGCCAGATAATCACATTTTAACATCCTTACTGAAGTCCCACTGATTTCACTGGGATTTGGGCCAGAGCCTTATTGCACATTATCTGTCAGTGCTGAGGGTTACAGAATATCCTAGCATGCCTCTCCTCAATGTTACCTACCAAGGATTATCCTACTTATAAAAACTGCATAAAACAAGGGAGAGTTTGGCGCTTTTTTCTTTACAGTATAATTGGGTACTGGCCCTTTTAGATCGTTTGAGAGGCCAGTTACCCCATTGCAGCTCTCTGGGAGAGAGGAAGGTGGGTCCTGGGGAGCTGTCAGTTTCCAGGAGAGGGAGAAAATGAGGTCACTCAGATCATTGTTCCTTTCAGGGCCCAGGACCAGGAGCCTTATAGGGTTCATCTAGATTGGCAAGATTTTGCGCAAAAGATTTGCCAGCTGTCTACACTGGCTGCTTGAATTTGCACAAGAGCACTGACTTTGTCATGTACAAATACTTTCACGCTCCCGCTCAGGAAAAAGCCCTCTTGTGCAAGAATACTTGCTCAAGAGGGCCAGTGTAGACAAGGAAGAATTGTTTTGCGCAAAAAAGCCCCTATGGCTAAAATGGCGATCGGGGCTTTCTTGCGCAAAATTGCATCTAGACTGGCCATGGATGCTTTTGCGCAAAAGCATCCTTGCCAATCTAGATGCTCTTTTGTGGAAATACTTTTAACGGAAAAACTTTTCCGTTAAAAGTATTTCCGCAAAATCATGCCAGTCTAGACGTAGCCATAGAGTGTGCCGGGCAAAGTTCCTCTCCCTGCCATCCAGCACAGACTGGTGTCTGGGAGCATGAGGCCCACCTAATAAGAGTTCAGGTGGCTGGCTAATGGCTCAAAAGGAAGCTCCAAGCCTATCCTGGGAAAGATGCTGACAATATGAGAGCTGCAGGAGTGGGATCTACGCCAGTAAGAGTTCTAGGACACTGTTTCTCAACCATTTTTTATAAAGTACCCCTTTAAAAAAATATAAGTACCCCCAGGACCTACAGTTTTCATACACACAATTTTTTTTTTCTACCATTGCAACATATTTGTTTAAACAACTTAATTGTAGCTGAACAAGCGATGACATTTTTGGGTGTAAAAAGTACAAAAATAATAAAGCGCTGTAGAATTTAAAACAAAAATTCAGTTTTCTCCAAATTTCAGTTGTGTTGATGTACCTCCCAGACTTCTCTCAAGTACCCCAAAGGGTACTCGTACCACTGGTTGAGAAACACGGTTCTGGGAAACCAACATTTCTGCCTTGCCACCAGCAGCTCAGGCCAACTTTTCCTAGGCAACCCTGGGAAGCTACACTCTGCAGGAAGTACCGCCCAGGGAGGCCTGAGTGGCAGCCCCCTCGCAGCCCACTGATTGGCCCATGCTGGTATTTAAACCAGGAACTAGCACAAGGAGTTGTCTCAGCAATGATGTAGGTTATTTGCTTTGTATCCAACTCTGTTACATGCTTCCTGTCTGCAGCCTGGCCCTGATCTGTCCCCATCTGAACGATTTGCCTCCTGACTGCAACTTCATGCCTGACTCTGACTTCCTGGTATCCTGATCTGTTTGACCCTGGCTCTGCTACTAACTCCTGACTGCAATTTGTAACTGACCCATGGACCCAGCCTTCCTGCAGCCCGGGCCTGACAGAAAGGGGCAGATGGGGAAAAAGAAATCAGCCAGCACACAAGCCCAGGAAGGGGTTACCGTATTTTCCGGCGTATAAGGCGACTGGGCGTATAAGACGACCCCCTAATTTTCTAGTTAAAACTCGCTGTATAAGACTACCCCCCCTTTAGAGGCCAACCGGCAGCGCCCCAGCGCCCCTCCGCCTCCCCGGCTTTGCTCCCGGCACCTCTGGTCTGCTGGGGACTGTCTCCAGCAGACCAGGGACACAGGGAGCAAAGCCTCTGAGGACGCCGGCAGCAGGACAGCCACGGCGCGTCTGGGCTGCCCCGCTGCCGGCTTCCCCCGAGGCTTTGCAAAGCTGTGGAGGGGCTTGGGCAGCGGGGCAGCCCAGGTGCGCCTGGGCTGCCCCACTGCCGGAGCCCCTCGGTGGCTTTGCTCCGCGTCTTCCTGGTCTGCAGACCAGGGAGGCGCGGAGCAGCTTTTCTCGCCCCGGAGTACACGGGCGGCGGGACCGCGAGGTCCCGCAGTCCGTGTCCTCCGGGGCGAGAAAAGCCCCGTTCGTACCTGCGAGTCGAGGACTGCCTGTATACCTGGCGTATAAGACGACCCCCGATTTTGGGGGGATGTTTTTTCGCATAAAAAGTCGTCTTATACGCCGGAAAATACGGTACTAAATCTGAGAGGTGAGTAACAGGGCAGGGAGTCCAGAAGTTAAAGCCAGTCTCCAGGAAAGAGGCCAGTAAGAGCCTAGGCTTGGGTGAGTTTGTGGGCTGAGAAGGCTAGAACACAGAGCCATTGTCCCAAGAGTGAGGCCAATAAGCCTCTAAATTTGATTAGTGAGTAGAAAACTGAATAGTATCAAATAAATTAGAACTGAGGTGAAGGGAACCATTGTGTCACAAACACTGAGGCTATGTCTACACTGGCGGCTTCTTGTGCAAGAACTCTTTTGAGGAAGAGTTCTTGTGCAAAAAATCTTCCACAAGAGCACATCCACACTGCCATGTGCTTTTGCGCAAGAAAGCTCTGATGGCCATTTTAACCATAGGGGCTTCTTGAGCAAGAAATTCATGTTGCCTGTCTACACTGTCCTCTTGTGGAAGATCTCTTGTGCAAGAGGGCTTATTCCTCATGGGGAGAAGAATAACTCTTCCGGAAGAAACCCTGTTTTACAACACCATATTGTAAATTTACTTTTGCAAGACCACTCGTGCAGTGTAGACAGCAGACAAGTTTTTGTGCAAGAACAGCTGTTCTTGTGCAAGAAGCTGCCAGTGTAGACATAGTTTGAGGTTATGTCTAAATTGCGCTCTCTTGCGCAAGAACATATGCAAATGAGGCACGGCAATTAATATTGCCACACCTCATTTGCATACTTAATGAGCCACCATTTTTGCCAAGGGGCTTTTATGCAAGAAGGAACTGTCTACACTGCTCCTTCTTGTGCAAAACCCCCCTCTTGAACAAGAGCTGTTCTGCCGCTTATTTTCAGGCAGAACGGCTCTTGTGCAAGAGGAGTTTTTTTGCACAAGGAGGAGTAGTATAGACTGCTCCTTCTTGTGCAAAAGCCCCTTGGACAAATATGGTGGCTCATTAAGTATGCAAATGAAGCGTGGCAATATTCATCACTATGGCTCATTTGCATATGCTCTTGCACAAGACTGGGCAGTTTAGACGTAGCCTGACTGTATGTGGTGGGATTATTCTGCAGAGCTGAAAGAGAAACAAAGCAGGGTGCCTGCAGGTCCCTCTGAAGTCATGAGGACAGAAATTATGGTACTGTCCAACGTATAATTGGTACCATTAGAAATATACAGATAGAAAGATTCCTTTAACACACATTGACAAACTGCATTCAGAGTGACCCCCAAGAATCTCTGCCTAACATTTAAGAACTGTTTCCACTAATATTCATAGTAACACATGACAAGATTTAGACACATGCAGCACACTTCTCTTAATCTAGTTAGGCAAATTATTATATTAAAAGTCACGTGAAATATGTTTGGCAGTCTGCAGTGATTTGAGAGAATTCCCCATGGTTTTCCAAAGGGCCAGGGCTTGACAGTATAGCAGGTGTTTGAGGGTGCATCTTTAATTACAATTTAAGAAATAATGACATACTTTGCTTTTTAATGAAGCAGTATAGCTACAAACTTGGTTGACCTATTTCTTGTCCTACAGGTAGTAAAATTTTTTGCTTTTGTTTTCAAATCCAGGGAATGGCAGGACAGCTCCTTTGCATTGCTAAATCAATGGAAAAGCACAAGCTGGTGTAGAGCAAAAAGTTGCTTTTTCTGTTGCTATCATACTTACATTTTGATTTACCCAGGTATTTATGATACGTACAGTGGCACCTGTTTATTTTTAGCAGAGGTTTCATCTTCCCGGCTGCAATCCTGGTTGTTCCCTGAAGTTGTACGGTATAGGTTTATAACTCCATGCTATTTACAATAGCAAGAGTTGCTTCTCTCAATGCTTTGTGACTCAGAGAGGCTTTGGCAGACAATCCAAGCATTACCATATTGCCTTTGTTTGGGTGTTTACATGAGTGATATGTTTTACACCAATTTTCAGACATCAAGGGTGTGTCTAGACTACATGGCTCCATTGATGGAGCCATGTAGATGAGTATGCTTGGCAAAGGGAAATGAAGCGGTGATTTAAATAATTTACATCAAAATGGCCGCCGCGCTGTGCTGATCAGCTGATTGTCAGCACAGCGCGGTAGTCTAGACGGGGATCAGGCAACCCCAGATCCCTTTGTCATCAAATCCTTTGTCTCATCTAGACACACCCCAAATGTCTGGACAACAATACTTTTTTGAGAGTGTATACGGAAACAAGCTTAAATTATGTATATTTGGAGCTGGATGGATTTGAATCCAGAGTAGAACTTCTCCAAAGTATGAGGTGGGGGAGAGGCCCAAACTGGAAAACCAGTTCCAAAGGCCAAGTTGCAGTGTTGAAATTAATGGTAAAATTCCATTAGGTTCAGGTCTCTACTCTTCAAAGGGTTTGAAAATTGTGATAAGGCTCAACACTAAACAGAAATGGGGATGCATGTGGGGGGATCCTGTTTCTCAAAGTGAAAAGACTATTCACATTAGGAGTTTCAATGTTGTGAAGTTTTGCAACTTGACTCAGACATTCTAGGCCTCATAGATGAGCTGCAGGATATTTTTGGTGAAGACTCCCAAGTCAGCGATTCAAAAAATCTGTGTTTCTGACACACATGACTTCATTAATGGTAGAAGTAAGGACCAACCGCATACTTAGACACAGCCACCATTGCTCTAGACAGGAGCCAGGTCCTGAAAACAAGAAGACTATTGAAGTGAGATTTCTGAGGAGTCCACCAGGGAATTCTTAGATATGTTTTCCTCTGTCGTTTATGAGTAAACGTAGCCCTACATCTAAGAAAGCTGGCATTCAGCAGCATCTTATACTATGACATATCCGTCAGTGAGCTTGCTTTTCTTCCAGATATCTGCATTTTTTACAAACTTCTGGGTAAGGACTATCTCCCTGGGCATATGCTTTATTTATTTCTCCCTTTCAATATGTTCATGTATGCAGACACAGTGATGTTAAAAGAAATTGACAATGGCATAGCCAACAGAAGGCTACTGTTTTCTCATGGAAATTCAGTCTCACAACATCTTACTGGGACTGTGCAAATTGCTTGCAAGCGAGCCACTTGTGTTCTTATATCCCCATCACTCCATGCCATCATAGACCAGGCCACATCTTAGAAAAATCTGTATGGGTAGCACAGGCTGCATTAGTCTATCTGGATGCTAGAGAGGCAGAGAAAAATACAGGGCCTGCAAGTGTTTGACACCTGATAAAAAGAACCATCTTTGTGTTAGTTCATGGATTTCAAAATTAGAAGGGATCATTGGGATCATCCATTCTGACTTCCTCTATCACACTGTCCAGAAAATATTCCTAGAGCATATCCAGTCTTGTTTTAAAAATGGCCAGTATGGAGAATCCTCAATATCCCTTAGTGCATTGTTACAATGGTTAATTACCCTCACTGTTAAAAACTGATACTTTATTTACATTCTGAACATCTACCTTTAACTTCCAACCTCTGGCTCAGCCATGTTATGCTTTTATCTGCTAGACCAGTGGTTCTCAAACTTTTTGGGCTCCGGAGCCCTTTACATGTATAAAAATTTGTGACGCCCCAGTGGTCTACTGATTGTATGTGTTGTACTTATCGATGTTTCCAGTTTGTCAACCTCATGGAGCCCCTGGAGATGTCTCACGGAGCCTGGGGCTCCGTAGAGCACAGTTTGAGAAACACTATGCTGGACTGACAAGCCCATTATTAAATATTTATTCCTCATGTAGTTATTTATACACTTTAATTGAGCCAGCCTTTAAGCTCGATTTATGTTTAAGCTACATAAATAAACTCAAGGAGTTGAGTCCCTCCAAGTGCATGTGTTCTAATCCTTTTACCATACTCAGGGCTCTTTTTTCAACTGTGTTAGATTTATCCACACCCTTCTTGAACTTTGGACCTGAAAAATTGGCGCACTGTTCTTGAAGTGCTTACACCACTGCTAAATAAAAAGGTAAAATAACCTCTCTGCTTGCTCTTTCTCAAGCTTCCCCGTTTGTGTCCAAGGACTGTATTCGTTCTTTTAGCAACTGCCTTACACTGGGAACTTTTCTTCAGCTAACCACCCACCCCATCATGATTCCCCAAACCTTCTTTGAGAGTACTCCTTCCTGGGATAGTTCCCTGTCCTGTAAACATGGCCTATATTCTTTTCTCTTAGACACATACATTTACATGTAGCTGTACTAGAACACATAGCATTTGCTTGCACCTCTCTTACTGCATAATATAGAATGCTCTGTATTAGTGACCAGGCCTCCCTGTTGTTTTTCACTACCCAAATTTTTGCATAGTCTGAAAACTTTATAAGTGATTTTTGTATTTATTCCAGGTCATTGATAAACATGTTAAATGGTGTCGGGTTAAGAACTGACCCTCTTCAGGATCCCACTGCTTGATAACTTCCTCTTTTTATAGTAAAACTGACCTGTCAGTTAGCCAGCTGTTAATCCATTTCATAAGTGTCATGTTCATTTTATATCTAGTCTGCTAATCAAAATGTCATCAGTAAGTCACCGTAGAGAAGTCTCTGCATATGACATCAACATTTATTACTTTTACCTGCTGAACATGGAATCTCATTTAAAAACAAAAAAGCGCCTGTAAAAATAACTATCTATCATCCATAAACCCCTGGTGATGGCCACTGATTATATAATCCTTTAATTCTTTATTAATTAAGTCCCAAATCATCCACTCTATTACCTTGCCTTGGATCTGACATGTCTATAATTGCGTAGGTCAACATAAGAACAAAAGAACATAAGAATGGACCTACTGGGTCAGACCAAAGGTCCATTTAGCTCAGTATCCTGTTCTCCAAGGCTGTGTCCAGACTCAGGGTTTTTTTCGGGAAAAGTAGCCTTTTTCCGAAAAAGCTTCCCCTACGTCCAGACTCAAGCCGCGTTCTTTCGAAATTAAATCGAAAGAACGCGGCTTTTCTTTCGATGGCAGTAAACCTCATTTCACGAGGAAGAACGCCTTCTTTTGAAAGTTCCTCTTTCGAAAGAAGGCGTTCTTCAATGTAAATAGGGCTTCTTCAAAAGAGAGCATCCAGACTCACTGGATGCTTTCTTTCGAAAAAGCAAGCCGCTTTTTCAAAAGTTCAACGTGCAGTCTAGACGCTCTCTTTCGAAAGAGGCTTGCAGTCTAGACATAGCCCAACAGTGGCCAATGTCAAGTGCCTCAGAGGGAATGAACAAAACAGGTAATCATCAAGTGATCCCTCCCCCAACGTCTATTCTCAGCTTCTGACAAACAGAGGCTAGGAACACCATTCCCGCACACCCTGGCTAATAGCCATTGATGCACCTGCCCTCCATGAATTTATCTAGTTCTTTATTGAACCCTGTTAAATTCCTGGCTTTTACAACATCCTCTGGCAAGCGGCGGCTTTGCTCGGGTGTCCCTGGTCTGCTGGGGGGGTCCAGTGGCTTTGCTGGACCCCCCCAGCAGACCAGAGAGACCGGGAGAAGCTTTTCTCGCCCCGGAGGACACGGGTGGCGACCCGCCGCCCATGAGCTCCGGGGCAAGAAAAGCCCCGTTCGTAAGTGCGGATCCGACATAAGTCGGATCCGCGTAAGTCGGGGACTTCCTGTATCTTGAGCAGTTTAGTATCATCTAGAAATATTCCCTAGTCAAGTTAGTTAGAGGCCTTCCTTAGGCCTTTTGTATCTGTTCAGATTGACATGATATGTGATGTCACACCTGCCAATGAACACAGCTAGATCTCTCATTCAAAGCTAAAGGAAAATAATACTGCAACATTAAAATAGCATGTTCGGAAACTCAAGCAGTCAGACTCCACCTTGGCAGCAATAACTAGCTATAATGCACACCCTCTATAGTTTAGAGTATAGTTTCACAATCTGAAGAAAATTAGGCTACATATTTAGTTGAAGAACAAGAATAGTAAATTGGTATGATTCTTATGCACAGATGGAAAACAAAGTATGAATGAGCAATACTTAGGTTCTACGGGAAGCACATTAACAGCAAAAAAAAAAGCAGCTTGAATCTGGCAAGAAACAAATTCTCTCTCGTTTCCATTTTTTTTATGGGAAAGTGATAATTGCAGCAATGTAAAAATTACCATGCTGTTAGGAGTCTTGTGGGCCTTTGAGATACCATTGTACAGTGTTCCCCTCACATCAAAATTAGATCAGAGTGAAGTTTGAAACCATCACTCTCCCTGAAGGTTGAGGAAGGATAAAAACAATAGTGGGCTATTGCCAAATGTAGAGTCAATGATTTTTTCTATGATCTCATTCCATGGTGGCTGGGGAGGGGCTGCGAAGATGCACTTGGGAGCAGGACTGGTGTCCTCTTTCCTCACAGCCATAACCTGTTTCAGGTCCATAATGGAAATAGCCCTGTGACCTTAATGTCGTTCCACCATACGGGAAGAATGGAAGCATCTATCCAAACTCCTCCTCAACACAGCCAATGTATGCTGAGAAGCAGGTGTAACCCATATACCTAGTGTGGTTCACGGTCCCATGCAGTGGCAGTTAAGCTATGTCTAGACTGCAGGCTTCTTTCAGAAAAAGCTTTTCCGGAAGAGATCTTCCGGAAAAACTTCTTCCAAAAGAGAGTATCCACACTGCAAAAGCACATAGAAAAAGCCATCTGCTTTTTCAAAAGATAGCATCCACACTGAATAGACGCTATCTCACATTTAAGCTGTGATTACTATGGACGGAGTGGCCACCAGGGCACCTGTGCTTTTTCCTCTTTCCTCTTCTTTCGAAAGAACTCCTTCTTCCCCGTCCACACACGCCTTTTTCTGAAAGAGCTCTTTCAGAAGAAGGCTTCTTCCTCATAGAATGAAGTTTACCAATGTCAGAAAAAAACCTCTGTTTTTTCGATTTTCTTTCAAAAGAATGCAATTGCAGTGTGGATGTAATTCAAGTTTTTTTCGGAAAAACAGTTGTAGACATAACCTTAGACCACTTACAGCAACCGATAAAGAACAGGAGACTTCTACAGCCTGGGCTGAGGGCCAGCTGGCTTTATATCTCAAGCTATAGAGGCTATATTAAGCTCCAGAGGTCTCAGTTTCAAATCTGCACAGTGCACTTGTATATGGGAATACCCATGCACTTGTACTTTGCAATACAAGGGGCTATGAAACTTCATCCCACACTACGCTCATGGAATCCAGCATGCTTTCTCCTGAATCACACATGTTTCTCTGCAAGCGGATGTCCATAACCGTGGAATATTGTATCTTGGCTCCCAATAGTTGGTCTATTCTGTCTTGACCATTAACTATCTCTGTTAGAGTGGTCTCGTATTAACCTTCACAAGGACCAAATCTTACCTTACTTAATCAAATATCCCATGGATAATTTTAATGCCTAAGTCATCATCTATGCTCTGTTGAGGGGTTTGAGGGAAGTTCATAAGAGGTTTTCATCATCTTTCTGCCTTTCCTCTAAAATGTCTGGAGATTTAAATCAGCCCCCAGTGCCAGACAGAACAGCCTCAGTTCTGCTTTATTTTGCATGGGTAGTTCCTAGTGAGCTGCTCTGACTGTCAAGTTGCAAAAGTATCCCGGAAAAACTCTGCTGTGTCCAGGGAACAGTTTCCGAAGAAGAGGGTGCGTTCTTTCAGCAGCCCTGTATTCCTCATTTTATGAAGAATGAGGGATCTTCTGAAAGGGAAGTTTTCCCTACATTTGGCCCAGTGTAGACAGGCCAAATGTTGGAAAAGCCTCTTCTGAAAAAACAAGCAGAAAACGGTTTGCAATTTGTGTATCTTTTTCCAAACCCCCTCTAGCCCCCTCCCCCTCGCAGTGTAGACATAGCCTATGCGAACTCTCCTATATTGTATGGGAAGTGCTAGCTTCCTAAATACAGCCATTTCTATGGACTCCATACAACCATTTCATATGCTGCGTTATTCTCCAATAACATCCAAAATAAGCTGTCTTGATATTGAGGTCTAATTTTAAAATATAATATGAATTTAAGTGAACTGACATTTGGGTAACAATTGAAAGCAACAAGGCTGTTTTATAGATTCTGCAGGAGATCACACGGGCAGATGGATAAACCCTAATAAGTAAATGGGCTTTGGTATTTTTAGAATAGAATATAGCAAATTAAAGTCTCATATTAAATCAGACATGCAGGTTGGGAAAAGTGCCGTAATATCTAATGTAAATGTGATAGAAAGGAGAGTCAGTTTCTCCTGGTGTCATGTGTATGAATTAGTCACTTGAGACTAGCTCATTTGTAAAATTCATTTTAATAGCTTAAATGCATTAGGCTCTGAGTATCAGAAAGGTTGAAGTTACGAGTGCTAAGTGTTTTAACTATATCCATAAAGACAGCGTAGGTGTCTCTGAGAAATACGGGAATATGTGGAATTGGGGTATGGAACCAGACCCTATAGAACCATATTCATGCCATGAGTTTGCTAGGGCCAGATTTTCAAAGAGATTTATGCACCTAAGCCCAGATGCTCAAAAGGTAGTTAGGTAGCTAAGTGTCTAACCACCACTGATTTCAATGAGAGTTTAAGTGCTTAAAGCACTTTGAGGTGCTAGGGCAGAACTCCCTCTGATTTCAATCAATGAGGGGTAGGTGCCCAAGCAAGTTACTGGCAGTTTCAAGCATCTATCAGAATCGTAGGTGCTGAAAATGTGGCCTTAACTCTGTGACAGCCCTCTATCATGCCAACTCCCATTAAAGGAAGTAAATTGGAGCTGGCTAGAGAAAACCTGCATCTCATTGGTAAATGAGGGATAGCTGCCCTCCCGATTAGCCTGGGGCTCTATAAAAAGCAGATGCAGTGGCATGATAGCTCTTCCCATCTGGGTGCAGACACTAGAACCCAAGCTGTGTATGCTGAAAAAGCGGGGGGGACACACAGCCTGTACATAAATGGCACCAGTGGCTCGGAAGCAGCCTGCTAGTGAATAGTGCTATTGATTTGGAAGAACGGGGCCCAGCTGTGAGTACTGTCCATGTTTTAACAAAATAAAAAAAATGCCATACAATTTCTTAACGGTGTTACCCCTGCTTTGCTAATGAAGTAATTATCCTTTATCAACAGATATTTTACCACGGCTCAGATTGCAACCATATATCACATCTCTGCAGAGCTGCACAAACAGATCCATGTCAAATTACAGTAAATGACAAATCACAGTTCTCACAGATAGAGCAGAGGTAGAAGAGAGAAAGAACATCAGTGACAAATCTTCTGTAATTGCTCTTGTAATCAAAATAACAGGTTTGCATTTGCAGCTCATTCCCCTGCTGTCTCCTGTTTTTTCACAAAATCTAAAATACGAATTTTTGTGTAGGCAAAAGTGGCTTAAGATACAGAAGGGAAAAATTTTCACTTCACGCAAACAGGTGAGTATTCAGGGCAACCTGCCTTCCTCCACTTTAAAAAATTATATAGACTTTGCCAGGAAAATCTATTTTTGCTAGGGAAATATCAAATGTTTGCCTTTGACCAAAGTTAAATCTCACTTGTGAACTTTCACATCGTATAACATCCTATTTGTTTCACACAAGGCTAATAGAACTAAATATGCTTAATTATAATTACTGGGTAGGAGAAATTGAATGACCACTGAAAATGACAACTTCACAATGGTGTAGAAAAGTAAAACGAGTCATTATTTTTTGCTGATCTCTAGTGCTATATTCATGAAAATCCAGCTGCTGACAGTCACCTGGAGCTACTGTTCTGCAAAACTGCACAATACAATCTTAGCCTTGCTGGGGTTAAGCTTACCTCACTCTCTGGACTGTTATCAATGGAGGGCCTTATGAATAATTATGATCCTGATCGTTATGTTTAAGCTGCAGCCCTAATTAGGGGATGGAATGGAGCTACCTTCCCCCACAAAAATTGTGCATTTGTCAGAGTCTGTCTTTCCAAGGCTACTCCTTGTGTGTTTGGAAGCATCAAACTGTTACCTTAGGATATGTCTACACTGCAAAGTTAATTCGAAATAACAGCCGTTATTTCGAATGAACTTTAATAGCATCTATACATGCAAACTGCTATTTCAAAATTAATTTGAAATAGCGGAGCGCTTAATTCAAATTTGGTAAATCTCATTCTACAAGGAGTAACGCCAAGTTCAAAATAGGTATTTCATAAAAACATAAGAACGGCCGTACTGGGTCAGACCAAAGGTCCATCTAGCCCAGTAGCCAGCACCAGGTGCCCCAGAGGGGTTGGACCGAAGACAATGATCAAGTAAATTGTATCGTGCCATCCGTCTCCAGCCTCTGACAAACTGAGGCCAAGGACACCATTTCTATCCCCTGGCTAATAGCCTTTTATGGACCTAACCTCCATGAAATTATCTAGCTTCTCTTCAAACTGTTATATAAGTGCTGTGTAGACACTTAATTCAAAATAGGGGGCCTCCAGCCCTTCGCAGGGAGCCCTGGTGGCCACTCTGGGCACAACCAGGAAAACTTACTCTCCTCTCCCCCCTTCCCAGAGCCATTAAAGGGGTAAACCCTGGCCACAGTGCCTGTGCCGGCTCCAAGCCTGCCAGCCCAGAGCCAGCAGTGGCCACCGACAACCAGCCCTCCACCGCTCCCAGGAGCTTGTCTGACAGCTTCCAGGAGCTTGACAGGGGCTGGAGAAGGCGGGCGCCTTCCTGGTCCAGGGTGGAGATCATGGACCTTATTCAGGTTTGAGGGGATGCCCCCAATGTCCAGGATCTCTGCACTAGATGGAGGAACGCGGCCGTCTATGGCAGGATAGCTGCCAGCCTGGCCACCAAAGGCCACATGTGAACCCAGGAGCAGGTTTGCATAAAAATCAAGTTGGTCTGGTGAGACCCCTGAGCCCTGAGCTTGCCCTCCCCATTCTTCCCCTTGTTTCCCCCTTCCAGCTCCCACATCCCAGGTTTCCCCCTCCCCTCTCCCACCCTCTCTCTTCCCCTCTCCCACCTCCTTTTCCCAGTCTCCCCAGAGGTTCATCTCCCACCCCCAGTTTTGTTCAATAAACCCAGTTTCTGTTTTTGAACATACGTGTCTTTTGTTGGACATCAGGAAGAGGGCGGGGGGGTAAGTGGAAGGACGTGACAGAAGAATGGGGCACGTGCCCCCAGTGGGGAGGACCAGGGTGGCTCCTTGGGCTCCTCAGGCTCCTCGGGGTGAATGCTCTCCCGCAGGGCCTCCTTGGATCCTGACAGCCCCCCGATGGACCCCTCCGGATGGCAGCCTGCAGCAAGTGTAGCCGGACTGATGGTAACAACCCCATGAGATGCACCGGCGTGCCCAAGGGCAGCGCTGGCTCTGTTTGGCCGAATGCTGTTGTGTCCCGAGTGTGGGAACTCCAAGACAGAACTACTTTGCAGTCCCTCATCGAGGTAGACAAGCAAGTGGGGAACTCTTAGAACTGTCTGTCCAGGGTGGGGGTAGGGTCCCTTTGAAGCACGGAGCTCAATTAGCCTCAGGCAACAGCCCCACACACTAAGTCCTAACCTGATGCCCTGCTGGCACTGCCAGCCTTAACTTCGGTTCAGGGTCCACTCAGTGTGGACGTGCTATTTCAAAAGAGCAAAACGCTATTTCAAAATAGGTTGTGTGTGTAGATGCGTTATTTCAAATGAGCTTAATTCGAATGAACTAATTTGAATTAAGTTAACGCAAATTAATGCTGTAGTGTAGACATACCCTTAAATTTTATTAACCCCACTTGCTTTCACTTACACTTCTTTCTACTGGAAGAATAAAGTGAGAGGGAGTTTTGCCTTGAAACACAGTGGAATTAAAAAATAGCAAAACTTTTACAGATTTCTCATTGAAAAAGAAACACTTTAAACCAAAATGAAAAAAAAATCCACCTAGAAAAAAACTTGAACAGGCTTACACTAGCATTCATAGAGCACCCATTATTGTAGGTTATGTCTACATTGGCATGATCTTGCGCAAATACTCTTTAACGCAAAAGTTCTTGCTGGCACCCTACTCATTCCTGCAAGAAATGCCTTCCGCACCTAAGCTGGCTGAGTGAAGTTGGTTCTTATTTGTTCATTACTCAGGAGGGAGAGACACGCAGACCACACTGCAAAGAGCTACTACTGCCATCAGAGTGGCAGGGCTCATACCCAGCTGTCATCAACATCTCCCATTGGCTGATTGGCAGCTCTGCAGCCAATGTACTGGCTTTTGTGTTCTAAGATACCCAGTGCATTGTGCCTATGAAGCATTTAATTCAGGCTTTGTGAATTGGCGCTATTGCTGTGATTCTTTGTAGGTGCTTAAAAATTAGGCACACAGACCCTCCGAGTGTTGCAGTACCTGAGTCTCTTTGTGCATCCCGTCCCCATTTTAAAAGTGGGACTTTTAAAAATGACATTATTCATGGAATTAGATGAGGTTTTGAAAGTGAAATCAAGGAGCATTCAGAACCTAACCTTTAAGTCCCATTTAGGTGCAGGTCCGTATCTTTAGGCCTCTAACTACCTGGCCCTCTGAGGGTATGTCTACACTACAGCACTAATTCGAACTAACTTAATTCGAATTAGTTAATTCGAACTAAGCTAATTCGAATTAGTGCATCTAGACCTAAAAACTAGTTCGAATTAGCATTTTGCTAATTCGAACTAGCATGTCCAAATTGAGTGGACCCTGACCCGAGGTTAAGGATGGCTGGAAGCAGTGACGGCAGGGCATCAGATTAGGACTTAGAGCATGGAGCTGCTGTCTCAGGCTAGCCGAGGGCTGTGCTTAAAGGGACCCGACCCCCACCCCAGACAGACAGTTCTCAGGGGTTCCCTGCTCGCTTGTCTAACTCGATGAGGGACAACAAAGCAGTCCTGGCTTGGAGTGTCCTGAATGCCCACACTCGGCACATCACAGCACTCGGCCATCAGCCCGGCTACACTTGCCGCAGGCTGCCATCCGGGGGGGAGGGTCAATCGGGAGGCTGCAGGAGAGCTTCCACCCCGAGAAGCCTGCAGAGCCACCCCAGTCCTCCCCATCGGGGGCTTATACCCCATTCCTCCCTCACCTCCTTCCACTTACCCCTCCCTAACCCCCCTTCCTGATGTATAAAATAAAGGACATGTGTGTTCAAAAATAGAAACTCTCTTTATTGAACAAAACTCGGGGAGACTGGGAAAAGGAGGTGGGAGAGGGGAAGAGAGAGGGTGGGAGAGGGGAGGAGGAAACCTGGGAGGAGGGAGCTGGAAGGGGGAAGACAGGGGAAGAAGGAGGAGGGGAAGTATCAAACTATGGTACGCCATATCTTCAGTACTATGTACAGATGTGATCTCCTCACCCCAGAAAAGATATTTTGGTCTTGGAAAAGGTTCAGAAAAGGGCAACTAAAATGATCAGGGGTTTGGAACAGGTCCCATATGAAGAGAGGCTAAAGAGACTGGGACTTTTCTGCTTAGAAAAGAGGATACGGAGGGGGGATATGATAGAGGTCTATAAAAGCACGAGTGGTGTGGAGAGGGTGCATAAAGAAAAGTTCTTCATTACTTCCCATAATAGAAGGACTAGAGGACACCAAATGAAATTAATGGGTAGCAGGCTTCAAACTAATAACAGAAAGTTCTTCTTCACAAAGCAAACAGTCAACCTGTGGAACTCCTTGCTGCAGGAGGCTGTGAAGGCTAGAACTATAACAGAGTTTAAAGAGAAGTTAGATAAATCCATGAAGGTTGGGTCCATGGAGTAGTATTAGCCAGGGGGTAGAAATGGTGTCCCTGGCCTCTGTTTGTGGAAGGCTGGAGATGGATGGCACGAGACAAATGGCTTGGTCATTGTCTTCAGTCCATCCCCTCCAGGGTATCTAGTGTTGGCCGCTGTTGGCAGACAGGCTACTGGGCTAGATGGACCTTTGGTCTGACCCAGTACGGCCATTGTAAGCTCAGGGCTCAGGGTCAGGGGTCTCAGTGGACCACCCTGATTTTCATGCACACCTGCTCCTGGGTGGCCAGGCTGGCAGCTCTCCTGCCCTAGACAGCCACTTTTCTGTGCCTAGTGCGGAGGTTGTGGATGAGGTCCATGATCTCCGCACTAGACCAGGCGGGCGCCCGCCTCTTGCGGCCCCGGGCAGGCTCCTGGTAGCCGCCAGCCTGGTCCCGGGAAGAGGCGGAGGGCTGGGTGGCAGCGGGTGGCTGGCTCGTGCCGTGCCAGGTGCAGGGTCTGCTGGCTGGGTGCTGTCAGGCTTGCACCTTGCACGGGCACTGTGGCCGGACCGTGTCCCTTTAAGGGCTTTGGGGCCGGGAGGGGGGCAGAAGAGTTTCCCTGGTGGTGCCCAGAGTGGCCACCAGGGAAAGCTGGGAAGGGCTAGCCTCCCACTAGTTCGAATTAAGTGGCCACACAGCCCTTAATTCGAACTTGTTAATTGGAACTAGGTGTTAGTCCTCGTAGAATGAGGTTTACCTAGTTCGAATTAAGCGCTCCGCTAGTTCGAATTAAGTTCGAACTAGCAGTTTGTATGTGTAGTGCCTATTAAAGTTAATTCGAACGAATGTCTGTTAGTTCGAATTAACTTTGTAGTGTAGACATACCCTGAGGGTACGTCTAGACTACATGCCTCTGTCGTCAGAGGCATGTAGATTAGGCTACCAGACATAGGAAAATGAAGCGGCGATTTAAATAATCGCCGCTTCATTTAAGTTTACATGGCTGCCTCGCTGAGCCGACAAACAGCTGATCAGCTGTTTGTTGGCTCAGTGCGATAGTCTGGACGCGCGGGTGTCGACATCAAAGGTATTTGTCGACCACCCAGGTATGCCTCCTGGGATGAGGTTTACCTGGGTGGTCGACAAATACCTTTGATGTCGACACCCGCGCGTCCAGACTATCGCGCTGAGCCGACAAACAGCTGATCAGCTGTTTGTCAGCTCAGCGCGGCAGCCATGTAAATTTAAATGAAGCGGGGATTATTTAAATCGCTGCTTCATTTTCCTATGTCTGGTAGTCTAATCTACATGCCTTTGGCGACAGAGGCATGTAGTCTAGACATACCCTGAGAGATGAGAATTCTATCATGAAGAGCTCTTCACCTCCCCAGCTAAAGTGATGTTGCTCCCATTTCTTCTTTCTGTACGTATCTTCCCACAGCTTAGTTTGCCACATTCTGTTAATTAAGTTAATAGCAGCAATAAAGCATTACGCATGATGGGTTCTTGGCCTTTATTTGTGTTGCTAGCCTGTTGGAAATAAACTTGTGATCATTGTTCGCTTCCAACTGATTGGGTTTTGCATTCTTTATATTAATTAACATCATTTAATTGTAATTTTCTTGTTTTTCCTCTGAGGAAGCATGCAGAAGGGTAAGAGGAGATGGTATTGACAATTATTCCTTTAGGCTCTATTAATGTCTTAGCAACTAGGATTTCTATACATCAGTGTTCCCAACCCTTTCCAGCATACGGATCCCTTTTCAATCTATTAAAATTGTATCCCCCCCCCCCCAAACAATATAGGTGTTTTCAAACATTCCATTACTCGACAATCATTTGAAATATTAATCATTTGAAATATTAATCATTTGAAATATTAATATTTCATGTTATCTAAACAAATATAATAGTGCTAAGAGATAATACAGGGTGTCCACATTGAAATGTAACAACTTTGCTGTGCCATATATTTTTATCGAATAAAATGTTTATTGGATTCTCTGATCCATTTTTGTTAGCAGCCCCACTGAACCCTTCCCACCGCTCTAATAGCTTTTGAACAGTTAGAAGGCGGTAACGTATTCACGTAACATGATCATTTCAAAAAAAGAGAAAAAATGGTAAAAAGCGACTGACCTGTTTATAAGCCAACTCCAGTGTTCAGTCACAGCCTGTCAGCTTCAGCATGTGCTAAGGGAAATGCAGACTGCAGGTCATGAAGTTTCTCTGCTCCCATTGGCTGCTGTTCACAGTTCACAGCCAATGGGAATGGAGAGGCTCGGGGCTTGCAAGCAAACAAATGTTTCAGCAGAGTCCAGTGGAGTCCGCAGCACTTCCCAGGGTCACTTCTCAGCCGAGCAGGAAAAACCTCTGGCACGATGGTTCTTTTTATCCATGTGGAGCATCTGCAGGTCTGGAGCCTGTCAGCTCCCGGTCTCTGCCTTTCACCCTTCTGGGTCAAGAGGAGAGGTGGGAAGTGATGGCCAGCACGTCCCTGGGCCCGCACTATTTCCTCAGCTCCTGCCCCCTCCGTCCTCTGCAGAGGATATGGTGAGGGGGCTCTCATGGCCAAAGGCAGCTCATGCTCCAGCACTGTACCTTTGACCAGGCGTAGAGCCCCGGGGGGGGGGGGGGGGGGGGAAAGAAAAGACAAGGAAATGAAAAGTAAGGATTGGGCCCACCATGGGACTTGGGGAGGGGGAGAGGGCTGGAGCATAAACAGCAGTGCAGCTGGCTGCAAGAGGACAGACGGTTGCGAATGGTGAGCCCCGGGCGAGAATCGCCTGGTGGAAAGTCCCAGTCCCATGGTAGGCCCACTCCTTACTTTTAAACTTTCTGAGAATCCCCCTACAGTACCGTCATGGACCACCAGGGGTCCATGGCCAAAGGTTGGGAATCGGTCCTATAGACGGATAGCTATGTAAGGCCTTGTCTGTGCTATCACAGGCTGTTGACCTAAGTTACACCACTTCAGTGATGTGATCATTTAGTTGAAGTCGATGTACTTAGGTCTGTTTGCTGCAACGTCTTCCCAGCAGTAAGTTGGCAGCTGAACCACTGCCTGTTCTCATTTAGGTGGAATACCAGAGATGACGAGAGAGCACTCAGTGGTCGATTTATCGCATGTATACTAGAGGTGATAAATCAATCCCCCTCCCCCGCTAGATCGATCACTGCCCATCGATCCAGAGGGTAGTGAAGTCATGCCCTAAGTCTGGCCTGGGAAATCATTTTTGCTGGGTGTGACGGCGTGTCGGGTTTTTCCTGTCTCCTGCACCCCTGTAATGGCACGAACAGACTCCACCAGCCAGTAGACTAGAGGGAGTTTATTGCTTCTCCAGGATACAGCACAGATGTAATCTGGTTACAGGAACTGGGGCTAGGAGGCCTCAGTGCCCCCCTTGAGATGCGGGGTGGCTGGGCCCTACAATCCCAGCCCCCTCCCTACTTCCTTCTCCCCTGCTTCCCAGACTGAAACTAAAGACCGTCCCTTCCAGCCCTGCCCCCCAGTCACCTTCCTTTGTTCCTCTCCCTGGGGGGTAACTGGTAGAACAGGTTACCTTCCTGTCCCATCAGCTACTCGGCTGGGCCGTGGTACAGGCCACAGCCAGTGGGGGTCACCCACAGCCCAAGCCTAGCGACGAGCAAGGTACCCACACTACATCACACTGGGGAGACACTTTGGTAAGCGGTCAAGGACGGCACTCTTTCATGAGATTAATGGAGGAGGCGCAGGGTCTGGGATGGAGGCTGGGAGCAGAAGGCAACTTGAGCTAGCGAACTGGGGTGCAGGAGGAGGTGTGTGGTCTGTGAGGGAATTTGAGTGAAAGAGGGGGTGTGATCTGGGGCAGGGGATTGGGGTGCAGGAGGTGATGCAGGGTTGGGGAGGGGGTTGTGAGTGACCTGTGGTGGGGGTGCAGGGGTTTGTGTTGTGACCTCGGGGAGGGGAATAAGGTGCAGGAATAGGGGTGCAGAGGGTTTGGGTTGTGACCTGGGGCAGAGATGCAGGAAGGAAAGCAGAGGGTTGGGGGAATGGGGGTTGGGGTGCCAGGTGCAGACTCTGGCTAGGAAGCTCTTACCTATGTAGCTCCCTGCCAGCAGCCCAGGTCCCTCTTCTCTCCCTCCCCCACTCCGCCTTCCTGGGGCTCATGGTACGCAGAGCACATGGCTCCCACAGCTGGCTGTCTTGAGTGGCATGAGGGGTAGGGAACTGGCCTGAGACAGCAGGCTGGTGGCAGCAGTGGGCCACATTTTGTCCACCCCGGCCATAAATTCAGGGTGACAGGCTCATAGATCTAGTGCTAGTGAAAAATCTGCTACTGAAGCAATACAACAGCTGTGAAGAATTTTCACAGGTTATAAGTTGAAACCGAGGCTTGTATGTCAAGTCTGATGTGCAAGTGCAAAAGAGACCGAGCCAATGTACTATGATGTAGTACAGCAAGTATTCTGTTAATTCAGTTGAAATATATAGCTACGGCGTTAATATGACCATGTAATTGTCCAACATTAAAGAGTTTTCACTAAAGTTCAGGGGTTATACAGAGACCTCTGCCTGGTTAAGGTCAAGGTGCGCACACCATTAAAGATTTAAAAAGAGAAACAATTAATAAACTGGAAGCATTAAGTAAGACTATTATTTTATTAACAAGCCTTGTTCTCTGTAACATTAGGGTTCTCATAAGGAACCCTTCCATCCTCCTGCCCCACCATCTGTCTGGGTTTCTGATTATAATAGTTTCCTTTTTTGGGGAAAGAGGAAGTTAGCTGAGATGGGATTTTGCTGTTAAGTTCAATCCTTTTGTTAAGATGATACAAGTCAAAGCTCCATGTATACACCAGGCTGAGAAAGGAATAGCAAAGACAGAAATTAGGGATGTGAAGGACTAGTCGACTCTCTGATAAGCAGCAAGGAGAGGAGAAAAAAGGGGGGTACTTCCAGGGCCAGCCCGAGGCGCACAGTGCATGCATGGGCCTGCCCGTGGGGAACGGGTCCGCCTCCTAGGGTGCGCAGGCCTGCCCCCCGGGGCTCACGGTGCAAGCACGGCCCAGTCCAGCCCAGCTGTCGCTGCTGGCACGCACTCTGGGCCATGTAGGGCTCTGTGGCCATGGGGGAAAGGGCATTGCTGGCCGGCGCCATGGGGATGCAGGCGGGCCGGCGTCACGGGGATGCAGGTGGGCTGGCGCCTGATGGCAGCTGTAAGAGACGCCCCTTACAGCTGCCGTCAGGTGCCCCCCATCGGTTGGCACCCTGGGCAGCTGCCCGGCTCGCCCATGCCTCCGGCCGGACCTGGGTACTTCAAAGCGGCAGCATCGCATAGAGCCTGGGTATTGGGCTCCTCATGGCATTTCAATGTGGCAGCACCACACGGCGACCAGGACTCCCCAGCTGACCCTGGGCTCCATGTGGCACTGCTGCTTTGAAATGCCACCATGGCTGCTACACTTCAAAGGTGGAGGTGCCCTATAGACTTATCGAATAGTTGATGCAAAAACGCATTGAGTATTTAATTAGCCAATTACCCGATACTTAACAGATATGCAGTTTGTCTCTGCTGTAGATTTTCTCTTGCAATTTCACTGCTGAGACCTGGCAAACTTGTAACAGCATCAAGAAGTTTAGAGCAATACCTTTGATTGCTTCTCTGATCACAGCCAGCTAAGCTAAGGTCGGGGAGAGAAAAAGGACACATCGGGTGTGGGAATGAAATAAAATCTCAGTCATAAGTGATCTTTGGGAGCTAGCTGGAGCTAGTGGAGTTGGTGGTATCATCTGGGTCCCTCTCTCAGGCCAAGTCTGCCCTGATATACCTCAGAATTAGGATGTGGAATGCATGGGGTCCCAGGAGATGGTGCAACCAGCAGCAGTGACAGGGAAGCTTTTGTAAGAAGCCAATTTTCCTCCTACAGTCTTTCTTTAGGGACCCTAGTGGAGAGCGATGGGCAGAATAGCGCTTCATCTCATTACTTTGCCCACCAATTAAGTCTAGTTTCTGAAAGACGGATTTTGGTTCCTTGATTTCTGATCCCACCGTTCTCAATAGGCCTCATCATGTAAATTAATTTGGTTTGTCTCCTTTTTTGCCCTTTTTGGTCCCTTTTCTAATCAATTAGGATGTTTCTGTGCACTTCATAAACTTTCACTCACTTCTCAGAATTGAGCTGACAGGCTAAATGGGTTGTTTACTCTGTATATATTGTAATAATTAAAGGAGACAAGGAAAAGATCATCAGTCTTCTTTTACGTAACTTTTGGGGGGGTTGTTTATTATTTTATGTATTGGATAAGTATGTCTGTCATTTTACAAACTCTCTTCAGAAAGGAAACTAGCCACAATGCAAAAGGCTCTCAGAGTGGTGAAGATGCTGGAGAAGGGGAGGTTTTCATGCAACTGATGGTGGTTTTTGCCTACATCTGTGACTCTTGTGTTTTGTCTATGAGTAGAGTGTTATGGTTTGAGTTCCTTTGAAAGTCTATATGTTCCCTTAGTTAACTGTCACCAAGTCCCTGAATGATTTAACATTAAACCAGCAGACCCTGGAGGGTGGAGCTCAAGGGAGGGTGTGCTTTAGTTAGTGGGGAGACATTTAGGGAAACTCACTACTGGACCCAGGCACTATGGAAGCTGGACCAGAAGACTAAGACATTGCTTGGTTACTTTTCAGACTCGGTAGGCTTAAAAGCACAAGGGATGCAAAGGCTTGGTCAAAAACAGAAACATACTGACTACCTGCCAAGGGAACTTAACCTGCATTCTATCAGCTAAACCCAGCTCATGTCTGTACTGGTGCAGAAAGGCACAAATGGGTGTAAAATGATAACATCCGAGGCTCACTGAGCAAGGTAAAAATTGTTACTACTGCGTAAAATGCAGCACAAATACAGACATAGAATATAACATAACAAATTGGTGATGTATTCACCATAGAAGGCCGTAAATGTGAACGGATGCATGTCAAAACTCTGCAAGACATCAACAATAGTGGTATAAAAGCAAGCATTTGCTCTACAGCTGTGTGGGAAGTAGAATTTCAATTGTGTACAGATTGCTGCATTTCTGAACTTTTCTACTACACAAAATATTTGAAAAAAATTCATGGGCTTACTGAGCACAATATAATATGTCCCAATGAAAACAAATTTAGGATAATTTTGAGATGAAAAACCTAAATGTTATGTTCTAATGAGGTCAGCCTTATTAAAATGCATCATTACTTCCCCCCTCCCAAATGAAGTTATCAAAAGTGATGGGTTCCCCCAGATCATATCAACTTTGACAAATCATTTTTGATCAGAAAAATGTTCCATCTGAAAACTTTTGATCAGTTCCCATAGAACACTGAGCCGACCTGTCAAGTGTTATTATGGACTTCTGTTGCCATAATGCTTTTATACTAGATTCAAGAGGGACTGATGCACAGCAGAGGCCAAAGGCAGTCTAAATGTGGAGTTAAATGCTAAAGTATCAACTAGTGCATGTCTCAGTAATTGCATTTGTGCGAGTTGCATGTGGGTCTGGACAGTGAGATAAGAATGCCACATATAATCATTGTGTCCATGTTATTCATCAACCAACCACTTTACGAGTTACACAAATTGCTTAGGGTCTTTATTTCAAACAGCAAGAAAAAATCCCACAGCTTTATAATTACTTTCCCTTCGGTTTCTGGATCCCTTTTAAAACTAAATAGCTGTTAATGTGCATAATTTTCAGAATTAAGTTAATTTGTAACTCTATGAAACACTAATCACAACATATGGCAGACCTGTTAAGTTTTCTTCACAAAGCTAATATTATCATTTGTGAATCATTCAAACACTTGTTTATCCTCATTAATTGTGATCATAGCCAATTAACAATAGCTTTATTTGCACTTCCCGTTGGAAAATTGCCACTAACAGGGGAAGGAACTTAACCTCAGGATGGGTGAAGTTTAAGCTATTTATAGGGAAGCTTTCCTACTTGAGAACATAAGAATGTCCATACTGTGAGGTTGGAGTTGAGGAGTCTGCCAACAAAAGCTGCCATGCTGTCTGTCAAGATGCAAATCTGTTTATTCCTGCCCTCTTTGCTTGCTAAAGAACAGCCATCAGCTTTCATGGCACATAGCTAGAAACATGAGCTTTGTCCTTTGGCTTTGAGAAACAGGTTTACCCATTCCCCAGACTTGTCTGATTAACATCCTTCAGTCACAATTTCAGCCTATGTTTTTAATCTTATAAACCAGTGGGTCAAACTATTGATAAGTCAATATACAAATATGCCCCAGTAAAAGTTGAGCCTCCTTCTTTGTGGTTTCTTTAAAGAAGACACCAGTCTCAACACAAACCTTTCATAGACACTAGAGAACCTCCTTGAAAGCCAGAACTTGCTACATGGTCTTCCTTAAAGTCTCTTATCATTGAGATTTTTATTCCTGCTCCTTACAAGCTCCTCCTCCCACCCCTTGGGCACAGCTGGTCTGCTAATACCTTGCTAATTTCCTTTTTGACTTTGCAGGCTTCTTCTTATAGGAAGCCCTGACTCTGAGCTGCCATGTGACCCTTAGCCACCTGAGTCAGCCAATCAGTCATCCCCTTTAAATAGAGTGGTAGCCTATACACATTCACTTTAGTCTGTGTTCTATTAGAGAGTGGCTTGGCCATGTTTCCTTGCTAGAGATAGTGGTCTAGTTTAAGAAATTAGAATTATTGCTGCAAGTTTCTTTTTGCTGATTAGGAATCAGTAATAAGTTCAGGTAGCTGGAACTCTCCATACTTCAAAGGCACAAGGGGCATGTTAATGGAGAATTTGCTATACTATGAATTAACAAGTAATGGCACAGTTAACTGACAAGTATAGCAACTGATTGGCAGTATGTAACTAATAGAATAATCTACAAAAATGCAGTAAGTGGGATGTGGGTTCCTTACATAAAGAAAAGTTATGCTTGAAGGTTTTGAGTGTACTTAACACTAGGTAAAACAGTTTCACTGAACTGGTGGAATGTTGCTTTTGGTTCATTGTATCCATCACTCACCACCCTCTCATGCTCTTCAAACATGTTACCTTCAGAACCTTAATTGTGCTTTTTAACTTGAATTTGTCTCATTTGGAGCAGGAAGATGCCTGCTACTGCAAGAATTGCAAGTTTCTATAGCTTCATAGGTAGTGTGATGCCAGGGTGATAGACATCAAGATAAGAATAGATAGAGAGCTAGAGATAATTGGGGAAAGGCTGCCTCTCCTATAGTTTGCCTGAGATGGAGGAGCTCTGTGCATACCTCATTTATGACAGCACAGACAACACACAGGGAGAATAAACACACTTTTTCTTTATCTTGGTTTCTGCTCTGTTACAGCTGTGAAAGTGAAAAAACTGTTGTTCTCTAAGATACATTTCTGTGATAGGAATGTATGACAATAGGGCTTTCATTTTACCAATCACTTTTACAAAAGCCATACAAGTATTTTGGAAAACTTATGCTTATGGGAGCTGTCACTGTGGGGCCTGAAGTGGGTAAAAGGGGTTTCAAAGATTGTCTACACTAGTATTTATGGTTCCATTTATCTAGTACAACACCAAATACAAGGCTCCTAGTGCTATGATAATACAAATAAGTAATAAGAATAAGATCCAAGAATAAGTAATAAGAATAAGATCTACTTTAGTTCAAGCACAGCACTGACATCCCTTTTCACCAGCTTGTTCTGTTATCCTGCTGTCAATTAGACTTGTGCTATGCAGACAGTAGTTAAGATCTTAGCTTAGATGTGTATTGAGAAGCAGGAGATATATCATTGTCCAGCAAGATTGTCATTAACATTTTCAGGCTTGTATAACACCCTACATTGTGATGTTAAAGGATCACAATGGCCTAAGGAATAAGATAATTGGAGTCTGTCCCCACAAACTAGTGTTGCTTTACTTTTAGCCTTTGAAGCTTAGATTTACCCTCTGTTCTATCCTTACAGGTAGGGAAATACACCTCTGAAGTCAAAAGGAATCTTTACTGGTCTTTGTTTACTAGTGGGTGGATAAGGTTTTGTGACAGAAGGTCAGACGACATGATCATAATGGTCCCTTTCTGGCTTTAAGGTCTGAGTCTAGAGGTGGTCCTTTTCTGATTACTTTGGGACTTTCTTCTCTTGACTCCCTGCTCATATTTCAGAAACAAAAGGGATCACTGGAAGACAGACTTAACTTAAAATTCTTGAAAAAATTAAACAACAAATAGTCTAGTAGCATTTTAAAGACTTAACATTTAGATGGTATCATGAGCTTTCGTGGGCATGGCCTACTTCTTCAGATGACCGGAATGGTGGAAGTCCAGAACCAAGAATAAATAAGAGAAAGAGGGAGGGAGCTGTAACTGGGGGACTGTCACGTGGGGTAGATAAGTTTCCCACTGTCTTCCCCCCCCTTCCAATTTTTTTCCTTCTCCCCTTCCTCCCCGCCCTTCAACACTCCAGTTTTTCCTGTTACAGATTAACTCGGCTACCCCCTGAAACTTTAAAATTCTTAATTCGGATCTTTTATTTGCTTCTTACACTAATAAAGATTGGTTATAGGAAAGCAAGCCTCAGATGTCTCTAAAGCTGTCATAGTTCACGGGTATCTGAACAGTGCTCTATCCGAGCCTTGGGGAAGTCAATAATAGTCAATGATCCTGTAAAGTAAATAATTGGCTGCTCGCAGAAAACAGAGGAGCAAGTGTTCCACCACCAGGAAATCTATAGGTTCTTTTTCTTCTTTGCCTTATCACTGGATGTAAACAGCAATTTGCACATTTGAACAAGTGGCTAAGCACCTTGGATCAGAAAGGTCATGCTATGCATAAATATTAAAGGAAACAGCACAGCTACAAACTAGGGAAGAAGGCTGCATTTTTTTTATTCTAAAGATGCAGCAGTAAATGGCAAATATAGTGGGGTTTTAAATTTGGTTAACTATTTGATAATTGTTTGTGTTTATTTTTTTTAAATTTTAGACTAATCAAAATTAATGGAAGTTGTATAGTTCCTTTCGTGGTACTACTCTGCTGTGGTTCTTATGGTAGATTGGAATAAGGGAAGGCAAAATTGCATCCACAACTCCAATTTAACCTATTAATAAGTGGATAAACCTGGCTAATGCCTATTACCCATCCCAAGCTATTACAGAAAGTTTCTTGTGCTTGTATTGAAGAGATTATAAAACTGCCAGATCAATTGATATTGCATTAGCTTAACTGAGGCTCTGAGGAAGGACTCAATAGTTTGTTGGCTGTAGGAACATTTTTCTATAAATAAATCTGTCCTTTTAGTCACAAAAGGTCTCTTAGCAAATTCACCTTTTGGAAAATGAGGGAGGGTCATTAAAATCTTCCCTCCTTACAAGCCCTTCCAGGGAGGTTTGTTCCTGCAGAACACAAGCTATTTTGCCTAATTGCTTTGGAAAGGTACATCATGTTATAAAATGCAGCATTTGCTGTACACTGACTAGCTCATGGTGCACTTAGGTATGTATCTGGAGGAGTAATTTTGCCAGTTGATTATAAGTATCCACCTAATTTTGTTCAGAAAAGAAAAGAAAACAAAATAGGCTGCTATGTTTAGAAAGTTGCGCAATCTGTTGCTCTGTGTGGGAGCACAGGTGATGTGTTAGTAATGAGTTTCTTTTAAATGTCATATCGTATTTTTCAGTAAGTTAAGGGCTAGTGCAATTTTTTTTGTATTTATATAGCACCTTTAAACACACAGCTTTCTAGAGCTGCCAAATGTTAAATAATTAATCCTCACAATTATGGTTGCTTAAATTATCCAATTTCAATAAATTATACACAGAATTTAGCTCATTGTTCCCCATTTGATTTTGATTTATGCCAACGTATTTGTTATATATAAATATTCAACAGATAGCTGGTGCAAACAAATTTCAGCCTGGTGTTAGTGATCTGTTTTCTTTGGCTGTTTGCTCTTCATGGTACTTGACTGGTAACCTAAATCACATGGTATTGCATGGTCTCCCAGACTGGATGAATAAAAAGTTTTGAATAGAATAATGAATAACAAATGCAGATTAGCCAATATGTATGTTTGTGCATGACCACCAATATTTGCATGTGCTTCAATATTCACATTCAGAACAGCCATTCCCCAAATATTCATGCACACAATACCCAACTTGTGTAACTATAAAATCATAAGGGATAAAAACATGGTTGAAGTGAAAGCCACTTGAAATTAAAATATTTGCAAGCAAAGTTTACAATATTTGACCTGCTCTACTTTAACACCCCCTGAGTAATTAAAGTACTATTGACCTCACTTTACAGATATGGAAAGTGACAATGAAAGGTTAAACTTTAAAAACAACAAGTAGTCTGGTAGCACTTTATAGATTAACAAAACATGCGGATGGTATCATGAGATTTTGTGGGCACAGCCCACTTTGAAGGTGGGGGAGGAGTACAGATTGGATTGGCAGAGGGAAGAGATGGAGCAGGTCAGTCTCACAAGGTTAGAATGCTAGCTGCAGTTACAACATATCTGTAAATAATTCTCTTATTAAAGAGTTGTCTAGTTTTGCCAGCATGGCTTCCTCTCACAGTAGCAAGATGCTTTTTATGAAATATATCTCTGCCCAACAATTTATAACATTGGGGCCTAAGAAATCTGATGAGAATTCAAATTATTGCTAAATTAGCACTGTGATCCTACTATCCTCTATCCTCTAAAGTCAGCCCAAGAATTTAAATACAAGTTCACTGTGTTCTGTTTCTAGTAAATACAGTATTTCTTCTGCAAGAATGAAGGAAGGCCTGTGGAGCAGAATACTTAAATATAATATTTCAAATCACTTTTATTTTCTCTGTCACCTATTAACCAAGATTTTTAAGTCAGGCTACATTTAAGCTCTTGAATTTTATCTATGTGGCTATATGTTACATGTTCTCCAAAAGTGCTGTGTGTCTTGCAACTCCCACTGAAGCTAAACTGAATTCCAGCTGATAGTGTTTTGCAATAACATATAAAAAAGTCTTTTTTCTATATAGAACAGTCTATTTGTCCATTTCAAAATTCAGACTAATTTGCAATTTATTCAACATCTCAGACAACACACTTTAGACTTTTTTCTTCAAGTGCAAGAATCCATGCAAGACTGTATGCATGGGAAGAAGCTATGTTTAAAATCCCTTTAAACATCTCCTAAATATACAGGTTGGAGCTCCCTTGTCTTGCAACCTGGGGACCTAAGTCGTCCTAAACAATGGAGTATGCCAGAGGAGGGAAGGTCAAGACTCCCTACCCAGCTGTAGGTTCTGCTGCCAGGTGGGGATACATTCCCTGCTGCCTGCTGCTGCCTCCAGTCCTCCATCAGGCATGCCTATCCGGGGCTGTGTCCTCCCACAGCACCAGCCCTGGACAGGGGCCAGCTCTGCTGCCTCCAGCCCCCACCCCCATGGTGCCGGTCCGGGCTGTGTGCCCAGCTGATTCCAGCCTCGGCCGGGGCTGCGCTCCTTACTGCCAGTGCTGGCCAAGAATGTGCTCTCCACTGCTCTTGCCCTGCTAGGACTGGGCTCCTCAATGCCAGCTCAGCCCGGGCTGTGTTTTTGAACCTGGCAAGCCGGGGTTCTCTGATCCAACAGTATTCATGGTCCAGATGTAGCTGGACCAGAGTCCTGGATTTTAGAGGTTCAACCTGTATTTGCTGCCTCTATAACTGCCTCTATTTGCTGCCTCCAGTCTGTAACTGGAAAAAAGAAGTGGGCTGTGCCCACGAGAGCTCATGATACCATCTACATGTTTTGTTAGACTTTAAGGTGCTGTTAGACTATTCATTGTTTTTTAAGTTTTACCATTAATGAACTACAAATGAAGTCTTACTGCTTTACTCCACTACTGGCTGTGCTTTGATTGCCACCTTGTGCCCATAAGTAGTATTTCACTTTTGAATAAATTATAAAGTGAAAGTTTTACATAAGAATTGGAGGGTGGGAATGAAGAAATTAAATGAACCTGAAATGTAGGAATACATAATGCAACCCTCCCTTAGTTGCACAAAGCAATAATCACTGCTGGAGAATGAAACACTGCATTTAATACTCTCTGTGGGCCAAGTTTTTAAACATGATCTCTAATGTTGTGTGCTTTTCTTATTATCTTGTTGGCTCTATAGGGTCTATCTCCCTAAACTGGGACTCTCTGGTCCAGCAACATCCATGGTGTTGCTAGACTATTCATTGTTTTTTAAGTTTCACCATTAATGTACTATGCAACATCCGTAGTCCAACAGGTGGGGCCTAGATAAGAGCCAGGGTTTGAGCACCTTCTGGCATTTTGGAAAGTGTACAATAGCCTACATGTGTACAACAGCCTACATGTTGTCCATCTGAGATAATAGACATGCTCCCCTCTCTAGGGACTTGCTTCTATGGGAACAGAAAATTTAGAGGCTGTGATCTTTGTAGTGGACTCCTGCAGCAGAGAGCTGAGCCTACCTCCACACATGCATGCTGCACATATGCACCACTTGCTCCTGCAATAGCAGAGCCAAGTTTTAAAGCTACAGGTGTTGACAGTCTTAGGCTAAGTGCTGCATTTATATTTTAGGTTTGAAGGATGTGGAAGACAAAATATGTGGTTGGGAGTGAGGCAATGACTAAGGGAACAGAAGACTCTGTGAAGGCCCATTGGGCTGATAGGATCATTGTTGGAATCTTCATTTGAAAGTCAGCCCTGTGAAGAGGACCATTGGAGGAGTGTGTGGATACTTGCCAGCTGGAGCTGGTTTGGTCCAGGCTTGCGGAACTGACCAAGAAAAGCCTGTCCAGAGACTGATCCATCGGGGTGATTGGCTGCCAATAGGGCACAGTATGACCAGAGTGGGGGAACTTTGGACTCCATGGCTTATGAAAAGGTAGCCTTCACTGAGGGATGAAATTAGACTTTTTGAAGCTTGTAAAGTATTGTGGGCATTGCCAGTTCAGTCACAGGTCATAACTGTATGTAATGAATTACAAGTTTGTTGATTCAGTCTGGAATGCAACTGTGGTGAATGGGGAGTTTGGCAGCTGCTGGTGATGAATACTTAGCATACCTATCGGGGATCCCTTGTGCTTCTAGGGACGGGACCCAGGTAACAAGGAAGCAGTGACAGAGGTGTCCCAAGGTAAAATGTTCAGGTGAGAAGCTCGATGGTGGCAGGAAGTATTTAAACCTGGATCATGACCAGTGTTTCTTGTAAGCTGAATGCTTGTGTAGCCACCCAGGAAAGATTCAAATGCTGTCCAGCTTATTAGCAAAATACCCACAGATAGATTTTTTTCTTTCTACTGGTAGTGCACATTCTGAAATGCCTCAGTGCACACAAAATATTCCACACAAGGATAGAAAAAAATAGAGGGAAAAATTGATCATAACATCAGGTATATTTATATGAGAAAAACTGGTCGATCAGGATGAAACTTTAAAACTTTCTTATCTTCACAGAGATGTGAATTGATGAGAGAAATAATTTTGCTCATTTCGAATTCACTGAAAATTCATGTTCCAAATTTCTCTCTGGTATAACTCAGTTGAAGTCAATGGAATCAGGGCAGGGATGAATTATTCAACACCTTTTTTATTTTGCTGGACTATACAAACTCATAACCTCATTACTCTGACTGTTGCCTTCCCTCTTCCTACTGTTTGTAATGCTCATTTTAATCTTGGCCATAAACTTTTTGGGTCAGGGACCATGTTTTTTGAAATGTCTGTACACTGCCTAGAAAAATTGGGCCTTGATTCTGATTAGCACTTTTATGCATTCTCATCATAAAAACACACGCCAATAACAGATTTCATGAATATGCTTTGATATTGGCAAATTGGATTAGAACGTTGGATTTTTTAAAAAAATCAGTCATTCTGAAGTGATGCTGTTCTTAAGTATTTTTAGCAAACCTACCAGCCTCTAGGAGAGCGCACGCCTCAATGAAGCTCATACGAGTGTCTGAGAAGCGAGTCAGACAAAGAATGTAGACGGCACTTTGTTACCATTATGCAGTAGATCATGGAACGTATGGTTCTGTATCCTGTGCAATTGGGAAAAGAAGGGCAGTGGTTCTGTATCAATAGGACCATAGATGTGTCTTATCCATGGTGGTTTGGTGACATTTTTTACAATACTACCAAGAGGAAAGCTTCCTGCAGCACCCATAGCTGAAACTCAGAGCATCTACAGTATTTGCTATAGTCATGTGATGCATGGCATATGGTGCCCATTTCTGATTGTATTAAATGATGCCTTCATTACTATATGGAGCAGTGTGGTTGTATGTATGTGTGGAGCTATAATGACCAATATGAGGTTGTCAGGGCAGTTTCCCCACTTTGGCGCACTGAGTGCAGAAGGTGGGGGCTCACAACAAAGCTTCAAAACCTTGCCCCAGAGGGACTGGTTACAGAAACTTCCCCCCCAGAATCATAATACACAGATTTTGTGGAACTGCTGCCACCATCAAGTACTTTTTCCCTAAAACTGAGGGTGAACACTAGAAATCCTTCCAGCCCTCAGAGCAACACAGAGTGGGGCTCCAGCAGTGATTTACAGGGCCTGGGGCTCTGACCACTGACACTGCTGCTGTAGCAACTGCAGCAGCAGCAGCTGGGAGCTCCAAGCCCCTTTGAATTGCCAGGCCCTGGGGCAATTGCCCCCTTTGCCCCTCCCCCCATCACTGTCACCTTGTTGCCACCTAGAATTCTACCTGCATTTTGTACAGATATACTGGAGGAGAGTTAGAGGCTCCAGTCCTCACCATCTCTCCTCTGGTGTCGCCTTGACTGATGGGCCAGAATTTAGCCTTCATCAGATGAACCTTCAGACAAGCAATTAAAATAACAAGCACTATTTTTTCCTGGTGAGCATTATTCAACCAGGAGGGGGAAAAGCCCTATTTATGCACCATAAGGAATGCAAACAGAATGGTTCTCATTGAGCCTCTAATAGGAAAGAAGCAGCTGTTTTCTCAGCAGGGCATAAACACAATGGTGAAGACTTACACTGCAACTCTAAAATCATGTTTTCATGATAAAAACAAATAAGTGGCTTTTATTCCCCCCCCCCCTCCCAGTATTCTTGTTTACAGAATCATAAATAAATAAAATAAATTGCCTGCTAGCTCACAAATGTTGCAACACAAATGGGCTTTCTTTATTCCAAGCATTTCTTAGATCACATAAAAAAAACAAGGCTTCATTTTCAAGAGAAAAATCATGGCAGTCTGTATTTCTTGACTGTTTATTCCCTCCCACCCGTCCCATAACTTGAATAATGAATTTAAATAAACCAACCAAGAGAGGGCTAAGAACAGAAAATCATCTTTCTCCACCAGATGTCAGTGGAAGCTGCAAAACTGAAGAGGTTTACAAGAAACCAGTAATCTGTTAATATTATTTTGCAGTTAAGGATGCTCATTGATGAGCCATGGAACAAGGGCATCATATTCCTTTTATTTTAGGGCTCAATTCTATTACCTTTTGTCATACTGAGTTAGTTACTCAATAATTTTAATGGGGATTCTGTGAGCATTAGAAGTGGACAGTCACTCAACCACCGATGTATAATTTGCAATCAGATTTACACAGATCTTTAAAAATTTTCATTTAATCAGCAACAATATTTGATACTCTTACATTATTAATAGTAGTTTATAGCAGTTTAGGGCTAGATTCATGCTTTTTCAATTAAGTACCACTTTACATAACACATGCAATAAATGCAGAAAAGGTTGCAACTTTTAAGATTGACATTTCCTGACTTTTGAGAGCTTTGCTTTGCAAGTTTAATACCCTTCTAATGTAGACATGTATGAATTTCCCAATGCTAACCCTATAGTTGTTGCTTACATGGAATTGACTACAGGTGCATGCTATCGTTATGGCTTTGTGAACTCTGCAATGTTTGTACAATCTGGATCTGGAGTTTGTTTTGCAAAGCTATTGCTATTTACACTCTTACTTAAGTAAGGCATGGCTTCACAGTATGGTGAGCATCCTTTCTGTAGCATAGCTACTACCATCCCCTCTGTACAATAATAGTACTCTGTTTAAAATGGCATTCAGATGTGGCTGAACAGAGATGGGTAGGAGTTAGGAAACAGCCATATTTTTCTTCTGTACTCTTTGACTTCCATTACACTCTGTGAAGAAACTAATTAAAAGTGTGGTCACCAAATTAAGTAGGCTGCCATGTTTGGAGAGGTAAGTGGGAGAACAAGAGTAGGCAATCTGTAGCTTTAGTTTGTCTACAAAGCTCACCAAAGTCTCTTTTAAAGAGACTGTTGTGTATGAAAGAATTACACCGAATTTGAGTAGACTAATGCTGCATTCATCAACTGAGTTTTGCATTCTATGAATATTGAAGCAGGAAGGAAATATAGGGGCCCTAGTCATTTTCGCTATTATTGCACAGTAATTATTTCTTAGTGCTTACACACCTAGACTTAGCAACTTCACATACTGTACTGGAAACAAGTAAAACTATGAAAGTTCTCAGAAGGGCAGGCTTTGTCTGTTTGGCTATTTCTTGCTCAAAATAATATGTCTCTGCTATGAATAATATCCCTTTTCTCCAGGCATAAATTCCATCTAATTTATATGTGTCAAAGAAAAAGGCTAATATGTTGATATGGGCTGTGGAAACAGTGTTTGGATCCAGATGAGGGTTAAGCTGAATAGTAGGGTTTGGTATGGATGACTCTGAACTCATATGAGTGGTCCTTGTGGGATTTTGGCCATCTTGACTTGGTAAATGCAGACAGAGAGAACATTTTTTTTTACATTATTGAACATGGCTTACTATGTTCCACAAGCCACTGCCCTTCTTAGTGACAAAAGTAGTAACATACAATCACAGGAAAATCGAAAACTATTTTTGGCTGGCAATCAAAACAGAAATGAGGGTGGGTGCTGGATTGACAGGCTTATACCAATGTTCACACCACATAGGGCTAGAAGATTTTCAAGTGCTTAGCTCTCACAGCTGGAGGTAGAATTTCTAAAGCGTTTAGTTCCTGTCCAGACACCTAGGGGTATGTCTACACTACCACACTAGTGGAACGAGGTGTACCAGTAGTTCGGAATAGGAAGCCTAATCCGAACTACCTACTCTGTGCCGCGTGTAGCTGTGGGCACGGAGTCCGAACTAGCGGGGATTTAAAAATGGCGGCGCCCGGCAAGATGCAAATGAAGCCCGGGAAATTCAAATCCCGGGCTTCATTTGCAACTTCGGTTGCCTACATTAACCACCCTAGTTCGAACTAGGGTGGCAATGTAGACATACCCTAGGTAAGCACCAAATTTTCCTAAGTGCTGATCACTCCAGAGTCCAGTGCATTAGATGATGAGCTCTTTAAAATCTAGCCCATACAACTTGATGATCAAAGCTGCTGGATAGCTCCCATTGACGTAGATGGGAAATATGGATTTTCAGTCTTTCTAACAAGGCCTATAAAATGTTGGTCTCTGCCAGTGTATTACAAGCAGAAATGCTGTTGGCTGTGTTAATTTTGACAGGGAAATCTTTCTATGAGAGGGGAGAATAGAATCAATAGAAAATGTCCCTTTAAAATGTTTTTAAAATTAATTTTAGACTTAGTGAGAACTTTCCAAAGCACACCTCAGAGCCGGAGTCTAATATCCTCACTTGTGCTAAACAAGAAATGTGCTTCACTAGTAATCCCATTAACTTCAAGATAAATCTACTGGAAGTCATGGGACCTTCCCAACAGAGCATAAAGTCAGATTCCATCCCCTGTTAGCAGGTTCAGTAGTCCCTTGCTCTACACAGAATCACAGAACTGGACAGGACCTCGACAGGACATCGAGTCCAGTCCTCTGTCCCCACAGCAGGACTGAATACCTGTAATGTTACAATTATTAACATTCTATGAGACTATCCAAATACTGTAATTAGGTATTACTCAAGGATGGCAAAACCTAGAGCATAATATATTATTACTGTCATTGATTGCAAGTTTCTTCTAAAGAAAGCTCCTATTCCCATGTAATAGAGTGCAGGAAATCTCCTTAATGGCATTTCAAAAAAGAACATTTATCCATTTTTGTTCGATATTAACAAGAGACGAACCCACTGCTCTTAGGGTACGTCTAGACTACAAGCCTCTTTCAAAAGTGGCTTTTTCGAAAGAATCTTTCGAAAAAGCCTTTTTCGAAAGAGAGCGTTTAGACTACAGCCAGTACTTTCGAAAAAGTGAGCTGCTTTTTCGAGAAAGCACCCAGACAGTCTGGATGCTCTCTTTCGGAAAAGCACAGTTTGCATTACATAGCACCTTTTTTCGAAAGAGCACTTTTGAAAAAAGACGTTATTCTTTGTAAAATGAGGTTTCCCATGGTTGAAAAAACTGCCGTGTTCTTTCGATTTACTTTCGAAAGAACGCAGCAGCAGTCTAGATGCAAGGGAAGTTTTTTCGAAAAAAGGCCATTTTTTTCCGAAAAAACCCTGTAGTCTAGACACACTCTTAGAAAACACTCACTGGATAAAAACACTCTGGCTACGTCTACACTGGCATGATTTTCCGCAAATGCTTTTAACAGAAAAGTTTTCTGTTAAAAGCATTTGTGGAAAAAATCGTCTAGATTGGCACGGACGCTTTTCCGCAAAAGCACTTTTTGCGGAAAAGCGTCCGTGCCAATCTAGATGCGGTTTTGCGCAAGAAAGCCCCGATTGCCATTTTTGCGATTGGGGCTTTTTTGCGCAAAACAATACCGTATTGTCTACACTGGCCCTCTTGCGCAAAAGCATTTGTGCAAGAGGGCTTTTGCCCGATCGGGAGCAGCATAGTATTTCCGCAAGAACACTGACAATCTTACATGAGATCGTCAGTGTTCTTGAGGAAATTCAAGGGGCCAGTGTAGACAGCTGGCAAGTTTTTCCGCAAAAGCAGCTGCTTTTGCGGAAAAACTTGCCAATCTAGACACAGCCTCTATATGATGTTTTATTAACAAGCTCATCCAAACACATTTGTAAAGCTTTTCGTGATCTTCTATCAATTGATCCATTTGCATATTCCAAAAAGCAAACTTATTAAAAGATGGGCCCATTGACACTGAAGCCTTTAAAGACTGTTGGGCTATTACATGAAATCATTTTCTTATTAACACTATGTAATGCTGGAAGATGATTTCATCTTGCTATTGTTATCTGCACTTCCAATTTGCACACAAGAAAATCTCATCTTCATTGATTCTTAGGTTTGTAATTAGCAGCTCCACTGTGGTACCATACATCTAAGATTTTCCAGTACCTTCCTTCAGTTCTATTGTATTAATTCATAATATTGCGAGGTGAAAGTTCAGGGTGACAGGTTATTTTGCAAACATTTCTTTTAAAATAGAAGCAATGAGGGCTTTATCTATAACTGATGGGGGGATGTTTAAGGAAATTATTTAAAGCCAAAAGGATATGTGGCTATTCTTTTTAAAGAGTAAGAGTCAGATTTTCTCACATTTACTCAAATTAACCACATCCTCAGCTAGTGTAAATTGGTGCATTTCATTGGTGTCGCTTCCCTGAAATCAATGCATACCACCTGAATCTCCGGCCAGTTGTTTTTCTCTGTTTATAACTAGCCCTATTTGCCCAACCCCTCTCATGTTTTTAAACCAATATTACTGCCGCATGTTGTAAATCTTCGAAAAGTGCCAGACCTTCTCTGTCAAAATATCTCCTAGCGGGGGTCTAGGGTCTCTCACAGACTGCTCTCAAGAGCTGGGTGGTGGGTTCCTGAATCCATGGGCTACCTAGGGTGGGCTACTGGTGACACTACTGCTTTGGAGTTGCTTACTTCAGTGGCTGGGCTCTGGAAAGAGGCTAGCGTGGGATGCCTATTGTAATGATGAGGCTATGGGTTACACGTAGGAGTATAGGGATGATATAGCGAGCACATTTGTGGTGAATTGGCTCATCAGTGATGAGGCAGTGGAGGGCAATGCAGTGAACTCATTTTCTTCCTCAGGAGGCTGATAGATCAGCAGCTGGGGATGATGGTGTGGCACAGGGAGCCAGTAGGGTGTCTGGGCCCTGGGAGAACACCCATTGCAAGTTGAGCAATTCTTACTGGGACTCCTAAGGAGGTAAAGTCCAGAGAGCCTTAAAAGCTGAAATGCTTTGAGTACATGCCTGAGCTGCACTATACACCTCCTGGCATGCCATCAGAGACTGTTGAAGATCAGCTGGAGTGTACCACAGCACTGCTCCAGGGGGTTGCAGTTGCACAGTGGTCTCACTGGTGACCCTGCCGTCCACTCAAAGCCTCCTTTGTCCAATCCTTCACCTCCAAAACAATGTGAGCTTTCTTCTTGTATCTCACTTCTAGAGCGGCCACATAAAACATAATCCTTCAATAGGATAAAATTAACCTCTGCACCCAACGACACAGAACTGTTGGACTTCTCTGTCCTGAAATGATGTTGCTTTCCCTTTGCCATCTACTGGTGGCTGTCATGGTTTTGGTGTGTCAGTAGGTGGCATGGGCCAGAACTCAACCACTGTCCAACATGATGGCAATGGGTGCTGTGCTTTGGAAAAGATGTAATACTGAGGCGCTGATGACTTGGGATCGTTACATAGCCTTACAATGGGGATGTGCATGACTTGTACATCATGACTTGTAAGGCTGAGTAATCAAGTTGTATCTCAGAAGAGAACAAAAAAGGGCAAATATAAAGAATAAATATATTGGTAAATGTGGTCCTTTTAACTTGTGACTGATATCTATTGGACTAGAAAAGTCACATCAGAAAATGATTTGATGCTGTATTTATCTAGTACTTAATTTCACTTGATCAGGTAATCAAACCCTGATTCCTGTCATAACAATGGAATATAGAAAGACAATATAAACGTTAGCATCTTTGGCAGTTCTGTTTTTCTTAAACATATGACTCTGATTATCTGCAGATTCTCGAAGTGTTTTGTGATTTCAATCAGCATTCTGTTCATTCACATTCTCTGTTTATTGATTTATAAGCCCTTGAGAGTGGTGGTATTATTGCTCGCATTTTTATTGTCTGTGGGGGTAAATCAGTATTTCATTACTGGTGTGTAACAAGCCATATTAAAGTTGACATTTGGTTAGATGCTAGGTAAAAGAAGTGACATATTTGGCAACAGAAGACTTACATAGAAATGATTCTAAAACGTAATTACCTATAATGACAAAATAAGGTAGAAGTTCCAGAAAGAGCTTCTTCATATTCCTGTAGCATCAATGACAATATCTTCGCTAGTTACACGATTTAATGGGAAACAGAAGCTGACTTCATGGGCACCTCCAGTGGCTGCCACAAGAAGCATAATTAATATTTTTACTCATTGACACAGTTTAGCAGAGTGAACGTATAACACTACCATTAGTATTAAAACAAGGCATAGTAACATTAGTACAGTAAAACTCCAATAGTCCAGCATGCAATTATATGGCACTCCTGATAGTCCGGCATCAAAATGGCAAGAGCCTAGTGAATGAGCTTTGGCAAAAAATGAGTCACAAGGCAACAGCGGCAGCAGCTGAACCGAGCAAAAAGGGTAAAAAAGGGTTTAAAAAAACTAAAACATCACAGTATACTGTATACAGTACGTACAATAAAAAGGGTTAAGAACACTTTATATACAGTATATAATGTATATAGTGTATATATATAACCAGTTTATAGCACCTCCTGATAGTCCGGCATATCCGATA
Source organism: Pelodiscus sinensis (assembly GCF_049634645.1). Classification (NCBI taxonomy): domain Eukaryota; kingdom Metazoa; phylum Chordata; order Testudines; family Trionychidae; genus Pelodiscus; species Pelodiscus sinensis. Next base: position 59,737,931 of record NC_134718.1, read on the forward strand.
ATCCGGCACCACCTAGGTCCCAAAGGTTCTGGATTATCGGAAGTCTACTGTAATAGGTACTACTAGTATTATCAGAATATTGTATTACAGGAAATCCACTAATGAGATAGTTAATGCTGATGGGCTAAAAACTGAGATCCCTACCCAAAGTTTTATATTGTTTCAGCGAGGTAGCACAGTTAGGGTATGTCTACACTACCCCGCTAGTTCGAACTAGGAGGGTAATGTAGGCATACCGCACTTGCAAATGAAGCCTCATTCCACGAGGAGTAACGGTAGTTCGGACTAGGAAGCCTAGTCCGTACTACCTAGTTCATGCTGCGTGTAGCCGCGCGGCACGGGGTTCGAACGAGCAGGGATTTAAAAATGGCGGCGCCCAGTTTATGCAAATGAAGCCCGGGAAATTCAAATCCCGGGCTTCATTTGCAAGTGCGGTATGCCTACATTACCCTCCTAGTTCGAACTAGGAGGGGTAGTGTAGACATACCCTTAGTCTGTAACAGGAAAATCTTAAAAAACTAACAGTCTGTTAGCACTTTAAAGACTAACAAAACATGTAGATGATATCATGAGCTTTCGTGGGCATTGCCAATTTGTGTTAGGTCTTAATAGGCTTCTGACTAAAGACTGACTAAGCAACACATTAACACTGAGTTAGAATTAGAGCTGGGCAAACATTTAAAAAAAAATGCAGATTCGGCTCAGCCCCAAAATGTGAATTTGTGTTGAATTGACCAAATTGTTTTCATGGAGGGAGATCCAAAAAATTAGAAACATTTCATTTCAATTGTTTTTGAAAGAAAATGTTTTGATTTTTGTATTTGCATCAACTGCTTGTTTCTGAAATTCCTCTCCATTTTATTTAAAAATAAATATTTTAAAAGCCCCAAGTCATATGGAAACATTTCATTTCAGATGGAACAAAGTGTTTAGCACAACCTGAAAAGAACATTTTCCAACTTTTTGAAGTTTAAAAAAAAATGTTGAATTTAATTTTGGGGTGGATCCATATGACCAAGAAATTGAAAAATCACAACTTCACTCTCTGGTCAGTAACACATCATTTCCAGGAGTCTGAGCTGACTCAATTGAGCTCAGAGCACATGCAGTTAATAAGGAATGTTTCCTTTCTTCTGGACAAAACAGATGCCAAAACTGTTCACCAAACCTGACAAATGTGATTTCTGTTTACAATGCCCCTGTTACTTCACTATGAAGTTGCTTCAGAGAACCTTAAAGAACTAGGGTTTTAAGATCTGTTATTGCCAAACTTTTTCCAATACTTATTTAGCGCCTCAACCTACACCACAGTCAATGGGCAGCAGTTGGGCCTTAAGGGCTTATCTCCACTATACCTGGGGACCACTGCTGCAGTAACTGATCCACTGGCCATAAATGTATCATGTCTGCTTAGATGAATTGATGTCCAAGTGGTCTCCTGTCAATGCTGATACTCCACCAGGATAAGAAGAGTAGCTGGTGTTAATGGAAGAGCAGCCCTCACCAGCCTTACCGTCTAGGCAGGGGTTACTGTGGACTAGACCTGATCTACCAAAAGTTTCCAGCTTTTTTTTTTCCCCCCAGCAGTTTTATAAAATGTGATGTGTCACTCATGCACTAGAGGTACTGATGCATTTGGGAATCAGTTGACATACATAAAATAAATAGAACTGGTTGAAAATGCTTTAAACTTTAGAGGGCAGATTGGAAAATAAATTTTAAAAAATCATTGAAAAGTCATGCAAATTGTTTCAACGAATACATTCACTTTATAGAATTTAAGGCCAGAAAAGCTTGGTGTTGTAAAGACCAAGACTTTAGCAAGGTTAAAAAAAAGAACTCAATAAATTAATGGAGGATAGATCCACCAATGGCTATTAGCCAGGATGGGCCAGAATGGTGTCCCTAGCCTCTGTAAGAAGCTGTGAATGGGCAAAAGAGGAAGAACGTAAAGAACATAAGAACAACCGTACATGGTCAGACCTAAGGTCCATCTAGCCCGGTATCCTGTCTGCTAACAGTGGCCCAGATGCCCCAGAGAGAGGGAATACGACAGGTAATCATCAAGTGATCCCTGTCCTGTCATCCATTTCCAGAGAAACAGAGGCTAAGAACACTATTCCTACCCATCCTCGCTAATAGCCATTGATGGACCTAAATTCCATGAATCTATCTAGCTCTTTTTTTTAACACTGTTAAAGTCCTAGTCTTCACCACATCCTCTGTCAAGAAGCTCCATAGGTTGACTGTGTGCTGCATGAAGAAAAACTTCCTTTTGTTTGTTTTAATTCTGTTGCAGATTAATTTCATTTGGTAACGCCTAGTTCTTATATTATGGGAACAAATAAATAACTTTTCCTTATTCACTTTTTCCACACTAATCATGACTTTATAGACCTCTATCATATCCCCCTTTAGTCTCCTCTTTTCTAAGCTGAAAAATCCAAATCTTTTTAATCTCTCTTCATAGGGGGCCCGATCCAAACCCTTAATCATTTTTGTTGCCCTTTTCTGAACCTTTTCCAATGACAATTTCCAATGTCTTTTTTTAGATGAGGTGACCACATCTGTACATTATATTCAAGATGTGGACGTACCATGGTTTTATACAGAGGCAATAAGATAATTCTCTGTCTTATTTTCTATCCCTTTTTTAATGATTCCTAACATTCTATTTGCTTTTTTGACTGCTGCTGTACTCCGAGTGGATGTTTTCAGAGAACTATCTACAATGACTCCAAGTTCAGTCTCTTGAGTAGTTGTAGTTAAATTAGTCCCCATCATATAGGGGATTATTTCTTCCAATGTGCATCACTTTAAATTTATCAACATTAAATTTCATTTGCTATTTTGTTGCCCAATCACTTTGTTTGGTGAGATCTTTTTGAAGCCTTTTACAGTTTGCTTTGTTTGTAACTGTATTGAGCAGTTTAATATCATCTACAAATTTTGCCACCTCAATGTTTCCCCCTTTCTCCAAATCATTTATAAATAATTTGAATAGGATTGGTCCCAGGAACTCTTGGGGTACACCACTAATAACCTCTTTCCATTCTGAAAACTTATAATTTATTCCTACCCTTTGTTTCCTGTCTTTTAACCAGTTATCAATCCATGAAAGGACCTTCCCTCTTATCCCATGACAATTTAAGAGCCTTTGGTGAGGGATCTTGTCAAAGGCTTTCTGGAAATCTAAGTCTACTATATCCACTGGCCCCCTCTTGTTCACATGTTTGTTGACCTCCTCAAAGAACTCTAGGGGTACGTCTACACTGCAATTCTGGAATATCCCGAAATAGCTAACCTGCATCTTCATAGCAAGCCTGTTATTTTGGGCTTGCTATTCCGACGTCCCTGTAAACCTCATTCTATGAGGAGTAAGGGACATTTTGGAATAGGGCTTTATTTCAAAATGTGATGCTGTGTAGACAGCTTTATTTCAAAATAGCATCAAAATAAGATACATTATTTGCGTAAGTCAAATTACGTCTCTTATTTTGATTTACGGTGCCCTAGATGATTTCCTGTTTTGTTCACTCCCGCTAGGGCACTGTTGGAGGGCAAGATACTGGCCTAGATGGACCTTTGGTCTGACCTAGTATGGCTCTTCTTATGTTCAAGAGACCACCAAATCATCTAGCCACCATCCTATTAAGGCCTACAACCAGAGTCTGATCACCTCTAAAAATAAGGGCTGCAAAATTGCACATACAGGATAGAACCATAACTTCCATTGAAGCCACATGGAGTTTTGAAATTGACTTCAATGGGCCCAGGATTTCTCTCAGAAAATAGACTTTTACTTGGGAGCCAATGTAGTGGGCTGACTTTTTTTCAGTTATGATCTTTCTCCCTCTAATTTTCATTTTTTAAACACAAGTAAAAGTTTTTGGTTCACTGCTATTGTTTCTGTCTTTGCATCATGCTATTTTAATTATTTGCCTCTGTCATCCAGCATCCATGATAAAAGTTTTAATATATTACTTATTGAAACTAGATTAAATAAATACTAAAATTAGGCCTAATGCTTTTAATTCATGTATTTTTGGTTATACAGAGTTGGAATCTTGAATTACATATACAAGCACCAACTCTGCTTATATTTCTTTGAAATCGCTGCACTATCAAAGTCGTGGGGTGAAATCCTCATCACACTAGATTTAATTGGACTTCTGCCATAGACTCCAGTGGGGCTAGGATTTCACTCACAGGGTACAAAGACAGTGCCAAAAGTGGAGTTAAGGTACTTTGACTTCAGCTACGCAATTACCATAGCTTATCCTATAGTGTAGACACAACTTTTGTCAACATTCTGAGTGCTCGGATTTAATTCTGACATTTTTTCCCTTTTGGAATATAAGAAAGACATTAGGCCAAATCTGCTCATGCACATGTGTGCAGTGCCATGGACGTCACTGATATCAGTAGAGCATTTGGCCCAGGTTCTGTAAATAAGGAGATATGAACTAGACCAAAAAAATGAATAGTAAAGTGGGATAAGAAGGAAAAAGGGCTATAACTCACGTAAAAATGAGCTGTTGGTCAGAAATTGAGAACAAGAATTAAGACGCACATTTTAGCCCACTGCACTGAACTCCTGCTCTGTTTTACTGCAGTACCTTGTCCCTCCCATTCTTCAATATTGCCATATTCCATGCCTTATTATTTAAGGTTATAAGTGTGGACGATATTGGAATGGAGGTTGAATCTGCCCAGTTAAGTATACGCCAGTGAGTCTGTAATATAAAGTCATGAGTGAGCGCTGCTATTCAATGCAGAAGAATAAATAAGTGGATTAACTATTTGGCTAATTAAATACTGGTGACAGTATCTGTTAATTTTTGTAATTGTAATTGTTGATTTTAAAAAGAAACAGTTCAGTCTGATGATAGCCAGTACTAAACTGTTTAGAGTCTTTGCTAAAAATGTTTGGTATGAAATACAAAAAATGCAACCATAGCTAAACAGTAAGGCTATGTCTGCACTGGCTGGTTCTTGTGCAAGAACCCGCAGAGCGTCCACACTACCTGCCCGCTCTTGCGCAAGAAGATTTACAGTACGGCATAGGAAGACAGGGCTTCTTGCGCAAGAGCTATGCTCTTTTCTAATAAGTGTAAATCTTGCTCAAGAGCTCTTGCGCAAGAGGGCAGTGTGGACGCATGTTAGGGGTTACTTGCACAAGAAAGCCCTATGGCTAAAATGGCCATCAGCGCTTTCTTGCGCAAGAGAGCATCCACACTGCCATGGATGCTCTTGCAGAAAAGCACATGGCAGTGTGGACGTGTTCTTGCGCAAGAACCCACCAGTGTAGACATAGCCTAAGAGAGGTAGTTAGAGGCAAAAAGGCATCCTTCAGAACTTGGATGTCAAATTCTACTAAGGAAAATATCAAGCAAGTTAAGTTTAAATGCACAATGAGGAAGGCCAAAAATGAATATGAAGAGCAACAAGTAAAAAAATCACAAGAAAAGTATCATTTTTTTTGTACCTTAGAAACAGGGAGTCTACCAAAAAATCTGTGGGACACTGTATAATAGAGATGATAAAGGAACACTGAAGGAAGACAAGGCCATTGCAGAGAAGCTAAATTAATTCTTCATTTTGGTCTTCACTGAAGAGGCTGTGAGGGAAATCCCTACACTTGAGCCATTAGTTTTAGGTGACAAATCTGAAGGAACTCTTCCAGTTTGAGTGTCAAAGGAACAGGTTTTTTGAACAAAATGATAAATAGAACAGTAATAAGTCACTAGAACCAGATGGTATTCATCCAAAAGTTCTGAAGGAACTCAAATATGATCCCAAAAGATCAGCCATACAGCCAAGTCAGTATATAACTTAGATCCAACCCAAAGTCAAACTGTTGCCAACCTTTTAATATCTAAAATCTAAAGAAAGAATGAAAGGGTAAGTGTTGACATTTAAAAAGAATCAACTACATTCAACAGAGCTAGAGGGACTATTGGTCTATCCCAGTATGGCTATTCTCCTGTTTTTATGTTCTGTTCATGGCACCTATACAGTTTAGCCTATCCACTTTTGCAGCTGAGCTGACCAAATTCATGCCAATGACTTGTTGAATTCCAGGTAGCATTCTACCATGGAGGGTCTACTGCATGAGTTCTGCATTCAGTACCAATGAATTAAATCCAAAAAGTAAGCATGAGGCAAATGCATGTAGGATTTTGTAGGCCAGAAGGACAAGAGAGTAAAGCCAAGGAAATTATGATGAGGCACCTCAAAGAAGGAAGAACAAGTTCCATGAATCTTTCACCAGAAGTGATAGAGGAGCTGTTGAAGAGCAAGATTATTTAAATCAGATGATCAGTAAGCTTAAGTGGATTTGCACTCAGTTTACTTCAGAAGGAATGGAATGAATTAGTTTCACTCTGCTGAGATGTTTGTGGGGAATAATGAGAGATTTACCACACCAATATTTAACACAGTCATGGGTTGCATAAAAGCTTGACTCCAGTTATATGGTAGGTAGAACTCATACAGTTTTCAGCTGTTAAGGTAAGTTAAACTTTTCAGATATCTATCTCTATATATGTTAGAGTTTGTACATCTGTCTGCCTATATGTCCATCTGTTTGTCCGTCTGTGAGTTCATTTGTTCAAGAACTCCTTCTAAAGGGTAAGAGCTAAGACCACCAAATTTGGTGTGCAGCTTCCTCTTATCCTCCCTTAAAGCAAGGTCAGGGTTTAGTTGTGCCAGGAAAATGGGATGTGCCTGGAATGGGATTGTTTTCCATAACACAGAAAGGGAGGAGTTAATAGGAGGACAATTATACTGCAGAGTGACCACTGGAGGTAGTGAACTTGGGAGACAGCTACACTACAATGACCACAGGTAGGTGGCCATATCAAGGAGAGACTGGCCAGCTGGGTCCAGGATTTTCCATGTTGCTGGCCACCAACCCAGATTCTACGCACCAAACTCCTCCCCCCAGCCCTCAGCTAAAGCACTGGATTGGGGAGGGAGGGCACCATCCAGCAGGCCTGCTGTCCCAGAGGAGCACTGCCAGGGCTGGGCCCAGGCCATTCAGTCTCCCACCCTCCAAAGCACTGCCAGGGGTAGAGTCGTCGCAGCCTCTGCCCAACTGCAGTGATATCCTCACCACTGTGGGGTGCCCTAGTGAGCCCCCAGACCTTCTAACCCCTGGCCTGAGCCTCCCACCTGCTGTCCTGACTCTTGCACCCCCTTCCCTGAGCCCCCCACACTCCTCACCTCCCTGCCCTGAGTACTGTACTGCTATCCTCTGTCCTGAGCCCCCCCAATCCAATCCCCTGCCTTCACTCCTGCACTCCTCCACTACCTGCCCTGAGCCCCCCAGTCTCTGTGCTCTGTCTCCTGCGTCCTCCACACTGCCAGCCCCCTGCCCTGAAGGACCTGCCCAATGCTGGGAAAGTCTGCTAGTCTTAAAATAAAAACGATAGTGGAGAAGAATGATTATATGCTTGGAAATTTCTGACTTCAATCAACTGGTCCATTTATGTGTCCAGATAAATATCCCTTTGTGAGATTTTTGTGGAGGAGCAATCAAATAACCCACTAATCTTCAGTCTCTCGAAGGCACCCATCACTCCAGTATATGGGCATGAACCTTCATTATCAGCAATCAAGAGGCACCACACAGTCCCATCTACTACTTAAAGGTATCTGCCAACAGTATCAATATTGCCACTATACAGTTTGTCTGCAATAGAAAATGTACCCAGAGAAGCTGTGTGTTATCTCTGGCAGCATCCTCAGATAGTAACAGAGACAAGCGTCACCCTGGGCTTCCTTTTATTCTACGGTGGCTTGGTGAGGCATGCAATGCAAAGCAGTGTGCTACTTCTCTGCCACTAAGAAGAGAAAATGCATTTTATCACAATCACAGTGAGGAATTCTTCACGGAGAACAACAAATGCAAGGGAGACAAAACACTCAAGGGCAAATGCTAGAACTAGGGAGCTCAAACTTTGCCTTATGGAGCACCAACTGGCAACTTGGGGAAACATGGGACCAATCCCCCTTTTCATTTATTAGCGCAGATTGTGGCTCTCCTCAGCATTGACAGGGAGGTGTGGCCAATGGGGACTAGAAATCTAGCATGATATGAGCCCACCTGGTGTTAGCTGAAGTGCTCACAATAAGCTGGAGCATGACATGCCGTCTCTGTGGCCTGTTGTGCTAAATGTGGGGGCAGCCTTTAGGCTATATTTCGGAACTCTATGGGCCTCATTGCGCCTATAGGTAGCACTTGGGCCAGCTCAGGAAGCAAACTCAGGAAGGCCTAAAACCGATCTTTTCCAAGTTATGTTTATTTTTGCACCATCTGCTCGAGAAAGTAATGTGATATCAGACATACATTTTTTTAATACTCTGCACTCCTGGTATATTTCTTTTATATATACATACCACAGGTATTTGAACCAGCAGTCTCTTTGATGTTGTTGTAATCCATGTGTGAAAGTCCACTTGTTCATGGAGAGGAAAATATAGTCTGCATGTAACATCACAGTTATTATATAAGAGAACAGTCAGATCTATGCAGCTGGATATCATCAAATCAAAATGAGAAACTAATTGCAAGTAAAGGACAGTATTTGTACAGATTGCCTCTAAATCTGCAATAAGTAGGCTTCCCTGGGAATAACATCAAAAATATTTTAGTATCTCATTAGCAAGAGAATGTATTGCTCCGCTATTGAACTGTCAGGTTTTGAAAACATTGTGTGAATAATTCCAGAAATCATGTGTTTGATCTGTATTAGTTTTGTGCCACTGGGGGGAGAAAGTAGCTTTTTCCCCCTCTATGCTGGAATGACACTAATCAAGAAATTAAAGGGTACTGCATATCTTCTGCTTGAAAGTGAACACTTTTTAAAATAAAGATGCTAACACCTTCTTTCAATAAGTCAGAATAACATTACATCCTAATGGAGATCATATCCCAGATGAGGGTTTTGTTTTATTTTTGTTTTTAAATAATCAGCCCCATTACCATTCTGCAAAGGCAAAGCATTTTTTTATGTTGCAGTGTGTTTTTCAGCTTTACTTTTTTGGCCAGTTTTGTGGTGTGAATATTCTGAAAAAAACAAGGGAAGAAAAATGAGAATTCAGTGAAGTACATATGGGAGTAATGGAAAATATTTCACAAGTATCTGCTGTGAGTAGCAGATTTATTGACAATAAGACATGAACATGGGGTGCATTAATATTTGGATGTAGTTAGATATTTGTCTTGCCATTTTAACAGTCGATAAAATAGGATTGGTTTTAATGGTAAGTGAAGTTCACCCTTCTAAAAAGTAACAGAGAGATAGTAGTGTTAGTCTGATCTTGGTAAAACAAAAAAAGCCGTCATGTAGCACTTTAAAGACTAACAAAAAGGACCAGCACCAGATTTATGTTCCACTTACGTCCTCAAAACAGGTCTTTTGCTTAAGGTAAATTTCACCTTAATGTGCTTACACTCGGGCCTCTAAGTACAAGGAAAATCCTCTCCAGTTTAGAGATGTAAAATTCCATTTAATTAGTTAATGGGTTACAAATTAAGTTTAATTGGTTAACTGATTAAATAGGGTGGGTGTGGGGGGGGGGCAGCAGCCCTCCCCCCACTTCCCACTCCCCACCCTCCACCGTTGTTTCGGTCTCCTTCCATTGCCCCTGAGGCTGCTGACTCCCAGCCCATGTTAAGGGTGATGCTTACTGGGTAACCAGTTAACCGTTCACATCCCTACTCCAATTAATGACATCTCATCTGCTAGGGGAAAAAAGGGTTAAAACCTGCACTATTTGTACTCTGTAGCACTCCCCATCTGCCCTGGGAGGCAGGAGAGTAAGTACTACAAAATCTGGACAGATTGGAAAACTGGGCCAGAGAAACAGATGATTCTCCTAATGTCTGAGTAGTTGCAAAAGGTGGGATTTGGATCAGTGTGGAATCATTCCTACAGTGCAGTGCAAGTGACAGAAATTATACAACAGTTGATGTGCTGCTTGAGAGCCAGAGCGAGGCTGAATATCTGGCTTAGAAGTCCCCACGGAAGAACCAAATCATCCAGGACTCGGTCTAAGGGCACATAGTCAGTACATGATGAAGAGCTTCTGGCTCTGTACACCATGGAGGCCTATGACCTTGCCTTCACCCTGCCAATTTCCATTCCACTAAGAGCAGGGGCCGTTCCCCCAAGTACATTGAGTCTGTTTCCTGGCCTGCCCTGCAAGGTAGCTTGAGGATATTTTCCCCTTTCCTCACCTGTAAAGAGGCTGCTTTAATTTTGCTACATAGCCGTGTGCTGGTCAATAATCCCATGCAGATGCATTGAAAAGCAGAGATGGGCCCACATTGGATCCTACTGACTTATTTTAAAGAACCACATAAATGCTGACTCTGGACAATAGGCTTCCCTCCCAAGGAGGCGTATGGGATCCCACATGAGTGCAGCTGCAATGATTGGCACTGCTCTGCACCAATACCAGCCTTTTCCCAGTCTCATCTTCACAACTGTGCACTTTGTTTTCTATTAGTGCCAACTTTTTCTCATGGCAATAATATTTTTGTATATCTGTCTATCATTTGAAAATGGCACAGCTTAAAAACTCAATACATGCGCTTGAATCTTTGCAGATGTACTGTGTAGCTGGCAAGAGGCCTGGCTTGGCTGGGGTCAGACCACGTTTAGTGCAGGCCAGGGGCTTGACTAGGCCTTAAGAGTGGTTTGGCTGGTTAGTAAATGGGAGGGGCAGTGGACAGTGTAAAATACACTGATGTCGTTAATGCATTGCATGCTATGCGAGCAGAAAGTATTATTTTTATTGAAAAATTTCATAGGCTGAATACAAGCAAGAGAAAAGTTAAAATCTCCTGCAGAATTTAATTTTACTCTAGCCTGCCACTTTCATTTGCCCTTTAATAATCAGTTTCTGCTCATAAATAATTGAATTTACAAGCCATCATTGCTGTGCAGTCTGAATTATGGCACTCAGAAAAAATACGGATTGTTAACTTCAGGCCCTAAAACTGCAAATATTTACTACTGAGGGTAGTGTATTGTGAGCAATATCATTGACCCAATAAGCACGGTGCCTTGTAATTTTTGAAGGACTGGGTCCATCAGTATATGTGTTATGCAATTAAATCAAGCATTGTATCTGCTCAGTATCTGGTATCAGGTGACTATATTCTGACCTTATTGAGAACAGACCCAGATATGAACAGGTTTTCCTGATCTCGAGCCACTATGATGCTAAATATGCTTTAATATTCCCTATTCCTCTGAGTTTTTGAATAAAGGCTTTGTAATTAATTGTTGGTTTAGAGGGGCACTCTTTCCACTTCATTTCATGTGGGAGAGGTGAAGAGAAGAGTTATCCTCTTGCAATAGGGAGGTGAGCTTCTGACTTCAACAAAACTTTCCAGAGCCGCCTTTCTGGCTTCTTATCAAAGGCCTCCGAGCACTGCTCTCCATGACACCAGCCAAACTCCCTCACTCTTCCAGCTGGGCAGGAAAAAAAAATCTTCCCGCCAGTGCTCTCTCCCAGAATGAGAAAATGCAGACAGGCCTCTGTCCTTCACTTACTATGAAGGGCAAAAGTAGCATGCTTCCCTCCATGCAGCACTGTATAACGAGGCCATCCGGTCCCAGTTGCAGAGGGTGAAAAAGATTGAAGGGTGATTGTTGCTCCCATGTGGAAATGGCCATAGGTGTCAGAGTATGTTCTATACAATGCATATAGAACATTGTATTGTATGGAATGTATATATGCTGCCTGCCTATATGTGTACAGGTATGTATGTACAGCCCAGCGGTTTTCAAACTTTTTTTTTCATGACCCAGTTGAAGGAAATTGTTGATGCCCGGGACCCAACATAATGTGGGCTCTGGGGTGGGGTCGGGGTGGAGAGCTTTGGGCTGTAGCAGGGGGCTCCAATTTTGAGGAAGGGGTCAGGGCTAGGGAAGAAGGGGCTTAACTTGAGCGGCTCCTGGCCAGAAGTGCAGCGGGGGGCTAAGGCAGCTTCCTGCCTGTCCTGGCACTGTAGACCATGCTGCACCCCAGAAGCAACCAGCAGCAGGTTCCCAGCCAATGGGAGTGCGGAGCTAGTGCTTGGGGAAGGGGCAGTGCGTGGAGCCCTGTGCGCTCTCATCCCCCACTGCTGCACCTACAGCTGGGCCTACTGCACAGTCCGCCAGGACAGGCAGGCGGCTATCTTAGCACCCCCACTCATCACCTGATCCCCCGTGCAGCAAGGAGACCCAGTGCCTGACACTCCACCACCCAGTATTGGGTCGTGACCCATAGTTTGAAAACCACTGGTATATACACACACTCAGTCTATATACCAAAATCAATAGAGCTGCATATATATCATGTGGAAAATATAAACAGAGGGCAACTGAGTTACTTTACAAACTTCAATATATACATGTTATAATCAAAGTTACAAGGGGAAGCACTGTGATCTGATGGATAGGGCAGTGGCTTTGGATGCGAGAATGTGAACCGTATCCTTAGCGATGCTATGGACCTGTGCTGTGACCTTTGTCAGATCCCTTCAGCGCTGCTCTCCTCCCCACTTCTGTTTGTGTGGCCCACTCCCCCAGCAGAGATGGGAATGAAGAACAACATTTGTTTGGGAACAAGCAAAATATATTAAATGTTACATTATAATATAGCCAGGGAAACATTTCCAGGGAGGAACAGCTGCACGCTGTGTTCCCAACCACAAGGTGGCATCAGGAAGATACATTTTTTGTCCAGTTGACACTGATTCAGTGACTTCAAAGTCAGCATTTTAAATATTAGCCTGAGTTGGGAAATGTGATCCTAAAAGAGAGGAGGTTTCATGGGCCAAAACCAGTAATAAAACCGCTGCCCTTGTTTGAGAGAACTTTTTGCAGGGTGATCCTGCTGCAGAAACTACTGCAAGTGCAATACAAATGCAGAGGTAACTTTATTACAGATCTCAGCAAGGTAGCCACCAGCCTCAGTCAGCTCTGCCCCCCTCCTGAAGCAGTAGCTCCATGACTGCTTCCACAAGCTGCTGGCCTTATTTATAGACCTTATCTATAGGCCCACGTGGCCTATAGATTGTGTCCAAGCCAACAGCTTTGTATGAGTCCTGAGCTCTCAGAGTACTGAGACGGGCTATTCCACCTTGAGAGGTCCCTTAGAACATGTGCTGTCTACTTACGCTCCACTCTAAGCTCTGCTCTAGCATGGCTTCCCTTCCCCAGAGCTCAGCCTGTCTCAGTCCGCCCTCCTCTCTCCAGCTGCCCATTGCAGCCCTTTATAGGCATGGGTGTAGTCCAGCCCTTTTTTAATTGGTGGATTGGGCTCACCTGCTTCCATCCAGGGACGTTGGTTCAGTCCATTGACAGGGACGAACTATCTTGTGACAGTCACTGACAATGTCTTCTCACTCTTAGTTCTGGACTTACTAATCATTAGGCCACAAACCCTGAACGTCTGTGCCACCTTTGTCTGAAACTCACCTGAGGGAATTAAAGTAGTGAGAAAAACTTGCTTAGGGAATGACCGAAGCACTCGGAGTGAAACATGGGAATTGCAAAACTGGATCAGACCAGGGATTCATCTAGCCCAGTGCGGACAGTACCAGAGGTTTCAGAGGCAAGTGCGAAAAACTTCATTGCTTCCATCCGCTGCTTCTGAATACAGTTACACCTTGGAGAAATAACCTCTTCCTTTGTACTATCTCAACTGACTCTACTTGTCACGATAATTTTTAAAAAGCAAATGCAAGTGAAACTTATTTATGGGTACATCTGCACTACACGCTTATTTCGGAATAAGCAATTTTGGAAGAAATACTCTGAAATGGCTTATTTCTAAATAGCACGTCTACACTACAAGGAAGCCTTGAAATTAGACCAAGGCAGGCTTCCCTAAAATGGACATACTACCTCGATATAGAGCCCTAGGAAGCACTAGGGAGTAATTACTCTGAAAGGCCCTGGGGAAGAGCTATTTTGAAATAGCTATTTCAGAATAGGCATTATTTTTTGTAGAATGAGGTTTTCAGAAGTTGGAATAAACTGCCCGTTATTTTGAAATTATTTCAAAATTACAGAATTGCTTTGTAGCCACTCACATTGTTATTTCGAAATAATGTCAGTTATTCCAAAATAACGGTGCTGTGTAGATGCACCCTATGTGATTGCATCCCTCTCCCTGCCCCATCTTGCATCTCTCTTAAATTGCAAGCTCTTTGGGGCAGGAACCTTGCCTCTGAGTGGGCTTGTGCAGCATGCACAATGGGGACACAGCCTTAAGCAGGGGATCTCTCCATGGAATGGAATCATGCAATATCCCCAGTGATAAATAGAACCTGGATTGGAATACTACCTGGACTCAACACTATATAACTTAATCTTGGCCTCCCCCCTCCCTGTCTGTTTCCAAGCCAGTAGACATGACCTGTGTGCAGAGGAGAAAACAGATCAAGCTCCCTTCTATTCATTAAAGTTTTCAATTGTGTTTTCAGTTTATTTTCCAGATTTTGGCAGTGATGCTGGCTTGTGTATGCACACACACGTGTGTGCACATATGTTCCCTTGCATTCCACACCTAGCTTTCCAGGATCCAATTACCAGCTTTGCGTAAGTGTCCTGGCATTCATTTGGGGGGGAGGAGTGTTTGTCTGGTCTTCAGATTTCTTTATGGTTGTTATTCAGGTTCACAGCCGGAAATGGCAAGATTTCTAACAATTGCCTACCAGTCCACAAGAATAAAGAGGGGAGCTAAACGGGCCTTGTGGGGCTGTAATTAACATGAGGCTGTCGCTGGGAGGCAGGAAGTGTCGGTTTCCATTTGCTCCGTTATGGCTGAGGCAGGGTTTTAACTCACAGGTGTGTGCAATCAGTTGGGGGCCTACACCCCAGCACAAGGCCCAGGGCCTGCAGTGCTGGAAGCTCACCCTCTCCCTGCCCCATGGATCAATCAGCTGAGCTGTTGCCCCATCTCTTTTGAGAAACACCCTTCTCAGCAAGCTGTGGCTGCTCTGGGCTAACGCCCAGCAGGTTGGTTGCCTCAGATTCCAAGGCAAAGCTTATTTGACTGAAATAACTCAGGCAGGTTATCTGAGGCCAGAATAACACCACACCCGGCCAGATAAATTCATGTACTAGTCACCAGCTCCACCCCCGTGGCTGATTCTGTCACCCTCCCCCTGCCTTCCCCTGTCTCTCCTTGATCACTGTGCTGGAGCATTTACTAAGCATTCCAGAGGCAAGTTCCTGGGCTGAATTCAGGCACAGCACTCTATCAGTTGCCAGTCTGGTTGCATCTCAGCTTTGCAGCCATAATTCACTGCCAGACTGGCTCCCCGGGTCTGGCCCTGGTAGAAACAGAACATAAGAATGGCCATACTGGATCAGACTAAAGGTCCATCTATCTCAGTATCTTGTCTTCCAACAGTGGCCAATGCCAGGTGCCCCATAGGGAATGAACAGAACAAGTAATCTTCAAGGGATTCCACCCTGTCACCCATTCCCTGCTTCTGACAAACACAGGCTAGGGACACTATTCTTCCCCATCCTGGCTAATAGCCATTGATGGACCTAACCTCCATGAATTTATCTAGCTCTTTTTTGAATCCTATTAGGCTTTGTCTACACTGCAGGGTTTTTGCACAGGAAGTCTTTTGTGGAAGAGTTCTTGCGCAAAAACTTCTTGCGCAAAAGCACGTCCGCACCTCAAAAGTGCATCGCAAAAGCGATGTGCTTTTGCACAGAGAGCATCCACACTGTATGGACACTCTTGGGCAAAAAAGTTCTTGGGCAAGAGCACCTGTGCTTTTTCTGATAGGCTCTTTTTGCGCAAGAAACACCTGTTGAGCATCCACACACACCGTTTTGTTCAAGAACTCTTGCACAAAAAGAAGTTATTCCTTGTAGAAAGAGGTATACCTACACTGCATAAAGCCCTCTGTTCTGCCGTTTTACTGTAAATTTTCTTGTGTAAAAACACACTTGAGATGTGGACGCTTTGTGGGGTTTTGTGCAAAAACCCTGTAGTGTAGACATAGTTAGAGTCTTGGCCTTCACATCACCCTCTGGCAAGGAGTTCCACAGGTTGGCTGTGTGTTGTGTGAAGAAGTCCTTTCTTTTGTTTGTTTTAAACCTTCTGCTGACTAATTTCATTTGGTGACCCCTAGTAAATAACTCTTCTTTATTCACTTTTTCCACACTAGTCATGATTTTACAGACCTCTGTCATAGCCCCCCTCGGTTGTCTCTTTTTTCCAGGCTTTTTTCCAATATTACTGATCTGTCCTCATATGGCAGCCATTCTAAGCCCCGAATCATAATGAACCTCTGAGACTTTTTTTTACCACTAAATGTTGTCTCTTTCTATGCCGCTACTTCTCCTGTTGCTGCATGGGTGGTAAATTATGGCATTGGAGGTGGCTTGTGTAGGGAAGGTCTCTGATCAGGCTACGTCTACACTGCAGGGTTTTTGCACAAGAAGTCTTTTGTGGAAGAGTTCTTGTGCAAAATCTTCTTGCGCAAAAGCGTGTCCACACCTCAAAATGCATTGCTTTTGCAATGTGCTTTTGCACAAGAGAGCGTCCACACTACATGGACACTCTTGTGCAAGAAAGCTCTGATGGCCATTCTGTGAATGGCCATCAGAGCACCTGTGCTTTTTCGGATAGGCTCTTTTTGTGCAAGAAACCCCTGCGGAGCGTCCACACACACCTTTTTGTGCAAGAGCTGTAGCCCAAAAAGGAGTTATGCCTTGTAAAAGGAGGTTTACCTACACCGCAAAAACCCCTCTGTTCTGTCGATTGTCTGTAGATTTTCTTGTGCAAAAACATTGTAGTGTAGACGTAGCCTGAGTCTGGTTAGGCTTCTGGAAACGAGTTTACCCTGGAAAAGCTCCAAGACCTAAAATAACTGTTAGGCTCAATCACTCCCAAGGTGACTTTACATAATCTCATTTCGCATGCCCACCTTTCCACTGGAGATGCTCCTCCCACTTTTGATTTGCCCTAACCTATGCTAGCCCTCCAGGATATTGGTAACTTGTTCAATGAAACCCTTTTGAGTTCTTTCCTTGGATCCTTTACAGCTAACAATCTAGTATTACTACACTGCCCATTTTTGACTGCTAGGGGCATTTACTCCATATAAAAGCAGCTCACGCAATATCTACATTTCCATTTCCATTTGGGCTAACAGACCGAAAGGTATACCTGGAATTCAAGCAAGTAGCACCAAGAAATCTCCACTTACAAAACCCCAGAATCCATACTACAAACACTCTACTTCAGCATCTACAGCATCATGAAGGACTGTAATTTATTCTCAGACTCCTAGAATTGGATTTTCAGGGCCAAATCCGCAAATGGCATAAATCTGCATGGTGCCATTGACTTCAACTGAGTGTCTGGCCTTTACAATATAATACAGTCGACTTCCAGCCGCCTATGCAGACAGAGGTGGAAGGTGATTATGCTCAGGCTATTTTTCATGCCTTCATACAATAATGAAACCTGCTGGCCAGGGACTTCCAATGATCAGAATAGTGAGGGAGAAAACATTCCTGGATTTTCTCACCCCCACAGCCATGAGCTGACCACAGTCATTCTCTACCTTCATGGCTCCATTGAGGGACAATTTTTTTTCTTCTCCCTGCTTTCCTTTTTCTGCCTGCTTACCAATCTCTGTTTCTGTGGCTTACCGGCAGCCGCCGTGGCAGTGTTGAACAGCGATGTTGACATTTGATCTGAGTCCAACCAGTCATTTTTTTCAGGCAATTAGTTTGGGACCTAGAAACCCTATGAACCTGAACGTTTTCAGGGTCAGGCAGGTTAGGTTACCTGATGAGCTAGACAGAATACCTGCAGGAAACTGGTTTTTTCAATGCTCGCCCTGTAATAGCTCAGGAAAACCTACCTGTGTAGGGAAGCCCTGTAAACAAAACTACTAGAAGGCCTCACCTCAAGAACCTTAGGACAGGCTTAATTAAAATATCCTTCAAAATATCCTCCCTGCTGCTTTAAATTACTTTGTATCCAAAACTCTGGTGTGGTGCCAAAGTGGGAGCAGGCATATATTAAAGTGACAGGTACAAAAGGTTTTGTTGTTCTTTGCCCTCCCAGCTCTACCGAGTCCTGTGCTATGAAGCTCTTATGTAAACATTATTTAAAATCAAAATAATAAGCTTGCTTTGCCATGGTCTATCTAATGAGCAGATTATCACTACCAGTTTGTCATTTCAAGGCTGCCTCCTCCGCTTCAGGTTTCAACTCTACACCAAGACTTGGCCGCAGAGCACAGGAACGTGTTAGTGGAAATATCCAGTCCCTGGCGGTACTACTTCCCTGCTGAAATCTGTTTCAGTGAAATGTCTTTATTCTAACTGCTCAGAGACACCAGCACTTTGATATCAACAGCTACTCTGAAATAATCAGAAACTCCTGTTGTGGGGGATTATTTGCTGGGTTCCAATTCACACAAATCTTTTTTTAAAGTATAAAAGTAAGGACCAAATGCTGGGGGATGTTAGGCACCTGCAAATCCCTTTAAAATCGCTGGGAGGGCAACAACACCCCTCAGGAAATGGTTGTGTGACTACTGAATATTTAAAATGGCTGTTGCTGCCATGTGCTGATGGCCATTTTAAACATGGGCCTGTATCTTCCCTCCCACCTTAATTGAATCTGAATCCTTCCCCCTACTTGTGTGGTTCAGTTTGCTCCTGACTTTGGGTCCTAACTCTCTTCCAACTCCCCTCTCTTCACCCTTTTCCCATTTGAGTGGGCATCCTGCTATCGGAATACAATATCTGCTGGCTTCTGATAGCCGCTACTGGGTGTCAGATGATTGCAGTCGCAACAGAAAGTGGAATCAACACCTTTCCGGACTCTGATTTAAAGGTAATTAACACATCTCCATCACTGATTAATGGGAAGAAATAACCAAGCGTGCCTTGAGCCCACTAAACATTGAAATAAAGGTCACTGCTAAGAACGAACCTGAGGTAGAGTGTATGCATGTGGGTTACCTAGTGGCTTGTCATGGACTAACTATCATTGTTGAGTGTAAATAAGTGTCAGATTCTGCTCCATGCTGTTCATGTGCTTGTGGATTTTATTTCTATAGGTTTATAATCACAAGGCTGGAGTATTCTGTAATTACACGAGTTTACACTTGCAGGGACAAAGGCTGAGTAAATATTTTACTAAGCAAATTTTGATCTTATTGAAACTGAATACACAAGTGATAATTCTTCTGGCAAGTGGGGTGTTGGATGGTGAAATAAATAAGACAGTTTACACAAAGACTTGTTGGTGGATTTACCCTTCTGAAAAAGCATTGCAAGTGGAATCACTACCAACCATGCTGCTCTTCATGCATTATAGGGCTTCATATATGGGGAGCATGCCTCTCCACTTAGAGGAAAGTAGAATAAAATCATGACTTGCCTCTGTGTGTGTGTGTGTGTGTGTGTGTGTGTATGATATGCGTAGAATAAAATGCATATCTTCTGGTTATAGTGAATCTCCACTTATAGGGAAGTTGAGCTATGAATGGCAAGATCTTTATACCAGCATTCCAAGATATTTCTTTTCTCAGTAGGAGGAAAGTCTGAACTGGTCTTCAGTTCCCTCCAATTTTCCCTGGGTACAGGGCAGGCTTCATTCTTTCATTTGTCGTTTCCATACTCAGGTGCACAAGCTTGTAATAATGTGCAGACATGAAAATGCAGGCGCTCCGGCGTAAAGGGCTGCCTGTGGAATAGTCCCACCATCTCACTTACTTTTAACAGTCTTGTTCAGTCTTAATTAAAAAACAGCATGGAGACTATAAACGTTACTGGCCTAGCCAACCTCCCACGTAGCAGATTGTATACCTGTATTCTGAAGTTCCCTTGTAAGTGGAACCCAAAGATTTCCTCCTCCACTCTAATAGCCAGTGCACCCGTTGCACTTGCTTGCTCATCTATGTATTTTCCATGATTAGGCATCATTGGGTTGAAACACAGCCCTTCTTCACTAAAGCACCACAATAAAGAGATCAAAACGAGGACACCTGAGCCTCAGGCCCCCCTTCCCCCTGCCCAGCACTGGCACTCCAGCTCCCCTGCACTGGCACACAAAATCTATGAGGCTGGGCTTTCCTAGGCTCAGTGAGGTTTTCTTTTATTATCACTTGTTTGCGGCCCCAGACTGATTTTTCTGTGAGTCCGCGGCCCCCGACCCTAACAAGTTTCCCCACCTCTGGTTTAGGTCATGGCAAGGCTGAGGGGAGCCTTCTGTTAGGCAGCATAGGCTGTGCAGAGTTAATCCTGGAGTCAGAGAAGCAGGTAGCACAATATCCTGTGTATATCCTGAAACTTCAACCTCTTTTCAGTGAGCATGCCACATTGCAGCTCTTGCAGTTCAAGTGCTGCTCACAGAGTCCACCCCTTTAACTCATCCCTCATTCTCTACCTACCAGACTGGCGCGGGGGAGCCTGACAGCTCAGCCTTGCTGTAGGGTGGTGAGGTAGGGGCTTCTGTCCAGCAGGGAAGTGGGTCTTGGGTCTTCAGTAGGAGTAGGGTTGAAACTCCAAGCCCTAGCAGGTGCACCGTGGCTCTCAAACTTCTGTAGACTTCTGTATATAGCTTGGCCGGTCAGTAAATTTGCCCATGCCTGTGATAGGCTTAAGGCTTCATTTTGATCTCACATACATTGCATTAACTCCATTGGTTTCAATGGGGTGGCTCCTAGTTCACATTAATAATAAGAAATGAGGTCGGACTCAGAACAGCAGAGTGATTAGAAACCCCAGGTGGACTAAGTGCTCCCCTTTTCTTCTGAATTAAATTAGCTACAAGATGGTACCTCCTTGGTCTACAATCTGCCACAAACCCTTCCTACCTAAATGGTGGGCTGATGCTCCGTTCCAGCTACAGGAAACTCAGTGCTGCTAAAGAGGGCATTGAAACCTTGCTGTGGATTGCACTTCGGAATTTCCTTCACATTTGGCCTCCTTTCAAATCTGCCATAGGCTAATAGGCAGGGCTTCTTCTGTACTTTAAACATGTTTTCGAGTCCTCAATCTGGCATGAAGAAAGACGTAATAGATCAGAAACAACTTTGGTTTCTGTAGAACCTACAGTTATCTCAGTGGTGTAGCCAGAAGGGCTCACTTCGGTAGGACCTGATTTTGGGCAAGTGGGCAAGAATGAGGGTGGGGAAGTGGAACAGGAGGGATGAGTGGGGCAAGCCCCAGACCCACTGCCCAGCTGGAGCGCCAGGACTGAGTGGGGCAAGCTCCAGGCCCCCATCCCCTTTCCCTGGCTGGTTCTCTGGGTTGGCTGGACGGCGGTGGGCATGGGTGCAAAGTGGGTGGGCCACGACCCGCTCAGGCCCACCAAAGCTACACCCATAAGTTATCTTAACTTTTTGTGCTTTGTGGCTGTTGGGTCACCCACGAAGTTGGGTGAGCACTTACTAAAAAGAGATTCAGAATTGTGCCGGCAGCACTGTTTTCATCCTTGAGAATGCTGCTGCACGGTCCTCGCAGATTTATTCCAATTCCGTGGCAAGCCTGTGAGGAGGGCTGTGGGTAGGGTTGCCAGGTGTCCTGTATTGAACCAGACAGCCCAGTATTTGCGCCGTCCATCCGGTAAAAATATTCAGAAAATACCGGACATCTAAAACGACATCTCAACAACTTTTCTGCAGCCTTTTTGTGACCTTTTTCTAATCAACAATGTTTCTCAACAGAATTTTTTTCCTGGTGTTTTTTTTGGGGGGGGGGGGGTCGGTATTTTTTGTGCAACCATCTGGCAACCCCAGCTATGGGTCACATCCAGGAGCATTAGAAATATAATGTTATTTTCAAGTTTACAGGAGGTTATTGACACCAATAGCGAGAGCAATGCAACCCGGTCTCTATACAACGTAGTTAAAGGTGTCTGTTGAATAACATTTTTGCAGAGGCCGTTTAAATGACAAGGTCTTCAGTGCCAGACAGATAAATGACCCTTGCATGGAGTAATAGAGACAGAGCAAAGCTGGATCATTGCTCACTGGAACGGGGCAGGTACTCTTTGGAGATCCCAGAGTGCAGCCAAGGATCTGTAGAATGTGCAGTTCTCATGGGTTTTTTTTTGCTTTGAGTCAGCAAATAGCAGCAGCTCTGCCGCCATTAGAACAAAAACCAAGCTTTCACTGCCACCCTGTGGCTAAAGGGCTAAATGCATCATTTCGCCTATGGAATGGAGGAAACCTGTCTGTCTGCAAGTTTTCCTATTGCAATACTCTTGGTTAATTATACAGCTGTGTCTAAGTATGCTTTGTGATTCCTCAGTCATCCAAAGAGTGGAGCTGGTCAGGCAAGGGGCAGGAAAGATGTTAAATTTCCTAGATCGATTGTAAGAAATTATCACCAGGGGTGCTGGGAGGTAGCCACCGAGCATCTAGTCAGTAAGTCAAATTAATTCTGGGGAGGTAGTTGGGACAAAATGGAGTTACATCCTAACCAGACCAAATTCTGCCTGTGGTTAATTACCCTCTGTGCAACCCTACCAAAGATAAAGGGCAAAAACGGATCCTTCATTTGAAATCCTTGTGTTCAGTCCTCACACAATTACTGAACCCCCTCAAACTTTGTAACCACCGCGTCTCCAATCCACTCTCTACATGCTGAATGTCGAGATGTACAAGGCGCTTCTAATAGAAAACACAACCTAAACTAAACTCGACATTAAAGCTCCAGAGCACCTTGCCCTCAGAAATGTTTTGCTTAAGGATTGCAGTACATCTGAGGCCTGGACAAAGGGGGAGTTTTGTAAAACTGGGGTGGAGGGCGGGGATGTTTCATCCATGGGGTGGGAATCCTCAGCTGCAAACCTTCCCTTGGCTTTAGCCATCTAAGCTGTTTTTGCAAAACCGTGTAGGAAGAAGCAGCAGGGATAGGAGCATTTTGACTAGATCCTGAATCCGCCACCTCCCGGGTGCATGCTCTAACCAGGCTACTTGGTCATTCTTGCTCTCGCTTTCTCTGGCCCAATGAACTTTCATTCCTTTCAATGCACAGTGAAACAACTTAAACAGGAGAGTCTGAAGGAATCCTACATCAGCCTGTTCCATAGTCCAGTTGTGTGGGTACTCATTTGAGAGGGGGCATATCCCAGTTCAAAGCCCTTCTACCCCTCAGGTGGCGTGGGGACATGAACCAGTGGTCTCCCAAATATTCTAACCTTCCCTTTTTTACATTTCCCTAGAGGTATCGGATCGGGGAGGCAGAGATGAGTACATTTACCAGATTGGGCCCTATAGATGAGTTTAGTCAGAAGAACACCTATAATCCTCTATTTCATGCATTAGTCTGGAGCATAGCTATCTGCATACTTGGCATGGAGCTACTGTTTGTATCTTCAGAAGCAGGTTTCTTCTGCAAAACTTTAAATACCTACAAAGAGTTCAGGGACAGCTGAGCAGGAGCTTTGTGAACCCAAGTGTGGCCAGATTTAGACTCCTGCAGTGGGTTACTAAATCTACTATGTACCTAGCCAATCTGCTCTCATGTTTTGATCTCCTGTGTTCAGCTCTCTCTGCTTTAAAAAAAAAGACTAATTCCAATGCCGGTTTATCATTAGCAAAGATATAAAGCAGCATGTTGTTCTGCCCTGACCTGGAATTTATCAAAGGTTAATAGTTTATTTTTCTTGCCAATGCACAAAGTGCTCACTGATAGCCATCCACCTCTCCCTCTCTCTGTTGTTCTTCAAAGTGGAGATGAGGGAGGATACATATTGGCAAGATTCAGCTAATTTCCTACCATCTGCAGGTTAGAAAACAGGTGTCAGTTGTTCTCTCTTCCCAGCTTTCAGTGCTCCTGGATGGTCCGATGAAAGGTTTCTTGCTGCTAGTTAAATACTAAAGCAAAGCCTCACCAGTTATAGACTTTAGGGTCAAGCGGACTCATTTATTTTCAGAGTAGGTGACAATTTCTCCAATAACAGTTAACTTTATGGATAGTGTTGTTGTGTCAAATGACTTATATGAAAAAATAAAATAAAATGGGAGCGGCTCATCTGAAAAACCTATAGTCATTTTAATTGAAGAACTAGATTGTGATTTCTTGTGTCCTAGTCATTCTTAGTATTATATTAGAACTCATAGGTCCTCCAGTCAGGTGCCAGGCCCCCATGGCACGAGGTGTGGCACACATGTGCAATGAAAAGATGATCCCTGCCCCCCAAACAAGTCACAGTCGAAGTAGTTAATTGATCCAATCAGTCCATACGCAGACAGGGCTCTTTATTTTTACGTAGTTCCTGCTTTCTGTTAGCTGAAGATTTTCTTAAAAATAAAACAATCAGCTTCTCAGCCAATGGCTTGGAGAATTAAAAGAGCTTTTCTCCTCTTGGTTACTGATCCAACTCATGCCATGATGGATAATTGCTTGAAAGGTAAACCATCTAAATGGAAATAGACCAATGATCTCCGTCCATTCTAATGGACAGAGGACTGAAACATAAATAACTCTCCTTCATTGGCATTGAGGCACCTCAGCAGAGAACCAGGGATTGAATTGGCAAAGGCCTCCATGCTCAGCTCTGGCTGAGCTATGTTTGGCACTTTATCTGAGATGGGGCCCAATGGTCTGGTTGTGACATTACCGTGCTACCTGGATCCCAGTGGTTGCTGGGAGCTGACTCAGCCCCCAGAGCAAGTTAGAGCAGCCTTTGAGATGCTTTGCAGTAGGGTGCCTGGTACCAGTGCCAAAGGGTATTTACATCAGCTAGGGATTATCTGAAACTCAGTGGTGTTCTGGCACCCAGCCTTTCCCCTTCACCATGCCCCAATACCCACCCTCTGCTGGGGTTTGTGAGGAGGGATGGCCCTCCCAGGGGAATGCTCAGCAGTCTTCAGTGCATTTTACATTGTCACCCATAGACCCAATTCTTAAAATAAGAGTTCAAGGGATCTGACTCCCACTGCAAAGTAATTTACAGACCTACAGTTAATGGCTGTGACCGCTCTCGACTATGGGGACAATGTACTGGTGGCTGTGCTTGATGATGAGATGATAGTCTGCCTCCCTAATAGTTACCCATTTCATTTCTAGCCATTGGTAGGTGGTGAAAGATGGAAATTTCAGGTGCATATCCTGGGCTTGATCTAACAACCTTTCAAGTCCATGGGCCAAATTATGGTTTCATTTCCCTTGGATTTACTCTGCTGTAACCAAAATCAGAATCTGGCCTATCTGGAATCACGCCCATTGACTTTAAAGGGATTTGGACGGGGCTCTCTTATGAATAATAGACTCCTACTGGTGTGAGATCAGTAAACTGACTCTGACACTGACTGCAGCCTTAAAAAGAAGAGCCTTGTAAAGAGGGAACAGCATTAACTGTATTCTAGCTTCAGAGGTATTCAGTAAGCATTTTCTGAAATATGTATCTAATTAAAATATCTCAACACTTACAATACTATTTCCACAATTTATATTATTCTATTTGCAAAGAATAATAGTCTATTATGGTGAGTCCCACTGTACAGAAATTTTCAAGAATAGTTAAGGAAACTCAGAATCAATTCCTATGATTTGGTAATCATTTTCAACTTCATTAAATACACAGAAGCCTCATAATACATTATCCTTATCTTGATGCTAAATTTAAATTGCATGAAGTTTGGTCCCTCAATAATTAACACATTGTATATCTCACCTAATTCACAAACTGTCATTTCCTAGATCTTAATGTTACTTGCTAATTCTGCCAAGGATAAAGAATTTTACTGTCAAAACTCCAGGGGAAGTGACATTCTATAGGCACAATAATGGCAAAACAAGTTAATTTACTGCAAAGTCACTGAAAGATGAGGCTTTTTTAATTGCATATTTGTTACCTTCATTAAAAAGGTAAATGACTCTTCAGTTACATATTTGCCCATTTCTTACACATTAAAGAAGTGTTAACTAGCCTGATTAAAATTAATTGAAAAGGTCCAAGATCTGTGAGGAGATCCTAACATCAGCAAACTTCTAATTGAAGCTGAGAGAGAGGGGTAAATAGAGTATTTGGATAATGGAGAATTTAACTTCTGTTTCCTCCATACAACTGAGACCTTGTCTATGCTAGAGAGTTAAATCAGCTTAAGTTATGTTGATGACCATAAGCTTCTTTAATTACATCGATTGTGTATCTCCACACCCTTGTGCCAAGGGAGTGTGTCCACAATCAGTGCACTTGCATTGATAGAGAGAGTGTTGCAGTGTGGGTAGTGATTATACTGTGCAACTCACCATCCTAAGCCATTGGGAAAGCTGAACATGGATCACACTGCATAATGGGGATATGCTCGCCATCCCATGATGCAGTTCTTTCTGGCCTATCCTTCCATGGGCTTCCGACTTTGTTTCATGCTCTTTTTTAACAGCCCCTATATGTGCATCTACTATCTCTGACTGAAAGAAGGAACGCTGAACTGCTGGTCAGCCTAGTGATGAGCATTATGAACACAATGGGGCTGCTCCAGCAGTATTTCATGATCTGAGAAACAGGAAGTGAATCTGTGGTCCCTACCATTGTTCTTTGTAAGGTGGGCGCCTGCATGGGCGCGCACCAAGAATTTCCCTCCCGCCCACCTCCTTAGCAGAGCTGCACAATGGCTGCTCAGCTGCTCCGGGGTGGGGTTGTGTGGTGGGTAGTTGCCATGCCCCAGGAGCAGCTGAGCAGACACTGCGCAGCCCTGGCCCTAGCTTCAGCCCTTCCCCAGCTGGAGTTGTGGCCAGGGTGGTAGCTACTGCTGCAGTACTAAAAATAGTACTATGGCCCCAGTCCTGGTACAGGGGGCAGCTGCCTGCCATGTGGCCATGCCCTGTGTACTGGGACTGGTGGGGGCACTGCTCTGGCGGCAGGGCCGCAAAGTGGGGGCACTGCTCTGGCAGCTCCAACAGTTGGATGGCATGGCAGGTGGCTGCCCCATTGTGCTTGGCTGGAGCCAGGATCACCATGTAGATGTCCCCTCTTGGTTTTAATCTTTTGGCTTTTTTGTTATTGTAGCTGACTTTAATCAACAGGTTATTTGTCTGGAAGACTGTTCAGATGGAAAAGGAGAATCTGAACTATTTTATTTAACCATGTTGTGATCTGGGGAAATACAAGGATCAAAGTAACCTGCAGAAGCAATAAGATGATTTATATCCCTTTGAGGAAGTTCACTCAAGGATCCTCAGAAGTGTTATATTTTAAAAACGTTGACAATAATAACAAAAGAGATGCAAAAAGATTCTCAGACGGCTAGAAATAAAAAGCAGCATTGGCAGTTCTAAATATGACATATTCTTAATAGCCATCGTAGATAAGAGTCCAGGAGAGGCGCTATAATAAGGACCAAGGTAATATTGGAAGGACACTGAGCAAGCTATAAATTCTTCCACTAAAAAAAAAAAATATTTGGATAGATGGATAAAAAACTCAGATCTGAAGCCTTTTTAAATCATGCTGGGTTGTGTCTGATTCTATAACCTGATTGGACTATGTGGACCACATCAAAGCACAAATTTCAAGTTTCCACATTCTGAATCTTTCCCCATTGACAAATATTTGTAAAAAAATTCCCACTAAGCATGGCACAAGCTATCTTTAATCTTTAGATAAACACTTCCCAATCCATCAGCTTGGCATCCTATTACTAAGAATGAAACCATATGTCACCTCATGACTCAGAGGAGGGTATATGGAGCCTTTCACATCTTAGCTGCCAGTTTAAATCTGGTCCATGTCAGTTATTATGACCAAAAATTGCTGTCATCTGAAGGCTATTTGTTTGCCTATATAAGATTAGCTGAGCATCACAAGCCATTTCCTAGAACTAGGTTGGCTATCACAAAACCACCACTGTCCATTCTGTAGTAATAATATGGGTAATATCTAGAGCTGAGAAACTTTTCAGACAACATTTTTAGTTATTTTATTTAATTAGGCAAAATATTCATATTTGGCAACTCCAACGTATTTTGTGAATTTGAAGCAGCTACACAAAATAGTTAATTTTTGGAGGAAAAAACTCCAAAATTCTTGAAATCTTGAAATGTTTTGTTTTGACATTCAGAACCATATGGTTTCATTGTTTGGTTCAAAGTTACTTCATTCTGAAAATTCCTTGAATTTTTTTAAATACCTCATATGTTTAAAATTTCTCAAAGTCTAAATAAGACATTTCATTACAGGTCAAATAAAATTGTTTGACCCAAAATGAATTTTAAAACTTTTTTATTAAACAAACTGACAAATTGTTTAACTAGCAATGAATTTTCTGACTATTTAAAATAGATAATGAACTGAGAGGAAAGTCCATGATTTGCCCAGTTCTACTGACAGTCCTAAATGCTGAACCTGTAAATCTTGAACTTTTCACAAGCACCAATATTCACTTTATTCCCCTTCCTTTAAAAAAATCTATTGTTAATACTAGTGTTTATATTTAAAGGACATTCTCGTTAGATGATATCAGAGGCATTAAAGTCAAAACTCAGAGCCTGTATCTGAACTGTGAGATGATCTTAAAAAAAGAGGACCATAACACATCAGTTGGCTAATTTATTTAAAATGCACTTACTCTGTTTTAAAAAATGAAATTGTGGATGTATTTGGCCTGTGAGAGGAAATAGCTTTCCCGTAATAGCTATTCTGCGTCTTTTGAGCTCACCCATTATTTCAAAATATAATGGGCTCGCTATTCCAATATCCCTGTAAACCTCATTCGATGAGGAGTAAGGGATATTTTGGAATAGTGATTTATTTCGAAATAAGTGCTGTGTAGAGAGTGCCAAATTTCAAAATAAGCTATTTTGAAATAACATTGAAATAAGATATGCAATTTGCGTATCTTATTTCGACTTATGGTGCAGTGCAGATGCACCCTATAGAGATCAATGGGGCAGCTCCTGCCTTCCTTGACTTTTTTGTGTATAAAAGTGTTTATAATGCAGGATCATAGACTCTAAGGCCACATCTATACTTGCGGGAAGATTGACACTGTGATGGTCAATCTTCTGGCATTCGATTTACCAGGTCTAATAAAAACCCACTAATTTGAACACTGAGGGTGCCCCCATTGAATGCTATTGTGAGAAGCAAGGGAAGTCAACAGGAGCATGTCTCCCATCGATCTGCCGCTGGGAACGGTGCCAAAGTTCAGCTTAATGTACATCGACTCCAAGCTATGTTATTTACAGAGCTGGAATTGAGTACCCTAAGTCAACGTTTCCCCGAAGTATAGACCTGGTCTAAGACGAGAAGGCACCACAGTGATCATGTAATCTGACGTCCTTCACAACACAGACTACAGAGCTGAAATAATTCCATAAGACATCGAAGAAGGGAAGAATTCATAGTGTCTTGGGGGAAATGCAGAAGTACAGAGAAAGGGGACTCTGGACAGAAGGGTTAAAGAGGAACTTCAGAAAGGGGGAGGGAGTCTCAAAAGGAGGTAGAGTGAAAGATGTTCAGTTGTAACTGAGATGCTGAAAGAGAAGGAAAGAAAAGACCCTCTGAGCTGGGGAAAAGGGGCTCTTGGATTAAGCTAGGAAACGTTATTAGGTTGGAGTTGACCCAGAAGAAAAAGGTAAAGAGGATGAAGGAAATCTTGCCTTAGCAAGCAATTGATTTTTGTTTTAATTTTTTGATGGTTAGACAATAGGCAAGAATTCATCAAAAGTATATTAATTTCTCCTCTTAGGGTGTGTCTAGACTACATGCCTCCTTCGACGGAGGCATGTAGATTAGCCAGATCGGAAGAGGGAAATGAAGCCGCGATTAAAATAATCGCGGCTTCATTTAAATTTAAATGGCTGCCCCGATCTGCCGATCAGCTGTTTGTCGGCAGATCGGGGGAGTCTGGACGCGATGCCCCGACAAAGAAGCCTTTCTTCATCGACACAGGTAAGCCTCGTGAAACCAGGCTTACCTGTGTCGATGAAGAAAGGCTTCTTTGTCGGGGCATCGCGTCCAGACTCCCCCGATCTGCCGACAAACAGCTGATCGGCAGATCGGGGCAGCCATTTAAATTTAAATGAAGCCGCGATTATTTTAATCGCGGCTTCATTTCCCTCTTCCGATCTGGCTAATCTACATGCCTCCGTCGAAGGAGGCATGTAGTCTAGACACACCCTTACTGTGCCAGTTAGCAACATGTGTGTCTACGCTGGACAGACAGCATACTTGTTTGCATTAAGAGGGTGTGATTTGCTTTAGATAAAGGCACCTCTTATGCGTAATAGAATAAGTACATTGTTCTGACTATGCTATTTGCAATCTTTCCCCTATCTATCCCCTATTGCCCTCCCACTTTATTCCAGGATATTCTAATCTTATTAGAACTATTTCTATAATCTTTGTTAATAACATACACTAGTTATCTTCTTACTGCTAGATATATGAAAATGAGAGCTAAATATGTGAGCTATTTTAATTTTTTTGTTTTGCTTCAATTTAAATTGCTGAATGAAAAAAATAGCTTCTTCTAGTAATTCTGCTGTAACTAACTCATTTTGATATTGGTTCTATTAGCCTTCTAATAGCATGAAAGCTAAAAAATTAAATCGTTCCACTTCCACATTCATAATTATGTGCAATTAAAATCTTTACATACCCAAAAGTCTTATATGAAGCCCTGAACCCTTCAACTGTCACTCTTCATTATCTCCAAGTCCAACAATTTTACAGTGACACACTGTACACAATGAGATGTGCTAAAGAGGAAATATTATATTTTACTGATGTATGTGTTCTTTAATTTCTCTGAATTAGCTTTTTGATATGGATGCTAATTGTTTTCTTTGAAAGGAGTCGCCACAGATATGTGATTTCTCTATGCCTGTTGCGCTTCAAAAAAATTATAGTTAATTGCAGGAAACAGGAATTTCTTCTTTTTTAATAAAAATAATCAGCTGTATATCAAAAGAGTGAATCTTAATCCAACTTTTTCATTGCATATTAAAAAGAAATCTTCAGTGTTTGTGATCCATGCAAGCTACTTGGTGACTTTTGATGTTTCCCCTTCTACATTTATTCATGAGTTAAAAAAAAAAAAAAAACCAAACCCAACAAATTAAAACTGGAGATTTGGTGAAAATAGCAAAATCCTCTGCTGTGAACTTTTAGATAGAGCACATGGTACTCTGAAAGTTACTACAGTATAGTCCCAGCCATATGAGGCCTTCAACCTCTACCCCACTGAAAGCATAGAGTTGTGCAGACTTGGGATCCAGCCATAGATGTCTGGCAGCGGTTATAGCCACACCAGTCCAAATCCCAAGCCTACTTGAGGAAAATGTGACAGCCTTCCATAGCTGAATGGGGGCTAATCTCAGGTATTGACAAGGCCATAAATGTTGTGGGAGCAAAATTTAAAGACAGGGGGAGAGAGAGATGCCTGGATCGTCTTGCACATGGATCTCTTGAGGAAGGAAGAGTCAGCCATCTTGGCATCACCACTCTCTCCTTCCTACCAAGAACTTTCCACAGAGTGCTGTGAGAAGGGTTTAGGATGTGGATGGAGGGACACCACTTGCCCTCCCACCAGACCTATAGGGAACCTTCTCAGAAGTTAATAAAGCCTGGGGCTGTTGTAGCTTTTCCCCCTCTCTCCTCTGTGGACCCTCCTTTAATGGAGCTATGCTAAGAGTATGTCTACACGACAGTGTTATTTTGAAATATCTAATTTCGAAATAGTTATTTCGAAATAACTTATTTCAAAATAACGTGGCTACACACAAAATGCATTTCGAAATTGATTTTTGCTATTTCGAAATAGTGCATCCACACTGACTGGATGCTGAATCGCATTTAAGGCCAGCTGGAACTGGTTCCGGCAGTGTATCAGGTCAGAAGTTATCTTGTGGCTAGGGCAGCCAGTAGGGTACCCTGGGAAGGGCTGAGGCCCCCTATTTCAAAATAAGCGTCTACACAGCGCTTATTTTGAAATAGCAATTTCGAAATTGGCGCTATTCCTCATGAAATGAGGTTTACCAATTTCAAAATAAGCCCACCGCTATTTCAAATTAATTTCGAAATAGCAGTTGGCTTGTGTAGATGCTAGGAAAGTTATTTCAAAATAACGGCTGTTATTTTGAAAGAACTTTGCTGTGTAGACATACTCTAATAGAGAACGAAGACTCCGATTCTGTAAACTGCCTAATTTGGAGCACATGAGCAATGTCACTGAAATCAGTGGGCCAACTAACACGCTTAATGTTGGGCACATGGTGGAAGTATCATGCTGAATCAGAGCCCAGGACAGCAGCAGGGTGCCCTGGAGTCTGAATTTATACATTAAGGATGCTGTGCCTTCAAAGGAGCCACAGACATCTGCTGTACTTAGGGTTCATATGTAATGCCTCTTCTGAGTGTGGAGCAAGCAACCCTCTCGCCTCATGTGGGAATAATCTGAGGAAGTCTCCTCAAAGGGGACCTCTTGGTATTTTTCTTCCCACAGAAGCCTCCTGCTCATAACTATGTGGGAGGACCACTCTCCTCATCTTATTATCTAACATAAATACGTTTCACTAAGTGGCTTGTTTTAGCTACACTTATCACACTCCACTCACAGTGAAATACCCTCTTCAAGATCTAAGTGTTTTGAGCATCCATAAAGAAGTGTGAGCCTAACAAGAGTGATAATGAGTTAGATGCAGCTGGGAATCAGGTACCTGAGAATAACTAAACAGAAAAAGGAGGATGTTATTCCCGTACTTGTCATTTTTCTCTTCACAATTAAAAAAGAAGAGTGATTTGTACAAAACCTACAAAGTTATTCTTAAAATAATCATTCTAGCTTGTTATCCACATGTCTGTGTATTTCACTCTTTCTTAAGCAACCGAGGAAAGTCTGCCAGTTTATATTCATACCATTGCTTTTCTTAGTAACATAAGAATGGCCACCCTGGGTCACAAGAATGGTCCAACTAGCACAACATTCTGTCAGTGGTCAGTATCAGACATTCAGGGGGAAAGAACAGAGCAGGGCAATTATTGAGTGATCCATCCTTGTCATCCCATCTTCAGGCAATTAGAGCATGGGCCATGGTCTCTGACCATCTTGAATAATAGGTCCATCATTGGCTATCTTCCAGGAAATTAACCCATTTGTACCCAGTTATTCTTTTGGCTTTTATAACATCCTGAAGCAATGAGTTCCACAGATCAACTATGTGTGGTGTGAAGAAGTAACTCCTTATATTTATTTTAAATCTACTGCCTATTAATTTTATTGCGTGACCCCTGGTCTTCTGTTATGTGAAGGGGTAAATATAACTTACTTTCTCCATGCCATTTATGCTTTTACATACTTCTATCATATATCCCCCACCCTCAGTTGTGTCTTTGCTAAGCTGAACAATGCCTATCTTTTTAAATCTTTCCACACATGGAAGCTTTCCATATCCCCCATCATTTTGGTGCTCTTATCTGTACTTTTTTCCAATTCTAATGTATCCATTTTAGGGTGACCAGAACTGCATGCCATGTCCAAGATGTGGGTGTGTCATGGATGTATATTGTAGTATTTTGATGTTTTCTGTCTTGTTATCTATCCCTTTCCTAATGGTTGCTAACATTCTGTTAGTTCTTTTGACTGCCCATTAAATAGACGTTTTCAAAGGAAGTTGGTTTGTGGCTGCGCTAGCACACCCCACACTAAGGGCTTATCTACATGGAACAGAAATTTGCATATCTTCTTCCAATCGCACTTTCGAAAGTGAAAGTAGTTTAGACTCTGCTTTTTCAGCGAAACCACCCCCCTTGTCAAAAAGCTGCGTAAACCTCAAAAATATATCAAAAAATTAGGATTATGCAGCTTTCCGACAAAGTGGGGAGGGTTCGCCGAAAAAGCCAAGTCAAAACTACTTTCAATTTCTAAAGCTCCACTTTCAAAAGTGCAATCGGAAGAAGATACACAAATTCCTGAGGAATTTGCATATCCTCTTTCGACTGTTCCGCATAGTCTAGCTAAGTCCTAAGACAACAGGCATTGCTATGAATGGAATGCTGGCTTCCATTGTGAACCACATTGTAGACTCTTTGCATTTCTTTGCTTAAAGGGGACAGAAAGCAGCTAGATTTTCCCCGCTGGGGCAGGAGCTATGCCTGGATAACACAGGTGTGCAATAACATCGCTGGTAGTCCCACATGGAGAACATACATGCACAAGGAGTATGTCAGCATCACGTAGCATTCGGGCTGTTCTGGACTACTGAGTTATCCCTTGGGACACATTGTATTCAGGGTTTATGTTAGAGCTCTGAGCTGCTCTTGCTTCTACCAGGGAATGAATCTGCTCCCAAAAGCCCTGGTATCCAAGAGGTGCAAGTGTGGCTCAGAAACAAGGCAGCTATATTCAGCCACATATCATGAGTCGTTTGTGGACTGGTCTTTTAAATATTCGTTGCTTCTTAGAGCCAAGCACCTCCCTTACTCATTTTTTTCATCGTTTTTATTTCACGTTAATTTTGCACTGCATGTGCTAGAGCTATTCATTCCCAAGCAGCATGGGAAGGGGGGGCAGGAAGGAAAGGGAGAAAAACAAAGGCTCAATGCCACGTAAAGTGAGGCATAAGCTTATGGCATATGCTTTTGTGAGTTGCAACTCATTTCATGCATCCAAAGTGAGGTATATCTCACAAAAGCTTATGCCATAATAAAATTGTTATTCTTTAAGATGCTACCACACTCCTTTTTGTTTTTGCTGAAACAGACTAACATGACTGCCTCTGAAATGTAACTCAGTAAGACATTTTGAGATATTTGAGGGCAGTTTTATACCTCTTATACAGTTAGCTGTCAAAAATCTGCTCACTGTAGTTCCAGCAGCCCTCAATCTAGTTAGAGTTTCCAGCATTTTATTTGTAGATTGCTGAGGATCCAGATTATGTCATTAGCGTGTAATCATCCTGATAGTCCTTGGCATACTTTCTTCATTATCACTTCATTTATATTCATGATGATGAGCAGATGGTACCAATGTCATCTATCAACATGTATCATCCCAAATGTTGTTTGAAAACACAATCAAGTAGGTGGTAAGGACATATTCTCCTGCTGATGAGCCTGGATAACTCCTGTTACTAAAGTGGGAGTTGTGTGAGCACAATTTGTTAGTTAACATATGCTCCTTCCACTGGTTGT